>NC_135081.1:8707500-10070000 GCF_051107435.1 Chaetodon auriga
CAAAGTCAAAAGCAGTTGCATTTGAGTTGCTGTGCGCGCGAGAGATGTGCAGGCTGAAGCCCAGGGGGTCATTTCCCTTCCTCGATGGACAGACTATTAACTTTTTGATTGGCAGCAGGGCTGACACTGCCTGTTCATCATTGAGCCCTGTCGATTCCTCAGCATCTGGAAACAGCACATAAATTCAAAGGCCCGAGTATGAACAGTGCATCTCAGCATCCTCTGAAAGGGCTGCATCACATGGCCATAAAGAAAAACAGCAGCATTTCACTGACGCTGATTTCCTCGCTGGCAAAAAGTCACAGAAATAAATGACTTGGAACACTCTGCAGTAGAGAAGACGCTGAGTGCTGACAGCCTTTCTCAAAGTAGTTTTGGTGTATTTCTTTGTTTATTTCTTCTTCTTTCTGCCGTTGACAGGAGTGAAACAAAATCTCGCCCGACTGGATGCAATGATTTCAGCGATTTCTTTCGAAAATGGCCTACAGTGAAATATTTAAGTGATAGAACTTTCCAAACTTCAGCCTGCACTTTAATTACTTGTTAGTCTTTTTATAGGGGAAGAAAATATGGCTGTCAGTGTTTATGGGGGGCAGAAAAAAGGGCTGACCTGTTTTATCTGCCCTTGCACACGCATCAGTGTAATGATGACAAAACGGGATGTTAACTAATGATTAGTAGAAATGGTTGCAGTTAATTAGTTGGTCCTTCGTTTATCGTTCCATTTGCACATTTTGGGGAGCAATCGTTATTAATTAGGGCCATCATGCCGAAAGGGGTGAGGTGGAACCCTACAGCCAAGTTAATCAGGCTGCAATGAAAGCTCCATTATCCTGCTCTGTCCCGTTGGCCTGTGATCTATTAGCATTATCTAAAAGCTGCAACGGGATCAACGACAAGGCTGAATGAAAAAAAAAAAAAAAAAATCAAAGGGACATAAACAGGGTGGCTTTGATCGGCCCAGTTCTTGGGTCACTGGTTATATGGGAGAATCTCACATGATATTGTGTGGCTTTTTGTGTCATCGCATAAATCCAAGCTGTTGGTATTGAGTGCATTGGAAGTGGTGTTTAGCATGTGTGACTGTGGATTTGTCTGCACGCGCGGTGCAGCTGTCTCGCTACAGCTCCGTTTGAATGGCTGAGGTTACCATTTGTAGGTGAAGTTGAGGGTAAAACAGCCACTTTGGTTAAGGAAGTTCTTAATAGTGAGCAATCTGCTGTCGGCAAAATGGCAGCGGAACATGAAAAGGTTTACCAGAAACAACAGCGTACCAAAAAAGATCATCTTCTCAAAGAATTGAATCCAGTATTTAAGCCTTAAAGGTGGCAATAGTCAATATTTTCCTTAATGTCAACATTTGTATGAAAAGCCCAAAAGCAACAACAGAAATGAATCTTACTAATACTTACTAAATCACTGCATGTGTAAACAAGGCCCAATATAGCAACATACCTCTGTGCCATAGACCTCCATTGTCAAAAAACTATTAAAAACACATCAATGCGCTGGATGACAACTTCATTACATACATACATACACCGTTCTGCTGTTATGATTATGCAGAAACACAGCAACTGCGTGTTAATCCGCCGCTGAAACTAGTTCCCAGCAAATGCGTTGAGTAGCATTCCAGCTGTTTGAAGAAATTACTGAGCCCCCCCCCCCCCCCTTTTTAAATAACCTTTATATTTGTGACATTTAGAAAAAAGGATTTACGCACATTTTCAGTAGAAAATCAAGATTTTAATCATCAAAAGGTTTCTTGGTTTCACATAAATTGAAACGAACTAAATTAGAAGAATGCTGGACAAAAGCTCATCCTGTTGGTTTCTAGAAATCCATAGAATGCTAAAAATACCACGTAAACCTGGATCTATGTGTTGTACAGTGGATTGTATCATTAAGAAAATCTGCACAGAGCAAAACATGCATCATTTTCCACCACACATACTGTATCATCTCTGCACCACTGCATTCAATGAAATTACATGGCCTAATAACATTCTCCTTTCATGCTAATTACCTCAAAAGACACTTTAACCCTGTATTATTGAGTTACTAAACCAGGTTTGCAGGAATATGAGTAAATGTAAATGTACTGCAACACTATGAGCTGATTATGCTCGAGACTTAGTACCATGAAATGCTGGGTGCATTCATCACAAATAACCAGGGACTGGGCACCAAAGTGTAAAGGAGGAAATCAATGCATTTTCCCAGCTTATTTCATGCAAATGAGCTCTGAAGGAAACTGATATGGTTAAGGCAAGGTTACAGAGAGAAAGAGGGAAAGGCCAGTGTCCCCGAAAATCAATAGAATAAACTTGAGAAATGATTTAGATGAAGCAGATATGAACATCGAAATAAACAAATAACCTTAAAGGAAATCAATCATATAATTTAAAGAGTAAACGGCTTGAACCGGGGTGATCTCCCTCATGGTTTAGACAAATGGAGGATTTTTAATTTCATCATTGATATTATGCCAGACTTGGAGATTTTGCAGATGGTTGCAACCAGGAGCAGGGAAGAAAAATCAATTGAGTCTAGTACTGTGGTCTTAAGAGATGTTAGATATTTACAGCATGGAGGTATGGAGCCTTGTATAAATTTACATTTTAAGAGATAAAAGACCTCTGTATTTTATCTTGTTATTGATAATAGAAACTGTCGACTTTTATCCTGTCCCATCTCAGGGAAGCCTAGCTGTCTGCTCAATGTGTTTGTGTATGTGACCGAGACAGGGGATGAGAGTGTGTTTGTGTGCATGAGAGGGAGAGAATACCGGAGACAGAGCAGTGGTCTGAGGCAATTTCAAGCCTTTATTTTCTTGATACACAAAAGGCAGGCTTTGTGTGTGGTTGTTTTTTTTCTCCCGCTTCCACGTCAAGGCAATCGAGGTGGCATAATTGCATCAGAGGTCCAGAAATATAGGGTTGCAATTTAGAAGGAGGATGAGAAGAAGAGGAAGAAAAGGAGAATGAGAAGAGAGCGAGTGTGTGTGTATGTGTGTGTGTGTGTGTTTGTGTGTAGGAAGGGAAAGGCATCTCAGACAAGTTCATTTACGGCTGGAACAGGGACAGAGAGGTTAAGACATTGTGACAAGAGACAAAGTAAATGTATATGTAAATGCAAGAGGTTGTTATCACTCCTAAAACACTATGCAGCTTTTTCACGCTTTGGAGACCTAAATTATATTTAGGCCACATAAAATCCAATAGTCCAACTGTGACCTGCTGCTATGTAAATGGTTCAGGTAATTCTTTAAAACACTGCACTGGTGGCCAAACGGTGGGGGCAAATAACAACAAAGTGTTTACATCATTTGAATGATTTAGGACTACTTGCGGCGATCACTTTAATAGACTCCAGTGTGCTGGCACAGACTTCCAGGTTACAGCTTTCCCTGCTCTTTCTCGCTGCATTTCTACACAGACTTAAAAAGAAGCACTTGGGAAAAAGACAAAACTAAATTTGCCATTGGAGTTCTTTCTTTCAGATGTTCAGCCTTGAGAATTTGATTGTGTGATTCGCTAATGTACACCTCAAGTCGTGTGACGAGCCGTGAGGCAGATTACACTGGTTAATCACTTTGTCAAGATAAACGTGTAAAATAGCATGCTGTAGGTGGAAAGTTGACCATACATTGTTACTTTTAGGCTTGTGTGTGTTTGAGTGTTTTAATTCAAAGCACTGTTATATTCTTAGTGGGTATTACAAACATAACTTCCTGTGTGGCAACCTTATTAAAGCAGCCATGATCAATATTATTATAATAAAAATGGACAAGATGACTTTGTGTGATGTGAAAGAGGTCACTCACAGTGATAAAAAACAGGTAACAGATGACATGTAATTATAACTCAATTCTGCTGCTTGTGTCTTTTAGATCATTATTTTGGTTTTCTGGCCTGTTATTCAGTCTCAGTGCTGTTAAAGAGTTCTTTTCTCCACAGCAGGAAGCTGTTTTCAGTGTAAAAGCTCTAAAAATCCACTCTACACTACCTGCCTAACACCTAACAGCAGACAGACAAAGGTAGCGACTAGCTGGTGAGTAAAGCTAAGTATTCAAAGGTAAATAGTCAGATATTTTCCTAAGAGGTTGGTTGAGACCAAAGCAGAAGTTAAAGGAGACTGAACTCAACGTTTGCAGGATGGTTGGAAACATGACAGTAACTGAATTGTTAACATGATCACTCCCTGTTTCCACTGCCCCCAAGTGACCCAACATGAATAACTGCAGGTTCAAAAAGTTGAATTATTTCTTTCATATTCTAAATTAATGTCTGTTCGTAGCCTTTTGCTGGTATCTGATGAATACACTCCATACTTTTGGTCAAGTAATTTTTGGCGATCACCTGAAGCTTCACCTACTTCACCTTCACCTTGCCATCTAATTACATACATGTGAGCTTTTAGCTAAATCTCCAAAATATTGCTATGTAAACTATCAAGTTGTAAAACAAGACACTGTTTCATGTTGGAGGGTTTCATACAAGGGCAATACATTTCTGAGAAAAAGATGTGAATATTCAACTGTTGGCTTTGACTTTTTCTCTGATCATGCCCACATCAGTCTGAAGCAGAGGCAGCCTATCAGCTGCAGCACCTAAGAGGCAGACTCATTTGGTTTGCCACCAGCACGCCTATTCCTTTTTTTTCCACCCCGATTGCCTGCTGTTAAAAGAGGTGTATCCAGCCACCCCTTGTCCACTTTAATTTTTAATTACCATCTTCCGCTCACCTTTGTTATAGTCATGACACGCTCGCGTTAAGCCGTGTACAGCAGGCAGGCAGGCTGGAGAGAGAAGGGTGGGGGGAGAGGAGGGCTATGCTTGTTCTACTGAACAGAATGGCTGGATTCACTTCTCTAATTATGCAGGCAGACATGCTCTGGGGTGAACTCTGGTACCAACATGCTGCCTCTGACATGGGATCAGGGCCCCAGGGCTGCTGCTGTGGCCCGCTGGAGGATAGGGGGGTTAGGAAGGTGGGGGTGGGGGGCACTCAAAGAGACAGCACAAGAATCTGCACGAGAATGAATAAAGAAGGACAACTGAAATAGTGGAAATTAGCAGTGGTGTTTTTTTTTTCCCCTCACTGATGGATACTGCCCTAAAACAGAGAGCAGCAACCTAACCAGAGAAAAAATCTAGTTGAGAAACAGGGTTTCTTTTAAAGGGACAGTTCACCCCAAAATCCAAAATGCATTGCTCAAAGTGTCAAAAGAAAAAAATCCCAATCATAAGGTGAGATAACATTACCACATTGTGGCGACAGCATTATTACTGCAATGCATAATACATCTGTATGGCAGTATATAACCAATATAAAGCTCCACAGGCAGTAATATTATAAAGTAAGTTATTACCTTCCAATGAAATTCACTGGTAATATGTAATATATTACATTTTGAAAGTAACTTCCTTAACACTGTTTGTTTACTGTCTCTTAACAACAATGCAGTAAGTTTGACAGCAGCTTTTAAGGGGCCACAGATAATGAAGCCAGAGTGCAGTTACTGTAGTTTGGTTTGAGCTCCATATTTAGTTCATACAAAGATCTTTAAAAGAAATTGCACATTTCTATGGGTTAATATTCACATAGCAGTGAATAGTGAAATAGTTCTTTGTATTTTTGTATTAGGTTGATTTTGTTTCATGCATGTCTACCGACTAAACCAGCTAACTACGGGACACATCACACATCCTTTTTTATTATTCATTGTTTTTTTTGAGTTTTTTTTCCAGACTTCGGTACAGTTCACACCTGTTCAATCCATAAATCCGATCAACCATCATGATGACATGATATGTATATTGTAATAGTCTCTGGTGTCTCCACTCTCACTTGAATATGGAAAAGAAATCAAGCATGTGAATTAACACATCTTGCAAAGCATGTATAATTGATATGAATTGATCCTTGTCTGCACTCCACAAACCCTCCATTGTTATGTGTGTGATTGAGCGCTTGCATGTGCATAGTGAAGTTAGGTAGAGGGAGTCAGGAGTGAAGCTGCCATTAGTGCCAGCCAGTTTAATGGGGACAGTAATTGATGGGTCAGCATGTTTCGGAGCGGCCGCTAAAGCTTTGTTAATTGTCATAAGAAGTTCAAATTGATTGGGGCCGCTGCATTAGTACATAGGGCGGAATTGATTAATGTTTTGTTCTGAAATGAATGCGCGTAATAGATGGGTCGGTGTGTCACTTTATTTATCGAATTCATTAATGCAAGCCTCGGGACAAGAGTGATGCCAGTGGCCAGGGGCGTTCGAGAGAGAGAGAGAGAGAGAGAGAGAGAGAGAGAGAGAGAGAGAGAGAGAGAGAGAGAGAGAGAGGAAGTCAGATTATGAAACAGTAATTTGTGTCAGTGCAGCCACAGTGGTATCAACCAGTACTAGTACACCAACATACTGTACAGTATACTGTAAATAAGTACAGCAAGTGTGCATGCAAATAGAGAGGAAGGAGTAGCAGAGAATCTGATCTCATTTGGTTTAAACTTTTTGTGTTTTCACCCATATGGTGGCACCAGAGAGTATGAACTGACTCCGTAGCCCCTCACTCCCATCCATTATCTAATAACTGTACTGCACGAGGAGGGGCACGAGGAGTCACAGGGCCCCTGAGCCTGAGTCTCTGCATAGACTGACAAACATTAATTAACTGAAAAGTCTAAAAGTTTAATCAAAGTAGGGACGTCCCAGTCACATTATTTTTCCAGTATTTTCCTTTTTAGAATCTGATATTTATTTGTACTGTGATTTTGTTCAATGCAATACAATCTCATCTTCCTTCCTGTGTGTACTGTACAATATTTGTTGTTTGTTGTTCTATTTGTTCTCTCAGACTCTGCGCATGTGGCCTTGTAATGTCACCAAATGAGATGTACATATTCTGTTCCTGCAGCTTTTTCATTTCAGCATTGGATTATTGATGTCAGCTCTGTGCTGCAGTGAAATCAATGAACAGCTGGAAAAACACAAAGAAAACAATTCTTCTGGCCTTAATTTCAACATTAGTTTCTTCAGCAAACCTATTTGCATGTTTCAGTTTTAATAGAAAATATTGCATTTGGGTCATAAACACTGTATATCAGACTGAACATGGAGCCTCCCTCTGGGGTTATGTTGTGTGTTGTGTGTGTTTAACACAGCAGCTGAGAGAAGTTACAAGCAACCAACTTCTCTCTAATCATGTTAAGGAGAGGTAGAAAACAAGAAATTTACCCTTCAAATGGAAAAGTGGAGCCTCTTAACTAGGCCACAATTGTATTTACAGGCTTTGCATTGTACTGCTGTACCAAAGTGCGCCCAAAAAGAGAGAGAGAGAGAGAGAGAGAGAGAGAGAGAGAAAGGAAGAGGGAGAATGAATGAGGACACACAACTGCACACACAAATACTCATATATAGTCCACAAAACAGCTTACACCATTAACAAGATTACATCCTGAACCATAAAGGGATGTTGTAACAGCATAAACATAAGCTTGTCGACATGGTTGTGCAGGATAATAGCTGGAGGGAAAGCAGCGGTTTAACCTTTACGAAACTGAGACTAGCTAGCTGCTTTGAAACCACTGGCTGTATTGTTGATAGTTTGAATTGTTTAACCTCTGCTTTGAAATATAAATAGATTTTTATACACTAGTGCATCATTTACAGAGATCGCCTTGCATTCAATTCAATCTAGATACACAAGCTCAGCACATGACTTTTATGTTTATGTTTGATTGGAAAATATGTCAGTATTTTTAATGCATCTGGGCAGCGAGCCAATCCAGGCGCTCGTAAAACGTCCCGGTCCTCGGAGCCACACAAATAAGCATGTAAAGCACTGTACGATTACAGGGGGGGGATAAAAGAGAGATGGAAAAGGCAGACAGTAGCTCAGTGACAGAGTGTAACACAATTAAAACAATAAAGTCTCACAGATGAACATGTCACTGAGGAACCTTATCAATTAGGCATCAAAGTGGAGGCCCCCTCTGAGGTGCTTCCACCTATTCTTCCTGTCGCGCAACACTGTAATAACTCCCCCTCGCCCGTCAGCTGGGAACCTATTTGTATGCGTCTGTGTTTCCTCCTCGCACAGCGGCATGGTCGGACGCTCTATTAATCTTTCTATATGAACAGTTACTGGCGCTGATGAAATTGGGCCCAATGAGGCGAGCCTCCAGTGGCCAGGATAGGCCACATTCATCTTGATTTGATTCGCGCGCTGACACTGGAGCACTCTGATGACAGAGGTTAAGTCGGTGAGTGGCCGTTGCCTTCTTGTTTGCTCTTTCATCTCCCCACCTTTAACCATCTGCTGCCCGCAGAAATGAGAGGTGGGAGAAGCAGGAGGTGTCTCATGTCGATGTTATGGAGGCACAAACTGGAACATCCGATAACTCCCACACGGCTGATTTCACCCCCTGTCACCAGCCGGCACATCTCAAACAAATATATACAGCAGCGGCACTTCTCCTTGATAGTGTGTGACTTCAGCAGATCAGAGATAGATGGGGGAATAGAATCAGCTGCCTGACAAGCGGCACCTTCTCTCATCCAGCAATTTCACAGTGTCATTTTGGGATTATTTCATTACTTGCCATGATCCATGACTGAAACTCATTTTGGCCCTGAGTGCTCAGAGAAAATGTGTGACATGCAGTTGAGAAGAAGTGAGAGATGGTAGCATTGAGCAGAAAAAAAAAACTCACTATTGAGTCATTTGACTAATTAAACCTCAACTGCTGAAAGTATTCATAGAAAAACTTGTGGGCCGTCACTGGATACTGTGCACGCGTAGACTGTGTTTTTCTTGGACAGAAATGGTTTTCGTCTTGTGGTGCGGCTGTTTGTGAACTGCAATACATGTTTAAGTAATTAGCATTGCTTTAGCGGCCGGCTAGTGATACCAAATTGTCTGTTTCCATGCTTCATCAGCCGCTGAGACAGCCCATTCAGCAGGGCTATGATGTCAGTGAGGAACAGGTCCAAAGGCCTGTGGCAGCTTGTAGCACTTCGCCCTCCAGCACCTCGATCTCGGCTTTGCAAGGTGCCTCTCAGGTTACAGAAGGATTCCAGGCAGAGGACGCAGGAAGTATCGCCACATTAGCTCCATTAGATTAATTAGGAATGTTTAATTTCTAAAATGGAGCATGAGACGGAGACATGACTCACGACTTGCCATTTCCGTCCTATCTTTAAATAAAAAAAAAGGGAAACCTACTTAATGGTTTGGCGTGCACAGAGGCAACATGATACTGCGCTCATTTTCAGCGCATGCAACATATTGGCACTTTATGAAAACTAGCTGCCTGTGTTGAGGAGCATGAATGATGAGGCGGCTCTCTGAAATAGGAGCCTCCACCGAGAGTGCACGCACACACATTCACAGACACACAAAACAGAGGATTACACAAAATCTGTAGAATCACAAGTGTTGACACAATGTACCTATATTGCTATTCATCCTTTATTCAAGCATAATCACCTCAAAATGCTGTAGTGGATGTATTCAGCTGCATGATAAGAGGCTTTGTTTCTGTTAAATTCATCCTTCACAAAACCCAGAATGTTAATTGTTCCTTGTCTGTCATACTGCTTTTCATGTTTTGAATGGGAGTGATTCACACCAATGAGAGATTACCACCGTAGGCTGCACTGTTAGCTTGTCAAATGCCAGCACACACACGCACATCTGAGACAACATATGTATGTATTCACCACTGGTATTGTTAGCTCCCAGTTGGGGTGCTGTGTAAACCGCTTAGACGTGGAAAGCTTTACTGCCTTTATAGCCTCACTCCCCTAAGTCAGCAAGGTAGACCGGGGGACCCTTGTTGGCAAGTACACAAAATGCATTTATTTTTCCTGCAGTGACAGTAAGCGTTTGTTTGAGGGGAAAAACGAGAGCAAAGATCGCTTTAGCTAAATATGTCACTGAAATAAATAAAACATGTCCCTTTTTTTTTTTTTTTTTTGGAGCTTGCTGTTCTCTATAATATTCTTTATACTTCTAAGAATGCCTGACCATACATATACAATGACCTACACTCAGGCAGTTATCCCCAAAAGACTGCATGATGTGCTCTGGAAATGATCCTGCAAAACTTACCATGTAAGATCATAAAACGCTCAAACCACTTCAAACTACATACCGTAGACTGACAAGTCAGAGGTAGCTGTGGTCTGAGAGCCATATGGAGACAAGCCCTCACTTGCATGACTCACCCGAGTGATGTGTGTTAAGTCTTAGACTGGGGAGCTACAGCATGGGAAGTGGTTTAGATGGTGACGACAGTCGGCAGTACTGTGTTTTTTGTTTGAACTAACAGTCAAGTTGCTGCCTCTGTGAACTGGTTAAGCTGTGCTGCAGGTTGAAATTAGGCGTGGCTCAATACATCCCACTATCCTCTGCATTACATTCATACTGGACAATTCCACGCCTCACAAATTTCATCCAGTGGCAAAGTTCAGGGCCAGTGCAGGATGTAACATGCCCTTTGTGTGGTGAGCTGGTGACTGGGGTGGTTCAACAACTGCATGGCCTCACATGATGGATAGCTGAGTTGAAATTTGCAACAAGTCTGTACACCTAAACTATAAAATAGATGATTTGTAAGCCCCCTCCAAAAAACTACTACTACGACTGTCACAGTGACTCTTGTTGTGAGCCGCCACCGCAAAAGATTAGCATACGATAAGGAAACTGGAACTCGGTTAAGGTTTGGAAAAGATGGTGATCATGGCTAAAAGAAGAAATAATTGACTGCTGATGAAAGAGAAGATGCAAACCACAGTCTACAGTGCTGTAGCAATGTCATTCCACCTTTGTCTCTGAGAGAGGACTGTCATTATCTGAATTAAAGGCATTCTTAGTCACTGAAACCTGACATGGGACCCAAGTTGTGCTGGGTCCAAATTAAATTCTGTCTAATCAAGTTGCTAGTGGTGATGTTCTCTCTATTCTGTCGGTATCAATCAAATTTACCATCAAGTCTAAAGATGTTTCCAGTTTGGCTTGGGTACTTGTGTCAAACCAATATATGCATTTACATATAGCACGCAGTTACAGGTCTGGTCTGAAATTTAAGATCCTTCAAGACCTCTAATTTGTACAGCCGTGAGAGGGCGTCAACACAGGGCATTTAAACAATTCAAACAAACCACCAGAGCTGTTAATTTTCTTTCTTTCCTGTTTTAAATTTGAGGTTTTTCCAATTTGAAGCCCCCCTTTCACGTGATGAAGGAGATGTATCACAACACTTGCCAGTGATCTCCTGGTTGGTTAAGGACTGATCCAATTGCTCACAAAGTAATTGAAGTTCTGAGGCCAGCAGCTTGGTCAAGTGCAATGACGGGAGTGTTCCTTAAAGCCAGTTCCTAATATCTAAAAGGCAAGTCTTTCGGAGTTGGAATAAATCAGAGCACCTGCGGGAAACCCAGAATTTTGGTCCACGCTCATTAATAACAAACAAACAAATTCATTGAGCCTGAACAGAATACAATGAGCTAAACAGAAACTGTAGACTGCCTGCCTTCTGTTGCTTATTCAAACCAAAGCTGTTAATGACTTCAACTCAAATGTTAGCTACAGTTTTCATTAAGGGACTGTTTGTTATGTCCAACTGTCGCATAAATCTGCTTGTTGTGAAGGAGCATAATGCTCATATAATTGACCTCTATCTGCATTTCAGAGTATGTGCTCATTTTACAACATTTTATGAGATGGTTTTGGTAGGTAGGGGTGCTAGCAGTGACACACTGTGTCTGTAAGGCAATTATTTGTCTGTTCCTGTGTGTGTGTGTTGTGACATCAGGCGTTGGACAGGCTTTGGTAGGAAAGTGTGTGTTGGGGAAACCTGGCCCTCTGAGGTTTGGCTGTTCTGACTGCACTAGGCCAGATGGGGATAATGGAATGTCATTCTGTCAGCTCCTTGGCTGATTAGGGAGTGTTTGTTATTTATTGATTGTCTTTCATGGCGAATTATCTATGCACAGGTCAGTGCCAGCATTTTATTCCTGGGGCTCTGATGGTCGGCCATTCCTATCTTCACACAAAATCAATGAGTACAAATAAAATGGAATTTTAAAAATGGGGGGAAATTAGCAAACATCTCAGTGCAGCCGCTGTCATGCATATGTTAGCGCTGATCGCACGCAGGCTGACATGAGCCTTGTGTTCCCATGAAAGTGCACTCTCACCAAGTATTCAATTTTAACAGCCATGTCTTATCCTCTTCCAGTCCTGTTTGCACCTTTTCACCCCTAATCACCATGCAAGTCTCCGCTATCTGCATGTGTCACGTCTTGATCATATTTACATAGTATTGCACTGGCAGCATCCAGACTGGCTGTATTGGGTAATTTTCTTTCTCACAGACTTGCACACTGACACATTTATTGGCTGTTGCAGCTCAGTTGCTAAGATTTTCGAAAGAAAAAATATGGAAAACAAGACGAGCTTATAGCCATGCTAGCAGCATGCAACCTGTGAAGTGATGCTTTGAACTAAATGTTAAACATCCCATGAAGTCAAAATCGATGTGTCAGTGTTTTTGTCCCAAATGTCTTGTGCTGTTCGCCACCTATAGGCCAGCGTCTGCCCCAACAATGACAAAGAAAGCAATTTTGTAGGTATTTTGGTATTTTACTGGTATCTGGTAAGTTCATGGAAAACAATAAAAAAATGTTAATGATATAAGCGCTCCCTTAAGAGCAGTGGGCAGCCACTGTGTGGTGTCCAGATTGTTAGGGGCTGACAGGAGAAGTGACCTAAAATATGGGCGATGGAGGAACCCAGATGTTTGTCTGACTTTATCATTTTATTTTTTGTAGTGGTCAGATTGAACCCTAAAATTAGAGCCTACATTCGATATTTTGGTTAATTTCTGGTGTGCTGATTTAACGTGAAATCGCTGTAACACAGCTCATTTTGCAAAACCCTTTTCAGGGCCCTCCAGAGTCCTTTGGCCCTATTTTGAACATCTATGACTTCAAGAATGACCTCATTTTATTGCACCGCATCTACGATCCACTTTCCCAGTCTTCATTTATTTAGTTCATTTCTCATTGACGGACAACAGCTACTATTTATGGTGCTGGAGAGTCAACAACTGTCACACCTGCCTTGCCAAACACACACTCATTCTCTTCCTCTTTCTGACTTTCTGTGTTGTCGGCGATGTTTGTGTGCTTGAGATGGATGCAGCCCTCTTTATTAGATAGCATCAGTCTTTTGTCTGACGACTAGAATTGCACAGTGGTGGCTGTCTCTGCTGCTGCACTGGATTTCGCTTCAGCCCTCCGAGGCCGATCGCTCAGAGGCTTTTTGTTTAACCTGGCGGCCATGTGATGGGGCCCACTTGGCCTCGTCATCCCGAACATAAAAGCCGTTGGTGTCGGGCCTTCTTCTCAGACCGCTCGGCTGTCCGAGCCGCATTGACTTTCTGTCAGCGCCTGCCCGCTTATTGTTTGTGAGTTTGATTAAAAAAGAAAAAAAGAGGAAGAAGAAGGAAGACGAAAAATGCAATTACTCAAGTTGGAGGAAACCGAATGCAGACCTCATAGAGATAATCACAGACTAATGTGACATTCCTCCATCACCACAGCAACCAGAGAAAAGCCTCTGAGCAGCAGAAAAGTAGTATGAGAAAAAAAAAAAAACACTGCTGTGCTGTACAGGCACAGATTCCACATCTTCTGTAAAGTGTTTTTGGATGTCCTTCGCTGTTGCAGAAGTGTAATGGCTTGTTGTGCACAAATGGATTTTTATGAAGCATCACAGCTGCATCTGTTTCTCTTTGCATCCATTAAACTAGCTGAAGCTACAGTATTGTGTGCTACATCTGGACCCTAAGAAGTGTATCCGTCACATGACTGATGATCACACAAAGATGCAGCTCCTCCTTCATATTGCAGATGCAGTAAAATCACACTCATGCTCTTTTTGTCAGAAGAATGAGCAAGAAAAATCCAAGAATGGGTCGGAAAATGGGAAGAATGGAAAAAAAAAATGTGTTACTTACGCAGACACACACTCACTTACACTCCAAGTTAGTGACTGCGGGTGGTATATCTGTGCGTGGTGCGTCTCTAAATTTCTGCCGAGTAAACAGCTTCCAGATGCAAGAGTTTCCTGCTGGCCCCGCCCCGTCCAGATGCCCAGTCTGCCAGCAGATCTGCCTCAAATTGGGCACATTCGAGCAATCATTTAGTTCCCATCTTCCTGAAGGGGAACTTTTATTAATAAAGCCTTTTCATCTCTGTATCTTTGATTAGGATGGGTGGTGCTGGGGAGGGGGTTGGGAGGGGATAATGACTTAGCCATGTGAAAGAAGGTTGGGGGCTCCATGTATTAAGGGGAACTTGTAGTGGGGGAGGGAGGTGTTGTTGTTTTTTAACGTGTGTTGCAGTACAGTGGAAGGAAGCCAGTCATAGGAAAGAAAAAGGACATCCTCTGTTGTAAGTGGTTCCAGGTTATCCGACCCCCATACTTACTCGAGCATGTTGCCCTCAGCCACAAACTGAAGAAACTCCTACAACGCTTTAAATCACCCATACACCAGTGCCTCTTATCTCGAGCTGGAGGTTTCTAATTATATTTTGGGGGTTTTGTAAATAAGGTTGAAATAGAGATGTCACAGTGTGTGTGTGTGTGTGTGTGTGTGTGTGTGTGTATGCGTGTGTGTATGTGTGCATTTCTATAATCTAGCGCATTGCCCAGTAAATGCTCATTAAGTTCAGTTACATAGTAATGATAAACCTGAGTAAACTGTGATTTCCAGATGGCATGATATATTATCAGAAAGTGCATTCAACGGCTCTTTATGTCTCCTGAGAAGACCATGAATGGAATTTTCTGGGGCACGTGCCCCCCAGCTTGAGTGGGCATGCTGCTTCTGCACATAACTTTGCTACCATTAGTATGACGGGCCAGGTCACCTGACAAAAAAAAAATGGATGGTTTAATTGGAACTACTTTGTACCAAAGATGAAGTTTCTATAAAAACTGTTGACGGTGCATTCTTTGCATCATCTTGAGTAAGTGGGACTCTACTCTGCTACTAAAAGTAGCAATACTACAGTGCAAAAATGCCCCATCACAAGAAAAGTCAAATGCATCAAAAGTAAACATATTCATCATGTGGAATAGTCAGAGAAATTATTACCACTAATGCATTATCATCGTAGCAGCATTTTTTGTTGCTGATTACAGTGGACCCTGTCTTTACCCACTTCACATGCAGTCCAGTTCATATTTTTGTATGTAAAATGTAATGAAGATGTATAAAGTAACACAGAACTGCGTTGTTAGATACCAATGCACATAAGTGAGAAAATCTGTTTTTTCCTCTCTCTTCTTTGTATTTAGAGTGAACTGACCCTTTGGTTGTTCTTACAATAGCATAATACACACTACTCCATCACACTTATTTCATAATAAAATCACATGGAAACTCTGTATCCCTCTTTGCTTTATGTGGCATGAATAGACAGGTAAACAAAGACAGAAAATGAGACAATGGGGGTTTTTAGCTGCTTGATGTTTGATGACAGTCAGTCGCGGCTCTGCTGACTGTGGGTCAGCCACAGAGGTGGCCTCATGGTCGCCTGATTCCCATTCCAGTATTGCTGTCCTCCTCCTCTGCTGCGACCAGCCGTCACTTTCCATTTGGGCCTCTTGTGAAATGCTGACATGCTCAAAGACATATAGGATTCCATTATTTTCACTCATATGAGGGTGCCACACTTGATTCAAGCAGAGCTGTCATTGTAAACCAGGAATCGCCCCCCCTGCACACACACATACACAACCACACACACGCACATACTTCCCATCAACTTGCTCACCTTGAAACTCTGCAATTCACACCAATGAAAACAAAGTAATTCTGATGTGAGCGTATGATCCCTCCCCATTTAGCCACTGAAATGTTTTATGCAATTGCTGACTTACCTCCTTGGTCTCTATAAAGCAGCCGAGAGCAATGCAGCTCATAACGCTGCCACTGTAAATCAGACAGATTTAATTTCAATTTCATTTCAAAGGGTTAGCCATCAATAATTAAAAAGATGTGTTTATGACTTACAAAGATCATAATTAATCTGCTCCAGGGAGAAAGGTTTTACACAGATTATATCCATCATGTTCTGTTTTGCTCCTTACAGGCCACAGCATGGCAGAGGGGAACATTGATTAAGATGTGCTTAGTGGATTATAAGCTGCTGTTCCTCAGGCAAGTCATAAAGAATAAAAGCAATCTTTTACCTTTCTGGTAAAGCCCATACAGTTTTAACAGGCTATGATTCATAAGCCTGTTCATAAGAAGCCTGATTCATAAGCAGGGTGGTGAACATGGATGTGGGAGATTGGTTTATGACCTGCCTCACATTTGGCTGTGTGTGATTAATTCAGCAGGGATCAAGTGAGTGGTTACAGTTTTGGTTTTCATGTTGAAATTGTACAAATCTTTTGTTCTACATTGCTATTTATTCGCAGTTGAATGACAGATGTGGGTTCCTTCCACAGGCATAGATTTGAGCATGGACAGTAGGGATATATCTCTAACAATGTTAAGGAGCTGCTGGATTTTCTCTACCAATATTTTTAGTGATCTCAAAAGATCTTGTCATTTTAACTTCACATAGAGTCAGCTGTCACCGGTATGATCCATGCAGAGTTGCCAGATTTGTGAGTTCTCTGCAAAAGCAGCCGTAATAGCTTGAAGTGGTTACTGTTATAGTTTAAACATTTTAAACAAAGCAGAATTAAAAACATCTTCTCTGCATGTAATTTACATCAGTCAGCTGGTATTATATTCACATTTCTGGTGCCAGCTGTTGGTTAACTTGTGATCAGATATGTTATTTAATCAAATAACTTTATTGGTAAAAATGTCCCGCAACAAGAAATTTAGGATATCAGGTCCTTTTTGTATGAAGAATCAGATGTAGTGATGTGACAGTTCAGCTGTTTGTAATTAGTGAAAATGTTTATTGTCTCTGTTGTGACATGTACAATTAATATTTAATTAACTAATGGCACTCACATCTTTTATTATCAGATATCACTTATTACTGTATAGGCCATTACTTTAGGAACATACTGGAAATACAGTAGGGAAAATTAGCCGCAGCCCGTCCAGCTGATTAGTTTGTTTGTGAATGTCATTCATCATTTCACCAGGAGAATCCTGGTGGCAATCGGGAACAGGATCTGTGGAGTGGCAGACCCTGGTCAGGATGCTGGAAAGGAGGCTCTGACCAGATGTTGAATCTCAGATCCGGGAGCAGCAATGTGGATTCCATTCTGTTTGTGGAACAATGGACCATGTCTTCACCACTGCAGGGCTGCTGGGGCGGGCGGGTCATGGGAGTTTGCCCATCCAAGCTACATGTGTTTTGTGGACTTGGAGAAGGACTACGACCCCATGGAGTCCTTGGGGGGGGGGGGGGCTCTCCAAAGTGAGAGCTGTGTACATTATCGATATAAAGTCAAACATGTTTCTAGTTGCATCTACTTTTTGCAGATGATGTGGTCCTGCTGCCTTCAGTAGAGCGTGACCTTCAGCATGCACTGGGTTGGTTTGCAGCCGAGTGTGAAGCGGTTGGGATGAGAATCAGCACCTCCACATCTAAGGCCATGCTTGTCTGCCTGAAAATGGTGGATCTCTCCCTCTGGGTTGGAAGAGAGTTGCTGCCCCAAGCAAAGGAGTTCAAGTATCTTGGAGTCTTGTATCATGCAAAGTGGACCAGCATCAGCAGTAATGTGGGCGTTGTGCCGGACCGCTGTGATGATGGGGGAGCCGAGCCTTAAGGCAAAGCTTTCAATTTATCAGTTGATCTATTTTCGAACTCTCGATAATGGACATAAGCTTTACATAGTGAACGAAAGAAGATCGTGGATACAAGCGGTCGAAAAAATTTACTCCGCAGGGTTGCTGGGCTAACCCTTATAGATACATGGGTTGAGGAGCTCAAACATCTGGAGGGAGCTTGGACTGCACCTCCCTTGAAGGTTTTCTGGGCACGTATAACTGGTAGGAAACCCTGGGGTAGATGCAGAACACGCTGGAGGGAATATATATCTTTTCTGGCCTGGGAACGCCTTGGGATCCCACAAGAGGAACTGGGAAGAGGGACATCTGGACTACCTTGCTCAGCCTGCTGCAACCACAACCCAGCCCCGGATAAGTGGAAAAAAATGGATGGATTCATGGATGGAATCTTGGTACCATCAGTCTGAAGACAGAGACACACAGACTGGTGAGCTCTTAGATGGGCTGTCTCTAAATTTATTAGCTAATCAAAATAATAAATACAGGGTTAAATTTCTGAGATTGTTCAAAGATTAAAGGATTTATGTTACTTATTAATTTATCAGTGTTATAGCATTGCTGTGGCTGTGTCGTGAAGCACCATTTTATTAACTGCAGAAACCATTGAGCTGTGTCAAAAGAAGGACAGTTACAGATTTATTGTAAGATTAATTGTGAAAATCTATCATATCTACATTTGTAATTATTAATTTCATCCTCATTCACAACACATTTCAAACCAGGGGAAAAAAAATGCATGATACACAATCTCTTCCAGGCAAATTATAGAAGCAAATGCAAAATGAATGAAATAGATATTTTGATGAGTTAAGCTATGTGTACTGTATATTATGCATATATGGCAGAGAGGAAGAGTGATAGAGCAAGTGCACACATTCAAAACTGTGCACATTGTCCATCTGGAAAAAATGTCCCTATGGCAGTCGGACCTTTGACACTGAAAACCTTGAAAAAACAATTCTTGCAGACTGTACATAAAAAATGTTTTTTCCCTCAGAAGAATGTCTTTTTAGTCATTGAAACTTTAATCAAGTGGATCTGCTCCATTGTTCTTGAGCTAAACAGTAGCCAAACTTGGCAATCTTTAGAAATACATTGAACTTGTTTCATGGTGAGTTGACAAGGGAAAAGCACATCAGCAGTTACCAGTCAAACAGAAAATGGAGAGTGTCAAGCAGTACACCAAATCAAGACAGATCCTGCAGTGAAATGTGTTTAGGCATTGTACCGATTTCACTTTTCCCGTCTCGCTTCTTTTCCTGCTCCCTGGGCCAGGCGGGGAGGAATTAGCCATTATGATGGCTCCTAGCCCGGCGCCTCGACTGATGGGCAGAGAAGTCTGGCCCCGTTTTCGTCACCTGTCTCTGCTTCTGGGATTTAACATGGCTGTGTGTCTGGCAGCAGACAAGGAGAGGCGGCGGGGGAGGGGACACAGGTGGGAGGCAAAAACAAACAAACACAAAGAGGAATACAACATTCTTGTGAACAAAAGAATTAGACGCATTGGGCAAGGAGAGATTGCTTTCTGTGCCGGGGTCAGTTGATTTGACAAGCAGCATTTTGCTTGGTATATATTGTACAGACATATGTACAGGCTGCTACTACAGCCAGCGGAACTTAGTATGCGGGGAATAGTAAGGCGGAATGAAAAAAAAGAAAAAGAAAGAGGAGGAGGAGGTGCTGGATTGATTTTTTTTTCACTCCTTGGTATGAAAAGGTCACTTTGATCAATGCTGTATAATTGGGACTGTATTAGGATCATATCGGGTCATTTTACTGTTTAATGATGAAATATTAAATATTGGGTAGGTACGATTGCAGTCATTAGCAGGCTCTTTCATTTATAGCCCTTTAATTAATTTGAACCTGACCCCTAGTCCAATACTTTTGAGTGTGCAGACTTAAAAGCACTCTCTGCTGAAACCACAAGCTCTTAGCCAATTGGATCCACTTACCTATACACATACCTCACTTTGTTAATGGACATGGGAGAATAGTATTAGCACTTCAGTAAATAATATGACTCCACTATGCGCATACTTGGAAGCCACAACGGAAACGATGCTAATTACGACGCATTTCACCCCGTTTTTAAACATTTGGTACATGAAATAAAACAATATGTTAAAGTTGAGACACGTGACGTGAAATAGTAAGTCTGCAGCTTTAAATGAAGTCTGAGTCTTTTTTCCTTATTGTCAAGGAGTCGAGGAGAGTTTTAATCAGATTACTGACCGACGCAGTTCATCAAATCATAAAATAACCCGAGTTCAGCTTGAAAGAAATCCTTTATCACTGTCAAACGTGACTCCATATTTTCCCCCAGACTTTAATTCATGCATTTCCTTCCTTCTAAAGCTCTTCATTATTAACCATGATTGGACATAAAGACAATATGTGAGGAGTCATGCCGCCGCGTAGATGAGTGCTCTTTCTGTAAATGACCAGCAGTGGGCTGGTAAAACAAAGAGTGCATCGGGGCAAAGGGAGGACAGTAGGACGACTAAAAGCACTTTAATGACATGGCTGGACTCGTGTTTCCTAATGATGCAGGCGAGATTAATTATGCTCTATGTATGGGTCATAATTATACGAACACTGATCCTTTCCACTGGCTATGCTTGGGCACTCTCTGGCCCTGCCTTGAGTTTCAGATAATCCATCAACACATTCACATATTCCTTTCATTATGTGCGTTATTTATTTATTATGGCTGTATATTTATTTCTTTTATGTTTGACTGTAGGAAGGTAAGAGAGGGGATATTAGATCCCGCAGAGTGATCGCATAACGTGGCTAAAATGAGTTGGACGAGAGGGAATTAAACTCTGTGCTTCTGGTATCATGCAACAAAAAAAAAAGAAAAAAGGTTTGTTAGAGCAAAATGTCATCAAAAGTATAATATTGTGTTTTGACTATTTACATCTCTGTTTGCTAGTTTAAGACGTGATGTAAATTTCAATTTCCTTGTTCTTTATGCAGTTCATGTATTTCGTGAAAATGACTTAATGTTACCTTACATTGACATTTCTGGTCATATTTGGTGTTCATGAAACAATTAACTGATGAATTCAGTCATTCTGGTTCACAAGGATGAAACCAGTGAAATCTTATTCTGTGGGATGAACAGATTAAATGGGGATTAATATTTAGATGTAGGTTCTAAAAAATGACCTAAAAACATCGGTCTCTTCAGACAAGTCATGATGACTTCCTGCCACCTTGAAGACCATGACCCTATCCAAAAGAAAATGCTCTCATCCAAATGCACCTGTAATATATAAACTGACATGAAATAAAGTAAGATTTTGCACAGATTCAGTTTTCTTTGCAGTCTCTTAATGTGTATTTAGGGAATCGTGTCTCTTGAAGAACAGAAGAGTGATCTTCACGCTTATGGATGGAGGAACAGGAGGTAATTTTACTTTGAGGTAAGCAGAGACAGTACTTGATTCAATAAATCTCTATGAGATGCTCCCATCCAGCATCCTGAGAGAACAGAGCTGTGGGGTAGGAGGGGTGTGTGTGTGTGTGTGTATGTGTGTGTGTGTGTGTGTGTGTTGGAGCAAAGGATGATGGGGTAACAGGGATGTCTTAATTCCTTGACATAAACATACACACAGATTAATGAAGCCTTGGGTGATTGTGAAGAAGGGGAAAGATTGCTTATCGATCCATATCAAAATTTTCATGCTAATCCCAGCCAGGAGACAGAGTGTCTGGTATCAGAGTTAATAATCTGATTTCTAGGCTGTCCAGGACAATTCCAGCCAACGTGAGGGCCTAATCACAGCGCCGTCTTCCCATCTGAGAGCAGCTGCCTTGGCCCTGCAGCACGTCAACCCCCTTACCCCGCAACCCCCAACACCCCCCTCCCCCTGGGCCTCTGGCCCCTGCCACTGACTCGGACAGTGATGGAGCATATGATAGAAACATGTTGACAAATTAAATTTTTTAAATTTCAGAGCAGATTTGCAGTAGAGGGATTGGTTGGCGAAGGTGGTGGTGCTAAGTGCTGGAAAAGCAGTGCTGACCTTCATAGGGGAGCGTGCTCATGGGATTCCTCTGCATGCTCCCTCCCTGTGTTGTTTGACCTGGAGACAAATCCTGTGCTTGCAGATCTAAGGTTGTATCTGGATGAAGTGATATTACGACTGGGTCAACTTTTTTGCAATTTTAATACAACAGCCAAAAGGTTCTCGAAAACCTGCAAACCTTCCAATTCAAATCACAAAGAAATGGACTCAAAAAGTACAGTACCTCAGTCACCATCTGAATGCATGTTGTTGTTTTATTTTTCACATCTCAGATTTTATGTCCTGGCCGTAGTGGCCGCCTGCTGCAACAAGGGTTCTAAGGAGACGGCGTGGGGCGTCCTGAGGAGAGCCAGCTGATGTGTCTTAGTTAGGCTAATATCCTCGCCTCACATTTTTCTCTATTAAATGTTAATCACAGACTTGTCGAGTGTCACTTGACATTTGCATTTTGCCAGGCGGAGCCGTGATGCACATGGCGCTCAGAGGTTCGACAGCTTCCTTCCACTGAGCGCTTTGTTCAATCACCAGCTATCATCTTCACTGGTGCAGATTGTCGCAGATTGGTGATGAAGAAACTGTGTATGTTCCTCGGTGGGCATGCAGCATTTTGTTTTCTACAGAAGTAGAATGGCTAGTGGAACATTTTAAACTAATAAACTACGCAAGGTCGCACATGAACACTTGTGGAAAAAAACCAGATCAGGCCTTCATGCATCTAAACTGGAGCTTTAAGATAAAACAGAAGCTATACTGTTGGTAGCTGTGGCAATTGAAAATGTGAAGCACAAGAACAGAGAGAAATGACAAGGACATGTGAAAAGAAGCACTCGACTCTGCTTTAACTTCTCTCAATAATCAATCTCCTCATCTTGATGTTTACAAAAAAGAGTCAATAAGTGGAGAGGGAGCTTTGTGATTGGCTTTGATTTCTACTTCCAGTCCAAATAAGACATTATTGTCTCTGTCTCTCTCTCAATATGACACTGATGACAGTGGACGTGACGAAGGCCATCCGCATCAATGAAACGCATTCCTTTACTAATGTCAAATGCTTTTCTGAGACAGATAGTATCATAAAACTCACCTTTATATTGTAAAGCCTCAGTATTGTGTCGATGGCACCAACCGATAGCAGGTTTGAAATTGTCAGGCCAAAAGAACTTGAATGTAAGATGTTACACCGAGGGTTACCACAGAGGGACACTCGCTGTCTGAAGTTCAGGACAAGTTCGAAACGTCACTTTCTCTGAGGAGAATTGCCCAAAAAACCCAACAGCGGAACTTAATTTAGGAAAATAGCTTCAATCAATTGTGTCTTAATTAGTGAGGATGAGGCACTCTTCCTTTGCAGCCTTGCTTTCTGGCTTGACTGGTAAAATGGGATTATTTTGTCATAAAAAAAGAAGTGAAGCTCTAATGTAGTTTTAAAATTGCAAATGTGGAATAGAAATAGTTTGACATTTTAGGAGACATGCTTATGTCCTGTCTTGAGGAGGGGTAGATGAGAAAATTGATACCGCTCTATGACCTGTATGGTAAATATGAAAGTATAGCCAGCAGCTGGTTATCTTATCTTAGCATAAAGGCTGGAAAGAAGGGGAAGCAGCTAACCTGGCTCAGTCCAAAAGTAACAAAAAGCAGCACCTGTAAATCTACTTAACACATTATATCTCTTTTGTTTAATATGTACAAAAAAGAAATGTGTAGAAATATCTATTCTTGGCCAGGCTTCCTGTGTGTCAGGCAATCAGCAGAGCCTTCTGGCATTTTCACACTTTGCTTTTTGTGCACATCAGACAAATGAGATATCTTGTTTTAATTATTTTGCTTTGGAGGTGCTGTGGCAGATTTTGTAACCTTTGGTCAGGCTGTTACGCCAGGATGATGTTTCTCCTTGTGTGCTGTCTTTATGCTAATCTAAGACAACATGCTTCTGGTTCTGGTGAGATATTTTTACTATCCAGACATGAGAGTGGTATTGATCTTCTCATCTAACTCTCGGCAAGAAAGCAAACGTTTCCCAAAATGTTGAACAATTCCTTTAAGTGACTAATCAATAATGATTGACAAGGTGAGGATCTTACCTACTACAAAACATGCCTAAATGCCTGTTATGATTCAAAAACAGTCCACCACAAAGTCCAATTAGCCAGTGGATGTGGTTTTATTATGAGCGTGTGTGTGTGTGCATGGGCGTGTGTCTGCGTAACCGTGTGCCAGTGTATATGTGTGTGTCTGTGGTGTGAACAGCCTCTTGCAGTGCCTGCCAGTAAGAGCAATAATTTGACAGTAACGTTGCCAATAAACAAACAAAACCCAGCCTCTCTCATAATCTGTATCTGTTTGGGAGAGCATAATGATGTGTTAGCGTGGCCCGGTTTTCCATTGTGCTGCAGCCTTGTCATGGTGGCTCAGGGGAAGACTTATCCATATGAGAGGCTTAGAGAAGCCTGTTCAGATCCGCCAGGATTAGGCCCAGGCTAATACACTGGGTCAACAGCATGGTTCTCCTAATGAGACAGGTGTACAGTACTTACGACTGTCTCTCCACGTAGCGGAGGCTCAAACAAAAGCTGATATCATCCCTCCCGGCTTAGCCCGACTCATATGATATCCCCCAGTAGTAAATACTGTCGCTGTATCAACCTTAACGCAGACATCCAGCAAGCTCAGAGGTGATCTGGGCTGCACAGCATGCTCGGGGATTGGGATGCCAATGGCCATTTTTCAATATAAGAATCATCATTGGAGGATTTAAAACGCTTTTGTCTCTTTTGAAGCCAGATAAACACAATATCCAACAGTTACACCTGCAGGTAGAGAAGAACTGGGAACACTGGCTTATTCTCTGTGGTACTGCAAGGCAGTGGTGGAAGAAGTATTCATTTCTTTTACTGAAGTCCACAAAGTTGTTTCCTTTTCTTTTTTTTTTTCTTTGATCAAATATTGGGTAGTTTTATCTCTGTGGGCCACAAACAGTTATTTCAATTAAACCACCTCAGAACTTTAAAGAGAATCAAATCTCTTCAAACTAACAGCTCACAGACATCTGAAACAGGACAAGGTGCCTGAACAGGGGTCACAAGCCAAAATAGATGATAACCACCTCATAACCTTTTAAGCTGAAATGTTGCTTCTTTGCACATCCAGTGGTTACAGAATAAAACTGTCATTCTTTTGGAGATGTGTTTCCGGCCACCTGGTGAATGGAAGTCCAATACTGACTCTTGCAACTCTGTTTTTGGTCTCCACCAACCTCTGAGAAAACGACCTGACTCTTTAGCCTCAGGACACTCCCCTGTGCTCATCAGATAGTTGCAAAACAGTACTATGAGAGTGAAGCAAAACACTGAAGTTACGAGCCAGACAGCTTAACAATGACTTGAAATTTTCCACAAAGATCCGTAAAGCTAAGCGGAGCAGCAAATAGCGTTATTGTAAAAATATCAATTATTGCTGCTGTAATGATGTGTTGTATCTTATAAGCTTATCATGTGTGTTTATTTGTGTCTAAAACGAAAATTATTAAAATCCAGCACTCCCAAGCATAAGTTCTTCTAACTTGAGTGTATGTTACTTTCCACTACTGCCAAATTTGCCAATGAAAAAACGTGCATTTATTTCAAATCATTAATCAAACGTATACAGCATATAAGATTCAGTGTCATCTTCCAGCAAGGCCAGTGGCATATTTGAGCCAATTGCTAACACAGAAAAAACACCTTCAGTTTGCGGCCTCCTCCATCATGGATTCAGAGTAATTAATCTGTGATCACGTGATTCATTTTGTGTATGGTTGCTTAGATACAAGAAAGGGCTCGTCTCACTGCTTCCCTCCCCCTTGCAAATCCTCTGTCATGCTGTGATTTGTGTAGCAGAGATGAGACAATCACCCATATTCAAAACTGATGGCTTTCACCGTCACCAGGTATTTCATCCTCATGAGTTGCATTTCCCACTTTTCTTCACGTAACCCCTTTTCGTGAACATTGCTCACAAACCATGAATCAAGCCCCCTCTGTTGCCTTCAATACCCCCTCCCTTCCAGCCTGCATCCCCCTCCACCCCCTCCTCCCACTGCTTGTCAAAACATTTGTGAAATCCTATTTTCCTTTAATAAAGTATAGTTCTGTCCTGCAGATGTATGCTTGGATAACATGTCATACTCTGTCTTTGTTGAGACTGGCGCCCCGCTGATGTTCTTAGGCAGTGAGAAAATTGCCTTATTGAAACACGTTGCTTGGAGTGACTATAATGCCACATTGAGGGCCGGCATTATGCACATGACATATTCAGGACCTTGGAGTGGAAAAACTATGAATATAAAGTAATCACTGAGGGCACCTACATGTTTCTCAACCATGATAGCTTTGCTTTTCCTCTAACCTTTGTCAAATATGATGATTTCATGATTTTAGACAAAGCCTTCTGATCCAAGCTGGCTGCTTCCACAATGAATTCTTCCTTGCACCTTTGTGAGGGCCTCTCTCGCTCTCTTTCTCTCACGCACACACTCACACTCTTTACGGCGTCAACACTGTGTGGAAGTAATGAAAATTATAAAGATTATGAGATACACTCCTCATAAATCAATACATTCCTAATTATTAGAAACACCCACTTTCAAAAAATTGATCTCATGTTGTGCATGGGCTTGAAAATAATGCTGCTATGTTGCAGGCAGTACAAACACTTTGAGTTTAATGGGCCAGGCTGTGTGTGTGTGTGTGTGTGTGTGTGAGTGAGAGAGAGAGAGAGAGAGAGAGAGAGAGAGAGAGAGAGAGAATGTTCTGGGGAGCTGTGTAAACAGAAATACTAAGCTACCCCAAGAGTGCACTTTCTCTGTGAAGTTAAGAGCCGGGTACACATGTTTATTACAATTTCAAACAAAATGCAAATGCCATTAAACAAATGGGGTTGAGGCAAATTAGCCAGGAATTTAATATTCGCAGAGTCTATGATATAGGACATCTTGTTACGAGACAGTGGTCTGAAGTATCAGTCGTGAGCCGAGCCTTTCATCCAGCCGGCTCTCTTGAGGATATTTGTAATTAGCATCATTTGCCTAATACTTCAGGTTAATTAGAATATTTAATTGAATAGCTCTAATCTTCGGAGATGACTATATTATAATCAAATTAGCACCACCACTAGGCTGGCTATTGAACGTGGCAGACTGCCTGGCTCCTGGTCTCTTATCTGCTCCATCTCCATAGAGCATTCTCACATACTTAATGGTCCATTTGAACTATGCTATCAACATTTGATTATTCCTGAACAACAAAGGCAGCCACACAACCAGTAGGCATAAAAGAAGAGATGATAAAGAAAAGCGCTATGGCTCCCATATGGCAGGTTGGGGAGAGCGCTCGCTCTGTGTGAAGCAGCCGAGCCAGGCAGCGGGGCCTGCGAGGCCATCAGGGAGAGGAGTCGACTCAACTCTTACACTCCTCCATCCACCCCTCATCTACTGAGCCAAGTGTTTGCCAAGATAAGCAGATGAGGAGACATATGCTTGAGAGGCTTCTGGAGAACTATTGTGAGAGTTTTAGTAGTCGAACCAGATGAAAGTAGGTCTGTAACCCCATGGTATTTATGCTGCGGCATACAGTAACCCTGTCTTTCTATTATATACCTTTATTGAGCACGGATGAGTTGCAGAGGTGCATCAATTACCTTCAAATGTGTTACAGGATTCCTCTATTTTGAATAAAGAAGGTTTCATTAAGAAAAGGCACTTAAACTCCATTATGAAATGAAATCAGTCATCCCGGCTTTATTGAACTCAAACAGTCTTATGCTCATACACAATGATCTGTCTCGCTGAGAGAAAAACAAACTACTGAAAAGCTAAATATTACAGTGCGTTCAATTGCAACAAACAGATGGTAGCTAAATTAAAAGAAATTACATATACATTATCTTCGCTTTATGGCTTCGCTCTAATTGAGGCGATTATAACTCCTACCTTTCTACTCTATAATGAAGTGAATTCATTCATTTAGGGTGGAACGTGTTGAAATTGTACTTGCCAGTATTTTGTGTTTCGCGTCTCAAGTGATAATTTTTGACAGTGCCATATGTTTCACTGGCAATATTTCTTCTTGGTTGAGTTTTATTACATAATTTTATTTGTCCCTGCGCTGATTTCTTTATATATCTGCAAATGAACTCTTGTTGCAAATAGGTAGCCATATGCCACGAGGATGCAGAGTAGAGGGTAAAAAATATTCCTTAGGCTTTCCGCTAATTTGTTTTCTCAGCTCTGTCTCGCTGTAATGCAGCTGATTGTGCACTGTGGCTATATTAAAATGATAATGAATAAATGTATCATTAATTCAACCCCGCCCTCAGTGGATTCATTGAACATTGCCACTAGGAGGAATGAAACCGTAATTGTGTCCTCGGCCCTTTCAGTTTCACGTGTTGGACTGAAAAGACAAAAAGCAACACAGCAGTTCATCAGGACACCTTTTATATGGGAAGAATTTAAAAGAAGAGATCATTGCCTCTTTGCAATCAGGGACTCATCTTTGAAACAACTTTTTTTTTAAGTGCACTTTCCACACTTTCATCCATGTAATGATGTTTTCGTGCTTTTTATGTTTACTTCTGTTTGTCTACCCTGTCAGTTTTATATCTATTTCTTCTTTTCTTTTGTAAAGTACTTGTTTTTGGAAATGTATCACTTATCAGCACTTTACACCATTCTTGATGTAGCTATTATTACTATAATAAAGATGATTGCTTGTTCTGAGGGACTGATGCCTTCTTGTTTCCATCTGCCTCTGCTGCAGTGGATGATGTCAGGCACTGAACACGCTTGTACTGACTGTCACCCTCATTGTTGAATATGGGATAAAGACTAATTATATGTGTCTGTGGGTGTCATGTTGTTGGGGGGTTAGTGGTGCTGACATCACCCCCTGCGGTGGCAGAGGACAGCCTGATGCGTCTTCGGGAGCGGAGGGTTCAGCTCTGTAAAGCAGGCCCAACGCTTCTCGCTACGGTTTCCGAGTCGGACCCCCTGGGTTTTAAATTGCCACATAAGGGATGCAGCGTCGAGAGGTAAATGTTGTCTAAGCAGCACTCATCCATTTCAATCCATAATGCTGTCATTTTGGAAACAATGGCAGCATGATTGGCATATCTCTGCAGCCTTGGAGAGGCCAGTGTATGACTGGCTCCACAGCTCGTCAGTGGAAGCGGTCAATTAAATCATTTACAAATGCTCCATTAAGGTGTCTGTAATAGGCAGCTTTGAGCAGAAAAATTGTATTTTCGCCGCTATTTCTGAAAAGCAATCAATTCTTATTAGGTATTTGGGGAAAAAAGCAACAAGCCTCTGATGGCTGGAAGTGCCTTTTTTTAGCTG
Organism: Chaetodon auriga; assembly: GCF_051107435.1. Lineage (NCBI taxonomy): Eukaryota > Metazoa > Chordata > Actinopteri > Chaetodontiformes > Chaetodontidae > Chaetodon > Chaetodon auriga. The sequence continues at coordinate 8,736,752 of NC_135081.1, forward strand.
CTTCCGAAGACACTGACCATGTTGTTGATACTGTAAAGCTCCTCGTGCACAGTTTGACAAATTTTCACAACATTTCATTCTCCGCCTCAAGCGGAAATGAAACAAACACGCACACACATATGCTGAGTGTACTTCCTTAACTATGCTACATAATTAGAAGGTTCAACATGTTTGTCCAAGGCTTTCAGGGTTGTGATCATTCCCACAAAAATCCCATGTTCTCATAAACATTTCAATTTTAGAATATATTTGGGTGATTAAAGATGATTAAAGTCAACCCAATTATATGAAATACTTAATTATGTCAAACTAGTAACAGTTTTATTTGGGAAGTGCGGTATGGTTAGTTGACATGCTCGGATTAAAAGCAGTTCAAAGGGTGCAAGTCTTGATGCCACATGCTTTGATATTAAATACTACACAGTGCAAAAGTCTGGAAGATCTGGCTAGATCCCTTCAAACTCAATTACATCACTCAAGAAATATTACAGAAAACAAGAATAGAGCAAAAATACTTTGAACTGCTGTGTACACATGTGCCAAAGTATTATCTGCTCTAAAAAAAAGAAAACTGAAAGGATGATGGGTAACTGGACGTCCTGTTGACTGAAAACAGAACAAAATTCAGACCTTCTGCAACAAAAGTACACTTGTTTCAGTGTGAGTATGAACTTGAAACTTCTTCTAAAAATGCATCTAAAACTCCTGAATTTCTACAGGGAGAGGCAGTGAGAAAGAAACCTCTGTGATCTATATTAGGATTGTTTAAAAAAGCCTGCACCGGCCTACTCCGTGATGTCCGAAGCAGTCAGACCCCAGTGTATGGTCAGAGGCGGTTTGATGCTGGGTTTGATGGAGTATGTCAGTCCAATCAGCCCAACTTCCAGAGTCTGATTGGGTCTGCCAGCCAGAGAGGCAGCCCTGATATTAGCTCTGCAGCCAGCTGACAGCCGGCATAGAGAGCAGCTCATACGACACACAACAGCGGAGCCGGCACACTGAAGGGCCACACTTTGTCTGGATGAGTGTAAAAGATAGTAGATGTAAAGAGGAGAAAGTAGTTTTCAAGTGCCAAATGTAGCAAGAGTGATCAGAAAGAAATATCACACCCCTCTCTGTGTACAGATTTTGTTCATAGCTATACAGCTTGCTGGACATTCTTTCTAATTGCAAATATTTGCATTTTTGAAATTATTTTTGCTTCTTGAATATGTAAAACAGAAACCTGTAGACTTTAGTCCTCATGTTGTGAGGCTTGACTCTCTAAGACCCCAAACAGATCTGTTCAAAGTCATGCTTATATGCAACTGTTAAGTATAAAGGTGAAAATACAATGTTGAATATGTTTTTGCCGCTGTTAAAGGGGGTGTGGGGTTTCCAGGAGTCCTGACAGAGCATTAGAGTTAAGTTCAGCCCCATGTAAACATTCACAAGAGTTATAGCATCAGAGACGTGGGCATGGGTAAAGAGGGTGATGGGCTGAAACAAGGCACTGAGTTTGGTTTGTCTCTTGAAGGCAAGTGGGAGTCTTAAAGGGTCTGCAAAAGTTCTGGGGGAAATTTTCTCTAAGGTTTATGAGCCATAGCAGATGAGTAGATGACCCAAGTTAATTATTATTGAATTTGTTTTCCCTGCACCACTGATACTTACCTCTACACTGATGCAACAATGACAGTGGGTACTCTCATTAAAGCGAAGGATGAGGCTCGTCTGAGAGAATCGTGTATCTTTTCAAGGGAAAATTTCCCTGCCACTCTAAGCCTGTTAAGCTTCATCATTTGTTGTGGGTCGCGCTGTGCAGCTTTTATGCAACATCATTTGAGAGCAACAATATCAATATGAATATTCAATGTGATAATGGTTTGAAGAACAAGACCAAGCGTTGCTCAGCGGCTGCAACTGTATGCTTTTCTATTTCAGCCAGTTTTGTAGTGCCTGTAAACAAGCGAGCTGACAGGGCTGACATGACTGCAGAGCATATAAGCAACGAGTGAAAGGTGAGGCAAATTACTTCAATCAAATGCATAATCTAGAAATTAGATGGCGAGGCATGTAAAACAATAGAACAAAATTAGTGCAAGGGTGAGGGGCAGACTTGCCTTCTGTTCGGTCTTATTAAGACACATGACATAAATCATCATGATATGAAGGTAACCCCTCTCCTGTCATGACTGAATACAAAACAGATGAAACACATGCCATCTGTAGCTTGTCACAGTGAAGTTCACCAACTTAACTGAAGCAATTATTGTGTGCTCAGATGTGCGTTTTATGAATTAACAAGACGAAGATTGATCTCTAATGTGAATTGGCAGGAAACATCTCTGTAGAACGCAGTTTTATCTCACTTACCATGAAACGCGAAGAGTGAAAAGAGTGAAATGTACATGCACACTGCAGGCGCAGGTGTGAACAGTATCCCTTTGGACATATACTCAGTCAAAAACATTTTATATATTTAATGTTTTATCTCATCAGCTTCATTGAAAAATTGATAACCATCGCCCTGATGAACAGTTAGCGAGTTAGCGAGCCACTAACTTCAAAACATCCACTGACTGGCCATTCTTAAGACTTTTTAACATGTGCATTCACCACTCACTGTCACTGTCAATATAATGTGTGTGTGTGTGTGTGTGTGTGTGTGTGCCACAAGTGCAAAGTTATTCTACAATATTTAACTGTTACAGACAACAGCTGTATGTGGCACTGTGCAGCCCTGATGGAAATGTACAGTGAATGTGATAATGAAAATATGTCATTCATGAAAAAAAGCAAATAAAATACTGAAACACTGAAATGCAATCTAAATTAATTACACCTGTATTTGGATGACAGAGCACCCAGTTCACTGAGCGGCACTGAATCGCTGTCATCCTCAAGAGGTCGAATGTAAGCAGAAGAGAATCAGCCTCAGAACAGCTGAGGCTTCGCTTCACCCCCACTGTCATCATGGCTAAGTTACGTTTGAGGAGAAGACTTAAAAAAAAGCCCAACCCAACCAACAAACCTAGTCTCCCTCGGTGAGGACACTTGTAACATGTGACATGCTTAGCGCCAAGACACATAAACCACTGCCGGTGTGGGTCAACCATGATGACCAAGTGGGAGCAGGAAAAGCAGTCTTCCCATGAAGCCAGAGAAAGTTGTGTTCTTGTCTGGCGATGCTGAAGAGAAGCGGTTACAGAATGGTTTGGACGCTTCCTTTAGGTGGGAGGAGCCGTAGTAGAATTTAATATACTCAGCAAAATTACAATATATATATACAGCATATAAAAACGGCATACTTCAGATAGAATATATTGATATCACCCTAAATGAAAATACATTTTTTTGGTCGGTCAGTCTAACTGCTGAGTAACAGATATGTCTCTTCAACAACAGCCACATTCAAACATTGTTTTTACGCATTTTGTCTTTGCTCTGGGATAATATGCCGCAGCGTTTGTCATTGGTTATCAGGGGATGAAATGTAGTCTAGCCTGCAGAAAAACATGTGTTGCGCTTTAATCTAGAGTGCATAGGCCAGTATTCATGACCAGCAGCTGGAGAAAATCACAGGAGACGAAGAGTCCACCGTGGAGAAAGGAGGCATGCCTGTCTGCCTGGCAGATGCTGGTTCTTGTTATCAGGCCTCTCTACACCTTATTTATGTGGTGACTTACGACCAACTCTTTTTCCCCTCACACACTGCTCCTTTGCCCACACAGACGCATTTTCAGATGAATAAATGTCTGTTTTGCTGCTCTCATTGCCCACAGATATAGCAATCAAGAACACATTCTGGTATTTTACCAACAAAAACAACAAACATTTTGGGATGATTTAGGAAATCCTTAAGAAGAAGAGCAAAATCCTCAAAATAAGTAACATTAGACTAAAGATCCGCAAACAGACAAAAGCTAAGACGGGTTGCAAAAGCCACGTGCTCTTGTGGCAAACTTAAAAAACAGAGGCCTTATGGTTAGTTGAAGCTACAAAGAGCTCAGTCATGCTAAAGTCTCTGTGAGGCTGCAGTTAGGCACAGCTTTGAGCTAAATGCTAATGCCAGTGTGCTAATGTGCTCACAACCAAAATGCTTACATGCTGATGTTTGGCAGATAATCTCTATCATGATATAAACTCAAGTTACTGCCATTTTTTGAGCAAAACACTAGCTAGATAAGCAACGTAACATTGATTGATACAAAGTGTGTTGCAGGAGCATCACTGAAATCTGCATGCCAGGACTCAATGAATTTTTTTTTTGCATGTTTCAGCGGTTATTTAGCAGTGTTTAGAAAATCCTCATGAGCATTCCCTGCTAATTCAAGTGCAGGGAGACTTGTAGTTGTGTCGTACAATTCCATTATCTTTAACAGCTCCCATAGTCTCAGAAGCAGCAAAACATCTGCACAAGCTTCTCATCTCCTCATTGCCTCATATCCATATATTAGTTGCTCTTTTATGCCCCAGTTTCACACTGCTGCTCACTTATTGACAAGCTCCTACTGTGATATTTATGTCACATATTTAATATGGACATGGGAATGATTATCAAATCCATAGTTGCCAAGAGTGTCCGCTCGGCCTTAAATAATGGATGAGCAAGGATGCGACTCAATTTGTGAGGCCGCACGAAAAGACAGGGCAAGTGCAGCCATCGACCTCCCCGCCCACCCCCATCGCTTTCTCCCCCTCCGGAACGTCATTATTCTGGTCGATCTTTTCTCCCCTCGCTTGACATCATTCAATGTAATCATCCTTCAATAAAAAACCTGCTTGTAATAAAAGGAACAACCCGGGTCAATACACAGAATATGGAGAAGGATGACCCTGTGTGAGGAGACAGCGTATAAATGGGCCTCTTTATCAAAGCGGATAGCCGCCTGGTGCCTTAACAGGAATTCGACCGTGGATGGAGTTATCATTACTGTTACCTTTTGTATCATCGGTGTTTGCGCTCTGTGAATATGAGGAAGAGTGATGGCTACATTAATGAATCAATGGGCTAATGAAGCAGCCATTGTGTTGGTTTATTGAAATACGCTGAGGAAAATTGAAGACTTCTGCAGCGTCTCGGCGCTGAATGCTCTGCTGTCATATTACTGGATTGCCACACTCACCCGTGGCAGAGGAAGAAATCAGAATCGGTATTTTCTAAAACACAGTGACTGGCATCTGTCATGTGCCGGCTGTGCATACTTGCATTATGTGCAGGGAAAGAAGAGCTGGAGTAAAGAAAAGAGCATAAAGGAAACGGAGGTCACACTTTTGTCACATGCTGTTCTTCGAGTACACACAAGCCGGTCTGGACTGAGGATGGTTCGAGGGTCAAATTAGCTGACAGGGTAATTTTGCAAGGACGACATGCAGAGCTGCTGATTATCCCTGAGCTAGCATCATTTTTGTTTATCAAAAAATGTTAATTGCCTGTTTTTACGAGTAGGAAAAGATTAAAAGTTAATAGGAGAGACTAAATAAACACAATGCAATTGCATGAGGCTGTAGAAGATGGTAATTAATTTGTGGCCACCCCTGAGCTAATTAGCTAATATAAAGCAGGAAAAAAGAAGTTAATGAGGCTTAATGCAACTGATACACTGAAAAAGTTCAGACTAATGAATTTATGAATGCGTGAGGAAATCAACTTCATGCACGCTCCAGTTTTCACGTTGCGAGGCACCTCCTGCAGATGGAAAACTTAGTCTGTGTAACTTGATCACCTTCGATGTGCAGTGTAAGAGTTTAGCACTATATAAAATGTCATAGCTCTGTCTGATGCAGTGTGTGAAAACTGAATCAGAAGTGCTGCTTCCATGCCGAGCGAGAGATGGTGGACCATAGGAGGGCCCATACCAGCCCAGCGGTGAGTTTGTTTTGTCAATCCTCAGGGTGTAGCTGGTCTGAGGATACAGAGGCTTGTAGATTGGGAGGTCTGGGGAGGTCAGTTTGCCTGCGGGACAGGGAGGAACGGAAAATAATAATCTGTGGGGCTCACGGTGAAGATGGTCCAGGGGGCTATGTCACAATGTCGGCTGTTACATGCTAATCCTCCCAGCCATCTAAACTACACCGCTCATATCCTCCACTGCATCCTGAGTGATCGGTGTGTCACGTCTTAGCATGTTCATCCCTGTAATATCTGTCGCCCCCCCCTTCACCTCTGATGTTCATTTTAAGAAACAGCTTATTATTTCACTTACTACTGTGCTGACCGCAGAGGACATTACTTACACTCAATAGGGTCACAATGGCATTTAATGTTGACACTATGGACTAAGGTTCATGGGTAATTTGAATGAAATTATAGGGCCATGATGAATCCTGCTAGTGAGTGGGAGCCAGAGCAGCGAGGTAATCAGGTAATTGCACCTTTCATAAATGTAATTTATCACAAAGGCAAAAGCCAGCAGAGGTAGTTGACTGGCTAGCACGCTCGCCATCTCTCTAGACTGACCTGCAAAGCTCTCACATGGTGACATATGTCTTTATGAGCTGTAGGGAAGCATAATGGGTGATAAGACAGAAATACCCCCATCAAAGCATCCCTGTCATATTACATAAATCAGCGCTCTAAATGGACATCTTCCCACACAGTTTGCTTTCTTGTTCATGGTTACAGCAGGCGATTTGTCAATCACACTTTGACGGAGCGGCACAGATGCTGTTAATGACGTTCATATAATAGATTTACAAGTGTCAAAGACTATATTACAGTGTCACAAACGGGAACCTGATGGATGAGCTCTACAGTACATAATCAGCGCAGACAGGGAGCATTTCGCACTTTTTATTTGAAGTTACTCAAAAAGAAATCTGTGCATTTATATAATGCTTCTATCCAAAGCAATTTTCAATTTACCTCTCATTCACCGGCTCACGTACACACACACTGATGGATACCAAAGGACTGTTCAACATGTGGACAGGAGGAGCTGGAGGCTGAACCAGCAACCCTGTGATTAGTGGACAGCCCGCTCACAGACAGCACCTCATAAGTTTATTTTCAGGTTACATGAAAGAACAGTTTGACATTTTGGGAAACGTCAAACTATTGTTGAACTATTCTCTATGCTCTTTCGTGTTGAGGAGACTGATACTATCTACTATCCATCCATTAGAAATGAGGCAAAAACTAGCTCAAAGGTAACAAAAACAGCACCTTGATGTGTACAAAAACAAACATACAAACAAAAAGTTGTGGTTTTATAGTTACTGTAGTGTGTTTTAGAGATCGTTTTTCTACCTTTGGACTGAGTCACTTCCAATCTTTATGCTAAGCTAAGGATTGTTTTTTATTTAGGGTAAAAAGGCCACATGCCAGGACATCAAGGCTATAGGTTTAAAATGTAATTCTAATTTCATGTAACAGTCGAATCCATTTCTAAAAACATTAATGCCTTTTTAATTAACAGTGTAACACAAATAAACCCACATTTTTTTAATCAAAAGAGTCTTTTATTTTAAATTCATATTGGAGAAGGTTTATGGTCATGCACATGTGCAGCTCTCAACAGAGATGAGAGGATAGTGAGATGGCTCACTTGTTTATTACTTCCATCATCAGCTCCAGAAAAAAAACAATATTTTATTCAAAATTAACAACTTTTAATGTTTTCTGGATTGAGTCTGGTGAGGTATAATTTTTGAGTATATATGATGACATATTTATATTACATATATGTGTGAAACAGACATATAGACTGTAGTTTTGTCATATTTTGTCATCTATCAGATTTACATAATGATTTGTTCTCTATGGGAAAACAGTCTACAAAATGGTAGTCCCTGAGTGAAACCCCTGTGGTTAAGAGCGAGGGCTCGGGGGAAAGCTAACGTCCTCTTACTGCCAACACTTGGTGAAAGTGAGTACAAAGATGCTGCTGGATCCCAAGTGAATGTGTGTTTAATTATCCAACTCAAAACTAACTTCGCTGTAGTGAATTTTTGGCTTTCTAAAATGGATCAAGTACAGGCACACAAAAGTAGACTCAGGTGCAATACCCAGTCCAAATCCAACCTTACTTTTGTAACGTAAGCTAACTTAGCTTTCATTACAAAATATAGTGGTTTGGTTACAGTTTAATAAAAGAGGGAAGGCATTTGCAGGTGTAAATGTTCATGCATGTAACATATTACTGTAGATTACATGCACATATACCATCTACCCAATGTAGTCTGTCCCATGTCAGCTGACACATCATAGTGAGAAGTCATGTGTTCACAAAGCACACATTTCCATTTTCAGAAATCAAGCTCATTTCATATAATTACCAGATAACGAGTTCCAAAGCTGCATTGCAAGAACAGTACAGTACGTCAATTTCCGGTGATGAAATTTGGGATTCAGCTGGTATCCTCATATTGTTTATTGTGTTGGCGAGTGGCAATAGCAATCTCAAGCAGAGTGCTTTTGGATGAACAAACATCGCTGTCGACTTAGCTCAGCTCAGATCTATATGAAACACTGGTATCCAGCCTGTTGAGAGGCATGTCGAAAGCTCAGTCACAACAATTTGTTCCCTAATTTGAAACTCTACAGATACATCCAAGGCTGATTCACACATAGCTGGACTGACAAGCAGGTACACATCATCAAAGAAGAAAAGGAGGACAAAGCAAAGCAAAATGAATAGAATCTATACATGTTGGAGAAATGATCCCTGTTTCATCCTCTGTAATAGCCTTTGGTGGACCGTCATGGAAAACACAGGAGGGAGATGACAAAGGCTTTGTTTATGGGTCAGAGACTCATTTCATAAAAGCCTCCTGCAGAAAACTGAAACATGATAGGTCAAATACAGGTCTAAATGCCTTTTCCAGTTTTCCTATTTTCCCATTTCAACATATCCGTCTGGTGTCCGTGCTCTCTCGCCTCTGTAATGGAAAACTATTGCAGAGGCATTTCTCCGTCAGCCGGGGTCAAGAGGTCATCACTGATGTCACTCTCAAAGTAACCAGTGGCAAATAGGTCCTGACATGTGCTCTCCAATGAGAGAATGAGACTGGACAGCTCCCCTGGCTTCCCGACTGATAAGCCATAGAAAAGAATATGTGAGGCTTGGAGCATCACGGCCACTGCTTCTGCCTTCTGACGGACTAATACCAGCTGCAGCATTAAGGCACAAATAACCACAGGGTGATCTGACGGAGAGGCGTGTTTTGTTTTTTTGTTTTTCTTTTTTTATTTCCCACGATGCAATATCGGTGTGATGAAATGAAAACATGGCTGTTTTGGTGTATTTTTTTAGTAACTTCTACATTTTTTTTAGTCAGCTTGTGCATGCATTTAACCGCCAAAGACTTCTGTATTACAAGAGATGTCGTTTCACCTCTCAGATTTGTGTTTGACTACATACAAGTGACACCCTTCCTCTTTCCTCCATCTCCTTCCCATCTTCGTCTCACGTGTTAGACCGAAGCAAATTCCTCTTGTTCGCTGTCAGATGCATGTCGTGTAGAGTGTGATTTGCTATTCACATCCCGGTCTAGTAGGGATTTCTACGGCTGTTTGTTCTATACAGGCGTGCAGTGCGTCGCCATGCAGCGTGACCGCTCACTCCCTGCCCTCGCTCCCCATCTTCAATCTCATCTGTTCTCCCGTCAGTGCAGAATATACTCTTGGAGTAGCATAGATTATGAAAAGGAAACATGGCAAGAGATAAAGTCTAAATCCTAAATCCGCATACATCCACCTGATATTTTAATGAGAGCTTTTTTTTTTTCCCCACCACTCCTTTCCAATCTCTATCTCTTCTCTCTCCACTCCGCTAGTCAAAGAAAGGATGACTGAATGAGCAGGAGACTGGCGTTTTCTGATAGAGTTACACCCCACAAATGGAGTCAATCAAGGGCCTGCTGAAAAAAAAATTCATTTTCTGACAGATGTGTCAGGAAGATTGTCAGGCCTCCATGACAACAAATCCATAGCACTAAAAAGAAAAAAAAAAAAAGGTGCAGGGGGATCGGGGGGTAGAAGAAAAAGAGCGGCGAGTTAAGGAGAAGCGAGAACCCTGACAAAGTGTAAAACAGGACTCCTCGGAGTGGATTCCCAGTCAATCAGAGCACTTACCTTTCAGCTGTCCATAACGCTATTTCATACCAATTATTACCCCCACTGAGCAGGTGACAGGCTTGTGTGGCGATGGCAGCGCCACGCAAACTCCCGGTAATCCCGAAATGACGGATTGGGAGGGAAGCCTTGCAGTGATTTGTGACAAAGTAACTGAACATAGACTTCTGTACTTAGAAACGTGAGAGCAGTTTGTCTTCATGCTTATGGTAACACTCTCCACTTTGATTTGATGCATGGGTTTTAGTCCTCCTCACCAATATACTCCCTCGGCTTACGGGCGCCATCACCATTCAAGTTCTAAATTGAAAAACTGCTGTAGGGTGTCCATTTGGTGTTTACTGTGTATTAATCGATAAAAGTGATGTTTTTGTCTGTGTTCTTTTATATCATCATAATTAACAGTAGCGTCACTGATTTCACTTTGTGGCTTCTTTTAATCCTTTGTTTTGTTGCACTTTTATTTGAATGCATCAAACCTCTCCAGTCTTGTTTCCGTAGAGCTGAAGCAGGCATATTCACAGACAGACCGTAAAGATGGTCGCTTTGTTTGACTGTTACCCATAAAACCCCCCAAACCCCTCTTGCTTGTAATTTTTTTCTGCCAAGCCCTAAAGTCTTAAAGCTTCCCACCTGTTATATTTCCTCCACATCAATATGTCACCTAGTTCCGCCACAGCAGGATGTCAGCTTAATGCAACACCAGGGTTAAGAAAACACCATCTTTGCCTGCTGACTGATCGCCTGTCGCCGCTCACACAAAAAGTTTAGAAATTTGATCCACCTGTCATCTCGCCCGCGATTATGAATCTCTTCCTCTAGCGGCTCCGAGGCCCATTCAGACGCAGTCTAGCTTGGCCTCGCTCAGCATTAGTTACATGGATGAGAGAGCAAACTTCAAATCACTCTGAGAGAGAAAGAACTCAGCTCATCTTAATGTAAACAACTGGGCCCAGTGGTGAGTGCACCGAAATGACACCAGGGTGGGTGGGACTGTCTTTTTAAAGTAAATCTTGTAATGAGATTTGACTTATAGGAGTCATACAGCGCTCTTAAAAAAAATCCCTGCGTTTCCTTGAAATGCGTGACACCAAATATAACAAATTAACACTGAAGCTGACATGGTTTTTTTTTTTTTTTTTGGGCCTGCTTCTGCCTTTGTGTTTGTTCCTTTTCATCCCCAGCAGACGACGGCAAACACGAGAAGAGAATATGTGTTTCTTTATCTCTAACCTCACAGTGAACTGCAGATGACCTTCTGAGTCAACTGCATTAGCTTTGGGGTGGTAGACTAAAGAGTGTGTATGTGTGTGCGTGTGTGCGTGTGTGTGCTTGGGGGGTGCGAGAAGAGAGACAGAGAGAGAGAGAGAGGGGGATTTTTCATGCTCTCCATTACAGTTGTTTAGGTTAGAGGGGTTAACTCAATGAGGCTAAGTAAGTTTGAACTGTGAATCACATCAGCAGACTTGCACATTCACTTATGCACAATTGCAAATGCACTCGGTAATCACATTACCTCTGCTTTGCCCTTATATAAACTGCAGGATTCAGGCAGATATTAAGAGGTCCTAAATTTATCATGCTGCTTCTTAAAAACCCTTATTATTTAGGCTTATTTGCAGGGAGAGGCTTCATTGCGTTAGTTAACTGATGGAAGGGCTCTACTTGCCCCCCAACGTTCTCCAAGCTGGTGTAGGGATTTGAGCTACCAACCTTGCAACCTCAAAGCCATGTGTCTGACATGCTTTCCTCAAACTGCCAAAGAAAATTCATTGTTTTCAGTTTTCAAACAGCTTTTCCTTCCCTTTTTCTCTTTTCCCAGATAGAGCCTGAGACTGATTTATTATAGATTTTCTGTGTTTTGATTGTTTTGCTGAGAAGCAGGATGGTAAGATAGGACTTCCAGCTGCTCTGGATGCTTGGGAGTCCTGGGAGTCCTGGCCCGGCTGCCCTCCCGGCTGGCCCAGCCAAGTGGGCATGCGCTGTTGTGGCCCGCGGCGGGGGGTTGATGAGGCTGCAGAGGCTGGGCCAGAGAGGCCACAGATGCCTTAAATGACTTGGCATGATGGGATAGCGAAGGGGCAGGAGCATGGTTCACGAGTAAATCATAACACTTTTTCAGTGATATGTGTCGTGATTGTTGTCGGAGTATAAAAAGAAACAAAAAAGAAAAACAACCACCAAATACACTCAGATGCGGTGGGAGAGTCACACTTGTGAGTTGCAAAATATTTGGTAGTAAGTGGTCTGTGTCATGTTTATACTTAGATTCAGTTTTCCAAGTAAGTCTTTGTTACATTTCCAGTACCCCTTCACATCTGTCTTCTCATAAAAGTGAGTTGAATTTTAAGCTTTTAAAAACTTTTTTTTTTTTTTTGATCCAATACTGTCAAATCTATCAATTTTAGTCTAAACTAAACAGGTGCTGAAAGGAGACTCATTCCTTTCTCCTGGACTCTTTCCCTTTGAACTAGGATGGTCCCAGTTAGTCTTGGCTGACTGTCTCAAACAAAGACGCCCCAGGAAGGGCTTCCAACCTGCACTTGATGCAAGCACTCATGATACCAGACCACCAGAAGGGCCCCCATTAGATGGTAATTCATGTGGAAGCTGTGGAACCCCAATATCATTATCGAGCAACCAACCTGCCAGCTTTTTGTTGTGCCACAGTCTGGTGTGAAGCACATTCTTTGACTTTGAGGGAAACAAATGTGTATTTTTTTTATTTCAAATTGGAAGTTTTGCATATTTTAAATGTAAAATATAGAGTGAACCTGCACAACAAATAACATGCTATTAATGCAAAACAGATCATTTCAGGAGTAATTTATTTTCCTGATCCTTCATGTCCTAATCATGGCCTTTTTTTTTTTCTTTTTCTTTTTCTTTTTTTTTTTTTTTTGATGTGCAACACTGGTCCATCAAGTTTTGTGGTAATCATTTTAAACCACAATCAATCCCACTTGCTCCCATTTACATAGCTCAGACTGCAGCTCACACATGTGTTATTAATACACGCTTTATAAACAGTGGCTTTGTGTGAGTCTGCACAAGTGAATTGTCTTGAGGGGGTTTTATGCTGTGACATACACTTGAATAGACAGATCATAGTAACCCCTGTGAATGGTAGTGCTTTCACACAGATTTACAACAAATTTTAAATTAGAAGTTCATGAGTGCACACCAGCACAGAACAGCTCACAGATATGCACTGTTCTTTGACTTTCTGCACGCTCCTCCACTTCCAAACACTCTCCTGTGACAGCGCTCAGGCACAGCAGCTCACACTGTGAAATGCAGGAAAAATGTAGGTGATCAGGTGGGGCCCGGGGAGAGAGAGAGACAGAGAGAAAAAAAAAAAAAGCCAAACTAGTCCCTTTAACTTTTTAAAGACTTTTCAGCATTTGTTCTGCACACTTACCTACGCAAACTCCAAGGGGCCACAGTGACTGGGGTCCCATTTCAGGCCCAGCGTGGAGCCGGAGAGCTCCTCAGCTGTAAAATGAGAGCGCCGGAGCGCAGTGTGAAAATGGATTAGCCTCGCTGAGATAAGGGGAGCCCTCAGCGAGCCATGCACGCCTTCAATGGGGAAAAAGAACTGCTGTACAAATTGTTTTTGGTACATTAAGTACCTGTTACTTTATTTCACAGATGGAAAACAATAACACAGGCTCTGGGGTTGGAACCACCGCTGCACTGAGGAATGTGAGAGGTTTAGCCCACCTAGCGCCCTCAGAGTTTGCCCCTTTTTCTTAATATGCAAAGTGATTTTCGTAAGGACTTTTGACTCAAGGAATTCAACGGATTGACAAACATAACATATGATGATAAATGACAAAGTGCTAGGTCGGCAGCCAAGAGCCTACTGAGGGAAATCATACTGAATATCAATGTTAATAAAAAATAAAATAAAAAAAGGCTGAATGTTCCCACTCAGCACACAGGGCAGGGATTTTTCATTAATAGGCCCGCTGCTGCACCAGGGCCCCCCAAATTAAATGAGTGTGTCAGATCCTGGATGATTTATACATTTGGACTGATCTAACAGCTCTGTGGAACAGCTATGACACCCTGACAAGCCAACAATGGATATGAAAAATGAGCCAATACCAAAGCACTAAATCTGAGACTTTCAAAGCCAAACGCACGCATACAATCGAAACCTCTAACATACTCGCAAGCATAATGAAAATAAAGTGAGGAAAAAAATCCCCATAAGATTCTCTGCGCAATTTTACCTAAATCATTCAGTGTTTATATGAATGGAGTGATGGAGACAAATTGGTCCGAGTGGAGAGTGGCAGTACTTTGCTTTTCTGATGTCTTTTTTTTTTTTTGTGGCTGCACGGAGAGCACATCACTTTACAGCTAAATGAGATATCAGGCCTATTGGTGAGCTTTGACTCAATAGGAAAATGTCAAATCAACTTAGCTCTATATAGGTGCTTTTCAAAATGCCTCAATTCTCCTTCTGCTTCTATCAAATTCAAAATACGTATGCAATTTATTGTTTATTTTTCCCTCCTTTTCTCTCTGGTAGGCTTGCTCAAAGAAAATGTTGAATGCTGCTCAGTGGCAGCAGAAACCAACCTTTCTCCAGTGACCAGAGCAGTGGCAAAAGCCCTGTTTATAATTATGTTGTGTGGAAGGCTAGTGGCCTTACTCACTTGTTAGATGAAGTGATAAAAACCAACATGATGGACTAAAGCATTTTTGCTTTTCTTAGTATTGTCCTTTTACCCCCTCATTCTCTGTCTGATGAAAAACTGCACTTGGTGTTCCTCAGAGCTCAGCAGATTTAGAGGAAACAATTACCAGTCCGGTGATCTCTGCTTCTCCAGTCCCGCCGATAAACACCCAGCGCCCTGAGGTATGGTCTGAAAATGATACAGTTTTAAACGGGTTAAATTTCATTGTTTCTCCCGACCTCCCCCTCCCCTCTCACCCCCCCCACCCCACCCTCTCTCCCTCTGAGGTTTTATTTCACAAAAGTGTGACCACATTTTTTTGTTGATGGGGGCAAAAAAGAGAGAAACAATAAAGAATATGAAAGGCCCATCTTCACAGAACATTAGACATCGCAAAACAACCCAAAGCCATGATCGGATATATCAAAACTGACAAGTAAAAGTTGATTGCTGAGTGTCTATTGATTGAGCTATATATCACGGGGAGAGCACAGCCTCGTAGTTGTCTTCACAATGCACCAAACCCTGCTGCAGAGCTTCAGTTAATGGTGATGGTCAGTGTAAAAACACAAAAATAGTCAGTATGTTACAGTTGGTAACTTTTACTGTTATTTACGCATTTAACAAGGAAACGTTGATGTTTTACCACTGAAAATGACCGTATCATAAATGCATACATTTTTTGGCATATGTGAGTCTATGCTGGTCGTGCTGTACAGGTCGAAATACTGTTTAGAATGTGCTGATGGATTTCTGAGTGTATCTATTTATGCAGCATGCAGAAGTATTTTACCAATATTGGGGTTTTAATGGTTGGGGGTTTTGACCTTCTCTTATATGAATCTCTGAAACAGCATCCAGACATTAGGTGTTGAAATTGGACAGTAATGGTTTGGCTTAAAACACGTATGTTAGTTATGTACATTAAGTTAGGTACAAAATAAACCACCCTTCAATTTTGGTTTCACAGGGCACACAAACCCCAAACTTCTGGGTGAAAGTCCTGTGTTTGACCCATACAACCATCCAAGCTTTCTCCATTTATACTATATTTGCTACACTACTATACCATGATTGACGAGTTGGGAGTGAGAAGGGGCTGTCTATAGAAATCTATCAGACTACCTTGCATGTTAAAAAATGGTGCTAAAGGGCTACCCTGTACCTTGAAAAGGAACCAGGCGTACATATGTCGTTGTGAGTTGTGAGTGAGAAGGGGTTTGCATGGCTTCACCTGGGCTAGAAAAAAACATGCTTCCATTTTACAGTCAAATTAGCAAATTAGCACATCCAGTTAGACTTTGGGTTAAAACTAACAACGCTGACTGCTGGCTTCACACAGGAAATGAAGCCTGGTCTTCTGTGTGACAGTCCTGTGTCTGACCCGTGCATCCACCTCCACCTCCTCCCTATGTGGTCACTGTAGCTCTTCGCCCTTCGCTCCTATCGTTATCGCCCCCTGCAGGTACTGCAAATGTGACAATGACACGCTATTCTCTCATGAATCGGCAGGTCTGTTACAAGCATTGGTATGAGACTGGGCTGCTAAAGGAACAAAATTCATCTACCAGCACCTGCACAGCTCACTAATTGACATGTGCTATCTTGTTTGTGTAAGAAGCCTGCTGGTGTT
This sequence comes from Chaetodon auriga, assembly GCF_051107435.1. Taxonomy (NCBI): domain Eukaryota; kingdom Metazoa; phylum Chordata; class Actinopteri; order Chaetodontiformes; family Chaetodontidae; genus Chaetodon; species Chaetodon auriga. The sequence continues at coordinate 8,753,127 of NC_135081.1, forward strand.
AGCGTATTTAATGCACATATGAGAGTGGTTTCAGTCCTTTCATGTAACTCTTGGTGAGGAAATAAGAATACTGTCAAAAACTATAACATGATCATTTGGAATGGGCCATGGTTAAGGTTGTGTGGTGTTGCTTCTAAAAATATAAACTTGTGTTATCAAAAATAACAAATTGCCAAATGAAGAATAAGAATTAGTAAGAAATCTTAATCAATTTTGACATTCTGACAAACAGACTGATAATGAAGGACAGAGTGAAGCAGCTGTAATGGTGAAGGATTTAAAGGTAAAGCAGCAGTGATTTATGGGTGGAAAAAGCAGTCAGGTCATGAGAAAGGTGAGAGCATTGGACGATGAGAACAGACAGAAGTGCATCTTCTGAATGTTTTCCAGATTCGATTTGACCGCATGACATTTACTTATGACAGGCACGCAGTTCTATGATCTTCTGTAATTTGTGTCTTTATCCCCCCACAAGTAAAACACAGAGACAGGGAAAAGAAGGGGATGAAAAATAGGAGGGATGCTGACAGCGAGTGAAACACTTGAGCTGTAGAGAAGGCCAAGTGTGCCGAACACAGCACAGCCCAGGAGTGATTGAATGATCCCATTCTGGGCTCTTTGTTAGACACTAGGCAGCGATGTATGAAGATTGATACACAAGTGCTAGACTCGGTTTGCTGGATCATCAAACGGATTGATATTATACTCCAGCCAAGGATGAAGACAAAGTAAGTGTTATCATACTCAATACTGGGGCTTGTCAGAGGCGGGAAATCATCCAGTGTCACTGGTTATAGGAGCATTTCGCAGACTGTCATGAGAATTTATCTGGGAGACGCGGCGCTCTATGGCAGCCTGCAGCTGACAGTGGAGGGCCCGGCTGTACCGTAAAGATCTTAGCTAAAGATTGAATTACAACATCGTGCACTGGACTACATTTATTTCACTACTATCATGTTAGTCCCCACAGACACTGTAAATCCCCGCTCTTCTTATCAAGTGGCCATTTATTGTCATTCAAATAACATTATTCATGGTGATATCATTATTTAGATAACATACGCATCACAAGAAATGATTTGTCTATCTGTTGTACAAGGGCTTCCTACATTACCCCTGAGGTTTCTCCAGGCTCCTCATTATTCCTGAGTCCTGGGAGCAGTCAGTGCAAAGTGCAGGTAGCAATAGATGTCTGTTTGGGGGCTCTATTGAGGGTGCTACACGTAGCTATTTAGCAAGATTATCACTGCATTAAACATGAAATAGTAGTATAGTAATTGCCATTTTTATAACATAATGGTCACTTCACTGAATTGAGTACATTTGGATTTGGTTTGGGATTTGGCTTAACTTCTTTACAGCTCAAGACAAGATCTGGGCCACTAGTAACACTGACTTTCTGCTCGCTTTTCTGGAATTCTTGTAATTACAGGTCATGGCATTAGTGACAGAGATGTGTTGGAAGTGAAAAATGACTTCAAACAGGTTCCTTTTTCCAATAAACAAAAGAGAAATCATTGAGCAGAAAAGTGTTGCAAGAGGAAGCAAATGTGGTTTCAATTTGAGAAACAAGTCTAGAGGTACAACACAGAGGTTGCACTGCTTTCATTTGACAGTGTTATGTAACAGATATGCATGCATCATCCTCTGACAGTCTGACATTAGTGGTGTAACGATTCAGATTAAACACTTTAATCATCTCTCACATGTAGAAACCAACCCTTCCTCTGTACAGAGCCATGAAAAGTAGTTTATTAACCTCAAGAATGGTGACTTCCACCAGCGCAAGGCCCGTTTCTCTTCATGTTCTCTAGTTTCTTTTTTGGACTGATTGAATTGAAATGATTAGCTCCGTGAAGAAATGTTCCTTCTATTTATTTGCAGTGATGGAAGAAGTATTCAAAGCACCAATGCCACAAATAATTGTTTGTGTTTTTTGCTGTTTTGTATGTATTGTCTCGTTGAGATTTGTGTATGTTAAAGGCCCATCAAAAAACACGCATTGCAATATAGTTAAGGCTATTTATCTGTGGTCTGTAAAAAAGAAACATTAAATGAATAAAAAGTTTTAAAAATACTCCATTATAATTGAAGTCATATATTCAAAATATGGCTTCAGTAAAAGTAAAGAAGTAAAGAATGTTCTTTATGTAGTATTAAAAGTAGAAGTACTCTTTATGCAGCCGAATGACACCTGTCAGTCATTGAATAACACAAAATGAATGATTATTAAAAGTTATTGTTGATTATCAATATCATTACTGCTACATTAATGTTTCAGAAGCCTTTTACTGTTGCACCTGCTGATATGCAAGAGTTTAGAGACTGTCAGATGGCTTAATCTCAAACAATCTATCATATTTTCTAAGATGCTAAATGTAATGGAGTAAAAAGTATTTTCTACAATGTTCTACAAAATTCTACAATGCACTGCTCACTATTTGAGTAATTAATTCCAGTCGGCCCATGGTGCTGCTACCAGAAGCTTCCTGATGCTGTTCTCTCAAGAGTTGGAGACACGGGGCAATATAAGTATGTGCTTCTCTCTATGGAGTGGTTTTATGCACACTGTAAAGCTGTCATTTATGTCTGTGCATACAGTGCCCTCACCATGTCGCCACGGGCTCTGTAAAAGCCGTGTATGGGAAACAGCAAGCCATGGCACTTATGGATATTTCTCTTTACATTCATCATTTTTACATGGACTCACTGGAAGCCGAGAGCTGTCAAAAAGAATTACTGCTTTTCATCTTCATATTGAAATACCAGAGGAGGTTGTTGTCCCGCTGCTGGTGTTATATCATTTCTGTTGTAATCATATAAAGTTACGCTACAGTTATCCCATCCATGCACAAAGGCAGACACAAACACACACACACACTCACACACACCAAGTCCGAGTGCGATGCTTGAGCCAAGAGGTGCTTGCTATGATTTGGCCTTGTTAAGCTGTTGACCCTGAAGAGAGAGAATTGCCTCTGTTAGGAAGCAGGCGCTCCGTGTGTGTGTGTGTGTGTGTGTGTGTGTGTGTGTGTGTGTGTGTACCATATACGGATGTCTGGTGGTGATGGGAGCAGGAGCAGGGTGCACTAGCTTTGAGTTAAGGGCTCTATCAAGGGACAAACTTCTCTGGCACCACAAAGCCACATGATCCATCTCCCTTTTTAGCTCGTGTCAGGACCATTTTATGTGATGATGATTTGATGCTTGGGCACTGGGCCTCCTTCTCCCCCTCTCAGATTGAGCTATGATAGTCAGAGCTGGGATCGCTGGGATCACTGAGCTGCTGGGCTCCAGCCATCAGAACACAGCAATGTGTCCCTTAGCTGCGGGAGCACACTGACAAATCCCCTTCCTATTGAATTCACCAATCCTACTGGGCTTCACAACTTCTCATGCAGAGATTGATATCTTTAAACGTGGCAAGTAGAATTGATTAATCTGCAGTTGAAAGGTCAAATTTATTATAAAAACTGCATTTTTTGTCTTGGTCTTTACACGAGATATGTTGACAGTTACAAAAAGATGCAGTAATGTTTTTGCCCGGAAGAGTGTGTGAATTCTTCAAATTTTAATCAATGTTATTGTATGATATTAAATTATATATAAAATTTAGAGATAAATATTTAACTTCAAATAAGCAATGAATACAATTATATATGTTAATGTATGAAATATTTTCTTTATTTCCATGAAAATTAAAATGAGCTCATTTTTAAGGTGTACAAGGACAAACAAAACAAACAAACAAACAAACAAAACGGGGACATGTGACATGGGACATGTGAGGCTGCTGTTGATGTGGGGAGAGAAAGCAGGTCTGACTCCACTGACAGGTGGGTCCTTGTCTTGTTTTCATGAATACCAGTGACGAGAGAGCCACATCTCACATGTCTGATGTTCGGAACGTGCAATACAACAATGGATGCACTGTCGGACATTGATGATATCTGTCCTCTACAAGCAACCAAAACCTGTCTGATAAGGTGTTAGCTGAGTAGTGTTAAGTCTGATTTGAGTTTGTCTGTTGGCTCAGTTTCCACAGCACCCACTTCAGGAACCACTGGAGTAAACTCCTAAGTGTGTGTTACATAGGGAATAGTGAATGATGGAGTGCTTCAGACACTGTCAAGGTATTAAAAGAATGATAATGGTGTATGTTATTCTGCCGTAGCAGGTGCAACAAAACCAACTGAGGGGTGAGGGGGATGTCTTATGGAAAGATGTTATGTGACATTAGTGAAAACACCTGTGTTGGTGGAATATGTGTGTGTGTAGAGACTTCAAAAACCCTGCCCTAAATGTCGTCCAGACACAGTTTATTAAGATATCTACAATCTTGTCAAAAATATATTAGACAGAAATCACAGAGATGGATATCTCAAAATAAGAAATAATAATAATAATAAAACGATGATTGTGATGTCGTTTTGGGTGAACTGACCCGTTATGTTCTGCAGTTTTCCCTCAATGTATCCGAGCAGTACAACCCCTACTTTAAGTGCTGGTAATAAACAAAATCCTTTAACGTATTGCTATTATGATCATAAATGTTGTAAATCTACCGTACTGTCCAATTACATGCAGCTTTTAAACAGTGTCAGTGTGTTGTGTTTGTGATAGGCTGTGTAATAGTGTAATAACTCTGTCCTCTGTAAGACGGCCAGGGAGGCTGTGTTTAAATGAGACGGTTCTGCTACATTAGCTTCATAACACCATAATCCTTTCTCCATAAACCATTACATGCGCCGCAACATTTCTGATTTATGGGGGTAGAGAATCAATGGGAAAAAATTAATGCTTGCAAAACGTCCCAGGGACAATATTGAGCAGATTTTAATTGTGATTTCATTCAAGTGGCTGTTAGCCAGATGATGAATGGGAGCTAACCTTCCACTCTGCCGCGTACTGGGGAGAGTCTTTAATATGACAATTAAGTGTCTGTCCTTTACATTTTATTGTATCTCCCTTTCTCTATCCTGTGGTCCACTCTGTCTTCCCTCCTTTTTTTTTTTTTTTAACCTCCCACCCACTTTTCCTCTTTGTATCGCTCTCTTCACATCACTTCATCTGTACAGTGCGGCTTTCGCGCAGATTAAATTGAGACTGGAGTTTTCTCCATCTTGGAGCACTTACTTATGTTTTATGACACGCACTAAGTCAATTTTATGTTGTTATTGATTTTTTCCCCCTCCCTCTTCTTATTACCCTCTTGCTTAAATCGACACAAACCATTTTGCCTTTTGCTCTCTGATTCTTCCCACTCTTGTCTTGCGGTGACCTTAAGTGTATGACCAAGACAGAGAAAACCATCTATGAGGGGGAGGGGTGTGTGTGTTTGTGTTAAAGCTTAAAAAGTGTGGTTTCCTCACAGAAAAATCAGTGCAGAGACTGATGTAAAATGAAAAGGTACAAACAGAAGGTTGGAGGATAAACTTGGAAGTTCCCCTAATCAAAATTTCACTTACATGATTCAAACACGTAGGTAGTAAAAAGAAAAGATTTTGTTCAACTGTGTAATTCTAACACTGCACCTGACAGGATAAGAGTTTTCAATGACATCACCTACCCAGCCCAAACTGTGGCCCCCAGAGGAAAAATAAACCTTTGTCTTCACTCATAAGACACAGTGTTGGCTCCAAATACTTTCATAGAAAATAATTGTCTTCATGAGTTGTTTTCATTAGGTTGTTCAAGTAAAAGAAAACATGGTTTGGAGGGATTTTTAATTTCACCTTCATCATTAAGAGTGACAATGCCTCTGGCACAATTCAAGCGGTCTCTTCTGACTGTGTATTTATTCACAAGTGTCTCTGCAAACTGAGCCAAAAGGACTGAAGGCCAAAATTTTCAATCATTGTATAAAGCATTACAGAATGGAACCGAATAGAAATTAACAAAATTGAGTAAAAAATAAGTGTATATAGGCATCAAAAAATGGTACAAATCATCCACCTGCCCTTCAGACTGCATTCACACTTGTTTTTTGAAAAGCTGTATTTCAAACAGTTGGTCCAGATATTGGAGCCATCATTAACTGCTCTCTGTCTACTGGCTTTCCCCCCTCCGCTTTTAAACATCCCACCGTTCACCTCCTCCTGGATCCTTCAGTTTTGAATAATTTCAGATCAATCTCTCAGGTGACAATTTTGTTGAAGATTTTAGAAAAGAAAAGTCTTGATTCAACTGACATCCTTTATGAACAATTATCATCGCCGTGTGGGCCCACCACCCACAGGGAATAACTTTGTTGTAGGGTGCATTACAAGCTAGGTGGGGACAAAGTGGTGACCCCTGGCACCATAAACTGCTTCTAGGGACAAGGAACATCACCTCTCTGGGGGGTAAGAACCGGAGCTGGTGTGGGAGATGGAGCAGTACCAATTAGATGTAGCTGCACTCAACTCCTCTTATAGCAGTGAGTCTGGAACCAAACTCCTGGAGAAGGGCTGGACTCTCCCTTTTTCCAGATTTGCCCAGGATGAGAGGCGTTGTAGGGACACTCTTGAGCCCCTTGCTGCATTCCGCTGCATTGGAAAATGAGATGGTGGCCTCTATGTGACTGCAAGTTGCTCAGAGGAAGGCTCTTGGTTATTGTTCTCAGTTCACAGGTCGCATGTAGTGAGGGGGAACTGAGAACGTCTGGTGGAGGCCCCTGTCTGCGAGGTCATGGACTCTCACCTCTGTAGATTTTTCTTGTGCATCTTGGGGAGGTTAGGGACATGGAATCAGAGTGGACCACGCTCAAAGTTCTCTTCTGTGGCGGCAACCTTAGAATCTGCTGGTGGACTGGCTTGGTTGGCCCAGGGGTCCCCTAAAGCAGCAGATGGGTACGTGGAGGCCAGAGGAACTGTGGGTATGGGAAAAGGTTCAGGGAGGCCATGGAGAAGACTTTCAGTTGTTCCTGAGGAAGTTCTGACCCAGGAATGCCTCAAAATCCTCCAGGAGGAGCTGGAAAACATTTTTAGGGAGAGGGATATCTGGACTACCTTGCTTAGCCTGCTGCCACAGCAACCCATCCTTGGATAAGCAGAAGAAAATGGATGGACAGCAATCGTATTTTGGAAAAATTTCTATCTAGTTTCTGTTCTTTACGCAGCACTGATCAGTAATGACTTACTGCTTGCCACTGACACAGGGTTGTATTTCATTTGAATTCTTGTTGACCTCAGCTCAGCCTTTGACACAGTGACTCACGATGCACCTGCAGCTGCCTCCCGCCCCCCAGCTCTTATGAGTCAATGGCAGTCTGGCCAACCAATTTAACCAAAAGATATTTGCTTTCTGGTCATTTAAGTTGTGTACACACACTTGCGCACATTTCATGCGTGTGTGTATTATTTAGTTTGACAGTTGGTCAAAACACCTGGAGTCACTTTTTAAAGCACCGGGTGCCCCTTTTCGACATGCAGGGTATTCTGATAGATTTCTATGGAAAAACCCATTTCTCACTCACAACCATGGTATTTGTTGTAACGATCTAAATTTATTTTATCTTGTTTGATATATATTTAGAGCTTATTGACTGTCATTATGTGTTTTTATTATATTTTTATTTGTGCTACATTAATAAAGTTATTATTATCAGCCATTGGACACAAATATTAATAATAACACAAAAAATATTTGAAGTCAATCTTTTTATTGGGGAACTTATAGGTACACTTCCTTTCCAGTTTAATGATGCATTGCTTTAAGCAGAACTAACTGGTAAGAGCAGGGGGTTAAATGTAATAAGAGCTGGCTTGATCTCAATCAATTTGTCCCTGTCTGCTGGCAGGTGCCCAGACTTAGCTGTGCCCCACTCCCCAGTGTTGGCTCCATCAGGACTCCCAGCAAAGAGCTAAGCAGCAGCATCAATGTGACCATTTAGAGTGTGATCTGTGCAGATGCAGTAGGAAGGTCAGGCCATTGTGCTGGCCTCCTCCCCCTTGCCTTTCACTTCACCCTCTAGGACGCCATCCACATCAAAGTTGTTATTGAGGCCCCTCAATCGGAAATCCCGGTTTGGCAGGGAAGCGAGGTCTTAAAGAAAAGAATGAGGGCCTTGACCCAACATGGGTGACTAAATCAGCCCGCTGACAGCCAAGAGGAAGATTAATACTCATAGGAGCTCTTTACACCTGGTGTTAACAAGCATGTCATATCTTGGCTGGACTGTGTTTACACCTGACCTTAAAATACATTTCCAGTAGAATCTTTTTTTTTTTTTTTTTAATCCATAAATGCAATTTTGATGAATAAATATGTTATTATCAATTTTCCCGAACTCTCTGATTTCAGGATCAGATCTGTATATCATAACAATTTATTTTCACAGAATCCTAGATTTTTTTAACCATAATGTTGAAAACAGCGAGTTTAACCTCTCTGGGGTCTATCTGACCCCAAACATAACGAATGTCACCATAATGCAAACAAAAAGCATTAATTTATATACATTGTAGTGTTGAAGTGTTTGAGCTATTAAAGGCAGCAAATCAAAGGCTGCAAATCAAACATCTTGCTGCCATCCAACCTGTTCTCACTCCCAACTCCACATATGAGAAGTAGAGGTTCCAAGGAACCAGGGTTTGTGCTCTGATTTTTGAAATGTACGTAACTTCGTGTAAATAAAGCATAGCTAATGCACTCATTTTTAGCAAAACCATAATCTTTTCTAAAATCTGACCAAAGTGACAATTTCACAAGCAAGCTTTATTTTGAAAGTGTAACCCAAAGTAGCTAACTGGGCATTGCATATTTATTATTGCTGACTGGACTGCAGAAAAGATGACACTAATGGGGTACCCAGTTCCTTAAAAAAGTGATGCCAAGGGGTCCTGACCAAGCATCCATATGTGATGAGTTGGGAGTGAGAATGTGTTTTTTATTTTGTCCTGGGAAGTTTGCTGTCCTGAACTAATGCAAGATGCAACATCTGTTCTATATTTATTCATTCATAACTCATATTATATAAAACATGACACATCATATCTTATTTGGAATAATAACAATGCTTTAAGGTGATTTCTGTTTTGTCACTTTCATCAAATGTGCAAACCCAGTTAGTGGCAAAAGGACTGGTTACCACTTCATTACTTTTTCTACATATTCAACATTAATGTGGTCAGAAGACAAGGAAAAGGTCGATTTTGCAATTATTGTTAATATTGTGATATATACGGCAGTGGGGTCTGTGGGACAAACAGAAATGTTAGAACTTTTATTCTGAGTGTTATTAGCACAAATGAAAAAGCAGAAAAAAAGCCTAAATCTTTCAGGATCTAACATCTTGCTCATGTGATAGTACTCAAAACAGCGGCATCATTAAAAATGAGGAAGACATGTTTCTCAAGCAATAACAATCAAACTTACTTCAAACAAGTTCTTTTATTGAAGCCAAGTTACATTTGTCAAGTAACTAACTAATGCTTTAAAGTGCTGTTACATAATATATCTGAACACATCTATAGGTGGTTTTGTTGATTACATTTTCAAAGTGTCTTGTGTACATTTACAGCTTGATTCGATGCTTTTTGTCTGATGTTGAAGGATGCCAGGGTTTTCTAGTTCATCATCTGAAAGGGAAGAGGACACCGCATCATCTCTTTCCAGCAAAGAAGAATGAGATAGGCGGGAAAAAATGGAGGCAGATTGAGGAGAAGATCAAGCAGATAGTGGCATGTATGACTTCTTTCCTCTTCCTCGCTCCCTCTGTTTCAGCTCATGTGGAAAGGCTTTTCAAATTATGATGTGGATTGACGTGCAGCAGCTGTCCCCTCTCCTGGGTCCTGTCCGTCACCTCACCGGTCACCGCTGACAGCACTATGATGGATTAGGAATTGTCATCCAGGACGCTTGTCACTTGTTTACAAGTCAGCCATCCCTCATCTCTCACCACAGGCCTTATAATCTGGCCGACACTCCTCCAACCCCACCCCCCCGCTGCCAGACACGCTATACAAGACAACACCATACATTACAACAGCTTTTTTTTTTTCTTCCCCCTAACCTTTCTCTCTCTCTCTCTCCTACATCCCTGGGCTGAACACAGTCAACACATTTAATGCATTAATATATGTGTTGTGTTCGCCAATCTCCCAGGGACTGGAGCGATGTCTTCTCCTGTCAACCTCTACCCCTGAGAACTGACTGGGTTTTCTACAAACATCCCAGTGGGAGAGGGAGGGAGGCTCAGATCTAACCTGCATTATGTTATTTGAACAAAGGCGCTTTTAAATCTGTGGCCCAAAACTATGGATGACAAATTCTCTGTTAGTAAAACCTGTATTTTAGTGCTGTGACGGTAAATAAAGCTCTGTGTAATCTGTAACCTCTAGTTGGTTATAATCAGGTAATTATGCATTCAGACTAGCATGAACTCCTGATTTACCCTGTTCTAACTTACGTCTACATTTTTCTACTTCTCTTATATTAGTACTAAAGCGCTATTTCCAGCTGCTCATATGTAAAACTGTCCGCTTGTCTTTGTTTTATATCATTTTAAATGGCATGTGTTTGGATTTTGGACTATATTTGTTGGATCAAACAAGTGAATTTAAGGACATTACCTTTATCGTCTCCTCTGTTTTTCTGATATTCTGCAGATTAAATGGTTCATTAAAATAATTGACAAATTGATTGGTAAAAAAAAATAAAAAATACTAAGAATTAAAAAAAACATCAGCATATTTTTGTGGACAAAGACACTTTTTACTAATTGAACTCTTTGCATGCATTGATTTGAACTGGTTGTCACAGTTTGAAGCAAAGACAGTCAAATCAAGCTCAAGACCATTTTCCTGTGAGCGCCGATGTTGTCGAGTCTGCCTCTCAGAAATATCGAGGAAGGAAGCCCCGCAGAGCGTACTTTGATCTCTCTACAGCATCTCTCAGTCTGTGGCCTGCTGTGGGAATGTGTGAGTTTATGCTCCCTCTGCAGGCGCAGTCCAAACTGGAAGAAGAGCTAACCAGCCTGCCTCTCTAGCTTGGACTCAGCCCTGCCAGCTGTGATCCTGCAGAGAGGATGAGTGGATGCCATCTACCCTGCACTGCTGAGACCCTCCCTGTGCTCCCAGTGTGGCCCTTGAGAGAGGCCATAATCTTCTCCTATCTGCCTTAATGGTTCCCTCTGTGGATGCCGAAATGGCAGGCCTGGGAGTGGGGGCGGCACGCTGAATCCTACCACGAGCATATTGTCATTAAATTAAAAATTTCCAAACACTCCCTTGCTCGTGGCATAACCACCGCCGTGAGAGCGATCATAATTGGCTCTGAAAACATGCATAATTGCCTTCAGCTGGCGTTCTTTTACAGTTGACATTGTTGAGGCAGCGGCGGGGTGATTGGTGAATTGAATATGCAGCTTGTTTCACAATGGCAGTCGTAATTGAAATATGGTACGTGTGAGTGGAAGATTACATTAAAGCTCCTTGATAATCACCTGACAGGGGAGTCATTGAATCGACAATCTGCCGTGGAGTTTCGGGGAGCGGGCCAGAGCGAACAGGCCGAGGGAGGAAGGGAGGGAGGAGGGCGAGTGGGGTGGGGGTAAAGGAAGGCATCAGGCAAAATAGGAAGGAAAAAAAAAAGCTCTTGGCTGGCTCACTTATTCAGAGCAGTCCCGGATTGCCAGCCTGGCATTCCTGGGCTCATTCTATCACCACATTTCTCCCGCTCACTCCCACCCTCCCTATTCCCTCTTAGATGCTCACCCCTCCACGGCTTTGAGTACACCACTTCCCCTTTAAGAGCTAACAGATGGTTATCCATTGCTGTTGCATTTTATCTTCATTTGCATTCATATTTTTATTGTTTTTTTCACAATGGCAAAACAGCTCTTTTCTAGTCAACACTGGCACACAAGACTGTGAGGCATCTCTTTAGTGATCGTAACATGATTCAAACGGCATATTAATGTTTTGATCTGAAACTTCCTCGCGCCTTTTTTTTTTTTTTGTTAGTTGACAATCCTTTCACTTCCTCAGCCTAATAGACAGCAGGAAGGGAAGTGTTATTTCACAACACACACGCTGGGCACATTACTGGGAAACTGACCGAAAATGCACAGAAGAATAGAAAAGATGTTCAGATTCATCCTCTCCTCCTGCGTGCATGCTGACTATCAGTGCTGTTGTTGTAGCTGAGGTAAAAAAAAACCTTGCAGGTGCCTCCTCTCCTTAATCTACTTCTCCCCTCACCATTATCTTATATTTGGGTATAAACACACAGACTGTGCAACCCGATAATATGCAATTAAAAACAAAGATCATTAAAAAGTTATTGGTGTCTGCCTAATTACTATAACTTTACCCCCCTTATAATGAGCGTGCATGGGTATTGATTCGAAGCAAATCTCCCTTTCCTCCTGGAAAAAAGCAGGTAGTTACTTTGTGTTAAATCATTAATATAGTAATGATTTTTCCAGAACACTCTCAATTAAGACCAGAGCAGAAAATGACCCAGGGGAGTTAAAGCTCACGCTCTTAAAAGTGTGATGTTCCAAATATATCCTTGCTTCTCTCACCGGAGAATACGGATAGGGCCGAGCCGTGTCTCTGAATCATTTAAAGCGGAGCTTGTTGATTAGGATGTGTGTAAATGTGTTTCTGTGTTAAAGGTCTGCACCCTTAATGTAATACAGTATGTACTAATACACTGCACTGCATACACTTTGCATGAATACAAAGTGATTGGTGCAGTTTGACCTCCAGTCGGTGATGAAGAAAATGTCGGGATGAAAAATGGATGAGAAACATTCACATTAAAATGAAAGACAAACAATTCCATTAATATAGCTGTAAATAAAAAGAGTGTACGCGACGACCTCGACAAAAGGTGAAACAATCATCACTGTACCACACATCTAAAGAGAAGCATGTCTTTTTATTTCCTTCCTAACCGTGTCTTCCTATTACTTACATTACTTTGATGATGATCACTATAATCTACACTACATACTGAATGTACTGTATATGATAAGGATTGTGTCAATGTGTTCTGTAAATAACAAGATAAAAGGTTTGATCAGGGGGAAGTGAATTTGAGTCCTAGTTTGTTTATTAATCCCAAACTGTCCTGTACCAACCTGTAGGCAGTTTGTTAATTTTTAACAAAGGGGGGGATGCCAAATTCCTGTGAGAGAACATTTCCTCAAGCAAAGGTCCAGAACATCATGACATCTAACCATATAAAGTGTTTTCTTTTCTGTGCCCTTGGTTCGGATGAGAGTGGATATGTTTGCTGAAAAGATGCTCCATGCTTTCATGCGTCTAGCAGTGGCGCTTCACATTGCTGCTTAACGATTGCTACGGTCTTGGATGTGAGACATGCCGATTTTGAACTGCCCCTGGGAAGAATGAACATGTAAGAGTCGGCCCATTCTTGATTAAAAGCTCTGTTTTCGCTGTCTACTTTTCTCTTTTTAGAGCACGCTGTGTGAAATTACTTGTTCTCTGATTCACTTATTTCTCTGACTGCTCTTGTCTCATCTCTCCCCTGTGTATGTGTCTGTCTCACTCGCTGACTCCAGTTGCACTGCTTATCGGGATGCACAGATTTGATTGGCTGAGTAGCATCACGTGAGCTGATTTATAGCACATGCAATTGGTCCGTGAGTTTCCTGGGCCGCTAAGCCGATGCCATAATAGTTAGAAATGCAGCACTGGTTAAAACAGAAACACTTTTAAATTTAATAATTCGAAATAATGAATCAGGTATGGGTCCAAGTCTGGATAGGACTGGTTCTGGGTCTGGATCTGGACCGCCGTCCACCTATTAGTGACCTCTTGGGGGATGGAGAGGGATGGCAGGTTAACAAAGGGGACACATTTTGGTCATTTCTCAATTCGCCTGTTGGTGCCAACAATATGTTAGCTGTAAGCAAATGAAGGTCAGTTCATGCCACCATGGGTGAATCGCGGGTAGAGGACGGTACGTTAAAAGTTGCAGCTATCTTCCTGTGTCTGTCACGGTTTTCAGGTTTGCCTGTGTCGACTTGTTTGCCTTTGAAATTCAAATTCTGCTCCTCTGTGATCCCTGAACCTCCACCCCAACCCATCTGAGCGCCTCCCCCACTCGATTCTCCCCCAAACCCTCGAACAATTAGATCATTTGTCCAGCTATTATCTCAACACCTGCAAGAAAATCTGTCTCAATTTTCCCCTCTGCTTCTGATCTGGTCTCCCTCCCGTCTTCCTCTGTGGCCCCACTGAGATGCTGGTTTGGCCCCAAGCAGCTTCTGTCTCTGTCTGGAGGCTCCAGGGCGCTGCCATCCCACCACGCATTGAGCCATGCCAAGAGTCTGTGCCAGTTCACACCCCTTTAGCACCGAATACTTGTCGTGACCCTGCCTTTTCTTTTCTTTTGTGCTCTTTTGAGGCCCCTGTGCCAAACACACACAGGGCTCAAGTAGGGATATACAAAAAAACATCTCTCTCTCCTTCCTTTCACTCAGACTCATAATATTCACTTAGTGAGGACCAGGAGGGGTTGGAACAAAGAGATCTTTGGGGTTGGGCAGTGATTCGTTATAGTCTCCATAACCACAGTTTACAGCAGCTTTCTTTTGAAACGCTTGACATTTTACTTCCTATTCCTTAGATATAGTCGGTGGGTACAGTGCGTCATCTTTGTTTGACTTTATCACACGTAAAGAGCCGTTTTCACTCGGTTTAATGTCATCCCCTAGGCAACCAGCAGGTTTTTGGCAACAACGCAGAAACGACCAATTTGTCAATGGAATGTGTGAAGTGTCAATATGAATCTATCCAACCGCTCTGGACCCTATTCAGGCCATAATTTTTCATATGCATATGAGAATTTTTTTGGTGTATTACTTTCTCACACTTTTTTTTACCGACAGTGAAAGATTAGAAAGAGGCTCCGGCTCAGGGGTCCAGGGGAGTGGGCGGGGAGGTGACGGCAGAGAGCTGTTTTGTGGGAGGAAGCAGTTGGTTGACCAATAGATGCATGAATAGATTTTAGCTCTGTTTTTACAGTAGGCACTCAAAGCCTCTTGGGCTGTTGCTCGTGGTTATTCCAGGGGTTTCTGAATGGGTCTCCAGCAAAATGAGAGTGTGGTTTGATACTATAGGTCTCCTTGAGCTGTTTAGAAGAGCAACTGGTGTGTCTGTCTACAGTGCAGTCAAACAGGCTAGGAGGAAATGTTCAGTTTGCGTAAGGATTAACTTAATGTAGCTGTGATGTGGTGTTAGGAGAGGCTGACAGAGTCTGATATCAGTGAAATAAAATGACAAACACTGATGTTGAATTACGTGCATTGTTTCCTGTGAATGCCTCATGTGTAGGGAGGCAACCTCAATTCCACATGGGAAAAAATAAATAAAATAAATCGGTTTTATGATGTGATGCTATGGTTAAGGTTTAGTTCTGTATAGGAACAAAAAAGACTTAAATTTAAAGACAGGTCATCTTTTTAAGGAGTTAAAATAAGTACTTTGTTACAATTAACCCTTAAATTCCATTTGGCACATAATGTCTGAGTTCCGTCTGTGACGCGTGCGACCGAGCTGATCGCTGCCATTCTAGTCAATGAGTGCAATTCAACCATTTCAGAAGCTTCCAAGAAGCGTATCTATGATCTGCTCTGCAGAGAATACATGTCGAGTCTATTTGTGATGGACGATGTGTCAATTTGCACAGAGCAGACTGAGCCAGACAGGATGTCAGACACAGAAACGTAGCAGAGAATCCAGTAAATTTTCAAAATAAAACACCTCGTCCAGACTTCTGATCGTACATCAACACTAAACGCAATTAACACAGACAAAAAAAAAGAACCAATGAAAATATGAGACAAATGGTGTCCCATATTGATTCTTTCAAGGGACAGTGCAAACTGCTTCTCATTATGGAACGGTGAGAATGACAGCTTGTCAGACATTTCCTTAATGTTAATGTTCACCAGTCTCAAATCTTGAGTCCACGTCGAATCTCAAGGACGTCAAGTCAGTTTGACATCACTGGGTGTGTGACTTAAGTGTGACTCAAGTCCAAGATGCAAACTCAAGTCATCATCTGTACAGTACGCAGACTTTGTCACTGTTCAACAACGTTCTCTGACTTCCTGTGTTGCACCCAGCATAAGTCCCATAGCGGCTACAGGGCCTTGACATTGGCTTACCAATGACGTGTCATTTTGGGACACTTGCTGAAATAGCTGATGTTGCTGTTCTTCTTGAGAGGACAGTCTCAAATTTAGAGGACATGTCATGGAACACATCGTGGTTTCAGTTCATGAACAGACTTAGGATTTCAGCTTGAAAGAATAAAAAACAAATGACTAAACAGACCTGACGATGGAGTCCAGGCAGTAAAAATCCCAACTAAACCAACAACAGCAGATCTTCACCTGCTGGGGCCCTGGGATCAAGTCAAATGGGGATCAGTGACCTGTAATAATTTTTTACTTGAGGATCCGTGACATGAAATGTTTGAGCTCCCCTGCTGTACATACTCATGATGGCCGAAGAGCAGCATGTCACAGCATGGCATTTATGTTCATGTGACATTATCAAAATGCTCATATGACAGCGCACCAATTATGAATCCTGACGAGATGACACCGGAAAACATTTTGCACTTCCACTCTCACTGACATGACCTTTTACTATGATCCTGCGTTCCTCCGATGACGTTCCCTCCTGTGCTCCCCTCTCATTTTTCTATTCATAGTCTCCATCCCAAGGTAAATCCCATTGGGTGGATGCTTTGTCAGGGAAGCTTGTGAATGTTTTCGCCGCGCTGCTGTTATTTATTGCCCGCTGACAGGGCCATGAATTCCGGGCCAAAGTGAAACTCATATTGTTATCAAAAGCATAAAATTCCTATCACTTTAGGTGTCAGAGCAGAGACAAGAAAATGAAACAGGTACTCATAAAGGCAGCAGGTATCATAAATCAGCCGGAGGGGCCCAAGCAAAGAGACGCTTGATTAAATAAGGGGAATTAGGTATTTTTGCAAAAGCAGGAAATAACATTGATCTATGCCCCTGTCAGTGGCAAGGCTTGACACTATTGTGTATTGTTTATTTTTCTTGCGTATTTATAGTACGTCAGTCTCCCTCTGACTGAATGATATGAGTGAGAGAAAACCCAGCCCCCTTTGCTGTCATGTGCTCTGGTGCTTGAAAACAAGGACAGATGTAGTCAGGATCTGAGTTCACCTTCTCTGGTTTCCTCAGCAATCAAAACACCAACCATATCCTGTAGCTTTGTTTACCAGGACGTATGTGAAATGAACCAATAGGACTGCTGTTCTTCCTGCAGCGCCATAGGCATCAAGAGGCAATCTAAGGTCAGTCAGGGGTGAGACACTTCACTGGTTTATACCAGGGTGCAATCAAATTTCATTGTTTTTTTTTACAGAAAATCACTTTTGGCAAATAATTTCTGTTTTTCTGCTAAGTCTCCACTAATCTTCACACTTTTCCTGAAAATTCTAACACAGCAAACAATCCTTGTGTAGCCTGTTTCATTGCTGCCTCGTATGCTCCCTGCAGAACCTGACCTCATAGAACTAGAATTGCAAAAGTCCAACAGATAAGATTTACTATGTACTTCAAAACCCATAAGTACAATGAAGACTCCCCTGATTTTACACATCAAAGGCTGTTTATCGGTCCAGAGGGAGCTACAAAAGAGAAATGTCACCTGAGGCCTCACCTCTGCTTCAGGAGAGCAGCTCGAGACTACATTAGTACTGTTGTGGTTTAACACACCTGAACTGCTGACTGAACTGTTGGCATCTGAGCTGCATTGTGGGTAATGTAGGCAGCAGGTTTCAGCAAGTATGAAAAAAGCAACAGTATCTGTGGTTCTGCTGCATTGATTTTAATCCATTTTTGAAAAGCTGTCCATTGTGATTCTGATCATGCATCAGAAATATGACTTATTGTCAGTGACATATCTCTCTAAAAGCAAATTTCACAAAGCAGCGCGACGGCACTGTTCCAGGTTGTTCTCCCTAAATGTATAATTTCAGTAACGTCCCCCACAATGATTTGGAGGTGTCTGCATGGTTGATGGGATCAGTGAACTCTGGAGAGTGGGGTGACGACCTTCCACCCCATCCATCACCCAGTGATGGACATGGGAAGCTTGTCCCTGACAGGTTGTGGGGTAGGTGGGGGTGGAGGGTACAAATGGGGTTAAGGATAGGACCAGAGAAGGATCGTGCTTACGGCAGTATGGTAAGAACAAGGGGGGAGGTGGATGGAGAGAAGTGTGGCCAGGATTGAGGTCAGGGATATATGATTGGGGTATTAGATGGACCACAGCTAGCTGGTTAAATGTTTGTGTGTCGGACGAAGATGGATTATCTGACTATTTTTGCAAGTCTCGCGTGTGACAAATACACAAAAGTGCATTTCGTAATTTTACCAGAATCTGTCTTCCTACAGCTTTTTTACGGTACAGGATACAAAGCCACGTCACTAATTTAGGTACAGTTCCCCAACTGACATTTGTGACACAGCAACCCAGACCAATACAAATGATGAATCTGGTAATCAGGAGCAGTGTCACTCCATTCTCCAAATCTTGCTGAGGTGTAATGAGTCTCTGAGGGCCACTTGTTTCTTACTCCCACTGAAACGAGGACCATCGTCATCAATCTTCAGAATGGCTGAAGTGAAGTTGACTTCTGTCTGAAGGTGCTCCTCTTTGTTGATTTCTTCTTGGGTGTTCAGTGGAAAGCCCACGTTCCCATCACACGCTGAGAGAGCGTGCACACGAGAGAGGGCGGGGTGTGGTAGCACGCTGTGTGGACAATGAACAGCAAACCTCTGACTGACACGGCCAGTATTGAGTGAAACCACGCTGGGAAGCGAGGATGCAGTGCACACACACTCACAAATGTCAGTGTAGAATGGGTTCAGTGACATTTGACCCTGCGACCCAAACGCCTGTCAACACCATATACTACCATCATTTTGTGCATGACAGTGTGATCATATGTTTTCCTCTGTCTGACCTAAATGCAGTCATGTCTAGACACTTCTTTCTGCTGCTGCATTGGTTATATTGTGCACCTCATGTCAAAAGTTTGCTTTTTCAGGAAGTTAAACAAGACTCCTTCCCCTCTCCTTTCAGACAGTAGCTTCATGCTTGGCATAGTGAAAACAGGAACAGGCTAGGGCTGAGCTACCCAGTTCACTCTCACTCATAATGCTGAGGTTTCGCTGCTAATTCCTTACACTTTTTTTTTTTTTTTTTAAGTGCAGGTTTTTGTTATTTTTCTGTACATGTTGTTTTGCCAAAGCTGGTGTGTCTTTGCATACCATGACGCAAAGGAGGCGATCATGTCTTAATGCCAAGATGAGACTAAATCTTATTCTGTAAATAAGGATAAGCCTTTGTTACAACCTAAAAAACAACAGGGATTGACACAGATACTGTATATTATAATCTTCTTGAATATTTACTCTGACTGATCCTGTTGTTTCAGACTTTCTTCTGTTCATCAAAACATTTGTGCAATTGAGTACATATGTCTTTATAAAGTATGGGGGCGTGTGATCTGTTGCTGCCAGTTATGGTGTGGATTGGGGGCGGGGTAACAACAAGCTGCCCTTGCTTGTCTTCTGCCGGCCAGGGCCTCAGTGGGATGGGCAGTTTGTGAAATGACAGGACATGCCAACAAATTGCATCACTTCTGCCTCTGTGGCCGAGGACAATGGGCCACCATATGCTGAAGTGGGGAAATGAATGGATCTCATTTGTGCTGGCACCCCGAGCCCCCGCTCCCCCCGACCCTGCTTGGGCCTCCGTGGCACCGAGGCCGACACAGACAGACGAGGCCACCCTCTGCCATGCTGCCATGCTGCTGTCCACCACAGGATCCCATAAGCCAACTCCAAGAAACACTTTTTTAGATTTGTTATGAATTTGTTGGTGTCTGGAAATTCATAACAAAAGATGAATCAGTCATTTTGGGAGCATTTGAGTCAGTCGGGCTGAGGTGGCATTTTTCAAGCAAATTTTTAAACAAACTGTACTTTATAGAAGGTTGTATGATTGGAAGAAAAATATATCGATAACATTTGGTGCATCACTTTCAATTCATGCAAAATTATTATGTTACAGATATTTTCTTCTTAGCTGAACAGACAGGACGTGTCTGTAAAAGTAGCTCATGTGCAAGTTTGTGTTTGTCTGCCTTTATTTGTGTGTGTGTGTGTGTGTGTGCGTGTGTGTGTTTGTGCATCTGTGTGTGCAGGCCTGGGATGATAGCAGATGATTAAGGAGTGGCTGCTCTGTTGACATGAGATACTAATGAGGATGAAATGAGAAGGTCAGGGCTCGTCTCCAGGAGGGGGACACCCCTCCTCCCATCACCACTGCCACCACAACCCCCCACCCCCCACCCCCCTTCTCTCCTTGTACCCCCTGGTTGCCTCCCTCCTCAGGATGGACGGCTAATCCTCCTCTTAATCGGCACACACCAGTACACACACTTGTATACACACACAGACGCAAACACACACGTATACACCGAGGCGCCTCTGATCAGGCACTCTGCATCTTCATAATGGAGGTAATTAGCAGCTAAACAAGGCAAGCTCAGCATTATGATTAGCACCTCTTTTTGAGTGCACTCTAAATCTGACCAGCCTGGCCTCTGCTGTCAATCTGTTCAGCTCTACACATCCAAAATGTATAATAGAGTAGATGAATGCTATGCAGTTTATCAGAATATTCTTAATGAATAATGTTTTATTTGTCATTAATGTTTTTTTTTTTTCTTTAAAAGACGTTAAAGTCCAATCAGCCACAAGACTCTGTCGCTTTTTAAACCCAAACCAACTTTGGCGGTTTGATCCAAGCAAGCAAGGGAGCAACTTATGCTGAAAGCCTAAAAAGACTCAAAATATTCTCTTTTAAAACCCACAACAGTCAAATACAAAGGCACAGGCAATAATGAGTAAAGTCCACGTGTTAATTTTATTCAGAAGACATGAGCATGTTCAACATGAGTTTTGGAATATTGTGCCAGCTTAAATTTAAATGGCTGGTTTAATCATCAGTAACAAATTTAATAAAATGAGAAACAAAACTTCAACATCTATGGAGGGATGTTTTCTAATTTCAGGGTGATAGTCACGTAGCTCATGCAGCTGCCAGTCATCACTAAACTAATCAATGACTTATGCAGTGAAGGAAAAATGGAATGATAGGATATCCAGACAAAGGTAGGAGTGGCGGCTGTCCAGCGCTGCAGTGAAGCGACCTGTGTGAGTGCAGTGGAGCTCTTATTAATGGAGGTGTGAGGGTCTCTATCAGCACAGTGAACTGCTGACCCCGACAAGGGGAAGGAAGTACTCGGCCAGCTGCACGCCATTTTTCATCTCTCTGATGGACCTCAAAAGAGAGACATGGAGGGGGAGAGAGAGAGAGAGAGAGAAGCAGGTCCAATAATAAAAAGAAGTTGGCCCTGTGAAGTGCGGCGAAGTGTTGGATGGAGGCCTCCTAAGCCGTGACCTCTATGATTTTAAAGACCATCAAGCTCACCTCATTAATCAAAGGCTGATTCGTATCATAGTCATCCCCCAAAAAACCCCCACCTCAGCCAGGTCCTTATTGCACTTAGTCATTTTTCACAGGAGGTTCATGGGAAGATAAGGATCCTCAGGTTGCCGCGCAGTTCAAGAGACGAAATGTTGGGGTAGGTGTGTGTTTGATTTTTGCCTGTGTGCTTGTGTGCATGTCCACGTGTGCGTTTGTATCAAAGAAAGCAGGAAGTTAAGATCACGGCCCATGAAAAGATGACACATATGCTTAATGATGCATTATATCAGCACTCATTAAAGAGGAACTCAATTTCACACATCAGAGTCTGTTTACGGGTCTTCAGGAGTCCCACTGCATGTACAGCAATCTTGTAAACAGCCTAAACGAGCAGCAGATATGATTTGTAATAAATAAGGAAACTGTCTGTAATTTTACTCTTGTGTGAATCTGCCATGTTTGTAATTTGTAATGTAAAAATTCCTGTGCAAATGACCTACCGCATTTTGGTGAAACAGAAGTTCTAATTATAGAACTGACGAGCAAATTGGAGTTCAGGAGTAATGTGTTTCTGGCATGCGATTTCCTGTCCTCCTGGGCGTCAGATTTTCCTCTTCCTCCTGCAAAGAAGAATGGAGGCAGTTGCAGAATTTGTTGAGAAATGTTTTGAGGGCAGTTTCAGTGTAATCAGCAAGCTTTGCTTTGTTTAATCAGGAAGTGACAAATTGCAAAATCTTCTCCAAATATATCTATGGATCATAAAAAAAAAAAAGTTACTCATGTTTGGATGCGCACTTTCTGCAACTCAAACTCAACCAGAATATGCTGTAACTTCATAAACATGCACGTATTAAGTGTTGATTCAGTCCAGTGTGATTGCTCTGTTTGATCAAGAGAAGCGAAAGAGAGAGTGCGAGAGAGAGAGAGAGGAAAAATGAGCCTGCCAGTGGTTAATTGAGCATACAGATTCCTAATGTGTCAGGCGGTGGCCTCGCAGATGAGGGATGGCACTTTTTTACGATGCATCTTCCTTTGTTTCCTCTTTAAGGCTAATGAAGTCGGCCTTCCAGTCACCACCTGGGCCAGACACTCAGACACCAGGGACACTCTCACATCCATTCACAAAGTCTAACAGCGAGTCATCATCTTCAACGCCCCCCCGCCAGCCTCCACCTTCCACCCCGAGCCGGCCCAAAGACAAATACACACGCACGCAATGACACACAGCCTCAAACGCAAGCGCAAGCGGGCTCGCACACAGGCTGTATATGAGAATGCATGCACGTACACACAAGTCGGGTTATTAGCTGGACGTTTGTGATAAACTCACACTCTGGGCTGATGTTTACAGCATATTCATTATCAAAGCCGCAGACCTGTTTATTTTTACTGTCTCAAAACAGCAAGCATCCATTATCCAAAGATTTTTTTTTTTGTTTTTTTGTCTCTCCGGCTTGTCTTTTTTTCCTACATGCCTTTAGGTCACCCACTAATGAGCTTAACACTGAGGAAACGTGGAAGCGATTAGACGAGGCTTGGCTGTTTGAGCAACGGGGTGATGATATTGTACCTTATGATTACACGCATTTATATCAAGAGGAACGAGAGGAGAAAGGGGGAAAGCTAGAGGGTCCGCAGCTTTTCACACTCCAGTTCCAGCTGGGTGACTTCACACGGGTTCTCCTGTGTGCGAGCAACTGGTGAGTGACGATCACTGTGGTTGGCAGCCTCGCACTCCCTCCTTATCCTTGTTCTGCTTTATCAAGGTGAGCCTAAACCTCCTTCAGTCTCTTTTGCTGTAGCAGCTCAGGCCAAGCAGCTCTGGTCACCCAAACATGTTCAAGGTGCTCCATGACCATATGTTTGCTCATTGGGGAGCGGAGCAGGGAAGGGCTGGATTCTATGACCTTCACCCAGGTTGAGCAATGAATACTCCAGGCTCCGCTCGCTTGGGTTCATGCCAGGTGAACACAGTAGTCGAGCATCCCAGACATGCAACCGGAGCCCGGCAAGCATTTGACGGCTGCAGGCACACAGAAGGTGGAGAATGACAGTGGGTGGAAACTGGGGAAAACTTAACTAGTTCTCTGCTCTGTGGAGTTCGGGTTTGTCCAAACTAGTGTTTAATGGCTGGTAGAATTTTCCAAACCTGCAGAGGGCCATCAGACAGTCATTCACTTGATGTTAAAATGGGACAAAGTTGGGAATGTCAAGGTTTCCACACACAGAAGCAGCAAAAAGCTCACATATGTGTTTGATCTCAAGAATTAAAATGTTTTGGGCGGATTCTGCTTGAAACGAAAGAAAACTGATTTTAATGCCACTAACATCCACCGCTGAGTCTCTGTCGTGAAACAATACTGCTTCTGCTTCTCACGAGTTGTGACATGATATGCCGTGCATGGCATGCATTGTACATTTCCTTTACTGTAAATCCAAATCCAACTTCCATTTTGACTTGTTTCATTGTTTGATATCAATTCCCTATTTAGCAATATTCAGCACTGTAGCACGGACGCCTCAAACAGTAGTGACACTTCCCTGTTTTAGTTCTTTTGGGTTGCAGGCAAAAGCGTTGTGGTTTTACAAACAATCTGTGCCAGGATTATAATAATTATCAGTGCTTTTCAGTTTCAGTTTGAGCACTTTCATGGTCAGAGTCAGGGCCAAAAATAAAACGATATAAAAGTTTAAAAATGCAATAATTAATTGTGTCTCCTTCAAATTAAATATTGTTATGTTTAATATTTTAAATAGAAATATATTCAGAGAATATTTATAAATCACATTGAATAATAAATATAAAATCATAGATCATTTAGTCACATTGTTGTTCTTCTGTCCTTTTTCTACACTTTAAATTTCAGCTCACTTAAAAGCTTTAAAAGTGCATTAGTTAAATTTCATTGTTCCCCAGTGAACTTCTCCTGACATTATTTGAATTAATTGTTTAGTTTCAGCTCCTTTTAACATATACTGCGTCCTGAATTATAACATCTGCATGGGGGCAAAATAAACAACAGATTAAACTTGTGCTGATAACTCAAAATGTCTGCACAGTCGAGCCAGCGAGGGATCATTGTGGGGAGGGAAAGGGCTGAAGGAAAACGCCATTACTCTCCAGATAATTTAAACATGTGTTGGCATTTATCTTGGTGGTCCATGTCCGAACACTAATGACAAACTCTTGTTATTAGTGGACTGAATCAAAGCCAAAGGCATGCCCACCCAAAACTTAATCCGTTAATGTTCCCCACTCTCTAATTTGGTATTACGAAAAATACACTCCATGCATATGTACAGTAGTTCTTCAAAGTAGTGTAAATACAGAGTAGCACA
Source organism: Chaetodon auriga (assembly GCF_051107435.1). Classification (NCBI taxonomy): domain Eukaryota; kingdom Metazoa; phylum Chordata; class Actinopteri; order Chaetodontiformes; family Chaetodontidae; genus Chaetodon; species Chaetodon auriga. Next base: position 8,777,975 of record NC_135081.1, read on the forward strand.
ACACATAGTGGACATGTTTTTTCTTTTTTTTTTTAATCTTCCTCTTTCTCCCCCCTGTCTCTCTCTCTCTCCAGTCTTCTGACATCAAACTTTATTTTCGTGGGAAGATTAAATATTTCTGCTTGAGAACACCCTTTAAACTATGAAATGACTGCTGTCACTGACAGACAGACCCCCCTTGTACACACACACACATACACACACACACCACGCTCCCCTGATTTTGGATGGATAGATGGTTGGGGAGAGGAGGAAGGGGTGGTGGTGGTGGTGGTGGTGGGGGGGGGGGGGGGTTGGGGCTGAAATATATAATCTCCTGAAAAGAATGAGGCCCTCTGGGATTTTCTCAAAGTGGCCCCTCTTTGCGCTGGGGCTGGAGGAGAGTGGGTGAGTGCTGGTGGTGTGGGGTGGACTACAACATGGCCACTCCACACTGTAACCTGAGCCAGAAGGGGGCCAATCTGTCAAATAATTAGCTGTTGCCCAGCACAAAGGTTTTATTTGCAGGAATTTCATCGAGGCAGGATTGAATAATATGTCTGTGTATTGTGCGGGGTCATGGGAACATCATCTCTTACTGGTGGGCCATAAAAGATGGCTAAATGATAATGAGAAAAGGCTCCGGTAATTCAGTTCCTCAAGCGTTGGTTTCCATCCCTCCCCCCTTCTCTCCTCCTTTCTCTCAGTCTTTCTTTCCTTTCTCTCTGCTCAGCTAATTGCGGAACTTCATGTTGATGTTAAAGTGATTTTATTCAGCGTGCAGGAAAACACATGCTGACGTATGATTTAAACAGCAGATTATCACATTTTTCCCCTTATTTATTATCTGGTATAGAATTCATGAATGAGAAGTTGTCTTTTTGCTATGGAAAAGCAATAATAATAATATATTTTTCAAAGCAATAAAAAGTGATACATGAATAAGAGTGTTGAGGGTGTGCTGTCTTCTGTCTTGATTAAATATAAATGAAGACAAAAGACGGCAGAAAGAAAGAAACATTTTTACCAGATCATATCAAAGACTTTCCTCTAATCCCTTTAATATTTATTGATTGCTAAGCCATAAATGAATAGATAATCAGCAGCACGTGCCTCCCACTCCCAAACCCACTGGCTCAGTTGTCTTTTTGGATGTTGACCTCTGACCTCTGAGAGCAGCCAACCAGGAAGTGGATAGTGTTAAAAGGGATTGATTAGTTTGTGGTCTATAGATGATTGTTTATATCATTCCATACTGGAGGTTTGACCTGTAGTGACCCCTCTGTGGACCAATCCGCTGAGAGCCATGACCTGCATCCATTTGCAACAGCGCTAATTAGCTTTGACGGGCCTCGGTTTTGGGTCGGGGTTGTAAAATGAAGCCCTGCAGTGCCCTGATTGAAGAAAGACGCGGCGCGGCTACTCCACTTCATGCCTACCATTTCCTCCTGCCGAATGTCAAACACATTAAACTTAATGTACCAGCAAATCTTACTCAATTATTTGTATGTTGTTGAGGTGTGCGCGCGCGTGTTTATGTGCGTGTCTGGTGGCCCTAAATGGTGTTCATATGTCAGTGTATGTTCAGCTGTCTAAGCACACTCAAGCATGCTGGTGTTTACATGTTCGAGGGGGATGAAGAGGGAGAGACAGAGTTTGCCGTTTCACTGGTATGTCCATGTGGGATGAGGTTACACATCCTGCAACACATTGCAGAGGGATGAGGAAACTTGCTTTTAAGTAAAATAATTGGATTATTGCATCCTGTGATCTCGCTAATTATAATGAAAGCAAGCTTACTATTTTCCAATTATTATTCTATGCCGATTCTGTTCCTCTCTAATAAAGAGGAGCACTGATGCAAAACAAAATGCCAGGACTCCATTTCCTGCCTGTGCCTTAGAGCTATTCAGAGATGAGGGACGTACACACCCTCCAAATATCACCCCAACACCCCACATGAAACATCTGACTACAGAACATACACAGCTTCCAACATGACATGTGATAGTATGCAAATTGTTGCCATGTGCAGCAATCTTGATGATTTTAAGGAAATTATTGATCTGCCTTTAAAATTCACAAGATCCAACATTAAATTCTTGAAGTTCATAACATTTATGTCAGCTTGAAACTGTGCAAGCAATAATGTGTGAAATCACAAGGACCGTACAATATAGTTTATGTGATTTATTCTCCACCGTGTCCTTGGTTACCAGGCATCAAAACGACATGAGTCACTGACTCTGCCTCTGACAAATCATTGTATTCAATCTCCTCCCCTGGCAGTATCTTCCACTCTCTCACGGCTCCTCCTCCTCCACATGCACAAGCACACACGCACGCACTAGCACACGCACACTCGTGCCTCTCGGTATCAGTCACTTATACCTCCCTCTGCCCTGTCTGTCAGTCTTCCACCAAATTCCCTGGATCACAGTACATCTGACAGTATTTCATCTTGGATTTGAGGATAAGTGAGAGGATTTCAGTTCAAGCTCGGAGCTTAGCATGAAAACGCCGCTCAGTGTGAAAAGCTAAGGGTTTACACAATGTGGGATCCCCTCATCCCCACCCTCACCCCCAACCTTTTTTTTTCCCTCCTATGTCGCTCCCTCGCCCTCTCTCTCCTTCCCTTTTTGCAGGCTTTTGTTGATTTAGCTGTGAGTGGCTGCCTGACACAACATTGGCTAACTCCTCAAGGAGCTAAATACAGCTAACCCCGTTGCATAGTTATTCTATCACTGGACTCTAAGGGGAACACAAAAAGGATGTATTTTAATTAAGCAAAACCCAGGGGCTTCAGCATTACTATAACCACATGAAAGTGGAGACAGTGAGATGAGGAAAAACAGCGTGGATAGAGAGAAATTGTAATGTTTGAAGCAGTGCTGCATGATGCACCTGGTTACTGAAAAATAATGCATTCTTGTACTGACCCCCGTGTTTGGACACTTATAGGACTTTGGTGTCTCTGATGTACATCAGTGCTGAACGACACCAAATGCATGTCCCAAATCAATGAAGCCAGTATGTGGTCAGAACTATAGCACTGCAACTCGAATCCCATTTGAAGCAAAATGAGAGGGACTTCATCTGAAGTTGCTCACAAATGCCACGATAAGACCAAAACTAACCATGAACTGATCGCATTAACAGTGTGCAGACAAGGCTTGACATTCCTCTGTGCCACAGAGCTCCACTATTGTCCAAAACCATATCAGTGTCCCACACTGTTGAACTGGGTGACACGTTCCTTAATTACCATGAACAAATGCATTGTAGTAGATATTCAGTCAGTTCCACTCACACCGCCCTGCTACTGTAAATATCAGCAAATGTGTATGGACAAATTCAACAAATTCAATTTTTACTCCTGTTTGAGTAACATTTGCTAAAATCTGCTGCACCCAGCTGTCAGCAAATAAGTTTGCCTACAAAACAAAACAAATCCTCTATATGTTCTATATATGTGACCCATTAAAAACAGTTCCTTCTTCAGCAGGTGGGCTTGGGGCCACAAGTATTAGCAGATGGACTAACACATTGTTGGTTTTAGTCTTCTCTCAGATTTTGTCAACAATAAGAAAAATCAAAAATAACAGCAGATCCTTCAAGTGTGATATTTTGGGACCATTACTGTCAACAAATACATTATGGTGGACAGCATTGATCCTGCCTGGTTGTCTCTACAGAAGAAGATGAATATGTTAGGAGTGATTTTTTTTTCTTCTTTTTTTTACATTCACCACCTTCCATGATAAAACGTAGCTCTAATTTTATGCCGTAAGGACTCAAAGCCTCTAAGACTCAGCTTGAAAACAAGTGTTTAGTCATGTTCCTCTATCTCCATTTGGCTGAGTAAGGTTACTCTGTAGTGTACTGTCTGCAGTAAAACAACCGTTTGCATTAAAAAGTAGCTTTTTTTTTTTCTCGTTTGTTAAATTTTGTGGTCTCTAGTGTAAAACAATGCAGAAGATTTCCAATCAAACAACACACACAGTAAAACACAGTGAAATGGCTTACATAAACTGCCAGTCTTCTTGGTTATAATCTGATTTACATGTAATTATAGTAATTACACTAATGCCTTCATTATTTCTGTTATTATGATTTATTTCCATGCAACAGTGTATTGACTGCGTCTGCTTGTGTGTGCAGCACATTTTCCTGCAGCATACTTGTCTAACAGATTCTAATAACAGGTGAAGGGTTAGAGTGGACCCCCCTACACACGCACACACAAATATCTGCAGCATAGGTTAACCCTGGAAATAAAGAAATAAAGGCATTACATGGAGAACCTGAGGAGAATCTTGAATGCCAGTTGGCTGTAGGAAAGATGGATTGCCTGAATTCTCCACCAATCACCAAACAACACATTGGCTGCAGCATTGATTGATGAAGTATTTAAGTCGTCAATCTCGCATCACCTGCTTTTCTTGTCCACCCCCCGCCCACCCCCACCCACCCCAAAATGGCAGCAGAAAAGCTATGCTGTGTCTGCAGATCAGATGAACCTTGACCGATGGAGAACTTTTCAGCCTTTGGGATCAAAATTGTAAAAAGCTTGTGATGAGCCTGAATACACAGTTATACAAGTAAGACAAAAAAGAACAAATGCTCAGCGCTCATAAGCATAATGTACTGTACAATTTGTTACAACCTGTTCACTGCAGAGAGGTGAGAGGAAGACTTTTATAAGGATGCACAGCTTGGGTCAAACAGAGGCCTGGCATGGAGTCTGTGCTTGTGTGTGTTTCAACCTTCCATCTTAATGCAGCTGTTTTCCAAACTGCACATTATACCTCCACCGCCATCCTTGCACAACTTTGTGATAGGCCTCAGTGTATATAACTCAGCCCAATGCTATTGATTACAAATCATGATTAACAATAATTATATTGACAGAAATGGAACATTAGCCCTCACCTCTGACCTTATTTGCAGCCCTCTTTGTACTCCATGATGTATTCAATATCATAATCATGCTTGAGTACACTTGGTTTGAAAAAAAAAAGGGGGGGGGGGGGATCAATGAAAGTGCATTCATAAGCAGAGAGAAAACATCACACCTGCAGATATTGTGTTGACAGTGCATTGGAGAGCAAACACAGAGCTGCTGTCCTCTTGGACTTATGCTGAAGAGGCCATTGATCCACCGGTTAACCTATTCTCCTGCATCAGTACAGCAGCAAGCCGTCGGAGGAAAGCCACCTCCCCCCACCTCAGCCATTGTTTCCCTCCACTAATATGATACCCCCTGAAGGTTCTCCACAGACCTCATTTCTAATCAATGCATGTGGTTGGTGGGATCATCCTGTCTCTGCAAATTAATGACTTCACTTTTTTCTGTGGTTTCATTCCATTGATTTGTTTTATTAGCCCATTGATCTCCATGCACTCCCCTCCTCAACCCATCCTCTGCCTCACCCAGCCCCAACCCTCTGCTTCCTCTTTGCTTATCAATATGAGAGCTGATGGCATCAGTTCTGCAAAAACTGTGCTTCCTTCGTTAACCGGTGACTTCGGAAAAAGGAAACGCATGTGTGGGAGTGGAGAGCGGTGCATCCTGATGGGACGAGGCTAACTCTTGTTATCAAGCATGATGTAGATTTGAGCTATTTTGTGAGGAAAAAAAAAACCTTTCAAACTACCTGCCTCCCTTTCTTTCTTTCTTTTCTTTCTTCCGTTTTGTTGCTTGTGAAATGCAAGGAAAGCTCAAGATTTTTCAAGTTTTCTGTGGGTTGCAAATATGAATATCCAGACCAAAGTAATCTGGTTTTATTAGTTTAATACAACTGTCATGGTCTAAATCACTTAGACGTTCATCTGGTCAGGGCTCGGCGGTCTTATTAACAGCCATATCTAACTCTCTCCCCTATAATTCCCTTTGAGATCCGAACAAAAGGATAGGAAGTACTTTACTCCGACAAGTCAGACTTCACTTCACAGGAGGAATTACAGCTTTTCATTTTCTGTCACTGGAGCGTTTTAGTGAGGTGCCCCACTAGCATAACGATGTTCTTTCTCTCTTCTTTTATGACTTGAACCATGCACAAAGAGTTGATTCATGGTAATTACATGTGAAAACACAAATGTCGACGTGTATATGTGAAGTTTAGAGTACGCTCGCTGAGAGAGAGTCGCAAAAGTACACACACTGGATATTCTGATGCTGAAAGAAATGTAGAGTCAGAGACAAAGACTTAGACTCTGGAGAGAAACAAAAACACACAAAGATCCTTAAAGGGAGTAAAACTCAAATGTGTTGTTGTTCAGGTTAGCCCCACGTCCATCAGTGCCTCTGTCTGATTCCATTAGGATAAACACTGTTTGCATTCCCTGGATGACCGCAGTTACACATTGTCTTCCCATGGCCACTGCGGTATTATTCCTGTCCTCCGTAAGCCATCAAATAGTGACACATGCCGTCTAAGAAAACAAGCTGAAGTAATACTGGAGGCCGTAAAATGTCTGGCCCCACCCATCCTCCCTCCTCATTCACAGCTCCATCCTCCAATCCTCTCTGTAGCTCTCCTGCTATCCAAGAGCTATAACTCATCAGTTTGTACTGTGTATACATGCAATATAGTGAGATCAAAATAGGCTGTCAAACTGAGGAAGCATCAAAACTTGTAGCAGCGAGTGCAGGAAGCAAAACTATAGCCGAATCAAGCGTGCAACGTGCAATTGCGTGGATGTTTGGTGCCTGAAATGGTGAGTTTCTTTGGTAAGATATGACTGAATCTTGACAGTGTCCATGTTCAAAGATGAGAGAGAGACTATCAAGCACCCCACCCCCCCACCAAACTGCATGTTTATCCAGCTTGTGGGAATTCCTGTTCCTCAGGAGGGATCTGAAGTCGTCACGACTGGCGATGTTCCCGTCCCACCCTGCCGGCCTCTTTCATGGATATCACATCCCACACAGATAGACGATTACTCACTTTCTCTCTACTTAGACATTACACTGCTGTCCTGGCAGCGGGAGAGATGGCTTGTGTGTTTATATTTATAAATAACAGTGAAGTGAACCCTCGCAAAACTATGCAGACCAACACATGCAAACACGTAGGCTAAGTTTATATTTTAGCCGTTCAGGCTAAAGCAACGACACTTACGCACGCACACAATTTCATGTTTTCATTTTAAAGGGGCACTCCGCTGATTTTACGCCTGAAGTTCAGTGTACTCATCATGAGTAGTTCTACTCAGCTTGTAGAAACAGTTGCGAAATGTCTCTTGTGCCTCTGGAAGGGGCTTTCCGAAGTTTGAAAAAACAAGCGACAATTTTATCGAGGTCATCTCCGCACGGGCTTGAGAATTAAACATTTTCTAACAGAGAGACACTTACAAACTGGAGAAGTGGGGTTTGAGTCGGCGGAGTGTGCCTAAAGAAAGGCATATGAGTTGAATTGTGGGAAATGTAGGATGAGGACTCCTTTTTTTTGTGATTCTGCCTTTTTTTGGAAGTGTAACACCAAATTACAGGAGGCGCCCTTTAAAACAAACAAAAAATTATACAAGAACTTGAAAGCACGATTGGAACTGGATTTTTTTTTTTTTTTTTTTTTAGTATGCACATACATATTTACATCAATAAATACACTATGCATGTGCACTTCCTGAAAGCATTCACACATATTTACCTTCACAGACCTCTAACTTCTATCATCTTGATACTATTATCTGTAATTTATACCCCAGATTCCGGTCATAAAGATTTATCTCTGTGATTAAATGTGGTACACTATTCAGCACAGAAACAGGTAGGTAACTCTAGGTGGGTTTAGCCTCCACTTCATCGCTGCATCTCTCTCCTGTCTTTACATAAATCCTTTCAGGGCTTCTGGCAGCAGTTTCCTGCTCTTTCATCTGGCTCCCTTGTGGTAGGACTATTAGCCCGGCCTGTATACCTGCAAGTGTTTGGGAGGCAGCTGGCTCTGGACGCTCGGTGCCTGCACGGGCCCAGGGGCTGCTGGGACCTGGGAACGCTGGCACCAAATACCAATGGGTAATTAGACCTTCATTCAAGAGCAAATGTGGCAAGCATTAGACACAAGGCTCTTTCCGGTTCAATTCATATCTCCCTCCTTCCTTCCTTCCTTCCTTTCCGTCCTAGCAACATTCACATCTTCACTGTTTTCCCTTTTTCTCTTGTTTTTGTTTGTCCACTGTTGGACAGTCCTTAATCTCAGGCCAATATCTTGACTTGTGATTGTCTTAGATGTGGAAATTTGGGGTCTACCAGAGAGACAAAAAGCTGTCAGTCAATGAGAACAAAATTACTCTAATTTCTGTCATTTTGAAAGTCAAAGCCAATTAGTTTGACTAGAAAAGGACATTTTGGAAACCAGGATGATTCAAAACAGCAATCTAACAGCACTTGCCTTTGTAGTTTTAATTTGTTACCCCAAAGATACTTCATTTAACTAGCAAAGCAAATTATTAGAGATATGAAAATATAATCGTCCCTGCTCACTAAATGATTTTCAGGAAAATGGCATTTCAGATTCTGTTTGTGTCAAAATTAAAATAGAAGTCAGCCATGAAAGACATAAGTACTATCTTCTCATTCACAATAGACATGTTCATTAATGAAAGCTGAAGTGCAGCATAATAGCCTCCCCACTTTAAAGCATTTATGAAAAAAAAAAAAAAAAACATAATGCTTTTATAGCTTCTAGTTCTCACCGCAGTCTCAGGTACACGATTGGCTCGACATGATAGGAGCTGAATATATTTATATGACTCAGTCGATATCATGTAATGTGCCACTTTGTCTGTCTCAGTTGTGAGAAACATGACAGCAGTTGTTTCTCATGTGAGAGGAAAACTATGAGAGGCCCCTTCTAGTTTTGTGGTGAAAGGTGACATAACCCATAATTCCACTCAAACCACAATGTCCTTTTATCAGACGTTCCTCTCTGATACTGCAAGGGTGGTTCACATGACACAAAGCAGTCACAAATGACAGAACTGCTGTAGATGTGCAGATGTATGGAACCCCATAGTGGTCAGTATTGAATAACTAAATAAGACACCATTAGATAAATAATTACATCAATTAAAAATGTAATATTGTATACAAAGAAACAGCTGCATTGGAAAATAATTTAAGAAACTCAACTTTTTTTTTCTTTATTTTATTTCTCCAGCTCCTGTTGGCTAGGAAAAAAGTTATCTAGCCTTGTGCGTCTTATCAGCCTGCCAATTCACATGGTGATCAAATATGTGATAAAATAAGCACACGCTTAATTGTGAAATGTTGCGCTAGCAGTAACTTGAAAGGTCACAAACCATGGCAACAAAGTGTGTCCCTGTTGGGTTCATCTCTTTTTTTGTGTCCCCTGGAAAACGATTCATTGTCATCTGTGCTACCTGCACTGTGCTACTGCATTTGTTTGGCTGCACATACTGATTAGGCCAAAATGTACCATGCAGTATGCTAACAAAAACAAAATCTGCACGATGCCAAAAATATCCAGATGTCATATTGATTTTGCAAAAGTCTCCAGCTACAACAGTCACAACAACTGCAAGTTTTTTTTTTCCCAATTTTTGTTTGTTATTTCGTCATTAAATTCACATCTGTGAATGTTCAGACATTAAATCAACGGTGTTGATTCTGTATATTGGCAGTGTTACGAAAATTTATTTACCCCACAGTCACACAGAACACTGACTTCAGCAACAATAGCAGAGGACAGCCAGGCCCACAACTGAAAGATACTTCTCATTTCATACCACTGTTATTCTTTCATTACATTAAATTTTTGATGTATTTGAATTATGCAGCTATTGCCAAAGAGGACAACATGACCAAACCAAGATGGGCATTAACGTGGGCAAAATTCCATCGATTATCAAGTTTTATGAAAAGGCACTGAGCTGGATTGGAGCAAAGACAACAAGGATAATGTTATGCTTCCAGAGCAATGGAAACACACACAACTCCAACTCACGTTACATTCGCAGTGAAGTAATGCTGCTGAATCTGGTTCCTTCAAATCGTCAGATTGGCTTCATCCATCTTTCAGGTGATTGTTCATCTTTTGGAAAATGGTGAAAAAACACATTTATGATTTTTCTTTTTTTTAAGCGTTCGCTACTGTTTACTTTTCAAACCAGAAACCAGCTAAGCCTGGCCGAGCATACTGCAGAAAAAAAAAATCAACTTTACAGTTTCATACTGCATAATGCTTTGAAAAACAGTATGCAGTATGAACTACTACAAAGTGTATAATCTGAAATGAAAATGCCACATAAAATAAAAGTGTTAGTGGGAAAAAGCACATTTAAACAGAGTTTTAAACTGCAGCCATTTCGAAATTGAATTTCTCTAATGGAATAAAAATGAACTCCAGAAAAATACATTAGCTTTAATAATTTATTAAATGATTTCACAATTTATTGGTTCATTGATATAGTTTATTTATCCATGTGCTTATTTATTGCATGATGTCTTGTTCATGTATGTTATATTAAATACTTTGGGGTTCTGTAGAGAAGATATGAAATAGATTTTAATCAAAAATACTGAATTTTCTTATGAAATCATTGTGTCACAGGTGAGGGAGGCTTGAACAGGCTGCCGGGCTGCTCTTTGCTGTGCAGTGAATGGAATCATAACGTTGGGGAGATGCTGCTTTTAGCGGTCAGGGAAAAACACTGGGTCCAAATTAGCATAAACAGAAACACAAAAGAAAAAGGGGAGAGGAACGAAACAGAAAATAGTGTTGTCAACACGACCCCCCGGTGAGGAATTTCAATTTCATATATCTAATTATCCCTGTCAGATGGAAAGAAGTGACAAAAAGCTGTCTTTGTTCTCGCTCTTTATCTCCCGCATCTCTCTCAATTAATTTCAGCATACGAATATGACTAATTGTCTCTGTGCAGCTCTGCAGCCACATAAATAATAATTTCGGTCCATGTTGGGGGGGGTGGTGGGATGTTCATGCATCAATTTATGATATTTGAACACAATGGATTGTGCATAATTCAGGTGATCACGTTAGCAGACCGATGCCACCTCTCTGTAGGCATCACCCTCTGCCCCTCAGTCTTGTGCCCACATAATACCTCTATGCTTCCCCGCTTTTGTAAGCGAGAGCGTCATGTCTCTCATTTCTGTCATTGCAATTGTTTCTTTGTTTAGAGTGATGATATTAGCATCATAATCAGGCAGAAAGAACGAGGCAGCAGTGATGACTGATTTATGCATGGTTTGTGCGGAGAGACCAACAAAACCAGTCACCATCTACTGTGCATTTTAATCAGATATGCGCATGTTTATTATTTCAGGCATTCATGTGCTAACTAACTTGAAAAATCAGATTTCCCCAAATACACTACTTGAGTAGTAACACTTCAATGGATTGGTTGTTAGCTTTTAATAAAAGGCTCTTTTATAACATTGAACAATCAGGTACTGGTGGAAAGTAACCAAGTACATTTACTCAAGTACTGTACTTAAGTACAATTTTGAGGTACTTGTACTTGAGTATTTCCATTTTATGCTACTTATACTTCTGCTCCACCATATCTCACAGGGAGATATTGAACTTCCCACACTCCTACAATTCATTGATTACACTGTTAATTTTAATGTAATATGTAGATAAATGTAAAGTTTTATTAAGTTAATAAAACTTGACTGATCCCTGGGGGGGATATTTACAAGCTGCCCAGCTGATAAAGTATGTAAAGTAGTTCAAATGTGCTCCATCTTTATCAGCTTCAGCATTAAAGTGATGAAAATATGAATGTGCCAATAATCATTCTCCACTAATATTATTGTGAATCTGGCCATGCTGTATATTGAGTACTTTAGCTTTTGGTAGTTTTTTATTTTGATCCTTGTACTTTTGTATTTTTACTTCAGTGAAAAATCTAATGCAGGTCTAATGCAGTAGCACAATATTTCTACAATGCAAGATCTGAGTACTTTCTCCATCTCTGTAACCGAGGAGTTACAAAGGAAAGGCCATAAGTAAGTTTTTAAGCAGTCCCTGAATCACTGGAGGACTTATTGATAATGGTGAGTTACCAGTAAACAGACGGGGAGATACTATTGTAATCAATCATTAGACAGTAATTAGTTCATAAATATCTGTGAATCAACACGCTGACCACTTTCTTCTTGAGTACACTCACATTAACTATGAATCAGCCACTGAGTGACACCAGAGTAGAAGTGACTCATTAGTTACTCATTACTTAATCAGTAGTTACTTCTTGTGCACCCTCAAGTAAAGTGGCTCAGTACACCGAGTACTTCAGTTGTCCCTCATGTTTTCATATTTACTGACGATATTCAGGAACTGCTTATTATTAATACATATCAATAACCAGGTCATTCCTGATCGGTTCCTCTCTCGTTCTTTAGTTACCACTCACAGTTTTGTGTATTGCAAGTTGTTACGGCTCTTTATACCGCTTGAATCTAAATGGCAGTAGCAAAGAAACACTCAAACTAGTCTTAATCAAAACTGAGTGTTTTTACCCTTCTTACAAATTGCTTTGCCATAAGAGTATTGCACTCTGGTTTACATTTAACTCACATCACAAGGTTTGTGACTCTGACAATGATTGTATAATTAATTGGTGTCCTATTCACTCCTAGAGACCTTGTCTTTTCCTGCGTCTCAAAAAAGAAAAGGAGGAAGGCCAAAAATATGCACTCTAGCTGAAAAGATGTTTTATCACTTATTGACACTGGCATAGAAAGCCCTTGAAGGATAGTGCTAAAGTGATGACATTTTTTGATTCAATCAAATCCTTCTAAAAAAAAAAAAAAAAAAAAAACAATCAGAAAAAAAAACCTAAACATTAACGAGACAAACATTCAAAACTTGTCTAAACGAAGCAACAGAGGAGTCGTGGCACTCCGACCATAAAACATACTCACTCATTCACTCACTTGGGGGTGGGGGTGTGAGACTGGGGGCCATGGGGGGGGCTGGTATTGTTACATTTCACTGGACACATTCCTTCTCGGTGGACTCATGACCACTTGCCATGTCATTTTATATCAACCTCTCTCACTGTTTCTCTCTGTCCATCTCTGTTGATGACATCAGTGTGATACATTATTAAATCTATCTATCTATCTCTCTATCTATCTATCTATCTGTCTACACACAAAGACGGGCTAATAGGCCTGTGCTCCTGGTTTATCGTCTTGTTTAAAAATGTTTTAACTTACCTCAAAAACATCACATGGTGCTCCAAGTCTAACTTAAAATGATCTGAGCTCCACACTCAAATGCATTTGATTACATTTTTGATAAGATAAGATAAGTTAGGGGTGAATGACGTTGGCACTGCTGTCACTGCTGTCTCCAATGTCCATGAACATGTTGTCCAACCCTAAATAAATGAATGTCAATATGGGCTGATTCTACAGATTGTTTATATTGGAATGGATTCAGTGAGGTTTCTTTCTTTCTTCTTTCTTTTTTAAACCCATTGTCACACTATTTTAAAATTCTTGTTTATACAATATCTGTCCATGGCAACTGCAGTGTGGTTAAGCTCATGGGAAGATTGTGGCTAAACTTAATAAAAAGGTGGTCATTAATTGCAGGTCTGTGACAGGACACAAACTCCTACAACCTCAGAAGCGTGCTTTCCACCATAAAGGCCATACTATGCCACTGAACACTGCCACTGAGTGTGATTCATGAGGTGCAATCATCCAATATGAGTGTGATTTGTTGGGATACAGTGCTGGATTATTAGCCTAGATGCCAATTAAGGTGCTAACACAATTGAATTGCCTAACATCTCTGGTTATATATTGCACCACAAAGAATATTTGGCTTCAAAGAATACAAGAAGAATGCAGAACAACCACGTAGCACACATACACTGTTAGCTTTGTCTCTTTCCATTCTGAATTGACTAAATGGTCAAAAGGAAACTTGTCAATGACAACTTGGTCGCTGCAGTTATAAATGTTGTTTGAAGTACCTGCAGCTTTTTTTTTTTGTTGTTGTTGTTGTTTGTTTTTTAATCACAATTCAGTCTAATGACGGACTGAAAAGTGGTGCTTTAGCTCCTCCCACTGGGGTTGAAACCAATAAGATTACTTCTACCTCCAGCGTATCTCTTCCCATGAGAAACATTTGTGGAACTTACATCCAGTATGCAAAAGCACTGCTGTGTAGAGGTTATTACTGACGCCTTCTGCAGAGGAGACGGCATTCAGTTGCTCTTGGTGAAACAAACCATCATATCAACAAAATGCAACTGGTCACAGAGTCCAGTTGTGTCATTTTGTCACAAAACTTTCCATACATACATGCATTCATTTGCATTTTTCCATCAACAGTCAAGTGTCTGCAAAAAAGACGATAACAAAAAGGAGAAAAAATTGATTTGCATTCGGTGTATAAATAGTTCCAGGACAAGGGCTGTTAAGTTTGAAATTAACATGTAAACAGTTGGAAAGTCTGCCCTGCTACCCCCCGCCCCCTTCTCCTTAACCCCCACCCCTGGTTCCCTTTTAGCGCCTTGATAAATATACATAAAGCCTCACACAAAGACCGCCTTGTTCCTTTAAATGGGCTACTTTTTAATGGAGACATATATTTCCAGGATTATATCAGCATTCAGTTGCAAATTTTGAGTTTTAATACTCCAGTTGGGGCAGTCTATGAATAAGAGTATCATTTGAATTCAGAGAACACCTGGTGCTGAGGGCTGGGCTGTGAGGGGGCTTCGAGCTGACCTGGTGTCAGTGCCAAGGCTTCACTTGTTCCCAGCATTCCCATTCAGAGTCTCACTGCCTCAGCCTTCACTCTGATACTGTAGACTGCGCTGCACATGTGATTTCATGTTCCTCTCTCTCAACGTGAACAAGACAGCTACATTTGGAGTTCTGAGTCAGACAAGTGCAACATGTATAACATCAATATCATGAAAAAAGTTTTATTCAAACTTTTTTGTATACACATGCACATATTTTTATAAAAACTGTATTCCAGGTTGCAGCGAGGAATAGCTTTTATTTTGACAGTGTTTCAGAAGTGGTGCGTGCTGTCACATCAGCGTCTGTTCAGCATTGCAGTTTTGCTGCATCACTTTTAACCAGATCGGGTTAAAGTAAAGATAAGAGCTCACAATTCACTACTGTACCAAGAAAAACAATCTGACTACAGAGGCTTTTTTTTCACATTACTTACTAGGCTGCATGAGAAAAGACAGGGGTCGGGGGAGGGAATGAGTAGTACTATTTGGAGGAGGAGAGAGGAAGGGGTACAGGGTCTATTCGTATGCACCCCACATCCACTCAACACACAATCAGGCCTGTATTGCATTTTGCAAATTTATACCCAGGATGTTGGTTTAGAGTGTTTCCCTGAAAAAAAAAAAGAGAAGGAGGTTTTTTCTTTTTTCTTTTTTTTTTCAAGTAAGTGTCTGCTTTCATGAGCAAGAGTGATTGAGGCACACAAACAAACCTTTGTTTCCTAGCTCACAGATGCAAGGCCCGAGCTCTGATTTACGCCCCACTCCGAGACACATTTGCACTTTTGTAATACTTTGAGACTCAGACTGTATGAAAAAAAAAGGGTACTATGATGAAAAAAGGGCCAAAAAAAACCCAAAAAAAAACCAGGTTGGATAAAATATTTATCTAATTGAAAGACGAGTGTCTTTTGTGGTTACAGCTACAAAAATGGTCAACATTTCTGGATATATAAAAAATACATAAAAAAGTTCCACCATACTGAGTGATATACATTCTACACTATACATCCACAAGCCTTTCAAACCAGCCTCTTCTCTTCCTCAAAATATTTGCACAGCCTCATGTTTGCAGTGGCTGGAGAGCTGTACTGATGGCAAGCCAATCTATAGCCAGACACAAACAGTCAAAGTCAAAGGCAAGAAACACTGAAGCTAAGAGACACTGAGCTGCCTTTGATCTGGAGTACATAAGAGGGTCTTTTTCATGGTATGCAGGTAGCAGGTAATGTTCACTTCTCGGTCTCATTCTGTGTCAGTGACGCTATACATCAACACAATCGAAAGAGTTTCTTTATGTCAGTAGACTGGCGCAGTATCACAATGGCGCAGTGCCAGTGTGTCAGGCTGACAGCAGGGCAGCACTTTCCATGATACTGGAGTATTCTGATGAGGAAGCAACTGATGACAAGGGTTGTTGTTTTGTGCCGAGTTGGAGCATGGCAGAGGACATGAACTTGACCATAAGACAGTTGACCACTATGGGAGAAAAGTGCACCATAACTGTTATTTCTGTTCTATGAATGCAACTTTTCACACAAAACGCACGCAAGGCTGCTTTCCCGTACTGGATTTGCATTGAAGAAAGTTCCACATTTCGATGAACGGATGATCGGTTTGTAATATGTGCACTCCATCAGGTCAATGTGTTATATCTGCTGAGCGGAGAGCACAGTCAAGTCGACAGGCTGCTGACAACTTGTTTACGTCAGTCCCAATTAATAATTAGTTTAATGATTTGAGCGCTTGACATGTGCCCCGGACAAATGCAGGCAGGAAAATGCACACACAGTGCTGTTTGCATAAATCTGCCATTTCAGCTCGGGTTGAGGGGGAACAGAGGGAGAGAGGTGGGGGAATTATAGGACTCAGATGTGTGTGATTGGCGGTTCCCTTGGCTCTCAGGGTTAGAGAGTTCAGAGAAAAGCCGATTATTGCTCTCCCTCAGGTCAAGCCTTCATAAATAAACAAGGGGAGAGCCTGAGGCACCGTGTTTTAGTATGATTAGCATATCATACAGCCTATCGACAAGGCACTTATCATATTACAGCAGGGCCGTCCTCTGAGCACACGGAGGTTACATGTACAGGGCTGCTGAGCATACATCTCTGTTCATTAGAAGGGTCCTCGGGGGAGAGAATAAATCATATCAGCACGTGGTTATGGCAGCGAAGGCGTTTGACTCCTTTAATAAGCCAGAGAGAAGCTGACAGTTGGCTTTACACTGAGGAACAGGACAGAAGGCGAGTGTAAATGATGGGGAGGATTGATAGCGGGAGAGGAGTATACTAACAGGTAGAGCTGTAGTACTTGAGGCTAATATCTGGACCCCCTCCTGTGTAGGTGGACTCGGACTTGCCTTGGCCTCAGACACTTTTAGATCCTAATGGATCCAATGTCCTCCTGGTCCAATTTGATTTGTGTTATCCTCAGCATTGCAAATGATTCTTTACAGACAATGTCCTATGATTTTATCAGGATTAAGGCCGTGGTTGGTGTTTGGTTAAACTGGTGGAGGTAGGGTCAGGGTTAAGCGTTGAACTGAAATACAAAGCAGATATGTTCTGAATTGTCCATTTTGACTTTGAACGAGGCTCAGTTTCTTTGGTTTTGGCCTCAACTTTTAGTTTCCCTCTTGGACCTGGACTTGCCAATCGTGGTCTTGGCTACCTGCAAGGATGATCCAATGAACAGCGAAATGGAATAAAATAAGAGGAGAGGATGATAGAGTTTGGTACAGCGAACAGACAAAATAATGTTTCTTTGGATGATGAAATTAGCCCAGAAGGAATTATGACTGTGTCTTAAAACTGCATCCATGATGGAGTGGAAGTCGCCCTGACTCTCAGACACGCTGCTCAGATTTCAATTTCGCCAAGTCTTTTCTCCTCAGCTACACAAGCTCAACTCACAGACCAGGGGCCACAATTAGCAGCTAGCCACTCTGACCAGGGAAAAAGAGCAAATGACATCCGCACCTAAGCCCTCCTAAGCCTGGGGAGCCAGAGTACCGAGCTGCCTCTGTGCTCTTCTCCCTCCAGTCAAGCATGGCATCTTTAGGTGGTCACACACTGGTGAGGGATGGTATATTTTAACTGTTATTAGCGCTGTTTAGCCTCCCTGCAGGAGATAGGAGTGGCGGGGATGACCAGCTAGGTGGATATACAGTAGGCTATAAGAGGTTACAATGCAAGAAGTGGAATATTGGATGGCTGTTCTTCATGTCTTAGCTTCATGGTGGTGGCACAAAGCTGGGATCAGTCTTGATGCCATGTCACTTGGATAATCACATCCACCACTGGCATGGATCTTATGCCACAGAGGGACAGCAGACAGCATCAGGAGCTTTTCAAACTTATTGTTTAAAAATGACTTGAAGAAAATGTCTTAAATTTGTGTAGTTTTTTTGTAAAGTAATTCAATGGTAAGGGCTGAATGGGGATATTTCTGTCTGTATACAGTATGGAGTACACATTTTCTCAAACCGTCCCGCTAAATGGTCTATGCACCTTTCTGTGTGTGTGTGTGTCTGTGTGTGAATTCGCATGTGTGTTTCTAAGTGATGCCATCCCCGTGCGCCCACCCCTCAAATCCACCCCCCCCCCCACCCCCCCACCCATGCAAATTAGAACTTCACACACGTCGCGGCAAGCTGCCGGGTGCTCTGTGATTTCACACGACCAATTAAGGCCCTCTTGGCAGTTGTGTGAACAGTTTCATTAGAGGAGATAATATTGCAAAGTGAAATGATAAGCAATCATTATGATTAATTCCCAGACATTACATTGCTCGTTAATGAGGTGTAAATGATCTCATTATTTTTTGAAAGAGTACAGATTAGATTAAAGTGGAGTGGACAGCGCTCCTCGGTGTTCAGACAAGTTAGTGTTAATTAGGCCCAATCTCCAGGAGCAAATGAGCCGCAACCCTTTGGTAAACAATTAGGCTTCCATAGCCCTGGGCTAGATGGACAAGGATAGGCAACTGAAAGGATAGATCGCTGGAGAGATGATGTTAAGGGGGTGTTCAGATCTGAATCCAACTCATCGTTCGACAGCCACGCAAAATTACACAAATCATTTTTCTTCTTTTGCTGAACAGTGGAGCTAGGCAAATATTTGAGGTTGATTTGGGGCTTCTATTAAATCTCAGGCAGTTCGTGTTGTTTACTCCTGAAATGATGTAGTTTCTGTCCTGACAACAGCTACATAATATTTACCATAATACCGAGAATACGACTTGAAATCTAATTGTTCTTCCTTTTTTCTTTTAGCTAATTTTACGACACAACAACAGAAAAGCTTAAAAGGCTAACTATAAAGCTGAACAGTGAGGCTGATATCAGTGAGATACAATTAGCTGCAACCATGCTGGTTTACATGCTGCATCATTTCCTGTGACTCTCTGGTGCATAGGTAGGAAATCTGACTTGTGCGGCAGACTTCACCACTAACAATAAAAGTTAATACAGAGAAAGGTAATGACAGACTGTAAACACTTTGAATGGCTGTTGCTGAAATAATAATGACAACAAGAGGTCTAATTCCTTGAAACTCTTACATCTTTAAAGGATTTTAATCCAGCTGGCTTCAGGTGAGTTTTAGTGTCAGTCAGAAGTCAGAAGCATTAACATAGCAGCCTTGTTATGAAATTACACATTGCTGCAGAACAGCCGTGGACACTGTACATTAATAGCACACATCCATCAACCATCCACACAATTCATGCACAGTGCAATGCCGGCTAACAGGAGGATCATGTCAGGCTGCTACACCGATTCAAGAAGTGATTTCCTGCCTCCAGTCTCTCATTCTCAGCTAAGAAGGCCTTGCAGCTGCTTTCAAGGTAAGAAAACTCACACCCTTCAGGTGCTTTAAATTACTTTTTGAAAACAAAAGTGAAAAAAGAGGGAATATTTTGAGCCGTTTTATCTTCATTTCAAGAAAACCGAGTTCAGCCTATTGATGTCAAATTGTCATTCATTGCGTTTCTTTATTGATGCAAACAACAATTTTGTATTTAAAAAAAAAAAAAGTTTTTTGTGTAATGCACAATTTAGCGAAACAAAAAGGACAAAAAGACTTTTATTTTGCCACTTTTGTTTTTGACTTGAGTAATGAAATTCATTCATTGAACAAGACCCAATTTATTATTCTGCTCTATTGAAATAATTATGCTTCATTGTGGGAGTATAATGTCGGTAAACATGAAGACAAAATTGATTTAAAGGTTAGAGCTGTGGTAAAAGTGAAGTCTGAAGACAATGAAGACAAAAACAACGTTTTTTTTGCTTTATTAATTAAAATCATTTCGAGCAGGAGCCCTTTGATGTCACGAAGGTGAGAACAGTGTCCCTGTATCTCATCTAAAGGCAGACTGGAGCGGCCACAGTGGGAAATGTCTGCTTCTGACAACATTGATTTTACCATCCTCTCCCTTTGTCTGAAAAGATATGCTTAGATTATGACAAGAAAAGCAATGCTGTAATCCCTCTGCCATAGGAGTTATGTTTTAGAGACATCAGGCCCTTATCGGTGATTGATAACGCTTAACTCAAAAACATATAGAAGCATTAGGAACGTCAATATTTTGCCGGCGACTGAAGGTGACCCCTGGTTCCTGTGTTTGCAGTGTGTGCGTGGAGGGCTTTGATGGTAAATTTGTAAGGGTGGTTATGTGGGGAGGCTATTATGGATTTGCTATCTTGGCCTGAAGTGTTTGCGGCTGATTATGTGATTAAATCAATAATAATTTCTGTTTGGGCTCCTTTGCTCCTCTGCTTCATCTTCTTTTTCCTGTGTAGTTGAGTGGAACGGTGGGTGGGGACTGGTGTACACAAATACAAATGCAGACACACACTCACACACACACACACACACACGTATACTACACGCGGCAGAACAACTGTGCAGCAGATGGCATTAAGGGCACAATCCAGGGTCCAGAAAGTTTGCATGAAGGAATTCATCAATAGAGAACACATATGAAATGGAAAAAAGGCTAAAAATCTGTACGTTTCAACAGTTTTAAAACACTTTTGTTAAATAAAGGAATGGCATCAACTCATCTTTAACATAACCGGACCAATCAGCAGCAGGTATTTTCCAGAAAACAACACACTTACCTAACTTTTACCTGAGATTTTCCACCCTCCTCAGTGATGCAGAGCTCAAAAGAAAAAGAAAAAGAAAACTAAAGAAGATGCCCGGCACCTCAGCTGTTCCTTCCTCTATACCTCAGACCCTGGTTTGTTGCCGACTTGTGCCAGCCACTCCTTAGCAACCGCAATCGCTCCCCTCTCTGGTTCTGCCAGGTTTGTTGTTATGTCTAGACTGCAGGAAATGCAACATTACATTTGTTTACAACCAACAGGAACTAGAACCAGAAGCTGTTACGTGATTAAAGAGTGCTACCCAGAGAGAATGTGTGTGTGGCTCAAGCCCCTGGGTTTGGCAACGATCGACTCGATATAGGCGAACCAAAATGGAGAAAGAGAGCAGAACTGCTGTCCGCATCGCTTAGATGAACAGATTACATTCAGCACCGTATTCTCAGATTCCAGATACTGAAAGTAAGTTAGAAAGAGCCAAGTTTGGGTCTTTGTGTCTGTTTTGTATGCACTGTAGTTTTTACGTTGGTGTTTGTTTGAGCATGTGACTATGTAGAATATGCATTTAGTGTGTCTGTGGCTGCGTGTGTTTGATTGTGTGTGGCTGAGTTAACTCACAATCCCTCAGCACCCTCTTAAATCTATACCCAATAAAAATCAGCGCCGTCTCGAAAAACAAAACCCAGGGAAACATCTGTAAAACATCGATTTTGCAGATTGCAAACCAACTGCATGGCTAATGAGAAAAGAAATCATTTTTGATTAATTAACCTAAAAATTGGAGAATCTAAGCTGCCACCAGGGAGATGACAAGTGCTGCGGGCCCGATCGCATGGGAGGAGGACATACTGTAGAGCTGCTTCAGGCTCCAGCTCGCTTGGGGAGGGAAGAAGGAGAGGCTTTTGGAGCGCTGGTATTTGAGGTATGGCACCCATTACTGAGCCAATATCACCAAGAGTCTTTGTGGTGATCACATGTTGGAATAAAGTATTTTCCGCTCAAGAATTGTGCCCATTTATTCACGAGGGGGAAAATGTTGGTTAGCTGTCAACATACTGTAGGTGGAATTTATGGCTTTTACAGTACCATGTCAGTTTCATTTGTGTGTTTTAAAGAGTTGGTTCACCCAAATTACACACACACACCTACACGCACACACACAGTTTGCCACTTACCTCTGGCATAGAGCTGTGCAGACTGTTTTGGTTTTATTTGACGAGGTTATTTTTGCACCACCCCAAATACAATGGAGGTGAATGGAATTCTTTGTGGTCCTCAAGTATTGGAAAAATCTGTAATAAAATAGCAAATATTATCCAACACACTGTCAACAGTTTTCATTGTTTGTGTTACTTTGTTCCTCTTGAACGTTTCCAACGTTGTAATGTTGGAAACGTTCAATGCTGTAAACACCATAAACAGAATTCCATTCACCTTCACTGTATTGGCACAAACTAAGATAATTAAGTAAGGTCGACTCGCAATCCATCTTCAACTCTGCCATGTGTCTGTGGGTTGAACAAGTCGACCAGAAAGTAAAAGTGATTATTTGTGTAAATTTTAGAGGGCCAAAGAGGATGTATTAGTGATTGACAGCATTGCACAAAAACAATGTTTTCTTGTACTGGTGATTGTCTCACATGTCCTTAAATTTATTGCATGAGCCCTTAAGTACCGCTGTGCTAGAGATGTGTGAGAAAATAGGTTCTTTTTTTTTTTTTTTTTTTTACTTTGCGTGAACTGACCTTTTAATATGGTTATTGTGTTTTCTGAATATCAGATTAATGTCAGATTAGAGTTAAAAAAAAAAAGCATGAATGTCTTACTTCCACACACCAACACTCCCATGAACTGATCAATCATACGATCAACTCTTGAAACAACTTTTATATTACAGTGTAATATCAGCATTGCACTGAATACACTTTCATTCTCACATGCAGTTCTTAACAAATTGTATATTGAACATGTACTCTCAATATATGCACGTTTACTCACTTCTGTATATACAGTAAGCTATTATCTATACAGTACTTCTTCTTTACACTGCCATGCACTCTTCTACTGCAGTACTGTACTATACAGTACATGGTAGTAATCTTACTTGTATATACATAGGTTGTATATTATAGATATGTTATATGATATCTTATTGAGCGGTGTGTCTGCATCTGTATTATAAAAGCCACTGAAAACTCAAATGCCTTCCACATTATTATCATTCTTTCCCATCCTGGCTGTACTCGGCCAACACACTTGATTCTGATTAGGAAATTACATAAAAAATAATATCACACTCTGATCCTGCAGCTTGTTTTCCTCAAGTCATCATCACCATCGTAGGCCTGGATGTAAAGCAGCAGATGCTTTTACTTACTAGAAATATCCTGTTTTTAGTCTGAGCAAGTATTGACAGTATTAATCTTAAGTTTAATAGTTTCCTTGTGTCTAAAAAACTTGCTAATTTGATGTCATTTATTTATTTGAACATTTATTATGATGGGACATTGTGACTATTTTTCTACATGTACTCCACAGAGAGAACAGCTAAACAGCTAAACACATTTGACCTCTCAAGCTTGTATCTCAAGACTGCAAATGGCCAGCTGGGACTTATGGGAATTATCAATAAGTATGGAGCTTGTTTTTAACCAATCAAATTACATAGCTGCAGCCATTCATTGTATACACACACACACACACACACACACACACACACACACACACACACACACACACAAACAAACAAAGGCAAACACAAATGCATGGATTTTGAACAAAAACAATCACTTATACTGAAGAGCTCTATTCTGCTCTCTCTCTCAAACACACACACACACACACACACTCACACACACACACACACCAGACTAGAGGGAGGGTATGGACAGCCAAGTTGAGCTGCACTCACAACACAGCTGGTTCTCCAAGGTCAATAAGAAACGTGGAGTGTTTATTTGTTCATGTGTTTTATTTGCTTTCTAATACAGCCGAGGCTCTGATTTGACAGATCTTCTTGAAAAGAATCATAGCGCTTTAATGTCTAAAGAGCGTGGGAAATTTCCACTCACCAAATATGCTTTTCTCCCTCCCCTTCTTCTTTTTAATTCTATTAGATTTTTAGAATTCATTACATCCTGACTATTTTGCCCCGGTGTCTTAATTTTCCCCCTTTTCCCCCCTCATGAAGCCCCTGGTCTCCCTCAGCTCACTAGGGTGATGCAGTAACAACCTCCTACCCTCTGATGGCTAGACAGTAGGCCATTGTAAAGCTGAATTGCCATGGATTTATGGCCATAGTCCTGGGTTCCCAGAATGCAATGTCACTCTGCCACACCATCATCAATCTGCTGTCTCTGACCAAAGACGAAGAGGGAAAAAATCACCACTGGAAAGTATCTCAACACCAAGAGTGATACTTCTTTATGCATGATGTCATTTTTATCAGCTGCCTGTCTGTCATAGGTAAAATGTGTGCGCACAAAGAGCCCCATTTACTCAAGGCAGTCTGGGTGCAGCCACATCAGACATCATCTACTAGTTCCAGATTGCACAATTAACAAGGGGCTGGTTGAGTGCCAAATGTGGCCATTGTAGCAAATTAATACACCTTTTGATGCCAAAGCTTTTCCAAGACATTTAATCTTCATTAAGCTATAAAACCTGCAGTCCTGTAGCCGCTTTTCACACGTTAATATCGGTCTGTGGACCCTCCGTCCAAAGCTGTGTTCAACTTGTTTGATAACAGGATAAACAAGTATACAATGCATTATTTTGTTTTTCCATTTTTTCATGAAGAATGAAAAGAAAATGGAAATCCATGCGCTTTTCCCTTTTTCGTCTTCAAAATGCCAGTTGGAATAGATTTTAAACCAAAACCAGAAAACAACTTGTTTTACACTTTCATTGTTATGTCCATATTATCTGCCCCTGCACATTTCCACAAAAACATTGTCATTGATTATGCTAACTATAGCATATATAGATAAGATAGATAGATTGGCAGCCACCAATACATCTTTCTATGTATTTAATGTTTTTGTAGAGATGCAGCCAGATAATACAAACAGAACAAGAAAGGTGAAAAAGAAGTTGTCTGATTTTGGTTTAACTTCTATTTCAACTTTTTTTTTCTTCACACAAAAATAGAAAAATAAAATAATACATTATATACTTGTTAATCCCAATTTCAGACTAGTTGAGCACAGTTTTGGATGGAATGTAAAAGGACCAATATCCACGCATGTCACAGGATAAACCCTGGAAATGAAAAAAAATATATAGATAATGTACAACAATTCAAACGCTCACAATTAATTGGTATAAATTTCTGATCCTCTGCTGCATATTAAAGCCTTCTTTAGGCTGCTAACTTTACTATTTTCCCCTAAAACACATATTCCACAACAGAAGCAGCCTGCTGACAGAGGCTGCTGAGCTCTGAACTGTTACCTCTCTGAGTCATTTCCCATGAACTACTCACACACACACACAGATATTGAGCATCATAAATCAGCTTCATAAAGGACGTCTGAGCAATTCTGTGTCTTTTTTGGGAGAGAAAAAAAAAGAGAAAGAAACCTAAATCCTCATGATTAATGTGCTCTCAAACTCTCCCATAGCCATGGTAACCAGGGCAGTTTGCCATGCCATTTAGAGGATCCGAGCCCCGGCATTTTCCAAGTCTCTCTCTGATGCTTCTCCTTAGTTTAAAACACATAAAGTTTTACAGTCCGCACTCATTTTAAGCAAAAAATATTCTGCTTAAGCCAAAAAACGTTGCATATCATGATAACATAATAAACAGCAAACATCTTTACAACGATTCCACTCTTCATGTCCATTAACGACTCTGCAGACCACACTCATCTCTGTCCTTTGATACTCTTCAGAAACTTTTGGAAAATGTTGTAGAGCATAGTCCAAATAAAAGGCCTTATGAGAGAAGGACATCAGTGTGTGATTTGATGTTGGTAATTCCTCATAATGATCACACACAGAAACAAACGGGGCTGAAACAAACGTCTTCACGTGGCATTCCTGAGCTGAGGTTTTAGGGGGAAAAATATAAAAGTGGAAAGACTAAGAGGCTTTTCACCGCTGGAAAATACTATTGTAAGACACGGGAGGGTCAAGTGTTGACATGCAGAGGGGCAGAATTTCCCTGCTTTTTTCCTTCATTTTTCCTATAAAGCTCAATAATGTTTCATCTTTTCTCAGAAAACTTATATTGAATTTTAAGGCAATTAGCAAAGAACAAATTTGAGAAAAATACCATTAAAAAAAAAGACCATATTAGATCATGTATACTGGGAATATTCTTGCTTAAAAATATCTTAATGGCTTAAAAGTATGCTTAAAAACATAAAAGCATAAATCAATCAATTGAATACCTCAAGATGAATTCAGAAAATGAAGAGCAGTACTATTTTCCTTTGGTGCACCTAATAAAACTGAATATTTATGCTCAACAGATGCCTGCTTTCAGGTAAAACGAAGGTAATACACATGCAATAAAGTAGGGCATACTTTTTTTTTTTAGATGTACATAAAACAGAATGGAGAGGGAGATTACATTGTAGAGGCAGAAGTAAATGAGAAGTATGGACATAAAAAAATAGAGAGAAACTCACCCACTGTGACAGAGCTGCGATTATAAGTTTGCTGTTGACGCCTCCGATCCGTCAGCTACCTGATGTGTGCCTTCTTTAATTTACTATGTCAATAACGCTGCTGTGGAAAGCCAGACAGCATGATAGATGGAGACGTTTTTGCATGGACATCCCTCCGAAGTGCCAATTCTTGAAAGTAGAACAGAGAACAGAAAATAAAGTTAATAAAAAGTACCTTTTCTGAATCACCTTATGTGTCTTTGCTGCTACATGTAGCAACTGCTTTTTCACTCTTTTGGGAGCTGGTGTTCACTTTGAGCCTTTTCCATTTATGAGCCATCAACATTCTCCTCAAGTAATTAGTCTCCACAGTCACGGGTGGATGTAAATGCTGTTTGTTTTCTGCTATACCGACATAATTCTGTAGTTTGGGCAAAGCACAGTCAAATTGAAGATCAATCTTAAAACTTAAGCATTAAAGTGCTAAATCTACAAGTTTCCTTACTAATAATAAATTAGGCAGGAAGGCTACGAAGTAAAAGCATACATTCATTAGTGAGAAAATGTTCTTTCAGCCTAGACTTACCGAAAATCACGAGTCAAATTTAGTAGATGCAAAAAAAATGTCACAATTAAAGTGAAATTTGCCACGACAGAAAGGAGTTTCAGAAGTTTGAATTAGCTCTATTACAGCAAAGGGCTGTTTTCTTCGACAAAAGGACTTGACAGGAGGCCACAAAGTTCAATTAAAGGAAGAGTGGAGAGGTGAGCATTGATTTAAAAGACAGTATTTCAAACTGCACCCCAGAGTGCAGGGCAGGACTCTCACACTGATGACACTAATTCTTCAGGGAAATTCATGCTAGTTGGTGTCTAGACATTTTATTACTTGTCCAAAGCACCAAAAGAAAGGCTACCTCCCCAGTTAAAAAACTCAGCTGCTTATTTAGAGGCACACGAGTCTGAGCAAATTGACATCTTTCAATCACATCTGGCTTTTTTCTGGATTGGGTGAGTTTGGCTTACCAGCTAATTGGTAATCAGAGGCATCCGTGAACACCTTTTTGATAAAACTGCCACAGTTTGGTTAGCTTTAGGCAACAAAACTACTCAGTTACGTTTAGGAAAAAAAATCACAATTTGGGTTAAAATAACTACGTTACTTAAGTTTTACTTTGTAAGTTAAGTACGTAAGACATAAGTACATTGCGTAACTTAAAATTAGTCAACACTGACTTTTCGTTCGACACGAGTCATAAACAGCTGTCTTCTTGGTGACAGTCTACTCGGACTAGTCTCTGAACAAATCTTTATTCTTTTTTCTACTTCTGCGGACTTCCTCCTTAGCTTCTGTCATAATTATTGTGGCCACCAGAGGTCGCCGTCCTGCGATAAATGTAAACATGAGTCAAATAAAATGCTTGCACAGATGACCTAGACGGTAGTTTTTCGGAGGAGGACGGTCTGGAAATTCCGTAAAAACCGGTGATTTTTCATCCACAGCTGTTCTGAGATTATTAGTCGTTGAGCATATCAAGATGAACAGTCGAAGGCACAAACTCTGCAGTCAGGAAGATTCGCAGAGGACGAGGAAACGAAAGATGACGTAACTAAAAAAGTGTCAGTCAAGCCTCAAACAGCGGAAAACAATATGGAGGATATGATGACATATGGCGTTGGTGTTACGCTCTCCTCATCGCTGCAGTTAGGTTCCCCCTTCACTGGAACTTTGAGTGACACATATACATCATGATTTATACACAATATTTAAGATATTTGGACTTTTTTCAGATTTTTTTTTCTTTTTTCCTTTTTTTTCTTGTTTCACCATTTCCACTCCAAAAGTGAAAGTGCATATAAAAACAGGTGGATGGAAACACACTTACAGCTTGGATTTTCTAAACGTGTTTGAGACTACTTGACCAATCATCTACCGCAGTGGCTTCCTGCCACACTGGCTTGTACAACCTTTTGTGTCTCCTTTGGAGCCCCTATCACAGGGAGCACGACTTGTGACCGCTTCACTCTGAGTGTGACATTTTAGAAAAGGAAAGACAAACTATTTCAAAAGAAAGTGGAAAGATTCCAGAAAAACTGGCAGAACATTTGTGTGGAGAAAATTTGGACTTTGCTTGTTTCCCATCCCAGTAATTTTCTAATGACCTCTTAGTCACATTTTATGAACCGCTGATTTACTGGATGTGAAAGGAAGCTTTTTCAGACACACTGCAGTACAGACGACGTTACGTCCAGACTGAGGCCTGTGCATTTTTCAACATATTTCAGACAAATTCCTGTTGTTGCTTCACAAACATAAAACAAAACACTTGTAAGGGAGTAGAAGATCACCACCCCACACCCCCAGAATTTCACTTGAGACAGGGACACTGCACCTCACTAAACGCCTTTGCTATCATTTAATTTGAATATAGTACAAAGACTTAAAACAGATACACACACTCTGTCTCTCCCTCAGACACACATACACACACAAACACTCAAGTTGATTAGCAGGGCTCCTGTGAGTGCGTGTCACATTTTAGTGGAAAATTACAGCTCTTTCAACAATTCCTCAGTCGGAATCCCATTCTAAAGTGGATTTTATCTGCAAATCACAATTATTTTGTTCATGCTCTGTTTTAATGGGCACACCCGCTGGGCTGAAGAAGACACTTCTCTATTCATAAATGTATTACTGCTGGGGAATCATTAACTTATTGTTAGCGGCGCGACTGATGGCTTATTGACATGACAACATCCAACCAACACTTTTGTCTTTAAGCCGTACATCCATATCAGTGAAACAATGTCATCTACCCCATTTTCACCAATCCCCTTGTGTGTTTGAGCTTAGTGGAAGGCTTTTCAGTGACCGGGTAAGAAAAAAAAACAGTACCCAGTGAGAGATAAGTGTAGGCTGGGTTTCTGGAAAGTCTGAAGAGGTTTTCTTTATGATGAGGAATAAGAAAAACAAAAGCACCAGATGCCACAGTAAATGGGACACAAGGGTGTGAGATGATGTTGGACAGAAATCACTGTTTGCTGAGAACGACACACTACTGTTTGAGTCAACTCAAGAGAACGGCGATAAAAGGCCAAACGGTGGCAAAATAGAGCTGAGACGATAAATTCGGATGTGTGAATTATCTGAGAAGCGAAGCTCCATCTGATATTTATGGCAGGAGATGCAGGAGAGTCATAGTCAGACAGTTTGCACAGATGGTGGCCATCCTTGGTCAACATTCAAATAAAAACGGAATGAGCGTCTCCCTCTGTGTCCAGCTCCTTTCTCTGTGAATGCAGACACAGATAAAAGGAGGGGGTGTTAAAGTGTTTAAGTAGGCAGAAGTCGTAAAGGAGAAAAAAGCAGAATCGCTTTTCACTGCTTGTGCAATCCTTTCTGCCTTGTTGAACTTTATTAAATTCTGTCGTTCTCTCCTTCCCGTCTGGCTCTCTTTGTCAGCTTCTTCTCATGCGTAACTCTGTTTTTTTTTTTACAGAGGTGTTGCGGAGGGCATTCAGTCTGAAAGAATGTGTTGGTGATAATCATCCCACGGTGTACCAATAAGAATCCCACTGAGATGAATCACTGTCAAAAATCTGGGGTGAGTGGGGTAACTGAAACTGACCGCTTCTTGTTCAGAAAATGAGTTAGTGTGGCTTTCTATAAAGTAAAATGTGCTGAGGGCTGCCTTCACACTCCAGTTTCAGGGCAGTTTGTGAAATAATCACAAAATTTCATCTATTAGACTCATGCACATGGACAAGTTCCATTTTTTCGTGACAGCCATCTTCATCTTATCCTCAACCTAACCAAGTAGTTTTGGTGCCTAAGCCTAATCAAAGTGTGACTGTCATCTGAAATGTTTCTCGGCGAGCTTTATTTTGAAAGTCTAACTGGATGTCACATATTTATTACTGCTAACTTGACCGCAAAATGAGAACAACGGACAAGCAGACATCAAAAATCCAATTGAAATATATTAGCTTAAAAGTGTCACAAAAACATTTTTTTAATTTTTTGTCCATGTACACAAATTCTATCAAGTTCGTGACTAAGTCTGTAACTGGGTCTGTATGCTTGACTATGAATATCAAATTTTTAGGAGTGATTGTTCTCAGTGTATCTGACATCAATATAAATTCACAACACTGTTGACAAGGCACAAAGGCAGGAGGATATTTTCTCCTGTCTCAGGTATATAGGACGAAGCTGTGACTGAACTGAGACTTGATCAAAAATAATAAGAAACTTAATGTGACTTCTTCCATGTTCCACATACACACAGCACAAGTCCAGAGACAAGACAACCTCAGATAGACTGTGAACATAACGTCAGTATACTAATGTGAAAGCGAACTAAAGATAGGTAGAAAAATATATCTGGGCATTTTCTGCTTGTAGGAGCAAATGCGACAACAAAATGTCAAGAAGGTCACAATCTGGTAACGAAACATGTACAATTCTACCAACATAAGGAAACATTTTTAAAGACCGTGTCTGCCAAGTCGCCAAGTGTTCATGCCTGAAGTAGTTGCAAAATGTTCACTGACAACACATTTTGTTTATTTACCCTAAACTTTCAGCATCTACACTGTGGTATCAGTTCATAGCAACTTAATTAAGACTTCTTGTGCTTATGTTCTGAGGCACTGAGAGCACTTGGCTACAGTTAGGGAGAAATCATTTGGTTAAATATGAAAAAAGTCACTTGAGATATCACATCGTATCAACATCGTATCTTTTGCTTTTAGCTTTAGCTTTTGTTGCCTAAACTGAAGAACAGAATAGATTAAATTGCCTGACTATTTCACAAACTGCCATGATACTGGGTTGCACAGTGGTAAAACCCTGCACCAGCATCCCCCCCGACACTGTACATCACAAACCATGTGACCGACAAACATGAAGCACTTCTCACTGGAAAAAAAAAAAAAAAAAAAATCCCAGCAGCAATTACATTTCAGTCTCAACATATTTGACAAAACAAACTTTTTTTTAGGCAAATCTTAAGCATTTTGATATTATGGACCCAAAACAGACACATATTACAACACGAATCACAGAGACGTTAAGAGAGAGAGGAATTATTTGTAGTCAATTAAATCACGTCATTAAACAATTCTTCGTGTTGCCTTCGAGGTGTCTTGACTGCACTTTGAGGAGTTCAGATGTCTGTGTAAATTGCAGCTGTTCTGCCTCTTTTTTCTTTTTTTCTTTCTTTCTAAGAGACAAGTTTGGTCTCGAAGTATGTCTGTAGTCTGGCCATTCATTACAGCAGCTATGAAAGCCGGGCTAATGGATATGAAAGCCCAATCAATTGTCCAGGAAAGGGAGATTAGGGAGGGATGAGTCACCATATTCCTCCCTCTTGACAACCATGTCATGCCTTACAGCCTCTCCAGAGACGTGGCTGATTGATGCCTATCTTTCATCAGTCCAGCTTTAATCTGACATTCCACGTGTTTTATAATCATATCAGCATCAGAAAATCTATATCGCGTCAGCCCATCTATCCCTGTTCCCCACCTGTGGAGCAGAATATACTTTTACTTATATAAAAAGAAAAAAAAAACTGACAAAGCTGACAGTCGCGAGAGTCACGTCTTTATCTATTGATCACATTCTAACAGAAAGAAATAAATAAAAAAACAATTGAGGGGAGATGAAGACAAAGCGTAAGAAAAGGCTGCTCCGTAAAACAAACAGTGATTGTGAAGTGACATTCTGGGAAGAAGTGGCAGGCTCTCTCCTGGTGCCGGCCAAACAAACAAACAGAGGAGCGAGACAAAGTGCAATCACTGACCTTTGTTCAAAGAAGCCATCTAATCTGTTTCCACTTTACTTAATTAGAAAAAGCAGAGGGATTTTTAATGTGCACAGTGTTAATGGGAAACAGCTCACAGGTGCTAATTAAAAAGAAAAAAAAAAAAAAAACCCTGATCTCTTTGGTAACTTTGAGTCCATTAATCTATATATTCATCCATCACAAACTTGGCAAACTTATCTCTGATCATGTGTACACTGTTTTTAAAGCCGAAGAACAGCCCAAATAAGAAAAAAAAATATCACATTTGCTAAAGTATTCATGAATAAATGAATGTTTATTCACCAAATGTATACACGCTTATGCACCATGAAATATACAGCGTCTGGCCTTTGTCAAACCTGAGAGCTCTGTAATTTAAAGCCCCCACTGAAGGCTGTACAGCGATTAACCACTGCTTTACAGGTTCGACAGAGGTACCATGTGTGCCCTTGAGGTGGCAAATACATTCATTTCCTCTTTGACTTAGACTGCTACAAGGAGCTGCCAAAACAGTGTTTGATGTCATGTAATCCAGGAAGTGTCTGATGGAAGGCAGGAGGTGGCCAACATGAATATCAACTAAAAATCAAGCAAATGCCACAAAGTTTTATACTAAAAATGATAATAACAACAATGTTGATGTGTGATATGAATTCTAAAACTACTTTGTAAACAGTTCCAGGTGAAAGTTTGGCTGGAAAAGTTTCAATGTGTATGTGCACATGCACACACACACACACACACACACACACACACACACACACACACACACACACACACACACACACATGTATCATTTGAAGGATGTCTGTATAGTACTCAATGTAAAGTATTACCCTGTACTGAGAACATCCCTGTTGATGAATGACTAAAATGACTACCCACAAATCTGTGCTCTCCCCAATCACTTCTACAGATTTAGAGATTAAAAACACATTGTTAACAGTTTTAAATTGTCCTTGGAAAGATGTTTAGATGTCACTTTTACAGTTACCTAAAGGCATCATAACAGTAACATAAATACAGTAGTGTAGCATAACTTGGCATATTTACCAGTACCTTTACTTATATTGTACTCTCATACTCAACTTACTTACTTAAATTTCGTGTTTTCGGGTCAAATATTGCACTTTTTGCACCACTTTATATTTATCTGGCATTGATCTGTAACTAGTTATTTTGCAGACTAAGATTTAAATAACTTAGAGTACCTACAATCATCTTATGTGTTTAAATAGTTAGAAAGAGCTCTGCCTTGAGAGGCAACAGGATTGAAATTCTGCTTACACATTAACACAACAGTAATAATAATCCAATATCATCAGTCCATTGATCTAACAATGACAGGGGTCATCTTGCATGATGAGTACTTTAACTTTTGATACTTCAAGTGCATTTTGAAGATACAACTTCTGTGTGTACTTAAAAACCAAGAGATTTCAATCATTTTACTATGAAGGAATGGATTCTACACGAGAGCATTAGTTTCAGCCAAAGACTTCTGTTATTTTAATTGATCAGTTTCTCCCTTATTTCTTCCCTCTGTGGTGTTCACGCTGTTGGAAAAAGGTGAAAAATGTCATGTACTTCTGTAAACTACATTTAGATCATAGTCTGTGTGTGACTTGTTTGATTGCTGTCAATCAAACCTGGTCAAACTACTTCCACACCATGTTTTTGAGGCTTAAACTCTTAATAATCCTGAATATTTAATGTTGTGGAGAAAAATGGAAGATCTGACACCAAGTTTTCAGATTGCAAGTTCTGATTGTACTTGTAATGGAGTATTTTTACATAGCATAGCATTGTTGCTTTTACTCATCTAAAGCATCTGAGTACATCTTTCACCACAATATATCTTAACATGTTGTTGTTCATGTTCAATGTTCAATGTTCAGTCCAAGAAGATAGTCAGAAACAATAACGCTGAGATCTTTGCTTCCTGTGTGATATAGGACCCAGTAGCTGATGAGCTCGAGCTCATGCAATGCACCCGTAACCACATTAAAGCCCCTCTCGTATGGGCAGTGTGTGGTCTGCCTCTCAGGGACGGCAGGGGATGCAGGAAACAAATTAGCTTTCTTGACCTTGGCCCAAGTTTCCCTTCCACCCTTCACCCCTCCTCCTCCCTGGCCTTCATCTGGCCACTTCAAGGGTCAGCTGGATGACAACACGCCTCTGTTGTCCTCCACAGTGGGGATATATTCAGATGAGAAGCTCATATAGTCCTGACGTGCATCGTGGGAAATGAGGTTTATGAGTTCAGCTTATATATGAGGTCAACTGGAACTGGATGTGGTCAAAATGATTACCAGTCGAACAAATGTCAGGTTTATGATGCGGAGCAAGAAGAGCAATTTGTAAGTTGGAAATACAGGAAGGGTTAAAAAAAAAAGAGGTTTGACTTTTTTTCTCTTTTTTTTTTGAGTTTCTGCAGTTTAAGCAAAATGAAACAAGCTCAAACAAGGGTTAATATGAGGCTAGAGATGAAGACGGATAAATTTCAGCATGGGATTAAACATTAAAATCACTGTTGGAAGGAACATTTCCTGACAACATGAAGCAGTAACTCAGCCTTTTTTAGACCCTCAGTCTCAAGGTCAAGATATGCTGTCGCACACACACACGCACACACAGTTAACCCCGTGAACGAAAAGCAGGTTTTTGTAACATGTTAATGAGTTTAAAATCTTAAAAGAAATGTAATTTTCACTGCCATGGCGGCCTCTGCCCGAAACCTAAAATGAGAGACCTTTGGCTATGGGAGTGAAAAGAATCCTTTCAATGATAGATATTGGATTGTAACACCAACAGGCAAATCTAATTCTCCCAGTTCACGCGAAAGCACGTCTATGTGCATCAGTGTTCAGCCTGAGAGCAAAAATAACCTGGGGTGTCCTGGGGAGGGAAGTAGCAGCACTATATTAATGCTCATGCTCTTCATTGATCTATGAGGACTCCTTAATCTTGCGGGCAGCTTCCTCCTACGTATATTTCATAATGTGATACATTGTGCATCGATATCACTGGTAAGGGCCTATGCTTTCTCATGCTGGCTCACAGCATTTATTGATCCCAGAGTGAAGTAAACATGTCTTTAACACATGGGCCTGTCACTCCTCACAGACATAACAAAATTGTCAAGCCACGGTCCTCACTACTACAAGCTGAAATGATGACAGGAATCAATAGTTAACATGACAAGATATCATCTGCAATGTTGATAACTGTTTAGAGGGAAAGTGGGGAGGTTAAAAAAGGCACCTCGGTGTGGTTAAAGGAAAGCGAACATGTTTGAGACACATGTTTATTGCTCACCACCTTAAACTCTCTGCGCTGGGGATTATTTATTTGCTGTATGATTCAACTGGTGTTCTGGGAATGGATGACAAAAAATACATACAGTAAAATGAGTCAGGAGCATGGCTTTGGCAGTGTACCAAATTGACCATATCCTTATGACTAAACGGTAGCTTAAGCCAGAGTAATTTCCTCTGTATTTTCTGCAGTCAGCCATGTAAAAAAATGATTATAGGTGTGAGCTTTGAGTTCAGCCAATATGGGTTTCTGAGAGACACTGGATCCTGGCTGCCAGCAGCTGTTTCATTTTTGCAGTCTTTGAGCTAATATTCTCTGTTTTTTTCATGACAAAATACAGTATGCACTGAGACCTGGACTGGTTATTGTTAGATCTAGGTCATTTTAATTTCTCTTATTGATAATAAAGACTTACTTTCATCTCAATTACCAGTCTGTTAACTGTCCTGGGTGGTTGATATGATTCGCTGTTGCAGCCGATGACTTTGTTGTCCTTTCATAATATGAATTTGATGCTTGATGAAGGTCCATGACCAAAGCTCTGTATCAGTAATAAACTTAGTGACAGCAATACACAACATGGTCTCTCAAGTGTACGTTAGACAACGCCCAGCGTGTCAAAGTATGAAGAATGCAAGAATATTAAAACTTCTGCCCTCTTGAGTGGGAGAAAAGCCGCATTTAAACCTTGACTTAAAACTCTCAGCTGAAACCAGGAATAAGAAATCAAACCACTAAATGCAACAATGTGCAAGGAATAGTGAGTTTAAGGGAAGCTTGTATGTGGATGGAAAGAGAAGCAGATATCTGTTAGTTTCCAGGCCAATGCAAGAGCCTGAAATAATTCATGTAAACTGGAGGGTAAACCATAAGCCACCAGTTGCCGATGACAATGGTAAGTGTGTGTGTGTGCGTGCATGCGTGTGTGTGTGTGTGTGTGTGTGCGTGTGTGTTTGGATTCCTCTAAAGTGAGATCACATGGCCGACAGTCTGAGACCAGACAGTAGGAAGTGAAAGTGCTACTGCAGCCACAACACAGGTCAGATCTCAAACATGGTTTTCCGCTGTACAGTGCAATCACTCTTCTCGTTTTACTCACAAAACTGCAGGAGATATTTGAAGACCAAGGACAGAGGATGAGCCCCGGCTTTAATGATGTAACAAGAAGACCACGAGGAGGAATTAGAAACTGTGAACATACACTTTTAGTTAAGATCCGGCATGAGGAACGACAAGAGGCAAGAGGAGTTTCCTAGAATGACCACCACTTACGCTGTTATGTGAACAAAAATAGTACAAATTTCCATTGTACATAGAGAGTGTAACAGAGACCGTTTTAAGCACGTATCATTTCAGCGATGAATTATTATTTTCAGCTTTTAAATTGGAAAGAATAACATAACATAATAAAATATTACCAATGTCAGCATTTGTTAAAAAAACTGAACTTGTTTCTTCTCATTTGTTTGTGTTATAAAAATAAAAGCACTTGACGCTGCGCTCACTGTCGCATTAGAAGCCCTTATTTTTTTCTGCAGTTTAATGAGCTGAACCTTGGAAGTGTTTGGGAGATAAAAGGGACACACGACGGGTTACTCAGTTTGATTTTATTTTGACATCAAGGGAGGGAGAGAAGAGCAAACGTGAGGTTTGACAAAGACAGTGGCAGATGTGGAAGTGTGAAAAATAAAGCAAAAGGGGGATAGCTATTTGTGTGCAATGAAGACAGACATAAAAAACAGCCTCGCACTGAGATAGTTGCTCTAAATGAAATACCTGGAGATTGCATGTTGCTTTGCATTTGCAGGGGTATTCAATTTTAATTAGGGTTTTGGAGACATCTTTTATCAGACTGTCACTAGTCTCTCTCTCTGTCTCTCCTCTACCCTCCCAATACCCCCCCCCTCTCAAACACACACACCCACATCCTCTTACCCCAACATTTGAAAATGCAAATACACAGCCACAAGAGAAAAAAAGACCTAAAAATGAAGAAGACAAAAAAGATTTTATGGAATAGTACAACAATTTGTCTGATACACGCATTATCAAAAGCAATGAATTGGGGACAAAACCATCGCCCCATTTCATTTTGGAGAAAAAACCATTACCTCTACTTTTTAATTGCATTTTCTTTGGGGCAAAGGTGATAATTAATTTTGCTCAGGGAGACACACATGAACCAGTAACAATAATATATATAAAAAAAAAAGTTAAATAGTATTCTTGCCTTCAGTCCCAGAGTAACTACTTGAATTCTAACGTGGTAACTCTATGAAAGCATACTGTGGCACAGGATAAAAGCAAGTAATACATCCTAATCTGTCGCATTGTGTACGGACAAATACATGCTTATCCTGACTTTAAATGACATCGTGATTTAAAAGAGAAAAGAGAGGGAAAATACCAAACTCCTCATGGATTTCTTGCAGATTAACAGTTGGACGTCTTACAGTGTTACCTTCAAATCATCGGGAGCACAAACAAACTGAACAGTACGCATCATCATTTCCCTCAGAGGGTCCATTCCTCATGTGAATTCATTTCATATGATGACTAAATTCATGTCAACTTTATCAAACAAATGAAAACATCAGTGGCTCTTACCCCTCAATACATCCCTTGACGTCGTTAGAGCAATTTGAATTGTTATAATTAGAAGCTCTGAAGCTGAACTAAAGCACATACTTAAAAAAAAAAAAAAAAAGTGTCAACATAACCGTAAAACAAAGGCAAGTTCCCGCTATAAAATGCCCCTCCCCACCCCAGCACCCCCCCCACTCTTTATGTGTGTGGTGTGGTGGTTAGCCTGTCTCCCTCTCTTCATTCCCGGCCCTCTTCCATTGTTAGTCACCTTGTTTATTGGCTGGAGCAGCCGTGGCGTACTGGACATCATCTGAAACTACAAACGACAGGATGCAATAAGCTGGAGAATAGCAGCAATCTGAGGAAAGTTCTCCATTCACCAGAGCTCCCTAACTCTCTGTCTTCTTATCCTGGGCAGAAAATAAAAAAATCAATACGGGCTCACAGGGCTTGATAAAAGTGCTGGACAGGGAGAGAAGCAACGCTGGATATAGTAAATTAAAGTGATCAAAATTTTCCAGTCGACTCAGCCCACAGCCTACATAAACTAACAACCCTGTCTCCACAACTGTCCGTCATCCTCTTCCACCCACCGTCTTCATTCTCTCCTTCAACTTTATTTGAGTCTTTCCATTACACTGTTTTTCCATGCCATTCTTTTTTCTTGTTTTTGTTTTTCAGTTGTTTAATACTGATGTAAACATTTAACATTATTAGTTAATGGAGCAAAATAAAGGTTTCATTTTTCATGTTGGACTTGACAGCAGCCGACAACTGCAAAACACCGACTCGACAAATAACTCCATGTGGAGGTGCATTGGGCGCACTTGAGCATTGTGATCAGCTAGATCCAACATGTAAACCATGACATACAAAACAAACAAACAAACAAACAAACTGCAAATCTGCTTTAATACTTTAATTGAATTTTTGGCTGCTTGTGGAAAGCACAAGATGCACACACAACATTAGCATATGATTTCATTCTAAACTTATTATAGTGATAGTGTTAGCAAGCTGTTACCTATTTCCACACCAACAAGATGCAGAGCAACATTTTTTGGGACGTTGCTATTGTCAGCCTCATACATTATCCACTGTCCTTTATCTCTGTTTTGATCACCAAATTCTGAGGGAAAAATGTGGCTCTCTAGCAGCTAAATGCTTCACTATGTTCACCGGCTCGTCGCTAACATTTTCAGGTAGTGCACAGAGGTTTTATATTATATTCGCCTTGTTGCCTGCTGCTGCTGGGAGTGAGGTACAGAAAATCAAAACAATACGCTGAAAAACGCTAAAGCTAAAACACGCTAATGCTCTGTAGAGCTGAGCTAAAGACTCAGGTGATAATTCTAAGTTTGTCACTTTGTGCGCCTTTCACATTACACATAGTCATTTTCACATTGCTGCTTTTAAAATATTGATTAGTGCAGCATCAAATATAAATAATGGAGGCAAATTACGCCCTGGTAGCCAAGACGACTGGTCGCCCCACTCTCACAGCAGAGGTATTGCTAATGCTAGCACTCCTCAAAATTAAGACCATAAATCCTGTTGCTACTCGTGAAAATTAGTGTGTTGCTGCCTTCCTGCCCTCCCATCCCTGAAAGAAATAAAAGTGTGGGATTTTTTTTTTTTAATTCTACCTTTCGCTCCTTTTATCATCTATCATTGCAAGAACACTTGAAGTATTATATACTCTAGCTTCCTCGTTTTCCTTTGTGCCATAAAGCAATACAGTCAGTTTTCCATCAAAAGCTAACTCTGTAGCTCACAATGTAAACTGTGCAGTGGAAATCCTCATTTGTTTATGTGAGCCATGTTAATAATATCTCAAAATAAATGTTTTAATGTAATACTATGCAGCCGGTAATTTGTGAATGGGCCCAGAAGTTGATAGATCCCCACAGCTAATGCACTGCAATACATGCCTTCACCTACACCGTTAGAAGTGTGTCCGACCACACATACACTAATTCAATTACAGTAATGCCGGCAGCAGCTGACTCACTCTGCTAACACACACACCCAATGCCAGCCCTGCACTGGGCCCCTTTGGCACCTAGTCCACCTAACAGTAAGAAGGGATTAATAGGGATTGGCCAATCCAGTCCAGTCTCATGGTGGTGTGTGTTTACCACAGAGCGAAGCTGACGTGCCAGCTCAACGCTGATAAGTGCAATTTGATGGCTGTGCTGTGCTGAGTGGGACAATGTTCTATCCCTTCTTCAATCACTGTCTTATTTTTATATCGAGATTGTGATGTTTTCAGAGGATTTGCGCTGCAGGTTGCGGTCATCTTTAACATGATTTCATGCATTGCCCTGTATCGTTTGTGGCTGAAACATCAACTAAATCTAATAAACTAATCGCTAAAAAGTATTTATATGTGAATAATGTGATAACTTGTAAAAGTCACCAAAACTATTCACTGAGGCTAACGTGTGGCAAACAGAACGCACATACCAACCGCAACTGACACCCAAGCTGCTTAACCTGACCTCCGCTATGTGTGTGTGTGTGTGTGTGTGTGTGTGTGTGTGTGTCTTCCTGTACATGTCAATGTGACTGTGGATGTGTGTGTCTGGGATCAGCTCAAACGAAACACCATCCACTCGGTCGATCATTTGCTGTGGCCCTATATCCTGTTGACCTGTTGACAGCCTTGGGACACTTAAATCCAGCCGTAACCCTGAGCAACACGTGCATGTCCCGTTAGCTCATAGCACAGCTTGACTTTCCAGGGACAAGGGACCCGCCACGGCCTTCGGTCAAAAGCTTGCACAGTCCATTCATTTTTCTCATCAAATAGCCTTTATAATTTTTTTTTTTGGAATGCATTTGTTTATTTAAACAGGACAGGAAGCGTGGAAAGATGCAAGTCAACAGATTACAAGTCAAATGCACTTCAAAGGAGGATTAGCACGGGATCCTGTTTATCTATGCGTCTTATTAATCTTGTGTTAGCCATGCAGATCCTGATGGTCAAACTCTGCCTGTCTGTTTCTATATTTATCTATTTTAATCTCTTTATAAAGCAAAAGGATTCCAATTACAAATGCCACAAGAGTCAATCCAATTGAAAAACAGTTGGCAGTCCAGTGTTTAACACTTAAAACCTTAAGAAAAGATTACAGAGGGGCCATCGCGTGCATATTCGAGATGCAATGACTTAAATGCATCACTCTGAAACTATTTGCCTAAGTGTTTCTGTCAGAGTTGCGCAACAGCCAATTAATGTCAGGTCTTTACTGTATGCTGCAGAGTAGTTCAGACAATCAGCCACAAACCTTCTGAAACCAAGCAACAGTGCACACAGGAAACCTGTATCTGATGACCATTACTACATTTAGGAAAATAGTGTGCGCAGTGAATTGTGTTACACTGTCAACTAAACCTAAAACATTTTAGAAATCATAAGCGTATCCGAGGAGGCTCTTTGAGATCAATATGAGCTTTGTTTGCTGTAATATTCTTTCTTGTGCTCCAACACATGATGTTAGTCTGCGGTCTTGTGGATGCACAGTCCGCAGCAGGTTCCTCTGAAGCTTGGCTCATCCCTACGAGGCGTGATCGATGAGTACATTGCCATGTAAACACACATCCATACCTCCCCTATGCATTGCACACACACCCAAACATGCACGTGCACACACACACACACACACAAGCGCGCCAAGCTTGATTTTGAAGGGTCCTTAATCACAACTAAGCAATTGACTGATCAATGACAGATATGAGGAACAACAGTGGAATGCTAACAGGACCGCATTTGCTTTTATCAGTTTCTTTACTTGAGCCCATTTTTATCACAGATTATATTTCTCTCAGTGTTAACAGGCTCCAAGGCCCGCCGAGGTATTAATTAAAATCTAAATACTAAATATTGATTGATACGTTATCAGGGCATAGCAGTTGGTCCGCAGGCTATTGATCCAGCCTGTGATTTATTATCATATTTAAGAAAAATCATTTTGCGTGATTATACGGGGTAATGGATTTTTAGCGAGGGGTGTAATTCTTTTTTTTGTATCGTGTTTGTTATGTGGAAGGTGGAGCAGATTTCTCAATTGCATTCGGAGATCACTGATATCCTTGGTACTGCACCCCCACGAGTCCCCCCCCACCCCCCCCACCCACCCACCCTTTTCAACCCTGCGTGGCCTGTGAGGGGCTAAAGCTTGTGTAAGAGAACGATCCCCGCTCTTGTCATTGGGAATAATGGGTATTGGGATTACCTCTTTAATCACAACAAAGATTAACAGATGGTATGAGAACAGTTATTAGCAAACATCTTGCACTCATCAAATCAATAAGATGATTTGTAATCAGGCTGTCGGTGCAAGTGAAAAGGGAGCCGGGGCTGTTCCCAGTGAAAGATCCTGGCAATCAGAGGCTAGTGTGTAGCAATTACCTCTCCACAAAATAGGTGCTCTTCCTCCACTGGCTGGCAGTCCTCCAAAACACACGCCAGACTGATAGCAACATAGGGCATTAACACGGCAAAACACAAAACACTGCATGGGTAACCTTGTATTTGATCAGGTGTTAGGTTGCTCCGTGATTTCATTTCACTTTGTGCCTTTTAATTTGGTGGATCTTGCCGTGTACTTGAGGGAAAAAATCTAAATGTTTACACATGCTGTCTCTCACTACAAAAGACCGTGTAGCTCATTAGCGGGTTACCATAAATAAGTCAGTGTAGGGACAAAGAGGGAAGAGCATAGAAACTATACAGAGAAGGGTTCACTGTGCAAATATTTCTC
Source organism: Chaetodon auriga (assembly GCF_051107435.1). NCBI lineage: Eukaryota > Metazoa > Chordata > Actinopteri > Chaetodontiformes > Chaetodontidae > Chaetodon > Chaetodon auriga. The sequence continues at coordinate 8,820,912 of NC_135081.1, forward strand.
CCTGGAGACGGAGAGAGACAGAGAAAGGCTGAAGGACTGCAGACATGTACCGCTGCATCCAGTACTGTAAATGGAGGAATGCAAAAGCCAACTCGACCCCAAAGCAATCAAGACCTTTTGTTTCTTCACCTTTCAAAGCTTTTCTCATAGGCGCCATATTTTTCTAACGATAACTTTATCCTCCACACACAAGCTCAAAAATTGTGTTTTTTCTTTGTTTTTGAGTCATATTGCACGAAGGTGTCTGTAAAAATCTGTAAAATTGTCCTGTAGTTCATGAATTTTGTATATATTTTAAAATGTGTGTGTTTTCTTTTCTCTGCATCCATTATCATATAATCATGTTTCATATATTATCTCACATCATGCTTGTTTCCTGCCTCACAAACGCATACAGCACATGTTCTTTCATTTTGTTTTGCATGTTAAATGTAAAAAAAAAAAGCAAATTCAGGCGAACAAAACATGATCATGCACAAACCAATCACCTATTTCATTATTGATTCCACAACAAAAGTCGGGATCTGCCTGTTTTTGTTTCAGTTAGGGGCAAAACAATGCGGTTTTTACACCATCTCAGCTTGAGATACCTGACTAAAAGGTATCAGTTTTACTCTAATTGCTGCTCCTAAGCTCGCAGGCCTTTTGCAATCGACCTCACCTCGTTCGCATTGTTGCATCTTTGTAGTTGGAACAGCGAGATCAGACTGATGCTCTAGAAGATAGCGCTGATTGAAAGCAAGCAGTCATTTTAGGAGCAAATGCAGAAAACACACGTCTGACCTTAGCGAGATGTTGCATTTGTTAAAGCCTGGCTGGCTTTAAATATCTGAGGAACCTTGTGAATACTGAACCTTATTCTCTTAATCTTTTGTTTTCTGTCTTTTCTTCCTTTTAGGTGGCGTCAAGCACTCTCACATGCTCGTACAGGCATGCACTTACACCCGCCTGCTCACACACACACTCACACTTTTAACAGCAGTCTAATCACTACAAAGGACAAAGCTACGTAGTGTACATTTACCAGTATGCTAACTTTCACTGGCTTTGAATCATGATGCAACATATACAATCTATCTCTGCCCCCTCTGCTGAGACACACATGTAAACATACACACACCTCTACACTGTCAGTAAGACAGTGTAGAAATGCACTTACCAAGATTAAGGAAGGCAAATGGTGCCAAAACAATGGCAGTATGAAGTAACTGATGCTGTTTAAAAATTCAAAGGCCTCTATTGAACAGACAATGTGGCACACATATCACTGGGCCACAGATCCCTGCAGCCCACTGGGCTGGCTGCTGGTTGCTTTCAGGCACATGCACAGTACAACCATCTCTGCTCCCAGCAACACATTAGGACCACCATGCAAATACAGAGAAGGTTCTCTGACCCCCAGCTGCACTGACAGAAGGAATCTAAAATTGCTCTGAAGCACATTTCACCTGTTTTTAGTCCCAAGACATTTCATAAAACACACACATACACACAGACATACACACTTGCAATCACATAACAGCAGACAGAGACACACAGGCACCTCCTTCCTCCCACACAGACACATACACACACCCACAGTCACTTGTCGAGTGGCTAATATCTTCCCAAGGTCAAACCTGACAAGGAATTCCAATGAGATTAAGTGTCATCAGTGCGACTTTAGCCCCTTTCTGCTCATTGTTCTTGGAAATGGTATTAGAGCCACAGATGACCAAGGCCTTGGAGCAGTAAAACCTCTTACTTTCCTGCGTGGGCCAAGTTGATATGTGAGATATTTGGTACAGGGCCTCCAATTCTAACATCAAAATGTAATAATGTTCTTACAAATATCTATATCTAGGAGAGTTAGGCCAATATGTTGGTCTGCAAGACTAATAAATATCAGATATCAGCAGACAGTGTTATTCACTTCTGACTGTGACAGGATTTTATTTGACTTGCTTTCAATTGTTTAAAATGTCTCTCATCTGTTGATTCTTTATTCATGAGTCACAGGGTTTCTCAGCTATAGATTAATGGATTCATTCTTTGTTTAAGAGCTGCTAACACTGTAACAGTTTCAGTATTTTGGCATTCACTCAGGAGTTTTAAGGTCCCAGGAAAAACTGGTCTGGACTATAGAAGCAGTAGTTGGAATCAAAATGTAAATGCACTGTATATACAGTTAATATTCATATTAGGCAGATCTCCACATATTTCTGTCAATATGAGGCAGCGTTTGAGTCTGGCAGATAATCGGAAGGTGTTTTGTTTGTAGGCTCTTCTAGTGAAGCACCAGCCTCGTCAATGTGTCAGCCAGCATTTGCTGCGCTGCCTTTCACACTGAATTTGACACATAGTCCTTTGGTGGCAGCAATGAGCATTTTGTCATCTCCTCTTGAGTGCCAACTCGATGTCCAATTACACCCCAGCTACTAATTTAATTACAGTAGCAGAAGAAATTGGTTGATTCAATTCATTTCAATTAGGCCTGCTTGGACCAGTCAGATCAAATTTTACTCATCTCAGGTACGAGCTCCCTGTCACATTTTATCTCAGCTTGCCTCATTTGAAGCCAGATAAGCAGGTCATGATATGATAACTGAAAATGTATGGTTGAGTTCCCCGATGTCTGATGGAAAAAAAAAAAACGAGTTCACGCATCACATGGATTCAAATGCCTCCTAATCTCTGACTCTGAGATAAATGTGAGAGTAAAACACTTCACGTTCAGTGCAGGATCACAGCCAGTTGCCACTTAGTAGAGTCCCAGCTACAATAGCAATTACTTATACATGATATCCACAATTATCTATCAAATTGTGCATGCATGTGTGTGCATGTGTTTTACATATCCAGCTAATGGAAGCGTAGCGCAGAGCAAAGCTAGAAAACATGTCACGAAAGAAAAAACACTCTTGTTTCATGTCATTCAGACAAGCAGCTGCTAGAGTTTCGCTCAGAGTCTAATACTACTGCACACACTTAGAGTGGCTCCCTCCTGAATAGTTTCACCAACGCTTTACTAAAAAGACCCTTGATACACGAGCCAACATTAACAAGTAACCCATGCCAACATTAACATCTCTAAAAACACTGGTCATCCTATTTTAAATGATACAATAAAGCTTTCTTGCATTGAGATTCAACCACAGAGTCCGCATAAGAATAGAGAATTATAGGAATATTATTAGAATAGACCAGCACAAGAAAATGAAAATAATTATTACCTTAAATTTACTGTCTGAACTTAGTAAGACTTTACTGAATGGACCCGTAAGACACTATCATAATATGTAGCACATGCCACCATAATCTTTACGATGATAGTTATACTATAGTGATCCTATTATGTATTTAAAATGACGCTAACATAAGACAAAACCCCACGTTTAATGGCAGAATAGAGCAAATAATATAAGAATATTATAATGATAGATTAACATAGAAAAAAATGTATGTGATCATTTCAAACTCTATCCAGTACTGCTGAAATTATCTCTACGTCTTTATAGGAATATAATAGAAGTATTAAGGTGTTAAAACTTATAACTAAGGTCACTAAAAAGAATCAGTTTGACCTATTAATTTGAACCGAAGTGTTAAAGTAATCTTAGAGCACAACCATAGGAAGTTTGAACTTGACTGAATGTAATACTCACAGACACAGTTTGCGAGTGTTATAGTCATAAAAGATAAAGTAATGGCAGTAAATACTAATAAGCTCATTATAAACCAAATCAGGGACTTACAATCTAGCTGGAATGTTTTAGAAATACGTGTAATAGTGACTTGTCTTCAGGGCTAGTGTTGTTATGATCAGCCAATAGCAGAAAAAAGTTACATCTCGTCTCTGATTGGTGCAGATGGAAGCCTCAGCAGTATGCCATAGGCTGCCATAGGCAGCTACAGTAGCCTGCGGTGTGTGTAAGTGCGTCTTGGCACCAGTTGCGGCGGCGCAAAGACGTCTGATTGGATACTGACGCAAGGCACACAGATATTCAGATAGCTCTACTTTAACGGTCTAATCACATGCTTTACAACCTAAACATGAAATATCGCGCTCTTACATCCTCGTATTTAACGGCGTCTAATGGTTAACTTCACTTCTTATTGTACAATGACGCAGAGCGACAGCAAAAGAATACATTCAAACTGCGAGCGTCATTTACCTCTTGGCGTCTCCCTCACGGTCCGGCCTCCCTTCCCGGTATCCGCAGTGAAAGACAGATAACCTGACGGCAGACTGCAGAGTGTGAGAGAGAGGCAGAGGAGTTCTTACACAAGTCAGCCGATGCAGTTTATGATGCAGAGAGGGCCACCGTAGAAGCCAAGTAGCCTTTTTCTTACCTTGCGACACAGATCCAGAGGGGGTGAAATGGGTAAAAATGGTTGTTTGGGTGATTACACGTTTCTTCTCTCCCACCCTCTCTCCATCCCTCGCCCCCACCCCTCCTCCCCTCCCCTCCCTCCCTCCTCCCCTCCACTCTCTCGGTGAATATGGAGAGTGGCCCCCGCTGTAATAGCCGCTACGGGGCTCCAACTATGCAGCAAAACAGCCCGTGCTTTTAGGTTAAAAGACACCTCTGAGGCGCATCCGGTATCTGCTGCATCATAAAACAAGCGTGCCTTTTTATTTTTCCACCGCTGTCAAAATTAAAGAGCTGTCTATTTGGTGTTATGTGGCATTCAGCTCTTCCAATAGTCATTTTAATGGTTCCATAGAGGGGTGGACCTTTTTCTTCCTGTCATATCAGTTAGAGGAAATTATGGGATTGGTATGGAGGCAGAGTGGAACTTTATGTGGAGCCGAAAATCAGACAGGAAACCTTTCTTGTCAATCAAAAAAAATTTCGCATCAAATTAATGACTTTCCCAGAAGTGAAGCTGTTTGGCAATCCTGATCACACTGGATCTCCCATCCTCCCTCCTTCTGTATATGTGTGCGCGTGTGTGTGTGTGTGCGCGCGCGCTCGCGTGTGTGTAGTCTATACCGGATTAAATGGCACGTCGTCTTAAATGGCACCTTGCCTCGTTTCCCCTCTCCTTTCATCATCAGCAAAATAAAGATTAGGCCTACAGAGGAGATTGTAAAAGCTCTCCTTTTGAGGCGCTGGGATCTTCATTCCTCCGCCTTTGTGATGATATTGATGATGATGATGGCCAAGTGGACAGTTTGATTTTTGTGTGGCGAGCTAGTTATAAAGAATCAATATTATATCAAGGGGGTAACTTCGGTGATAAAGGACTTCAGCCACTCTGGCTATTCATCATAAGTCTGTAGCAAGCAGATAGGTCAAAAGAAATTATATTGCTCTAAAGAGTGTGTCTCCTTATCTCTCAGTACCAGGGGAGTGGAGGACACGCCGATCGATACAGTAGCTGCTGTATACTCCTTGCAATTATCAATAGCTGATTTTGTCTTCCTGGGGCTGCATCTATTAATACCAGATAATAACAGCCTTTTGGACATAACTTCTAGGCGGATGATGGAGGGAGAAGGAGAGGAGGAAGAAGGAGAAAATAAAGAAAGTTTGTTCACAGGACGACCTTGTTGTCAACAGATTTGTCTCTCATATGAGGCGGACACAGGGGAATAGACAAGTCAAACCGACAAGAGGGAGAGGGAGGGGGGAGCGCTAACTGAGCCCCCTCCAACTGAAAAAAAGCTCAGGATCTATCAAGTAAAATGCTTTCTAATTTATTTAGAAATATACGTTAACACACACCATATGTTCAGCATTGTTTTTAATAGCTTACTGTATATTGAAGCACGCGATTATTTGTGTTAAAGACACCTATCTTATGCAGTTAATATGAAAAATAACAGCTTTAAGTTGTTCTTAAATCCTGTTTATCAATAAAAATGACGCGCCTTTTCCCCTCTTATTTACATGCCAGCCGGCCTCGCACATCTTAATCCTTTCAATCCTTTCCTCATTAATGTGACCCCATGCATCCAGAGATTTTAATGCAAATGGAAATGTGCGGAAAAAAAGGGTTAATGTGTTTATTCGGTAACACAAGGAGCTGGCATCACTGCGCAGTGTCGTTTCTCTTTTCGCCTCTTTTCATTTTAAGCATGTGTTAGAAGACAGAGGAAAAACAGCAGTGAGAATTATCTTTACATGGCATTTGAAATAGATCATATAGTCTTACAGGGCGCTACAAAATAATCTTTATTTTTTTTATTTTTACAGTAAATCACCTGGGTGTGATTACTGTCAGCAGATGACAAACTATATGTCCAGTGGTTGTCACCGTGCGTAAAATGTCCATAAACTAGAAATAAAGTTAACATAAAGGTAGGAGGTTTTGATGGAGAGCCTACCTTGGAACCACAAAATCGCCGCTCTCATAAAAAAAATAAAAATAAATAATAAATAAATAATCTTCTAGATTAATATGACAGGCTAGCTGTTACTGGCGGCGGGAGAAAGAGCTGTGAGATATTATATGATGGCAGGTCAAATCTGGGTGTTCACACTGGAGTCTGAGGACGATCCATTGAACAGTAACGTGGTGGTACATCCTAGTGGTGGCTGAAAGCAATGGGCTGAACCTCTGCTTGGGGGTTAACTCTCACACACAGCGCAGTCCCCCACATACGGAGCCATGCCCAACGCCGAGAGACCGACAGTGCTAGTGGGCTGCCAGAAGATAACTTCAAAGTTGGCTTCGATATGAGCCCGCAAGCCGACTGAAGGAAAGGCACTGACTGATGCTTTTATTCGGAAAACAAGCGGCGTTTGAGTGTTTTGGCCATCAAATATCCAGAAAAAGCCACTTTTGGAGAGCGCACCGAATCGAGGGCGCAACCGGGAGCTAAAACACGGCGAGAGGAGGAGAACAGGGGGAACTTCATCGCCATCAGAAACACTGAAGCGACTTGTCTTTATGCGGGACAAATGAGGTTTTTGATCACATTGACATTGGTGTTGTAGTTGAGAGGAGGACTGTTGCTAATCGTGGTGCCGCTTTCTCGGAAGACGCGCGTCAAAGTTTGGAGAGCGGAGCTGCGCCATTAGAAAAAAAACCTGGTAACAATTTATCGCTATTGTCAAGAACTTTGCTCGTCCCGTCCACTTTCCGGTTATCGATGTCCGTGTAGCAAGTCAAACGCCAGCTACTTTACCGGGAAGATGTCCACCATGAGAAAACTTTAAAGCTCCGAAACATCTCAGACTGTAAACATCGCTTCATTTGAGTCCAATTCAGAAGGAGGTGCGTGTTCACCCTCGGCACACACACTCACACAAAAAGTTACCGAGAGAGAGAAAGTGCGAGAACTGAGCCAAGCTCTCGAGATAAGACTTTATGAGAAAGACGCGTTCTGAAGTTCTGAGCTAAAAGTGGGATCATGAAGGTCAGACTGATGAAGATGAGAGATACTTCGAGAAGAAACGCGGCGGTGAATCCTCAGCACTTGTGAGTCAGTGCGCTTCGTGCAAGGAGGGGACAAAAAGAGCCTGACGTTTCCCTGTTGAAGACCCCCCCGTGAGCTGGGCATAACAACAGATTTGGTGTGCTGTGTTGTGTTGTTTGGGGAGGCTGGATAGTAAAGAGAAAAGAGACGGATAAAGTCTGAGAGTGAAGCGGCTAATTGCTTAGTCCGTCCCTCATTACCATATCCAATGCGCGTCCGCTGGACTCCAGCCAATCCTCCCCACCTTCACACGGTGCCATTAATCGCGAGGCATTATTCACTATCATAATTATTATACCGACATGCGCAATCCAACGCACAGCAACAGCAGCGACGGCAGCAGCACCGGCTAATTTCAGATTTTTTTTTTCTGTCTCCCCTCTCCGCTACCAGACTATTTGCGAACTTTTTTCTGTGTGTTGATTCATTCGCTCTTCGCTGATGTATCTGCAAAACGCAGAGACATCTCGGAGCGCAAAATCAGAAGCATCGCCAGCACTGACGCCAGCAGCATGTCCCGACGCAAGCAAGCCAAGCCGCAGCACCTCAAGTCGGACGAGGATCCCGCACTAGCCGGGGTGGTTTCCGAGCACGGTGAGTGGACGCGATCAGCTGAGGTCTCTTCTCCAGGTCTTCATTTCAAACAGACAACTTCCTCCTCACAGCTCTGCTCTGCACTGTGTCTGCGCCTCACTCTGCTTTAGGAGCTTTTTTAACTCCTTTCTTTAAGTTTGACCTTTACTGAGAAGACGTTTGGATTTATTTGGATTATTGTTGGGTTTCCGATGAGATTATTTTTTTTCTATATAGATACGATAAATTGTAATAAATCCATTATGATAGAGTTATTAGGTCAAAAGTCGTTCCTAAGTTGACAGGGAAGTGCACGGTTGTCGTTGCAGAAGTTGTGTTTTATTTCAAAACATCAGTTTGACCTGCATCTCGCTCAGGCTGCATGCACTGTTTCGGCTGTTGGCTGAATTTTAAGATGAATATAACTAATGCAGCTATTCATTTGCAACAGTTCACACTTGCAGCATTTATATGACGTGCTGGAGGCCTTTTTGAAAGACCCGTTTGGAAATATTTATTGGAATACCTTCCTGTATATCAAATATCGGAGCTGTTTTCTTAAATACCTCTTTGAAATCTTATACAGTTGACTTTGTATGTGCATGCGCGCACACTAAAATGCACGCGCAAACGTGCATACACACACAATATGAGAAGTTGAAAATTATTTCACATTCTTTCACAGAGGTGTAAAATTCTTTAATCCGCGGATTTAAAAGTAATTCATGTAACTAACGTATATTTCTGACTAGAAAAAAAAAGAGAAAACGTTAAATTTTGTTTTTACTGTTTATTCTGCATTAGTGCCTTTTGTCCCTGAGCGCCTTTCTAGTTCTGCGAGGAGCAAAATGCGGACTCTGTTGCAGGTCGAAGCCTTGTTTTGTTATGGAAATGTTTTTGTTTACCCCCCTCACATAAATTTAGCACACTTGATTTGTTCGCTTGTGCTCACAATGTCGACAAGATCGGTTGACAGAGCTCGTCCTCGCTGTGAAGGAAAAAAAAAAAAAAAAAGGTTCATTGAGGTTTTATTCTGTAGACTCAGGCTTTTGCGCAATAAAACCACCATTGTAGTGCTAAAGTCACATTTTAAGCGAGGCGTAATGCTGGAGGAATTACATTCACAACATGACAACTGTAGGAATATTATTCATCTTGCTTTATCGTGCAAAAATCTGCGTGATTGTTTTTAAATTTACAATCTTTTTGTCGTATTTTTAATGGCTGTATTTTATAAAGACAGTGCATATAGGAAGAAATCATATTTTATCTATTAGGATTAAAATCAACTAATTTAGTAATTTGTATATAACTTATATATACACCCTTTACCAATAACAATGCAGTTTTTAGTATATAATTCATCACATTTCATCATGTTCACTGTAAAAGGTGAATTTCTTTTTGGGTATCCATAAACCTGGCTGCTCCTAACAAATCACTGCTTTTATTTATGCCTCACTGTAGGCTCATGTTAGCCAACACACACACACCCAGTCACATGCACACACACTCTTTGCAGGGCTTCTTTACAATAGAAATGCGTGATGTAATCTCTGGGGAGCAGCTCTCTTTGCATGGGGAAATGCTGGTGCGAGGGGGGGAATCAGGCTGATGACTCTTGGCTCTTTTGTCCGGTTTACGGTGTGTATTTTTCTAATTTCAGGGCGATTCACATTTGAACATAAACATTGTTTCTGATTTAATGTCGAGGTCACCTTTCCCAGATTTTGGTCAGATACGAAATGTCCATCAGGTTGCTGTCCTGTAGGACCATGACAAGAAACCGTCCTTTTCCTGACGTAAAATTTACATGCAGGTAGAATTTCATTTAAAGATTATTTTTGCAATTTATGAGACAGAAAGCAGTCTAAAAGACGGAGCCACCAACCGAGGAAATGCGTGTGGAAGTAGAAAAAATGATGTCCTGGCTTCTGCTCTCCATTTTAACACACACCGTCCTGCATGGATGTGAAGCGTTAAAATAAAAACACACACACAGCATCTACACCATTGTGCTTAAGACTGGAAGTGGCCGTGGAATGTTCTTGCCTGTCCTCGTTGGAGCACTATACTGGCTCGCTTGTTTTCAGGACAGACGTTGCAGTGAAACAGTCCCAAGCCTTTGGCAGAGCACAGTGAGCCCATACACACTTAGATAAACCTAATAATACCATGTCTCATCCAAAGCTACCTTACACACGAGCTACAAATGTCAGACTGTCAGTGCAGCATGATCGGATTCTCTGCTGCCTATTGCCGTGGTGCAGCTCGTGACGACACTATTGATCGCTGGCCTTGACAAATCATTGCATGTAATGTCGAAGGAATTCAAAAGTTCCAATTGTCAGCTGCTGCTTGATTTAGACTTTAAATCCATGTATGTTGGGCTGGTGGCAAACAGAAAGTCAAGCATTCAAATTGTGCTCAAGGACACACACTCTGTCCGCAGCGCATTTCAAGAAAATAGCCATCAAACAAGGAATTAACCAACACATTAAGCAGCTTGACTGTAAACCTCACCTTGTGTGTTCATGTTTTTCCAAGTCTTCAGTTTGATCTGACCTTGTTTTGGTGTGAATTTCTCTCACTGTTGTCCACTGCCGCTCAGTGAGGACCTCTTTAATGTGCTGCATCCCTGGAAAGATGAAAAACTAAAATCAAGTGCCAACAAGCTTGTCTGGCATTTCATCTCCCCTTCAGGCCTTCCGGACACTTGCCCCCTGGGGGCATGGGGGGTTGTGTGTGTGTGTGTGCGCGGGCGCGTGTGTGTGTGTGTGTGTGTGTGTTAGGATGGGGAGAGGAGAGGCGAGGTGGGGGGAGTCTGCTTAGGAGTGCTTTTATAAAGCTTGCTGACTTAACCTTTGTCCAGCCCCGGCCAGCCAGGTCCTCCTGCTTGATGTCAAGCTCCTTGTACAATTAGAGCATGTGTGCCGTTGACCTTGGCAGCACAGCTTACTCGTGTCCTCGAAAGTGTGAACAGCGACGGGCTTTTCATCTTGCCACCGCTTCCTCTGCATCCAGTGCCTCTGAAGGTGTGCATGTGGGAGGCGGTGGCGCACATATTGCATATGAACACACTTGTGCTTTCTCCTATTTAGAGGAACTTCCAATGGTAAATTTTCCCAGCTATGCACGGGGATGTAGAGGATCGATTTCAACCAAGAAAAGGAAATTTTATCAAATGTTATTGGTTGTAAAAATAATGGTTTCTACATCTGAGGGGTCATCTCAGGAAAGGCATGCTGGTCGTGCTTTCAGTGAACAGGTGGACGACTGCAAGTGTGGTTTCAGTTTTCATTTTTGATCCTTTATTCACACACATACTCACATTTATTCAAGGTCAAAATCTTTATTGAAGGCTCAAAAGCACGCACCAACTTTTTTCTCTCCTCTGTAACCTAATGTTTGAGGCAGGAATGTACATAGTTATGAGGTGCAAAAAATATAATATAGTGAGGAAATCCCTGCTGACAGTGACAACATGGTTCCCCTGCAGTGGGGCTTTGTTTGGCTTTTGTTTTAATCCCCTCTCACCATTGGGTGCAGGCCTCTGGACCACCCACATAGTTGTGCCAAAGATGTCTTCAAGAAGGCACTCAAATATGGCAGTGTCTTAATTACTACTCAGCACTGAAAACACACACGAACAAGTAAGATCCTGATTGAGAGGAAGGACTAGTCAGGAGAGAGTAGGACTATTTAACATTTGACTAAACAGCAGATTTGGGGGGATTTGAGAGAAAGCTAACACGCCATCGACTGAAAAGGTACATCATTTTCTGATCTTTTTTTTTTTTCTTTCTTTTTGTAAATGGCTTTGGCTTGTTTTGGTGATTTTTGCACTGATTTATTCACAAAGTAGAGTCATGGATGGAGATTTTGACAGCTGTGGTGTTTCTGTTTGTTATTCATGGTGCTTTGCATTTTGGTTGAACCAGTTCTCTTATTTGGAAATTAGTCATCTCGCCCTCTAAATTTAAAAGGAGCTGAAGTAAAGAGCTCCGTGTAAAAAGACAGAATCTATTAAATATGTTTTTTGGCCTGCTGAGGATGAGCGACCATTAGATCCTAAAGCCACGTCCTCATCTCGAACGGTTTCGTAAATCCGCACCCAGAGACAGAGAGCCGTCCTGACGGGCGACACAGTCATCTGGACAGAGTGCCGTCATTGAATACTGTATTGCAAATGCTTACACAAACAAATCGTTAATGTTTTGGCTGCTCCACATCTGCAGGCAATGACAAAGGCCTCTCTGTTAGTGCAGATATGACTGTACCACTCTGCAGTAGGGCTGACCAGGCCGATGACACACGCACACACACACACACACACACAGCTGTGCTGAGGACGCTCGAGCCTCTGCAGGTCTGAGGACGCATGGGATCATCCGAGGAGACCTTTATGTGCTTATGGACAAGACATTACTGTCCAGGAACTGAGCAATAGCGGAAAAAGATCATTTTGTTTGTCGTTTCTGTTGGTTTAAAAAATATATGCACATAATGAGAGACAGAATTAGCGGAAATAAATCAGCGCTGAAACAATGTGACAACACAGCATTTTTAAAACGCGAATTAACACTTCACGAAAGTGCACGATCAAAGTAAAACGCGATTTTTCTTCTACTGTGTCCTCAACGGTCCTGTGCTGGCAGACAAATTCCCAAATTAAAATGCAGCAACATGCACACGATACATGAGTCAAAACAGTTGTCTGTCAAATTAGTTTAGATAGAAAATAACTCCAAAATTCACGCCTTGGATAATTTGAGAGAATAGAGCGGTGGATGTGTAATCAAAGAACACAATGGAAAAATGTTAAGTGGCGCAAGAATTCCAACATTGTTGAACCCAGCAGGCCTCTTTTTTTTTTTTTTCTCTGCCCTCCCTTCCCAACTTGGGCAGGACCTACAGTGATGTGTCTCTCTTTAAGGGTCCTAAGCTATCCTCAGATGCTTGAGAAGAATGCGTTTTAAGTGTGTGTGTGTGTGGGGGGGGGGGGGGGGGCAGTTCTGGTAAGCCTGCAAGTGCAGACTTTCTCTGCAGAATAATGGAAATGAAATGAAAAAAATCACAGCTTGACAAAGTGTGTGGGTGTAAGCTGAGGATAGTTTAAACGCAGGATGCAGTGTTTGAAATGATGACTTTTACATGAGATACCAGTCAAATGTTACCAGTGTCATTGTCTCTGTGTGTATTCATTAAGTGGATCTGGAAATTGTTAAGAATGGGAGAATTAGTAATTGCTCATTGCTTCGCTCAGTGCTCATCTCTGTGGCTTTCACAGGATCGGTGGAAAGCATGAATACCTCATCTGATATAATATGTCAGATTAGCGGTTTCAGTTAGCATGCCAAAGATTGCTGAGCAAGATAGCGGACACACAGATTCAGTGTCTACAATCCCCCTATTGACTGCGTTCAGCTTAATATTTGCATCTGAGTAAATGAAGACTCTTAAAGGAATGAGAAACGGATTGGATTTTTTTTCATCCTTTCCTTTCTCATGCTATAGGAAAATCAATACCCCCCTTACACACACACACACACACACACACACACACACACACTTTCACTGTCTTGCAAACACAGAACAACCACAAAATGTTGCCTTCACACAGCTGCACAGCACAGTGGCACCTTACTGTTTCAGGGTGATTATCTCAATTATTCTGAGATCACGAGTGCATACAGTGTCGTAATATTTCCAACAAAAACATGAAATTAATTAAGCAGAACACCAGTGTGACCTGTATTGTAAAATTGAGTAATTTCAGCAATGTTCAGATTGTCAGAAACCACAGCAATATCCCACCTGAACGCTTTCTGAAATCTTTTTTAAAGTGGCATGAGTCAGTTATGTTATTAATGGTGTGAAACTGAACAAAAAAAAATCTTCACAATATTCCTCTGATCGTGTGGACATTTTCAGAGAAAAGCAATTTCAAAATTAAATTCACAAAATGTATTTTGAAGTAGGAAAAATAACGTCTCAACTTTTCGGTGAGAAAAAATGCAGCTCTTCATAGGACAAATTTGACAATGAAGGCCTGCCCTACCACACTTACACACACTCCACATAGATATCATTCACTGACAGCAAGAAGCATGCGTGTGTGTGTTTAAGGTGTTTATACATACGCCCGCAATCTGTGTGTATTCTTTGTCTTCATGTGTGTGAAAAAACGTGTCAGAGTGTGTGTGTGTGTGTGTGTGTGTGTGTGTGTGTGTGAGGTCAGAGGCATACAATGCCCCCCACTTGTAATTGTATGAATGAATAAAAGAGATTGACAGTAATACCATTCTAATAACTAATCAGCTCAACACAATGCCTACTCATTTGCGTTGACCTTTCAACCCCCAATTATGGAAATGAGTTCTGCTGTCCGTTGCTTGCCTAAGGAGATTTTCAGCCTGCTGTCACGTGTCGCTGACGTTTCCACTCACTTGCTCCTTTCCACCTCTCGATTTTTGTTTAGGATTCGGGCCTTTTAATGATGGTATATAAGAGAATTTAAGAAAATGATTTTGTTGTTGTTGTTGTTGTTGTTGTTGTGTTTTAATGGATTTTGTCTGGAGTTTGGTGGAAAGGGAAAGGGAGGTGACATTGATATTGCAAAGTGGAAATAATGCACAAACAAAATGAAAATGTGGAGGATTTTACCTTTTTTTTTTTTTTTTTTTTTTCCCTAATTTAACCTGGCAATGTACGTGATTAAGTAAAACAATATCTTGTTTCGTCAGCCCTGCCCCCAGTGAGGATGAGAACACGGAGTCTGTCCAAAGCCTTTCTGCTGATCATTAATTAAGTTACAGACACCAGACCTTGATAGCTCATGCCCCCCTTGGACAGAAATTACAGGAGAAGTGATGAATTTCTTTACTAATGAGTCACTGTAATTGGCATGAATGCTTCATGCCTGCGTCACCATGGCTTACTCCATTTTAACCTTTGAAATGAGCGTATGAATCTCATGATTACTCACTTACAAAGCATAGTAAGACCTTTAATGTTGAGTGAAGGCGCAGTCTGTAATGTGCAGCATTTTTAGAGATAATGTCTTTTATCGCGTACATTCATAGCTCAGGCTTGTTCAGTCGATTGGGCGAGTTGAAGGCCTATTATTAAATGTGCATCAATGTAATCAGTTACTTATTTTATTCAGGACGGTTTGTGTGTGTGTGTTAAGATATATAGTCCCATATGCACCGTGCAAATAATTCTAAACCCATTTTTTTTGCTCTTTCACTAGCTATAAGCCCCTTTTTAACAAATTATTAACTCACCTCAGAACCAACCTAACCTTGTTTTATAGCAGCTTTTTTAAAGTGACCATCTTTTCATGTAATGAATCACTTCCATTTGCAATAATGCCTGTTAAATTGCACTAACATTTTTTATAGTGTAAAGTGTATATAAAATTGTTTCATTTGTATATAAATAATTATATTACCAGGTATATGCTGGGTCTTTTAGTGTAAACTGAAATAAAGTACGTGCAGGATGCTGTGGCGGTGATTGAGCACACTTCCTACTCGTAATGAAAGATAAATATGTATACGGACATGAACACACACGCACACGCACACACACACACACACACACACACAGTGTAACTGCTTGAACACAAAAAATAAACATACAAGGGAGGCCATTTTTACATGGTTTTGATCAGGTGTGAATTAGGTCCATGTTCAGAGCTCACGCTGGCTTGTTTGACTCTTGATGGTTGCATGTGGAAGAGGAAGTGGCTTCCTACAACTGTGATTAAACATGTGTAACTAATCAGAGTCTTTGCTGCCATGGCACTAGCATGTAATTTGTTGAGTCTTATTTCAGAGACCATGGGAGAGAGAGACAGGGAGAGAGAGAAAGTAACACTGGGAATTTCTCAACTGACAGGGAATGTTTTGTATTTCAAAAAACAAGTGGGCACAATTTTGAATTAAAGATATGTATATTTTGCTTGCACATATTTTAAATGCTCCAGTTTAACAGTGAATAGTGCAGTGATGTATATAGTAATGTGTAAGGCCTTGAGATTCAACAGATCTGTGCCCTTACTGTTGGCAACGCAATTTTCCTGACCTCATATCAAAAGAATATATTCCAGTCCTTTGCTTAGATTCAGGGCTAAAGTATTGCCTGTGCAATGCTAACTGAAAAGGCCCAGGCATTTGAAATTCAGGTGGAAATGGCTAGGCTGGATAGCAGAGGGGAATCCTAATGGGGCCATCAAAGTCCTGATTTGTACCCAACTGATGAGGCAGCTGTGAATTGTATGAAATATTGGAAATCAATAGGTTCTATGGAATTTCATTAAGCGGCAGTATCCACAATTGATAGGCCCTCATAATTTGATGGATTGCACAAAGAAAATTATTAGCTGGCTCTATGGAGAGGGTGTGAATGCACAAACCTGGGTCTTGAGAATTGGTGAACTAGGGCAATTTGTTCAGAGTGAAAAAAAGAATATTGATTTTGGTTATGTTAAAAGAGAGGAAAAAATCAAAGGTTAAATCTTTGCAGCACTGCACAGCAAAATATGTGTGGATTCTTTAGTGACTATTTATTCATTAATTCTTCTCTTCTTTTTGCTCCCACCTCCCTCCTTTCCTTTTCCTCTTCACTCCCCTGACCCTTACCCCCCCCCCCCCCCCTTTAGCCCGAGGTGATGTGCTGGATGATGCCGACAGCGGGAATGAGAGCCGCAGTGGCAGTGAGGAGACGCATGTATGTGAGAAGTGTTGCGCTGAATTCTTCAAGTGGTCAGACTTCTGTGAACATTTAAAGAACTGCACCAAAAACCCCCTGGTGCTCATAGTGAATGACAATGAGGACACACCTAACCCCTCCCAAGAGTACCCTACAGAGCCCTCCCCTGTCCCCAGCTGCCCGAGTGAGCAAGCTGACAGCGAGGACCCCAGGGAGGGCAACCATAGTCCTGCTGGTGAGGGGGATGACATCCCAGAGACAGCAACCTTAAACGGGGTCAATGTCCTAGAAAAGGAGGACGAGCAGATGGAGCTAGAGCTCTCTCCTGACAAAAATATGGATCCTGAAGAGAGAGATGTGACATCCCCTGAGCCAGACAGCTCTCTACCTCAGCTCAATGATGTCGTCCCCTCCACTGTCACAAATTACGCCATGCCAAACACCAATGTTACCTTGGAGACATTGCATGGCACCCGGGTTGCAGTTGCCCAGTTTTCACAGAGCGTAAGGGCAGCAGCGGGCAGTGGGGTTTCCACCATGGCTATTCCCATGATCCTGGACCAGCTGATGGCCCTCCAGCAGCAGCAGATACATCAGTTGCAGCTGATAGAACAAATACGCAGTCAGGTGGCTCTGATGAACAGACAGTCTGCCTCACAGCCTGCTCTCAACCACCATCACAGCAATGCTGCTGGAAACCAGGGGCCTGTATCCTCCTGTGTCCCCCCTGTCGCAAGTCAGCTTCAACTACACAGCTTCATCACTCCCCCTGTCCATCAGCTGCCTGTTAGGTTGCCAGCTACTCTCAATGGTCAAGGCCCTTCACCCCTGACCTCAGCAATAGAAGGGCCTCTCTCTCAAACACCACAGAGTGGCAGTCAGCAGTCTAATGCCTCAATCCCCAACACATCCTCAAATAACTCGGCCTTTCCCCCACCCAGTGTTACTGGATTGTCCTCTCTACTTCCCTCCTGCTCATCCTCAGTCACAAACATTAGCACTAGTAGTAGTGTAACAGGAGGCGGTGGCATCAGCAGCAGCTCAGCTCTTCCCAGGAACTCCACCACCCCTCCCTCACTCAGCCACAGCAGCCTCCTGAGCTCTGCCTCCAGTCTACCACTGATACCTCACAGCTCGTCCAGCAGCGTTATCTTCCCCAACCCACTGGCCAGCATAGCAGCCACAGCCAATGCCCTTGATCCCCTCTCGGCTCTGATGAAGCACCGCAAGGGGAAGCCCCCAAATGTGTCTGTGTTTGACACTAAGCCCAGCTCCGAGGACCCCTTCTTCAAACATAAGTGTCGGTTCTGTGCCAAGGTGTTTGGCAGTGACAGCGCCCTACAGATCCACCTGCGTTCCCACACTGGAGAGAGACCCTATAAATGCAACATATGTGGCAACCGTTTCTCCACCAAGGGAAATCTGAAAGTACACTTCCAGAGGCACAAAGAGAAATACCCACATATTCAGATGAACCCGTACCCTGTGCCAGAGTACCTGGACAATGTACCCACAAGCTCAGGCATCCCATATGGAATGTCTTTGCCCCCAGAAAAACCTGTAACCACATGGCTTGACAGCAAACCTGTCCTCCCCACAGTTCCCACCTCAGTTGGGCTCCAGCTGCCTCCCACGCTGCCCAGTATGATGGGAGGGTTTGGTGAGTCTCCAAGCCTCACTCCACTCAACAGGTCCCCTCAGAGACCATCTCCACCATCAAGCGAGTGTGCATCTTTGTCCCCTAATATCATCACTGACTCTGGCATGACCACTACTTCACCCTCCCCAAAACCCATCCTAGGGAGTGATGCACCTCCCCTCTTGAAACCTGAAGGTGTTCTGCTGCCCCCAAGCTGCTCTACTAGGCCAGGAGAGAACACCACCACCACAACCACAGTAACTCAAGTGGTCCTTTCCTCTACTGTTACTTCTACCACATCGTCCAGTAGTGGCCAGGTCACTGAACCCATCACTAGCCCCAACTCTGTTTCTAACCCTGTTTCCCATCCTGTCCTTCCCATGCTCTCAGACCAGTTTAAGGCCAAGTTTCCTTTTGGAGGCCTCCTAGACTCTATGCAAACCTCAGAGACATCAAAGTTGCAGCAGCTTGTTGAGAATATTGACAAGAAGATGACTGACCCAAACCAGTGTGTCATCTGTCATCGTGTTCTGAGCTGCCAGAGTGCTCTCAAGATGCACTACCGCATCCACACTGGCGAGAGGCCTTTCAAATGTAAGATATGTGGTCGAGCATTCACCACTAAGGGAAACCTGAAAACACACTTTGGTGTCCATAGATCCAAACCCCCACTTAGGGTCCAGCACTCCTGCCCTATATGTCAGAAGAAGTTCACCAATGCTGTTGTCTTGCAACAGCATATCCGTATGCACATGGGTGGGCAGATCCCCAACACCCCAGTCCCTGAAAGCCTGCAGGAGATGGACACTGACCTCTCCTATGACGAGAAGAGTTTAGATGCGATGAGTAATTATGATGATGACCTTCTGGATGAAATGGAGCAGGCTATGGAAGATGAAGTTGATTTAAAAGAGGTAGACGATGACCCATCTAAACCATATTCACCCGGGAGCTCCCCACCAACTTCCATCATCTCCAGCATTGCTGCAATGGAGAACCAGATGAAGATGATTGACTCCACTGCCAACATGACCCGTTCATTTGGTCAAAAGCTTGCGCAGAATGGCAGCAGCTTTGGAGGAGAGACCGACTGCTTTGCCACTGATTCCCTGTCTGTAGTAGGAGATGCTGAAGGTCAAAGTTTGGGGAGCCCTGCTTTGTCTGAGTCTTCTGGCTCTATGCAGCATTTGTCCCCAGCTCACAGCCATTCTGAGAGCCAGCTATCCAAGTCCCCAGCTACACTCAACAATAATAACAACAGCAGTGCAATGACAGCAGAGGATGGCCAGGAGAACAATACAGCTGGCTTGGCGACAGTGAAGTCGGAAAAATCAGAGACCCCCTCTCCGCTTTCGGCAACGGAAGGCACTGGGGCCCTTGACCTGACTGCCACTCAACCTGGCAGGCACTTTATCAAGGAGGAGAGCCACTTCAACATGCTATTTATAAATAGAGATCGAGGTGTGTATACGCAAAATCAACAAAAACTGCTTTCCCTAAAGTGAATTAAATATCTATACAGATTTAGTTATTACAAAAAACAATGTACTCACAATGATATCTGCTCTGTGTATGACTCAGTATGTTGTATATTGATATATATGATTAAAAATATGACATGATAAGATATGATATGTAGATAGCCAGAGAAGGAGCATATACAGTTGGAAGTATTCACTAATTTTACTAATTAGTAAATAAACGAATAAAAGTCTTGTTAACTGTTAATGTTAACTGTCTTGTTAATTAATGCAGTGGGGCTTGAACAGGGAAGGATAATTTGTATGTTTTCAAGTCTGACAAATTCAAGCAGCCTCTTTGCAGTCATATGGGCCTCGTAGTTTGCAAAATTACCCAGTAGTTTTAATATCATCATTATAATTTTAATTTCACCTCTTCTTTCTCAGGGCTGAGCACTCCTAATTTGGCTAGCACTGCATCAAACATGATCAAAATGGAAATGAACGGACATGGGAAGTCTCTGAGCGACAACTCTCACCTGCCTGTGGGCATCCAGGTTCCCGCTGCAGCACCCCAGACCACCATGAGTCCCAGCATTAATCCCATGTTGGCTCCCCCGCCTCCACGACGCACTCCTAAGCAGCACAACTGCCACTCATGTGGGAAGAATTTTTCCTCTGCCAGCGCTCTGCAAATCCATGAGCGCACACACACTGGGGAAAAACCTTTTGCCTGCTCTATTTGTGGAAGGGCTTTCACCACAAAGGGCAATCTGAAGGTATGAGTCACTTTAATATAGCATTAATTAAAATTTTACGAAAATTAGGTTATTATGGTTCCAGAGATTCATGTTATGTGAAACACTCTGGGATAAATTCCAGTCAAAGACCTTTGGAGAACTGTGTGTTTCCCCATCGTCCCATCACTTTTCAGATTTATGCATTTTAAGTCAGTCCATTTCATATGTAAAAAGTAGACATATATTCAGAACTAAATGGACTTAAATGAAAAAAAAAAAAGGTTTCTACTAAGATATCCCATTGTATGATTTAAAAAACACAGAGTAAGCTGAAATGTATGGCTTCTACCTCAATGGTTTTGTGATATCTGTTCATTTTATTTCCAACAGTCTCAACATGAACTCTAATATAAAATTTTAGTGTATCACAAAGTGGTTGTTTTTACATCCACTTTTCCCTTACATTTCCATCCATTAAATGTTTGTTTTGTATGTAGTATTTGCCTTGGACGTAGTATTTATAAGTTATAACAGCACACTCATGATGTTTCTTTTCATTGTCTTGCTAATTTTAGGTTCACATGGGAACACACATGTGGAACAACGCTCCAGCCCGAAGGGGTCGGCGACTGTCTGTGGAGAATCCCATGGCCCTGCTGGGCGGGGATGCCATGAAGTTCAGTGAGATGTTCCAGAAGGATCTGGCGGCTCGGGCCATGAACGTCGACCCGGGCTTCTGGAACCAGTACGCAGCCGCCATCACCAACGGGCTTGCCATGAAGAACAATGAGATCTCTGTGATCCAGAATGGAGGCATCACCCAGCTGCCTGTCAGCCTCGGCGGTGCAGGAATCACTTCTTTGGGAGCCATGCCGGGAGGAATGGACCGTGTTCACACTGGCAGCAGCCCTCCCATGACGGGTATGGAGAAGGCTGGTCTGGATGTCGGGGCCAGCCGCCCCTTCTCCAGATTTATGGAGGAGAACAAAGAGATTGGGATCAATTAAAAAGACTTTTCTGTATTATTCCAAGGTAGGCATTTGGCAAAGACTAAGAGTCTAACAACATGGAAAGAAACTGCTGATCCAGTCTGAACTCATGCGTACTATATTATGTACAGATTAAATATTTTTTGTTTGGTTTTGGAAATATAGTATTTAGTATTGATTAGAGGTCTTTGCCTTTCACTCATCCCCTCCTCACTTGATATTTCGCCTATACGAAGAATACTTTGTCTCTTGTTTGAGAATATGTCGTCTTGCAAGATTTGCATGGTACTTATTGGTTTTTATCAGTATGTTTGACTGCTTTTATGAATTCCTTTGAAAACCAGGATCCTGCCTCATTTATGATGGGCAAACATCTTGTCTGGACTGGACTAAAACAGAGAGAAGAGAGATTTGTTAAAAGACAGTCTGGCCTTTGTCTGGCAACCCTGTTTATGATTGCTCTTTTAAATATAAAAGGGCCATAGACAGACTGAAGAAAAGACTGAAGTATAGTGTTTCTGTGCTCGCCTGATTTTTTTTTCTCATGAACTAGAAAACTTGAAAAAAATAATGTTTGAACTATTTTAATCTTTACATTTAGTCTCCCAGCATTGTCTTATAATATTGTCCTGTGTCTTTAGTATTTATGATATTGACAAAAAAGCGGGTATACAAAAATATATTTAATGGCCCAAGCATTTTATTGATCCATTTTTTTTCTAAACTGCAGGCTTCACTGATGAATATCTCTTTCAATAAAGACAATATGTCGTTTGAGTTGAACAACGGAAAAAATGGTAGGTTTTATTTGGATATCTGTTGAAACTATGTGTATCTCGTTACACGGTAAAGAGGCTAGAGATATCCGAAGCTGCTATGACCACAACCCTGCTTTTAACCTTTGTAAAAAGAGAAAAGAAGTGATCCTTTTGAAGAAATATCTATGTATAGAAATACAGACAAATCTAAAACAGGTATGCATATTTTGTATCACATAAAAATAGACATCATGAGTTGAGAGTATTTGTCATGTTTGTGAATGCACTTTTTAAAAACGAGACGTTTTGTCTGTGAGTTACCGTTAACCTTTTGACTGAGCTATCTATCACATGCTGTTTTCATTGTTTTCAGCGTACCACTCCTACAATTTGCAGAGTCGGTTCTCTGTTATTGCATCTGTGCTACTTGTCAGAGTGCAAACTCATCATTCAATCAAAACCTTCTTAAATAAAAAAAAAGAGAACAGGTGTGTGTTTGGATTGTTTCCTTATCTGCATCACGTCTACCCTTTCTCTGTCACCCTTTTATTTCCATAAATTAAAATTGGAATTTGAGATACATACAATCAAATCAATGACAAGTTCTGTTTATTATCATTATGATTGTTATTTAAATTTCTCTGAATCCTTATTTAGAGAATTATTCAATATGGTGGAGCTGAAAAGATTCAGTCAGAAGAAAAAAAAAAAAAAGATAAAGGCAGGATATCTTGTTTCGTCCTGTGGGCCTAACTGAGCACCAAAGCATCAAACTGATTTTGAAAAGTAACATTAAATACAAATATTTAAAAATCATAATGCAAACAGCACAATAAAATATTAATACAATGCAATTAATTAGCAAGAAATTAATAGATACATTTCAAAATCAGCTAGTTTTACTTCATGGGTCCTCGGAAATGATTGCCTGCTTAGAAAAGAAATATGCTTCTCTTTTGCGACACATTTCTTTTTTAACCACAGTTCCCAAATATTTTATGGTGGCTTGGGAAAAAATACCGTCCAAAAATCCTTTGCCTTTGTTAAATCTTTTTTTTTTTTTTTTTAATGTTGTTGCTTTGGGTTGAGCTTTAATGTGTGAAAAAGTAGTTGAATAACTCGTATTTACATTGAATTATTACTCACTCTCTCTCTTTCTCTCTTTCTGTGTGTATGTGTGTGTGTGTGTGTGTGTGTGTGTGTGTGTGTTCTCCTGTATAGATACATATCAGTCTATACATTATTGAAAAAAAAAAATCACACAATTGCATTTGCAGCTGTTGGCGATCCTTTACATCCTGGACATCCACTGATCTGTGCATGTAATGAAACACATCAGAACCATAATAAAATATTAATTAGTCAGATACTAATTACTGCAAGATTGCTAATAGTGTGTACAAAAGTACTTCATTATGAAAATGTATTGCTTTCCTGAAATACACTGAAGAGCTTATTCCAGGTGAAAACTGTTGTCCTTCATGGATTTTTTTTTTTTTTTTTTGAATCTATAACACTGACAAAAACTTAAATTCCCTCCCTTACATTTTGTACATTGGGTGTGTAGAGAATCATGATATTGATCATCATTTTAATTTTCAATATGATAGAAAATGAATAACTACACGGCAGGAATTAATGTTCAGCTAAACTTGTGTAAAATCCATGCTGCAAGAAAACCGTAATACCTTAAACCTGTGCAGCTGTTGTGTAATAGAATAGTAGATTAAGAAATCACATGTTAACGTGTGAGACAATCTGTGTTTGTCCAGCAGTGTGTCAAAGCATTTCACTTCATAACTAAGACGCCTCCCTGTGCTGCTGTGGCCGTGCAGACGTGTGAAACACTGCTGCGTCTGGGTAGTGGTGTATGCCTCGTGGATTCAGTGAAATCGTGTGTGTGTGTGTGTGTGTGTGTGTGTGTGTGTGTGTGTGTGTGTGTATGTGTGTATGTGTGTGTGTGTGAGCGGTAAAGCGATGGCGGCATCCTCCCAACATTCAGCCCCCCCGGTGCAGCGCAGTTGACACATGGTCCACATGTGGCAAACACAGACACACACAATTCACACTCCCACACAAATACCCATGTTCTCACTTTGTTGTACATAAAAAAGACAAAGCAAAATTACGCCAAATATTCTTAGATGAAAAAAAAAATCATGCCTGCTGTGGAGAACATGCAGCCACATCAGGTGCAAGATGAAAGTTAATGTTAACTTTAATCACTGAGAACAAAAGAGTTTTTCAATGCTTATCTGTGGCAACTGGACTGGCAGATGTGATCCACTTGACTAAAGCCCTGATCGAGAATTCCACACTATAGAAAGTAAGATTACTTTAAACTCGTTTTCATGTCAGTCTGTACAACATGGCAATAAATCATGCTCAGAGGCCAAAATGAAACAGTTGAAGCCTCTCCAGGACAACAAACCTGAAGATCTGATTTCAAAATGTCCTCTGCGTTCACCCATCCTGTCAGTTCAAATGAAAGCCTGTAGGGTTTCGGCCAGGAGTTTCACAGTGGCTGACATGTTTGAGCTACAGCTATTAGATATAATTACCTGAACTACTCCGGATACCTTAACACAGCAAAAAATGTAATAATATATATTAGGAGACATCGCATTATCACAGCAACAACGTACTCCTATTGCAAAGGCACTAGGCCAACCGGCAAACTACCCACTGCAGCTTAAGTGATGATTGGTCCGTCAAAGTCTAGCTTACATCAGCTTTCACCACTGAGCCATAAGTATTTATTTTTCTGTTATTTTTCTCCCGACTTTCACGCACACACACATATTAGTTTTCATGTTGGTGAATCAGAGTTAATTCTGCCCTCGGGGGCTCTTGGGGTTGATTCGGTAATGCGCGCTACCGTTTGTGAACCCATTGTTTGACACTGCACTGTCAGCTGATCACGCAGGCTTAGTCAGTGGAATTGTCGAGTAATGAAGAAATTTCACACTGACTGTTTTTCTCTATGAAGGCGCTTATTTTGCTCATATTTGAACGGAAACAAAATACATTCCACTCATTCTCCGACTCATGCGCACGCATTTAGTAAAGGATTTTGCAGACAGCCAGTATACGTGCATGTAAAGACTGTTGTTTGACACTCTAAATGGCAATTCTTCGCAAATTTATAATATAATTCAATAGGTTGTTGCTGTTCATAGAAATCCTCTGTGAAGGAGGGCTGTTTTACCTCAAGTGATTTCAATTATGATGCCTTTCCAGCTCAATGTGGGGTTAAATGAGGTTTTAAATATGACACTGCTGCATTGTTATTCCCATAACAAGTCATCAGCATGTTACCCAGATTTTTTTTTTTTCCACTGAGTAATACATTACAATGGAATGTCTGACATGCAAGTGTAATTTCATTTTACTGTCAAAAACAGAACGTTTATGAGCAACCAGGGGATCGCAGACAGGGAATTATTTGAGGTGTATCCATTTAAGAGAATTTTAACAAGTATAATTTTGGGTTACAATTCTACTGTAATTGTCTAAAAGTAAACGTGCCTTTGCATTTCTCTTGGATATTTTTTTCTTTCCTTGAAATGTGGCAGCTTTCCTCTTTGTTCAGCACACACAGCAAATTGCTTGGCCTTTCTTGTTTTATCTGCACTTCACTTGTGTTTGTGTGCTATCTGTTTGAAGTGAATATGTGTGACATTTGGGCATGGCACAGTGTGAACAGACAGGCCATCATTGGGACGGGGCTGTCGGCTGTTTGTTTAATGCCCTGCCTACTGTGAAAGTCTCCCTGAAACAGGCGCAGTAAATATCCCCATTGATCCAGAGGCAGGGGGCCCTACGATGATGTAGTGGCGAAGAGCCACAGGAGTAAATCTAACCGACAGTAATCCAATCCCATTCTCGAGGCTCTGGGATCTGAGATAGGTGCTTTAAATCCAAAAGTGTGCATTTTTGCACAATTTCTCTGCCTTTGTTGGTGCTGCTTCTCCTGTTTTTCTACTTCCATGTCTCAGCTCTTGATCAATCATTCAATCCATAGCTTGCTGGGGTGATTCGCTAGCTATCCTTTATATTTGTGCAAAATCAAAGTCCCATAATGATGCCACAAACTCAGCCTCCTGCTCATTCCACTGTCAAACTCACTCCCACACTTACTTTTGCTTGTCTAAAGCATGTGCACCCACCTGAAGTACAAACTCCAAAGTTAAGAGAGTGTGAAAGGGATGTGTGTGTGTGTGCATGTGTGTGTGTGCATGTGTGTGTGTGTGTGTGTGTGTGTGTGTGTGTGTGTGTGATAACACTCCTCAGGTAATCACTGTTCTCTGTGGATGGTAGAGGGATACACTGGAAACTCTGAAACCCCATTAGGCTGGAATTTCCCTTTGATGGCCAAAAGCTGCCTACCTAGCGCTTGACTGGTTGCTTGGCTGCTCCAGCAAGTGTTAGTTTTCATGCAGGCTCTCAAGATGACAAAGTTACGCACTCCAGATCCCCTGGAATAGGATTGTGTAGTTTACAAACTCAAATTCTTTCCTGTATGGATTGTTGAGAGTCGCTGAAGCGTGGTGCACTTTAGCCTGGTGAGCATTTTGAAACATTAACAGTTTGGTACTGGGAGGGATCAACAGTTCGATATTGCTAACCAAAGAACATGCCTGTGGTTACTAGTTCACATCAGAATTCTTTTAATGCACTCCCACTGTGTTCATCCAACAGTCAGTGGTTGTTCGACCCTACATTTAACCCCACTCACCACAGAGTGCTAAGAAAACATCACTGCTAATCAAAGTCACAAAACCTGAGTTCTAATTGGCGTGAGTGCTGTGACAGTTTTGACATTCATGTACATCTGACATGAAAATGAAACTGCTTTGTGTGTGTGTGTGTGTGTGTGTGTGTGTGTGTGTATAAATGTGTGTATTTCAGTACAACTGTCAGCTAACTGCTCCATCTCTTCTTTGAGGAATGTCACTTCTGCTCACTTCTCATGATACTTTCAAGCTGATACACCCAGTGGGCCTCTATACTCACAAAGAGCCACTGTATATCCACGTCTGAAAGTCTAACTGGCTGCTCAGGAGCAGCTTGAAGGACACTCCTCTTGCCATGTTGCTGAGGTCTACTCAAGGTGGGGTTGGGTTTATCTTTTGCAGTTCGGTGCTTAAAGAAAGCGGGAGAAAGAAGCTCAGGGAAAGGTGGGGGTGTTTTGGAAAATCAATGAATGCGTGGGACATAGTGGTGGTCCACCTGAAAGGGAACACGTCATCAATTAAACAAACATGGCGAACAGGGCCAATTCATCAGAGAGCGGCGTGGATCAGCTATTGGGTTCAGCTTCGACGTGACAAATGCCGGACCTCCTCTGTGTGCCCAAGGTTGCAGATCGATAGAGATCATCATTGTGATGTGGCCTTTTATCTCACAACCTGCTCCCTTAAGCCTTATATTATTCTATTCCCAACACAGAGATCTCACAGGAGGAGGGGGGTGAGAAGGGCACAGGCCTGATTTTATCTTTTATTCTCAGAACGTATGGGTATCATTTGTTCAGAGTGTTTTCGCAGTTTTTGATGATCACCTTGTCCTGAAGCAGGAAAGTTTTGAGGGTTCTTACGGGGTTTCATAGCTGCTGTTGCAGCTGGTTTCATCCTGGGATTATTCCGCGGCAGATGAATATCATTCTGGTTAACATGTCGTTGCTCACTGTGGGATTGACTCCTCTCAACACAAGCCGGCTCCCCCTCAGCGGCACTTATTCAAATGTGTCAAATCCGGCTGAGAGGAAAGCCTCCTGGGTTGCTATTGATCGGTGCCATTATGGAATTCCATGCCAATAAACTGTCAAGACTTACTGTAACAGTCCAATGATTAGGCTGTGCTTCAGTCACGTGACTGCGGAGAGCTTCCTCATTATCAGAGGCCATTATGAGAAAATGGAGTTTTGCAATTGAGTTATGCAATGATAAATATTGACTTATTTCAGCTTTAATCGTCTGGTTTAACTGTGTTATTGGTGTACGGGCCTATAGAGTTGCCAGTAATTGCAGTGTTGTTATGTGCATCATGATCCACTCTTGACTTTTTTTCAACCCTCCTCTGTCTTACCCGCCATGTCAGGCACACACCAACTTTGATGTTATGTCCAATTTCTGAAATATTTTCCTGAAAGCAGAACATGTTGGGAAAGTTTTTGATGTACCATGTGTCTTCAGTGGATCTGATTTAGGCTGTGTTCGCATATACGTCTAGTGGTTTGTTCAATATTTCCAGTAACTTTTTCCACGTAAGTGAAATGGAAAGTGACTGCAAGGTGCACAACTGAAGGTCCCTCTTGCAAAGAAAAAAAAAAGGGACTGTTTTTTGGCAGAGTGGATCACTTTCGACAGTCGAGAGAGGTTCACCATTTAGAAAAGCACAAACTGAAGTAAATTGCTTTTTTTCTGGCAATTTTCTTAGCCAGAAAGCAACAAAAACATGCAGAAACATGCAGTGTTGGTGGAGAAACTGCTCATTGTAAGTGCAAATGAAACACTTTTATCCCATGCTATACGTATTCTCTGCTGCGCAGAACATGGTGTATTTTGGGATTGGAATAGGACTATAATAAAGAGAAGAACTGGTAAACATGGTGACCTTCATATAATGTGAACTTACCATATCAGGCCACAAACTACTTGCAGTCTCAGTCTTTATATGCTAATTTCCTACGTATCCTCCAGTCTAACTTTGTCAAATCTGTTCAGCTCCTTGCAAGTGCTGAAACTTTACACCTGCACTGTTGTGTAAAATATGCATGCGGACACTATCAGTTACATGCTTCTAGCCTGCTCCAGCTGGGAGAAATTGAGGATATTACAACTCACTCTGTGTTTCACCAGCCAGCCCCAGTTTCCCAACACTGATTTGAACCAGTCTCTGCTATCTGCTCTTCATTAGGTGATTTCAGCCCCGCTAGTAGCTGCAGGAACGAATAAAGGCAGGGCTTGAAAAATCACTCCAGCAGTAGCAATGGACAATTATAGCAGAGTGGGCTCTTGTTCTGTTCCTACTGAAATCAAATGCTAACATGTGTAGCTTAACATATAGCTGTTATCATTCCAATGACTCTGTGTCGACGTAACAGATTTTTTGCACAGTTTTATACCGATTGACCATTATACACTTAACTTATACACTTTTGTTAATGCGCTGTTGCATACTATATTTTTTACTCGTTTT
Source organism: Chaetodon auriga (assembly GCF_051107435.1). NCBI lineage: Eukaryota > Metazoa > Chordata > Actinopteri > Chaetodontiformes > Chaetodontidae > Chaetodon > Chaetodon auriga. The sequence goes on from NC_135081.1 coordinate 8,850,400, forward strand.
CTGTAATATTTATTATGGAAAATAAGATTCTATTGCCCCTAAAGCGATAGAGAACTATATACAAGAATGAATGATGGCGAGCACTGAAATTGCATTGGACCTTGAAATGTATTACAGTGTGCATTAAAATATAAGAAGCCCAACCTCAGCAGTCCTGCAACAACATCCTCTTGACTGTTTTTGATGCAGCCACATTGTGAGCACCACTTGCTGATGTATGGAATTTGAAGAGTTCAGAGTTGTCACTGTCAGTGATTGACATGATGAGACGATCAATGTAAAAGCCTTCCTGCCAAGCAATAATCCATCCAAACTGATCACGCTTAAAATTGCCCAGGGGTATTGATTACATGTGCAGGTCCAGAAAACACCGTAAGCACTGTGCAATAACAATCACGTTAGCTAAGGAGGCAGATTGTTTTCCCTTTTCCTCTTCTTGTGGAATTGCTCATTCTCTTCATTTCATGTACACTGTGCATTAAAAGCTCTTCACTTAAATAAGTGGGATGAGTTGGTTACTTTGCCCGGTTTGTGAGAGATTGTCTCAGAAACCTTTAGTGTGGCCATGCTAATGCTTTAGTATGCAGCATGCCAAGCAATTGCATGGTTAAAGGTTTAATTGTTTTTGTCAGAATCATTTCAAAAGTAAAATCTGATGTGTTTTTCCTTTGTGACCAAAATTACAAATCAAAGCAACGATGAAAGTCAAGCACTGTTCTACCACAGAGGAATATATTTGAAATGTTAGTTTTGGACGTTTGGAAACATGAAAGGTTATTCACACTAAATTACAATGAAAATGTACAAAACTATACAGTGACGTCTGTTCATTTGATGCACATGTATTATTTGAATTATAAGCACAGCCTGGAACAAGCTGAGTGCCATCCCGAGGGGCAGAGAAGGTTTTAGTACCAATGCTCTTATCTGATACAGGATACGAGAACCAAAAGGCCAAATGTCAAACAGTCATTGTAGTGATTTAAAATTACTTTTCATATATTCCAGATTAGTCAATTAAGTCTACTGGGAAATAACTTATCTCCTACTTTCTCTTTGGCCCACATGCGACAGGTTGAGGACCTGGAAATTATTGTGGCCATTAGGCGCCGTATAACAGACCATGTAATGATTATTCTCACCGTAGTCTAAATAAGCACATAAAAGGTGATAAAAGAGATATGGAGTGGCAGTAGGTTGCCACCTTAGCAGTCTGCAATACAGTATGTAGGACAAAGCTGTCCATGATCACAGTCGACCATTGCATTACACCTTATCATTTCCTCTGGAGCTGAAACTCAAACTGAGACTCATCAATAATGCACCTATGATCTCCCATTCAGAAGATCTCAATGGCAGATCAAGCTACTGTAGTATCTCCTCTCCACTCTCCGCCTCGACTTCTTCCGCATACTTTCTTTAAAGCAATGTCCATACATGGAAATTCACTTTACTGACCGCAATCTCCACGCTAATGACTTCAAATGTCCAGGAGCCTCATTTGGGAGTTTAGTTGTCCACATAGATTTTCCCATTAGTCCAGTCCAAGATTCATTCTGTCTTTTTTATTAAAACCCACACAAATGGATGTCTCCATAATGAGTTTTTTTTTTTTTTTTTTTTCCTTCCGTTGGCCACAGCAATATAATGTCAACCGTTGTATCTGGACAAAATGATATCCCTAACTATATTGGGTGAGAGATGCCCCTCTATTAAGCTGTCTTACTCCCTAACTGAATTATTAAATACACAGAATCTGGTTAAGCAGTGTACATTTTCCTAAAGGTCAGAAAGTTCATTAACTATGGACTGCCATCGATTGCATCCTTGTGTAGATCTCTGCGTGGTGAGGGTTTTCGAACCAGTATAGTGAGTATATACAATAACATGATTGCTGCATGTGTTTATTGATCTTTATTTTTTATTTTTATGTTTATTTTCTATATATGTATATGTTTTAGTCCCATCACATGGTATAACTGTGGCAAATATACTGTTAATAGACTTTTTATCAGTAAAATCTGATGGTATTATTTTATTGCTTATGCGTTGATTTCACATTCTTTTCAAAGACGTATTAAAGGTAACAGTTCAAAAGGTTGTGCTTTTCTCCTCAGTCAGTTTCTGAATCCTTTCCACTTTTGCAAGCTAAAGAACATTTCAGTGTAAAGGCCTCATGCTTTTCCCCCCCCGAGCTGTATCTTTAAACAGAAAAATCCATAACGACTATGACAGCCACAGTATCTGTTTCACAACAGTCCGCTCATGTCAATCAGCATGATGCCGATAAAGATCTGTATTTTGATTGAATGTGTGCAAAACTACTCATACTTTACACAAGCGACTTTGATGTTAAACCATTTGAAATCATATCAGATGCTGCACGACGAAAGAACACCCAATCAGCAGAGATGATTTCATAAAGAGGGCTCTTGGGTTTCAGCGTCATAAATAACTCATGGTAATCCCATATTTCTCTGACTTCTCTCATTTGAGCTTGGGATGGAAAGAGGGCAGTTGTGACAAACATTGTTAGCGTGGCTGCCAAGCCGTTCTGACCTGGCTTTATGTGTCTTGGCCGCTCTAATTTCTCTGCGCAAGGACCTATGAGGTGATGTCCCAAGTTATCCATATCCTTACCTTTTCTAATCCATTACATACTCTTGCATTTAGAAAAAAAAAAAAAGCACTAGGTTGAGCTTCAGGGATGATTTTAAATGCAATCACGAGAATGTGTGTTTCCTTTTTAAGTAAGTGAGGCAGTCCATCCGGGGGGGAAGCATGAATTTTGTATAATCTCCTTGCTCTTTCATACTGTAAGTAATGTTGCTGTTTTTGACTGCTGTTTTACAATGATAATAATGATCATAATGTGTGAGGGCGTGTGCATGTCAGTGTACACGTGCCACTCTGGAAGGATTTTTGAAATGGCTTGATTCATAAGTCATGGGTACCCCTGCTGAGACCTCTTCCTACACGTGCAATTTTCCGAAGCCAGCCACTCACCAAGCAATAATTATGCTGAAGTTTTCAATTACACTCCTTCCATTTCATTAACAAAAAATGTTTGGCTATTGTATAATTAGATATATGAGCTTACCACCTACATTTAACATAGCCACTACACAGCAGCTTGATGGAAAACAGAGAAGGATTTTAACATGTGTGCATTTACGGCGGTTTAGTAGTCTTCTATAAAGTAAAATCAGCTAGACGTTATGCAGCAGGCCTCCCCCTCCTTTTTTCCATCATTTGCTACGGTCCTCTAATCTACAAGACGTATACAGACCTATAATTGAGTATTATGAGATGTTTGATGAAGTATGGGAGGTTTTGTTAACATGCAAGGTACACATGTACACTGGCTGCATGTTAGTTGTTGGTGCCTATAAATTTATATGAGATCAGACATCTGAACCATGTGTGGCCGTGATTATTAGTTACCTTAGCCCCTGGCGTTAAATTAAAGTAGGAAATAAAGTCTAATATCATCCCAAGTGAATATTTATCCTCCATTAAATGATGTTCTAGAATGTTTACACTCAGAAACTTACACTCTGTCTCCCCTCTGTCTCTCTGCTGCAATGTATAACCCGTTGATAATATTATATAAAAAATTAAACTGTCCATCATCGTGGCTATCTTGCCATCTTAAGTGGCTGTACCCTGTTACCACACAGGCTTGAGTTTCAGAGCAATGCAATCCAATACAAGCCACAGAAACTCTCCTCAGTCCTGTCATTTTGTCTGTTCCCTTTCACATCCCTCGCAACAGGTTTCCACTGGATGCCAAGATTGTTCTCACTTCAGAGGTATGTGTTGCCGCTCTACCTACATTAGCAGAAAACCACAGAGCTTATTGTGTCTGAAAGTAACTTAAACCCTCAACTTGATGTCTGCAGCAGGTATTTCAAAGGCTCGCTGGTGCATGATAGGCAGTTCAAACTGATTTAAGAGCTTTCTAAATTGTATATTACCACTAAGTTATTGTTCACTTGAGATGTGCTTGACCTAGTTGCTTGACACCAGTACATCGCTGATGGACAGCAACGCCTCTAGGTGTGTGCGTGATGTCAAAAAGCTGACTGAGACCATGCTGGAGACAAAAAAAGAGAAAGAAATGGAGGAGGGAAGAGCGATCTGATGACGCAGAGATAAAGTCAGCAGGGGACAGAGTTTTAATGAGGCTGGCCTCTCATTGGAGAGATGGCTGGATGTTCAGTTCAGCTGGGCTGTAAAGTGATCCCGGCCTGATATTCCCCGGCCCTGTGACAGAATTATTAAAAGCTCATCCTCTTAATGCAGCATCCACAGTGTCACCTTTCACAGGTCCTCAGAGACACTTGCCCAATAGGACTGCCTTTTTTTTTTTCCACAGGTAAATTGGCAAAGAACAGACAAGCACCGAATGCAACATTACCGACTGTGCGTGGTGACGGTAAATTGAACCCTCACACAACAACTTGGAGCATGACTTGCTTTCAGCCACACTTAATACTCTTTTCTATCTGTCAAAGTTAGACATGAGTATTATGTATATGAGCCCTAATTCCCTGTCATTAGTGATGCTAATTGCATTATGGTGGTCATCAGTTGCAAAAATGATCTCAAAGTGGTGTCCATTTTTAAGGCAATTTTGATACTAAATGGATTTTGCCTCTTTGTGTATAGGAGCAAGCCCCCTCAAGCCTGTACTAATTACATCCATAATCAAATGCGTTCTGTGCCTCCTTGTTAATGACATTGATCTTTTGGAATATCCGAGCCTATATTCTGTGAGATTATTGGATAAAGTGCAGGGCGAAGTCTGCGTGACCCCAGGAGGAAGACGTCGCTGCAGACATAAGTGGGTATTAAATGGATATAATTAACAGTGACCCTTCCTGGCACTCTGCGCTGCCGAGGCCTCTGGTCCATGGATCATACAGCAGAGGGAATGAATTAGCATGGGTTAGGAATGGGAAAACTAAAATTAAGAAAAAGGGAGATGGGCTGAGAGATAGATCTGTGTTGAGCCAGTGGGCTTATCAGCTGATAGGGGCCACAGGTGTAGCGGCCAGGTTTCACTGATGGGGCAAAATCCATCATTTACAAACTTCTGCGCTTAATATCACACCAAAAACCAAACGCTTTATTGGATACTTGGATGGATTTGAACGAATGTTCCTTCTCTTCCTTCGTGTTTGCATTAGCAACCACATATGCGTCCTGAGTGGGCACTGACTATTTTTGCTTATTGACCTTTCAAAGGTCACGACCTTATGGCTCTAAGCCATTGTGATGATGTAGACAGATGATCTGGACTGAGATGAATCTAACCTTGCAACATAATAATTTTCCTCCTCACAATACAAAGGCTAATTGAGTCATGTGCTGTGTTTGTAAATGCATCTCACTGCAGAGCTGAAAACTTCAATTTCTATGACACACTGACTTCTCTTTACAAGTCCGTCTGGCAAACGGTCCACCCCTGCACAGGTGGGTCCCATTGCGGTGTGTGTGTGCTGTTTGGTTTTCTGCTGTACTGTTGGCATGATGAGGGTAATTGGAGTGTTGGTCTGGTGAATCAGTGCCAGCCTGGGTGGGCAGATTGCATATGATGATCATGTTCTGACCAGATGGCAAGCTGGCAGAGGGGCTTGAATTGGCAGGGTGTGTATGTTTGCATGTGTGTGTCTGTGTGTGTGTGTGTGTGCTTGGGAGGGTGGCGATAGTAATTTCTTTTGACAGCTCATTTAGAAACATAAATCATCCCTCAGATACTCATATAACTGACAAAACACGAAAAATAAAGAGAACTTGTGGCTTTTTCCTGTACTTTGAATTTTCTTTTTTTTTTACAATATCAAAGTACAAATGAAATTTACAAACTGTCCAGACCTCTTGCCACAAAGGGAAATGAGAATTACAGTGACTTAATCTGAATGACTTTGGAGTTTAAATATGATGCCAAAATCAACTAAAATAAAATGTACAACCAAATATATGTTAGATATGCTGCTTGCCCACAAATAGAACAGAGCAGAAAGCATCATATAGCAGTCTGTGAGACGGTGATTATGCCAGTGATCAAATCTCAACAATGCCCACCTACGACAAGGTTTTGCAGTTAAGATAATCTGGTGAATCCAACTTTTAACACAAACAAACAAGCCTTGCAGAAAGAAGAGAGGTTTAGGATAAGACTATGAAAATGTTCTTGTGGGACGGCAATTGAGTGCTTTTGAGCTATCGGTAAAAGAGATGATGAGAGGTGGTACCTAAAATCAAGGAACGAATAGCAAATGCGTGCAGGTTTTTCTGCACTTCTTTGGTGTGATTTATATTTCTCCCTCTGCACCAAAACAGTGGACCACTAGCAGACCTCAATGTGGTGGCCAGTCTCATGTTCTTGTCTAAAATCCAAGCCGCTTGGAGATGTATTACTTTCGAAGATGACAAATGGCTCCAGCAAAGTTTTGCACATGCGGCCGGATAAAGTTTATCTTTAGGGCATGTGCAGCTGCCAGCAGTACTTCCAGAAAACTTTAATCTTTCCTTTCAGGGGCTCACTTCCTATTTCTGCGCTGGGGACTTGATGGGAGGCAGACCGGGGGTGTTTTGACACCCGTCTGAGGAAACGATCGCAGTGAGTGGGCCTGCTGCTGCCGCTGCTGTTACAGTGCAGCCTGTCTCCTGTGGTTCCTGCTGGCTGTTTCTCTGTAACTTACTGCCCTGGCTACTTAATTAGAGCTTTAAGTTGCGGGGAAAGAACCCAGTCGGAGCAGGGCGCTTCTCCCAGTCAGCAAGCCATGTGGCTAACCAACGAGAGGAAGGTGGTTTTTATTGAGAATAATCCATCAGTGTGATCTGATGAGGTGTTGATTAAGCTACAGGGTAGATGATAAGCAGCTTATTAAATGTACCAGATATGTGCTCCATGTGCAGGCAGATATTACAAGGGGTCGAGTCACTTGCCCTCACACATCAGCGGGGGCAAACATCATTACAGTGATGCTGTACTGCTGCACACCAAACAAATAAATTAAAAAAGCATGGAGCAAAGCAAACTGGCAACAGTAAACACTATTGATGTGGCCGGCAGATTTCATTACAACACTCTGCTGTTTCAACTAATGACTAACTTCTTCAGCAAAATCTAACATTGTGAGAGCTGCAGCGGTGAGAGAGAGAGGGAAGGAGGGAGGGAGCATTGCTGGCGTTGCTGTCAGTAGGGGGCTCAGGCCAAGTGGGAAAACGTCAGCACTGTCAATGGGAAGGAGGGCTTGATGCTGCAATGATAGGCCTCTGTAATGGGCACTTTGAAAGAACAATCAGGGCCTTCTGTGAATCATATAGCCCGGCATGTAATTCATGTTTGCGTCTCTGAATTTGTGCCAGACCATGAGAACAAAAACTATTTGTAGTCTGTAGAAACTAAGCTAAAGGTTATGCATGTCCTTTTATGAGTCGCAGCATCGTGGCTCATGGTCTGACTCATAGCAGATCCTGATGTGTTTTTCTGCTGTTTATTTCGTGTTTTTTGGTTTCCTTTCTAGAGTCTCTATTTTTATGCAAAGAATTTCCTGTTACATGACTTTGTTGTTTTATTGTCAGATATTTTGTTGCAGCCCACCCCGGGAAGTATCAGTTTCCGAGGCTGTTTATGTGTATTTACAGTATCATAATGTTATACTGGGAACATTTTGAGCTTGTTAGGGTGGATGTCAAAATGAGCCACCACCTGTGTGTCACTGCCAATGCATCAAATGTTGGCTGGCAAAGGTTGCTTCCTGGTGACATCATAGACCACTGTCAGCGCAAAACTGGGATCACCAGGATGTAAGCCAAACTCCATTTTACTCCATTCTCTTGCGTTATGATGTAACTACTTCAGCAGCGGACAGGGAGGATGTGAAAAGATTATAGCTCAATAAATGTGAAAAATAAATAAATAACCTGAACACTGTGTGTTGCAATTGAGTGAAAGCTACTTTAAGCCAAGCTGGTTAAGCTAAATACAGTGGATAAATGGTTAAAATAGTTATCCAAAAGTAACAAATAAATGGTTGAAATAAACATTTCAAAGTGATGTGTGAAGTGAAGGATAAATGGTGAAATCATGAAGCTCAGTGGCCCAAATGGACACATAGTTGAAACCTAAAGGTATCAGATAAATGGTGGAAATTGTTAGATAAAAGTACTAAACACAAATAGCTATCTGAAAGTATTAAACAGTTGCAAGAATTAGCTAAAGGTCATTGATAAATTGTTGAAAAGTACACCTTCAGTCACTCCAAGTGGCAGGCAAAGGCAATAATGATTATTATGCATGATTATCACTTTATATAAATAATACTGTAAAATAACATCCAGTCTAAAATCAGTTCATATGAGCACATTTGCATGAGTGGTGTTGATGAAGGGGTACTCGAGTTAATCTGCATTTAGAACACTGCATGGCATGGTCTGCGCAGCATACGACACGATACGAATGAAAGCAGTTCATGTCACAATATATCTGGCAACAACGCGACAAAAGATGGAGGACGATAATTAATAACAGATCTTTCTTCCCATCCTGTCGTCACTGTGCTTCACCTTAAGGAAAGAAAAAGACAAATCTCTATTGCTTAACCCCCCTGCTCCTCCTACCAGATTAAAAATTCATAAGATATATTGAATCGGTGTGGAAATCCCAAAATATATGCAATTTGATCAAGTGGGGATTAAAAGTGTCATTGTGCTTGTCAATAAGGGTTGGCGGCGACGTGGCAGTATCGCATTGACTCCTGTGTATTAATACTCAGTGTCCTATTGGGCCATCAGGTGATTGTTTGGAATGTAAATGATGCTGCTGATGGCTCTGGTGACTGATGGCTTAAATTCCAATTAATCAATTGCTTCATCAGTTTCCCTAATTCAGATCAAATATCTCCTGAGTGCACACTCTTCTTTCAGTGGTATTAGAAGAAATAAATGCTCTGGAAGTAATTTTCATCAATCTCGTGTACATGCCAATATCCCTCACAAGCCCAGTCCAGGTTGAGGACTTAATGTCTTAAGTGTGTGTATGTGTGACTGTGTGTGTGTGTAGCAGAGGGATTTGCATATTAGAGAGGGATGTAAGGCAGCAAAATAGGACTACATGACTATACGTACTCCTTTAATTATTTTACTTTATAGGTATTAGTTATTTTACGTATCTTTAACTGGCTTCACACACGCAGTGTCTTTAGTTGTATGATGATGATGATGATGATGATGATGATGATTATAAGACAGCCTTTCACGCATATAAGGTATTCCACTGCTCCATAAGGTGGTTATGACAGGTCATAAGATCCCACCCATAAGGAAACCAACCAAGCGTGTTAAATGAACCTGACGTGAGCCGACCTTTTGTCCAACACGCCTACACATATCATCACATCTCAAAACCCAAGCTGCCACGGAAAGCCTCACTGTACGATAAGCCTTGTCAATTATACAAAATAAAATCAACTATTCATAAGTAGGCCGTAATAGGATATTGGCTGACAGATTTAATAATTCAGTTTTGCTGGGGCTTAACTGGTATTAGTTTGTAGCTAATGGTCGCCTTTGTAAAAAATTCATTGAAGACAATGCTGGAGTGAGAAGATACACATAATTATGCCTACTTCATTTACTTTAGCCTCCCTGCAATTTAAAAGCGACTTCTAAAGAGTCCTCGACTGTTTAAGCATGCAGAAGCAAAGGTACTGTAATTTGATTTATGAATTTGATCCCACCACCCCCTAATTTAATTCATCAATGTTTCAGAAGGAGCAATTATGCATTGTGCTACAGCTCTTCATAGCTCCATTATCCAGCCTGAATATCTTTGTCAGAGGGTGTGTAATGGTATTGCTACATATTCCATAATGGCTAGACAGGGCCTTGTCCCTCACACCCATTATTAGCATGTCCTTCTCCTTAAATTGAACTTCTTTTTTTGAATAATAGCTTTTGACAGCAGCAGATAACAAGGACATGACTGAAGTTTAAGCGGCTGTGCAGAGATACGCTACGCACTCAAGGACCTGGACAAGTATGTTTTGTTTTGTTTTTTTTCTGATCTTTTTGTTTGATGTTAAGAACAAATATGCCATTTGCCAAACTAAAAGCCTTGTTTGATGTGGCCTCTGCCTGCTGGCGTATGGTCTGTAGTGAGTATGCATAATGTCAGTGATCCATTTCACATAGGGTTTTAATTTGCTCATAGTGGAATAATGGCAACCAAAGTGTTTTAATCTAATTAAAACTGAATTCCTGCACACATGGGATTAGAGCAAAATTAAAACATTTTCATGAGAATGGCTCCATTCAATCATTTCCATTCATTTGTGAGGCTGTACGAGTGTTTGTGACCTCTTTGCATTGCTTCTCATTCGCATCTGCAACAAGAAAGAGCTTAATGGTGAGGAAAACACGGTTTTGTTTGCACTACATGGTGTGAATTATCTGGGCATGAGCGTGTGGCCAACCAAAAGTAGCTATCAGACCTCTGAGAACATGCAGCAACGCAGCCCCCCCACACACACGCACACACACATACTGCCCCACCACCTCCACCACCCCTCAACAAACGCTCAGCGGTCGTGAACTACATCGATCTGAGGTATAATTCTCTATGAAATTGATGGATGAGGGCAGCCATTGACAGAAAGGGTAAAGACCACTTTGAGATGTCCCCTGTGAATAAGTATGATGGAAAATAGATTGTTGAAGAAGATTTATGTTTGTTCTCCACTGCCACAGGAGAGGGCTACCCTCCTCTCACACCAACCGCCTGCACCCACCCACCCCAGCTCTGACCAATCAAACATGTCATGTGGTCAGATTAAGCTGACTGGCTCTATTCAAACGCCAGCTTCGTGACGATTAGCTCATTCTCAAAGTACAAAAGGACAGGAACCGCTTTTCTCATTGGGGAATGTCATCTCTTTATTACAGGGGTGACGGGACAGTTAATGAGCTACATAATGCTAAAAACAACCATAAGACACATGTAACCATATTTTTATTTTAAATTAACAATATTTTCAGTTCTGTTTCCTTAAAATGTCCCCAAATATGTTCCATCACTGTAGTGAACTACTGAGGTCATGAAATAATTCTGAGGACAACAGTTTTACAGTGAACTAACAAAATTAAGGGGTGAAATATGTAAAGAAAACTTGAAGTCTTAAGTTTTGTTAACTCTGGAAGAAAGTCTGTTCATATTGTTCATGGACTGAGAATGCACCTGCAGAACTGATCATTTTAGTAATTCATACCTATTTCCACACAGGACAGGCTGTTTCAGCTGGTGTGCTGCACATGCTGCATTTCACCGAGAAGAAAGGCATTCACAAGCTGAGCTTAGTGAATGTGTGTACAGTATGTCTAGCTCCTGTCCTGGCTCCTCTGTGGCATAGTATTGTTTGGCTGCCAGCAGTGTAATCAGATAATACCACTGAGAGGTCAAAAGCACTGCAAGCTTTAGCTTCAGATTTCTGTCACCTTTTACAAAAACAACCAAAAGACCTGTTTCAAAAAGTGTCTGCAGCCAGCTGCAGGTACAACTGTAAATCAACTTTGAAAATTGTTTTTCATTGCACGTTTACCACAAGGTGTGACTTAATATGGGAACCAAACAGAACTTGGAACATGCACCTTTTACTTACAAGAGCAAGGCTCTGTGGATGGAAGTGTCGGTGTGTTGGTCAGTTCACCACTGTGGTCCATACTGGAATATCCCAACAACTTAACAACTTTTGGATGGATGACCATCAATTTTTTTTTTTTTTTTTTTTTTCCACGGACCTTCATTGTCTGCCTGCTGACTTGATTTCACCTTGAGTAGGAAGTTCCACTTTGAGGTTGACATTTTTCAAATGTCTTGACAGCTGAGCTTTGTGTTCAGTGCTAATTGTGTAAATAAATAATAGCATCTTTTCAAATGTACTGGTCAGCGCATGCCACTTTCCGAGAGCCTCCATGGAGACGCATCACTGAAGTTGCCCCTGCCAACCAACCTCACCTCAATAGTATGTCAGTATGGCAGTTCAGATGCGCCCATTATCCTCTAAATGTAAGCAACTGTCTTTGTGAGCATGTTAGCATACTGAAGCTAACATTTAGCTAGTACAGCCTCACAGTTGAAAGGTTGTAGACTGTTGGTCTGCTTTAACAGCAGTGTGCAATGCTGTTTTTGATCCATGTAATCAGTTTATCTCAAGGAATTTCAATTGAATCAACATAAGATATATTATTGATAAAACAGGTCATTGATATTATTGTCCACTTCAGCTGCAGTCCTCAACATCTTCTATAAAATAATTGAGTTGTTTGTTGCGCTGTAAGAGAATAAAGTCCTGCATAGAGGACATAAAGTGTGCACTAACAGCCTGGCACACCATGCACTGAAATAGAGGCATCAACCTGGTGGCAGTCAGTTGTGTTGCATTCAATAGTTTGTTGTTGTATTTTGTAGCTGTTCAGCATTTGCAACAACTTTGTGCTACTGCAGCCTTTTTCAAAAACCTCCTCCAACATCCTCATCACATCATCTTTTCCCGAGGAGAGTCATTTTTATGTAATTCTTGAAATCCCCATCACATCATCTGCGCTGTAGATCATTTCACTTATTTCATTTCCCTCAAAGGTTGTGACACTGTTCTTATTTTAAGGAACCAGCAGTGCACGTTTCCAAAGCATCCCTTCTCTGATCAAGCTGTAGTCAGAGGGTCAGAGGGAAATCTAGCACAAGCATGATGTCCATGTTTAACCTTTTGGTGTCATGATCAGCGTCTTGTGTGGGCTCTGCCTGTAGCCCCTTCCCATGATGCTCTGCTGGTAGGGGTCCTCTCCTTGTGTAGCCTTTATTTACATGATCCTCTTATGAAAACATCACCTTTGGCTTCCCTGAGGGTTGAAACAGGATAAAACTAGTATCAATTAGGCCAAGAAAAAACTCTTCCTACAAACGAAGTATCCAAAACTTCAGACCTCAGTGGGTCTCGCTTTCATCGGGTTCCCAGAGGGCAAAGAGGTCTCTCCTTTGTTTATGTTTGATTTGGCAGCCGTTGCCAAGCATCATTTGTTGTCAGCAGTATATGGGGACAAAGAGGGGTTTACCTTCATTTTTTCTGAAACTAGTTTGCAGCAGTGAGTTCAGCTTCCTCTCATGATATGCAGAAGTACAGCAAGACCTTGAATGATAAAACATCAAAAATATTGACAGAAAATTGACCCTGTCAAGCACACACAGGACCAATTTCCATAATGCGTGACCTGTAATCACTGATGAGGTCAGAGTGGACGCTAAAAGGGCTGTGTGTCTGCATGACCCGGACTAGTAATCCAATGTATTGAAAAGCAGAGTGTGAATAAGAAGAGGTGTTTGATCTCTTGTATGAATATGCTGTTTGATCAGCACAGTCACTTTGTCACAGATGTATTCAGAACAGGCACGAAATATTTCTAAAATATTTCCTAATATATCTCTATGGCTCTGACTATGATTCATGCTATATTACAAATGCGCGTGTTCTTGAATGCCATATTTAGCATGACCACGTGGCATTAGAGGGATAGAAATATGAGGAAACTATTTTTAACTGTCAGTGTTTCTTTGTTTGTAATCCTTTAGAGGACCTTTCTTAGCTTTGGAACATTGATGTCATTTTAAGGCTACAGTAAGGATTGATATTAATAATCCTAACCCTAACCCTTATTTGACGAGTTAAAGCAGTGTGTTAGCAAACAGTTACCTATTATGCATACAACATGTTGAATATTAGAATTCATTCAGAGTTGTGTTTATGGCCACCTGGTGAACGTAAGGCCAATATTCACTCTCCTTTTAGCTCTGTTTTAGTCTACACCAACTCCTGAGGGATACATCTGTCTCTGCAGCAGCTACATGCTCCATTATCCTCACCAGCTGGTCAAATCAAAATCATATCAGATTCATACAAAACAGGCTCAATGTCATAAAAATGATTCATCAATGCCCACCCACACATATCCAGACAGAGAGACAGACAGATGGACAGACGGAGAGATGGAGACACTGGCTGGCCTGAGAGAGACAGGTAGGTTTCAAGCTTGCTTTTGAAAGATGGCACAGTTATTATACCTCTTATATGATCTGGCAGTTTGTTCTAGTGGGCCCATAGTAACTGAAAGCATCTCCACCAGATTTACTTCTGATCGTGGGCACAGTTAGGAGACAGTTAGTTACAGTTAGTTAAGTCTTCTGCTTTTGTTTTTATTTTTCTTACTGCAAAGCAATACAACGGCAAGATGTTGCACCATGTCAGTCTCAGTTTTGTGTACATCTGTTTCCCCACGAGATCACATGAGAGGGATCACGTGAGGTGATGCATTGCTCCCTCTAGCACAACAATCTTAATATGTAGTATGTGATGCACCATTACTTTCAATTCTTGTAGAGTGTGCATGTTTGAAATTAGAGAGAAGAACATCTGTGAAGTTTCTCTTTATGTGTGTGATGCAAACCGATTTGAGAATTGCTTCAGATTTTTAAACCCCTCTAGTCTGAGCCATGCTTTGACTAATATATGAGAAGAGTGACTCCAAAATCTACTCCTGTCTCTGTCACATGTCTGTCTCAGGTGTGCATGGTGCTTGTCCAGGATGCAGCATAAATTGTAGTATTCTAAAAGTGAAAAAGGTTGGTCCAAGGTCTGATTGTTGATCAATCCGTCTTCTGGGAGAGTAGCTTATTGTGACCAATATTTACTTTTATTGTTAGGCAGCGACAATATTAGCGATAATATTATGATGGCAGCAAAGAAGGTAGGCAGGTGATGTAGTATAGAGAGTAAGAAAGTAACAAACACAGGATTTTCACCCAGAAGGCCGCTGTTCTTATTCCATGAGAAACCGAAACTCAGACTTATTTTATCTTATGAGACATACACTATGTATAGTGTATGTAACAGTAATCTTTGTAACCCAAACTGTGATCTTTTCTTAATCTTAAATAAGGGCTTTTGGTGCCTAAGTTTTCGAGAGTTTGGTTCAGGGCTCAGGTTAGAGAACAGCTGTGGTGACAGTCCTCAGAAGTATAGTGATACACTTGTGTGTGCAGCTCCCCGTGGTGACCTGTCACCTGTTTGATTTCATGCTGCTAAGAGATGAACGGGACAGTGAGGATGTCCGCGCGGTGAAACGAGCTGTCACACGCACCCGTCATCTTATGCAAAGGCGTAACCTGAGCCTTCATAAGACACCAGCACTGAAAAAAAGAACGAGCATCCTTATACCGAAGGACCTTTATATCCCTCTTCACGAAGAGATGACACCGCCAAGATCTGCGCCGCAGAGTTTGTTGTCTTCCCGAAGCACTTAATGTGATCAGAGAATTAAAATTTCAGCGAGTCATTTAATGATAGCACGGGCCAAAGGGCCTGCAACTCCAAGCTAGGGTTTCCCGCAGTTCTGCAGTCATATCTCTGGCATCCCAAGCCCTCTCATTTTGTTTGTGCTGAGTACATTACAGCCCTCACTCGCTCCCTGTCCCCGTTTAATGTGATCAGATAGATTTATTATGGGCCATGAGGTCATTGGGATTTTCTGTAATTGGACTCAGGCTGAATTGCATTAACAGGTCCACAACACTGTAAAGAAGAAGCATTTATATTTAATTACTTTTATTGAGCCCCTGCTCATTTTATTTGTAATGAAACACATGTTGTGATTGAGGGCAGAATGGAATTATATTTAAATAAGAAGAGCAAATGTTGCCCTTGAACTGACAGGGTGGGTTCATGATATCTCTTTTTATGTCTTTCCTTTTTTAATACAGATACAGAGAGCGCTCTGGGACTCTTGTAAATATGTAAATACAGACATTACAAGGACATTTTTCGAGGATATTTTAACAGCTTAAATCCAAGGATTAGCTGGCATCTCTTGCTCGCTTTTTTTTCCTTTTTCTTTTCTTTTTTGTTCTTTGAAAATTTATCTGCTGCTCAAGTGAGCGAAGGACTTCTCAGTTACACTTGAATGAATGGAGCATATCAGAGTAGCAACACTTTGATGAGCGTTTTATGTATTTCAAGGGATTAGTGTTGAGAGACTTGGAATGCTCAAAAACAACCGAAAATGGGATAAATTAGCAGTTTCACTCTTGTTCATTTTTTTTTTTTTTTTTTTTAATCCTCTGCAGTGGGTCTGTATGCTTTGGAAGCCGGCCAGTGTATGTGTACAGCTATGAGACATCAATGTCAGCAGCACTTTTGGCATGCGTGTCTGAGTGTGTGTGTGTGTGTGTGTGTGTGTGTGTGAGAGAGAGAGAGAGAGAGAGAGAGAGAGAGAGAGAGAGAATTTCTCTGTGTGTATGTGTGTTAGTGTGTCTGTATCTGTGTGTCTGGGCTGTAGATGCTTTGTCTCGTTAATGAGAGGCGTTCAGGGCCTCCACGGGGGCCTGTGGAAGATAATCTTCTCCTGTTTTGCTATGAAAGCTCTTCTCAACGTAACCGAAGAAACTAACTCAAATGGCGGAGGGCTCGGTTGAATAATTCAGCATTTACAATCAATTTTGGTCCCCACCTCATCTCGACACCTCTTTGGACCACAGGGCCTGCAGGCTCATCATGGGAATGTTGACAATTCCCCGTACAATGCACTCTGTGGCCCTGTGGCAACATGAGAGGCTATGGGAGCATGGATTTTTCTGTGAGTTTGCAACTTAGTATGCTGAATTATTAAACCCCCCCAGATGCTGTTTTATTGTAGAGTAAGAGCATGTGATTTTTTTTTCTCCAGGCTCCAAAGAAATTTACAGGGCTTTTTTTTTTCCTGAAGCTCACCGTATTGTGTTGGTGTCAGGTGAAAACTGGATACACGGCAAAGATATGTTTGATTCAAAGATAGATTGCCTGTGCACTTGCAGATTCGGTCTGTCCATAAATATAGTTATCTGACTCTATATTGTAGAAAATAACTAAGTATATTACTCAAGCACTATATACTTAAGAAAAAATGGAGGTACCTGTACTTTAATTGAATATTGTTTATCAATATTTTATACCACTCTATACATCTACTATACATCTATATATCGTACTGTTTAATCAACCACATTTATTTTACAACTATTGTTCATTTTCAGATCAATATTTTAAACACAACACAAATCATCATATAACACATGATTTATTGTCACAGATCAAACCACTAAACACAAGCAGAAGCAATGAACACCCGATTTGACTGATGCCTGATGAGCACATTTCCTACTTTAAGTACATTCTGCTGATAATAACGTATGCAATGAGAAGAGTAATAATCGTATCGATAGACAGATCTGTAAAGTCTACAATTTTGAGGTACTTGTACTCAACTTTTACTCTTTTACTCCACTACATTTTTATTGTAGACCTACTGTTTGCTCCACTACATATATACACAACAGCTTTATTTACCAGATATCATGATACTACATACTTTGCAAAACAAATGATCAGCATCGAAAATATGATGCATAGATTACACCTCAACCAGCTGCAACAATAAAATTCTGCTTACACAGTTATCCACCAAGAATAAACAATTTGCTTCCTGATGATTACACTTTTGATACTTGTGTACATTTTACTGCTGATACTTTTACACTTGTACTGTTTTTGAAGGCAGGGATTTCACTTGCAAGCGTATAATGTTTTTATAATGTAGTTTGCTGCTTTTATATACACAAAACATCTCAAAGCTTCTTCCACCGTTGTCATGTAATACTTTAAACAGAACAGGTTTTTGGGTGATACAATCTTAAGAGTACATGGTTATGTAACACAAATGTAACACACCTCTTTGTTCAGCTATAAACACATATGTTATATACAGAGGCTAACATATATGTCCAATGTGTGCTGAGAGTTTGTTGGTCTGGAGGCCTCAGCTTTCCAGAAGTATGTATTGGCTGTGATGAAGAGAGGAGGTGGGGGTGTTGTGGTGCAGCAGGCAGCTATATTCTCTTGTACAATAAGATGCAGTATAATAGTCTCGTGGATTACCTCAATTGCAGGTGATAACAGACAGGCAGCGGAGCGCACAGGCTGATACAGGACACCCACTCCTGTGTGGGAAGCCGTATGAATTATTTCTTGTTTCCCTGCAGACTGTCTATGGGGGCTGGGGGCCAGTGATGGGTGGGAGGAGGTATGTGTGTGTGTGTGTGTGTGTGTGTGTGTGTGGGGGGGGGGGGGGGGGGGGGGGGGGGGGGTGACAATGCTATGACTCAGTTTGACATTACAGGTATGGTGGGTGGAGCACATCCAGGATTACGTCTGTGAGTCATAGTTGTTACTTTACACTTTGCATTGACTTCCTAGAATGTTTGATCCCCAAATGTTTTTCTTGTGATAAATCTTGAGTCTTTCTAATGAATAAAATATGATAAAAATGTTCTTTGTTTTGTTTTTCGTCTCCTTTAATCTGCTGGTTGAGGGTGAGGTAGAGCTTGGCCTGTTCCTGCATGTCACCATCCGTCAAATGCTTGCTGGGAAGTGTTATGTGTGAGTACGTGTGTGTGTCAGTGAGCGTGTCAGTCACAGATACCGTATCAAGCAGGAGGCCGTAGCTCCGCTCAGTGCAACGCAGTATGCAGGATTCTTTGTCAATGGTGGAATCATGGAGGAAGGTGATACCTGGCTTAAGCATGATTAAATTGACACCCCATAGAGTGTCTCAGATACGTTTTTGTGCCCTTGATACTGTGGCGGCAGCTTATTCAACGCTGTCTCGCGTTCAGTCTCACCTGTCATGCTGACATCATTGCATTGCAATTACAGTGAGTGAGAGGGAGAATGCATTAGGCCAGCGTGGTGGGAAGAGGATCAAGGCAATGTTATCTCTTTTGTCTCCCCGCCGATCTGTCTTTCTACTGCCTTTGATTTTCAGGAGTGCTAACATCATCCCAGGACTCCCTTTTTTGTGTACGAATTATAACGGAGAAACTTCCAGCCACCACTAAAAGCTGAATCAAAAAGGTGACAGAAGAACACTTGGATTAGACAGTTGGAGACAGAACTAGCTCATCTTCCCCTAAAATGAATTAAAATCTCTTTCCATACAGTAAACACACGCCTACTGTGTGCATGGCAGCCTTCCAAAAAGGATTCATCGTCACAGTCATCTGTGGAAGTCCAAAAGACAAAAAGAGTAACTTCCTGAACATCTGCTCCCAAGATCAGAGCTCCCTGAGACTATTTTGGTGTTTGCAGTTGCTCAGAGGTCTGGAGTTCATGCTCCGTGGCATATTTATTATTTACATATTCAGATGCAGACAGTATTTATTTTCTCTTTGTTCCAGCAAATGTCCCACATTTCTGTCCAGGCACGTGTTTCCCCCTCAGTGGAACTGCTTGATGACATCGACTTTCAATGTGACTTTTTTTTAGAAATCGTTATACGTTGTAGTTTTGTGAGGCTTTTAAGATAAGTGGGTGACTTCTTAAAATCAGACCAAGTGAGAGAGAGAGAGAGAGAGAGAGAGAGAGAGAGAGAGAGAGAGAGAGCACTAGAGAGTGAAGAGGAGTCACAAAGAGACGCTTTGTTTATGGCCGTCTCTCTTGGCCACACGCAGGGCTTAGCAAGAGAGCATTTCCTGTACTGATTCATCCTCCACTCCATCATTTGTGTCTGTTAACAAAGGGAATCAAACACGTCTGTGGTTGCATGCATGCGTTATTTTTCACTGACATTCTCATGTTGCAGCATTAGTGTGGTCTGTTCTTTTTAATGTCACCAGTTACTGTATGAATCACCCAGTTCCATACAGAGTGAAGTTAAAGGAGAAGGAGGCATGCTGCAACCACATAGTAAAAATAATAGTCGTCAAGGTTGATCAGCAAACCTGCTCTATACCTGTCCAAAAAACATTCAAAGCAACTGCACATAGTGTTTTCCATGCAGTACAATGTTTGAATGAATGATGAGTGTGGGGATGTATGTATTTACTGAAAACTAAACCTGGGCCAGTCCCAGGTAGTTAAGTGAGTGCCTCAAACTCACAACAATATAAAACTCAAGTCAATTCACAGAATGAACACTTATCTAATATAAACAGTGACAAATATGGCATTTATTGTATTTTAAGATCTGTGTTATCTTTTCTTAGTTTACATAGAGCTCACATATTTCTAAATCTAGCTGTGTGTAATCAAACAACCACACATGACACAGAAAACCTGAGTAGTATTATTATTATTGAAATAGAAGTTGTGTATGCGTCTGTCTTAATGTGGAGTTTGCTGTTTGCACTCTATTTAATGGGAACATGGAGGTGACTATGCACCTAGTGTGGCAGGAGGGGGGTCATTAGTGGCCTCTGCAGCATATTTTGCCCTGAGGCTCCTAACTGCTTAATTTGCTCATGTTGAGTGTTGAAATGTTTTGATAAACAGTTTTAAAAACAAATTAAATTGAAAGCAAATGCAGTGAAAATACATCCAAATAAACTATAAGGGAAAGTTTGGAGGAAATTGGTCAATTCAGTAACTATATAAGTTGATTTTGAGTTGAAGTGATTTAGAAGATGATCCTGATTCAGCATCTTGACATCCTCAGAAAGGCCGATCCTGAGAACCAGCAGATTGTAATGTAGAGTAAATGAGGCTTTTTGACCCCCTTCCGTTAACTTTTTTCAGTTTTAAAAGCATTATTTAGACTCATTTTGATAGTATCCTCAGCTCAAGATCTTCTATTTTCATTAAGATAGACAGCTTTTACTGTTGTTGACAGATTATATTGCTAGTTACAAATCCCCTGCTTGACGCAGTATTGGTGAGTATGTTATAATCAGGGGATGCCAGAGAGTTTGATGGACACTGTGGGCAGGATATCCCAGCCCTGAAGCTCATTTTGAGGACATGTAAATATGCTCATTTGCAGAGGGTGGAAGAGTAATAAAACATGTGGGCCATCCTTTCACCAGAGCCTAGTTACGCTTGGCTCTGCCTCTGTGTTTGGGCCCAGCAGGCAGTGTGTCACAGCAGCCTCTCTGTGTGTGGCCTCGTTGTTTTGTCATCATTTCTTATGTGTTTAGGAATCGTCGGCAACAATTTGACCGCAGCGTGTCGTCTTGTGAGTTGAATGTGGAGAAAGCGCACACGTGGCCTGGGTGTCCCCTGCTCCGTTTAGCTGTAAACAAATGCGAACGCACAAATACAAAGATACACACGAATGTAAACACACACACATACGCACATGCACTCTGGGTTGCCGTTTCCTCGGCTGATTTATGAAGGTCATAAAGATATAATTGCTTTGGTTGCATATGGAGGATCAGAAGTGCCACATGCAGAGAGTTGTAGCTGTCCCAGTGTCAGCTGCTGCCCTCTGTGCTGCAGTTGTCCTCGAGCAAATTGAGGGGTACACCTGAGCCGTTTTCCATATGATGCCAGCATCGGCAAGGAGGGGGGAGAGGAAAGCACCAGGACATGGGCGGCTGTCTTGCTAATGGGACACTTAGACGTCTGGGCTTATGTCATTCAGTCCCAGCGCGCTGCATCCAATCGCCCCCCTATCGCTGGGATCCAGCTCCGCGGCGATCGATCTGCGGCTAGCCTCCTCCACCCCGGCGGTCATGGCTCAGGCAACCGGAGCTGTCAGGGTCCTGAGGCATCCCTCTCACCGTCTACCTCCCCCAGCCCCAACACACACACGCACACACACATACATGCAGTACTGTCCCACTGCCCCTGCAACTCCTGGCCTGACCTTGATCTGCCTCTGGAGAGCCCAGCAGGAGCACTTTGTAGTTGCATTCTGAGTACACAGACAGAAGTGTAACAACTCTGATGAAAGAAGAGAGAGAAGTGGGCCAAATGAATTCCAAAGTCATGCTGAAGATCAGCTCTGCTCAACTGCAACTGGCAACGTAATGATGAAACAAAACAGCAGTTATGCTCTGACCACCAGCTGATGGACATTAAATGGCAAACAACCACAAAAATTCAGAAAAAGTTGGTGGAGTATACGCAGAAACACCCAGGAAGCATTACTCAATGATTACCTATTGTACTGACTCTAAACTCTAGTTTCAAGATCTGATGCAGCTGCCAAAAGTAAATGACATTGACACTAAGACTCACCACCTGTCAATCAAGTCTGGACAGCATTTTAACATCTTCTTTTTTAGTTATGCAAACTGCATTGAGTGTAGGAATGACAATGTCAGTCACTCCACCACTCTGCTCCAGAGTGAAATATCTCGAAAAACTGGCAAGTGGATGCCATGAAATTTGGAACAGATATTCATGGTGCTGAGAGAAAGAATCCTAATGACTTTAGTGGTCCCCTGACTTTTCCTCCAGCGCGCCATAAGGTTCACATTTGTGGTTTTGAGTGAAATATCTTGACAACTATCAGATTTGCCACTCGTGCCCCACTCAGGGTGAATTGCAATGACTTTGGTGACACCTTAACTTTGCCGTTAACACCATCATCTGATCAGAAACTAGATTTGTGTAATGCTGCATACTGTGGTGCAAAACTCTCAGCCTCAGCTGTGCTTTGTGTTTAGTTGCTAGTAAGAAGATGATAGAATACTAACAGGCTAAACATGATGTATATGGTAAAATTATACCTGCTATTGACATGTTAGCATTGTCACTGTGAGCATGTTGCCATGCTTGCATTAGCATTCAGCTCAAACTACAGCTGTGCCTATACACCCTCAGCGAGCTGCCAACATGGCTGTAGACTCTCAGTCTTGTCATACTGCCTGTCTATGAAATTTTAAGGCTCCAATTGTTTTTATCAGCAAACGCTCAACATGCAAACAGCATCAACTTCAAGTTATTCCAAACAACTTGGAGAAAACTATCAGAGTCCAGTGCTAAGAATAAGACCGAAAAATAGAACGAAAGTCCAGCCCTATATCCAACTAAATGTAGCTCATTCATCTACTACTAATTTGCTTCGCCTGATATGTTTGGAGGAAGCGTACCGTTATTGCCAGCCTGTTCAATGGTGACTTTTTTTTTTCTATATCAATTATGGCAAGTGTGGCAGAAAGTGAAAGAGATACATGGACAGTAAGGTGTAAACAATAAACAGGTATAAACACATGATGTTGTTTAGCTGCCAGGAGTGCGTCAGGAAAACAAAATCATAGACAGTGGATGTTTGTAGATATTATCATTATGAATGGTTTGTGAATATCTTTCAGATGCAGTCATTATAAACATTTCCTCATTGGGTTGTTAGGAGACTAAGGGTGCAAAAATCACGAGCATGGCTACAGGCTGAATCACAGGTGTTATACACATGCCTGTATATGAAAATGCAGGTGATTAACGTATCTATCTATGCTGCCTGTACTGCTGGGAAAATTGTACAGATCATCTGTCGTGACTCACCGTCTCCTGTTGCCTGGATCTCTTCGCCCTGCTGTGAGGAGGGTGCGGGCCTATAAGTTTATGAGTGGCTCTCCACCACTTCCCATCATTGTCATCTAATATTGATGCTGTGTCTTCTTAGCTAAGCTCCGGCAATCAGGGGCTGATTTGAGATCAGGACGCTGATAGAGATGATAATCTGCATATGCTCTCTCATGAAAATGGACAAGGGCCCTCTTAAAATAACCCCGTCTGTCTGGCTGCATAATCCTTTAGCATAAACAGTCAAGAGGCAGATACCTGAAGTGTGACTGGAACAGTGAGGTGATTCCTCAATGCAAACCTGACTCGGGGGTCATTTGCCAGTGCGGGAAATATGAAGAGGAAACGACACCAGAAATTTTGTTCTCACGAATTCAAAACTGAAGCATCAGAGTAGACCTATTACATTATTTATCAGTGAAAAATATTTTAAATGGGTCTCTCTAAATATTTATATGAAATTGAAACCTTTTCTGTCTCTGCTTCACTTTTCCCTTTTTTCTCCCTCTCACACACAAACACGGGCAGCATTCACAAAACACACTTTGAAATACAGGATGTGAATATCCTGACGTCCTGCAAAACAGTTTGTTTTTGTCTACATGCAATACCAAAAAGCCTATATTCAAAAGAAGCGTTTGCAATCACACTATTGCAAGGACGGCGCTGTTTATAAAAACCGAAACACGCACAGAAAGCATGCTGAGTGGCTGGAGGGGGCTTGTTTGCAGTTTGCTTGTATTCTAATATCTCCTTTATGCAAAGCTTTACTGAAACGCTGTGTGTGGTCCACTTCGGTCCGGTCTGCAGAGCGGATGGCCGCGGTGGCCGCGTTGTTGTCTTTTTGACTTCATTTTTCAACATTGGCCAGTGTTGCTTATAATAAAACCAGATTATGAAAACATTTTGGAGTCCCGACATGCACTGACAAATTCAAATATCAACAAGGAGATATGACAAAAAGGGCACCCAAAGCGCTCTGCCAATGCTGGTGTAAACAGCATTAGCAAATGAATTGAAGGTTATTGTGACATTATTTGTCTATATTTCATCATTCTATTTTCAGGTTTGTTCTATAAACAGCTGGAATTCCACAGAGTGAACCAAGGTGGGGGTTTCCACGTTATTCTAGTCTCTTCATGTTCCTGCACAGTACATCAGCAGCTCTGGCTATTTTAACATTTCACAACTGAGTTTGATTTACTGATCAAATCAGTTCACTGCTGAACTGGATACTTAACTGTTTTGGGGTCAGCTTTAGGGATGCTTTCTTGATTGTGGACTAAAAATGACAAAATTAAAAAGCTTCTTACATCCAGGGTTTGGCCACCTGTTGGAGGTTGCATCACAGTGTATCATTCTACACATTGTCCCCCCCTTCTGATGATGCAGTCTGGGCCTCCCCCCTGCCCTCGACCACCTCTCTGGAGAAGTATCACACTGTTGTGGGTGCTAATCATGTCAAGCGGTTTAGTCTTTCATAAACAATGTGTAAAAAATTAGGCCGCACTAACAATCTGGTAATTCAGTAGCGGTTGGCGGACGTTGCTGCTATTCCATTTCAGGCTGGATTATGAATCCGTGTGCAAAGCCGTTGCCCTCTTAATGACGGGCCTGTGATATTACAGCTGCTCACAATTAGCCAGGACTCCCCCCGGCCGCCAGAGCTCCCCTACGTAAATAAACGACGGGACGGGGGAGGCTGGGCACAGTAAGCGCTGAAACAACACGGCTGATTTGGACATCTGGTCTGGTAATAGAAACGTCTCTTCCACACTTTGACGTAATGAAACAGGGATCAGAGTCCTGCTTTAGAAGCGACTCGTATGGATGATGGAGACATGGCGAGCTTCATACATCACTGTTTGTTCTCATGTTGAGCATGTGGATGGGAGGGCTATTCCAGGTCAGAGAGAGAGAGAGAGAGAGAGAGAGATGGAGGGGGCTCCAAAGCTGTGATGCTGCCTGAGAAGCATGTGTGGGCTGAACAAAATAATAGAAACACCACATGATAAGGAGATCAGTTTAAAATAAAAACATGACGTCACCATAACAGCTGGGCAAAATCATTCTACTGATGAAGATCATGCAATGTGGTTGAAAGAAGAAGCTAGTTAGTATACTTACTGTATCTACACTATAGACTGTCTCTGCTATAGACTTTGAGTTACATTAGACCTAAACCACAGCCACAAGAACCATCACATGCTGAGCCTAATGAAGCCAAATGTTAATAAAAGTGTGTCTATTACCTTTAATAGATGAATACATTTTGTAATGTAAGTTTTTGAAACATTAAAGGTGTGGCTGTAGCTCAGGAGGTAGAGCGGTCATCTGCCAATCAGGAGATTGGTGGCTCGTTCCCTGGCCTCGGCAGTCCACATGCTAAAGTATCCTTGGGCAAGACACTGAACCCCCAAAAACTGCCCCTGATGCTGCACCATCGGTATGAGAATTCATATGTACGTCGCTTTGGATAAAAGCGTCTGCCAAATGACTGTAATTGTAATTGTATTAAGTCATTGTTGCACGTCTTTAAAGTAGAGGTATTTACAGAAGAAAAAATGAAATGGATAAAAATCAGTGCAACAAAGGCTGAGAGATCCTGACTATAATGTATGAATCAAGTCCCAAAAGCAGTAGATCCTACATCTTCCATAATGCTTGACATATTATGACATGCATCATGTCATATAGCTTAGACTGGAACTACATCTGATGAAGTCAGAAAAAACATTTATGTGGCAAATACCACATCCTTCAAACTCCACATCCTCAGTTTGTGACTCGCATTTATTTTCAAATATTTCAAGTCTCAAGCCCAGTGCGAGATAACACTAATGACATCATTGGGGTTATATTCTCAGACATGACAAAGCTTCTTCTGAGCCACAGAAGATGATATACTTAGTTTCCACCAGCTGAATAACATGTCTTGTGACAAGTCTGCTGAAAAAATCAGTGCACTGCCCCTTTAAGCAACTAACAGCGCCACAGCAAAGCCAAAGTGTTGGTCATTGCACGTGCGCTGGCCAGGAAAACTCCAAAATCTTAAAGGCCAGCACAGCCTCACTGGATATAAAGCTCTCAACCTTTCCGTCTCTAACTGTTCAGCATGGAAGTGGATATATAATCTAATGAACTACTGGTGTTCATTAGGTCTGATGAGTGCTCCTCTGCATCATAATGGCTGTATAATGGCAGAGGAGTACAAGTCCATTCCACAGGACCAAGAGCACCCTAGGGTACAACCAGTGTTCCCCCATGATATGTGCATTTTTCTTGATGGCAATGCCCTTATATACTGTAACCTACACTGCAAAAGGACTCAGATGCGATAGTTACACAGATATTTGCAATCGTGAAGCACTGAATTCAAATATTTTGGTAAATAAGGAGCAAAAAAAGGAGTGTGATAGGAATAAAATACATTTCTGTAATTATATACTTAATAGGGTTTGTGTTCAGTGAATGAAGTTGCGCCATCAAGACTTAACCGAAATTATAGCCAAATGTTGAAAAAAGACCTCAGTAGAATATTTGTTTCAAGTATTTAGTTCAACTCCTTTCTGACCATCAAAGCCTCTCCAGTATTTGCTTTTTTATTTTTCATCAAATTTTTTCTCATATTCCACTGACTGGGTGACTGGAGTCAGAGCAGTTAACCAGAGCTTCTCCTTCAATCCAGTGATCAGTAATCAATCTGCTTTGATACATAGTTTCGTAACCTTGACTTTCAAGATAAAGATGCCCCTATGCATTGGAAAGGTCAGGGGCAGCTGTTAATTAACCAAGAGGGAAATGAACTAATGGGGCTCTTCGAGTGGCATTTAACGAGACACCCAGTCCCATGGAAAGAACCATCACAGCATCACCTTTTTCATTCGGTGTACAGTTCCGTGCATGGCGATGGCAGACATGCAATTTTGGTCATAATATCATCATTTTATACAGCATTAGTATTTTTGTGTTATTTTATTCAGCTGTATTGTGTTTGCTTATGCTTCATCTTTGCTTTTTATCACATCTCAGGTGCCAGTATATTATATCTTGATCATTTGTGCCTCCTGCTGTGAAGAATGACCAGTTTGGTTGGTGTTGAACTGAAACCTTTCGGCCACAAGTGGCTTGTGAAGCTCAGCTAGGGTGTTGCTCTACTATCAGAGATTATAATCCCTGGTATATTGACCCTCAGAAGTAGAAAATAGCATTTTGTGTTGTGAAGTTCTGTCACTCATCCTGATAAAACAACAACAGTGGCTCAAGTTCTGTCTTTAAAAACTTTAAAAACCTTCACTTTGCCTATCTTTGCATCTTCCTGGGGTGGCAGTTGGCTTGCATCTATCCAAGCACGCATTAGGTGGAAACTCACTGAGGCACCCTGTCTGTGACAAGGCTAACAAACGTAGACCAAACACTTAAGTTCAAATTTATGGAAATTTGGAGTCAACTTGGCTGTAAAGGAAGTCCTGGAGAGCTCAAGGCAAACACACAGACTCCACACAGAAAGCAAATCCACATCCTGTTATCTGTGACTTCAGCATAATATCAGCAACTGTTAATGTTCCTTACACTGACGTGCATCCCCCATTGACTTGAAATAGCAATTGCTACTTTGCACAGTTTTGATCACATGTCCGCCTGAGTGGCTGTGACTGTCACTGTTGCGCTTTGCATAAGCCATTGTATATGGAAGCGTTTACCCCCAGAATAGAGTTTACACACTGTGTGTACAGGCTTTGGGAGCTAACGTGGCATGCAAGGTACATGTCCTCAACAGGGCATGCAGGATGCACAGGATGCTGGCAATTTTACCACAACAAACTCTCTCAGAGCAACCACTTTGATCTGCATCACGCTACTCCATGCATCACCTGTAATTTCTCTTTCTTTTGACTTCTCACAGTTTCAAAGTGAGGCTTCCATTTGGTGGTTTTATGCTGCGACACAGGGAGCATGCTCTGTCCCTAATGTGTCTTTACTTTCTCCTTCCCTCGCCTTTGTCTTGGTCTTCTCTACCCTCCTCCTCGCCCCCCCCTCAAGCAGCTGTACATGCATGACGCCTTGCATTGCCATCTGGTCCACATTGGGGACTGCCACTGTCATCTGCTGATAATTACTGTCACCTGCACATTGTGCACTGCGATAAACACTTGGCGTTACCAGTGGCAAGCCACGGCACCGCAACGCTTGTTTAGGCCGCCTAAGAGCTGGTGGGAGAGGGAGCTGGCAGCACAGGGAGGAGAGAGACTCATTGCAACATACAAGGGATTAATGGCAGCATGATGTGCCTTTTCACAAACCTCCAACGACACCAGGTGAAAAGAATAAACATGTATGAGATTTCAGACCAACTATATCTAACAGGATTGATTGCCACACTAACTTTGCCACATCCCCTGTTTGTCGTTACTGCCATGATTTTCAGGTCGAGGCACCAAGGGTTTCCCGCTCACATGTTTATACATCTAAATCACTGACCTTTGCTTGCACAGGAAATCCATCTGTGCTGATATACAGTATCTCAGTGATAAATACTTCCCCTCAAATATTTATAATGGGATCAGGAAACCACAAGAACATAATAGTTTAAATTAGACCCATCATACGCAAGTGGCTTGTTAGACAACATCCAATTTTTGAAGTTCAGGATTCTTTTTTCACACGATGTGGTGGGTAAAAAAAAAAAAAGAAAAAAGAAATGAAAAAAGAAAAACCTCAGGAGTCAAGGGTTGCAATCATAATGATTTAATGATGGGCTTATCCTCGCTGCAGTACAGTGTAAATCCTACCAGCCAGAGAATATAGCGTTGTCCCCTCCAGTGGTTTATCCTCCGGTGCCTTCGTCTCTAAATCTGCCGGTGACACTGACAATTATTTGACCCTTGTGAGGAAGTTGAACTCTCAACCGCTAAAAACACAAAGGTTCAGAGGTTTGGAAGCAAAGCAATTATGTTTTTATGTTGTAAATACATGTGCAGACTTCCTTTAGGTCTTAAAAAAGATTCTGTGTGTAAAGGCGTTCTCATTTGGAGGACTTGAATTGTCTGTTATGCTTCACAAAACATTGTTGTTAATTTTGCAATCGTTTTTCATTTGGCAGGTCTCTTGTTTAGAACAAACATTCTGTCTTTCTCTGACTTTATTGCAAGATGTTTTTCAAATGTTCTTTTCTTACAATTCATCTCACTATTCTTTTTTTTTTTTAAACTGTGATGTGTCATTCTTTTGCAATCCCATTTAGCTTTGATGTACATGTTAATATTTTTAGCTGATTGAAATAAGAAGACATTGAGGAGAGCAGGTCTGCAAACGGCTAACATCAGTCCCAAGCTGTTTTTATTTCCCACTCACACAAATCAAAAATGAATATAGTTTCCTCTCATTGCAATGTTGACCAAACACATTGAGTAAACACAGAACAAATGCCAAAGATATGTACTGATTTCTAAGCAATTTCAAGTGTTTGGAAGTCCATGCTCTCACATTTTTGTCTCATTTGAAGCACATTATTACCTGAATGTTTCCAATGTTTCATCATATTTCACACCCCTCGTCGCTTCCAGGGGTGACGTCTTGGACAATACTTGTCTAAATCTTCCAAAGGAGCGC
Organism: Chaetodon auriga; assembly: GCF_051107435.1. NCBI lineage: Eukaryota > Metazoa > Chordata > Actinopteri > Chaetodontiformes > Chaetodontidae > Chaetodon > Chaetodon auriga. The sequence continues at coordinate 8,880,411 of NC_135081.1, forward strand.
TGGGTGCAGCTCAACCTGTCTGCTCTTCCTGACTTATATTAATGCCTTTTCCTTGACAATTGAAGAGTGGGGAGAAAACGTCCCTGATTGGAGTTCCTAAACTGTCCCCAGTGTCCTAAAAGCAGCTGATAATTGTGAGCGGGATAGATGTGTATATCAAATAGTTTACAAAATGAAGCCAGCTGTGTTTCCCCTGCACACTGTGGCTTCCTGACACGGCCCATTAAACCTTATTAGCTACTTCCTTTAACTGAGATCCTCCTCACCCCATCTTCCACCCCTCATATTAACGTTTTTTTCTGTTCCTCCAACTGGAAATTATTTGCTTTATTGTAGAGTGTCAACCTCTTTCTGTAGTTTTCTGACGCGACATAATTGGCACTTTAGAATATAATCATGGATGAGAGCTGTGTGATTGTGGTCTTTTATGCACAAATTTCAGCAGATTGTTGATCACTTCGTTCTGCTTTCGCCCCCTTGGTCTCGCTGTGCATACGACTCATCTCTGATGCCTCTGTCAGTCTGGGTACCTTCTCCCAAAGGTCCTCTCTTCGCCGCGCCGCTCACGAGCCATTAGCTTTGAAATGACTCATAAAGAATCAATTGAAAATGATCACAATAGGAAGAGAATATCGGAGGGGACGCTGCGTGGTTCATGAACAGATGTTGGCATACATGCTGCATGTCAGACACATTATTGCTTTATACAGACATTACCAGCGCAGCCAAATGGGAGAGATAATCGCAGCGACGTTTAGATATGACAATAACTTCTTGGAAGGCGACAGAGGGAAAAAAAAGCAAGCTTCAATGACTCCAAGTATGTACACAGGTTAGTTCTTGAGTACAGCTCGCGGAAGGACTCGCTAACACACAAGTCAGCCAATCGTAAATCAGCACATGCAGAAAAGAGGATGACATACTTGCTGGAGGTTACCATATGAAGCTCAGGCTTTAATAAGCCAAGCTATGAAGGTGATGTATTGCTGGAGGTTGAGAATGTTGATGTAACCCAAAGATGTTGAAGTAATTGCTTCTTGTACCTGGGTGGTCCCAATGAGAATAGAGTGCATGTGTGTGTGCCTATGTGTGTGTATGTGCTTGTATTGGTGGGTGTCGGGTTAGTGCCGGCCGTTTAAAATTGATAGCTTCCTATGTGGACAGATATAGCAACAGCAAAAACACTGCTGCTGTCTGATAATATAAAATTAGAGCAGTTAACCCCTGCAGCGCTGGGTGGATTGATGGAAGCCTGTTACAATGGGGCCCTTATGGAGGGCAGGAAGTTATGCAGGTGATTGTGAGAACCACTGACAGAAAGTGACAACACATCAAGCAATTAGTTATTTAAGCTTAATAAAATGATTTAATTTATGTTCAGGTTATTATTTTTTATTGCAATTATGATATTAGTTGCCTTTTTGGAGTGATTTGTTGTCAACACTTTCAGAATAAGTTTATTGCTCTGAAGGAATTTACATTTTTTCCATTATCGTACACAAATGTTGAAGAGTGCTAATCTGTAGAATAGCGTGTGCTTGTTATCATGTTTCCATTAAACAGAGGTTCAGGCAATATTTAAGAGCATGCAAGGAACAGGAGAACAAGCTTGGTCAGAAACAGGCAGGTTCAGCAACGAGAGATCAGTCCATATGAAATTGCTGGAGATTCTTGCATGGGAATAATGACAGTCTGGCAAAGAGTGAGTGCGGCAGCAGCTTAAATACTGCACTGGTTGCTAAGAGCTCAGGTGTGTGATCAGGTGAGCGGGCAGGTAGGCGTGGCTGAGTGTGGGAAGGTACTAATGGCACAGGTGAGCAGATGAGGAGACAATGGCAGCAGGTAAGAGAAATGAATCGACTGTGACAGACTGTCAACATTACCATAAAAAAATGAGTAATGCTGTAGTCACTACTGCAGAGTGCTTTGTAAAATTGCCTATTCTGGCAGAAAACAAATAAAATCCATTGTCAGTGAACATACATACAATTAGCTGTATGGAGATGGAATTTCTAGGAGACAGGGTTCCTACTTGCCATCAACCAAGTTGTGTTCCACATCAAAAGACTCCACGTTTGATTTGAAGAAGCACTTTGAGGTAACCTATGAGGGTTTTTTTTGGATTGCTAATGTGTGTGCTGATGAGGGTCTAAGGACAGAGGGTGTTGTGCAATGTAGAGATGGTAAAGCCTACTGCTTACTAATTACTTCCACCAAAAAGTAATGCATTACTAACATAACATTTTAGCTATGTTAGATAGATAATTGTCATTTTGTGCTGGTTTACAGGTTTAAACTGACTTTGCTCTTAAGTAACAAGTAACAAGTCCATTTAAATTATAGTAAGTGTCATTGCACTGTTAAATTTAAGTAATTTGAGTTAAGTAAGTTGTGTTTCCCATGTCAAATGTAGTGGAATTACAGTAACTCAGTTATTTCCAACACTGGTTGAAAATTACGTGACATTACATGGTGATGTCATGAAGTAGTTCGGGACCACAGGAGTTGTTGTCTTCAATGTTAAACAACCACCACTGCTGATGAAAATGAAGAATCGTGCTCCATGGAGAGTGAGCAATACAAACAGTCGTAAACAATAGAGTGAGTAGCCGCAAGTTTGCCGACTTCCTTCCTCACTCTGTCAGCTGGAGGGGGTAAAGGGGATTTGACTGCATTGACACGCAATGAAAGGCACCATTATCTTGAATAAAATTATGTATTTTTCTAGGTTTGAACGTTGTTGGAAACATCTGGGATAATGTGAGTACACCTCAATGAAATATATAACAGTGTAGGTCTTATCGTTTTGAAACATTTTGATGCCGAAATGTTACACGTTACGCCTTTGAATCAGGGCGATGCTGCAGTTAAGTTTTGATCATCTGCTTTTTGGGGCTTCATAGCAGAGTGGAGGCATGTAGCAGTGACATGAGTGCTCTGTCTGCTGCAGATGAAGCAGAGGTAAACACCACAACATCAAGATCTGTTTGCCTTTATCACATTGTTTTCCTCTTTGTTATGCCGATTCGTCATGCTGGCCAAATGGGGGAAAAAAAAAAAAAAAAAAATTGTTTTGCTTTTTTTTTTTTCTATTTCTGCAATTTACACCCGTTTTTTTTTTTGTTTTTTTTTTTTTTTTTTTTTAAACAGGAAAATGTAATTATGAAAATGTATTTATTTGGATCCTATTTTACAGTTTGGTTCAGATTTTACGTCCAGTAAATGCAGAACATGCGGTTAGCTCCCTTCACTAAATTGCAAGACAGTTTTTAACATTTTTATGGCCTCCACTCTGCACTCTTTTGGAGCATTGGAGGAGAGCCTTATGAATCACAGGAAAGCAACATGAGTTATACGACTGAGGCGCATGAAAACAAATTCACTTATCTCTGTATGGAAAATTGCATGAGAAGAGGCCTCTGTTTATTTTAATTTAATTATTTCACAGTGAAAGTAAAAGTAAACGACACATGGCACACATGTTCAGGAAGCATATTTAATATAATCATGCAATAAGCTAACATCCACTCTGATGCCACATTGATATTTTCATTAAACAAACATCAGACTTTTATCCTCTTAATGTATCCCTCTGCTTTACGCAGGACAGCCAGATTAATGTGCAACTTGACAATATTGAGGGTTAGAAACAGATATTTCTTCCCTTTCTCTCTTAGAGGAGCCCCACATGTCCTTGAAGCTTTGCAAAGTGTGATTTGTAAATGAGATAGGCGAGTATTACAGACCCTTGGTATTTCTCTTGGCGCCCTGCGATCAATTAAAGCGCGACAATAATAAATGTATACATTTAGAGGGATTTCGCTGCGGTGACAAATGATTTTACCCTTGAGCTATTGACATTGTCTGGGAATAAGCTGTGTCTGTCCCTGTTGTGTATTCTGTCTGAGGGTCCCTTCCTCTGCTCGGGGAGTCTGAGGACATGGCAGACGCATATTCATCATTAACATGTGAGCATGGATGCGCACAGGCTCACACACACACGCACACACGAGCATACACATGCATTTTCCCATGCATGCAAGTATCCTCTGCTTAATGGGTGTAAAGCCTCGGCATTGTCGCATATCTCACAGGTCTCACAGGTCAAAAGAAAAGTTAGATTTAATCATTGTTCTTACTTATAATGGGATTTAGAAAGAAATATTTGTGTGCCTCTGTTGCTCGCTGATACCATCTTTAGATTGAGGTAATTGGATCCCCTGTAGTCAACTGAATGATGATTGTGAGCTCTTTTATTAAGTGGGACGAGAAAATTGAAGATTCAATGCGGTTACATGCTCTTTGTTGTACGGGTGACATTTTCTTTGCTCATTAATTTCACAACTCTCTTTTCAAATGTTTGCTCCATTTCTCTTTCCCCATGGCGAGCAGATTTACTCTCGAGTGCTCCATCTCACCTACTTTTCATACTTTTTCTTTTTGTATCTGACATGAAAATTGGAAAATATATCTTCTAATCCCCTTTTGATTTTATTCATGGCTTTGATATGTTACCTAGTTCATATGATTGATTGGTTGAGGGGGTGATGGAATTGTAGTAATAGAAGTCATTAAGCTGGTGGGATCTAATATTACCAATCTGCTAGGCCCTGAAAGATCCATCAATAGGTGAGATATTTTCTCGCGGAGAGGGGGGGTGACACATTTAACATATTTCAATAACGTAATTTTCATGTGGGGCAGGTCAGGCTGTGAGTACAAAGGGCAATAGTGTTGGAGTGTGTGAGTTGAATCGGGGCGTATGCTAAGCAAATCAATAAAACATTAAAGGCAGCATGCAGAGAGCAGCCCATTTGGTACCTGTCTGCCAAGGGCAATGGTCTAGCCACTCAGAAAAGAGAGAAGGATTGGAGTTGCTGGGCTTGAGGAATGCTCTGGCACTAACATAATTGGAAGGTAGTTGCCTTATGACTGCAAATTGGGTTTTTGCGCTTCATCAATAGGCATTTTGACAAGCAGCGTCCATCACGGCGCATCTCACACTTGCCACGCGGAGCAGAGAAAGAGGGGTCTCAATAATTACATTAAATCTCTCGTTTGCACCCACCCCCAGCAACCTTCCTTATTGTTGGACAAGAAAAGCAATATGGTATAATTAGGTTTGATTGGGATGGTGGTGGAAAACAAGGGGGTCAGATACGTTTCCGGTGAGATTTGCAGATGAATGAAGTTACCATAGCGACGTGCATCTGTGTCCACTAGTGCGTAAAGCATAAAGCAAGGCACGTGGGCAGGTAGGACAACACCTAACATCTGTTAACTGAGAGCATGCCAGGCGTATTGACACTGACCCGCTGTGATAGATGAGCTAATGGTGCCTAAATGCAGATGTGTACCAGTTATAGATGAGCTGCTGGAAAGATTATGTGCAGTGCTTCACCTGTGAGCTGCTGGGTAAAAATATGGCAGATTTATGTTTGTTGAGTTTAACCCTTTATCTGGCAAGCTGATGTGCAGGAGACCGGCTGATGTGATAAAGGTTTAGAAAAACCTTAAATATAGAATTCTGATGGTTATCATGCTTTCGACAATGATAGATTCATAAAGAATCATGGTGTATATGAATCTTTGCAGCATTTATATTAACTAATAAGAGATTTTCTTCTTTTTACCCAAAAACCATGTAGCCCTGAGTCTACTGTGTACAGTCAAAACAACCTCCGTGAGCAGCATAGGGCCTGAGAGGCAATATAAACTGTAATCTAAACTTAATTCCAATGACCATCTTTTAAGAAGTGAAAGTTTCAGAAAAACAAGGCAACCTCTTTCTACTCATTTTTTGTCCCATAGTATATCAGACAATAATGGGCTACTAAAACACAAGATTCAACATGAAAGAACAAGATTCGTTTTGGTGATTTCGCACCAGTAAGATGAAAAAAATCATCCCAAAATGCTTGGATGACATGAAAAAGTCCCAGATCTTTTTTTCTGTCTCTGTGTAGCTTGCACTGTAGTTTGAAGGTGTATTCATATGTTCATACAGAGTGAAGCCAAAAAGATGTCACTGCTTACCCACAAGTGAGTTTTACAGTCGGAAAAGCTACGACAGCAGTGTTAACCAGATCGATCACATGGAGGGGAATCCAATCGTTTGACTGGTCAAAGACACCACAAATTCTACTACAGTAGCTCCAGTAGACCAGAATGCATTGCAGCCAGACACAGTACTTTACATTCTGTGCGAGTGACAGGACTTGGTTGTTGACAGGAAAAACTGTTGCTCCACTATCATCATCATTATTGCTGCCTGCACCCACTCATGAAACCCACAGCTGAACGCAACACGTTAACACAGCAGGGTGAGGAAAAGTGGGTTCATCAAAGTAAATTATAATACACTGAGATGTAACCCCTCCGCTGAGCGATGTAGATTGACAGCTGTGACAGAGGATCAGAGGAGGGCTGTCACAGCAAAGTGGAGTAAATGTAATCCTCCAAACAGCATCTGATCGGCCAATATCTGGTTTTTAAAGGCCGCCGCTGATGTCATATATCAGCAAAAACCTAGGGTGTCAAAGTATGCGCTCGCTGAACACATGTTCACACACAGGCATTAGAAACAAGAAATCAGCTCGCTACTCCTCTGGAAAGTGGAGGATAGGGAACTGCATTAGTAAGTGGGAGCAACTTAACTGCCCACGAGGGGGTTGAAGGTTTAAGGTGCCAATGTTTCCAGAAAGACTAATATGAGGACGGGTGGGAAAAACATGGATTTTCTTGTTGATGGGTTTGTCACTTAATGTTCCGCAATTCTGGAAGAAGAAGGAAAAAAAAAAAAAAAGCTATGAGAAACAGACAAAGTGGTCAGTCCTTACTTTTAGTCCAGGGTTATCCACATATTGTCTGGAGTGCTATGAACCCCCTCGTCTTTGTGTCTGCTTCTTATAAACACAGAACTGGAAAAATAAAACAACAGGAAGTGTATGACAGAACAGCTCTGTTTGGTGTACGGTTTGATGTGTCATCACATTCGGTTTATGGATGTTTCTGCTCTTGTTTTTGTTTTGAAGTTGTGTAAACTTTTTTGCAAGAGATGTACACAGATAAGTGGATGTTTGGATTGCCACTTGTTTAGTCATCCTAGTGTCTGTTATTGCAGTTATAATGACAGGCAGTAATTGCAAATATCATTTTCATGATGGGGCGACAGAGAGGAATATCTGGGATGCTCGCGTGCAATGTAGACAATGACGGTGGTGGAGGTGGGACAGCTGGGTGCGATATCGTGCTGTTGAATCCTTAAATCGCTTCTAAAATTAGCCCTCATTCGTTAAAGGGAACAACACGAAAAACCAGTTCCATCCTCTTCCCATCACGTATCACCACTGCTCAGGTTTCATAAAATCTAGCTCGGTTGCCAGTGCCATGTGTGATTTTCCTTTGCAGGAATCGCCTGCAAGTAAAAACAATTATCCTGCTATTTTGGAGGCATATTTCTTTAAAATTGGACAGTCTGGGGATCTGTAATAAACCTAAGTGCAGGAATGAAGAAAAAGCTCCTTTTAAAGCCATCCACCTTGGGGAGCATGCCACTGGAAATCCTCTGGCTCTTTTTAATACATCAAAGCAGCAAATTAATCCTGAATACAACACATGTACAGGCAGGTAAATGAAGACAAAGCCACAGTGGACCGAGGCTACATGCCTCTTATTACAGGCCGTTGATAAACTCCACCTCAAGCCTTACAAATGGCTTATTGGGAGGTGTGGGAGAAACTTACTCTTAATAAGACTGTCACTTTACAAGAGAAGTGTAAGCAAGAGAAAAATGGAATTAAGAACACAAAGACAGTCTCTGCACATACTGCTGGTACTCTTGTACAGTATATTCTCAGACTAAGTAAGGTCCTAAATCTTGTGCTAAATATCATATGAGGAAGAAAGATTTCACACAGGTTAAGTCGTTTGAAGAAGAAAAGATGAAGAAGGCATCACAGGTGCCAATGGGCTTCAATAATTTTCCACTTAACCGTCTAAATAATAGCAACATAAATCCTCATTATTTGTCTCTGCTCTCGCCGTGACTAAGCTCTTACTCATTGTCATGACAAAGAAAGGCGAACCAAGTGTTGTGGTAGATTATGGTCTCAGCGCAAGGACTCACGACTGGCTGACATGAAGCTCCAGGACGTCAGATTTGTCAACTGGCTCTTAATTGCAGTTATTATTCAGTTTTAATTGTTGCATGATGGGGATCAGCGTCTCGTTCTCTAATAAGGGATGTGCAACCCACATTTTATGCTACAACAAACAAAGAAAAGATTTCAGATGTATTATCTCATCAATGAGGTCAAAACAGCTGCACCTTCAAGAAATGCTTTTAAGCAACTAGTCATACCAAATTGCAAAACCTTGTATACATTATTTTTGCCCTAATATAAGAAATACATGTTGTCCTACATTTGGAAGGTCATGTTTGGGTCTCAGTTTTTGACAGTTGCTATAGGTTTTGCAGAAACAAGAAGGAACCTCACGTATGCTGTCCTCTATACTGTGTTTTTATTGGTGCTACTAAAGTGTACCTTTGGTAGGCAAACAAACTCTTAAGGTAAAGGTCCCCACAAGTGGATACTCAATCTACCTTCTTTAAATCCTTCATTCTCTCTGACCAGCAGCCAGTGAGCACACGTTTACTCAGAGTTCAGCATGGGCCTAAAATTGAATCCCCAGCTCAGGTGGCACCTTTCAGACCCAACCCCAATGAACAGGCCCTGTACTGCAGAATTTCAGACCCAAACCCAAACAGCCCACCAGCACAAAACTATTCTAACCTCTGCTAGCCGATAAAGCTGGAGGTTTAGCCTTAATGCATGCAGTGCATTTAAATATCGGCATGTAACCCTATAGCATCTCAAATTAATAAATCATCTGCCTTTCCAGTTTATAGATCAACTTATGTGTTTTCCAAATATCGGCGAGATGAACAGGCAGATAAACTCAAAGCATTATGTATTTCCTAGCTGAGCTTAACATCAGTCCAAACAGTGAGACTTTTACCAGCGTGTTCAGTGAGTCTCTGCAGAGAGGTTGTGTCGGGGTGCCTTTTGACGCTGACGTTGTTTTTTGCTATTGTATGTCAGTATAGCATTGCAATATCTACACTGCACCTGGCCTGTGAGGTTTTTATCTATTGTCATGGTCATGAAGCAAAAAGTTTTTGTTTTAGATCATCCATTACTGACTGCTAGCTTGCCAAGCTCTACAATTGTAATCCAACCCGAGCCTGACTCGAGTCTGATGCTTTACTCAAAAAGACATACATCAGGATTTTACCACTTCTCACTGAGCAGGAGACGTTTTTTGTACAGCTGAAGTAAAACAGTCCAAGGGTCCACACCAAACTGTGAAGTCTCGACCAGTAATAGCAAACATTACTTATTAAGCACTGAGCACAACATAGATGTTGTATATATGCAAATCAAAGCTTCCAGCCAGCATCTACTGTATGATATAAAATGTCATCAGTAGAATAAGGAGCGTGTCTGATGTTTTCACTGTGGCACCAAAGTGAGATATTTATGTGCAACATATCATCAAAACAAATATAAAATTCAAACAGGCAGTCATTTGTATGTTTGTAGATGGGGATCTGAAGTCCGGCGGCAAATCTGTAAACTTAATGGTTCACAATTTTCCACTGATTTCATGGCTTTCATTTTTGATAGTACAAGGGATTTTTTTTTTTTTTTTGTATTTTTTAAGTCGGATTGGACAGTTAGTTTGGACAGATGTGTCTTTGGATCAACCAACTGAGCCATATTTGAAAACTATGTATGAAAGTCCATATTCTAGCAGACCATTAAAGAGCTCTAAAAGGTGACAGAGGGTCAAACTGAGTCTCTCCATGTGGTATTTCAGATGGACTCGTGTGTCCTTTTTGACACAGCTGTGCAACTGAGGTGGCATACTTCATTTCCCACAGGGTTAGAAGACAGTATAATCCCCCAGAGATGACTTCCTTTTGATAGCATGCTCTGAAAGCTTCCTGTCACTTAGTGCAGTTTGACAGCATCATCACGGCGGCCATTGATCCGTTTGCTTGACTCTGCGTTATTAAGATGACAACTGTGTGCATGGGCGTGCGCTGTGTGGGTCCCAACTGTAATGCATGTCTCAGATCCATTATAACCCGATTAGATTCCCCTCTCCTGGAAGTGCTGGTCTGTGACAGAGAGCATAATCTTTAATGGAATTTGTGTGAAATCAAATTATACGAGCATCAATAAACATAACATAATTCAGAAGAGTAAATGGGCTTAATTTATTGGATGGGCAGGCGTAATGGCACCGGTGTGTGTGGAATGAAGACGTCAGGGAGACAGGTTTGAAACGGTGGGGGGAAAGGACGTTGACAAATACATGATCAGTGTGTATATGTGCGTGTGTGTGTGTGTGTGTGTGTGTGTTAGAGCATTTGTGTGTTGGCATATGTGACACTTTAAGTGAGAATGCTAAATGTTAATGATGAGGCATAGCAGGGTCTTCACTGTTCTTACTGTTCTGTGTGTGTGTGTGTGTGTGTGTGTGTGTGCGCGCGCGCGCGTGTGTGTGGGTGTGTGTGCATTCAATATTCTGAGGCAGGAATTTGGAACAGCAGGAAACTGGCAGATTCTTCATCCACATGAGTGGGTAAAGAAAGTTCAACCTTTTATTAGAGAGGACTGTAATTTAATGGGCAGGGTGCACACATGGACTGAGAGAGGCGAGCGAGAGATGAAGGCAGAGGGTGGCGAGGGAGGGAGAGAGAGAGAGACAGACAAAGAATAGATTGAGAGACAAAAGAGAAGATAGCAAGAAAGCAATGGAGATGGAGAGGGAGTCAGACGGAAAAGGGGGGAAAAAGCGGTTGACAGTGCTGGGGTGAAAACATATTGAGGGACAGGGTGCGAAGGGAAGGGTTGAAGTGTGTGTGTGTGTGTGTATGCGCGCGCGCGCTTTGAAAGGAAGATTTGATGGAGTGGCTCTGCAGCTGTAACAGTCAAGTGTTTGATTGCGCGGGTGGGAATCGTGTGAGGTTGTCATTTTGCGTCTTAACCTTTTCGGGGGAGCTTTTCTTTTTTTGGGTGGGAGGTTAATAATCAAAAATGATCTGCTTCACTAGAGCAGATAAATAGTGTCAAACACAGCTGGGACAGAGAGAGGCTGACTGGCCACCACAGAGCTAAATTGATGGTTGTAGCTGCAGAGGAGACGGGGAAAAAAGCCCCCTCGCTCTACTGTATGACACTCATGAATAGACTTCTAGGTGTCGTATTTTTTTTTTTTTCTGCTCTGTCGTTTCTGTGATGAGCCGCAGTCAGAAGCCAGGAGGCGCAGATGTAAAGTGTGTGTCGCCCGAGACGTGGGAGCACACTACAGCTGAACCGACAGAGCGCCTTTACAACGGCCTTTCAATTTACAATCTGAGAGGTTGACGTTTTTATTCATTATTTCTTTTCCTTTCAGTCAGGCTGTGTGTATTTAAGAAATGCTCGCCACAGTGTTGACTCTGCGTGAGGGATTATGTCATAGTCAGGCACACACACACACACACACACACACACACAATAAGACAGAAAAAGGTGCAAGCTGTTGAAGACATATGTCATTGTCACATTTTTTTTCTCCCCCTCCTAGAAGGTCTGACTGTTTCTGAAAGATATACTGTCCACAAAAGCCTCTTCTTCTTTATCCAATAAATCTGTTTGTGTGGCGGATAAAAGGAGACAGACTGAGAGGAAAAGAAAAGCAACTCAGTTTACTTTATCATCTTTCACTCTCCCACTCGCCCTCCCCTCCCTGCCCTCGCTCCTGCACCAGATTTGTGGCCATAATCGTGGATAACTTACAGTATAATCTTGTTTGTTCCTTTCTTAAATGGAGCGATAACATCTCTGCGGATCATGAGTGGAACGGCAGCAGGGGGGGGAGAGTAGAAGGGGTGGGGGTCCGCAGTGGAGGAAGACGGGGGATGAGGGGTTGGAGTGGAGCAACAGGGGAGGTGGGAGAGGACAGCGAGGCTGTTGCACCTCGTTTCTTTATGTGGAAATCCTATAGTGCTGGCGTTTATGACCAGCTGCCTGGCTGCTTCCACTCCAGGATTTACAAACCCCCTCTAAGACACACACACATCCACACACACACACACACACACACTCAACGCACAGCGTAGGCACAGTGTTATCTAGAGGAAGGACAGTAATAAATATCAGCAATATAAGAGGTCAGCAAAGGTCGATCGGGGAGGAAGATCCCTTGTCATAATTTGTTTGCATCCAATAGATGTTTGGGGGGCTGTCAGTGTGTATGTATGCACGTGTTGTGGTTGGGGGAGGGGGTTAATGCAAACAGTTCATTATTTGGTGAAGTGAAATGGGCTTTTGTTTAGATCAGTCACAGCCGTAACAGCTCCCAGTGACACAGCCATATAAACTGGGTAAAAAAAAAATCCCAGAGCGCTGCATTTGTGATGATTGGCGATGTTTATCTTATTAAACACAGCGAAAACCAGTTACGGTGGGTAGAGCCATGAACTCAGTGTAGTCCAACTTTTGACTTGTGTGCGCTGGTGGAAAGCAGTGAATTTAAAAGCGAAAGGGTTTGTGACGACTGACTGGAGGTCAGGGATTATCCTCAATATAATTTTGATTTCTGATCTTCGTCTTTAATTTGGTCTTTCGGTTCACTTACATGAAGTAGTAGCAGTAAGCAGTATTTTTTCACATCACAACCATTGGCGTTATATCTATAAAATATATGTAGAAGACTGACTTCATGAAAACTTTTCTTCTCTTTGTGCTTTCACTGACATCACATGCTAGAAACTTCATTTTTGGTCATTATTATCAATATTTCATTTGGGGGATGAAACGGTGTAACTTATAATGCATTTGTTTTGAGAGTGTGATCTTCCTGTGCTGAAGTAATGTGAGGCCTGGCTGAAGCTGCACACTTATTAGGGCCCGTTGTTTATGCTCCTCTTCCTGGGAGGACCGGAACAGGGGCATAAACAACAGCTCTGAGTATAAAGGACAGCGCTGAGATGCAGATCCCTCAACAGCAGAGCTATAGAAATGTACGCCTTGTTAATTATTCAAAAGGCTGCGCAGGCTCAGACGCTTTCACTGATAAAGCCGATCAGAGATGAGGGGTGGTTTGCTCACTGTCAGGGAAGAAACGTGATAAAGAAGACCCCAGCGCTGCGTCTGCCTGCCTTTAGACCTTCCCCTGCCAAACCTCTCCTGTGCTCAGGGTGTGGCTGATGGATGGGCCTGCATTTCCCAAGCTTGGGGAATCACCCTCCATAAACACACACCCATCCCCCTATCCTCGCTGGACCCCCCCTCCCCCCACCACCACCACCACCTCACACCACCCCTCTCCCCAACTTGGACAGGTGATACAAGTGTATATTTATTTATTTCCTTTAATACTCTTCTTTATCTCCTTCATTGTTAGAAGGCCTGTGAGATTGATCAATATTTAATTTTCTGGGAGAAGGAGTGGGGAGGAATCAGTGCTGCAGTGACACTCAGGAAATCTTCTTCCACATGCCGGCTTCACTCTCACATCCTCTCCCTTCCTCATCCTTCCCTCATCTCTTGTCTCATCCCATTCCTCTATCTCCTCGACATCTTCTCTTTCACACCTTCCTGCTGTTACTCTGTTAACCACTGTTTCTCCAAGCTGAACAAAGGTGCCTGTTAGCTCTGAGCGTCCCCTTGATAGAAAAAAGGGCTGAGGTTAACCTCTAATGTAATGAAGGATCATAAAGGGAGCGGCTGTGCCCTCTTGCAGGAGGGCCTTGCTATGAACAGGGCCCTTTGCTGACCTTTGACTCCATATGGTCATTGCCCAGTACTTGGATGTGCCCTTTAATGAGCGAGCAGTCTAATCAATGGATCATTTTTCACTTTGGAGACTGGGAGGTCCAGCCTTGCGCCACAAGCAGAGGAGGAGAGGAAAAGAAGCAGAATTAAAGGTTGTTCAATGGTCATTTTCTAAGTCTTCATCTATATCTGGTGGTGCTCTTAGAGGACACTTTGACGTGTTACAGCCACTCTGCAATACCCTGAAGCTGAAGTTAAATCTGTCAAAATAAAGGATGAGCAGTGACAGAGCAAAAACACCGCAGTGCTGCGGTTTGAAAATGAGGAATCGGAGGCCTGGCCCTGCCAATAAAGCCTTGAGACAACTGCTTAGTCAGGTTCAACTAATCATGTCTTTTTGTCGATGTATTTGAAGCGAGCGAATTGTCATCAGTGACAAAACCATTATTGTCTTGACCCTTGAGCCCTGTTTAATTAACCCATACGTTTGATTTAAATACTGACGGGATCTTTTGTGTGCTTCCTCTTGTTTTGGACGTGCACGCTGGGAAGTCTCCAAAAATCTTTGTTTACGTTAAGTGGCTTTAAATGTTTTGATACAAATCAGAGTCTAAGCTCACTTTAGGCATCAAAGGAGCGAACACGTGTTGAAGAAAAGAAGGGTATTTTTTCCTCTCTGATGCCATTTTACAGAGGAATGTTAAATGGCTCTCTGTGGATTGATCACATTCTTGCCGTTACTTAAAAAAAAAAAAAAAAAGGAGGAAAAAAAAAAGGAAAGACAAAGCATCCCCGTTTTGCTCCTTCCATTATCAGTGCTGCTGTACAGTAGATGATCATGAAAGGGAGCTGATAGTTTTGACTGCAGGCCATTGAGGCGCTCTCTAGATAGAGGGCAGTGCCACTGCGGCTCTCATTATACCCCCCTTCCCTTTGCCCCTCTTGGTAATCGCCACCAGAAGGGTGCAGGAATTTCTCAGCACATGCTGGTGGTTTCTGGCTCGTTTCAACCTCTGCTTCCCATTGAGCGGCGAGGAATTTAAATTTTCATACACAGCAGAGGAGAAAGTGCTCTTGCAAAGTTGTTCCCGTCGCAGAATGCCTGGCTCGCTTTGAAATATCCCCTCTAAAGACTTTGAAATCGGGTGATAAAATGTTATCAGCTGAGCAAAAATAGAGGGAGAGCTTGTCTTTTATAGGTCTTTCACTCTCTGTGAAGTGGCAGCAGCCAGTTTTAGCTCTGTCTATCTGTGAGCCACATAGCTGACTAATAGTGTTGTGCAGCATGTGGTCTCTGGGGCTTCAGGCCAGGTGTTGGTGTTAATGTTGGAGCCCTCACAACACCTGTTAGGGCCAGCTTCAGCATCCATACAGTCGTCTGCTCTGTTTACCCTGCATAACTAACCTGACTTACTCTCACTCAGAACTTTAGTAATCCAGAAATCATTACCAAGGTAGCCGTAGTGCCAGTTGAAAACATTTTTATGAAGTCTGGTGGGAGGGCATTGACATTCAGTCATAATCACTATCACATGGTTTCATTTCCTCTCAGCAACATGAGTGGTTTATTTCATCTCTTGGCTTGGAATAAAAAAAAAATATTAGACTCAGTGGTATAAAATGTCATGACAGCATGCTGGTGAGCAATGTTTATTCCTTACCTAAAGGCCACGCTTTGATCCCTCAGAACGCTTAGACCCTCATATACATAAAAGTAGATCATTTGTCATTATCTTCCAAAGTGAACTATCTGACGCCCCTTTGGCAGGACCAGAGGCCCAGCAAGTAGGCTCACTTATACTTACACAACAGATCTGCCATTTGTCAGTGTACTCAAAAATGACCTATATGACTGCAGTTTAAGAAGAAAAGAAAAATCTTAACTCAAGGTTCACGTACGACCTTTTTTAACCTCACAGCCTTCATCAGTGGATGGAGTTTGCTTTGTTGTTGTGTCATCAGTTGTCATCACGTGTCCTAAACATTGGAGAGTTAAGCTAACTCCAGTGACAACTGAGCAATCTGCACCTGCTGCTGAAGGATGTGAGATGTGGTTCAAAGCTCCAAACATCTTTTGGTGAACAACTGTCAAGATTAAACTTTCATGCTTGACTCACATGGCCAATGAAAAGCAATTGAGAGAAGTGTTTTCTGAACTGTCGCGGCTATATAGTTATGGTAAAGGTATGTGTGGTATGAAAGGCCATGGTGATGTGGTCAGTGGGCTCATAGGGTGTCAGTGTCAGCCAAAAATCTTCCGGCAACCTCCTCCCCAGCACGCTACTTCTACCTCTGCTTTTGATAGAGAGCGGTCAATATTTGTTCGACCACAAGAGGTCATTCGTGATGAAAACATACGCATGTCATTTTAAGCATTTGAGCAAATGGCTTGAGGAATCAAACAAAACTGTCTTCATTAGAAAACAACAGCATTGATCAAAACTGAGTGGTTTCATCACTTGCATGACCACAAGAGGTGGCTTGTCTGGAAAATGACATCATGTCTTTTAATGCATTTAAACAAGTAACCAATGCCATTGTTTTCTGGTGAATGAGTCTTGCTTGATCCCCCTGCCGTAAAGTGGTGTTTAGCAAGCATCATGGTCACAGGTTATCATTTGTCCTATTGACTGGTTGCCGAATGACAAGTAGGTGGGTCTGATCTAAAATGAACCTTTCAGAGCGTAATAATCAGGGGAAAAAGAAAGAGGAAGAGGAAGGGGACATTTGAAATTTTGCTGGGTCTTGCTCCAACAAAAGACGTTGTGTGTCTCGCCTTCACTGGGGTTCAGGAAGCCCTGCATCCTTTCTCTGACATTGGCATCCAAAGGCACCTGTACTGTCTGAGCCATGACACAAGACACGCTGTCCAAGCTGTCCCTCCTAAGTTGCCCTTGATTTGGAGAATCCTTGCAAAGATGAAACCAGTGGAAAGCAGCGCAGACAGTGAAGTGAAGTGATGAAGTGGGACAGCGCTATGCTTTACCTAACAGAGCATGAGGAGAGGAAGGGTCAAGGATGAGGGCAAATGAAAGAAATTCAACACAGCTGACACACAACCAACCATGCAGGGAAGGGGGAATTGCACCTTTGGAATAAGGTATATCAAATCATATTCTATGCTTGACAACCTGGCTTTTGTCTCCTTTCTCAGACATGGTTATGTGACCCTCAGCAGACACAGCACACAGCTTTACAAGATGTTATGACCTCTTAAACAGTGGCACTTTAAAGTATTCCTCTCCTGCTCACTGGTCCACAGAGGCCAAGTTCTTGCCAGGGATTATCAAAGTTAACAGGATTTTAATGGGTCCGGGGAGACTGGTAAAGACCCTACCAGGGCCAGGTAGTGCCGTTCTCCTGCTACCCCTCTCACTCCCTAATGCAGTCAGGCTGCACATCCAAGTACCAGCTAAATAATAAACAGATGGCCACTACCAAATATAGCCATCCCCGGTTCAAACTACAAAGGGACCCCGAAATTAAATGATAGGGTATTAAAGGGGAGGTACAATTTGCAGGTCAAAATGTAACGGTAACCTTTTACTGTGCAAATTGAAAATTAACCTTTGGTGGCACTGAATTATTCACAGCTGATGTTGTACATGTACGGCAGGCGTTTTTGCTGTAGCAGAAAAAAGCTGTAGGGGGAAAAGGGGAAATCAGTGGTGATGAAGTCGGATTATATTTATGACTCTGGGGTTTTTCTCTCATTTGTCTCCCCTCTCCAGGACTTATTGCAGCCAAGAAAATCAGGAATGAGATGGGGGCACTGAGAGAGCAGCAAGTGTACTGCCTTTGAGTTCTGTGGCTGTCCTTCTCTCACGTTTTATTTTCACTGCATATCATTTTAACAAAAAAAAAAAAAAGGAGTCTGTTTTGTGGTCCACTGATCGAAAATGAGCCCTTCTCTGTGTGGCTCTAAGGTATGGGGGCTACATTTCCAGATGATCATGTTTGCAAAACAAAATGCCACTCATTTTTCATCGAATTATGAAATCCCAAAACAAATGAGTCAAGGTCCAGTGTATTTTTCTCCTGGATTAATGTATTTATACAAATAGGCTGGCCTCTTTTCACTGTTCCTTGGGCATTAATCCATGCCCTAAACCCCCTCTGCAAGAAAAGGCTTATGATGCTAACCTTGTCATATTCAGCAGCTGTCAGCAAAATGACCACTGTACCGGGCCAAGCTGGTAAAGTGGCCTATTCATTATCCTAATCTCATTAGTTAAGATCTGTTAAGTAGAGACCGGTTTTAATGCATGCTTTTCCCTTTTAATTATTGACCATAAATACATTGGAGTGCATTAGGGTCCTGGGGCGAAGAGCAGAGCAGCTCCTAATAGATTAGAGGACAAGCACATTATCTAAATGTACATATCTAACTAATCATGCATCAGGCATGGCCATGTGAGCATCGTGACATCAATTGCAGTTTGACATCTGACCCCAGCTGTGGCCTCTCAGAGGTCCAGTCTCATAAAGGTCTAATGCGGTCAGGAACACAGAAAGAGAAGAAAAACTGACGTCATGATTGCAGCAAGGCTCGAGAACACAGCCCCCACTTTCTCTCCCGTGATGATTAAGACTGTAGTGTTATGTCTGAATGCTAACAGATTATTTCTGAATTGCTCACCAGTTAATCATGTTACAGATTAAATCATTTGGGGATTAGCTTTGAATACATGAATAAGCACTGTACTGTGCTGTATGTGTGCCTGTACGCCGCTCATGTTGAGGAGATTCAGGAGAGTGAAATCAGGAGAGGCGCAGAGCAAGGAGGAGGTTTATCTCTCTTGTCTCTCCTCTCTCCTGCTTCTTTTCTTTTTGTCACTTTTGCTTTCCATCCGTCTCGTACAGGCGTTTTCTCTCCCTCCATCTGCAGCGCACACACACGGTCAAGACACACAGACACACAGTCATTCTCTCAGTGATGAGGGAGAGAAGTGCACCGTTCGCCACACAGATGGCTCTTTTACAGTTGTGAGAGGCTATTGTGTAAAACAAGAGTGAGGGCATGCTCCTTAGAAGTATCGTCCCAGCTGAGGATCATCTTCGCCTTGTCTGCAGTGTGTGCGTGTGAAATGATCAAGGTTGCATATAACCTTACTTTATTTCAAACGCTACTGATTAATTTATTTTGAGATAAGGTAGTAGTCGATCCTGATTGGCCAGCTGTGCCTGCTTTCAAATAAGGTAATTTAGGTTTCTCAGTTTAATGATACATTCAATGAGTGATAATCAAGAAAAAAAGAAAAAAAAAAAAGGGATTTTTATACAGTGGCTTCAAATTTCACTTCAACAAAATCCTCACTTAATTATTACTTACTGTTGGTACAGTAAATACTGAGACTACATGTATCATATGACATTCTAAGTACATGCTAAAAAGAGCAAGCAGTGCAGACTTTAATTCTAGGGGCTGACATTTGGCCAACACCATATCTTCTTCAGATCTTAAAGGGAAAAGCGTGACAATAAGATGTATAATGGTAACAATCAATCAAATCGAATACATATAGACACCTCCACCCTTTGCTCTTACCCATTTACCACCTTACTGGAAATCTTTGGGACAAAATGTGAACAAAATATGTGTTTTGAATAATAAAACATGCCAACAAGTCAATGTACGCCGAAGGAGGGACAACTTTTCTGGAAATATTTGCAGTTCCTGCTGCAGCACCAGGCTACACAGCAGCTATTGAACTCCACAGCACCGTCATCCCCCCGCTCCATATCCATTTAGAGACGCACAGAATAACGACTATTGTCTTGTCCAGCAGATATCCGTAACAGCATACAGTGTGTTTGTGTGTGAAATAAGAGCCTCACTGTTACTTAGCCTTAATGACCGGCTATAGCCAGTCGCATTGTAGTAAAGCACATGTGTAATGCAATGTAAAGTGATGTGGATTCTATGCATCTCTGCTCCTTTACAATAACAACCAGCTTCATTCCCTCTGTGTGGTGCGTCACTGTGCGCAAGAACACTGTGTAATTTTCTCATACAGTCAGTTGAAGCAGAAATAATTGTTGTTTTCAAAACATTTTCATAAATCCTGCAGAAATCATGCAAACATAAATCACATAGATTGGTGCTGAAATGTGTTCACGTGTCATGCCTCCGCAGCCTTTTCTCAATAACACACTCCCAGCATGTGTGCATGTAATAAGCTGCAAAAAGGATTATGACTTTTCATCATCATTGTGAGAAAATGTAATTGCCGTCTTCTTTTCTGATGCTAAGCACAGGTGATGCTTTCACAGTCACTTTAATCCATTTAATTACTGTATGTATGACAACGTATTTGTGTGTGTGTGTGTGTGTGTGTGTGTGTGTGTGTGTATCCCTGCTTCATCGTTATCAGGCTGCTTCATACATTATGGTCTAATTCAACTGAGGCAATCATTGCCTGACTAACATGTATGGATGGTTGTCTGAGAGCGGCAGGTCATAACAGTCATATTGTATCGGCCATATTATCGAGTCAATAAGAGCCCAGGGCAGCTTGATTTAATTACACTGGTAGCCTGATTAGACTGCTCTCCCTGGAGTAAGTACAGACTATATGTCATGATCATAACAATGGTGCAAATTATGAACAGGTCAAAGTAATATCCTTTTGTGGTTTGTCATTGCTAATCATTCTGCTAAATGACTGCGTGCTGATGCGTGTCCATGCTGCGCCTGCAGTGTTGATTTTATTGGGTTTTGACCAACTGTAAAGAGAGAATGAAACATTACAGCAGTTTTTAAACCTGAACATTAGAACAGAAAAAAAAAGACCTTTAACCACCTTCAACTTAATATTTTTTTTTCTTTCTCTTCCACTGTTTTTAATTAAAAATGAATATTAACCCAGTGTTGATTTGCGATACGTGACAGTAAATACAGGCGCGCTTAAATGACACCCTGGAGCTCGTATTCGTATCTCCTGAAAGCATGCTGGGGAAAAAAAATGAAATGATTTTCTCTGTAGCGCTCCAAGATTTAATGAACTATCCCAATCAAAGCCAACAAGTCATTTTCTTAAAATACAGACATAAATAAACGACAAAGGTTTGTGTTTTTGTTGTCTTTGTTTTAAATTAAGGATTACACCCCAAACCTAGCACCTGTCACACAGCAAAAGAGCAATAGCAACATAATTAATTTGGTAATGTTATTTAGACATAATTTACATATAAATGTGTTTTGAATTAAAATAAATAAATAATACAAATACACCATAATGATAAATGACACCCTCAAGACTAAAATTTACAATTAAAATGTTAAACGTGGTGATTATATTGAAGAACAATTTCTTCTTGACCTTTTATGATTCAAAGAGTGTTTGGCCTCAGCTGGAATTTCACATGTTGTCTGTTGCCGTTAAGACTCTTGTGGTTTACTTTTCATTATACGTGACAAAGATCACGAGACATTTGGGTAACATTATGCTTTGTGGTGATGCTAATAATGCAACATATGGTACATTACGACTGATTAACATTATTATTAGAGGTCAAAAGTAACTATACTAAGTTGAGTTAATACATTAACTCAAGTACTTCACTTCCGCACAAACTTGAGGTGCTTGTACTTTAAACATATTCAATTTATGCTACATTTAACTTCTGCTCCTCAACATTTTAGAGGGAAAAAATTGTACTTTTCAGACCACTATGTTTATTTGATTGCTGTAATCACTAGTTACTTTAAATTTACATGTAAAACATGTGGTCCACTTATTGTATTAGCATGCATTATTAGAAATTAAAGGCCCTGCACACCGTCACAGGTGTTTTCAGTCACTGTCGTTCATTAGACTTGCTCAGGTTGGAGCTGTTCCAAGCTCTGCTGGGATTTACATGAGGTCATCATGCTGTAATAAGAATAACATATTGTAAACTGACCTGCCACAAAACTAATAGGACTAGCGACTAACAAAACTCCTTAGATTTTTGTTATATCTTACTGCAAATAATAATTAATATTGTATGTGCATAAGACAAGTAAAAGAAATAAAGAGCCCTGATCACTGCAGGGTTGTTACACATCCCCTAACATAAATGAGACTATTAGTTCAACTGCACCTCGAATTCCCTGGCTTACATGTGTAGGACACACACCATCAACATCTCATTGCTGCTTACAGAGGCAGATATGTCATACCTTATCCACATGGTGGCAGCAAAGTAATAGATGTGAGAAAATGTGCACGTCTTCACATAAATTCTGTGTGTCCCTGTGTGTGTGCACGTTTGGATGTGTATGCACATGTCTATACCATCACACATTTGACAGCGCTGATCTGACCCATGCTAATGAATGCTGCCAACGTGGCTGACACAGAGTGACACCAGGACAAGAAAAAGACCCTCTTCTCTCCAACGCCTCCATTTCTGGGCCTTTAAATAACCCCGCGTAGCCTGCTGCATGTTTATTAGTCATGTATCAGACAAGCAGCTGATAGACATGAATGCTCATTACCAGTTAGTGTTGCTTCAGAAGAGACCAATCTGTGCCCTGTGAGGGTCATCACTCAGAGGCAAACAGGCCTGACACAGGCATAAGTTGAACCTGAATAGGAAATGCTGCACATTATATTTAACTGACTGAAAAGGCAGCATTCAGTGGCAGAAGAAAAAAAGTCCCTGATCAGATCAGTGTGCATGCAGTATAATAGGTATATTGTGCAACAGTGCAGAATGTTCCCATGAGAGATTTAACTAATAATGTCCCTGTCCTTTCTTTCACCTGCCTCTCCAGGTATTTTCTCAGTAGGTTAGGTTACCATACATCTGCATAAGTACGACACATCCCTTTTTTTCTGTATCAAGATATCTGATATTTTGGCACTTGTGCAGTGTGACACACACAGGCCCGAGAAGCAGACCTGCTCCCTCTCCTGCCTGCCATGCATGACATCACCATGTCTGCTTTTAATTAAAAGACACAAAATGGCACTGCAGGAAATATGAGCAAAATATTTGAATTTCTATCACGATTACGTTTCCCTTATTTCACACACACTGCATCCGAGGAATGTGCCATACTGCTGCATATCCAGTGATGAGATCAGTCAGTGAGTGTTAGGCCTGGGAGCAGAGCACAGAGGAGAGGGCTGTACAGTTCATTCAGGGAGTGAAGACACGCAGTACAGTCTGTCTTTAGCAGCAGGCACTTTTTGTGTAAGACGGCTCAGCATGCAGTGATGGTGATGTTTTCACCTGATGCCTCATGGAGCCTCTACAACATACCAGCAGAGATAAAATGTTAAATGGAAGCACGGAGAATGACAGAGTTATAGCAAAGTAAGATTTTTTTTTTTTAATTCAAACTAGATTCACTGATTGGTAATATCTAAGTGACAGGTAATAATGATTGTGTTCCCCACCAGATGGTGCAAGACTCAGTAAGTGATGAGTCAGTCAGCAGTGACGTTGCCCTTCTTTTTAACTCTTCTTGTCTGCATACTTTCAACACAAATTTTTGAGGCAAACATATCAAAGTCATCTTTTTCTTGACCGCAATGTGTGAAAAAAAAAAAAAAAAAATCACATGAAAGTGCTCTAATACTCCTATACTATGATAATACAAAGTTGCTGTGTTCATACTATGTATATGCTCACTATATCACACATTTTTTGTATTTCCTCTTATGATCTTTCTTCACTCTTTTGACAGGCTGTCAAAGGAATGTCATATATGATCTTATATATTAGTTATTTATGAAGCAGTTTGCTATTTAATAAACATTAGGTGATTTCTAAAACTCTCTGATTTCTAAAATACTTTTTTTTCTGGTTTCTTTGCTCGTTTTGTAATTTATCCATATGCATATGAACAAATCTAATGTAGTACATCAGCAACCCAGCAGATGGCAGCAACAACACATGAACTAGCACCATCATGTGCTCTGTAATACCCATAACCACTGATTCCCCCTCTATAATATAATAGAATATAAAGACTAGGGTATATTAACTCAAACTCATGCTACCCAAAGACCTAAAGAATGTTTAATTTCAGACATCTGCTCCGTCACTGCATTGCAAGGACACACAATTGACAAAGTGACAGTTCTTTCAAATATGTCCTTAATACTTAACCATGGTAAGACTGATGGCAGGTGAACGGATGTGTATATAAATTCAACTTTAACTTTCAAACTTTTATCTGACTGTAGATTCTAAAACATTCAATCTCCTCAAATATTCTAACCACAGGATTTCCAAATAGTGAAGTGTATAACCCTTGAAGTGACACACACCAGTCAGGGTCAGATAAAATTTCATGAAGCAAGTTCATCATGACAGACACTGTATTTGTAACAGGTGATTGGAGATTGATGTCACGTGGCACATATCATAGTTGGCCAAACTGATTTCAAGGAGGTTTAAAGGATGTTGAGATTCAGGTTACTGACACCGTTAAACCAGCTGAGTGTACAAAATATTCAACATTGTGAGCCTGTGAGTCCTGTGACTGTTCTTCATTTGGTGATTTTAATACACCTTTCCCATGTTTTCTCATCTTTTAATCTTAGCAAACTTAAATTCCAATCATATGAAGTATTTCTGCAGTATGCTGGTGATAATGGGCCATTAAAACTTTTCATCAGTTTTTTAGATTTCTTCTGTATTCCCAGTAATTGGGTTACAGTCAACATCAATTGAATATACTATAAACAGGTACTGTCTTCTTCTCTGACTCATCCCAACGTAGCTCACACTCCACCAGATTGGTCGCTATTTGTGGACTGACACCAAATCAAAATATGACCTGATTATCCCGTCAACTGCCAGCATCCTGTGGACAAACTCAACTGGTCCACAGCAGGCTTACTTATTTGAGGTGTAATGTACAGTCAGCCTCTGGCTGCCTTAAAGGGCATCAGTTATGACTCTTTTTGACAGATTCTGAAGTTTGAAAGATAAACATGTCTGATTGTATCAGGGCTGGTCTTTTCATGATCGTGCGTAATGACCATTTTCAAAGACTCAAATCAGAACATGAGTGAATTAAAACTGAGGTTCTGTCAGACAAAGAGGAATAAAAGAATCAGCTATAACCCCATTGACTTTTTGTAGCCTTGTTTCTTCTGTGAGGTGATACAGGGCTTTCCTGCACTGACAAGTAAACTAGTACCTGCTTTCAGCTCTACCAACAGCAATTATAGCCCACTGTGTAGAACTCCACTGATGCACAGGTTGTTCCAAAATCTTTGTGAATCAAAGCACAAACCACAATGTCAATCTGAAAATATTAATTCTTGCCAAGACATACCATGAAAACACTCCATCATTAATTTTGTTCTTCTTAAAGACAGCCAACTGTGTATGCACCAACTGTGCAGTTATTACTACGACTAACACAGCTAGTTGGTAAATCCTCTCGCTTCAATCTTTGTCACATGACCTATATTGATTTACAATGACTTTGATGTGCAAAATAATGTATTGGGGAAGGAAGCAGTGAATGCTGGTCAGTTTTACTCTGTGCTCTAGTTGCAGAAGGCTTAACAACTGATGTTATAGCTAAGAAAATAGTTTGGACAGACAAAAACAACTTTCAAAGTGATGTGGTCATTTTTGGTTTGCCTATACATGGTGCGCCCAGGAGCAACTCCCTGTTCAACATGGGACTTCAGGAGCTGTAACCCTCTGAAACCACACCATGGAACCATAACTGAGACATAATAACCTATTTGCTCCGTGAGTTTCGTAACCGTCTGGTTGCTTTTAAAAAAGCCACCATGGCAGCCAGTCTGTGCTCTGTACCTAATGTGAAGTTAGGACACAGATCTGGTTCATGTGATGATATGTAAATACTTTCGGGGCTCATTTTCCACCTTAAGGATCTTGGAGCTCCGTAAAGCCCACAAGACAGAACACACACACATGCAGAGACACGGTACTAATGTGTTCCGACGTTTGAGCGATCTAGAGCCCGACCAATGCAAGAGTGGGAAATCTCATTCGTCTGGAGGTCTCCAAACTCATGGCCTGGCATGGCTTTCTGGGAAGTGCGGGAAGCCGAGGGATTGAGTCACTCTAGACGACGGGTCAGGGTGGTTTCAGACTGCTTGGAGAGAATTATGTCGGCGGGGGCCATTATGGAGTGTGTATTCTCAGCTGGGGTAGCAGGGATTCCCTCTGACAAGACCCGAGTTATTTTCTTATGGAGGGAAGGGGGGACATGGGAGGGTGGGCGTCTGAAGGTGACGATGTGTGAAATTATATTGTCCAGATGTATTTATACATACAGCCATAATTGAAAGAGTAGAGGGAGCCATTATATTTGGCAACAAACCTTTCTTGACATGTGTGCACACCTGTGTGTAGCATGCATGGCTTTACATACATGTTTTTTGTGCACATGTGCACATTTCTCGGCATGCTTGTGTATTTTTCTTTGGCAGCGTCCTCATCTCCTTTGACTGGAGGATGATTACGGGCCCAGATGGGTTCCCAGAAGCCACAGCAGTTGCGTAGATAGTGGCGAGGTTGTGACACATGGGAGCTGCTGAGTAACACTGCCTCCTGCTGCCAGAACAGACAAGCTAACAAACCATGAAGGCATGCAGGCTTTCACAATCTCACATTGTTCTCTGCTTTTTTTTTTCCTTTTTTTTTGGGGGGGGGGGGGCAGGCATAATCCCAGAACCCATCTCTGGCTAATGTGAAATGATTCGCAGGACTGATTAATATCCACCATTCTACATGTGCAGAACAAAACAAATATGCTTCTTCAGAATAAACTGTATGTCCCCACTAACAAGAAGCACAATGTATTATTGGTGATCTTTGTGTACACAAAAATGACTGCAGCCATGCCCTGTTAGAAAACACCACAGTGTGCATAGTGTAACCAGCAGAACTTCACACACACAACTTCTGGCTGTCAATAAAAACGCCCAGCGCCAGGAAGGTGGGCACGTAATCCCGCCCTGCCCATTCAAGTCAGTGCAGTTGAGGCTAATCCTGCGTACAGTCCCATGCTTACACAGGACATGAGGAGAGTATCCTGTTTATTGTCTGAAATGCACACTGCCGTTCACCTCAGCGCCTCCCTGAATGATTTATTAATTACACAACATCCACCCAGCCGCATTACACTCCACATCAGGCTCTTGATTTTCAGACAGTGGTCAGTGTTTACTTGTCAGAAAGGAATTGGAGTTCATGATTCATCACATTTAGAGTAACTCTGCAAGAAAATATGACAATGTTTTAACTGAAAAATGCTGATTTGTAATGTGGGTACCAAGTACGACTGTAGCATTGGCAGCTACGACTAAGAAACAACTAAAAAATGAATCCCAGATCCCAACAGTCTTTGAATACAAAATGGTAATTTGTAAATTGAGACTATTACTTACTGAAATTGTGCTTTAATAATAAACCATGCAAGTTATCAGCAGGAGCAGCAGCCAGTTTTCCTACTTGAGTATGTTTCCTGGAGAGGGATCCCTCATTACACGATTATACTATTTGGTTTCAGCACAGAGGGTCCAAACTGCAGCATCAGGGTATTCCTCCTGATTGGGATCACTGTTTGAGGTCAGGAACACCGCTGTAGGATTCAAGTGAAAAACACACCACCAGATCAGGTTTCTAGAGACTGGGGAGATGCTTAAGGCTGCAGGGTTGAAGGGAATGACTTCAGATGGATCCACAGCAGGGCAGCATGTTCTCTCCCTGAGGAGCAGCACTTTATTATGTCTGGTTTCATCTCAACAGTGTTTTAGTGGCATAAAATGGAGTGAGAGAGAAGGAAAACTGTTACCCCTCTTGAGCTGATGTGTGTATGAATATGTTGTATCAATTCAGCCACACATGAGTCATTCTAACCCGATGAGTTTTTCGTCCAGACACACACATTCCAAATTGGACTGTGTCTCCTCTGCACACTTAACACGTGCTTTCAAATGCATGTGTGGTTGCTGTTAAACCTTGTAAAGACCTTAAAAAGCAGAACACAGCCTGATAAACCAGACATCTATCCATGGTATCAGCACACAGGTGATGTGAGGGGTGTGAAGGTCAAGCCTCGGCCTCAGCGGAATCGTCCAGCCGTTCGGCGTCACACTATGTGGCTTATTCCTCATGTGATACATTCTCGCCCCAGTCGTATCAGAGCCAGATGGGGGTGAATCAAAGGAGAGGGCTGACTAATAACAGAGTGAATCACAGCATTATTTACAGGGGTTTGTGTGTGCAGTCGCTGTGTGCACGTGTTAAACAATGCATGTTACTAAGCAGAAGGATCATTACTTAGATAGCAGAAGTTTTAACATTTCACAATCAAGCCGACATTAATAAATTCTTTTTGAACACTTGGGGGCAGCACAACAACAAAGCACAACAACCTTGACTTATTATCACCCTAAGGAGAGCCAAAATAACTAAAAATCCTGGCTTGAAACAGAGCCTTACTGAACAGTTTGTCATGATTATCTCCACATATTTGGATAATAATAATAAAACAAGTATTTCTTTGTTGTGTACTTTAGCAACCTTCAACAAACATTATTTCAAATTAGAGCTAAACCAGCTTGATAGACTAGTGGAGACACAGTTAGTTTTGACATCTATAATAACAGCAAGGAGAAGAGGCCACAGCTAAAAGATGTCACAATGACATTAAAAGAGAATGATGGCAGGTATGGATACTGACGAACCCAAGTCACGATGCTGCTGCTTTTTTTTTTACATGAATAAATTTGTTAATTGTTGTTAATGTTGTTAAAATCACGAAGGTTTCTAATTTTAGTGGCAAGTGCTTTAGTGGATGCCAATTTGTTTTAGATTATGGATAGTTTATTATCCATAATAAGGAACAAATGTCATCTTTTTAAGAAATCAGATAACACGAATTCTTAGTGAGAGATTACATTGATTCACAGAAGCTAGCAGGGCTAGCTCAGGGCTAATGTCAGGATTTAAGCTTTACATAAAGTTCATACAGCACTCGTGTTAACGAACAGATGCCTATTTACACATCCAACAGACAGAGAGTGAGATTAGCATTAATTCAGAGTCATGCGTCTGACAACCTGGCAAATGTAAAATTTACTTTCCTTTCAGCTCTGTTTTGGTCTCCACTAACTCCACTTTGTCTGTTTTGTCTGTCTGCTGAGCAGCGTGCAGCAGGTTGTCGGAGCTTTTTTGTTAAAAACAGCTGTTAGAAAGGAGGGCAGTGAGAGTCAACCTGAACATTAAAGTTGGAGGTCATAAAACCAAAACAATGAGCTGAAATCACTAAAATGTGCCAGGTGATGGGACCTGAGGAGTTGGCGGCTTATTTCTGTGGGTTCACATGGTCATTTTTTTTTTTTTCCCTTTGGTAGTGTGAAAATATCGATTGGTGCAGCTTTAAGGTAAAATGTGAGCAGGGGCACATAAAAGTTAGGCAAAGTAGGAACATTTGATAATAATAATCACAGTGAAAGCAAATATGAACTAAAAATGAAAACTAAAATGTCTTTTAAAGTTTAAAATTCTCTTTTAATCCATTTGATTGTGTGTATTACAGTTACATGCTGTTGTTAAAGAGGAGGACAAACCAAATTGCTTTTGGCCATATATCAAAATGCCAACATAAAAACTGTGAAGCATCCCACCCATATGCTGGCCTCATAACCTTCCAACGCCACCCCCCCACCCCCAGTCACACCAGTAAAAAGAAAAAATCCCTCCCAACTGGACAGCTGCCATGGTTTCCAAGCAACTGACACAAACAGCAGGAAACAGAAGAGGGGATCCCATCAGAGGGGCCATGAAAAAGGAAGGCATTGACTAGGAAAAGGAAAAGGACAAAAAAAAGAGGAAGAAGACGAGGGCTGGTCCTTCAGTTGACCCCCTCCACAGAAATGTCCAGCAGGGGCTATTTTTCTCGACTCCTCAGTCAGAATGACTGTCAGCCGATCTTAGACTAGTGTGACTTGCTGCAGCACTGTAAGCCAGGATCAAGCTATTTTTAATCTTTTTATGACATGTCAATACCAACACCAAGGGCAGGTCATGGAATCACAGCAGCAGCACTATAAGTGACCTGCCTTGAGCCTTCTATGGGCCTGTACATGAAAGGCCCCGTAAATCATACCTCT
Source organism: Chaetodon auriga (assembly GCF_051107435.1). Classification (NCBI taxonomy): domain Eukaryota; kingdom Metazoa; phylum Chordata; class Actinopteri; order Chaetodontiformes; family Chaetodontidae; genus Chaetodon; species Chaetodon auriga. The sequence continues at coordinate 8,910,349 of NC_135081.1, forward strand.
GCAGCAGCATTGAAGGACACTAAGTTCAGTTAGCATCTTCCTCCTTCTCAATCCATTGTCACACTTTTAGATCCCATAAATGATATAGTTACGTTGCTCTTGTCAAACTTGAAAGTGGCAAAGAATGCAGCACAATCACCTGATGGATGGGATCTTGTTTCGACCTGTCCCTGAAAATCTGGTGCTCTGTGAGTGCCCCACTTGGCTGCTTCAGGACAGACTTAAAGAGGGTGCAAACACATGCTGCTACTCTGACATGTGAAACAGTTTGGAGGAATCCAAACCTGACTGGACAGAAGCATCAGTTAGTGTGACAGCATTCCCAGTCTTTATTTTAGCCTTGCACAAACTAGTTAAAATTTAAGGAAGAAACACCACAGGAGTGATTATTCTGTCATCTGTGAATGATGAATCCCTTCTAAGCCAATCAGGAGGAAATGCAGCATGACACCTTGAGGCACATGAATCATTTACAGGAACCAATCACTTGGAATTGGAATAGATTATTATGCATTTATCTTTTTAGTAGGTTCCACATTAAGAGTGAAGAAATACATTGTGTGATTTACAGTGGTACTCTATTGCTCATTAGAGCACAGGCCTCCAACAAGGCCTGCTTCAGAGTGACCAAAGTTTGGCCTGTTGGCAGAGTAAGGAAAAAGGTCACCAAAATCAATAGGTTTCCTCCTACTGGGAGTGGTAAATCACACAGCAAATATTGTGTGTTTTATGACCAAAGACTCAGGAGATATGGAGTCATTTGAAAATTGAAAGGTTGGCTTGATGTGGTGCCAATAAAAGAAAGGTCATGGAGTCACCAAAATTGCCTCTTTCTTTTGTCTCCTCTTGGGATATTGAGTGTACGCAGCAAATTTCATGCCAATCAGGTCAGTAATGATGGAAAATTTTATTTGAAGCCACAGATGGATCTCAGCATCTTGACAGAAGTAATAATAACAATGAAATACGAAAAAGCCTTATTGAAGAATATATGGCCCCAGAGAAAATGTGAGGTAAAGCTCGCTGCTACTTTTATCATGCAAAATTTACTGGTTATTAAAGACTTATTACACTCACTATTCTATATATTCGCTTTCCTGCAGAGAGTCACCACCGTCACCAAGACGGACTCCACTCTTGTATCTACCCATTAAATATGAGCCAGACGACTGTTAGCTTAGCATAAAGACTGGAAACTGTCGGTATGATCAGCAAATGATATGCTATCACTATGACAAAGACTGGAAACAGTATTTACACCAAATCCAAAGATAAAAGTACCCATACCATAACCAAAGTGAGAAAGAACAATTTGCGGTTTTATCAAGAGTTATGTGTCGGACTATTTCTTGGCTGGGAGCAGTGACTTCCTGAAGTTGTGTTACCATAAGGTTGCAGAGCAGCCAGTAAAGACTCGAGGAAGCTTTAGAGGGGTTAGCAGGCAGATGTGTTTGTTTTAACCTTTGGACAGGACCAGGCTAGTTGTTTTCCCCAGCTTCCACCCCACATGCTAAGCTAACTGTCTCCTAGCTCCAGCATCATAGGCTGCTTGACTGAAATGAACTCTCAGCAAGAATGCAAATAAGCGTATTTCCCAAAATGTTGAACTCTTCCTTTAAATGTTTTTTTTTTTTTTTTTTTTTTTGACAGATTTTTGACATCAGATCAAATTTCTGTCCAATTAATGACCCAGTGATGTCATTAAGAAATGAGTAGGAGCAGAGCTGGCGGCAGAGGGAATGTTTGATCCTTACCTGCAATTGTTGCACGAACGATGCACCTGAAAATCAGCATAAAGAAAACGTACTGCAGTATAATGCAGGTTCATGACAGCCTGTTATTCAATACTGTATGTGCTACAATTCACCTTCACAAAGTAGACATTCTCATAGCTAATTGTAAGCGTGTATGCATTAAGAATTCTCTGAGTGCCTTGTGTTTTTCTTCAAATAAATGCATATATATCACTAAACCTCCTGTCCTGTCATCTTCCAGTTGAATAAAATAGCAATGGAAACAATGACGGCCTGTGACAAATCACCTCTCACTATTTAGTCGACAAAATGATTCAAGACACAGCGAGATTGAGCTCAGATTTGTGACTGACCCTTTCGCATAACCAGGACCCTGGCTGTGCTGGACTATATAAATGTGTTTTAATGTAGAGCAGCCAAGCTGGAGAGCCCTGCAGTAAAAATGGCCTTGGCATATATTCTTGGGTTTAAATCACTGTAATGGACCTGGATGTGACAGTCATAGGCTAGAAAAATGAAACCATCCGCCCTCATAATCCTATAACCATTACTAGGATTGCAACAAAACTGAATGGCTACACATTTCAGGGGAGAAAAAAAAAAAAACCTAAGCTTATATCATACTGTTTTGTTTGAAACTGACAATATGGCCCTCCTCAGATGTCTTGCCTGAGTAATTATCTGTGTAAGAAGTGATGTAGGAAAATTGTCTCATAGGTCATATGTCTTTGACCTACAGAAACTGTTATTGGCCACAGGTTTTGAATTAGCTACACATGTGGGTAAGATACAGTGCCCATGGTGGAGCTCTTATCACATCTCACACTGTCAGCAAAAGCAGTCGTAGAGAAAACAACACTGACAGAGTGCAGTAATAGGTCATTAGTTAAAATAAAGGAAAAAAACAATGTGCAGATATTTCATCTCTGTGGAGCTGTATTTAATCTAGACAATAACAAACAAGCACATTATTATACTTTTATGATATTGTCTTCTCTCACAGTCTCGCTTTGAATCCTGGATGTATTTTTTGTTTTTCCATAATTTTTAAAATGTTTTTTGTCTTCTTCTCTCATTATAAAGTTATATCATCTCTTGAACTGACTTTGTAATAAAGCATAGCTGCAGGACATCAGCTCTAAGTGGTTGGCAATAGTTGTAAGTATCATATTAATCTCACTTATCGTACCAAACCTGCAATAATGGGACTGGACTCTAAATGAATGTTAAACAAAAGATTTATCTGCAGTTTATCATGTAAACAACTATGACAAAGTACCAGCCTCTCACTGTTCCTTCCCTATTTTCTGCCAGCGCAGAATCTTAGTCAATGGCCGTGTGACAATGACAGCCCGGATCCTTCGGTTTACAAGCCAGACATGTACGTTACTTCCTGTTCATAAGAGGAATCTCTGAAAAAAGCCAGTAGCTAAACATACAGCAATGTCCAGACATGCCTAAGATAGCTCCAAGCAGTTCTCCATTGTGAGCACTGAAGTATGCAGCTCAATGCGTCTAAATAGTAACGAAGGAAAAGGAGAAGCGGGGACAAGTGTACAACTGGCTGTGCGTGTGTGCTCCACTCATGCCAAAGGACGGAACTGACCGCAGCCACTCACAACTTACCTTCATTAACCGCAGACTTCTTCATTCATCACTCATTTAAGACTACAATCAAATGTGATGACTAGTAATCATGTCTGCAGTAGCTGCCACTGATGCTGCAGGGTTAAATGCAGCTGAGTAATAAACTTGTATCAACAGAGTGCACACAAATGAGTGTTTACAGCTATTAAAAGTTGCCTGATTCAAGTTATGGCTCATAGAAAAACTCAGAAAATACATAATAATAGTGTAGGGAACTCAAGATGCCAGTGTGCACATTTCTCCGGATATGTCAAACATGAATTATATGTTGTAAAAGGAGGGGATTAACTGTGCAGCTTTGAGGGAAGAGCATGGGTTTGCAGCCTTGAATTTTACATATCACAGAGATTCAGTTAGCTGCATGGCTCTTCTTTACATGTCTTGTTAGTACCCATGTGCATATTAACATCTGCCAGGGACTCTTTTTTCTTACTGGTAGCACTCCTGATGTCTAGACAAACAAATATGACAAGACTAAGCCCACAGCTTGGAGAGCCTCAGATGTGAAAATTTATACCTGTCAACTTTTGGTCTGTTTTTAACATGTAAATCTTTTATGGAGAGTTCTAAGAAACGGTTTCTGGCCATGCTGAGATGTAGCCTGACTCCCGGGCCAAACCACTGGTAGTAAACATTGTAGGGACTGGCATTAAGTACAGCACTCGTACTGAAAAACCCTTTCTTGTCATTTATTATATCATCAGCGCTGCTGGCAAACATTTCCAGTGCTTTGACAGTAATGCATCGCACTGGAGCGTTATACCAATAGCAGAAAAGAGGAGGAGAACCTCAGGGAAACAGGAGTGAAGTTTGAGCTCCGTATTGAACAATCCTCATCTCAATTTTGGCACATTATTATGTACATGCGTGTGTATCACAAATAGCTCTGAGCCATGGGCTGACAATAAGGAAAAAGAGCAAAACACAACAGTAACAGCTCAATTTGAGTCAATGTAAAAGCATCATGTGTCTGTTTAAAAGACACGAGCAATGATCATTTTTCTGGGGAACACACGAGCGAGGAGCAGGCCGCTCGTAAATCTCAGCGCAAGACACAGTATGTCTCTAATGCTCTCCGCAGACATGTTGTGGCTGCTCAGTACGTGCAATGTCGCAATGTCACAGGGCCAGATGTAGTAGCACTATAAATTATAATGCTACATTTCCAGAGGAGATGTAAAATAAGGGCAAATTCTTCCAGACAACACATACGCAAGGTTCATTTGCAAAAACAGATATCGCTGTCTTTATTTATTTGTCTAAATCATGCTTTGTGTGTGTGTGTGTGTGTGCGTGTGTGTGTGTGTGTGTGTGTGTGTGCGTGTGTTAATCAAGCTGGTGTTGGTTTAATCATTTTTAGGAAGGCTTTTGCAAATGAGCTTAAGCTTCACTGGCACTGACAATTTAAATCACAGTATTGAACCGAGTATAGCATGAGTGGCACATTATACAGCAGTATGTTGCCACAATCAAAGCTGCACTAAGAAATATAACTTGGTGGCTTCAAATGCCATTGAGAGATATATTCTTTAAAAAGCTGGATACTCAGAGATCACATAAAGATGCTTCGTTGCCTAAAAACAGCATGCTCGTGTTAGTTGGCCCGTCTGTGGTGATTTTGTAACAAAGGACAGAAAAAGGCAAAATACCTAACATACTGTAAGTGAGTCCAGCTTTCTTATTCACTGCTGTTAAGAACACACTTTGGATTTGAACTTCTCTTAAGTTATTATTTGGCCTTTCCTGCGAGCGCAGAAGCGTCCAACACCGTGGGGCTTATTTTGGCAGGTCAACACAGTCTCAGTATGGATGTTTTTTGCATAAAAATCTTACCTCATGTATAGTTAAACTGCAGTAGGGATTGGACCTGAGCCTGAACCTTGCTGCCTAGAAAGACGCAGCCAGAACTGCTCCTGAGGAAAGGTGACTTTACATAGATACATTATAAGAAGCATGACACCATCAGGTCTTTACATTACACACATCTTTTCAGTGAAGAATAGACTGTTTAGTGGCTGGATGGCTACAATATCTGTTGCTGTAGAGTTGGTCCGAAGTGCTCTGACTATTGTTGACAGACACTGTAGCTAATGGTACCTTACTCAGTCGCACAGAATCCATCAAGATAAGCTCCACCACAGAGTTTTAAAGCTGTTCAACAACTAGTGTAAGCCCATCTCACTGACAGTGCCAATCAGTTGCGTGGCTACTTTTTTCCTACCGCTGGTTCGTATCGTAATTCATCTCCTAAAGTATGTGATGCTGCGTTTTCATCTTGGAGCTCACACGTGCACAGTGGCCGAGCCGCAGCTGACGCCAGCAAGCTACTGTAGGCAAAGAAAACAGAGCGTACTATTACTTTCCCCCCGTGCAGTCTGCTCATGCTTGCCCCACAGCCGGCCTGCCCCCAAAAGGCAGTCTGCTTCTGATTATGTGTGATCATCCTCGAGCTTACCAGCTACATTTCAGACTCACGGGAGTCATTTTATTTTTTTCTTCTATTCTGGCCCCCATTCAAAAGGAATTACACTGTAGCTTGTCTAAGCCATTGTTAATTGCACTCATGGCAGCCACCAGCACTCAATGATATCCCTGCTCTACTTGTTAGATGGAGTTTTTAACTTGTCATTATCATTTCCGTGCCATTTGTAACCCACATAATGGAGACTTTATTTTCAGTGCTTTGCAATTGCCAAAAGATAGGTTTTCAGCAGTACCATTCATCAGACTCACTTAAAATACCCCATCAAGTATCATCATGGCACACATCATTACAAATTAAAACTTGATCTATTAGTGTAAGCGCCCAGTGTCCATTAATCTGTCAATTGCTTCAGTGTTACTGTTATAATCCCTTCAGTTAGCCCATGATGATGAAGTGGCATTTTGATGCTCAGCCACATACGTTTAAATGCCTACAGTAGATATGCAACATGTACATGTAATTTAAATTCTATAACACCTGTCAGCCAAATCTAACCATGTCTTATCAGCCAGCTCCACCTCTCTGCATGTTCACCCTTCTGCATCAGTTTATAACACAGTCATGTATTGGCAACTACTACTTTGATGAACGATAACAGGAGTGCAATTAATAAACTGAAAAGTGAACTTCAGTATTTTCCTTTAACAAAGGCAAAGCATAAGGCTTTGTGCCCGCAGATTCACTGGGGACTGACTTGCTACAAAGTAAGGGAAAGCAGAGATGAGGAACGTAGGAACGTGGTGTATTTGAGCTGTCAGAGGTTCAGGATAGTTATTTCAGGCGAATCTGTGAAATCGTATTTCCCTCAAACATGAGGAAAACACATTTGGAAATGAAATTCAATAGCATTCGGGTTTTGATTTTAATCGTGGGGACATGCTGAATGTTTGAATAATGTTAATGGTCATATAATAACACAACTGCCAGAATTCACGAAGAAGGCCATTATGGCCATATCAGTAAGTACTCTGCAATATGATACTCTGTTGTTTGTGTAGGAGACCCCCAACTTCCTCCCCTCCATTTATTTGGTAGGTTGGGGTCAGCTACATAAAAACATGTGGGAATAAATGATATTCATTGCATGTACCTTACAAGTAGCTTCCACTAAATTGTGAAAGGATTAACAATAATGCTAACGAATATTCATTAGGTTTAAAATAATCCAGAGGGACTGCCATCTAATGAGAAACAAGTGAGGAAAAACATTCTAACCATATAATATCATTCATAAAAGTCAGTGTTAATTTAAGCTACCATGGTGGAAATTTTAATTCCATGAAAACTGAATAAAACTCTGTTCAGGAGGGATGAGGAGACGTTTGCCTGGTCAAAAGCCCCAGGATGGCAGCTAAATGGAACTTGTGCTGAGATTTTCTGAAATATATTTGCAAAACAGTTTTGGCCACAAAGTCGATCACTCTTCCAGAAAGAAAGAAATTGGCAGTTATTTCAATTAACTCAAGGTACAAATGTTTAATTGGTAATTTAGGGTCATTTTCCATCATTTGTGACTTCTATAAATTATTATTATTACAGACACTTTTAATGGTAGTATTTTTATTGTTATTTTATCATTATTTATTTTATATTGGAGTAATGCCACTAGATGGATGATGTAAAAATAACAAAAATGTGACTGTGGAAATAAACTTTGAGGTAGGGTCTATCTCTCTCTGTCTCTCTCTGTCTCTCTCTCTCTCTCTCTCTCTCTCTCTCTCTCTCTCTCCATCACACATACACACACACACACACACACGTACGCACACGCACATCTCACAAACACACACGCACATCTCACACACCTCCCCACCTCCATCGATGGGATCCCTGGGTGGAAGACATCATCAGGCGGTCCAGGAGGTTGCAGGAGCCGGTCGCGTCATCCCTGGATGGGCGGCGCACTGACGGGAGGACGGAGGGTGTTTTCCAGCTTTAAAAGCACCGGAGCCGGCCCCTCTGACAAACCGCTCTGCGTCATCTACCTGGGGAGACTCTTGAAAACCTTCACTGGGCTGAAGAGAGCCAAACTCACCTCAGCCACGGTCCCATCAGCAGCCCTACCTGCGCCGCTCTCCAGACTCAACATTTACCCGGTTCTCGTGTTGCGCACAGTCCTTCGCGTTGCGCTTCTAAGTTGTAACTCGCGTTGCTCCAACTTCACGGCGAATTATGCTTTTATTTGATGGTGTATGAAGTAGTCTAGTGCTTGCATTATTACCGTCGCCGTTGCTTATCACAGTCTCGCAGCCGAAAGTTGCGCATCGCTTGTTGAATGCAGGATACCTTCTGCCTCAGCGTCAATTCCAAGTTCAGCTTTGGAGCAACAGCCGGTAAGGAGCGGGGACTTCTCACCTCTCTCGCCGCCGATATGAAGTCTGCAGAAGAAGGTAAAACATTTTATTTTGATTTCACGGTTCAGCCAGCGCGCTCAAATATGAATTTGCCGTCTTAGCTGTACTTCTCTGATTTTAATATATGTTGACACCAGGTGCCGCGGCTTTAATACAAACTCATAGGAACCTTGTGCGCTCCTGTAAAGTCTAGGTCAAGCGTTTGGAAGGAGCAGCCAGTTTTGGTGAACTGTAATATGATCCGATTTGTTTGTAAAGTTAAAAAAAAAAAAAATAAAGAAATAAAAAAATAAAGAAATAAATAATTCCACCTGCAGAAATCTTGGTACAAATTTGAGCAACTGGTGAATGGCTGACTATGTTATTTAGTCATATTAATAGATCATGACAAGTCAAAACCATTACTTTTGAGCAAACATGTTTCAATTATCTTCTGCTGTTGGTTGCTTTTTTTCCTAAAGATGTCACCAAATAAATGCCAGACATTTGCTTGATCTATGCTCTGCATAAGGATCAAATTAGCACTTGCTCCAGTATACAGAGTGGCATGCGCCCATTTTACATCCACACCATTAGGTGTCTCCAGCTGTCTCAGCAGGTGCTTCTCATCATGAGCAAAGACTGTCAACGGGGTGACACTGTTGCTGTCACCTGCTGCTCTTGATAAGATCAACACTAAATAATATTAAAAAGCATGGAGATCGCCTGCCTGTCTTTTCTCTCAATGCGCAGCGAGGTCAGAGGTCAGCCAACAGCAACATCAGGGGTTGCCAGAGATTGTGTGGCTTGTTTAGAGATACTTTAGCTTGCAGTATGATTCAGCCTGGGTTTACAATTCAAAGGGAAGTCTTGGTTTTTGAGGCTCTTTGATTCAGCATTTATGGTAGCAAAATTTGATTTGCTCCATCAGAACTCAGTGATAGTCTGCCTCTTTTAATTTACAGAGTCTTCCAGTGCTGATGTCACTGGCTTTTTGTGGATTTTGGGAATTTCATTTTGTCTTTGAGGTTTCAGACGGACGGGTGCGGGCTGTATTATTATTCATTTCAGTCCCTCAGTCCTAGGCCTTGTAATTGGTAACAGACATGTGTGTATGTGTGCGAGTGAGAGAGTGAGAGAGCTGTGATCGGTGCGTTAAGGGATGCTGAGTAGTTTGCTTGACAAGGAGACATGCTTAACCACACACAGCTACAGCAGTATGCCGAGGGCTGCTTTATTACCACACATATGCATAAACTCAGGGGAACAGACATGTGGATGCAAGCACACACACACACACACACACACACACACACACTCTACTGATGTTTTGCCATAGCCCACAGTTAGCCATGTGCGATAAGTGGCCCCAGGGTTCTTAGTTCCAGAGGCTGCAGATGACTTCTGTGGGCGACCACCTATCTCTCCCTGAGGTCCCGTCAGTCTGAGCCCGGCCTAGACCACAATCCCCGTGGATAAACCCATCCATTCTTTAGTCACGCTGGTTTGGTTGTGGGGAGAGAGCGTTTTGATCGTGATAGCATAATTGAGAAAAATTGTGGAGGACAGAAAGAGCACGCTATAATCTGTGTGATAGTCAGTGTTTTCAAATTAACTCTGCTTACACCACATTTTGAATGCACTGCAAACAATTGTAGAGGCTTGCCTTGAGTGCAAGAGTGAGTCATTTTATTTTCTTTGATTTGTTTCACCCCACAAATTATGATCTGGTATAATTTTGTTAGTTCAGCAGACGTGACGCATGTGACCCGGAAAAGCCAAGTTTCAAGCTCATGCAGCACACAAGAGTGAAAGCCCCAGTGTGTTTTTGAGTGGGTGTTAGAAGAAGTCGAGTATGAGGTAGCATAGTGTACTGATCGCGCACACATTCAAAGGAAAAAAATAACAGCTGCAACTCTAAGCAAAGTCAGTCAGGCCTGAAGTAAGGAGGTGTGTCACACCGGGTGGAGTGGGCAGGAGATTATCATCTGTTCAGCAGGAGGAGGGTAAACCAGAGGAGAAACGCATCATAAGAGACTGAGCTGAAGACATAGTAGTTTTTATGTTGAAACTTAGTGTCTAACCACTGGGGCGGAGATGAGTTTCCAGCACGAAGAGCAAGAGTTTGATTTCAGCGACGTGTTTGAGTACAGCCAAGATGTCCAGAATGAGCCTGAGACAGGTAGGCCAAAGGAGGGCTTCTTTTCTTTATTGCATATCCTGTATATTGCACAGTGTGAGTGCACCGCTGTGTACGGCGATCAATAAGGAAAATAACTTCAGAATTCAGTCTGTTTGGCTGTAAAAGACTCTGCCATTTAGCATTGTGCTAACCAAACAAAATATGATTACTTTCTGTATCCTTTGAGTCTCTGTTTTGAAGAAAATCAACAAGTTTTCAGAAATTATTTTCTATAATGTACTTGGACATTGTATTAAGTGATTGGCACTGGCCACCTGTGAGAGGTGTCCTATGCTTCACTGAACCTGTGGTATATTGAACTTGTCTGTTGCACATCACATAATCACCTCTGAAAATAGACTCTCATAAACTAATTTTAGACTGCCCACCCACATATTTTGCGGTGTGTGACAGATTCATCATTTCATGTGATCCACAGCATTGTGGTTAACAAATATAGCACACTGCATCAAGGGGATTGCCCTTTACTGGGTTTCAGACCAAATGGTATTCATTCTTTGACCACTTTTACCCTCATTGACATTATCAATAAAAGGCAGACATGAGGTTTACAACTGTTGACACAGTGGCCAGCTGCTACAAGGCTAACTGAGGATTCATATCTGCTAGGCTACATGTGCCCCCACTGACTGAGGATGGTAGTCATTGCAGTTGTCTGCTTGTGATTTCCTTGGCTACTTGCTTGTGCGTTCCCTTTGTTTGTGTGTGTACCATGGTGTATCTGTGTGTAACGCTGCAGCAAACTCTCTTTGACTTAATCACAAGCTCAGAGCAATGCGAGAGTGCTAGCAGTTTTCCACAGGGGAGGGCCTAATTCACTCAGTGAGTGATGCAATCAATCAAATAAAGCATCCATCAGCGTTGCTGGAGGAATTCCTGTAGAGTACATATGACAGCAGGGAGTGCCAAATAGAGCCTTAGATGAACTGATCAAACAAACAGAGTGGCTGTGCAGCTCGCGACTGCACAGCAACCACATACAGTAACTGCTTGGAGATGATTGCTAAGCTTCTCCAGATGTTTATAAAAAAAAAAAGGGAGGCTGTCATTTGCCACAAGACAGCTTGTGTCACAGTATTTTTTCAAAAATCATTACATTATCATCATAATGTAATGATTGTGAACATTTGCAGTGGCATGTAGCCATATAGTATACTTCCATATATTTAAAATGTACTTCTCTCTTTCAGATGCATACAGCTACACACCGAATGTCAGCTTGTCCCTTCCACTGGGCATGGGCAACCCCTGTCTGGCTACCCAGTACCACACTTTACAGTCCAGCCCAGTCATCTCAGTTTCCTCTTGCCACCAGACAGGCTACAGCCTCCAGAATGATAACCATGCAGCATCAGGCTATTACCTGCCCCACGGCCTGAGGCCCAATGGGGCCCCGGCCCTGGAAAGCCCCCGTATTGAGATCACTGCCTACAGCCAGTATCCCGAGGATGAGGTAGAAGAGAGCAGCAGTGAGGACCACATCGTCAAACGAGGCGTTAACTCCATCGTGACGCTGACACTGCCCAATGCAGATGGCTACCGTGACCCCAGCTGCCTCAGCCCTGCGAGTAGCATTTCCTCGCGTAGCTGTAACTCCGAGGCGTCCTCTTACGAGTCCAGCTTCTACAACTACGACAATTCCCCACAGAACTCCCCCTGGCAGTCTCCCTGCGTCTCTCCTAGAGGCTCATCCTCACTCCTTTCCTGCCCACATGCCAGCGGTCCTGCAGCTTCCCCTCACCACTCGCCCTCCACCTCCCCCCAGATAGGAGCTGTGGCAGAAGAAGGCTGGCCAGCGCAACCTCGTGGCTCCAGGCCTAACTCCCCTTCCTGCAGTGGAGGCAATGGCGGCGGTATAGGGAAGAGAAAGTACAGCTTCAATGGCACCCCCTACCGCCAGACATCTTGCTCACCCATCCAGTCACCCACCCTATCCCCACATGGATCCCCTAGGGTCAGCATCACAGATGAGAACTGGCTCGCCAACACCAACCAGTACACCAACTCTGCCATTGTGGCTGCCATCAATGCTCTAACCACAGATGGAGTGGTAGACATGACAGAGGGAATCCCAATCAAGACACGGAAGACCATGCTGGACCACACATCCACCATGAGCCTAAAGATGGAGCCTGGTGGCGAAGTGCTAGGTCCTGATGGGGAGCTCTGCCATGAGGACTACCCCTCCCGCATGGCCATCAAGAAGGAGAACTACTCTGGGGGGTTCCTGGATGTGCCTCAGCATCCGTACTCTTGGTCTAAACCCAAGCCTTACCTCAGGTGGGTGGAGCTACTCCAGCAACTCAGTAGTACTAAAAAAAAAGTTCAGCATACAAGTCTACTAGACGCCCTTGTGAATTCAGTGATTTTACCACTTAATGTAAAACCAACCCAGCAGTCTTGCCTTTAAATTGCCTTGAGAAGACAGTGAAGCACACATGTATACTAACTTAGACAGACTTATGTCTCCTAACATTCTGCTTAAAGATTGCAATAAGATTTTCAGACAGAGCAAAGAAAAAAGAATTCTTCCAATAATGCTAAATGTTTACCTGATTGTCTTTTTGTGTCCACATTAAGGGTTTATTTATTGCAAGGACAAGATTGTTGTAGTTTCTAATCTTCAAAGGCCATATCAAAAGGCAGCAATCCAAAAGTTACATGCTCTGCACTCCCAAAAAAAACTCCTATTTGAAGATCAAAACTATTTCATAAATCATATTTCACAGGGAGGAGCTGCTTGGCATGTGTGTGTCACTGTTACTATAGCAACCCACACACAAACAGAAGAATGCATGTAGACGCAATGTTTATGCTGAGAAATTTGCACATGCACTCAGCTATATCATTGATTTTTGACATTTTTGACTAAGATCGGCTTTTTCAGTTTCAAGTTGTGTCCCTCGTGGCATTTTTTCCAAGTCAATAACGCACTTTCCTGTCGGAAATCAAGTGTTTGATTAAGATAGTGAGCAACAGGAAGTGATGGTGACAGGCCTGGCTGAAGGGGAAGCAGTCTGTGGGTTAATCAGCTGGCTTGCTGCTCTGGTCTGTAGCGCCGTCAGCCCATCTCTTTCTGTGTAGCTAGCCCTGATGTCATGCACTGACTGGGCAGATAAAGCCCGGCGGGGGGAAATCAGTTCATTTTGGGTCAACAAACAGCCCCTAAGTTCCACAAAGATGCCATAGATTGGTTTCAGTTGAGCCACCCTTCAGGTCAGGGTTTTGCGTTTGCCAGGCATCCGGCATGCAGAAATATTGTCTTGCATGTGTTTGTTTTGGTTTAGATATCTCCACGGTGTTCACATGGGAAGCTCTGACTCTCCATCTCGAGAACAATGATGTTAAGAGAGGCCAGCTGTAGCTCTGAGAAAGAGATATCAAGCTCCAAGGCAGGGTGCACTGCTGACCTTATCCATTGTATAACTCCATTGTATCGAATACAAGTGTGGTGGGATGTGCTTTAGAATTTTACAGTTATCAAATTGGGATGGATAATAATTGCATAAAAGAACAGGAGGATTTCCAGATCAGTATTTTTGCCCTAGAAATATCTGTTCTCCCACTGTCACTTAATTAATTCCCTGTGTCTGTTTCCACCTGTTACACCAATATGCAAAACATACTGCTCTCTAACCAGGGCACATTCGCCATTCATGCATCTTTCATGAAAGGGGCCACTGATTATAACCCAGGCCAAGGAATTATGGACGTAAACGAATGACTTCAATTGATTCGATTATAGACCATGATGAAATGGAGAAGGATCAAGCCAGTTGGATTACACTAAAGTGTCCTAATTTGAGGCTAATTTAAAGCAAGTTCAGAGCTTTCTGATTTAGACTTCCTTGGCAGCAATGTGACCGTGGAAAAAATGCAACCCTTACAGTCCCCCCCTTTGGCAAATCAAATTTGACTACAGTTTTAAGAATAGAAGAGAGGAGATGAGAAAAAAGCATACAAAGTTAATCATGTTTTTATTCCAAAAAACCTAGAAATGTAAGACACAGCACCTCCTGTTTTTCAGGAAAGAATAACTAGACAGTGGGTGTTTAGCACCGACAGTGTAGAACTTTCATGGACTAGATAAAAGTTGTTTCACTATTATGTTATATCAATCAGCAGTAGAGTTATATATATATATATATATATATATATATATATATATAAAATTTTGTCCTAATAATAATATATGTTCAAATTGTCACTGCAGCCCATCTCTGCCAGCTCTCGACTGGCAGCTTCCATCCTGCTCCGGCCCGTACAACCTACAAATCGAGGTGCAGCCAAAGTCCCACCACAGGGCCCACTATGAGACTGAAGGCAGCCGAGGGGCGGTGAAGGCGCTGTCTGGTGGCCACCCCGTTGTACAGGTATGTCACCAACACTGTTCGCCAGCAAAGTTTTTGGATGAAATCTTTTCACTGTACACACTGCTGTTTACCAGAGACAAGGTCAGCTTTGTGTGTTTAAACTGTGTAATAATTTGCTGTCATTACAGCATAAGTGGTAACACACAGACAAGTGCATGCTGATTAATGGCACTTTCCTCTCCAACAGCAAGCTAGTGACACGGATGTTTGGCTGTAGTTGACTTTATGACAGCATGTAGTCACAAAGTAGAGTCAGAGCAGCCATGTCATTTCTTTCATTAGTCTAGACTGTGAAATTCTCTTGCTATTTCTTTCTTTTTTTATCAAAAGAAAAAAAAGCTTAGTTTGGTTCTGAACTGTGTGATTTCCTTTCAAACCATTAATATCTGCAAAAATCTTGCAGCTTGTTCTGGACAAATATCAAATGACTTATATCAGATCTATCCAAGAAATCAGAAAAAAATCAAAAATTCCAGCAGCCTGTTTCCACCCATCAACCCGAAAATGAGAAAGTACAGTAAAAACAAACTACAAGACAATTATTTTAAAATTTAAACTATTCAGTGTGTCATGGCATTATCATTGCAAACTTATCGAGCCACTTGGGCTCTCAAAAGGCCTCAAACGTTCTCTGTAACTTTTGACGGCTGTGGCACAGTGTCCCCACAGTCTGTACGTTTCTGTATGTGCTCGTAGACTGGGTTATTAATGCTCCTTGAAGCTGGGAGTCAATCTACTGCTGCAAAAGTTCACCCTGATGAGCAGCAGTGCATGCTGACTCAATTAGTATAGAGCAGAACCATCGCCTCTCACTATTGTACTTGGCGACCACTTAAAGAACACGCGTCAGTCTCACCAGCAGCACAGCACAGAGCTCCTTTCTCTGCTTCACTGTCATAACACGGTGCTGACATCTCAGTTTACTCAAGGTGGGGATCCAGCGGTGTGTGTGCGTCCTTAAGGTTAAGGGTCAATTTGCCAATAATGTTCAAAATGAGACTGCATTTAACCTAATAATAACTGGGGCATTACATTGATGACGGTTTTGTTACAGACTGGGTTTAGGGGTTTCACGTGGCTGATATTCTACTTTTCGTGTGGCCAAAGCAAACACTGCATGCTGAGAAACACTTTTTTGACCCGTACACTTTCAAGTCGGTGGTCCATCCTTGTCACACACATAGCATTTGACGCTGTTAGCGCCACAGCTGTTTTGTAAATAGATGTTGTCAGCACGGCCTGGTCTGCTCAATGTCAAACACAGTTGACAGCTGTTGGCCAAGGTGGCCTTATAAACAGGCCTGTCAGCCTTCAGGTTTTCTCTGTAAATACAGGTAATCATTCCCCTTCATTACAAACCTTTGTGTATCAACATGCGAGTGAATTCAACATTTCATCCTTGCGCCTCCACGTGAGGCTGACCAGACTGAGCCTGCTGTGCACAGCTGTGGCTGGCAGGTGAGACTGGTTTTGATACAGTTTACACCACTTTCTGACTCACTTCAGGGGCCAGAGCAAAAAGTCGTGAGTAAGCATCCTGTGTGTCTTTGCGCACACAGCGCTGTCCACATATAGACTGATGACTTCAGTTGTTTACTTCAAACTACAGAGGTGCCAATTCATTGCCAGCTTTGCAAGGATGTTTTCAAGTATTACCGTGTATGTCGAGCAATTATTAGTAAGTGGTAGTCATGGAGGAAATATGATGACAGCTGCTTTACTATCACACCTCCCCCCGACTCGCATAGCTCACACTTTACTCTTACTTTTCGGCAAGGGATGATTTATGCGTCTGATAATGCATGTGCAGCCAACTGGGATATCTCGAGGGTTTCAATGCAGTGGAAACCACTGGAAGCGTGGCAGCTGGCAGAAAGATAAATCTATAAAGATTGCACAATTGTGTGTACATGCTAGAGGGTAAAACAAAAAAGAAGCGCATGTACTGTATCTTCAGGAAGTTTTTGAACAGTTTGGAGTATATAATCTCTCTTAAAACTTGACTGTCTCACCATCTCTTCGTCTTTGTGTGAAATCATGTTGTTGTATTCTTGGAGGATAGGGCATGGTGTCGTCCCCTGTGCCCTGTGGTAATGAGTGGCAGGCGCTGGATAGGTGAGGTGCAGTCAAGGAGAATGAGTCATTAATGACATGGGGATACGGGTGTAGGAAGCAGCTAAGGAAGTGTTTGTGTGTGTGTGTGTGTGTGTGTGTTTGTGTGTGTGTGTCTGTGTGTAAGTGTATGTGTATGTGTGTGTGTGTGTGGGTGGGTGTGAGGACATTTTTGGAAAGTTAGAACATTTTGACTGTTCTTCACTTTTGGACAGACCTTCAAAGGGCTGTTTGAGAGTTCAGATTTGGTTTAGGGTTGGGGTTAAGCATTTAGTTGTGATGATTAAGGTTAAGGCAACTGTCCTGGGAATGCATTATGAGTGTCCTCACAAGAATAGAAGTATAAATGTGTGTGCGTGTGTGTGTGTGTGTGTGTGTGTGTGTGTGAGACTGGAGCGAGTAGAGAGAAGGGGCAGAGGGAGTCACCAGGCAGCTGGGGCTTGGCTGCCCCTGGAGATGCTCTGTATCCTGCTGATTAGGGCCTGGGTGGCCCTGAGGTTGGCTGAGCATGGCGCTGGTGGGGATGATGTGGTGGCGGAGTGGTGGATAGGAATCAGAATCCCAGAACCCATCGGACGCCACCTCCCCTTTCCATGCACCGGTGCCTCCCTCCCCCCCGGGGGGCCTGAGGATGTCACTCCTCGTGAACCGTTCATCCTTCAACCATCTCCCAAACCCACACCAGCAGGCCTCCCTCGGTTGAAGCCCAGTCATCCACGGCTCTTGTTTTTTTAACTCATGGATGATCGGACACACGCGCTGTGAGTGATGGTGACATGTGTGTTGGAAAGCAACACTGGATAAAAAAACAGCAAGATGAAAAACATGAAGGGATACACTGTTTCTAGCGCTTACGATGTCCTCTGGGAAGACAGCAACTGACAGGTAGTCAAACCAAAGATACTCAGCTGCTCATTTACTCTTGTTTTCTCTTCATTCAAAAACAAATCAGAGGTGTTTTCTTGACGAACGTTTGAAGTCAGTAAATTAGGCATCAGTAAGGTTTGACATCATGCAGCGGATCAACCACACCGCATTCAGCGCTATTCACCACACAGGATGGAGAGCTTGTGGGATGGATGGGTGGAGAGAATGGAGTGTCTGTACTCCAGCCGCACGCCGATGAAAACCTCTAGATTATGGGTTACCTCGAGTCATTACCCCTCTGCTGTTTGCACCAGCTCTCTGGGCTTCCTGTTCCAAATCTATCCTCTATCTATTATTCTGGACTCGCACTCTGTCCTTCCCTCATATCCTCCACATCCGCAGCCTTTTAACCTCCTCTCTCCAGATTGGTCCACTTTGTGACCCCCGTGACTGCTTTTCCACTTTATTTACTGCAGCAGACCACAACGCCATTAAGGGGATCTAGGGTACTCTATTGGCTCCTCTCACACTGTTCCAGACGCTCCCCTCTCTCACCACAGCTATGCCAAACGTCTACAGGCTGATGATGAGCCGTGCACAGGAAAAAAAAACAACCTGGTCTACCTTCACTCAGAATACCACCATGGCATTGACTGATGGGTTTTTCCAGAGAAGAACAGTGGGGAAAAAAGTGGAATTGGGCCGAATTATTTTCATTGAGCATATAGTGACCGAGGACATGACCTGGCTCTTATCTAAAATGCGGACTTCAGTAGAAGACTTTGCGAAGGCTTTCAGCCTCAGTCAGGGAATAAACAGACATCCGCCAGGCCCTTAGTAACAGCAGACAGGAACACCTGTGGAGTATTAAACCTATCGCGCAGCAAACAGTGCAGTCCTGCATATGGCTAGTTTGTATAGGATAATGACTGGCCTATAGGGCTTTCCCACTCACGCATACACACACTCTCTCACTCAGTCTCTCATTAAGTCTAAAGCAGCAACAGACATGGTGTAATTTCAGCAGGATGTGGCCATCATCCCTATTAACGTGTGCGTGACTTAATACCCATCTCCCTTCCTCTGCAACTGTATGTAATGCACATCAAATTTGCAGTATGTTTCCGCCACGACGACATGAAAGACCTTGCCAAACATGTGTTCTGTTCTTCGCATGTGCGGTTTCACCTTGGGATCCGGTGCTGGCTGCGTAATGTCTCAAAAGAAAACCCTGATCCACATCACCCTATACCATAGCTGCTAATTGCTCATTAAATCTACTGCCGCCTCTTGTTTGATATTCAAAAGGCTTGGTGTACCCTGTAGTGCTGTTAGAGCTTAGTCAGGGCTGTTATTCGTTGCCCAAAGGGGTATTTATGCCACTCTTAAATTGTGGTTCTCCATCTGCGGGGCTTCCCTTACACTGGTATTGGGCTACCACTAATTACCAGTTAATAGCAACTGGAAAAAATGGAGCGAAATTTGCATCATTTTCACTGGTTTGAGGTGATAACCAGACAGCCCACAGATTTATGAGGTAAGACACTGGTGGGTATTCGTGCTATTGGGGGTCACAGCAGTTGTCTGTGCTGTCTTACTCAAATTCTCTGTAGGTTTGGATGATATTTCTTATGGCAGGCTGTGCTGCTAACAAAGTAATTCTTTTTATATGGAATTTGGACCCTCACTGGTCTAGACATGGGCTAGTGCCTGAAACTATGCCCTCAATGACATAACACTAAAGCACTCGGTTCAACAAAAACTTTGAGGGATATAGCTGTTTGGTTGCTTATAAAAGGAGCAGCTTTTGGAGCTATGGGAATGCAGCACATTAAAGGATTGCATATGTTGCCTTATGTATTCAATATGAGGCACTGGAGACATTAGCAGGGCAGAAGGGTGATGGAGTAAAGTCTGGAAGGAGAGACAACTTGGATGAGTGTACATTTAATTGGGTACAGCAGAGGCTGGCTGTGTGACTGTCAGCACTTGACAGAGAGAGGGGAGCGTGATAATGGGAAAAAGCCTGAATCTGCTGTTGTATTTCTCCTCCCCTGCTTCAACCCCCCCCCCCCCCCCCCGGCTGCTTCCAGTCGTCTTCTCCCTCTCCTCTCCCCAATTCTCTGCGCCACGTGGACCTCTACGAGTCATGACATTTCTCCAGGCGGTGATGAAATCACTGCAGAGGGATAGAAGGCAGCCCACTGCAGGCCTGTAGAGTGTATTCACACTCAATTTGGAGCCATGGCCAGACACATTTAATTTACCAGCAAGTCATTATTAAACATTACACTTTCAAATCCTTTCTTTGAACTATTGAGGCCAGATGCAGGCAGCACCGAGAATGTCACTATTACTAGATAAATTGAGGGATAAAATGTGCCATGAAAAATATACATGTATATTAATCGTTTGAAAAACAGCCTCCGTTATTATTTCATCACAACTGATTTTCATTGAGTGAAGCAAAGAAAATTAAGGGGAAAAAAAAACCCCAAAACAAAACTTTTGGTGCTGTATCCCAAGGGCTGAAACTCTCTATACTGATGATGGATCTTCCATGGTCCGCTGGGGGATGAATGGTGGAAAGTGGATGAGATGCACCCTCCTCTCCCTTTTAAGCCCATCCACATCATCACAACTGACCCAGACAATACAGCTGCACACAATTACACAATTAATGCATCAGCTGCCATATCCACACTGTTTTACTTGAGCCTCAGCTATCAAAAATGGCTTGTGCAACAGTGGCTTGTGGTGGGAGGTGTAAATGGATCTAGCTGACGCAGTGGCAGAAGTTGGCACCCTGAAACAGCTGCAAATCAAGCCTGGATTCAAACCCAGTTTAGATTATCTCAAAATAAATATACAGTACGTGTGCCAGATAGGCTGCAGTTACAGCTCGAAAGGCTCATCTGCTCAAAATTAGCCACTCTCTGGTCCAGCCTCACAGGCTGCAATAGACACAAATACAAAGCTGAGGTCACAGGTGTGTGCGTGGAGCCTCTGTCGCCAGCCCACGCTTAAAGTTTACGATACTACCTCGTCTTTTTCCCCCACTCTTATTCTCCCTTTGAGATTAAAAAGAAGAAGTACGTTTTGCTGTGTGCTCGTGGCGTGCGTTCGAGTGAGCATCACAGGAGTTACGCAGAAGCTAAGGGAGAGGGTCAGAGAGCACATATGGTAAAGAAATCAGGGGAGGTCGCCCAGGGGGGACTAGACCGCCTTCCTTTGCTGCTGGGAAGACCAGCGTCACCAAGAGGACTACCTGACCTCATTAATCACTTCCTCTCCTCCATGAGGTCACTACGGCTCTGAGTGTGGACACCACCATCATTGCGCACTCCCGCAAGATGAGTGAAGGGATAAAGACCCCCCCTTCCTCCCTCCTACCTCTCTTGCGGGCCTCCTTGCAGCCACGTGGCGGCTGAGGTAATGGTTGGAGGTCAGCGAGAAATCCAAAGAAGTCTACTGAGGCACAAGTGACAGACGACGCGGCTTTGTAGCGTGGCTGCCTGCGTTTTATTAAATCATACAGGGACGTCATGCAATTTAACGCTCCGGTGTTTCAGATTTGTACCTCATGCTCCACCATAGTGCTCTCACGAGTCAATACACAAGTAACTGGTAGCATGTGTGGCTATGGATAATTACCTCTGGTGACACCATAAGTAAAATATAACAAGCAGAGCGGGGTCTGCTGGTGAGATCACCGCATAGATGAAGTGGTCCCTTGGGATGCCAAAACTTCAAGAAGCTCCTGACCTCGGCCTAACTCACTGATGACTAGCATGTGTGACTAGCTCACAGGTCAAGACAGCTGCTAGAGACACTATGTGGAGCTCAAGAGAAAAATAGAACGGCTGGAACTGGAGATGAATGACAGCCTTAGCTTTACCACTCCCTTTGCACTCCCTTGATATCTGAATCAAAGAGCAAAGCCAGATAACCACTGCTGCTGAGATTATTGAAACATATGGATTTAAGCTCTACTCCAGTGTCGAGTCATGTTCTATTTTTACTCGACATAATTAATACTGTGAATTCTTTAACTGGGAAGAAAAAGAACACATCCTCTGCCTTGTCCCAAAGATCTGTCTTCAAGTACGGGCCAAAGGCTCTTAATCTTCGGCTTTATTATCAGGCCAGACAACTTTTAACACAGTGTCCAGACAAATTTGTTCTCAAATCAAAAACATTTGGCGTCCATGACACAGTGGCACTAATTTCCACAGACTTCTAATGACGTAGCTCTCCTTCCTCTTCCTCACACCCCCATCCCTCACCGCCCTCAGAAAGGTAATTAGAAAACCATTAATCAGATTATGTCATAGGTTACATGTGGTCTATATTTTGTAATATGACTCAGTCTGTTAGATAAACAAGAGGGGTCTTTTATTCCATTTGACGGTACCACTGTTTTCACGGAGCTCAAAGAAAAATGGTCTGAAGCGATGCGCTGGTGTGTGCTGGAGTAATTGACCAATTTGTGGGATTTTTCAGATGGCCGTGGCTTGGTGAGTGGTGGTCCAGAGTAAGCGATCTCTCACAGAAAATGTCACATGCGGTCAAGTAGCCACCGGGGTGGATCCATGGAGGTCCACTCGGTGAGAAGTTAGTCCACTCAGTTTTCTCTTGGTTTGAACCAGATGGATTCTGCGTTTTCTGACAGTTAACGGAGAGACATCCAAGTCCACACCAACATCCGCCCGTGTGATCATACTGGATGACCACTTTGCACTGCAAAGAGCAAGCATATCCTGGGAGGTCTGCAGTGTAACACTCAGTTCTACCAGAAATCCACATTTGGTTGGCAAATGATTCTGGTGAGAAATCCCTCACAAAGTATCAGTTGTCCTTAACCACACTTTGGAATTTGCAGCCCTGTCTGTGTGTTCATATTTTGAGCCATTGCACACTTGGTTAAATCATCAAATAGTGTTACTTTAGACACTGTCACAAAATGATCCAGGGACGCTGAATGTAAACTGGCAGCTACAGTTTATATTTGAAGTGTCGTTGACCCCAAAGTCAACAGTCATTTTCAAACTATGCATAACTGTGGAGTTTTTCTTCTCTTTTTAAAAAAAGATTTGATCTTTTTATTACTTGAGCAGTAGCTGCTAATGGAAGTCTTCTAGAGGAAGTGGTAGTTGTTTGAAGTGGTGGTTCTGATACAGGAGTCTCTTTCATCACAGTGGGACACAGTCTCTGAGCTTTAATGGAAATCATAATACATGTTCATAACTGCCCAGAGGCAAAGGGGCTGCATCCCATCTGCATGCCAAGCTCCATGAAGTTTTTTGCCATGTTGCATTTAGGTGTAAAGTTTGCTGCTGTCTGTATAGAGGGGCAATTATTGCACTCTAAATTATGTTACTATGTGTCGTAGAAATCAGAAGTTGGACATTGAACACAAATGCATGCTATGACTTTTATTCCATTTTATTTACACCAATGATTTTGAAGTAGTTTCGATTTCATACCATAAATGGAACTCCCTTATATTTATAAAGGGAAAATGGTATTAGCCCAATCATCAGTTTCATAAACTTTACAGACTGTGAGCATGACATCTTGAGGCAGACCTGAGATGATTGCCCTGATTTCCTATTTTGTCTCTGTAAGGGTCACTTTCCAGTGAGTCACTGTCAACTGCTCGCCTCTCTGTAGGCACTTTTTAATAGCAGCAGTGAGATTTTAATGAACAGTGAAGTGTTGGGAAGCCAGCCCCTCCATCAGCGCCCATCCCTCTGCACCCAGGAGATCCCTACCACAGACAGACATCAGAAACATCAAAAAACTTTTTTTTTTCACCCTCCCCTAAAGGAATGTCGAATTAGCTCAAGAAAAGAGCAGCAAAGACCAGAAAAAGGGTCTCCAACCAAACCAAAAACAAACAAAGAAAGGGGGCGTATTTTCACAGCCCCTCTACCATGTCAGAGCTATCATTAAGGCCCCCGTTAACTATCAGTAGCCGATGTGCATTCAAACTCTATTTCCTAAATGAGGGTTTGCCTGAGATGGGGGTCTTAAAATCCGACATTGCCTCTCACCTGGATGCCTTTGTTCTCCCGCCAGCTTTATGGCTACATGGAAAGCGAGCCGCTCACCCTGCAGCTGTTCATAGGGACCGCAGACGACCGCCTCCTGCGACCACATGCCTTCTACCAGGTCCACCGCATCACCGGCAAAACCGTCTCCACCCCCAGCCATGAAGTCATGCAATCCAACACCAAAATTCTGGAGATCCCTCTGCTGCCTGAAAACAACATGAGAGCCATGTGAGTGCTCTCAGACTTTCACCTATCCATCTTTTTCTTTCCACATTTTTCACTGCTAACCCCTACTTTAAAATACACCCACAAAACACACACACTTCACTCTCTCTGCACCTTCCTCTTTGCTCTACAAACAGAATGGTTGATGATAGGTACTGCACAGTACACACTTCCAAACAGGCCTTCAAAATTGAGATCTGTGCTTTCACCCCAGGAGATGCATGATTTCTAAGAAAGTGAAATAAGTACTCACTGTCAACACACTTCATTGGTGACTCAAGTCTGACCAATGTGTGCAGAGACTCTAAAGGCTAGAGGCTTGCAGTTGAAACCAGGAGCCCTCAAGGAAGTCAAATCTTTTGCACAAATGATATCTTAAAAAGTAACAGCCAGGTTAGAGCCATGGACCCCTGAGAGTGCCATGGGTCACCAGTGTGATGTAGTTCCATTATATCAGGCTTAGTCAGCAAAAAGCTGCACCCCAAAATCCAGATCATACTTTCAAGGTGCCCCTATAACCTGCAATGTGCTGTATATTTTCAGTGTAATTTAAGTCTTTTTGCACTTAAATCGTTAGTAAAGCCCAAATAAATATAAGCATTTTTTACAGCAGATATTTTGACTTGTCATAGTAGGAAACGCACCGGTGTTGTGTTAATAACATTAATGATGGTGCCGTTCAGTTCAATTACGTATGCAATCACACATATGTTAGCTAACGTTAGTGTTTACCACAAGATTAGCTAGCTAACAAGCTAGTTTTCTCTGCCAATTAGTGTGGCTGCCTGCTTGTTATGAGTTCTGGCGGTCTGTGAGCTCAATCAGACATAGCCTTTGTGAAAGTGTGGTTAGAATCACATGAAGTCCTCCCCTAAATATGATCTTGGTTTACCTTTAAAAACATGAGCATCTGTTTGCTAAGCTGAGGTAAATCGGCCTTGGTCTCTTTCATCCTCCCTCCAGACTTGCAGTAATCCAAGGGGCTGTGCTCTGCAGTGTGTCGTGGGGCTCCGTTCAGACTAAGCAGCACTGAATGTTTTGGACTGGGGCCCAGAACTCTGTGTTATGGATAAAACCACTGTATCTGAACATAGGTTACATAAGGCCGTTACCTCTTACTGCACCTAAAGTTTGTTCTTCACCGTTTCAGATTTTAAAATACTTTTTAAAACTTTTAGTAAATAGAATAAGAATAATGTATAGAATAATACACCTCCATTTTAATCGGACATATTTTCATGTTCGTTTAAATGCAGAATATGAAGATATTTATAGGACAGAAGATTTTCCTGACTGGACGGTGGCCTTCTTGGTTCGATGATTTTAACATTCGTACTGCCTTACAATATCATTTCCAACAATACCGCAAAATCCCTTATATTGTATCATATTTAGGGGCGACCTTAAATTGACTTGACTTAATGTGTCCCTCAGGATGAATATGATATTCTAAAAAATATGAAAAAGGAAGTTTCTTTTCCCCTTTGTCGTCAGCACACATGCTAAAGGAAGAGGAGTGAAAGTTCTCTCTTTCTCCGCCGACTGTCGGAAAGGTCAAACACGAAGAAAAGCCTTTAACTGCCTCTTTCCGCTGAGCTGTTTAGCAGTCGTCTTGATAAAGCAGCATCCATCTCTCTGCTCTCGTGCCAGCGATCATTTGCTCGCTGTGTGGGATGCAGACAGTCGAGAGCTGCAGTCAAACCTTCAGACAGTTTCAATCTGTCTTTCTTTCCTATTCTAGGAAAGTTCATCTCATACCCACAAAGTGGCTTAATTTAAAGAACATTCTCTTCTGCAAATTCTAACAAATACAGCATAATGTATGGTCCTAGATACATGTAACCTAATCAGCAAGGTGATGTAATGCAAGGTAAGATACTGACTGTTATCACTACAGTTACTATGACAGAGTTGTTTTTAAGCTCACATATTGAGCATGCCTTATTACATTGCTGGCAGAGAATTGCTTTCATCTAGTCTAAACATTTCCCTGCTGACGATTTAACTGTCCCACATCTCAGGTTATATAGGCTGTGAAAGCTCACCCATGATGTCCATCATCTTGTGTTTGTTTCAAAGCTATATGCACGACAGAACACTTACATCATGCGAGGCTGATAAGGAGTGGGTGGTCAGCGTAGCATATTATTTTCTCTTATTTATTCAAATTGTCCAAACCAAAGTCAAGGGGAGAAATGGTATAAAACCTGACATTTACCATGTTCCAGGAATAGTGCCCAAAAGCTACCATGTAAAATAATTGAAATGCCAAACCATATCCCATTCGTATTCCCTCACTTTTTTTAACCAGCCACACTAGTTTTATGTAAATTCATGAAAGGCCACGTCTGAAAATGAATGCCTTTTTCCACGTAGAAAAGGGAAAGAAAATTTACCCCTTTACCTCCCAAATTGTGAAATGAAATAAAACAAAAAAAAAAGACAGACAGCTCAGTAAAGGGTCTGCTGCTACACGTGGCAATGATTAGCAGCAGATTTAAACCCTAAATCCATGAAGTGTAAGGCTTGAACGGTGTGAAGGGACTGGAGAGACTTGGTGCACTCAGATAGCAGTAAAGTGACTTTGCGTACGCTGAGTGCAGCTGATGGGACCAGGTCTGCTCAGTCCAGGGGATTCCTCCAGAGAACTGCTAATTCTTGGACCACCATGACCCTTTAAAACTCTGATGTGAAGTCATTAATGTCCAACTCAGTCTTTGATGACATGCTGGATTAATAATGACACGGTCATGCTCCAGTGAACTTCCAGTGCATGATCTGTAACACCAGCGGGGACTTCACTGCTGGTCTTAATGTGCAGCAACTGTGCTCAGTGTCTCGATTTTAACAGCCAAAGTCAAGGATTTGACTCTGGCTCCCATTTCAGCCTTTGTCCATACAGCACTTTGTATAGAAAATATTCTATGGGAAGTATCCTGTCCTTGAAAACCAAAAACTCCAAAACACTAAGGGTCACCTTTCTGTTACCAGTTCTATTGTGTTATAATGTCATCTTTGAAATCTGGTGTTAAATTTTGCCCTTCCCTGCCTCTGTTCTAGAATTGATTGCGCAGGGATCCTGAAGCTGCGCAATTCGGACATTGAGCTTCGCAAAGGGGAAACCGACATTGGACGTAAAAACACACGTGTGAGACTGGTGTTTCGAGTGCACATCAACCAGCCCAACGGCAGGACGGTCTCCCTGCAGACTACTTCGAACCCCATTGAATGCTGTAAGTCACACACACTGACACACAGAAATAAACTCACAAACTGGCATGCCTTTTCTCTTGGCTTCCCACTTAAGCAAAAGGTGGCATCTATTGTTGTAATCCAATAAACTGAGCTACTATTTTATTACCTGCTGGAGCAAATCCAGTGCCTCTGCATCCAATAAGCTTTATATGATCAAAGTTATTTGCCAGTGCAATAGATGTATTGTATATGATGCCAGACACACGTGTTATCTATCTCAATTCCCATTTTATGACTGAATGCACAAGTTATTGTGGTAAGACTACCCCATTAGCACAGGTTCCACAAAGGTCATTTGCCAGCCCTGGTTTTGGCATGGTTGAGTGAGCACATTGAAAGAAACCTCTGTTTCTTTGTCAGACATTTGTGTATATAGGTGTGATGTTATTTGCAACCAAGGAAGCCAGTAAAAGTCAGATGGTGAGACAGAGCTGGCATTATAGTTTATGGTCCAAAGTGGATGTTAATCCGAGTTGGTTCATCTTAACAAAAAAACAAAAGTTTATTTAGTGATTTCTTCAGTGCAGTTATTTTCGTGAGCTTTTATTCCAAAATTATGCAATGGGCTAATGGATGAAATACATAGCTATGTCATAATAAATATATGTGTTTCTGGCTGTAAATTTGGTCACCGAATCCCAGAGGCTAAAGGTGACTAGCTAGCCACGTTTATAGAAAGCAAAGACAGGTGGTTGGCTGTCAGCTACTTGATGGAAAATAATGACTAAGGACCTGACCATGAAAATATTGTTTTGATCAGTTGACCGCCTTCTTCGATGTCATTTAAGAAGCAGCTGTTGGCTGAAAACCTCTTAGCTAGGGGTCATGAAATCATTATAATAAAGCTGATAAGCCTGTTTCCCTAACCAACAACTGCTGTTTTACTGGCTGTGTGCTGGGCTCATACTTCTTGGACTTGATGGAGCTCCGGCAGTGAGCTTATGTGGGCTCACACACTGCGTTGAAATGTGTGTGTGTTTTCCTCCAACAGCTCAGCGCTCAGCTCAGGAGCTTCCCTTGGTGGAGAAGCAGAGTATGGATAGCTACCCTGCCACCGGAGGCAAAATGATGCTCCTGACTGGCCTCAACTTCCTCCCTGACTCCAAGGTGGTGTTTGTGGAGAAGGCCCAGGGTAAGCTGCCATCACCAGACCATGTTTACTGCCTCTAATTTCCCCTCTTAATATCTCTTTCAAGCGTCCCTCTCCCTCTCTGCCTCCGTCGCGTTTCCTCAGTCTCTCCTCCCGTCAAAATAGAGCAGGCCATGCCAGAGAGCCACATGTGGTGTGCATTAAGCCACTATATTTTTAACCAAAGCGTATTTACATTTGCTGAAGTTTCCATTGCCTGTTCACTGGTGCTCGCCACAAGTTAAGGAATGAATCACAACCAGGGCATGTGCAACGTCTCTGTCTCTCACTTTCCCTCTCTCCCTCGCTGCCTCTCCCTCCCTGACTCCCTTGCTTTTGCCATTTAACCCTCTCGCTTACAATCACTACTGTAGCTCCCTCTTCCACCCATGCTAGCAGACACTCACCCCGGCTGCCTGTCACTGAGTCATGGTGAAGAGGCTATTCCCTGTATTCGTTGTTGTCCAGATTTTTCGCCGTTTCCTCCCTGCGTGGGAGGGAGCAATCGTAACTAGACAATTTCCCTGCGGGAAATTTTGAAAGGGCCACGGGGGCTACTGCCGGAGTGTGTAAATTATGATGACATTCTTCAGACATTTCAAACAATTAATACTGTAACATTATGACATTATATATAAGGAGCACACCTACAACAAATGTTCCTTTTTCAAGTATTTATTTAAACAGCAACCTATGCCCTTTCAACCTCAAATGTATGGGAGACAAAGTCACAAAAAAAATATGAAAAGGGGTGCAGGCAGAGTAGAGTTAAGTGAGAGGGCAGTGATGATCTTCCACGTTGTCTGCGAATACACACACACACAAAAAACATGTCAGACACCAACATGAATAAAGTCAAGTTAAAGTCATCAAGATACAGTACAGTTATGTACTCATGGGTAAATGTCTCTTACTTTTCTTCTGCTGGCGTGCTGTCTTGATATGTGGTCCTCGTTTCCAAGATCTGTTGTCATCCTTCCTAAAATATTTCACACATTGTTCAGTAACAGTTATCGAAGTGTTCAAGCATTTATTCACCTAGATACACAGACACAACCTACATGTACCTACATTGTCATGACATCAATGACAATGCACGGCATGTAAATGTCCCTTACTTGTCGTCTGTTGGGTTGCTGTCTTTAGCTTTGGTCCTCTGAAGGTCTTCTTCCTGGATCTGTTGTCATCCTCTCTAGATTAATAAAGCACAAGTTACAGTTAGATCAAATCTTACTTGAGCATTTGATCACACTACAGTCAGTAAAACACACTGGAAAGTGTTGCTCACTCATCATCTGTTGGGATGTTTTATCCTCTGTGGAGTCCTCTGGAAATTTGCAGTGGTCCTCTTGCAATCTTCTGCCTGGATCTTTTGTTACTCTTACAGGAACATAAAAGGCAAAGGCATTAATAAGTTGCAGGTTTCAAAACATCATGTAAACATTTGATCACAAACTGTACAAAAAAATTGCAGTCAATTGAAACAAAATAATGAAATATCCCTCCCTTGTTGTTGTTGAGTTGTTGTTAGTGATGAGAGATCCTCTGCAGTCCTCTGGAGGTCTTCATCCTGGATCAGCTGTCATCTTTGGCATCTGCAGCTTCATTATTATGGCTTCCCCTCAGACATGCAGGCAGACGTGGCAGGAGGAGGTGTGGCAATAGTACAGGGCATTAAATACCTGAGTATTCATAAAGACAAAAACAAAGTTATTATAACAGACAATATTACATTGGACATTATTACAGTGGTTTTGTCACACAGTGGTAAAGACTACTCACTTGTCTGCTGGGTAGCACTGTCCTCAGCTGCGGTCCTCTGGAGGTCTTCCTTCTCGGTCTGTGGTCATTGTTCCTTTATAGACAAGCATCATTAAGTTACTTTGCATTTTAATCGTTTTAAGAGAAAGAGAAAGAGAGAGACTTACTTTCTGATGGAGGAGGTTGGCACCAGCAGCTTGGTCTGCATCTTCACAGTGGGAACTGATGTCATCCACTTGGGGAAAAAAAAAAAAAAGAAAGAAAAATGCAATTGGTCTAGTGCAACTTGGTCAACATTAACTTCATGTTTCACATCAAACTTAATCTTGTGTTTCCCTTTACCTGGTCCTCGGCCCTCCTCCACTGCTGTCCCTATTCAGTCTGCATCTTCTAGCTTTGAGGAAAGCTGCTGCAGCTGCAGCTTCCTGTCTTGAGCTCCCTGTCTTACATTTGAATACACTGGCACTGTCCTTCTCATCATCTCAATGTCTCAGATATTGCTGACCCCGTATAAATAAATAAAAAAAATAAATAAATACATACTTAAATAGATGAATAAATAGCTACATAAATAGTTGAATAAATAGATATAAACAGATACATTCATACATAAATAGATATATAAATAGATACACTTGACTTGAACTTGATTAGAATGAGCATCATCATATGACCTGACGATGTCCAGCCAACACATAACACCATGATTAGTGTGTAGAGTAACTCAAATTTGATACACTTAACAATTAAAATGAAGACAGCATGCACCCATGGACCCTGCTTGATGGGAACATGCTTAGACACAACATATATGTGAAAACAATTACACAAGCCATGAAACAAAATGCACCCAGATATATACAAGTGATTAGATGAAAAAAACATCCCAGAACAATGACACTTTTCGTAATTCATATAGATTGATGATTGTGACAAGTTAAATAAATAAATAAACAAGTTGAACACATATGCACCCAGAGATAGATTTTATAGACAGACTAAATGAAATGCACCCAGAATGATGACAGCATTGTTATGCACCCAGAGCCAGTAGATATAGTGAAATAAAAGCCAGAACTTGACTGGAAATAATAACATTAAATAAATAAAGTTAAAATGCACCCAATGTGCAATCACAGCATGATATGTGATTGATAAATAAATAACATCAAATAAATAAAGTTAAAATGCACCAAATGTGCAATCACAGCATAACTCCTGATAGATAAATAACATTAAATAAATAAAGTGAATATGCACCCAATGTGCAATCACAGCACTATTTGTGATAGATAGATAAATAAATAAATAAATACATACATAAATAGTTTAAATAGAACATGTACCCACAGATTGATTTTGTTCAGACAGACTAAATGAAATGCACCCAGAATGATGACAGCATTGTTATGCACCCAGAGACAGCCACTTTTTGTACCCAGAGCCAGTAGATGTAGTGAAATAAAAGCCAGAACTTGACTGGAAATAATAACATTAAATAAAGTTAAAAT
This sequence comes from Chaetodon auriga, assembly GCF_051107435.1. NCBI lineage: Eukaryota > Metazoa > Chordata > Actinopteri > Chaetodontiformes > Chaetodontidae > Chaetodon > Chaetodon auriga. The sequence continues at coordinate 8,942,060 of NC_135081.1, forward strand.
GCACCCAATGTGCAATCACAGCATGATATGTGATTGATAAATAAATAAACAACATCAAATACATAAAGTTAAAATGCACCAAATGTGCAATCACAGCATAACTCCTGATAGATAAATAACATTAAATAAATAAAGTTAAAATGCACACAATGTGCAATCACAGCACAATTTGTGATAGACAAATAAGTAAATATATAAATAGTTTAAATAGAACATGCACCCAGAGATTGATTTTTTCAGACAGACTAAATGAAATGCACCCAGAATGATGACAGCATTGTTATGCACCCAGAGACAGCCACTTTTTGCACCCAGAGCCAGTAGATATAGTAAAATAAAAGCCAGAACTTGACTGGAAATAATAACATTAAATAAATAAAGTTAAAATGCACCCAATGTGCAATCACAGCATGATATGTGATTGATAAATAAATAACATCGAATAAATAAAGTTAAAATGCACCAAATGTGCAATCACAGCATAACTCCTGATAGATAAATAACATTAAATAAATAAAGTGAAAATGCACCCAATGTGCAATCACAGCACTATTTGTGATAGATAAATAAATAAATACATACATAAATAGTTTAAAGAGAACATGTACCCACGGATTGATTTTGTTCAGACAGACTAAATGAAATGCACCCAGAATGATGACAGCATTGTTATGCACCCAGAGACAGCCACTTTTTGTACCCAGAGCCAGTAGATGTAGTGAAATAAAAGCCAGAACTTGACTGGAAATAATAACATTAAATAAAGTTAAAATGCACCCAATGTGCAATCACAGCATGATATGTGATTGATAAATAAATAAACAACATCAAATACATAAAGTTAAAATGCACCAAATGTGCAATCACAGCATAACTCCTGATGGATAAATAACATTAAATAAATAAAGTTAAAATGCACCCAATGTGCAATCACTGCACAATTTGTGATAGATAAATAAATACAATACAAATACATAAATAGTTCAAATAGAACATGCACCCAGAGATTGATTTTTTCAGACAGACTAAATGAAATGCACCCAGAATGATGACAGCATTGTTGTGTTAAAATAACATATTTGCACCCAGAGACAGCCATTTTTTGTACCCAGAGCCAGTAGGTATAGTGAGATAAAAACCAGCACTTGACTGGAATAAATAACATTAAATAAAGTTAAAATGCACCCAATGTGCAATCACAGCACAATTTGTGATTGACACATAAATAAATAAATAAATAAATAAATAAATAAACAAACAGTATAAATAGAGCACATCAAACAATTATGTGAAACTAAAATGTCATAAATTAACATTTCATTCAAAACATAATTAGCACATTTTTGGCAGAATGTGTTGGCTGGAGAGGCTATTAGCCAGTCAAAGTACAATAAGCTGGACTGTGATAACTGTAATACGTTTCTAGAACACCTGACTGAAGACATTTATCAGGATGTGAAATATAAATGTGATCAATCAAGGTGTTCTTCTCAGTTGTGGAGTCCGTGATCAACTGAGTGTAACCTCTGGACTGGAACAAATCTCTTATGCTTTTCTTTCCTTTTGTCAAGAGATCCTCATTAAAGTCCCCACAAACAACGATGGGCTCGTGATTAAGTACTTCCAGTGAGTCCAAGAGGCTTTTCATGTTTGGCAAAAATTTTCCCAAACTGAAATTTGGCGGTTTGTAAACAGTCGCCAATAGCACTTTGACTGGAGCCTCGATTTTCACAACAACAAACTCTAAATCAGTGACATCTTGCATGTATCTGCGAGGCTCTGCTTGAACATCGCCTCTACAGTAGACTGCAACTCCACCTCCATCTTTTTTTGCCATGTCCACACAGGTGTTGTATGACACCTGTCTGCTGCGTGTGAACATGTTGTATCCCTCCAGCTGGAAAACTGGGGACACAGAGGACCCTGACAGATGTGTCTCTGTGAGGCACAACACATCTGCAAGTCTGAGTTCATGATGTGCTTTCAGGTCCACAATGTGAGATGGAAGTCCTTGTGTGTTGTGGTGGATGATTGTCAAAGTCATTAGAGTTTGGTCCATTGATTTAAAAAGAGTCAACAGGGGTCTGGCACTCTGGAAAGATGCATGATTAATACTTTCCAGAGCTGTCTTGATTTCGGGGTCAGCATATATCTTTTTCTCATCAAAGTCTGTAATGGTGAGACCTTGAAGGGAAGTTGTGCGGCTCAGAGCAACATAAGCCATTCCTGGTTCGAAAACACGTTTGAGGCACACGACTGCCGATGCCATGGTCATGCCTTGCACTTTGTGGGCAGTACATGCAAAGGCCAACTTCATTGGAAACTGACGTCGAATGACTCCTTTCTTGCTCGTGCTCTCCTCAGATCTCTCGATGTACACCAAGTCGTCTGAGGGACCCAGGATCTTTTTACGGAACCTCTGTCCTGCTGTAGGATTGTCCAGCCGCAGCCCAATCAGCCTGGCGGCTTCCGGGCCATGTTCACTCATCACAATGTGTTTGATTGTTCCAAATGTCCCATTAACAATCCCATCCTCCACATCGAGATTCCTGGTCAACATAACGCGTACTCCTTGAGCAGCCATTATGTTGTCAGGCAAGTCTCTTTTGCTTCCTTTGAAGTTGTCAGCTAAGTTCATCATGCAGCCTGTTCTAGGGTCTTTTCTGTAGTCTTGGGCTGCAATCTTGACAACATCTTCGTTGAGGGCGTCTACAGTACTGGCATTGTGATTGTCAACTTCTTTGTTTGTGGCGTAGATGTGTAGCCCGTCTGCTGGACAATCCTTGCCATCAGCCACTGCCTGTGTGAGCAACTGCCTGTCTTCATCGCTCAGAGGATCTCTCTTTAGCTTCACTCGAAGGCGGTTCAGGAGTTCAGCAAAAGCTCGATCGTCTTTCTGTCTCATGATCTCTGTCAGGTTGACCATTGTGAAGTAATCCTTCCAGAGATCGAACTCATTCTCCTCATATACACACAGTGGCTTGGCTCTGCCGAGGGGTGGCAGTTGGTAAAAGTCGCCTACAGCGAGGACAGACATTCCTCCAAATGGTTTCCTGTTTCCTTTAATCTGCTGAAATCGCCAGTGGACGTAGGCAAACAGCTCTTTGGAAACCATCGATATCTCGTCGATGATAAGAATCTCGGCATTGGACAGTGCCGCTCTGACTTCGTCTAGTGCATTTCCAAGGCCCTGATATGGTGGCTTCAGGGTCCTTGGGAGCTTCAGGATGGAGTGCAATGTTTTGCCTGAGATGTTGAAGGCTGCTGTGCCAGTGAACGCAGTCAGCAGCACTGCAGGCTGGGACATGTCGGCCTTGTCCCGGAATCTGGGGAGCTCACGCAGAATCCTTGTTGCCTCCTGATGAATGCACTTGATGACGTGGGATTTGCCACAGCCAGCTCCTCCAGTCATGAAATAATAAAACGGGTCTGGATTGTGGCCCCAGACGCGTTTAAAGCACCACTGACGCACACTGTAGAATATCGATGCCTGTGTCTCGTTCAGACTCTGATACATCTTTCTCATGTAGTCTGGACTCAACTCTGGTGCGTCTATTATCGGCATGAAGCCCCTCCTATCGTTGTTGACTTCATAGTCGGGGATGTCTTCATTCTCTTCATGCTCTGTCTCCAAGGGTTCACGCTCGGCAAGACACTCCAAGCGGTCCAGTTCTACCTCGGGTGCAAAGGTGTTCCAAGCATTAAGAACTGGACCACACTGCTGAAACTGTTGGAGTGCTGCTTCGATGTTTTTGCCTCCTCCTTCATATCGTTTCTTGTTGGCGTCTACGATAGCTCTGACATCCATATCACCCCTTTTGGCACACTTGTAAAACTGTTCATAAGTGGGGTATTGTTCATCAGTCAGCTCATCATCAGATCTGTGTGGGAAATAAAGCTTTAGCAGCCGCCTGTAGAACTTCTCTGGTGTTTTCTTTTCTGAGAAGCGAGCAAATCTGATGATGGCTGGTTTGCCTACAGTTCTCTTCTGAATGAACCCTTTCTCATTTTGGAGACGAATGACACTTTTGCTTTCAGCTTGCTGGCCATACACTACCCTGAACTCTGATGCAAACTCAGCCAGACACATACCTTCGAACAGTCGTCCGACAGGTCGGTCTAAGTACTTTTCAGGCACTCCTGACATCCACACCTCCTCCGAACCTGGTTCCATGTTTTTGAGTCTGTTGATCGGGTGACTCATTTTCAGACCGTCCTCATCAGTCTGAAGGAACACAACGGAACGAGAGCACTTCTTCAGGGGTAAGCTGCAAGTGCGAGCTGCAGCTTCTTGAGCGCTGACCTCTCTGTGTTTTGCGTACGCCTGCATGATCTGCTTCATCTCATCGCGCTCATTGACTTTGGATTTTTTGACGTTTTTGATGACCGAGTTGAGGAATTCGGTCATCTCATGCTCTGGCTTGGAAACATAGGACATCATGTACATTATGCAGCTGAAGTCATCGACAACATACTGGATGTCCATGTTGGCGTTCCAGGCTCGTAGCAGGTCCGGATTGTAGTTGTTGATCCAACAATCATTTGGATCACGCTTCAGCATCACTACATAGCTGCTTGTCAGAGCGATGACGTGGTGCAGGTACTCTTGTTCTGTCATCTTGCATTGGCGGAGCATGTCTGACAAGCTGCTGAACCAGGTGTCTGGTTGCATGAGCAAGTCTCTTAGTGGCTGAAGCTTTGACTTGGCTTCCCTTTGCATCTTTGATAGCTGTCTCTTCTGCGCCTTCAATTGTGCAGCTGGATCTGGGTTTTCATCTGATTTGCTGTCTACACTGGGTGGCCTGGTGATAATTGTTTCTTCCATGGGCAGTTTAGGGAAGCCAAATCTGCAGGCAACATTACCTTTTTTGCATGATTTTGAATGTTTCCTGCTGTGTACCTGAACCTCGGATACAATTTTGTGAAGCTCTGGGTCTCTCTTGGGGTCAGGCATCTTGCACGATATGTACTTGTCGATGAATTTGGTGACGTGGATGTCAAGACTGTCTTCAAACCTGGGTGCATTTTTGATCCAAACCAGCATGTGAATGTGTGGGCTTCCTCTGGCTTGAAACTCCACACGGTAAAAGTAATCCTCTACTTCACCAATGGGCTTTGCTGGTGAGAGAATGAGGCTGGTCATCAGAGCGTCTACTCTCTTTTCAAACATGCGCATAACTGTGATGGGGTTGCTGCGCAAAACGTCACATTTGGCGTTCCAATCGAGCTCTGAAAAATCCCCTAGTTCCCCCTGCTGAGCTTTAATGACCTCCACAACTTCAGGCCATCTCATCTCAGCAGCGGAGAATGTTAGGAAGAATGTTGGTTTGCCAATCTGCCTGACCATTGCGTGGACATCTCTCAGTGTTTTCTCCCAATAAGCTGGAGTGCCTCTGAGGGGTTGCATGAATCGTGTTGCATCCTTGTTCATAATAAGTCTCTCCAGCTCTTCCTTGTCTTGCAGCATCAAGTTGGTAACTCTGCGGCCGTCCTTGGTTCTGGATTTTCCTTTGCGCATTTGAATAGACATACTGTTTGTGGCTAAGTGTGTCTCTGTGACAAACTGCGCAAAGAAAAGGTAGCTTTGGTCACTGGCAAACCGTGTATCTGCAGCAAATAGTCTAGCATTAAAGTACATGCTGGGGGACAGTTTGATGGTTCTGGCTTCATCTAAAGTGTTCTGTCCTGTTGGAAACTGCACAGGAAAGGCCATGGCTTCTAATTTTGGTATGGTGAAGAAACCTACTGGTTTGTTGCCTTGGGCGGGTGCAATACTGAAAATTCCATCACCATACGAAAGGATTTCCTGTGCAATATCTGGGGGTTGCATGCAGGTGTCCAGAGCCAGACCAGGTCTCAGCTCCTCCTTTTCTTTGTCTGCGTCCTTGTCGCTCTGCTCTGTCTGTGCTGCTGCACTGGACTGGTCTGGCTCATTTTGGCTGTTGAACACCTCCTCTAGATCTATGTCAGTCTCTATATTTTCCTCTGGGGTGCTGTGCTGCTCTGGCTGCGCAGCAACTGCAGTGTTGTGCTGTGAGTCCTCTTCGTCGGCTGACTCATCATCTTGTAGACTCTCATAAGTGGCACTGTCATCAATAGACACATTTTTGTACTCAGAATGTAGCTCTTTGAGTTTAGCCAGGCCAGCTAGCACATTCTTCATGTTGACGGTGTAGAAGTGCTGGTGTCCTTTGTATTTAATGCGTCTTTTTAGTTTTACTTGCAGTAGCTGTGCTTCAGTGTTGGGCCTTGGGAGACTGTTCACGACTGTTTCCATCTCTGATGGAACACACACAACAGCTCCGTGTACAGCCCTCTGCTGTCCTTTTGGCAGAGCAATTATTTTAGCAAAAGGCAGGATTTTAGCAATGAGCTGCCTTTCAAGCACATTAAGTATAGCCAATTCTGGGGGGACGGGTGCTAACTCCAGATCGTTTGCTACTGCAATGGGTGGCATTCTGCCTCTGCTCAGGTGGTTGTCACAGGTGTGGCAGATCCACTCCTGAAATCTCTCTTGTGGAACAGAGCAGGGGGAAGAGCAGTCATCACAGAAATGAACATAGTTTCCTGTCAAGCAGGCTGCTGCCATTTTAGCCCATTTGCTATATTTGCCTCTCTTGCATAGCTTGACCTGATTGGGAAACAGTGTTCTGTTACAGACTGTGCAAACGTATGTGGGTCCGTGTCTTATGGTTTCACGGAAGGACGCTATGGCTGCTTCCATCACAGGATCCATCGGGGGCTGGGGAGTTTCCTGGTGGTGGGTAAATATGTGTCTGTATTTTCTTCTAATGCTAAGTGCTCTTTGTAACTTGTGATGAATGCAAAAGGCAGCATTTGTGGACAGTTTCATTTTTCTCTTCTGGCTTACACGTTGAATGCAAGATAGTCTAAACTCTGGGTCATTATGATATTTGAAGTTCAGATTTAGCATCTTCTTTTGCTTGTAGCTCTGGTTGGATGCATAATGTGTTTTCATGTACATTTTCTGTCTGCTTCGGAAAGCAGGATCGGTCAGATACCTGTGAGTTACATTTTTCTTCTGTCTGCTTCGGAAAGCAGGATCGGTCAGGTACCTGTCAGTTACATTTTTCTTCTGTCTGCTTCGGAACGCAGGATCGGTCAGGTACCTGTCAGTTACATTTTTCTTCTGTCTGCTTCGGAACGCAGGATCGGTCAGGTACCTGTCAGTTACATTTTTCTTCTGTCTGCTTCGGAACGCAGGATCGGTCAGGTACCTGTCAGTTACATTTTTCTTCTGTCTGCTTCGGAACGCAGGATCGGTCAGGTACCTGTCAGTTACATTTTTCTTCTGTCTGCTTCGGAAAGCAGGATCGGTCAGGTACCTGTCAGTTATATTTTTCTTCTGTCTGTTTTGGAAAGCTGGATCTGAAAAGTACCTGTCAGTTATATTTTTCTTCTGTCTGTTTCGGAAAGCTGGATCTGACATGTACCTGTCAGTTATGTTTTTCTTCTTTTTGTTCCGTAAAGTTGGATCTGTCCTGTATTTTCCTTTGATCGTTTCCTTCTTTTTAGTTTGTACCTTAGGATCTGAATAATAGTGTTTAAAGGACAAAAGTCGTCGTTGATGATGACTTTCTTGGGCATATGTAGTTTTTGCAGCCTGAATTTTTTTCATTCTAAATTCTGGACAGCTGGCATACTTGTTTTTTTCATGTTCAGTGCTTGTTTTCCTCTTCTTTTGATAAGACAATGGTGCACGTTGGTCTTTGCTGGCACTTGCATTGCGCCTGGTTTTTTGTCGTTGCTCTTTACTCATCTTGGAGATACTTGCAGTTTTGGGGACAACTTGTGGGACTGCTGAGGAAATGCTGATGTGAGCTGTCAGAACCTCTGCTTGGGGTGTGCAGGGGAGAGTTTCAGACTGGGTGTCTTTGGTTGGGTCAGCTGAGTGTTGACAATGTTCACTGGAACCGACAGCATCAAATGAAATGGGCACAAATTCGTAGCTGGCATGAGCTCCACGATTTTTAAAAAGTTTGTGAAGGTGGTCAGCCAGGTCACTGAGCTCAGAGAAGGTCATCATGATTGCAGTTCCATAGTGGTTTGGTAAGCCTGCTGCATTTCTTGTGTGTGAATCAAATACTCCATACCTCCCTGATTTGTCACGGAAAACTGCAATGCACTCGGGAGTTATCATGATCAAAGCCTGGCTGACTTCTGCTGACAGACACTCTAGCTGTGTGGCAAGGGACTGCCCCCACTGCTCACTTCCTGGGCTGGGTGCTTGGGCTTTAAGGGGGCCGAGTCTGGCTAATGACATGTGGACATTGTACATATTTGTGTCTGTCAGCACTTGTTTTGGCATTTCCTCTAATGTCAGATGGTTACTTTGGAATTTTTTCTCCAGAATTAGCTGCTGTTTAATTCCAACATAGAGTGCGTCACCTTGTGCCATTACTTTGTCGAGGGCAGTCCTGTCGAACTGACTGCCCTCATTCTGGTAAGCAAGGAAAGTAAGGGACATGCAGGTGCACTGGTGATTTCTGGAGAATATTTTGTATCTCCTGTCATTCTGACTATGACTGGCCCTCACAGTTTCAACACGTTGATGTTCTGTCCTGGCTGTAACCTGAAATTATGATATAAAATGATTGTTACCATTAGCATTACTCTGTTTTACATAGATTAGCTTTATTTATTATTATTGTAGTGCTGGTAGTATATTTAATGTAATTTAATCCGACCACAAAAAGTAAAGTAAGGCTTTCTGTAACATTTAACCAGACCTTAAAGGGATAGTTCAGCTATTTTTGAAGTGGGGTCGTATGGTGTACAAATGGCCATTATGGATAATGACTGCAGTAGAAAGGCGTACCCCCCCCCCCCCCCAGTTTGCTTAAACATGCATCTGTCTCATATGAAGATAATTAAACAAAGGAATCTTCCACACAATGATCATTATTATTAGTAGTAGTGGTATTAGAGGGACACTACATGCTTGACTATAACCTTTCAATGTGAAATTATTACACATGTTTTATATAATTAAAAAGTGTTCCCGACACTGGTTTATATCAGTTAATACCATCATGGCTCCTTTCTATCACACAATTTTGCTTTATTATTGTGTAAAGTTTACATTTGAACTACATTTTTGCATTCTCTTTTCAACTGCCCATTGATAAAACATGTCATTCATTGTTTATTGTGCTTTTGAGTTGAAGTAAACCACACACAGACACACACACAAAGTTACTTTATTTAACCCCGGATGTACCCAGATGTAAAATGTCCTGCACGTGTGTCAGCTGGGGAGTAGAGAAACTTACTTCATTGGCTGGGGATCGAGACGTGGAGGGTGCATCAGAGATGAACCAGGGCCAAGCAGCTGATGAGGGAGTCGGTGTTTGGGGTGCCTATAACAAAAGATAATACCAATGAATCTTTACACATAAGGCAACATAATGGACTATACTGATACAAAAAAAGTTTACCAAATCAATTTGAATTACCCAATGGTATTTGTGAAATGCAAAGAAAGATAATGGTATCAGAGATTTAACATGGACCACAGTTTCATTTAGATGTGGCTCATTGTACTGTAAACATTTTTTGTGTGGACTGAAGAGGGAAGAAAATACCTTAGCTGGGGAGGCAGGATCGCAGCCTGCATCTGTAATGGTCCAGGATGGTCCAGCTGGTGAGGGGATGTTAATCCTGGCCATCTGAGAACACAGAGCAAAACATTTAGTAAAATGAAGACTTTGATGAGACTATACACTTTATTCAGGAGGAATAATATTTACCTTTGCTGCTGGTGAACAGCAGGGGGTTGCTGCATCACCCAAACTCCAGGACAACTTGGCTGGGGGTGATCCAGCCAGCTGTGGACACATGATAATAAACATATTAAACTTCACATGTCTCGGTGAACACACTGCTATGTGTGATTGTGTCTGTTGCAGCAGAGAGTAACACACGTTGTTCACTGAAGTTTGGGTGTGAGGGGGGTGTCCATCCTTGGTCCTGGACCGTCTCACTGCCACGGGGGATGCCGTCTGACAAACCAATTAAAACAAGATCACTTACACTAAACATAAATATAATTACACGAGATACTCACTGGGCATGTAAATTAGTTCATTTAAAAGCTAAATATTAGTGGTAGTATTATTACAGCTACATTTGGAAAACATAAGCATGTCTCGATCTCGTCTAAATCGATAGATACAATTTCAATCATGCAAGTAACCTCTTGTGCTGAAGAAGAGCTGTGCAGACAATTGAAAAAACAAAACAAAACAAACAACCATAGAAAAAAACAACACAAACATACCATCTGAGCCAAAGCAGCTGGGCTGGCAGGGGCCTCCTCCTCTGAACCCCAGGACAACCTGGATGGGGGTGATCCAACCAGCTGTTGACACATGAGAACAAATATATTAAAACTCAGACAGAGCACACAGTTTAGTAATGTCTCTGTGAAGACACTGTAATCTGTAAACATTCTGAGTGTATGTCAGTTGTGGTAAAATGTAGCATACGTCATGCACTGGAGATCGGTGGCTGTGGGGGGGGCGGTCCGTGGTCCTACGGCGTCTGGCTGCTGCTGAGGAGGCCACCTGCACCAACAAATAAAACACAACACCAATTAAACCTAAATCATGTTAAAATTATGTACATCTGTTCAAAATGTATTACTAATATTAATAGTATTGTGATTATTACTATAAAATGTACGCAGTGCTGACTGTTCAGAAATCAGGCAAAACTTTATAATACAGCCAAGAATAGATATTAGACAATTACCCTCTTGAACTTTGGAGGAGGCTTGCAGTCCGTGAGGCAAGACAGGTGAGATGGAGAGACATCCTCCATAGCACGCAGGACTGTGCTACTGAACCAGACTGGGTTCAGTGGAAGGAAGCACTCCTTCTCCTGTGAAAGAAAAACACAAAGAACAATGAAGATTTAAATAGTAAGTTTAAAAGTTTAAATAGTAACCAATAAACACGTCCTAAGAAAAAATAGCATATAGCAATATAACACACCAGCTGCTGAGCCATCCTGGTCTGGGCTGAACCCTGGGACTGTGAGGGTTCACCAGGCTGGCTCTTCTGGAATGAAAAAAAGCAGAGTCATATTGGATTAAACAAAAAAGCAGAGTTATATTGGATTAAACAAATAGATGCTTTTTAATTACTTCAGAATCACTTCAGAAAAATGTACAAACATATTACACTGTAATAATTACCTTGCCGCCCTGACCAGCAAGCCTCCACTCAAAGGGGTCAGGGGACGGTGGAGCAGGGACCTCTCCCCTCACTACCAGCTTAGGAGAGACTTTCCTAAGAGGCTGAGAAGGCCTGGGAGAGACCCGGGGCGTTGGAGATGGTGTCTCCAGTTGCTGCTTGGTAGCAGACCACAGCAACTGCACGAGGATCCCCATCCCCTCACGATCGCTCAGATGGACCTGCAAAATGACATTTCATGTCCATTTGGAGACAAACTTTGACTCTCCACTGCACTGAGCATTTCATATCAACACACAAGACATGCAAATTTGATTTTTTTATTTCAGACACAGATATTCTACTTACACCATCTCTGCTCCACAGCTCCAGGCGTGTAAGGGGGAAGTGGTCCACTGTAGAGAAGTACCTCACACCTAAAAGTATTTAAAAAAATTTAAAAATTAAATGAATAACAGTCATTATAGTGTCCATATATGTATTATGACTTTTAATTCATAATATATCTTAACATATATTTTAAGTACATTTCTTTTCATTTTTTATCCTCTTCTACTATTTTTTCTCACCAAAGATGATATTTTTTTACATACCCATACAAGCTGCCACCCGGTGGTATTCCTGTCGAAGGAGGTCCTGGTAAGACTCCTCGACAGTCAGGCGGGGAGGGAAGTCGACCACGAAAACCTGTGGAAAACAAAACATGATTGTTACCAAATGACATTTTCATTCAAAATCATACGCATGTTACAATAAATACGCATTATCTTAAAAAATCTCATACATTTAATCTAATTACAGTAGTCACTATACTTCAACTAATAAGAATCCAGAACAAGCAAGAGATAAAACAAAGCGTACCTTCGACCAGCGGCTCCTCACAGCAGTGAGGAGCTTAGCGTAATCGACGGCAGCCTCGTCGATGGTCCTGCTGGTGGTCAGGTTGTTGCTGGGAGCCACCACACAAACAGCCTCAGGGATCCGAGGAAGCACAGCGTGTAGCACCTCGGTCCGCAGCTGAGAGGCAGAGGCCCCCGGGGTCGACATGACACCAAAGGAAAAGCTTCCCTCTGGCATCGCGACCAAACCATCTACAATGGCTCGTAGATGGGAGTCTCCGACAATCAGAACAAACTGCAACAACAAAGATAATTTCTTTAGCATGAAAGTCCTTAATTCCTCTCAAAATCAACTATTTCCTTTCTAAACTGGACAATAATCATACCTTCTTGTCAGGAGTCTCAGGTGGGATGGCCAATTTGTGGCTGCGCCCAGTGAAGGGGGACATTGGCCATCTCTGCACCCGGTGGCGGTAACCAGTACCGCTGCCTGTTTATAAAAAGACAAAACAGATAAAAGGTAAAAAATAATGCAGGAAATCCAACCAACAAATGTCTTGACAACAGCCATTCTTTTCTATGAGTTAAAAAAAGCACACGTAAGAAAACCAGTTTAAAAACTCTCAATATACCAAAAATAAATACATAAGATTAATTAATGATTAATTATTAATTTACAGATCATTTAAGGATAAAGCAGGTGGATACTCACGTGCACGAAAATCGGCACGCACATCATCCGGGCTCCAGAACGGTCTGGTTGGTGGTGACGATCCAACCAACTGATGACAGATAAAATAAACACTTTTAACCTCAGACAATGTCTCAGTGTAGAAACCATGTGTATGTGTGTGAGGGTTGTGGTAGGAACATACGTTGCTGACTGGAGCTCGGGAGCAGGGGGGGTGGGTCTGCCTGGTCCTGGACCCTCTACCTGACGGGTTGGGCTCTCTGGACTCTCCGGCTGGGGGGGACACCCTCTGGACAGTCTAATGAAACATTAACACCAAATAAATTTAAGTCATGGCAGTTAAATACTAACTCACCAGTTAAGAAGAAAGTGATAACATTTCAACAGTTATTCTCATGCTAACAGTTGTCACTATAACAGAGAAGCTTATCTACTGTGTAAGTACCTTCAGGGGGGGACTGGATGGACTCAGCTCCTCCAGGTTGAGCTTCCTCCATCGCAGCTTCGCCGCCGTTGAACGCCTTCCCTTCCTCGGCATCCTGCTGGAGTAAACTTGTAGACAAAAAGAGAAAAAAAACTACTTCCCAAAAATTAATAAATTCAAAGTAATTTGTTCTCAGTAAAAATATATTAATCTTCTGAAATTTTCGTTAATCTACAATGTAAGCAGATCCAATCTAACCTATCTAACTAACCTAAACCTAACCTAAACCTAAACCTACCTTATCTAAACTAAAGTATCTAATCTAAAGTAATCTAAGTATCAAATCTAAAGTACTCTAATCTAAGATATCCTTATGTAATATATGTAAAGTGTGCAAGAGATTTGAGGATAGAAGAGAGAAGTAGATTTAGTAAGGAAGAAATGTGTGATGATGTTGTGTGTGATGAGATGAAGCTGCTCCGGGAATCCTGAAGACGATGAAGACAAGCGCTCAGAAAACCTTCGACCGTGATCAAAGAGAAACTACAATGAAAAGAAAAACTTCCTTCAGTTACTTTCAGTCAGTGTTAGCAACAAGCTAACAGCATAATAGACATTACTTTTCATTGTGTGTGTGTTAGTGTGTGAGAGAGCACAGAGCAGTGCCTGCTGCCATTTATCAGTAAAATATTTTTTTCCCAAGCTAAAATATTTTTTTCCCCAGGACAGAGAATTCCTATAACACCATGAACATATACTCTCAATTAAAAATAAAGCTATTAACTTACATGTGGTTAGATAGATAGATAGATAGATAGATAGATAGATAGATAGATAGATAGATAGATAGCTTTTAACTTAGCTTAAAGTATATGTATGAAAAAGGCAGTTAGAGGCATTAGCTTTTAGCTCAACTTGATATTCTTGTCTAAAAACGAACAGACTGTAAATGTTTCAAATACATTTTTATGTAGTTAGACAGACAGATATATGAATAACTTTTACACACAGGCTTTTAGCTCAGCTTATATTCTTGTACAAAAACGGACTGACTGTCAAAATGTAACCTATTCTTACCCAAAATCATAAAACAGTAATGACTCTATCTTCAATAATATCATTTATGCTAACGATTTATGCATGCTAGCGCTTATTAGCTACCACAATTGAAGAGACAAAAGATCCGTACTCTTACCTCTGACTTGATCAAAAGGGACGAGTGGGAGGAGTAGTTTTATTTTATATCCCGTCCAAAAATAAGTGTCCAATCAGAGTCCTCCTGATCCGTATCCTTGATTTACTGTCAAATCAGATGGCTGACATTTCCGCACACATTGTTGTCAAGCAAAAAATAATTCGCGGGCAACGTGATCACGTGAACAGTCGAGATTTACTATCAAATCAGATGACTGATATCTTGTTGTCAGGCAAAAAATAATTCGCGGGCTACATGATCACGTAAACAGACACGCGTACACATGCGCACACACTGTTGCTAATGCGCACAAAAAGACACACGCGCATGCCCGCACGCACACACATTCTAAACCGCGCACAAAGACACAAAGACACACACACACACACACACACACACACACACACGGCCGACCTACACACATGAAGGCGCAGCAGGCAACGCACATACACACAAACTGTAACGCGCACACAAAGACACGCACACGCTTACTCACTGCGACAGAAGAGACTCTAAGGGGCGTCCGGATAGTCGCGTAATTACGGCACTGCGCTTTGCAGAAGGGACAACGCGCTGCGCCGTAATTACGGGCCAACGCGCAGCGCCGTAACTATGCACCTCCCGTTTCCTTTCATTCTTCCCCGTCCGTATCAATAAAGGCAAAAAAAAAAAAAAAAAGGCCTTTGAACATAACTGTATTTATTGTATATTTTTTGTATTCTTTTTTATTTATTTATTTATTTATTTTCATTATTTTTTAACTGAGCTTTATTTCATTGTACAATGGAACATTATTGCAATGACAAAATGTTTTCCTGATTCCTGATTTTGTCCTGATCTTGAACAAGCCCTTCTTAGAGTGTCCGTTTTGTTTTGTTTTTTTTTTTAAACTCATTGAATAAGTCAGTTGAGGCTACGTCCTGCCAGCGTTCATTGCTCAGCGCTGCATCACTAAAAAAACACTCAGACTATGTATTCTGCAATTGGTAGTTAACTACTTAGGTCGCTGACCTTAACTACTAATGTCAGTGTTCTGTACTTTCTGTCTGTGTTCTGTGCATCGCAATGAACACTGTCAGCTCAGCACTGCATCCCTAAGAACAAAAATCATGCAGAATATGTATTGAGCTATTGGTAGTTCAGTGTTCAGTGCTTCACATTGCTGCACTCAAACACACACATCTCAGCTGTTTGTGTTAGTAAACACCACAGACAACACTGCATGAGATCCTTGTAAATGCTATAGAGGTCTACTGGGCCACATTTGAGGATTTTAACCCTGGTTACATGTGTGTTGGCATTTGTGTGTGTCTGTGTGTGTGTGTGTGTGTATCTTTTATCACACGAAGCTTCATATGTGTGTTTGGGTGTGTGGCAGAGGAGTGCTCAGACAAGTACTGAGGCTTAGAGGTTGTCACGGCAACTTGAGCTGGTTGCCATTGATGATAGGGGCCCACCAGGCAGACAGACAGGGGCAGACAGAAAAGCAGAGAAAAAGAGCCATTTTCTGCCTCTGCACTGCTCTCACATTTGGGCTTATCCTGAGAGAACGGTAGCTCCTATCAGAAAAAAACACAGAATATCAGAAAAAAACACAGACCATCATTGCTGTAAGGACTTTCTGAACGCTTCGGTGTAATTTTCGTGTTTCTACAGCAAATATTGTGGACACAGTCACAAGTTGAAAACAGGGCTCATTTCTGCTTCTCTCAGAAAATCTTTGTATTGGAGTCAATGGGGAGCAGAGACAGATGTGGCTGCGCTTAGAGGTTGCTAATTCAAATTCTGTAGGACATTTTTATCGGCTCTCTCCCACTCTCGCGGTGATATCACCCACTCCAGCCTCTAACAGTCCACGCAATCCACGCCCATAGAAATCGGAGAATTTCTCCAAAAACGCTCATGGTCATTGATGAGGGATTACTCAAAAACGATATGAGCGATCAAAACGTAGCTTCATACACTAATAGACAAGACTTGTATCTACAATTTAAAGTTTAAATGGAGTCTCTAGGTGAAAGTATGCCGGAGCAGTAGCCAGTAGAAAAAGTGCAATAATTTTTTCATTTTTCGACCTCCTCCCATTCATTTCTTATGGGAAATTTATCTCAGTTTTTCGCGACTTACGTCGCGAAAAACTGAGATAAATTTAAGATGAGCCTCAAAGGTTGCCACAGCAACTTGAGAGGCCCTCCCAATCATGCTCTATGAGACACAGCTGCGCACGCACACACACGCCCCCTCTCAGCACTCAGGCACACATGCACTCAGAGAGAGAAAAAGAGACCGTGGCCGGGCTTAGAGGCTGCTAATTCAAATTCTGTAAGTCTCACACATTTTTCCAGCACATTGTGAGAGAGAGGACAAGTTTGTCTGCAACTGTGGAAAAAATCATGCCTGTAGTGTGTAAACTGTGGCCGGGAGGAGCCTGGAAAGACAGAAAATCTGGAGTTTTTTTTAGGCTCTCTGCCACTGAGGCCCAGTGGTTGTCATGGCAATTTGGCTTGGTTGCCCATGACGATAGGGGCAGACAGAGAGGGGCGACAGAAAAGCGGAGAAAACGAGCGATTTTCTGCCTCTGCACTCCTCTCACATTTGGGCTTCTCCTGAGAGAACGGTAGCCCCTATCAGAAAAACAAAGACACCGTGAGCGCCTTGAGGACTTCCTGAACGATTTGGTGTAATTTTGTGTTTCTACAGAGTATTTTGTGGACACAGTCGCGAGTTGAAAACGGGGCTCCTTTCTGCTCTCTCCGAAAATCTTTGTATTGGAGTGCATGGAGAGCAGAGACAGACGTGGCCGCGCTTAGAGGCTGCTAATTCAAATTCTGTTTGTCTCACAGATTTTTCGAGCACATTGTGAGAGAGAGGACAAGTTTGTCTACAACTGTGGAAAAAATCATGCCTGTAGAGTGTAAACTGTGGCCGGGAGGAGCGTGGAAAGAGCAAAAACCTAGTCGTTTTTAATCGGCTCTCTCCCACTCTAGCGATGATGTCACCCACTCTAGCCTCTAACTGTCCACGCAATACACACCCATTGAAATCTGAGAATTTCTCCAAAAACGCTCATGGTCATTGATGAGGGATTATTCAAAAACTACACGAGTTATCAAAACGTGGCTTAATACAGCAATAGACAAGACTTGTGTCTACAATTTAAAGTTTAAATGGAGTCTCTAGGTGAAAGTATGCCGGAGCAGTAGCCAGTAGAAAAAGTGCGACAATTTTTACGGCCTCCCATTCATTTCTTATGGGAAATTTATCGCAGTTTTTCGCGACTTACGTCGCGAAAAACTGCGATAAATTTAAGAAAAATAATAGCATAGCGATCCCGATCGAGACGCACGTTTTGATATAACATTTGCGTGGGTGCTCCCAAAACTGTAGGAGGAGTAGCGAATCGAAAAACGTCCGGAAGAGGAAGAATAATAATAATAATAATAATAATAACTAGACAATTTCCCTGCGGGAAATTTTGAAAGGGCCACGGGGTCTACTGCCCGACCGCGTACATATACATTACATTATATGCCCATATGTCTGTTTATTTCCATATGGGAGCATGAGAGAGAAGTGCTCACAGAGGTACTGAGCCTCAGAGGTTGCCACAGCAACTTCAGAGCCCCTCCCAATCATGCTCTATGAGACACAGCTGCGCACGCACACACACGCCCCCTCTCAGCACTCAGGCACACATGCACTCAGAGAGAGAAAAAGAGACAGAGACAGAAGTGGCCGGGCTTAGAGGCCGCTAATTCAAATTCTGTAAGTCTCACACATTTTTCCAGCACATTGTGAGAGAGAGGACAAGTTTGTCTGCAACTGTGGAAAAAATCATGCCTGTAATGTGTAAACTGTGGCCGGGAGGAGCCTGGAAAGACAGAAAATCTGGAGATAAAAAAAGGCTCTCTGCCACTCTGAGTACTTGGGCTCAGAGGTTGTCAAGGCAACTTAAGCCGGTTGCCGTTGACGACAGGGGCAGACAGACAGGGGCGGACAGAAACGCGGAGAAAACGAGCCATTTTCTGCCTCTGCACTCCTCTCACGTTTGGGCTTCTCCTGAGAAAACGGTAGCTCCTATCAGAAAAACAAAGACACCGTCAGCGCCTTGAGGACTTCCTGAACGATTTGGTGTAATTTTGTGTTTCTACAGCAAATATTGTGGAAACAGTCGCGAGTTGAAAACGGGGCTCCTTTCTGCTTCTCTCAGAAAATCTTTGTATTGGAGTGAATAGGGAGCAGAGACAGACGTGGCCGCGCTTAGAGGCTGCTAACTCAAATTCTGTAAGTCTCACAGATTTTTTGAGCACATTGTGAGAGAGAGGACAAGTTTGTCTACAACTGTGGAAAAAATCACGCCTGTAGAGCGTAAACTGTGGCCAGGAGGAGCGTGGAAAGAGCAAAAATCTAGGCGTTTTTTTCGGCTCTCTCCCACTCTAGCGATGATGTCACCCACTCTAGCCTCTAACTGTCCGCGCAATACACACCCATTGAAATCTGAGAATTTCTCCAAAAACGCTCATGGTCATTGATGAGGGATTATTCAAAAACTACATGAGTTATCAAAACGTGGCTTAATACAGCAATAGACAAGACTTGTGTCTACAATTTAAAGTTTAAATGGAGTCTCTAGGTGAAAGTATGCCAGAGCAGTAGCCAGTAGAAAAAGTGCGACAATTTTTACCGCCTCCCATTCATTTCTTATGGGAAATTTATCGCAGTTTTTCGCGACTTACGTCGCGAAAAACTGCGATAAATCCAAGAAAAGTAATAGCACGCCGATCCCGATCAAGACGCACGTTTTGATATATCATTTGCGTGGGTGCTCCCAAAACTGTAGGAGGAGTAGCGAATCGAAATTTGACACGGAAGAGGAAGAATAATAAGAAAAAACACGCAGGATAACAATAGTGCTCGGGGCTTCGCCCCGAGCACTACTGTCTACAGCTTTGCTGTAGGCAGTAGTGCTCGTGGCTTGCCCCGTGGCCCTAACTAGACAATTTCCCTGCGGGAAATTTTGAAAGGGCCACGGGGGCTACTGCCGGAGTGTGTAAATTATGATGACATTCTTCAGACATTTCAAACAATTAATACTGTAACATTATGACATTATATATAAGGAGCACACCTACAACAAATGTTCCTTTTTCAAGTATTTATTTAAACAGCAACCTATGCCCTTTCAACCTCAAATGTATGGGAGACAAAGTCACAAAAAAAATATGAAAAGGGGTGCAGGCAGAGTAGAGTTAAGTGAGAGGGCAGTGATGATCTTCCACGTTGTCTGCGAATACACACACACACAAAAAACATGTCAGACACCAACATGAATAAAGTCAAGTTAAAGTCATCAAGATACAGTACAGTTATGTACTCATGGGTAAATGTCTCTTACTTTTCTTCTGCTGGCGTGCTGTCTTGATATGTGGTCCTCGTTTCCAAGATCTGTTGTCATCCTTCCTAAAATATTTCACACATTGTTCAGTAACAGTTATCGAAGTGTTCAAGCATTTATTCACCTAGATACACAGACACAACCTACATGTACCTACATTGTCATGACATCAATGACAATGCACGGCATGTAAATGTCCCTTACTTGTCGTCTGTTGGGTTGCTGTCTTTAGCTTTGGTCCTCTGAAGGTCTTCTTCCTGGATCTGTTGTCATCCTCTCTAGATTAATAAAGCACAAGTTACAGTTAGATCAAATCTTACTTGAGCATTTGATCACACTACAGTCAGTAAAACACACTGGAAAGTGTTGCTCACTCATCATCTGTTGGGATGTTTTATCCTCTGTGGAGTCCTCTGGAAATTTGCAGTGGTCCTCTTGCAATCTTCTGCCTGGATCTTTTGTTACTCTTACAGGAACATAAAAGGCAAAGGCATTAATAAGTTGCAGGTTTCAAAACATCATGTAAACATTTGATCACAAACTGTACAAAAAAATTGCAGTCAATTGAAACAAAATAATGAAATATCCCTCCCTTGTTGTTGTTGAGTTGTTGTTAGTGATGAGAGATCCTCTGCAGTCCTCTGGAGGTCTTCATCCTGGATCAGCTGTCATCTTTGGCATCTGCAGCTTCATTATTATGGCTTCCCCTCAGACATGCAGGCAGACGTGGCAGGAGGAGGTGTGGCAATAGTACAGGGCATTAAATACCTGAGTATTCATAAAGACAAAAACAAAGTTATTATAACAGACAATATTACATTGGACATTATTACAGTGGTTTTGTCACACAGTGGTAAAGACTACTCACTTGTCTGCTGGGTAGCACTGTCCTCAGCTGCGGTCCTCTGGAGGTCTTCCTTCTCGGTCTGTGGTCATTGTTCCTTTATAGACAAGCATCATTAAGTTACTTTGCATTTTAATCGTTTTAAGAGAAAGAGAAAGAGAGAGACTTACTTTCTGATGGAGGAGGTTGGCACCAGCAGCTTGGTCTGCATCTTCACAGTGGGAACTGATGTCATCCACTTGGGGAAAAAAAAAAAAAAGAAAGAAAAATGCAATTGGTCTAGTGCAACTTGGTCAACATTAACTTCATGTTTCACATCAAACTTAATCTTGTGTTTCCCTTTACCTGGTCCTCGGCCCTCCTCCACTGCTGTCCCTATTCAGTCTGCATCTTCTAGCTTTGAGGAAAGCTGCTGCAGCTGCAGCTTCCTGTCTTGAGCTCCCTGTCTTACATTTGAATACACTGGCACTGTCCTTCTCATCATCTCAATGTCTCAGATATTGCTGACCCCGTATAAATAAATAAAAAAAATAAATAAATACATACTTAAATAGATGAATAAATAGCTACATAAATAGTTGAATAAATAGATATAAACAGATACATTCATACATAAATAGATATATAAATAGATACACTTGACTTGAACTTGATTAGAATGAGCATCATCATATGACCTGACGATGTCCAGCCAACACATAACACCATGATTAGTGTGTAGAGTAACTCAAATTTGATACACTTAACAATTAAAATGAAGACAGCATGCACCCATGGACCCTGCTTGATGGGAACATGCTTAGACACAACATATATGTGAAAACAATTACACAAGCCATGAAACAAAATGCACCCAGATATATACAAGTGATTAGATGAAAAAAACATCCCAGAACAATGACACTTTTCGTAATTCATATAGATTGATGATTGTGACAAGTTAAATAAATAAATAAACAAGTTGAACACATATGCACCCAGAGATAGATTTTATAGACAGACTAAATGAAATGCACCCAGAATGATGACAGCATTGTTATGCACCCAGAGCCAGTAGATATAGTGAAATAAAAGCCAGAACTTGACTGGAAATAATAACATTAAATAAATAAAGTTAAAATGCACCCAATGTGCAATCACAGCATGATATGTGATTGATAAATAAATAACATCAAATAAATAAAGTTAAAATGCACCAAATGTGCAATCACAGCATAACTCCTGATAGATAAATAACATTAAATAAATAAAGTGAATATGCACCCAATGTGCAATCACAGCACTATTTGTGATAGATAGATAAATAAATAAATAAATACATACATAAATAGTTTAAATAGAACATGTACCCACAGATTGATTTTGTTCAGACAGACTAAATGAAATGCACCCAGAATGATGACAGCATTGTTATGCACCCAGAGACAGCCACTTTTTGTACCCAGAGCCAGTAGATGTAGTGAAATAAAAGCCAGAACTTGACTGGAAATAATAACATTAAATAAAGTTAAAATGCACCCAATGTGCAATCACAGCATGATATGTGATTGATAAATAAATAAACAACATCAAATACATAAAGTTAAAATGCACCAAATGTGCAATCACAGCATAACTCCTGATAGATAAATAACATTAAATAAATAAAGTTAAAATGCACACAATGTGCAATCACAGCACAATTTGTGATAGACAAATAAGTAAATATATAAATAGTTTAAATAGAACATGCACCCAGAGATTGATTTTTTCAGACAGACTAAATGAAATGCACCCAGAATGATGACAGCATTGTTATGCACCCAGAGACAGCCACTTTTTGCACCCAGAGCCAGTAGATATAGTAAAATAAAAGCCAGAACTTGACTGGAAATAATAACATTAAATAAATAAAGTTAAAATGCACCCAATGTGCAATCACAGCATGATATGTGATTGATAAATAAATAACATCGAATAAATAAAGTTAAAATGCACCAAATGTGCAATCACAGCATAACTCCTGATAGATAAATAACATTAAATAAATAAAGTGAAAATGCACCCAATGTGCAATCACAGCACTATTTGTGATAGATAAATAAATAAATACATACATAAATAGTTTAAAGAGAACATGTACCCACGGATTGATTTTGTTCAGACAGACTAAATGAAATGCACCCAGAATGATGACAGCATTGTTATGCACCCAGAGACAGCCACTTTTTGTACCCAGAGCCAGTAGATGTAGTGAAATAAAAGCCAGAACTTGACTGGAAATAATAACATTAAATAAAGTTAAAATGCACCCAATGTGCAATCACAGCATGATATGTGATTGATAAATAAATAAACAACATCAAATACATAAAGTTAAAATGCACCAAATGTGCAATCACAGCATAACTCCTGATGGATAAATAACATTAAATAAATAAAGTTAAAATGCACCCAATGTGCAATCACTGCACAATTTGTGATAGATAAATAAATACAATACAAATACATAAATAGTTCAAATAGAACATGCACCCAGAGATTGATTTTTTCAGACAGACTAAATGAAATGCACCCAGAATGATGACAGCATTGTTGTGTTAAAATAACATATTTGCACCCAGAGACAGCCATTTTTTGTACCCAGAGCCAGTAGGTATAGTGAGATAAAAACCAGCACTTGACTGGAATAAATAACATTAAATAAAGTTAAAATGCACCCAATGTGCAATCACAGCACAATTTGTGATTGACACATAAATAAATAAATAAATAAATAAATAAATAAACAAACAGTATAAATAGAGCACATCAAACAATTATGTGAAACTAAAATGTCATAAATTAACATTTCATTCAAAACATAATTAGCACATTTTTGGCAGAATGTGTTGGCTGGAGAGGCTATTAGCCAGTCAAAGTACAATAAGCTGGACTGTGATAACTGTAATACGTTTCTAGAACACCTGACTGAAGACATTTATCAGGATGTGAAATATAAATGTGATCAATCAAGGTGTTCTTCTCAGTTGTGGAGTCCGTGATCAACTGAGTGTAACCTCTGGACTGGAACAAATCTCTTATGCTTTTCTTTCCTTTTGTCAAGAGATCCTCATTAAAGTCCCCACAAACAACGATGGGCTCGTGATTAAGTACTTCCAGTGAGTCCAAGAGGCTTTTCATGTTTGGCAAAAATTTTCCCAAACTGAAATTTGGCGGTTTGTAAACAGTCGCCAATAGCACTTTGACTGGAGCCTCGATTTTCACAACAACAAACTCTAAATCAGTGACATCTTGCATGTATCTGCGAGGCTCTGCTTGAACATCGCCTCTACAGTAGACTGCAACTCCACCTCCATCTTTTTTTGCCATGTCCACACAGGTGTTGTATGACACCTGTCTGCTGCGTGTGAACATGTTGTATCCCTCCAGCTGGAAAACTGGGGACACAGAGGACCCTGACAGATGTGTCTCTGTGAGGCACAACACATCTGCAAGTCTGAGTTCATGATGTGCTTTCAGGTCCACAATGTGAGATGGAAGTCCTTGTGTGTTGTGGTGGATGATTGTCAAAGTCATTAGAGTTTGGTCCATTGATTTAAAAAGAGTCAACAGGGGTCTGGCACTCTGGAAAGATGCATGATTAATACTTTCCAGAGCTGTCTTGATTTCGGGGTCAGCATATATCTTTTTCTCATCAAAGTCTGTAATGGTGAGACCTTGAAGGGAAGTTGTGCGGCTCAGAGCAACATAAGCCATTCCTGGTTCGAAAACACGTTTGAGGCACACGACTGCCGATGCCATGGTCATGCCTTGCACTTTGTGGGCAGTACATGCAAAGGCCAACTTCATTGGAAACTGACGTCGAATGACTCCTTTCTTGCTCGTGCTCTCCTCAGATCTCTCGATGTACACCAAGTCGTCTGAGGGACCCAGGATCTTTTTACGGAACCTCTGTCCTGCTGTAGGATTGTCCAGCCGCAGCCCAATCAGCCTGGCGGCTTCCGGGCCATGTTCACTCATCACAATGTGTTTGATTGTTCCAAATGTCCCATTAACAATCCCATCCTCCACATCGAGATTCCTGGTCAACATAACGCGTACTCCTTGAGCAGCCATTATGTTGTCAGGCAAGTCTCTTTTGCTTCCTTTGAAGTTGTCAGCTAAGTTCATCATGCAGCCTGTTCTAGGGTCTTTTCTGTAGTCTTGGGCTGCAATCTTGACAACATCTTCGTTGAGGGCGTCTACAGTACTGGCATTGTGATTGTCAACTTCTTTGTTTGTGGCGTAGATGTGTAGCCCGTCTGCTGGACAATCCTTGCCATCAGCCACTGCCTGTGTGAGCAACTGCCTGTCTTCATCGCTCAGAGGATCTCTCTTTAGCTTCACTCGAAGGCGGTTCAGGAGTTCAGCAAAAGCTCGATCGTCTTTCTGTCTCATGATCTCTGTCAGGTTGACCATTGTGAAGTAATCCTTCCAGAGATCGAACTCATTCTCCTCATATACACACAGTGGCTTGGCTCTGCCGAGGGGTGGCAGTTGGTAAAAGTCGCCTACAGCGAGGACAGACATTCCTCCAAATGGTTTCCTGTTTCCTTTAATCTGCTGAAATCGCCAGTGGACGTAGGCAAACAGCTCTTTGGAAACCATCGATATCTCGTCGATGATAAGAATCTCGGCATTGGACAGTGCCGCTCTGACTTCGTCTAGTGCATTTCCAAGGCCCTGATATGGTGGCTTCAGGGTCCTTGGGAGCTTCAGGATGGAGTGCAATGTTTTGCCTGAGATGTTGAAGGCTGCTGTGCCAGTGAACGCAGTCAGCAGCACTGCAGGCTGGGACATGTCGGCCTTGTCCCGGAATCTGGGGAGCTCACGCAGAATCCTTGTTGCCTCCTGATGAATGCACTTGATGACGTGGGATTTGCCACAGCCAGCTCCTCCAGTCATGAAATAATAAAACGGGTCTGGATTGTGGCCCCAGACGCGTTTAAAGCACCACTGACGCACACTGTAGAATATCGATGCCTGTGTCTCGTTCAGACTCTGATACATCTTTCTCATGTAGTCTGGACTCAACTCTGGTGCGTCTATTATCGGCATGAAGCCCCTCCTATCGTTGTTGACTTCATAGTCGGGGATGTCTTCATTCTCTTCATGCTCTGTCTCCAAGGGTTCACGCTCGGCAAGACACTCCAAGCGGTCCAGTTCTACCTCGGGTGCAAAGGTGTTCCAAGCATTAAGAACTGGACCACACTGCTGAAACTGTTGGAGTGCTGCTTCGATGTTTTTGCCTCCTCCTTCATATCGTTTCTTGTTGGCGTCTACGATAGCTCTGACATCCATATCACCCCTTTTGGCACACTTGTAAAACTGTTCATAAGTGGGGTATTGTTCATCAGTCAGCTCATCATCAGATCTGTGTGGGAAATAAAGCTTTAGCAGCCGCCTGTAGAACTTCTCTGGTGTTTTCTTTTCTGAGAAGCGAGCAAATCTGATGATGGCTGGTTTGCCTACAGTTCTCTTCTGAATGAACCCTTTCTCATTTTGGAGACGAATGACACTTTTGCTTTCAGCTTGCTGGCCATACACTACCCTGAACTCTGATGCAAACTCAGCCAGACACATACCTTCGAACAGTCGTCCGACAGGTCGGTCTAAGTACTTTTCAGGCACTCCTGACATCCACACCTCCTCCGAACCTGGTTCCATGTTTTTGAGTCTGTTGATCGGGTGACTCATTTTCAGACCGTCCTCATCAGTCTGAAGGAACACAACGGAACGAGAGCACTTCTTCAGGGGTAAGCTGCAAGTGCGAGCTGCAGCTTCTTGAGCGCTGACCTCTCTGTGTTTTGCGTACGCCTGCATGATCTGCTTCATCTCATCGCGCTCATTGACTTTGGATTTTTTGACGTTTTTGATGACCGAGTTGAGGAATTCGGTCATCTCATGCTCTGGCTTGGAAACATAGGACATCATGTACATTATGCAGCTGAAGTCATCGACAACATACTGGATGTCCATGTTGGCGTTCCAGGCTCGTAGCAGGTCCGGATTGTAGTTGTTGATCCAACAATCATTTGGATCACGCTTCAGCATCACTACATAGCTGCTTGTCAGAGCGATGACGTGGTGCAGGTACTCTTGTTCTGTCATCTTGCATTGGCGGAGCATGTCTGACAAGCTGCTGAACCAGGTGTCTGGTTGCATGAGCAAGTCTCTTAGTGGCTGAAGCTTTGACTTGGCTTCCCTTTGCATCTTTGATAGCTGTCTCTTCTGCGCCTTCAATTGTGCAGCTGGATCTGGGTTTTCATCTGATTTGCTGTCTACACTGGGTGGCCTGGTGATAATTGTTTCTTCCATGGGCAGTTTAGGGAAGCCAAATCTGCAGGCAACATTACCTTTTTTGCATGATTTTGAATGTTTCCTGCTGTGTACCTGAACCTCGGATACAATTTTGTGAAGCTCTGGGTCTCTCTTGGGGTCAGGCATCTTGCACGATATGTACTTGTCGATGAATTTGGTGACGTGGATGTCAAGACTGTCTTCAAACCTGGGTGCATTTTTGATCCAAACCAGCATGTGAATGTGTGGGCTTCCTCTGGCTTGAAACTCCACACGGTAAAAGTAATCCTCTACTTCACCAATGGGCTTTGCTGGTGAGAGAATGAGGCTGGTCATCAGAGCGTCTACTCTCTTTTCAAACATGCGCATAACTGTGATGGGGTTGCTGCGCAAAACGTCACATTTGGCGTTCCAATCGAGCTCTGAAAAATCCCCTAGTTCCCCCTGCTGAGCTTTAATGACCTCCACAACTTCAGGCCATCTCATCTCAGCAGCGGAGAATGTTAGGAAGAATGTTGGTTTGCCAATCTGCCTGACCATTGCGTGGACATCTCTCAGTGTTTTCTCCCAATAAGCTGGAGTGCCTCTGAGGGGTTGCATGAATCGTGTTGCATCCTTGTTCATAATAAGTCTCTCCAGCTCTTCCTTGTCTTGCAGCATCAAGTTGGTAACTCTGCGGCCGTCCTTGGTTCTGGATTTTCCTTTGCGCATTTGAATAGACATACTGTTTGTGGCTAAGTGTGTCTCTGTGACAAACTGCGCAAAGAAAAGGTAGCTTTGGTCACTGGCAAACCGTGTATCTGCAGCAAATAGTCTAGCATTAAAGTACATGCTGGGGGACAGTTTGATGGTTCTGGCTTCATCTAAAGTGTTCTGTCCTGTTGGAAACTGCACAGGAAAGGCCATGGCTTCTAATTTTGGTATGGTGAAGAAACCTACTGGTTTGTTGCCTTGGGCGGGTGCAATACTGAAAATTCCATCACCATACGAAAGGATTTCCTGTGCAATATCTGGGGGTTGCATGCAGGTGTCCAGAGCCAGACCAGGTCTCAGCTCCTCCTTTTCTTTGTCTGCGTCCTTGTCGCTCTGCTCTGTCTGTGCTGCTGCACTGGACTGGTCTGGCTCATTTTGGCTGTTGAACACCTCCTCTAGATCTATGTCAGTCTCTATATTTTCCTCTGGGGTGCTGTGCTGCTCTGGCTGCGCAGCAACTGCAGTGTTGTGCTGTGAGTCCTCTTCGTCGGCTGACTCATCATCTTGTAGACTCTCATAAGTGGCACTGTCATCAATAGACACATTTTTGTACTCAGAATGTAGCTCTTTGAGTTTAGCCAGGCCAGCTAGCACATTCTTCATGTTGACGGTGTAGAAGTGCTGGTGTCCTTTGTATTTAATGCGTCTTTTTAGTTTTACTTGCAGTAGCTGTGCTTCAGTGTTGGGCCTTGGGAGACTGTTCACGACTGTTTCCATCTCTGATGGAACACACACAACAGCTCCGTGTACAGCCCTCTGCTGTCCTTTTGGCAGAGCAATTATTTTAGCAAAAGGCAGGATTTTAGCAATGAGCTGCCTTTCAAGCACATTAAGTATAGCCAATTCTGGGGGGACGGGTGCTAACTCCAGATCGTTTGCTACTGCAATGGGTGGCATTCTGCCTCTGCTCAGGTGGTTGTCACAGGTGTGGCAGATCCACTCCTGAAATCTCTCTTGTGGAACAGAGCAGGGGGAAGAGCAGTCATCACAGAAATGAACATAGTTTCCTGTCAAGCAGGCTGCTGCCATTTTAGCCCATTTGCTATATTTGCCTCTCTTGCATAGCTTGACCTGATTGGGAAACAGTGTTCTGTTACAGACTGTGCAAACGTATGTGGGTCCGTGTCTTATGGTTTCACGGAAGGACGCTATGGCTGCTTCCATCACAGGATCCATCGGGGGCTGGGGAGTTTCCTGGTGGTGGGTAAATATGTGTCTGTATTTTCTTCTAATGCTAAGTGCTCTTTGTAACTTGTGATGAATGCAAAAGGCAGCATTTGTGGACAGTTTCATTTTTCTCTTCTGGCTTACACGTTGAATGCAAGATAGTCTAAACTCTGGGTCATTATGATATTTGAAGTTCAGATTTAGCATCTTCTTTTGCTTGTAGCTCTGGTTGGATGCATAATGTGTTTTCATGTACATTTTCTGTCTGCTTCGGAAAGCAGGATCGGTCAGATACCTGTGAGTTACATTTTTCTTCTGTCTGCTTCGGAAAGCAGGATCGGTCAGGTACCTGTCAGTTACATTTTTCTTCTGTCTGCTTCGGAACGCAGGATCGGTCAGGTACCTGTCAGTTACATTTTTCTTCTGTCTGCTTCGGAACGCAGGATCGGTCAGGTACCTGTCAGTTACATTTTTCTTCTGTCTGCTTCGGAACGCAGGATCGGTCAGGTACCTGTCAGTTACATTTTTCTTCTGTCTGCTTCGGAACGCAGGATCGGTCAGGTACCTGTCAGTTACATTTTTCTTCTGTCTGCTTCGGAAAGCAGGATCGGTCAGGTACCTGTCAGTTATATTTTTCTTCTGTCTGTTTTGGAAAGCTGGATCTGAAAAGTACCTGTCAGTTATATTTTTCTTCTGTCTGTTTCGGAAAGCTGGATCTGACATGTACCTGTCAGTTATGTTTTTCTTCTTTTTGTTCCGTAAAGTTGGATCTGTCCTGTATTTTCCTTTGATCGTTTCCTTCTTTTTAGTTTGTACCTTAGGATCTGAATAATAGTGTTTAAAGGACAAAAGTCGTCGTTGATGATGACTTTCTTGGGCATATGTAGTTTTTGCAGCCTGAATTTTTTTCATTCTAAATTCTGGACAGCTGGCATACTTGTTTTTTTCATGTTCAGTGCTTGTTTTCCTCTTCTTTTGATAAGACAATGGTGCACGTTGGTCTTTGCTGGCACTTGCATTGCGCCTGGTTTTTTGTCGTTGCTCTTTACTCATCTTGGAGATACTTGCAGTTTTGGGGACAACTTGTGGGACTGCTGAGGAAATGCTGATGTGAGCTGTCAGAACCTCTGCTTGGGGTGTGCAGGGGAGAGTTTCAGACTGGGTGTCTTTGGTTGGGTCAGCTGAGTGTTGACAATGTTCACTGGAACCGACAGCATCAAATGAAATGGGCACAAATTCGTAGCTGGCATGAGCTCCACGATTTTTAAAAAGTTTGTGAAGGTGGTCAGCCAGGTCACTGAGCTCAGAGAAGGTCATCATGATTGCAGTTCCATAGTGGTTTGGTAAGCCTGCTGCATTTCTTGTGTGTGAATCAAATACTCCATACCTCCCTGATTTGTCACGGAAAACTGCAATGCACTCGGGAGTTATCATGATCAAAGCCTGGCTGACTTCTGCTGACAGACACTCTAGCTGTGTGGCAAGGGACTGCCCCCACTGCTCACTTCCTGGGCTGGGTGCTTGGGCTTTAAGGGGGCCGAGTCTGGCTAATGACATGTGGACATTGTACATATTTGTGTCTGTCAGCACTTGTTTTGGCATTTCCTCTAATGTCAGATGGTTACTTTGGAATTTTTTCTCCAGAATTAGCTGCTGTTTAATTCCAACATAGAGTGCGTCACCTTGTGCCATTACTTTGTCGAGGGCAGTCCTGTCGAACTGACTGCCCTCATTCTGGTAAGCAAGGAAAGTAAGGGACATGCAGGTGCACTGGTGATTTCTGGAGAATATTTTGTATCTCCTGTCATTCTGACTATGACTGGCCCTCACAGTTTCAACACGTTGATGTTCTGTCCTGGCTGTAACCTGAAATTATGATATAAAATGATTGTTACCATTAGCATTACTCTGTTTTACATAGATTAGCTTTATTTATTATTATTGTAGTGCTGGTAGTATATTTAATGTAATTTAATCCGACCACAAAAAGTAAAGTAAGGCTTTCTGTAACATTTAACCAGACCTTAAAGGGATAGTTCAGCTATTTTTGAAGTGGGGTCGTATGGTGTACAAATGGCCATTATGGATAATGACTGCAGTAGAAAGGCGTACCCCCCCCCCCCCCCAGTTTGCTTAAACATGCATCTGTCTCATATGAAGATAATTAAACAAAGGAATCTTCCACACAATGATCATTATTATTAGTAGTAGTGGTATTAGAGGGACACTACATGCTTGACTATAACCTTTCAATGTGAAATTATTACACATGTTTTATATAATTAAAAAGTGTTCCCGACACTGGTTTATATCAGTTAATACCATCATGGCTCCTTTCTATCACACAATTTTGCTTTATTATTGTGTAAAGTTTACATTTGAACTACATTTTTGCATTCTCTTTTCAACTGCCCATTGATAAAACATGTCATTCATTGTTTATTGTGCTTTTGAGTTGAAGTAAACCACACACAGACACACACACAAAGTTACTTTATTTAACCCCGGATGTACCCAGATGTAAAATGTCCTGCACGTGTGTCAGCTGGGGAGTAGAGAAACTTACTTCATTGGCTGGGGATCGAGACGTGGAGGGTGCATCAGAGATGAACCAGGGCCAAGCAGCTGATGAGGGAGTCGGTGTTTGGGGTGCCTATAACAAAAGATAATACCAATGAATCTTTACACATAAGGCAACATAATGGACTATACTGATACAAAAAAAGTTTACCAAATCAATTTGAATTACCCAATGGTATTTGTGAAATGCAAAGAAAGATAATGGTATCAGAGATTTAACATGGACCACAGTTTCATTTAGATGTGGCTCATTGTACTGTAAACATTTTTTGTGTGGACTGAAGAGGGAAGAAAATACCTTAGCTGGGGAGGCAGGATCGCAGCCTGCATCTGTAATGGTCCAGGATGGTCCAGCTGGTGAGGGGATGTTAATCCTGGCCATCTGAGAACACAGAGCAA
Organism: Chaetodon auriga; assembly: GCF_051107435.1. Taxonomy (NCBI): domain Eukaryota; kingdom Metazoa; phylum Chordata; class Actinopteri; order Chaetodontiformes; family Chaetodontidae; genus Chaetodon; species Chaetodon auriga. The sequence goes on from NC_135081.1 coordinate 8,973,884, forward strand.
AACATTTAGTAAAATGAAGACTTTGATGAGACTATACACTTTATTCAGGAGGAATAATATTTACCTTTGCTGCTGGTGAACAGCAGGGGGTTGCTGCATCACCCAAACTCCAGGACAACTTGGCTGGGGGTGATCCAGCCAGCTGTGGACACATGATAATAAACATATTAAACTTCACATGTCTCGGTGAACACACTGCTATGTGTGATTGTGTCTGTTGCAGCAGAGAGTAACACACGTTGTTCACTGAAGTTTGGGTGTGAGGGGGGTGTCCATCCTTGGTCCTGGACCGTCTCACTGCCACGGGGGATGCCGTCTGACAAACCAATTAAAACAAGATCACTTACACTAAACATAAATATAATTACACGAGATACTCACTGGGCATGTAAATTAGTTCATTTAAAAGCTAAATATTAGTGGTAGTATTATTACAGCTACATTTGGAAAACATAAGCATGTCTCGATCTCGTCTAAATCGATAGATACAATTTCAATCATGCAAGTAACCTCTTGTGCTGAAGAAGAGCTGTGCAGACAATTGAAAAAACAAAACAAAACAAACAACCATAGAAAAAAACAACACAAACATACCATCTGAGCCAAAGCAGCTGGGCTGGCAGGGGCCTCCTCCTCTGAACCCCAGGACAACCTGGATGGGGGTGATCCAACCAGCTGTTGACACATGAGAACAAATATATTAAAACTCAGACAGAGCACACAGTTTAGTAATGTCTCTGTGAAGACACTGTAATCTGTAAACATTCTGAGTGTATGTCAGTTGTGGTAAAATGTAGCATACGTCATGCACTGGAGATCGGTGGCTGTGGGGGGGGCGGTCCGTGGTCCTACGGCGTCTGGCTGCTGCTGAGGAGGCCACCTGCACCAACAAATAAAACACAACACCAATTAAACCTAAATCATGTTAAAATTATGTACATCTGTTCAAAATGTATTACTAATATTAATAGTATTGTGATTATTACTATAAAATGTACGCAGTGCTGACTGTTCAGAAATCAGGCAAAACTTTATAATACAGCCAAGAATAGATATTAGACAATTACCCTCTTGAACTTTGGAGGAGGCTTGCAGTCCGTGAGGCAAGACAGGTGAGATGGAGAGACATCCTCCATAGCACGCAGGACTGTGCTACTGAACCAGACTGGGTTCAGTGGAAGGAAGCACTCCTTCTCCTGTGAAAGAAAAACACAAAGAACAATGAAGATTTAAATAGTAAGTTTAAAAGTTTAAATAGTAACCAATAAACACGTCCTAAGAAAAAATAGCATATAGCAATATAACACACCAGCTGCTGAGCCATCCTGGTCTGGGCTGAACCCTGGGACTGTGAGGGTTCACCAGGCTGGCTCTTCTGGAATGAAAAAAAGCAGAGTCATATTGGATTAAACAAAAAAGCAGAGTTATATTGGATTAAACAAATAGATGCTTTTTAATTACTTCAGAATCACTTCAGAAAAATGTACAAACATATTACACTGTAATAATTACCTTGCCGCCCTGACCAGCAAGCCTCCACTCAAAGGGGTCAGGGGACGGTGGAGCAGGGACCTCTCCCCTCACTACCAGCTTAGGAGAGACTTTCCTAAGAGGCTGAGAAGGCCTGGGAGAGACCCGGGGCGTTGGAGATGGTGTCTCCAGTTGCTGCTTGGTAGCAGACCACAGCAACTGCACGAGGATCCCCATCCCCTCACGATCGCTCAGATGGACCTGCAAAATGACATTTCATGTCCATTTGGAGACAAACTTTGACTCTCCACTGCACTGAGCATTTCATATCAACACACAAGACATGCAAATTTGATTTTTTTATTTCAGACACAGATATTCTACTTACACCATCTCTGCTCCACAGCTCCAGGCGTGTAAGGGGGAAGTGGTCCACTGTAGAGAAGTACCTCACACCTAAAAGTATTTAAAAAAATTTAAAAATTAAATGAATAACAGTCATTATAGTGTCCATATATGTATTATGACTTTTAATTCATAATATATCTTAACATATATTTTAAGTACATTTCTTTTCATTTTTTATCCTCTTCTACTATTTTTTCTCACCAAAGATGATATTTTTTTACATACCCATACAAGCTGCCACCCGGTGGTATTCCTGTCGAAGGAGGTCCTGGTAAGACTCCTCGACAGTCAGGCGGGGAGGGAAGTCGACCACGAAAACCTGTGGAAAACAAAACATGATTGTTACCAAATGACATTTTCATTCAAAATCATACGCATGTTACAATAAATACGCATTATCTTAAAAAATCTCATACATTTAATCTAATTACAGTAGTCACTATACTTCAACTAATAAGAATCCAGAACAAGCAAGAGATAAAACAAAGCGTACCTTCGACCAGCGGCTCCTCACAGCAGTGAGGAGCTTAGCGTAATCGACGGCAGCCTCGTCGATGGTCCTGCTGGTGGTCAGGTTGTTGCTGGGAGCCACCACACAAACAGCCTCAGGGATCCGAGGAAGCACAGCGTGTAGCACCTCGGTCCGCAGCTGAGAGGCAGAGGCCCCCGGGGTCGACATGACACCAAAGGAAAAGCTTCCCTCTGGCATCGCGACCAAACCATCTACAATGGCTCGTAGATGGGAGTCTCCGACAATCAGAACAAACTGCAACAACAAAGATAATTTCTTTAGCATGAAAGTCCTTAATTCCTCTCAAAATCAACTATTTCCTTTCTAAACTGGACAATAATCATACCTTCTTGTCAGGAGTCTCAGGTGGGATGGCCAATTTGTGGCTGCGCCCAGTGAAGGGGGACATTGGCCATCTCTGCACCCGGTGGCGGTAACCAGTACCGCTGCCTGTTTATAAAAAGACAAAACAGATAAAAGGTAAAAAATAATGCAGGAAATCCAACCAACAAATGTCTTGACAACAGCCATTCTTTTCTATGAGTTAAAAAAAGCACACGTAAGAAAACCAGTTTAAAAACTCTCAATATACCAAAAATAAATACATAAGATTAATTAATGATTAATTATTAATTTACAGATCATTTAAGGATAAAGCAGGTGGATACTCACGTGCACGAAAATCGGCACGCACATCATCCGGGCTCCAGAACGGTCTGGTTGGTGGTGACGATCCAACCAACTGATGACAGATAAAATAAACACTTTTAACCTCAGACAATGTCTCAGTGTAGAAACCATGTGTATGTGTGTGAGGGTTGTGGTAGGAACATACGTTGCTGACTGGAGCTCGGGAGCAGGGGGGGTGGGTCTGCCTGGTCCTGGACCCTCTACCTGACGGGTTGGGCTCTCTGGACTCTCCGGCTGGGGGGGACACCCTCTGGACAGTCTAATGAAACATTAACACCAAATAAATTTAAGTCATGGCAGTTAAATACTAACTCACCAGTTAAGAAGAAAGTGATAACATTTCAACAGTTATTCTCATGCTAACAGTTGTCACTATAACAGAGAAGCTTATCTACTGTGTAAGTACCTTCAGGGGGGGACTGGATGGACTCAGCTCCTCCAGGTTGAGCTTCCTCCATCGCAGCTTCGCCGCCGTTGAACGCCTTCCCTTCCTCGGCATCCTGCTGGAGTAAACTTGTAGACAAAAAGAGAAAAAAAACTACTTCCCAAAAATTAATAAATTCAAAGTAATTTGTTCTCAGTAAAAATATATTAATCTTCTGAAATTTTCGTTAATCTACAATGTAAGCAGATCCAATCTAACCTATCTAACTAACCTAAACCTAACCTAAACCTAAACCTACCTTATCTAAACTAAAGTATCTAATCTAAAGTAATCTAAGTATCAAATCTAAAGTACTCTAATCTAAGATATCCTTATGTAATATATGTAAAGTGTGCAAGAGATTTGAGGATAGAAGAGAGAAGTAGATTTAGTAAGGAAGAAATGTGTGATGATGTTGTGTGTGATGAGATGAAGCTGCTCCGGGAATCCTGAAGACGATGAAGACAAGCGCTCAGAAAACCTTCGACCGTGATCAAAGAGAAACTACAATGAAAAGAAAAACTTCCTTCAGTTACTTTCAGTCAGTGTTAGCAACAAGCTAACAGCATAATAGACATTACTTTTCATTGTGTGTGTGTTAGTGTGTGAGAGAGCACAGAGCAGTGCCTGCTGCCATTTATCAGTAAAATATTTTTTTCCCAAGCTAAAATATTTTTTTCCCCAGGACAGAGAATTCCTATAACACCATGAACATATACTCTCAATTAAAAATAAAGCTATTAACTTACATGTGGTTAGATAGATAGATAGATAGATAGATAGATAGATAGATAGATAGATAGATAGATAGCTTTTAACTTAGCTTAAAGTATATGTATGAAAAAGGCAGTTAGAGGCATTAGCTTTTAGCTCAACTTGATATTCTTGTCTAAAAACGAACAGACTGTAAATGTTTCAAATACATTTTTATGTAGTTAGACAGACAGATATATGAATAACTTTTACACACAGGCTTTTAGCTCAGCTTATATTCTTGTACAAAAACGGACTGACTGTCAAAATGTAACCTATTCTTACCCAAAATCATAAAACAGTAATGACTCTATCTTCAATAATATCATTTATGCTAACGATTTATGCATGCTAGCGCTTATTAGCTACCACAATTGAAGAGACAAAAGATCCGTACTCTTACCTCTGACTTGATCAAAAGGGACGAGTGGGAGGAGTAGTTTTATTTTATATCCCGTCCAAAAATAAGTGTCCAATCAGAGTCCTCCTGATCCGTATCCTTGATTTACTGTCAAATCAGATGGCTGACATTTCCGCACACATTGTTGTCAAGCAAAAAATAATTCGCGGGCAACGTGATCACGTGAACAGTCGAGATTTACTATCAAATCAGATGACTGATATCTTGTTGTCAGGCAAAAAATAATTCGCGGGCTACATGATCACGTAAACAGACACGCGTACACATGCGCACACACTGTTGCTAATGCGCACAAAAAGACACACGCGCATGCCCGCACGCACACACATTCTAAACCGCGCACAAAGACACAAAGACACACACACACACACACACACACACACACACACGGCCGACCTACACACATGAAGGCGCAGCAGGCAACGCACATACACACAAACTGTAACGCGCACACAAAGACACGCACACGCTTACTCACTGCGACAGAAGAGACTCTAAGGGGCGTCCGGATAGTCGCGTAATTACGGCACTGCGCTTTGCAGAAGGGACAACGCGCTGCGCCGTAATTACGGGCCAACGCGCAGCGCCGTAACTATGCACCTCCCGTTTCCTTTCATTCTTCCCCGTCCGTATCAATAAAGGCAAAAAAAAAAAAAAAAAGGCCTTTGAACATAACTGTATTTATTGTATATTTTTTGTATTCTTTTTTATTTATTTATTTATTTATTTTCATTATTTTTTAACTGAGCTTTATTTCATTGTACAATGGAACATTATTGCAATGACAAAATGTTTTCCTGATTCCTGATTTTGTCCTGATCTTGAACAAGCCCTTCTTAGAGTGTCCGTTTTGTTTTGTTTTTTTTTTTAAACTCATTGAATAAGTCAGTTGAGGCTACGTCCTGCCAGCGTTCATTGCTCAGCGCTGCATCACTAAAAAAACACTCAGACTATGTATTCTGCAATTGGTAGTTAACTACTTAGGTCGCTGACCTTAACTACTAATGTCAGTGTTCTGTACTTTCTGTCTGTGTTCTGTGCATCGCAATGAACACTGTCAGCTCAGCACTGCATCCCTAAGAACAAAAATCATGCAGAATATGTATTGAGCTATTGGTAGTTCAGTGTTCAGTGCTTCACATTGCTGCACTCAAACACACACATCTCAGCTGTTTGTGTTAGTAAACACCACAGACAACACTGCATGAGATCCTTGTAAATGCTATAGAGGTCTACTGGGCCACATTTGAGGATTTTAACCCTGGTTACATGTGTGTTGGCATTTGTGTGTGTCTGTGTGTGTGTGTGTGTGTATCTTTTATCACACGAAGCTTCATATGTGTGTTTGGGTGTGTGGCAGAGGAGTGCTCAGACAAGTACTGAGGCTTAGAGGTTGTCACGGCAACTTGAGCTGGTTGCCATTGATGATAGGGGCCCACCAGGCAGACAGACAGGGGCAGACAGAAAAGCAGAGAAAAAGAGCCATTTTCTGCCTCTGCACTGCTCTCACATTTGGGCTTATCCTGAGAGAACGGTAGCTCCTATCAGAAAAAAACACAGAATATCAGAAAAAAACACAGACCATCATTGCTGTAAGGACTTTCTGAACGCTTCGGTGTAATTTTCGTGTTTCTACAGCAAATATTGTGGACACAGTCACAAGTTGAAAACAGGGCTCATTTCTGCTTCTCTCAGAAAATCTTTGTATTGGAGTCAATGGGGAGCAGAGACAGATGTGGCTGCGCTTAGAGGTTGCTAATTCAAATTCTGTAGGACATTTTTATCGGCTCTCTCCCACTCTCGCGGTGATATCACCCACTCCAGCCTCTAACAGTCCACGCAATCCACGCCCATAGAAATCGGAGAATTTCTCCAAAAACGCTCATGGTCATTGATGAGGGATTACTCAAAAACGATATGAGCGATCAAAACGTAGCTTCATACACTAATAGACAAGACTTGTATCTACAATTTAAAGTTTAAATGGAGTCTCTAGGTGAAAGTATGCCGGAGCAGTAGCCAGTAGAAAAAGTGCAATAATTTTTTCATTTTTCGACCTCCTCCCATTCATTTCTTATGGGAAATTTATCTCAGTTTTTCGCGACTTACGTCGCGAAAAACTGAGATAAATTTAAGATGAGCCTCAAAGGTTGCCACAGCAACTTGAGAGGCCCTCCCAATCATGCTCTATGAGACACAGCTGCGCACGCACACACACGCCCCCTCTCAGCACTCAGGCACACATGCACTCAGAGAGAGAAAAAGAGACCGTGGCCGGGCTTAGAGGCTGCTAATTCAAATTCTGTAAGTCTCACACATTTTTCCAGCACATTGTGAGAGAGAGGACAAGTTTGTCTGCAACTGTGGAAAAAATCATGCCTGTAGTGTGTAAACTGTGGCCGGGAGGAGCCTGGAAAGACAGAAAATCTGGAGTTTTTTTTAGGCTCTCTGCCACTGAGGCCCAGTGGTTGTCATGGCAATTTGGCTTGGTTGCCCATGACGATAGGGGCAGACAGAGAGGGGCGACAGAAAAGCGGAGAAAACGAGCGATTTTCTGCCTCTGCACTCCTCTCACATTTGGGCTTCTCCTGAGAGAACGGTAGCCCCTATCAGAAAAACAAAGACACCGTGAGCGCCTTGAGGACTTCCTGAACGATTTGGTGTAATTTTGTGTTTCTACAGAGTATTTTGTGGACACAGTCGCGAGTTGAAAACGGGGCTCCTTTCTGCTCTCTCCGAAAATCTTTGTATTGGAGTGCATGGAGAGCAGAGACAGACGTGGCCGCGCTTAGAGGCTGCTAATTCAAATTCTGTTTGTCTCACAGATTTTTCGAGCACATTGTGAGAGAGAGGACAAGTTTGTCTACAACTGTGGAAAAAATCATGCCTGTAGAGTGTAAACTGTGGCCGGGAGGAGCGTGGAAAGAGCAAAAACCTAGTCGTTTTTAATCGGCTCTCTCCCACTCTAGCGATGATGTCACCCACTCTAGCCTCTAACTGTCCACGCAATACACACCCATTGAAATCTGAGAATTTCTCCAAAAACGCTCATGGTCATTGATGAGGGATTATTCAAAAACTACACGAGTTATCAAAACGTGGCTTAATACAGCAATAGACAAGACTTGTGTCTACAATTTAAAGTTTAAATGGAGTCTCTAGGTGAAAGTATGCCGGAGCAGTAGCCAGTAGAAAAAGTGCGACAATTTTTACGGCCTCCCATTCATTTCTTATGGGAAATTTATCGCAGTTTTTCGCGACTTACGTCGCGAAAAACTGCGATAAATTTAAGAAAAATAATAGCATAGCGATCCCGATCGAGACGCACGTTTTGATATAACATTTGCGTGGGTGCTCCCAAAACTGTAGGAGGAGTAGCGAATCGAAAAACGTCCGGAAGAGGAAGAATAATAATAATAATAATAATAATAATAAGAAAAAACCCGCAGGATAACAATAGTGCTCGGGGCTTCGCCCCGAGCACTACTGTCTACAGCTTTGCTGTAGGCAGTAGTGCTCGTGGCTTGCCCCGTGGCCCTAATAAGAAAAAACCCGCAGGATAACAATAGTGCTCGGGGCTTCGCCCCGAGCACTACTGTCTACAGCTTTGCTGTAGGCAGTAGTGCTCGTGGCTTGCCCCGTGGCCCTAATAATAATAATAATAATAATAAGAAAAAACCCGCAGGATAACAATAGTGCTCGGGGCTTCGCCCCGAGCACTACTGTCTACAGCTTTGCTGTAGGCAGTAGTGCTCGTGGCTTGCCCCGTGGCCCTAAAAACACCACTGATCAAGTTTGCATGTGAGCGATCATTTCCTTGATTGCACCCACTAAATCAAGGTCAAGCACCATGATACCTCTGCTGAAACACGATGCTGCTGCTCATCATGATGATGAGCAACAAGAAAGGAAGGATGACAGAGCTTTGATAGAATCCAAAGAATGACTCTCTTAAATAATCATTGTAGCCTGTACAGTAGAAAGAAAAGAAAATGTGACTGGCTCTCCTCCTCTGCCTAATCAAATTTAAATGATTTATTTGTCAGCTGTTTGTGCTTAAATCCACCGACAGTCCCCTGTGGATCACTGAATTCAAAGTCTGAATCAGTAGAAAATACTTGAACCCTTCATCACTGCTTTATCAGAGCTCACTCAAAGTTGAGGTTTCAGTCATTGCTCACTGCCCCCCCCCCCCCCCCCCCCCAAAAAAAAAAAAAAAAATTTAAATAAAAGAAAACAAAATGTCTTACTCTTCTCTACACTCCTCTGTGAGTTCTCTTAGGGGTTAAGGGATAAGCAGAGGTGGTGTGAGAGGGGGTGGATGATAATATGGGGTCTCCCTCCTCCTGGCTTGACTTAGTCATGGAGGGGGATCCCCTGGAGAGGAAAGCCCATACTTACACAACACCTTCACTTCTCCACTCCCTGAAATTTGACACTCATGACCCCCTCTAGGTTGTATTTCCCTTTTTTCACCCCTTCCTGTCTACCTTGGGTTCTCCGTTTCCTCCTTTTTTCTCATTTCATTCCCTCATTCTCAGTTCTTCTTACCTCTCTCCTGGATACCCGTTAAAGACATTAGCTGATGTGGAGCTCTGCGCTAGCGGGATCCCCACACTCGTGCCTGCCATCGACATTTCAGTGGTTTGTTTTCCGTCTCTGTGGTGTCGAGAAGAAGAGAGAGAGATCGAAAGAGAGGTTGTCTGTCTACTACTTAGTCTGCTTTTATGTAAACTTTAATGACCCACCACTTCCAGGGTCTCCTAAGTCAAAAAGCCCATTACAGCCCGACGTACACACTCTACACACATGCACCCACAGGAACACATACATCACTCACTAATGGCAACTATCTATGAGCAAGTATGAGTGTGGAAAAGTACTCATGTCCCAAATACACTGCAAAATATTGTCTTTTGGCATTTTAATCAGAGAATCCTGCTGTTTCATGAAGGTTCTCAGACTTAGAATTTCTCTGATTGTTGATTTAGAAGGCCCAAACTGGGATGAGGAAAAAAGAAACCAATAAAATTATAATTATATTACAGATTTATTCTATAACTTTGGTTTTATTTTCCTCTGGAAAAGTTCATGACTAAATGCACCCATGAAATACAGAGCATTGCACCGCAATAATTACTACTCGCAGACATGTGCTTACACACACACAGTGGGACACACACATGCGTATGTACAGCCGAGCTCTTTGTACAGCACGACACCAATCACTGCTTTTGCCACAGTGGTGACAGCCATTACTGTCGCTGCCATCAAAGGTCAGGACGGCTGCTCACTTTCCAAAATTGACTCCAATAAACACCTTCCAGAAAATTCCACAAATCCTAAGGAGCAACAGACGGTTTTTGAGTGTCCCAATCCAACTTGTGTGAATAATTATATACAGTTCAAATCGTCCAAGTTGAGTCAGAGGGAGATCACACACAGCACAAAAGCTTATTAGCACAAATGAGACAGTTGTAAATCATAAATACATGTATTTCTTTAACCGTTCCCATTTTCTTTTGCACAGTCTACAATGTAGCTGCTTTTAGTATAAACATACCCAGATGCCTGTTTTGGAATTGCCTGCAGATTACAATTCATTACTGAACTCTTAAATAACGAATGACATTGACAATGGAGAGATTGTCCCATTAACAGTTTCTGGTTTAGTGATGAGAACAGAGACACCAACAACAAAGACTAGTCCTTGGCAAGTCCTTGACACTGGTCTAAATTTGATAAACATCAAGTAGCATCAAGTAAAAAAGCTACCAGGGACAAATTTGGATTTTCTGGCTAAAGCAAACAATAGTATGTGCTTTAATACTACCATTTTGCAGCAGTGCAGAGAATCTGTGAAGGGCAGATAGTTGATTTTGGTGTCATCAAGGGAAAGTAGATAAATGGGAGACCCTAGGAACCTACATGTATTTTTTTAACATATTATACTGTTAAATCATACCTTCCCTCTGTCTTTCGCTGCCACTTTAATCCTCCTCTCCTCCTCTCTACATTGTTTTGATTGCCTGTCCGCACCCCCTGAGATGTCCTCAGTATCAAATGAGCAGAGCTTATAGCTGTCGCCACTGCGGGAGACCCTAATGCGCCTTGAAAAATAATTACTTTTACTTCTCAAATGCCATGTCTGTCCCCACTGCTCGCCTTCGTCACCCACAGGATAACTGATGCAAACTCTGTGCATCCACTGCATGTGCGAGTGTGTTTGTTGTTGTGTACGTGTGTGCACATTATTGCTGCTAGCCTGCGGGCCTGTTTGCGTTTGGTAGGAAGTGTTTTCAGTGAGTCATCCGCGAGGGATTCCCTGTAGAGGGGAAACGGAAAAGACGAGACCCTCAGAGGGTAGACGAGAGAAGAGAGAGGAGCGGAAGAAGGGAGGCAGAAAAAGACAGGACTTCCTTAGAAATCCTACTTGTGACCTTGCGTGCTGAGACGTCGGAGCATAGAAGTGATCCTATCCTTCCCTGATGTTGACTCTTGTTTAGTTCATGAACGCCAAGTGTAGAGTCAGTTTCTAAAATAAATCAATACAACTGCTTTTCCTACTGTAGTTTTTTTTTTTTTTTTTTTTTTTTTAGTTCGTCACAGACCACACATAGCAGGGAGAGCAAAGTAATCAGACTGAAACTAGATAATGATAGACTCAAGAACCTCAGTCCAAATTTTTGTTTCTGCTGCAATGTAAACAGTCTTTTCAACAGTAATTACTGTTGACATGTATTTTTAATCGGCCTTATCTGTTTTTTTCTCTGCAGTGGAGAGTTGTACCCTTGACGTAGCTGTTGTGTGGACATTTATGAAACTTTCCGTCTTCTTTTGAATTGTTCTGCTTGGTTCAGTTTTTGCTGTTATTTTATTATATGTATGTGTTGAGGTTGTGTCAGTGTTTTGGTTTGCCCAAATCACTCTTTTGGCACTAGGGTAGGAGGACATACCTGGCGCACCTATTGCAGTGTGTGTTCTGGCTTGCCCTGCTTTCCATGGATGGAATGATTGCTAGAGGCAGGGAAAATAGAGAGAGAGAGACAGACAGACAGACAGACAGACAAACAGAGAGAGAGAGAGAGCTGGGGAAAGCCTACACTCTGACTCAAAGGGGAGGTAAGGGAATTCCCTGGTGAGCTGGATAGTTTTTACATCTGGTGGGATTGGAGCGTTGCCTGGAGCTCGGCAGCACCACGCAGCTTGGGCTGCAGCTTCTCCACCTCTGCTTCAGGCTGGTCGAGCTCACAGCCAAGACTAAGAGAATTGTGAGCTACAGTATAATCTGTAACATTAGGACAGCATAGTCCACAACAATACCCCTAGGCTATTACTCTTGTCATGTGGAAACTCTTCAGCAACAGGCTGAAGTATTTGGGTTCTCATACCTTCATAATTCAAGGAACGCAGCCCTTACAGACTGTGATCTGAGTTCATTCAAAGGCTATTTATATTCCGTTAAACACTTCTACCTCGGGCAAGTCTAAACACCAGACAAATCGGTCGATGTATTGTACTTCTAGCACTATGTCTAGACTGCCCTTTGGCTTTAGGCTAGGATAACCTCCATAATCTTGGCTCACAGTTTTGGCACTGTGGCAGTGTAAGGTCAACCTCCACCCCTGCTTTAGGCTAGAGATCAGAGGTGTATGAGTTACAGTATCCTGTCTAATTAAGATGCAATACTGCACCAAAATCAATGATTATGTATAATAATTGTAGTTCTTGGAGGAGCCCTCCAACACAGCTGTAAGGGCTTAGCCTCTCATGCTCCTTTGCCACCCTCCATAAAATGAATTATGTCTAAGGGTGTACCTATGGCAAATGAATGAGTAAAGAGTGAATCATACAGAGTTGAAGGGGAAGATGTCACTGCAGCTTATAATGAGGTTAGTTTTGTTTGCTGAGCCTGTGCTTTCAATGTGTTAACCCACACGGACACAAAGTTAAACCATAGGCTATTGCTTTAAGGTGAGGCTTATGTGAAATAGAACCGAAAGTTTGCCTCTAACCCACAAAGCCTCCGGCTAATTAAAATGTATTTCTTTTATGATGTCGAAATTAATCAGCAATAGGCCAGTGCACCATGCTGGAATGCCTCTGCTTTGGGCACGTCTCTTCATCAAAGGAATCGGTTGGAGCTGATCACTATCAAAACAGAGAGATGTCTCGATTGTCCTCTGGCCTCCACCCTTTCTTCAGATGTGTATGAACGTGTTATAGCCAGATAAGTGGTTCACATCAGACAGAGATATTTGCTTCTATTTCCCATTGTGGGGCCATTCTCAAGAAATATCCCTCCATGTAATGAGAATACTGATACAATTTGATGAAATGCTGCTCACCATACATTCTGTTTGAAGTTCTGTCAGTAAGGGTCTTGCTGCGACCCTCCATAGACTCTGACTTGGAGAGCAATGTCTTCCTTGCGAACACAAACAGGCCTTTAATACAAATGTACAAGTCTGGATGATCTTCCAACCATCCCTCTCAGTCTTTAGATCATTTTCAGACACAGTGCCACACAGCTGGAGTCTTGAGAAAAGGATCAAATCTGACTGTCATCCTCCTCAGCCTGCGCCTAGAGGTCAAGTCAGCTCACGCTTTGCCTGTTAAACACCAAGAATAACTCACTTCCTGACTATAAAACCATCATAAATCTACCCTCAGGTCATAATTTATACAGAAGCCTCTCAATCTGAAGCAGACTCACCTTTCTCCAATTTCACCAGTCCTCAGATTGGCAGGGGTCAGGTGCTTCAGAGAGGAAAGCAGCTGCACCTCTGCGATCAGTCATGGGGGAAACCCTTTTGGCCTTTTGGCTTTGCTCCTCATTGGACAACAAGGTAATTGCTGAGAAAATATGTGTAAAACGCGTTTTCAGCCCAGGTAGGCGCAGCAGAGTGGTATTAAAATGGAAAGTAGCCTTGACGTATGTAAACAGGAAGGAGAGAAAAATACTCCTGAAAACCATCTCTGGAAAAGAGACATAGCTGCAAAATACGTCTGGGTTGTTTCACAAGACAACCTCCGCAATTAAGCATGTGAATCATATTTTCCATTCTCCAAAATACTGAATGAACTCTCTTTGGTCAGTGGAAGTTGTTGTGCACTACACAACACTTTATTGAAGGAAGAGTGACATCTGGAAAGCCAAAACGTGGAAGGTCAGTGTGAGGACAAAGATGTCATTACTCAGCTATCTGTGGCTTAGTTAAAAAAAAAGGTCTAATCAGGAATGTGCTAGATATAAAACCCAATGAATGTTATAAATATATAGTTAGTATCTGCAGTGGTTGTTTGCCTTTTGATGATCACCAACAAGAGTGTAGTGGATGACATAGTCTCTGCACCATCATTAACCAAATAATGACAAATGAGAGGCTTTGTTTGTGTGAGATTTACTATAAGAGCAACACTGTTGCCATGTTGTCATGTTCACAACATTATGTGCCGTCAAAAATTGAAGTAGAGATGACTCCAAGAAGCCTCACCCTACACGTGCTCTAATTGCCTGATGAATGAGCGTGTTGTCCTGGTTGTCTGTGTTGGTGTTAGCCTTTGTTGATCCCATTTGCACAAGTGAGTCATGTAGAGCAATAGACAGATGTTGGTTTACCTTCAAGCTGAAAGAATAATTGTGTGTTTCTATTTGTCTGTGTGCTTGCATGCGTCCATTTATTGCTCTATTTAAATATGACTAGATGATACCAAGACTTCTCCAGGCGAACCTATTGTTTCATGCCCTCCGACCATTCAAGTTGAAGGCCAGAGCAAAGGTAGAGGATACTGTGGCTGTGTGCGTGCATGTGTCTGGATCTGTGTGTGTGCATTATGCGTGGGTGGAGGCTGCGTGAAGGAGGAGGTGTTGTCGGGAACAGAAGCATTTTGCAGATGTTGCAGGGAAGAAGGAGTGAATGGAAAGTTCTGTGGTTATCAGTCGTACAGCACTCTCTGACTCGCAAAGGTATGCCACATGTGGCCCCTGTCCCAACTCACTCTCAGTTTTAGGTTTGCTAAGCCTGATGGAGTAATCATTGAAAAGTTTGATGTGACAAAGTGACTGAGAAAAGGTGAGAGAAAAGATGAAGAGGGAGGTATGAAGAGGAAAGGAAGGAGAAAAGCTTGAAAAACATGTTTACTAGTGGAGGTTGGGGTTGACGTCGTAGTCTAAGGTTTCCCTCTTGGAGTGTCTCCCAGAGCGGAGGCGGGTGAGATTCCCTCTTGGTTCCCCGAGACGTAACATGAGGAACGCTCATCTCTGTTTGTCTCTGTCTCTCTCCCTTTCTCTGACCTTCCCCCTGTCTGTGCTCACTCTAATTGCCCTTCCATACTCTTAGCCACTTCACAGCATTACGTGTGCCTCATTCTTTTGAGCATCTCAATCGCCTGCCACATGCACAGTATCATAGCTGCGCCCTGTGGCAGTACTTGCGTACCAGCCTCCTTCTATTCGCCATTCATCCACATCATCTCCATTGCAGCGATTCCCATTTCTCCATATGCAACTCTTATTTCCCCCAGTTCAAATAGAAAATCCTTATCTGATCTGTCCACCGTCTGTTTTTCTCTTTCTCTCAGTTTTAATATGGCCATTTTGGAAAGAGATATCTACTGATGTTCACTCTCTGAATAATAAAGCTGACCACCCGCCCCCACTACCACAGCTCACCAATAATAAGCCAACCGTGACTGGGATGCTTTATTCTTTCGCTCTCTGCATGATGTGAAAAACATAATGCTTTGGAAAAAAATAAGGGTTTTACATCTTCCAGAGCTGCTCAACTTCTGCTATCAGTTATTTGGAAACTGACTCTGATTATCTTATCTGATGGCTTCCTGTCCCAGAAGCAAAGTGCAGTGTTCGTACTGCTGTATCCATAAAGGCACAGCTACCACCTTCCCCTGCTAACGTACAGTAGCAGTGCCACAGTGCCCATGCTATTCCCTCGCATGGTGTGCCACTGACACAAAGGCTGTTCTGTGTCACTTCTATTTCTGACAGCCCTAATGAGTCATCGGTTTTGAAAAAAAGAAAAAAAGTGGCACTGTGGTTGGTGCTGATTGCCCTAGCAGAGCCCAGAGCGTCTGCTTGCTAAGGTGTGGCATGAAATCACAGAGAAAACCTAAAGAATGTGCGCTGAGCTTCTGCAGACTCCCAGCAGCTGCAGTAGCTCACGGGCCTTTTATTGCATGGCAGCAAGGGAAACCTCCTTACCACAACAAGATGGAGATGAGAAGAAAAAGAGAACAAACAAACGCTTCTTTTTTGTAGTTTCACAGAGCAGAGTTCAGAATAGAGAAAGGGAGAAATAAAAGTATCTAATTAAGGTTTAAGGAAGGCACAAAAGAACTTAATGGAGATGAATAAAATACAGTGTGCAGTCCGAGCTGAAGATTAAACAACCTTGTATCTGTCACTGATCTGACCTAAGGCTGCATTTATAGCTTAACTTCATGATATATTTTTCGGATTAATTGTATATCATGAAATTGTGAGAAAACATCATCATAATGCTCTAAAACTTAAAAGAATATCTTTCCTTTGTTTTGTTTAGCATTTTTAGTCCAGAACCTAAAGGCTCTCACTTTTCAAAGCCTTCACTAATGCTTGGCTGTTTTGCTTGCTAAATGGCTAACAACGGAGAATGTGTTCTTAATAATAACAATATCTTAATCCATCCAGCCACCCTCCATTTAAAGCCCATCTTGTTTGTATACTAATGCAGTTCATAATGAGCCGTACTAAACATTGTATTTTATTCTTTTGTCAATAGATGGGCATCATCTGTGGGAGACAGAAGCCAAAGTTGACAAGAACTCTGTCAAATCTGTAAGTGCACCTCGCCAACATGACGCACTGGAAATGCTCCTGCTGTCTTCAGTCCCACCCTCCCTTGACACTTTCTCCTTTCCTCTCGCTGTCTCCTCCTCATCTGTCCCCTGTAATGATGTAACCTTTGCTAAGACGTTGCGATTTGCAACATAGACAATGATGATTAGTCCATGCAATCCTGAATGGAATTTTCACAAAATCTCTGTACCCTCACGGAGTAAACAGGGGCATATTGTCATATTGTTTTTGCATCTCAAACACACACACACACACACACACACACACACACAGAGATTACACAATGGAAGTATAAACACGCATACACGCACACTCGCGCACTCACACCACAGCCCTCCCAGCATAGCCAGACATTTAGTTCACAGCAGAGTGTTATGGTGTGGTGAATTGGACTTCAACACCTCGTCTGTGCCGGGATCATGCAGCCAAGAGTGGATTACACCCCTGCTCTTACCTGCTGCTTTTTATGAGAGCCGTAATGAGAAAATACTGACGCTCAGTCACACGTTCGGATTGTGTTAATATAAAATGGAGCGAAAGCAATCATCAAGAGAGCGAATGAAGCAAACGTTGTTCGTGTCACAGAAAGCTAGTTGTGCTCTGGAGTTAATTAAGATTTCACTGAGGTTCGTCAGATCTGCTTTCAGTGTGGAGAGTCAAGTACGGGATCTGTGAAAACCTGTTTGCTTGTGCCTGATGACAGTATGTTTTGAATTGCTGATGCCTTTCATCAGCGGCGTCTCATCCTCCCCGCACTTCCCCCTTTTTTGTGTAAACTAACCAAGGCAATTTACACTTGCACAGGGTTTGAAATAAGCCATGCGCATGTAAATGCTGCAACTTGAGGGTGTTTTTGTCCTTGTTATTGCTGTTATTTCACTCAGGTAAATGACTTGGTTGCATCAGGAGGGTAAATATGGACTCTGATGTCTAATTGGCCTGTAGGGCTGGCTGATGTGCTATGGCTGGAGTCCCACATGCTGGAAAATTAGCGGGCGTGCAAGGCTCGGCTGGGGGCGGCGGTGTGGGGAGGTGAGGTCGATGAAAGACAAGTACAGCAGTGTGTTTATTTGTAGATCTAACAAACAAGTAAGGGGAGACAGCAAGAGAGCGCTGGCCTTCTTCTTATGTCAGTTGCCTCCAGACTACTTTAAATTGCTCCAGCCGGCCTGGCTGACTGTGTTTTTATTGCCATCCAGAGCGTGCTAACTTTCATTGGTTAGGACAGAGAGGGAAAGCCATGTGCACACACAGACTTGACACACTCAGCCACCTGCAGGTTTTCTTTGTCGTCATCTGGCGGGCAGACCAAGGCTGAGGACGCAGACCCCTCACCTCCAGCCCCCCATCCTACGGCTCCCTCCATCCACAGTGATGACCAACGAAAACCTGTTTCCTGTCAGAGTTCCCCCATTCTGGCCTACTCAGGCCCCTGCGAGACTGACAGCCATCACAGGAATTAGACACAAACGCTCAGACAAATTCTGAAAATGTTCCCTTGTCAGAAGGAAAGCACTGAAAGTTCACATCCGTCCAGACTTGCAGAGGTCTGGCATGGGGGGGAGGGCAACATGCAAGCCTCTCCACAGGGAGGCATGGCTGTGCAAACAAATAAGCCAGCTACCTCCCTCCTCTCGCACTGTAAGGAGACACAGCTAAAGCCCTGGGGTTTTCCTCAGAGACAAACACTGGCACTGGACCAACCTTGTGGGCTCCACTACTGCACCTACACAGTCCAGACAAGCTCAATTAGACCAGGTCCCAGTCCAGCTTCTTGGAATCAGTATGCTCAATGCAGGCCAGCTGCAAAATAAACATAGCTATTGATTGATATGCTGCAGGAAATCATACTACACAGTTACATTTGGAGAGGGACATGAAATCAGATGAGTAAATACAACTATTTTTGATGGCCTTCTGTCAAAAATGTGGAATATCTTATTGTATCTTATTTGTATTGTAGAGCGCTATTGTTGTGGAGATCCCACCCTACAGGAACCAGAGAATATCCAGCCCGGTGCAGGTTAACTTCTACGTCTGCAACGGCAAGAGGAAGAGGAGCCAGTACCAGCGCTTCACCTACCTGCCTCCCAATGGTAATCATCATAAATGCATCACATATTTCCCACCTTTTTACTGCCAGTGACATTAACATGTATGCTTTTGACAAGCTGCATACTCTGCAAACCGCTCTCGTTTACTGCAGCCGTCAACATGCCATGTGAAATTTGTGGGCAGTTTTTGGTCTGTCGTTAGGCCTGGCACCACTTGGCCACAGCCTGTGAGTTAGAGCAGAAGATGTGAGGTGTGTTTATTCTGTAGTGAGACCGCGTTCCCCAGCGATGAGGTGTACCTGCTGAGTGACAGAGCCTCCGAGCACTGTTGATGTAGAGAAGTCAATCCCCTGGTGACCTGACTTTCATACCCCACCTCACACAATGCCTCACCAACACAACAACGAATGCACACACACACACACACACACACACACACACACACACACACACACACACACATTCATACGCACGCATCCACCAGGTAGTGCTTTGCCCTGTCATTCATGTAGCAACCTGAAAACCCAGGAATACCTCTCTGTGTGTTCATCATGTGTCCCTGGCCTCAGTGTTTATAGATGGCTTTCAAGGTGGAATTTGAGGAATGTATTGCTGAGAGTTTAGAGAAGAGTTCAGCCTCAAAATGACATTGTGAGCTATTGACTTTTCACAATGGCCACAGGTGAAATATCAGCTTTGGTATCACTTTCAACCATTCGGCTAGCATGCTGTTATTTTATCTTTATGTAGCCAGAGAAAGTTGACTAAGCATGTTTGCTCTTCTTTTCACTAAATAATGCTTCCTTTTTACAAAGCCAAAGTCCTTTGAGTAGCTTTACTGAATCAGGCAGGAATTTTGTAACTTTTGTAAGGTACTAAACAACTTTTCCACCACCTGAACAATAGCTGAGGCAGGTTTTGTGATGCTCCACTGCCACAGATTTCCTCACACATTGTCCCAGCTTGTGAAGGGATTTCCACCAGCAACCCTTCATTTACAAAACCCACCTCCCTCTCATGATAACCAGTGAAATCCATTAGATCAGAAGGCTGGTATCTTGTTTTCATCGATTATGTCTAATGTGTCTAATGCGGCTGGGCTAGTATACTTTGTGTTGTGAGTCTACAGCTGTTAATAAGATGTGACATTTAGATTATCAGCAGATGTATTTATGGCCGCAGGAGATACAAGTGATTGGGATTTTGGATGAGGCTCTGAGAGAAAGTAGAGCAGGACCCTATTTGGAGATGCCTGATTATGTGATGAACGAGTGCTTTATGGGTAACTGGACCAGTGTGGGGCAGACAAACTGTGGCCATATATAGCTTATCCATTTCAATATGCTGTACTTCCACAGAGAAGGAGAGATAATGACACGTAGAGGTTTCTCAGCCTCCACTATGCATCTCTAAGTCATTTCCCTGAACATAAACACAGCTCTAATTAAAAGATGACTTGTTGTGTTCTCTCTTTCGCTGCCAAGTAAACCACAAGTACAGTGTGGACCACACAAGCAGGGCCAATGTCTGCTCAAAGGAGCATAATTAAGTAACAAGTGTTAAAGTCAAAGAGGCCATAAATCACAAGCTATTGAGTTCCATTTTGAGATTTAGCACACTTTTGAAGACACACATTAAAACTTAAAACACGGCACCTTTATAGAAACAAAAATGTAGTGTTTAAATCAAAGAAGTAATCCACAGTACAGAGGTGTCATATTACAATATCATATCAGGGTCTGTACAGTCACGAGCAGAGCTGCATCTTGCTATACATGAAAGCTGTATTATAGCCTAATGTATAATTACAGAGTTTGACTAATTGGAAAATACAGAGGCAGTGGCGAAAATGTATGTTTTTGATTTCTTATTCATGATGCTAGCTGGCCAAGTGACTAATCACTGCCCACTGTCTGAAAAGCATTCATAAAGAACACCGTATAAGGTTATAATCAGCGTAAACAGACCCTCTGTGGCAATGATGATTGTAATACATTCATGGTTTCAATACAGCAACAAAGAATGAGGAAATCCAGGCGCTGTTTGCTTTTGAGGGTTTCAGTGTGTGTGTCAACACTGAGAGAAACAACCAACACTGTGGCCAGGTACTCGGGGTGGGCTGGGGAGGAGGATACACACACACACACACACACACACACACCCACACACAAATACACACAAGCTGTTGTCAACACTTTTTTGCTTGCTTGTATGAAAAGACTCTTCCGGCCTGCTGTCCCACTTCAAGCACAGTTGTGGTCACTGACGTTGTTTAGAGAGAACATTTCTTTCACACTCTGGTGTCTGTTCATCTATAAAAAGGCAAACCCAACCCTGAAAATAGCCTGACTTGTTTGAAACAGCGGAAGGATGAAGCAAACACTCTCTGGGACACAGATGCTAGTGAAAACCACTTTTATTTTCCATTGAAGTCACGTGACCGTCTTGTTATTCTTTCATGCTGAAGCAAATGCGGTAGGCACCTACTGTGGCTGAACACCTAAGCCTGCAGTTGAAGAACTAAAGAGAAGAGAAAAAAAGAAGTTTCACTATGCTGTATGCACCCCTCAGCTCCAATCAGACGTGTCATTTCAATAGACTGTATTGTTTCCGACAGATTTTTATCTTCTCTCAGCCTCGTCCTGCATCCAACGTGAAATTATAACATTATCTGATGCAGTCTGTGGTGGAATCATAGCTGCTCTCACTCTTCCCAGCTGACATATAAAGATAAGCCTCAGTGATGTGAGTGGAAGGCTGCTGCAGACCATTTAAAACAGGAATTCAAGCCATTCAGAAACATCCCCCTTGAGATTTGTCCTTAGCACTGTGGAGTATGGCAGAGAGCACACAGGTCAGCTGTCTAGGATCCTTCAGTTGGCCTCCAGAACTTGACTCTTGGCTTTCCACAAACAGAAAGGCTGATTTTAAAGAATGTATTAAAGTTAAATGCATAAAATGCATGTAAGAGTTAAACCCATTATGCCAAATTTTTTGCTGCTCAGGAGTTATTGAATGTGAGGTAAAGCTGCCTCCTCTGGGTCAAGAATTGATGTGGAGATGAACCATCAGCAGCGTTTGTGGCATCTTGTCAAACCTAAGTGCTGTCTGTGATGTTGAGATGTACATACGGTACGAATGTCCTTGTCTGGCTCCTGGAATGAGCCTCCCTTTTCCGAGCTCCCTTCCAATCATTCTTGCGTGAGTAAGGGTCGTGACGTGTTGCTCTTCAAATAAGAAACAGTTTTCACCAACCACATTAAACAACAAATGCCAAAAAAGTGCTGGCAGTGACCAAAGCTGGAGTGAAGAACTTCTCGGAACCCCTTTATTTTTACAGGCCGTTTGGAGATTCCTCTGTAATATCAAGTTCTATTCTTAACGCAAACGGGTGCCGACTCCCCCCGCTGCATTGGTTTGTGGTTGGAGTTGGAGAGGGGAAAGTCAGAAACATGTTCTGTGACACAGAGGAAAAGTTGATGAACCACACATTGTTCTTTTTTTTTTGTAA
The DNA here is from genome assembly GCF_051107435.1 of Chaetodon auriga. NCBI lineage: Eukaryota > Metazoa > Chordata > Actinopteri > Chaetodontiformes > Chaetodontidae > Chaetodon > Chaetodon auriga. Next base: position 8,995,983 of record NC_135081.1, read on the forward strand.
ATATTTGCACAGTCATGTTTTTCCCGAAAATTGGACAAAGACTGAGCTGTTTCTGTCATGTCTACAGCTTTGGGCTTTGTCAGACTCACAGTACACAGTACACCAAGGCCCACAATACACTGGGTGACCAGATTGCCTACACAGTGGGACATGGTGCACCAGGTACCTTTGAGTTAATGAACTACCACCTGCTCCATGTTAAATGTCACTGGAGATTCATGCCGCTAGAACAAGATGAGTTCAGCATTTCTGTAACAACACTATCCCTGATTTTTTCGCAGCGGCGTGATAATGTCAAATCCCAGCCAAAAAGCATCATAAATGAAAATGGGAACCTTTATAGTGCCCAAATCCGCTTTGCCCAATGGCTGCAAGTAGAGAGGGCCTCCTCTGGATGATAATTTACTAATCTACATAAGCCGTGTTTGCTTGTCCTTCCTAATCAAATACACTGATACAGGCGCAGACAGCACACATCTACGTCTCGACTCCCATTCTCCTCAGAGGAAACGAGCTCTCAATAAAATACCCAGATCAGGCCTGATCAGTTTAATACGAGCAGAGGGGAAACTGCCAGAGATGGAGAGAAAACCATGTGCAGAACATCAACTGTCTGTGGGCCATAACCCACAGGTTGGGAGGAAATAAAAGCCAGCTGAAGTTGGGACTCGCCTGGTGAATCTGTTTTCTCAGCGCACATGCAAAGAGGAAAGGAGACGCACAGATGGATCAATCTGGAGGGAGACCACTGTTTGTATCTGAAGCAGAGGAGGGAGGAGCTGGGGGAAAAAATGTTTGAAACTTTAAAGAAAGGCCATTAGTCCAGCGTGATTTGATTTCCTGTTTCGCCAGTCTTGCTCATAGTCAGAAGGCATACAGGAAAATAATGCTGACAAATGACCTCACTGGGAATGAAAACCTTAAGCTGCAATGAACCCAACCCCTCTTTCAAAAATACACCTGTCCCTTCCAACTGGATTACAAAGTGTGGCTGCAAAGGACAACAGCATCCCCTCCCTTCTGAGCTACTGCTGATCCATCCTGTTTCTTTAAATGAAATTCTCATGTTGGTTACAGTCACAGGGTGGAAATCTTGTGACTTAGGTTTGTTTAATCTGAAGAAGTGCATCCAGATAAAGCCACAATCACAAACATTTAGACAATTTGCGTTTTTCATTGCTCTGCTTTTCTTCCATATAAATTAACAGGCATGGGTTAGCTTTGTTTGCACGGTTCAAACTTAATTTCTTACTTCCTTTGGAACATTTCAAGTACAACCTCAAAACCATGACATCCTTTAAAAATAATACCTTTTTTTAGAATATTGTCACTCATTTAGCTGTACATAAGTCAGGTCCATCAAGCTTGATTATAAATGATTTATTTACAGGACTTTGAAAATGATTTCAAACAGCAAAAGGTCAAAATGTGTTTCAACTCACAGACCCAGTTCTTAATTCGAAGCCAAAATATAAAAATGATCAAATCAGATAATGACAGTGGCACCTTGCCACCCATTCACACCGAAGAGAGGGCATCAAAGAGGAAGAGAATGGCTGAGGGAAGAGACTGTGGGTTTTCGTGTGTTTCATGCCTTGTTATTCCCCAGTCTGTGGAGGCCCGTGCATCATGGCACTCACCTTACGATGCTCCCCGAGCCACCAGGTCTGCTCCCTGGGCTCTGAAAGCAGACGAGGCTGACGTAAATGTGCTCCCTGCTCTGCGTTATCACCACATCGCAGCTCAGCACCCCAGAGGCTCCAGGCGCGACTCGTGTCTTTTCAAATCCAACTCCCACCAAATAATAAGACACTGAAAAACAGCTTGTTTTTCGTATGACAGCCAGCGCGTCATTCGTTTCATTTGCTCCCTCTGCTTTTACTCTCTGTCAAAGGTTCTATTGTGTACAAACGCAAACACAAAGTTGAGACAGACATCTTATTCATATTGACATCTGCACGCCTTTGAGTAAATGTCACTTGGAGCAAGTTCAGCCAAAAACTCTTAATGGTTGGCATCAAACGCTCACCACACCCATTAACACATTTTAACAATGTGTAGAAATAGAAACAGTGTGCCCATTGTGACTCAGAAGCCTTTGCTATGCATCTGGGTATCTTAACACTGCCCTATTAGTTCTCTGCTGGCACAGTCTGTGCATGTGTACTTACATAATAACTCACCAGTGAGCTTTTTAATGTGGCCTCCATCTCTCAACCCAGGCCATATAGCTCTGTTTCGAAATTTTTAATTAATAGAAAGTTGTTGTCTATAAGTGAGGTGGAAGCATGTGAGACCTGTCAGTCAGAACTAATCAGGAAACAGTGCAGACCGTCTGCGCTGGATTAGAAATTAGCAGGGAGGAGGCAGGATGATCAAGTGGGGTCACTGCACTCTCCTGCATTAGCTGAGGCCTGAAGCTCCTGAAACCACAGGCACAGCTCCACAGCCTCTTAAGGAGCTCAGGCGGCCTAATCAAAATCAAATCATCTCCCTTTCCTCCCCCTCTCTCCCTCTATCTTTTGGTCCTGAGAGAAACAATTACTGCTACAGTGTGGAGAAAACCAAGGGGTCCCGGGCTACTTGAGCAGCAGCAGCAGCAACAGCAGAAGCCCAGTGCTTTAAAGTAGTCTTTTATTGGATATCAGAGCTGGAGGAGAGTCCAAAGAAAATAGGTCTTATTCATGATTAGAGCCAGCTGTGGCTTTCCACACTGATGACTCATCCATTTTTCTTTCCCCCCTATTCTTTTGCTTTTTTTCACGGTGTGGTAAAAAGGGGTGGCGGTTGGGAGGCGTGAGGGTTTCTCTGTTAGAGAGCTCAGCCAAGTTGACACCGAGCCCATATCCACTGGTGGTTGTTTGTTTGGATAATGGAGGGTATCGTGGCCGCAATTGTGCCTGCTCACTGCTTTACTCAGTCTCACTCGTGCACTCACTGCGCCACGTGGATTCCCTGCACGTTTTTTAATATCTCCACCTTTCTTTCTACTTTTTTCCCCCAGTGCCGATTATAAAGACAGAACCCAGTGATGAATATGATTCTCTGGGGACTGCAAGACTGCCCATGCATTCAAAGCCCTATTACAGCCAGCCCAGGCTGACTCCCATCATGCCTGTAGCCGATCCTGATGCCTGCCTGGTTGGTGGCTACCCTTCCTGCCCACCTCGCCATGCCGCCATGCCATCGACGTCCCCCAGCTCCAGCCCCACACTGCATGACCTATCCCCAGTTGCATACAGCAAGTGCCTCTCCAACAGCCCCAGCCATGCAGCGCCACCAGGCCCCCTGGTACCCTCCGTCCAGGAGACCCCTGGCTGCCCCAGCCTCACCCACCCAGCATCGCCAGACCACAGCTCTTCTCTAGGGTTGCTCCATTCCCAGGGCAGCCCTAACCACCTCAACAGCCCTGGGCCCAATGTTTACCACCCTATCTATGCCAACAGCAGTCCCTCATCCTCCCCGGTATCCCACCCTTCCACTCCCGGTGGGACTGCGGAGAGCCCGTTCGTTCAGGCCTACAGCCCCAGTCAGGCTCAGGCAGCAGCCAGCTCACCCAGCCTGTTACCTGAGGATGCCAGTCCCCCTTCAATGGCCATCACCGTCAAACAGGAGCCCCAGGAACTGGACCAGATGTACCTAGATGATGGTGAGTTACAAGAAAGAAGGTGTACATACACTATCTGCAAGTTTCCATTTGATAATCTTTGGAATAATGAGAGCTGTTTTTCTAGATGAAAACTTCTCTTTATGAGCTCTTGGTCATGTCAAAAGTGGCTGTTTACGTAGCACATTACATTTATTTAACACCTTTTGCTTATCTGCAAGCTCGCACACATAGCCACACCCTGCCGCACCTCTCAGTATTTCCTGATGAAATTGTGGCGGCAGATTTGCGTCAGGTTTGTGTAATTTTAGACTTGGCTGATTTATTTGCTTTTGGCGCAACGTGCCGTCCGGCTTATGTTGTCCAAGTGGCTGCTTTACTTTAAAACAGTGGATTGCCTTGATGGGATTTTGAAACAATCTGTCAAAACATCAGAGCGCGGAGGTCAGCTGGGGTGCAGCAGAACAAAAACAGTGGCACACGCGTAGCGAACCAAACTGTTGACACAACGACTAATGAAGGAAGCAAAACAATGGGTAGGGGTTTCCTGAACCGAGCCATTTTTCCCCCCATCTTTCTGGGAGGGATGCTGGGAGGCAGGAGGCGAGGCTTTGTTTTCCCGTCTTTTCCCCATGGAGTCGACACCATGCGGCTGTCGTCATCAGGGGAGGCTGTGGGGTCACTGGTCTCCCTCTGGCAATGAAAAAAGTCACACCCAAGGGACCATATGGCCGAGTTTATTGCCTCTTGTGTCCATCCCACATTATTTCTTTCAGGTCACCAACCTGTTATCAGTGTTATCAGAGGCTCCACTTGTTGTTTTTCTGTATATTCATAGAACGCATCAATGGCATTGTGCCAGGTTGAAATGTTAAAGTCCCCCCGCATCCTAATGGAGGAGGGGGGGGGAGACAACTCCACGTTGAGCTCAGGAATATTACCCTTCCTGTGCACCTTTTGTTCAGTGAACCAATGTAGTGTGTGTGTGCATGCATGTCGATGCATGTGTGTGTGTGTGTGTGTGTGTGTGTGTGTGTGTGTGTGTGTGTGTGTGTGTGTGTGTGTGTGTGTGTGCGCACACTTCACTCAACAGCTCTGGGAGTAGAGGGGTGATAGGCATGAGGGGACCAAGGGAGTTGTGCTGTGGAACTGTAATTGAGTTGAAATGCGGTTGTCAGCATATCTGTCAGTCCTGATGAGTCCCATTAGTCCTCACCTCATAAACAGACAATACAGAGACAGGAGGGATGTCTGCCTGTTATCAGCTACATATATAAACTGATTTCCAACTTTTTCATTTCCTTTTTCTCTTCTTTTCTCTGAGCATTGCCGGATGCTCTGGAAATCTAATTTGAAACAAAACTACTCATTTGAAATTCTTTCGGACTGTTTTTAATAGCTATGGCAGGCAGAAGCTTTCATTTCAGCATTAATTGAATAAAGTGAAACTCTAGCTTTAGTTTGCATTTTGTAATAGGGTTGGCAAGGGGTCCTTTTACACCAACAGCATGAAGATATACCAAATGTACATAACAGTGCTAAGGTGAAATCATGTAACCTTGTTTCTCTTCCCCACTACTCCATCCACTGTCACTTTAGCAGGCTCAGTCTTCCTCCGACCCGGTGCCAAATGTATTCAGGCAGTGATTACAGTTGCATTAGGGACGCGCTGGAATGTGTATTGATTGACCAAGGACACTGAGGCAGCCCCTTGAAAAACCTCAATATGCAGCGCTTGTGCATCACCTAACGTCTGTGCAAGCATCTGTGGTGAACTCCTGGAGTCCCTGTAAGTGTGTGGTGGTAACAGCATACTCCAAAGGCATCTACTGCTCCCAGGCCCAGCCCTATCCCAACCCCCTCAAATGAGCCCTAAGCTCAAATAAATAAGATCGGAAGGCAGCTCACAGGGCGTCCCGCTCGCCGTCCGCACGCATTACCACTGTATGTTAGTGAGCTGAGCGCTCCATTAGAGAGGGAAGACAAGCGGATGACCTCACCACAGCAGCAGTGATTTAACGCCAGCCATGTAGAGTAGCGTTCCTCCACAGCAATTGGGGGCCGGTGATTTGGAGTCTGCAGGAGCACACTTGATCTTCCCCAAGAGTGGAGCACCTCCCACGCTTGAACGCTGAGGCCTCCGGCTCTCATCAGCCAGAGGAAATGTGTCTCGCTGGTCAGGCCCAAATTTTACGCAGCCCCTGAGAAATCACTCAACTTATCAACGGTGAGCTACTGTACCGCAAGGAGCTTGGTTAGTATGGAGGGAGTCTGAGATGCAAACCCCCCCGACTGCCATACACAGTCTCCATTGTAATCTGCTAAACTCTTCCCTCTGCTGTGATAGAAGCTTACTAACTACAGCGCAAGACATGAGGCGGTGATTCTGGTGTCTGCAACAAGGTTTTATAGGAAGACTCCAGTTGGCTGTCAGATCTACATCAGAGCAGACATTTTCACTCTGTGGCTTGTCGGCTCTCACCTGCTTCAGTCTCACTTGTCATACCTAGAATGAAGCAGTAGATCAGCATGGTTTAGAGAATGGAAGCGAGAAGAGGATGAAAACACCCCGTGCAGCTGGACGACTCTGCCTCGTTGCATTGTTGACTCACCATCGTAAACAACGCGTGGTGGGGCTCACATAAAACCAAAATTTGCAGACATTTCGTACTTACTCACAGCCCACTATCTGTACTTTACAAGGCACATGACTGTGAGAAAAACGCCAGTCAAATGACATCAGTGTGGATAACAATAGAATTGATGAAAAAAGTCTGCAGCATTTACGGTAGCCTTGTTAGCCCCTCTAATTAGGCCAAAAAAAGAAATGCTAAAATGATGGCCTGCTTTGTCACATGTCTGAAGGAGCAGTTCTGGTGACATCATACCTCCTCTTGTCTCAAACTACCTCTGACACACATGTCCATCTATGCACACACACACTTTTGATCTCAGACTTTTTTTTAATGTGGGAAAATGTAGCTCACATTGCTTATTGCAAACCCTTCACTTTGACCCCTATTCCTGGTGTTTATAGGTATTTTGGTGTGGCTGTGTGGTGTGTGTGTGTGTGTGTGTGTGTGTGTGTGTGTGTGTACAGCAGAGTTTGTGTGCTGGCTGGGCTAGACATTTGTTCCTGTGAGGCTGCTGCCGTGTGTCCTGTCTCATTAGCTGCTGCTGTGATGGGTGATATCATGAAATGCAGCTGAATGCAGCACCCAGCAAAGGAACTAGTGCTAATCAGAGGCCCAGATTTCTACCAGCTGCCTCTCTGGGAAACAGAGGGCCCTTATTCCCCAAAATAAGAAAAACACAGAGTGCAACGCAGCCGCTGCCGATTTCTGACATTTGACATATGTGCTCTGATTGCCTCATCTTACAGGGTAGTTTTCCTTGTGATTGTTTCCTCCTCAATTCGAAGTTTGTGCATTTGAAACTACTAGGCTTGTTTTCTCAAACTGGAAACAGAATTGTTGTCGGTGCTCCTTTCCTGCCACCCTCCCTCCGGCAACAAAAAAGGCATTCTAACCTTCCTGAGGATCTCCGTCCACCACCAAAGCTTCTGAAGGCAACTCAAGGCTTTCCTCATGGAAACTTTTACACATCCTGGCAAGTTGCCCAGACCCCAGGACTCCGCAAAACCCCTAATGATGATTGAGAGCGCGTCCACACCGCGCTGAAAACATGCTGAGTCGCTAACATTGGAGTGCCGCCGCAAGGCTGGCTCTCGGATTGGAGGGGGGGGCAGAAGAGAGAGGATTTTTTTTTGGGGGGGGGGGGGGGGGGGGTTTGTTCATTAAAGTGGAGGTTGAAGTGTCTAATGGGACTCACTAAAGCAGGAGAAGCTCCTGTATGTTTAGACGGTATGTGTGTGTGTGTGTGTGTGTGTGTGTGTGTGTGTGTGTCTTTTAGTCAGCGGGATGTGGAAGCGCTGTAAGGGCCAGTGACAGCCTGTGCTTTCACAACACTCCACCTCTGACCCGCTGGCCTTTTGGGAGCAGGTCAAGCTCCAGCTAATAGCGCACAGAAAGAAAGGCTGTCTTGTGGTTAAGTGGAACACTAAGAGACGAGTCGCCTTCTAGACATCGTGATATTGATGGGTGCAAGAAGAAGGGTGATGGCTTTTTTATTATTCATGACAACAAAGAGGATGTGGATTTCTTACCATTGTTGTCACTGGTGCGTTCTCACATAAGAAATCCTGTTTTCCTGGCAGCTCTTGACATGCTGGGGTATAAGTCAAAGTATGGTCTAGCTGGAGAAGTTTTATAGTCATAGGAAAAATTAATAGGCGGCTGCACTCCATGATTGGCCTTTTAGAGTCATTGAGCCTAAGCTATGGATCAACAACTGCACTTTTGGGATCAGCAATAGATTTGATTCAATTTCTTCTCATTTGGATCAAAAATCATTACTTTCACAGTGCAAACAGACCTCACAGAGTGCTTGATGGGGTGTGCTCAGTAGCAAACGTGAGGATGTATATTGATCTGGTTGTGGTGGAACTTGGGTACGATATTAATCGAACAGTTAGCTTATAAAGTTTTGCTAAAAGACACAAACTTATTGCTTGATCTTATAAAGTTGTTAATTGCTGTGATATTTCCTTGGAAAAGAGGAGCATAGCCAAAATTGGTGATATAAAAAAGGAAATCTTTATACCCTGTAAAAGTTGGAAACTTGAAGTCACTCTTGTAAAGCAGATGGCAGTCTGCTTAAACGCGTTCATTTGCAATATAAAGCGTGGACGTTTCAACGGAAGTACAGAAATGGAACCCAGAGGATCTCGTGGTGTCTTCACAACAGAAGACACCACCTATGCAGTTTAGTGGAAGTCCTCTGGATTACCTAAGCACCCTCTGTTTCTTCTTACATCTCTTTTATCTCTGTCCCATTGGCTGAAAATAAGAGCCTTTAGGTTCCTGGTTGTGATCAGGTTTTTTTTTTTTTTTTCAACACATTATGAAACCCACTCAATTACAGACCCTATTGTCCAAGATTGCTTGCAGTTTAGCAAATGATTGGGTCTAAGTGGTTACATATGACAGTGGCTATGGGGTCACTGTATTAGTGCTTTGATTTTAAGCTCTTTGTAAAACCATTGGGAATATTATTAGTTTTGATAAATGCAGCAAGATGAATCTGTAAGAATTCAATCCATTCATTACCGCAGCACGCTGGCTTTTATGCGTGTGTGTGAGAGCCAGAGGATCTGGTCTGGTTTCAGTTGCTCTGTCATAATATCCACAGTCACTGAGAAGGAATGTGTCTGCTGAAAAACTGCAGCTAAATTATCTAAACAAATTGGGTTTCTTTTGTGTCTGGGATCTGATACGCGAACACATTTAGATGAGAGATTTTGAGTGGGTTTAGTGTTTATTTTGCCCAAATGTCAGAAATGTGCGATGCAGATTTGCTACTGCGAAGATTTGCGTCTTATTTTCTTCCATTATTCCAAGCTGTGTAAAAACTGGACACACTGTGTGGACTCTGTGTGGAAGTAAATTACTTGGCATCAATAGCAAAATGGACGTCACAAGGTACAAGCACAAGCTTGAGCCTATTCACCATTATAGCTATATTCCTTCAGTTCATCATACGTCATGCATTTCTTAGTTTCTCCTGACACAGCGGTTTAGAGGCTTGGTTTATGTGGCTCACATTCTGAGGTTTAGGAAACACGCGTTGAAAAGCCGCCGAGCCACACGGATCACAGCGGGTCAGGACTCAGACAGGGCCTGTGGCTTGGCTGCAGTCTTCCTGTGTACATCTGTGATCATGGAGCTACCACCTCACGCCAGACACTCTCATTACTGAATCATAATATGACAAATGTCAGTGTGGTTGACTGCTCTGACAGGATGATCTGAGAGAGTCTCTTTCTCCCACAAGTCATTATCTTGGCCTTGCCGAAGGTTGTGTTGAAGCTGTGATATAAGCAGCCTCCAAGCCCTTATCTGTTTTTTTTTTTTAAATGATTTTATTTAAAGCAGAATTTTCACTGTGTCTGCAACAGATTTTCAAAAGGCATGTTGGTTTGCCTTTAATCCCTGCAAACATCACACCACGACTGCCGGACTTACCATAAAACACTGATATTGATGCAAACAACACAAAAACTGCACAGCCCCAGAAACCATAAATTTGCCTTGAATCTATGATATTTCCTGCTGGCGCTGAAACTATGAGCACATGGAAAACTCATCCAGTCCAGGAACACACTAAACACACAAACAAGCACAATTGATTCTCAGAAAGACAGACACATTTTCCTCTTTTGATTCTCTAGGGTCAGAATCAGCTTCTGGACAGCATCCCCGAAGCTTGTGTGGTTTCTTGCTCAAGGATACACAAGTAGTCACAGACAGCTGAGTGAGGGCCAATGATGAGCTCCTCCATTCGGACACAATAACCGCGCTTACATGATGCTTGCCTCAAGACATTGCAGTGTTTTTGGTTGGTATTTAGGGGATGTAAATACCTGCGGCATCAGTAAACAGGAGCAGGTCTCCATCCCTGACCACTTAATAACAGCTCCCCATCTGAAATTTGTTAGCTCAGTGAAATAGTATCCTGTAGCGACGGATGTCAACAGAGAAGTCTGATCCAGCCAGGAGGGGATGGGGAAAGCCGTTGGGTTTTGCAACTCTTGGCAGAGTTTGCCGTCTCCTCCGTGTGCAGATACCTCAGAAAGAAGACGGTGGAAGAGATGGTGATAGCGAGCAAACTAGAGAGAGACTAGAGAGAGAGGAGGAGGAGGGAGCATGGAGGTGGAATCTGTCACTTGACTCTGAACCAAATGCACACGTCCCCTGTTTTAGTTTTACAGGCAGGTTAACGTAAACTGCAACTGTCAAAATAATTTGTCTGAAACGATTAGAATCACGTCACCCTCGATTCATCTCTTCTGGGCCTAAAAATGGTGGGACATAGATGTATTTTTGTGTGTTTTGAGATTTTGGGGTCAGGACATCTCATCATGTCCTTACATCCAGGAATATTCAGCGAGCATGAGAAGAAGCAGGTCAGCCATAGAAATAAAGGAGACACTGACACAGACAGACAGACGAAGAGAAAGAGGGGAAAATCTGAGGTGGAAGAAAGTAGCGTGCAATCTTGGTGATTTTCCCTGGCAGCTTCTCCCACTGCCCCTGTTCTTCACACACACACACACACACACACACACACACACACACACACACAGTACGTGCTCCTCTCACAGCTAAAACTGTTAAAACCAAAACACTAAAAGTCAAAGAAAGACAAACACTGCCGAAGTTAAAGATCACATTTTCTTCCTCTCCCACCAGTGGCCGCTCGCAGTGCAGAGACTTACCAAGCGGTGGGTGAATGGGTTTACTTCAGGGGAGGGAATGATCATAACCACTGAACTGTAAGTGTCCTACTGTTGACATGTGACCCATGGCAGTTATAAACCTCAACGGGTCCCCTGACTCTCCTGATTGTACTCAGCTGAGCTCAGTTCCTCTCAAAACAACATGCTAACAAATAGGGAAATCCTTTCACGCTCAGTAAGCCTTTATTACTGTGTGAAGCATTGAGAGATTAAACGATGAAAGGCCGCTGCGGCGCTACACAAACCTCAGAATTAAGGTCTTTAGCTCCAGAAAGGTCAAGGTGCTTTGAACTAATTGCTGTGCTGCGTTTAGCACTGACATATCCCAGCTTTCAAATGTTATGTACCTTCAAATTAAATCAAGGGAACACTTCATTTTAACCACCCCCCACACATTCCCTGTTTTGCATTTCTAGGCACGATATAAAAACAGACTAAACTGTTTCTAACACACTTTAATATGGTGGTATAAATGAAAATAAGGACATTTTAAATGCTTATTAATGTATTTGTCAACCACAAAAAGTTCCTCCAATGAGACAATAGACTTCACAACATAAATACAAAGCCATATATGTATGATGTTTATCAGTGACATATATATCACATAAATTAGGGTTGGCTTTCTAATGAGGCCCTTTATAATGTATTTATATAATTAATTATTGATATTACTATTATTACTAATGCTTCATAGATAAGGTATAAAGCATTAATAACATTAGCTCTTAAGATGTGAAAAGGCCTTCTGTTTGGTACTCATTCATAACTTATAAGCGATCAAAAAAGCATTTGAAAATCATTCATTAGCCACTGATATAATGATATAATGACATTAGAATGACAACAAATCACAAAGTGGTACCACTGCTTTTATGTCCTTTTTCCGTGCTCTTCTGTTAGACTTCTCAAATCTGTTGGACCTTCTAGAACTTGAAGACAAGACAGTTCTTTCTGCTCATGTTGTAAATCAGCCACGTCAAATCTGCAGGGAGCTCGAGTTGGAAAGCCCGGCTCCCAAACACAGTGTGAGTGAAAATGTCACGTACATTTTAATTAAATCGCTTAGATTTACTGCATCATAGAGTAAAGTAGCAGGCTCTTGTTTCTGTTAAGGTCTTTAAGTGGCAGGTTCACTCCCTGGGTCCCAGCAACTGTTAAATCTATGTGATTTGAAACAGCACGAACAGAAGCAGGTGAAAATGCGGCGCTATGATTTACAGGTGACAGCAAAAGTCTCTGTCTCACTGACTATCTCTGACACATGAAAACTACACCGTCTCCAGATGGATGAAAGTTTGTCTATGAAAATCAAAGCGAGGTCGATGGTGTTGGAAAGGAGATAAGTGGAACATTTGGCAAGTCGACGTGAATAAGTCCACGATGTGCCCCGAGCTGACCTCCTCCTCGGTCTCTTTGAATCTCTGCAGGCGTTGAGGGTTTAAAGTTGTAGGGCAACTCTCGGGGTCAGCAGGCAGAGTGTTAATCAGATCACACTCTGCTTCGGTACAGAGTCAGATCACTAGAGCTCAGCAGGATGTTGAAAAGAGAGAGGCCATGTTCTTGTGTGCAGCAGGAGCTTTTTCAGATTGAGTTACCTTCAGTATAGTGTTCACAGCCTTTTCTGTGACTTCAGGACAGCCTGCAGAAGCCCTCTGCCCAACTCGCTGAGATGCTGGATCAGTGGAAATGTTACTTTCATCAGAGCATGCTTTCCAACGCTGTAAAACAAGCCATAAGAGACTAAGAGTGCCAGTTTGAGCATGAGGACTGGAGTGTCCTTTGTGCTGCAGTTCTTCTACTGAGAAAGAAAGCCATGCTAGCGTCCCCTTGAGGCCTCCCTGCTCCTCACGGGTTAACCCAACGCCATGATGTGCAGATACACACTAACAAGCAGACGTTCACCTTAAAAAACAGGAAAGAGCCTCTCTGAGCCATCTATTTGTGATGGATAGTGAACAATAAAGCTTGCACTGAGGTAAGCCTTTTGGACCCAGAGAACACAGATTCTCTATGTATAAATAAAAGAAAACAATTCTGACATCCCACATAACAACTGACAGGCGACAGGTGATTTAAAGAGGCACAATACAAATGGAGTCATAAATCGTATTATACGCAGGTGCACAGCCAAATTCTCACTCAGACGGCTGCGACCTACTGAAGTATGATTGCTTCAATATGCTCCGCTTTTTTTTTTCACTCTGTGCCATTTTCAAAATCTCGAGCCGTCTGCATCAGCGTCCACGGGAGCATACGTTTCTAATTCTGAATCAGTCACAAGGAGTTTATCAGATGGCTGAGTTATTTTACCATAAACCCATTGGTAATGAGCCATGCAAAGAGTTTAATCTGTCTCCTTTCATATCTCAATCACAAAGATGTGTGTGTTGCACTCAGTTTGGTGGATTTTCAGGCCTGGGTGTTTGCTTTATGCGGTTCTGCTTCACTGCTTGTGCGAAACTGAGCTTTTGATTTCTCACAGTCTTGAGTTATCCGTGCGCACTTGATGTCAGGAGCTCTTAAGCTTCCTACTTTTATGTTTGCTTTTGATAAACACTTTGTGTTGTGGTGTTCTTCCACCGCAGCTAAATAAATAGTTCACAACTCAACACAATCAAACTGAACTGTGTAATCAAAATAACTAAAAGCACCATTTTCCTGCCCAGCATTTGAGCATCTGCACTTCCTTTGTTGACAGCGTCTGTCAGGCAAACAGTGTGGGCATTGCTGTGGCATCCTTTTCTTTTAATGTTGAAAAACTGTATACTCTATGTTCATGTGCACTTATGGCAGTTAGTGTACAAGATCAGTGGTTCCCAGTGTCAGGGTCTGGACCCCCTAAAGGGTCCCAATACAAATCTTAGGTGTAAGGATAAGAAAAGAAAGAAGACATGTCAGTTTCTCAAACACAATTAGACAAATGATTAAACAAAAACGTGTTGTTTCTGACCTTTGCTTTCACCTCTAATCAGATAATCCCTCAGCATTCATGCCCACAATAAGGCAATAATCTATATAACATATCATTAAACATTACTGATATCAATTCACATGAATTTTTCTTAACATACTGGATAATGTATACTCAGAACTACTAACGCTACAACAATATATTTTTTATTTTGTTATTGTTTGCAATGTGGTCTTAACCGACGAAGTCAGTGATGAGGGCACAGGAGAACAGCTCCAACCATGTAAACACCTCCCCCTCATCCTCCCAGGAGGCCGACCTCGAGTGAGCACACCCGCGGCCTCCTGGGCCCGGGAGGAAATGAGAGGAGGAGGAGGAGGAGGAGGAGGAGGAGAGGGAAGTGGCTCGCAAAGAGAGACAGAGTGAGGTGAGATAGGGAGAGGCACAGCACACCATGCAAGATCAAAGACAAAGGTTATGCACCGCTGCAGCCAAAATAAGCACATCAGTGGTGGAGCTTTGAGTAAAAGTTGTTGTCTTTAGATTTCTAATTTGGGATACTGCCGTTTTATTGTTCTCAAGCCTGGATCACAGCATTTCTGGTTAATTTGGCCATTTCCAAGTGATTTTGATCTGGACTAGGCAGACACCTAAATTCTCCTGGGTCAGGTCATTTGCTTTGGCAACATGTCAGATTCAGCGGACTGCAGACAGCCATAAAGCATGTCCTCTGAAGAATGAGGCACATCAGAGACTCACAGGTGGAGAACAGAGCCCAGCTCCACTTTGTCTCTCCACATGAGGCACAGAGAGTATGCCATCGTTATTTCTCAAGGCTGCTCCAGCTCTCTTTTCCAACTGAGCCTGGAGCCCTTTTCTAAAAACAGCAGCAGACATATTGATTGTAAATCTCTTCAGTGACATCAGAGCACTTACTGTTTACACTCCGTACTTTATTTCTTATTTTCTCTTCAGCTCTCCAAAAGAGGGATTGTATCACTCCTCTTGTGGCATCCCAGCTCCGGCCCCCTATACGTGCTGTTGAATCAAAGTTTAGAATCATGCCTCCGGTTTCCACACAAAGACACACACACACACACACACACACACACACAAACACATTGTTTTTATTAGTCTCATAGTTCCTCTGTGATCTGTCTGTCCCACCTCTTTCTTCTTTTTTCTTTTTCTCCCTCTTCAGCTATTTCTTCAATTTCACCTCCAAAGGCATAAGTTTCGTTTTAGACATGTTATTTGCTTGATTGATTAATTAATTAATCAATCACTATATCTGCCTGCAGGTATTAATTTCAGGCTGCATACTGTCCCAGCACCATCCAGCAATAAAGGAGGGCAGCCTGTATGTTGCCTGAGAGGCATAACGCAGGGTAAATGAAAACCCACAAAATGCTCTCAGCTCCACTTGCTGCTGCTCATTAAGGTTGTTGCTTTGTGTACACAGTAATAATTTTTAGATGAGTGTGTCAACATTCTTATCTACTACTACAGTAAGAACAAACCTGAGTGAGGGGGACATGTCCGCCTCAAACCCCCCAGCAGAAATCATGCCTTTAACTCTAAGTGTAAATCAGAACCTCCATGGCATCACTGTTCACCTTCGCAGCGTGAGGAGCCGATTGGCTGTGGCCCATGGTACAGCAGTGTTTTCACAGTACCACGAAGCAGCTGCAGGGCAGTTGTAAAACCTCAGCTCTCGGGGTAAACTCAGCTTTGTTTTAAAAACAAACCCTCGCTCTGCAGCACTATCTCTCCTCCTCCTCTTCTTTTTTTTTTTTTTTCTCTATCTCCTCTGTCAGTTGTGGAGACTGAGTGGTTCCACATGGGAAAGCCCAGGGCTTCACACATCAGCCTAGCTGTGGGGATGAAATATGCTGTCTGTACATATCATCACATCATTAGGCCCAAAGGGATCCCTGCGATGGATTAGAAGCTGTCTACCTGCGAGGCTGGGATGAATTTATGAAGCACTTTATCATGATGAAGCATTAGTGGAACACTTTGTCTCTTTCCATTTGTGTTTATCTGTGGGAATAATGATTGTGTCTCTCTCCATTTCACTCATTCTCTTTCAGTCCCTCCATCTTTATTTCTCTCAATGTGTCATTGATGTGTGTGTTCTGACCTTTGACCCCTCCCTATTTTTGACGCTGCTAGTTATCAACACAAGATAAGTGACGTTGTCTGAGCCTCTCCGTCCAGCCATTTGAGATGTGTGTGGGAGGCAGCAAATTGTCCATTAAGTGTTTCTGCTGAGGCCGAGGGAAGATTTGATATAGTGGGGAAACAAAAGTAATATGTACCAGGAAATTCAATTGTCTCTCTCCAGCAAGTTTGGGCTTTAGTTTGGCTTCCCCACCAAATCAATTTCACATGAGAGCAGTTCAGATGAGGTTTAACTCTGAGTCTGTCTTGCAGCCAGTCTCCTTTTGCTCTCTATGAGCGCCTGCACAGATTTGATGCCAGTGTTTATCTGTGTTTATACAAAGGAGCTTGTATGAGTCAGACGTACTTCCTCAAATGCTGCTGAGAGTCTGAGTGGCACAATAGAAGGAAACTACCTCTTCTTTCTCACAAGCCCGATGTGCTACTACAGGAGGTACAAGGAAGCGTAGGAAACACCCCCCTTTGCTACAGCGTGAAGGTCCGTGACCCTAACACAGCTGCAGTTTATTCATGTAGTGAAAGTGAAGGTGCCCCCCAGTCCTTTGGCATCAAGAGACTCCAAGTGAGAACAGAAGTCCCTTGCAGGAAGCCTCTGTTAGTTCAGAGGTTGTGTTTTGGATAGTCAGCTGAGGGAAGCCAGGGGAAGGTGAAGTCACTCTCTGACAGGTCATTGCCAGTCAGGCCTGGTTTGGTTGAGGGTGATGGTGCTACGAAGGCAGGAACCCCAGACTGGCTCTCGATCCTTGAGGCTCTACGCCTCACCACACCATCGGGCATCCTCTGTTCTCTGAGGAAGCCTGGCTGTTATCGAACGCCAATGCACAGCGCTCTCGTCTAACAGTGCTAACTAAATCACCAGTTCAGGTCAGGTTCACGATGAACTCTCAGAGTAGCCAAATGGACTCATCACGCCCAGGTTTGGATTACTGAATTTAAAAAAAACTGCAGTACCGTATTTACATCAACACCAGTCGAAAACACCCAGCTATTTCCAGTTTGCAAGCTTTTTTGAATGAACGTCTTATCATAGAAATCACAACGTACCTTATTTGCTTAGATTGGCGCCTGGTTGGTTTTCATCTGTGTTTTGTGTCTGTAGTTTTGTGCACAGTGGCAGATTGTTTGTGGTTGGATGATCCTCTGAGCACATCAACTTCCTGTGGCAGAAAAAAAGACTGCTACGATACACTTTGACATCTTAAACTAACAGCAACACTTAAATCGTCACGTTTCAACAAGACAAACATTAAGTTAGCTGCTCGTATCTACACCCACCATAATGACATCAATGGGACCAGTGCGTCAAATCACTAATAACTGACTGGCGAACATTAATCCATCTCCTTCAAAATGGAAAATGGTGAACATGAACACAATTTCAGAATTATGAAGTGCAGACAACAGCAATAGAGTATGATTATAAGTCCTATCATAGCTTATCATAGACTTGTGGAGGTGAGTTGGTCCTTTGTATAAAGCATGACAGACCAGCTTGGGAACATGGACACGCTCCTCAGTTGTAAAATCTTGGCTCACAGTGTTACAAACTGCTGTGCAGTGTGTTGGCACTGTTGAACCTTTAGAACCAAGGATATGTTACTCAAACTGGACTTCCTGGCTTAGATTGTATCTTCTCAGCAGTACCTGTAACAACATGCCCACACCTTCGCAGCCCCTTGTGTTTTTTAAAGCTGTGCTATTTTTGGTCCGAAAGCCCGCTGGGCCTTCTGCTATGGTTGGTCTCAGACAACCTGTTACACATGAGCAAACCTGTGTGTCTTCCTTTGTTACTTAAATAACTGACATGCTGCCATTTTCGAAGAGTTGACCTGTACTGTATCATTTATGTATGCACTCCCCAGGCAGCGTGTCCACTGGAGGTTCTTCCCCCTTCTAGCAGAAACAAATCATTTTCCATCATAGTTGATACAGACAGATTATTTTAGCGAGGTCAACATTCATTGAGCCAGCAGCCACGCCCGATGGAGACGGGGGTTGAGCTGTAAGCGACTGCCAAAAAACAGTGGTAGGACTTCACAACAGAGCTGAATTGACCATTCAACACAGCTGGCATCACAGCCTCATTTTTGTGTCACTCTCACACCTGCCTGAAATAGATCTCCCAGCCGCCCGGCCCTGACAGGTTCAGGCTGCGGTTTACTGATTGCACTGGCACTATGGCTAATAAAGGATGTCACTCTGTTTAACTAAGTCTAGCAGGGCACGTTTTTTTGTTGTTGTTTTTTTTTTTCAGCAGGGGAATATTTGTAGTGCAGCTTTCCGCTGTTTTTGTTTATTCATGAGAGGGTATCCTCCCAGTTACAACTTTCCATTATTAACCTGAGCAACTGAAAAAAGAAAAAACAGAACAAGTTTCCAGTGCTGCTGACAGGGATGCCAGGCCACAGGGAGTTCATTTATGAACATATCTGACAATAAACATCTAACTTCGCATCTTTATTGTGTCACATAACATAGCAATGTTTTTGCAATAGCATATAGAGATTATGAATGTGGAAAATAACCTTCTGGCCTGTTTTGTAAAACACTGCAACTAGCCTTTCAAGGGCTGGTTTACAGAGGACACCTTGTACTGTATCCATGCCCGTCAATATTGTGCAAGGGGTTTAATTATTGGAGCCAAATTCCACTCTGAACAAAATGTTCCCCATCATGTCTGACCGCCTTCCCTTACTCTTCATAGTTGTGGTTATCCAGTGACTTCACTGAAGGTGAGATAGACTCAACTGTCATGCAGGAGAGATTGACTTAAAAAGAAAAACAGAAAAATATGCATTGGCAGAGCCAAAAAAATGAACTAAATAAAATCAATTGAATAAAGAAAGTACTTTGAAACTAAATTTAATATTTTGCCAAAATCAAATTACATTAAAGGCATTTGAAGAACTGTGGCCAAAACCACCCTGAGTGGTTAAAAATATACGTGCACACACGGAGTCACTACCTGTGCACGTCACCATGTGTTACTAAGGTTTCATCAACTGTTCTTTCAAATTTCTTCATTTCCCAGAAGTAGTTGCAACTAAATAATGACACAAGCTACCCCATTAAACTGCTATAAATAGCAGCTTGGTGTTGTCTTGTGGTTTAACAGTTGGCCACATCCTGTTTCTGAGATTCTCACTTTGCCGACAGAGTACATAGATGAAAACAGAGGGGCCAGTGTGTTATCTTTTTTTTCTCTTTATCACTTGTTTCTTCAGAATGGAACATCATTGGGCATGCCAATGGAAAATATCAGTTGATATAGTGCAGAAAAAACACCGTAGTTAAATTGTGGGTGGAGGAGACGTCACAATTTTTTTTTAAAGTGACTGAAAAGAAGAAAGGAAGCCAGTGCTTTCCTCTGAGAAAAATAAAGGGTAAATTTGTGGCTTTTTGCCACTGAGCTGTTGGGTTTTCCCTTTCCTCCTTCAAAATCACCTGGAGCTGTTTTCTCACCTCAGCTAACAGAGAAGAGCAGCGACAGTAAAATTTGATCATTTAATTGTTACATGTTCTTGCACTTCCTCTATGTCCTGCAATGGCAGCGCTAAAAATAACCTCAGCGTGTAAATGCCTGTTTAGCCCGGAGTGGAATAGAGCTGAAAACAGGCAGCAGTGTTGGCACAGGTTGGGTTTTTCCAATGGGAGTTCCTCCTGTTTAGGGAGGTGAGTCCCAACCAACCTGTGTGTGTGTGTTTGTGCGTGTGTGTGTGAATAGGTGGGTGTTGTTGGCTGATATTAGAGAGCAGGGCATGATATTATAGGTGTGTGGCCTGCTTAATTTATCTTACTATATTAATCATAATTAAAAGTTTCATTTATCCATTTCCATATAGGTTTTTGTCTCCATCCCTGGTAATAAATGTTCATATTGCTGTGGTGGTTCTACACCTCATTTCCCACAGATCAGTTCAGCTGACATCAGTGGAATAAGCATGCATTTTTTCACAATTCATCCACACCATAGCTACAGCTAAATGTGGCATTGTGCTAATTACAATTCACAGGATTGAAATTGTCTGGTGATAAAAGGACTCCGTCTTGTTCTCTCTTAGTGATGTTTTCGTCTTGATCAGCGCTGATGCGCCGTTCACCAAACAGTATCTAGTGATAACAAACGGCAGGCCTGCTTTGGGCCTCAGAGTGGGTGGACTTCCTGTCTCGGCTCCTTACTGCAGATGGTGGTTTCACCAGAATCTCTGTGTCTACATCAGCCCACTTTATCACAGCAAGCTTCATGACTGAGGAGCTTCTTGTTTTCGTTGAGCCACAGGGCTCGGGGTCCTCGCCATCTTCACAGTCACTTCCCTCTGTTTTGCCAAAGAACACAGAGCAGATAAAGGCAGGGGAGTGATCTGTGTCTGCCCGACTGTGGGAAAGGCGCGGGCACAGGAACTAGAGCAGGAAAGACAAGACGGTGACTTGAAAACAGAGATGTGTGTACGCTGCCGATATGAGTTTTAGAGGCTGGTAACGACAGTGATATGTTTGGATTGCAGGGACTGATATCCAGTATTTTTCAACTTGACCACATGTATGCCAAGTATTCAGGGTAGTATTGCCTCATGTGACATGATTAATTGGTGGCTGCAAGCGCTGAAGAGTTGCATCGTCTTCAAAGTGTCAAGTGTTTGGCCATGTTTCCATCAACTTATTTTAACGTGCACGTTGCAGTATCACATTGAAAAGGTTGATGGAAAAGGCCAAATCAAGGTCCATAGTCCTAAAAATAAACTAAATGAAAGGGATACTCCATTGATTTAGTATCATGTACAGTATAAAGAGAGAGAGAGATTTACAAATGAATGGTCAAAATTGAAGCACCTGTATTTATTAAGTGTAATAGTTTTTTAATGAATTGCTATTCAGTGTGACTCATTTATAATGAAGCACAACTTCTCTTTTCTTTCCACAGTTAACGAGATCATCAGGAACGACCTCTCCAGCATTTCCGTGCACACTCACGCATAGACGTCCAGAAGTCTTCTGCAGCAGCGCGCGCACACACACACACACACACAAACACACACACTCAAACAGCAGCAGCATCAACAAAACAAGGACAAATAAAACATAGAGATCCAGATGATGAAGAATAAAGTTTTGACCAGGATCTTCCACCTGACCATCGTTGCCATCAGCTCCTCTTCACTCAAAGACTCGCTGCAGACTCACATTGACAATCACTGGCAAGCTCCATTTGAATAAACAGATGAATGTTATATTTACAAAAAGGGAAGTGGTATCAGGGGCAAAGTACAAGACTACACTTGCCTTAATTCACAGCAGATATTCTTTAGTGGACCAAACAGCTCAATGAGACTGAATTACTTCTATCGTTGACAAATGACAATCTTCATTTCGAGTGTGATCTTTATGTTAATGCATGGACAAGTTAATGGGACAACAAGTGTCATGCTTCATCACTTTGGTTCATTTGTTTGTGCAGTCAGTCCGCAACAGCCAAATTGGTGCCTTACAGCAGTGATACTGATGGCAAACAACAGCAGCAGTCACACAAATGCAAATGGTTCATTGTAACCCAAAGTGGAAGTTTTTATATGACCTTTTTGTATCATTTCAATGATTTGTTTACAGGGAAACAGAAAAAAAAGGCTGGAAAATAAATAGGGAGTATGTGAATAGATTAGAATTGTATTTTTTCTTGCTTCCTCATTATTATCTCATTGTTCATTTATACTGAATGTTATTGTATGATATTCTTTTTGTATAAACATGTATTTGAAAATGTACTTATGTATGCCTTATGCTTATATCATGCAGTTTGCTATTTAGCTTTCCCTTTTCCCCCTGATATGATTTGTACCATCTCTGCTACCCTGCATTATGCTTTTCACCTTAGTGCCTATTTTTTTATCATCCTGCCCCGGTCTTCCAGTCCTCCCATCCGAACCATGACATAATGATGCACAGACAATCAGAGAAGTATATAGCACATATCCTATGACAACAGTTCCTGGTTGCAGGAACTTATAAAGGCAGGTATCAGAATTTTCTTCTCCCCCACCTATGATAGTTGAACAATGGTATGCTTGCCTGCTGAATTGAAATGAGAATATTCCTGGACAATATATATTTGTCTGTTACTTCTTGCACTGCAGGTTTGCTTGTAAATAGGCACAGGGATAATCTAAGTATGCCACAGGCTCAGTTTTACTCATCATTTGGGTGATTGCGCTGAGGAGTTGGCAGGACTGTTACTTACTGTTGGCAATAATTGATCTGAGTAGACCAAAGGATTTTATCTTTGGTGAAATTATTGTCCAAGTTTCCTTTTTCTGTCGGAGACTTTAGTGTAGAGTGGCTCCCCGTACAAACAAACAGACAAAGAAAAAAAAAAAAAAAAACAGAACACAAGAAAACAAATCAAAAACATTATGCACTTTACCGCAGAAACAGAGCAGACTTTCTTGCTTCCAGACCAAATATTGTAGATTGATTTCCACTGTCGTGTCACAAACTGACCTACATCCACTCTTCTTCCACACAGCTGCAATCTTTCCCATGTTATCTGTCTTTTGGAGCATGCACATCGTAACAATGTTGGGGATCATTTAGCTGAGACTAGCTTACAATATAGCTTCCTAATACATTTTTGGACTTATAGTATAATAGCATGACTAAACTGTATGAATAAGGTTTCTGTTTTGTGCCTTACTCTCTTTCTTGGCTACAAGATCATTGCAACTCTATAATGCTTTTCTGTGTAGGCACAAGGTGAAATATATTTCTCTTTAATATGAAATATTTATGAAAAATGAAATGTGTTTTAAGTGCATTTAATGTGTTCTAAACAATGAATTAATAAATGGCATAATGGTGACCATACATACCCATGCTCTGTGTTACTATGGTGTTATATTTAAGTTTGAGCAAATACACTGCTGATTTTATAAGCCTTTTCACATAGCTTTTTGAAAGCCAAAGACCTTGGTTTCAACCATTGATATGGCATCTAAACTAGTTCTTGGTCATCTGCATGACAACCTTCAAACAAACATATTTCTCCCCCTGGAATGCTGAAATGTGTGCATCACGTTGATCCCTATAGTATGGATCATTGCAGCCTTGTTTTAAGCCTGGTGGTTTTTCAGAAACTCAGCCTATTCATTTAAAATAATACATGTTCTACTGAAAAAATATTGAATCAGTTGGTAATGGATTCAGTCAATTTTCTCACTTTTTCCCTCAGTTTATACTAAAAGCATTCTTTGACTATTATGTTCACAGCCCTTATGGCTGTGCTTTAGTTTTAAGGCCTTCACTGTAACTTGGCTGACTGGTATTCTTGTGTTATAGAACATGAGCATAGTAAACCTCAGATTGTTCCAACCTGTATGTATATCCCTAATAAAACCTGCAAAGGAGAGAGTTTGACAAGAGAGGGAAAAAAATGTTTTTCTTTGCCCACTTTTTTTTTTGGCACACAGTGTATCACACTTAGTGTTAATTTAATTTTTACCTTCATTCATTTTACCTACAGTGCAGTTTACTTTTACTTCATTACAATTCTAATTGTGACACAGTAGTTATAGGCACTATGTCTTTTACATGTTAGATTCATTTCATATTGCCTGCAAAGAGGCAGATCTTGTCTTTCATGTTTTTTTCAAACTGAAATACAAACAAACCTACACTGTACTTCAGGAGGATAAAGGTGCTGATATGCCAAATACAAGCAGAGGCCTGCGTGTTTTCCGGTGTGTATTGTTAGTGGTGGCTAGTTATGAGTGAAACAGCTCCTCGCCATGGGAGCTTTGCCATGCTCCTGTGTACCACCTGCCAGTCCTCCAGACTTTTTCCATCCAGCAAAGTTATGAAGCGCCCATCCCCATAGTGACAGAAGGCAGGTCTAGGCGGTGCTCCCCTGTATGACCGTGGTAAGCCAAAAATAGCACCACTATTTACAGATGCAGTCACGCCCCTTTTTCCTGGCACCCTGTTCTTCTTACCTTAGTCTTCCTCTGACAGCGCAGTACCCTTTGACACAGTGGAGAGATGACTCTGGGCCATAGTTTCCACCGAAGTAGCAGTCAAGTAGGGAGACTTAACCAAAGCAGTGGAATATCCATGAAAACAAATGGAGCTGCTGTCAGTCTATAAATCTACTGACATCTGTTCAAAGATGCATCCGTTTGTTTTTTTTTTCATAATTGAAAGTACAGAACCTGTAACGAGCAATGCTTTTTAAAAATACTTTGTGTAATCTTTCTATATGAGCAGCAAAGAATGAATTATGCATGCTTAAACAGTGAATGCTCACAAGGTTTCTCAGTCAACCTTGCAGTATATAGGCCAATATGTGTACATTTTACATGTTTTGCAAAGCACTCTGGGATGCATTTCTTGTATGCTTATGTGCTTTCTTGCGAAGAGTTAGATAAGAAGATTAACACCACTCTCATGAACAGAGGAAAAGGATAGCGTCAATCCAAAGGTTACAAATTCTGCTTATCAATACATATAAAGGTCACTAACAAACCCATCATATTTGATTGTTTGAGCAGTTATTGTCGGGACTATTAAAGCCCAATTCATTTTTTTTTTCTTTTTTTCTTTTTTTGTCTGCTACAGCATCTGCTTTGTAAATCACTTGTCCTGTTCAGAAAACATAATGCACCCCCTAGTTTCTCATTAATTCAATGGAACACCATAGTATCTGTCTACATAGATGGAGACCTTATTCTGATTCAGCCAATCAAATCATGCATGAAGCTGCACCATCAGTGTTCTACCACTCAAACATTCACCCGGAAAAGTGCACCGCTAATATAAGTTTACAGGCTTTTTTTAAAAAAAATAATGAGATACATCATGCTAATCAGTGATCTTTAGAGGTGCTGCTCGGCAGATTTTGTTACATTTGGATAGTTTGGTCTCTCTTTGTGTTATGCTAAACTTAGCAAATTTTCTCCCATGTGTAACTTCACACAGTGAAAGTACTGTACTGTGTAAGTAAGAGCTTGAATGTTTGAGAGCAGGATGCATACTCTGACCGCACGGATTCAAATAATGTGTGGTGTTGTTCACACAAGTTGCATTAGAATGGATGGCTTCAATGCATCACATTGTACATTGTTTTCATGTAGTCAGAGAATAGCTTGTATTTCAGTGTAACAGGAAAATCATTTTATTGCAGCTCATATCTGATACTGAGCAGACATTTTCATAAAGAATAATCATGCGTTGCTTATTTGACATCAGAATTTTTTAGGTAACTATGGCCTCTTTGGCTTTAGTAATGAGGTTATGTACAAATGTTTTCTAGGTCATTTGCAGGATTTGTGTTCTTCTCTGAACTTTAAACAAACAGATATTTTCCTGCTGGAAATTTGATGCATATACGTAAAACTTCCTTTTTCCATGTTTTCTGTGATCTTGACAGGGAAAACCTGGAAAATCCAAACTGATGTTTTACTGAATATATTTGTCATGCACACAGCAGTCGTGACTGAACTCAGATGAAGATTCCACCGATTGCCTGACCAAATGATCAAATGGCTTGATTGACTGATCATCTGCCTGGCTTACTGACGGACAGACTGACCGCCTTCCTCAGACCATACATCCCTGCAGTGGTGACAACAGCAAAAAAGCAATCTCTGATCATAATGATTGCAGCACGTGCCATTTTCTCCCCAGGGTCCACATGCACACAGCACCTGGCAGAGGGCACGACTTAGAAGTTTCATTGTACAGATTTATAGTGTCTTTACGGTCCCGCTTCCTCCCCCCTTGTATTCCCACAGAGCCCTTGATTTGAGCTTTTATAAAGTGAGTGCATAGGCACGGTGCTAGAGCTCCTGCCCTCGTCTCTCATCAGCCATCTGCAGGCAGTAAATCCTCAATATACCTCTGTTATGAAGGGCATGTTGAGAGAACCATGGGGGTGGCTTTAAGAGATGCTTTAAGAGATAATTGCTTGACCATACTCAAGGACCTTTGATAGTTTTGTCCAATAAGCCAGTTCAACATTTGATCTTTTTGGTCCCTTGGGTCAATCTTTTGCGATTTTCTTTTTCTTCAGAAACATGTGTAACAGACCATCTTATCAATTACCCTTAGGATGATAAAGAAGGAAGGCGAGGACCATCTGTGGATTTAAGCATGTGTTTACATGTGTTTTTTTAATCTGTTTAGGGTGGGGTTTTGGGGCTCCACAGGTGTACACGGACCCCTTTCATGGGACTGTTTCACATGTGACAGGACCAGCAGATGACCCGCTGACATGGTCGCATCATTGCAGACCCACAGACAAATCACCATTTTAAAAGACACTTTAAGAGACCCTCAGAAAGGCAACCAGATGGGGCCTGGAAAATCCTGTGCCGTCTTTTATTCTCCATCTGCAATCATTCAGCTTGATTCGCTCTCTCTTTTGTGATGCGTGAAATGTTGTGCGAGGATTTATAAAATTTAGCGGCGGGACAGATGTTTGCGCTTAAGAAATGTGAAAAGTGAGAATTATCTTTAAGGGTCTGTTTATATGATCACAACACGTGAGTTCTCTGTTCTCCACATCAAAGTTGTTGCATTCAAGAGCCCTTTCTAGTTCACTCTATTTCTTCATCAAAAAAAGACTCCAAGATATCCTATGCAATCCTTCTTCCACTGTTTGCTGTAAATGATTCGGTACATATGCAGAATGTTTATGTTGAAGTACATTGTAGCACACATTAGGGATGCTCTTAATGGGCTACAGTAAAAGCCCTTGCTAGTCAAGAGTTCAGGCAGGTGCAGACTCTTACAGTAGATAAAGGAGCCTGGCACTGGAGATGAGTTCACGACAATCACTGTGAGGCTTTTAGACGCCTTCTCCAAGCTCAATCTTCATTTCCCCTGACACTGATTTTGCAATAAGGATCCGGAGAAAAGGGGAATGTCCATCTATTCATTTTAATGATCCCTCATTATTGACTGCTGGCAGGGAGGGGGCGGGCAAAGGTAATGATTCTTTGTCTTTGCTGGCCAATCACTCCTCTTAAAGGAATAAGTCTCTAAATAAGGCCACTAATGGATGCCCAGTGTGACCTAAAGCTGACCCCACATGCAACCCATGCGAACTGAGTTCCCGACATGAGGGAGTGAGAGTTTGCTGCTTTAGCGGTTTCTTTTTTTTTTTTTTTTTTTGTACTGGGTTGGTTATGATTTGTCGAAATAGAAGGAGGATTGTAATCAAAAATGTCAAACCACAAATTCCACATGGTCTATAAATATTGACTTCAATACAAGAAGCTGTAGTCGTTATGCACTCATTTGAACCCAGATTATCAAAGCAATAGTCTGGTATTTTGGGAAAGTGGCTTAATTGCTTTCTTGCTGAGAGTTAGATAAAAAGATTGATACCACTCTCATTTCTGTGAGGTCAACATTAGGCATCAGCCAGTTAGCTTAGCTTAGCACACAGACAGGAAAACAGCTAGCCTGGCTCTGTTCAGAAGTAACAAAAATACCAGCACCCAACTTACCACTATCACATTATACTCACATTCAGCAGACTTGCGAGAAAGCGATCTTACATTTTAGAGCTCCAGAAAACACTGATGCGTTTCCTTTTCAGACTGTAGTTCAGGTGTTCTGAATTATATAAAAATCCTGCTGTGTGTACATATCACAACAAGCACCGATGTCAAATTATTTATCCATTACTTTAGTATTTATGCACGTGTGTGAGTGTGTGCGTGAGCATCTCGGCGAGTCTTAGCTGTCATCAGTCTGTCAAGGTAATGAACCCTACTTTACTGCAGCCTCCAACAGCTCTTTAAGGCATACTTCACACCACTGAAGAAATACACTCAGGTATTAGTTGTTTTGCCTGGATGGTCCGCTGGATGATGGGTGGGCGGGGATGTTATTAGGAGCATTCATCTACAAAGCTCCCCAAGCCATACTATACTGAAACTGACCACAAGACAACCCTATCATCCTCAAAGATTACCTGTCTCCTGCACTGTATATGAATGTTTTATCATAAAAGCTTTTCTTTTTTGCTAAGTGCCTCCTTGAGTGTTTGCTTTTAACTTTTGATTACTTTATGTCTTGTTGCGAAGAAGAAAAAAGAAAAAGACATGGCCCATTTGAATATAATGGACTTAACGGGAAAGGTAGTCTCCCTTGCTTCATTGAAAGGATATATCGCGGTGGTGTAATCCAACGCAGTGGGTGTGAAAAAGTTTGCACAAAGTGGTAATTTCAGTGCCTTGGAGTCACATAGTTTTTATCTTGACATTGTCAAAAGGGCCAGGCAGGTGGAGAGAGTTGAGGGAAAAAACAGACATGACACAATCATATAAATAAAACAGTATGGCAGGCTTTGTATAGAATCCATATGTTTCCATCTGTGAGGAAATATAGGATGTCATGCATTACAGTGTAAAAAGACTCATTTACAACCATTAAAAGTAGCCCAATTCAGCATCTCTGCATTTGATGTGGTGGATCACATCTCATTTGGCTCTTTTTATATATGATAGCCCAGTTTTTTCTTTTATATAGTCATGAGTCATTCAGAAGAAAAAATATTTTTCTCTCGTTTGGTCTAGACGTTGAGGTTTCCAGCCCTTAGCCCCCCGCCTGCTCCTCTAGGCTTTACCAGACGTCGCGTTGTGAGAGGGGAATGGTCGATTGCATAACGGAAGGCGAGACTTGATCGTTCCTGGCCTTCTCACAAAATTCAATCATTCTCTGCATACTCCAATCCCATGACGGCCCATTAAAGAGCAGCGCGGGCTAGGATTTCCCCTCATGTGTTTTAAATTGAAATTACGGTCACAAAGTCTGCCATATGCATGAATCGAGGAAGACAGGGAGCTTGGGGAAAAGGTGATATCAAAATAGTTGGACTGAAAGCCAAAAAGACAAAGACATTTCAAGGAGATAAGGAAGAATGCAGTCCCCCCTTTCTCTCATTGTGTTACTTGTGTCATCCTGCCACCCACATTCATACCTGGCAGCATGTCCACCTGTCTGACTCTCAGTACACTTGGATCATTTCACAATGCATAAAAGGATCCGTTCAAATGTTTTTTATTTGACAATTTCAGACAAACATATTAAAATGGACCTAATCTTGAATGTTTCTCCATACTGAGAGAGTTACCTGTTGCTAAATCATTCCAAACAGGTCTGCAGCTTTTAAACTCAGCACACCATAAGTCATAGAAACTACGGGGAGAGATAAGGAGAATAGGTGAAGTATGAGACACCAGGAGATGATGACCCCAGATGTTTTCTGAGGAACCACTGGGATCTGAATCAGACTCTGACTAGCCATGAGTTCCTCATTCCTATTTGTCCCAGTGGACTGGAGGAAGGATAAAGACACACACACACACACACACACACACACACACACACACACACAGATAAGACTCTCTCTGATTTAGTGTGAGGAGGATATGATGCAGACATGACCTGGGCAATCACCCCAGAGACGTGCATCACTCCTCCATCTAAAGTGAGGTTGGACAATTTCTCTACACATTCGGAAAAACCCAATATAAGGCTGAGAAGTTTCTGTTTATGTTTTTTTTTAATCAAGTTTAATCTGTTGATACTGAATCATTTAGCAAATGTGACTTCTTAAAACAAATTTTAAGTTATTTTTCAGAATTATCTAAATGTAGAAATTTAATTTAACCCTGCAGATTAAAACTGCAGCATTACATGAATCTTGAAGCATGACTGCAGCTACTATGTGCAGCAGCCTCAGTTCCTCATGAAGGTCTTTTAATCATACAGTGACATCTAGTGTTGAGTTCAAAGATGTGCAGGCTACCAATGCTAATTAGTTGTTCAATGGCATATCATATAAAGACAATGAGATTCCATTGATAAGCAGTATGTACAATACACCAATATTTCATGATAAATTGTCTTATATCAGCAAGAAAACCATCCACTGTTTTCAATGGCAAACCAGAGGAATACATTACCTTTCAGATATTAAAGAAAAAACGCTTTTATAGCTTAATTAGAAATGGACTTCTAATTATCTTATCAATTACACTGCTACAACAAGCTGCGAAGTACCTTGGAATTATCCACTGTCAGCACGTGGCTTGTTCATCTGGCTTTTCATTTTATATCTATAAATATGCAATTGGTAATGCACCGGTATATACAAAGATATAGTGTCTGTATGGAATAGAGATCTATTGAAGGTGCTATTCTGTAAGAGCTGGCCACCTGTCAAATTCATACTCCAAACAAACTGGGTGCAGGTGGTGATGGTGATGGTGGTAGTAGTGTTGGTGATAAAAATCAAAATGAAATATTTGTTTAACTTTCTACACTTACAGTTACCAACTATTACTATGAAAGTGACAAGAGGGGTGGTCCAGACTGCAGGCACAGATGAATGGTGTGTGTTCATGTTTTTCTTTTTCATCATTTTCCCTATACCTCTTCATTTTCTTTAATTATATTTTCCTCTATCACGGTAGTAGTAGATGGGGGCAATGCTGTTTTGTGATTCAGATGTGTTCTTTTCAGCTTTTCAGTGGTACCACTTTAACCAAAACGCACAACAGAAGATATCAAGAGAGGTTCATGCAATTCGTGCCCCCCTCCTACTGTCCTATATGCACTGGCATTGACCCCGCTCTGATACTTTCTGACCCTGTCCCCAGGATAAGGCCTTCTACCCAAGGTAGGTTAGAATAAGGGGTACGACTAAGAGGATTTGTAGTATAATGCACTTAGAGGCAACAATAAAACAAGTGTTTTATTTGGTGTTGTTGAACACTTATGTAACACATACAAAGCAAGTTATGATGCTAAACAACCATGAACACAAAAAAAAGCACTAATCTTTCAGTGTCTCAAATTAAGGCACGTTTTGAAGCCTACAGTACCATAAGTTCTTAGAAAAGCAACATCAATCAATTATACCTTCACATAACATTAACAGTTCAAGTAAACTGGCTTTGACCTCTGAATTTAGAAGGAAGTAGAAAATGCTCAGCAACAATATGGTGTTGTGCACACATTGACAATGTATTTAGAACTCTTAAATACACTATACAAAACGTAAATCTACTATCTGATTCTGGTAAGAGCAAATCTATTAAACAACATCAGGGAGTGATACTGTTGTAGATAGACAGCTGTGACCTCTCAGCTCTGTTGAAACAAATACTGTATGTAAAGCTCGTGACTGCAAGGAGTTTAGTGCTACTAAAATAAGGACAAATTTCAGTGTTGTACAGCAGTGTTTAACTTAAACATACTCACTACATTGGACATTTGGTGTTGCAAGCATCACCTGACTTGAAAAGTCCATAGACACTGACCAATGGGAACATGGATATAGCGCCAACCATAGAGCCCAACTGCACTACAGCCCCACACCACACGAGGGCACTGTGGCCCTCATCCCTAAGAATCACGCCAATGATGACCTTCACATAGGACAGGGTCAGGACAAACAGTATCCAGGTCAGCACCTGCAACACAGCAGAGGTGAATATAAGACATTACAATGATCTGAGATTCCTTACTTGTTAAACAGCTAGCTCAGTGGCTTTCAGTGATTTGCCATCAGGTTGGGACAAGAGGTTTTGTCTAAATCTGAATCAGTTGACCAGTTAGTTCCTCCTCTCTTTTGGAAGTACCAGTTATTTTAAAAAGCTGCTGCTGTGTTTGGCTGCCGTTATCAGGCCATGATAACTGACACACCAATCAATAATTTTGTGCGTAAAACATCTTATTGCATTTTATCTTAACTATTTGGGAGGATTTTTTGTATGCTACTCGCCGCTACTAGTTTTAAAATCATCTCATTATTTTAGCATTTTTTTTTTATTGTTTACTCTGCTTTACTGATAAGCACTTTATAACTCTGTTTAGAAAAAAAAAAGATATAAATGAAGTTGTTATATGTGATACTTAAAAAATTGCACCCATCAACAATGGAGAAACAGAGGACATAATACATTCATAACAGAAAAATCAACCCAACCAACAAGAAGTAGACTCGCTTGCTAACTGATACCTGCTCACTTGCTATTAGGAGTGTGTGAGCCCATTGACTGAGAGTTAGCTGCATGATTGTTCTTCAAGTGTCACTATGCTATGACAAAAGTCATTGGTAGCAGATACAGGGGCTGGTAGTATAATGCAACCCTATAAAAGAGCCCCAGCAGATATAAACTTGATTCAACACGTCTGGGAATTCATGTTTTCATAACTGTAAGACAAACATGATTTGACGGTATTGCCTTAATCATGTCAGACAGAACTGAGTTGAAGTGACTTGATCATAAAAGCTGCCAATCACTCAACACTCCCAAATCGGAACAAATCTGAATGCACATGTGACTATGACAGGTGGGTTGTACTTTCAGAATATGAGATTAAAAATAGTGTGCCTTATAATTTGAAATTCTACTTAAAATATCTTTATTTTATTTATCAAGTCATGAGAAGAAAGAGTCTTACTATCACTGCAGTTCCATAGGCACTGTGGACCAGCAGGGGGCAGGGACTAAGAGCAGCCATGGCCATGATGTAAGCCCCAAATCCAGTCCCAATAATGGTCAAAAAACCCATGAAGATGAGAGACCTGGAGGCAGAAAAACGATGCAAGTGGTAAAATTGAGCACAACAGTTACACTTAACCGCTTTGTTTGTTAGTTTGAACTTTATGGTGTGACCTCTACACTTTACAGTGTAACGAAGCCCATCCATTCTTGCACAGACAGAAAAAAAATGCCTTTAAATAAAATGCTCATTTCATGTAAAGAGATGGTAAAACTAATCATTCTTACCTAATGGGCATAAACATGGCGATGAAGCAGGCTACTGGGTTAGCAACAGCTGCCATGGTGGCAGCTAGATGGTAGGCCTTGTTCCCATAAGGCAGACAGGAGTAAGACTGGACTGAAGGCAGCACAGCGTTGGTCAGAGCATTGACCCAAGCCAGCGAGATGAAGATGAACAACACCTCGAGATTGCTATATGTCCCCCTCCCAAAAGAGCTCCTGGGTTCCCTCCTGACGGCTTCCAGGGGACTGATCATAGGCTTCTGCTCTGGAGTCTGAGCGTGCAGAGACAGACCTTGCTCTCTCTTCCCTGGGGCCAGATCACCACTGAAGTAGAGGTCATTATTTCTCTCACGAGCCACAGCTGGGTGATGGTTGAGTAGGATGAAGGCTACCAAGCACACAACCATCATGGCACTGAGGAACAGAAAGAAGACCTGCGCAGAGAATTTAGCTGGCTGATAGACGGCTTTTAGCATTGCACTGCCATCCAAAGTGGCATTATCAGCAGTTTTGTTGACTGTGCCAGCCAAAGTGGCATTCTGACAGTGGACTACACCAACACCTTGAATCAGAGCCACCAGTGCAGGCACCAGACCACTGAGACCTTCACCTACGAAGTACGTGGTGAGGTACTGTGGACGCAGCCGCATCATGAAAGGCAGAAAGGTCACAGAGGAGGTGCAGTCCACCACAGACAGCAGGAAGCTAAGCAACAAGAGGGGCACACTGTGCGAAGATCCCCCGATTGTCACTGTGTGCCTCCAGAAGAAAGCCAGCAGGAATGTAGCGATGATCCCCAGGCCTACAATGCAGTAGATGACTGGCCGCTCATCTAGCAACCCTGGGCGGAAGCGGTGCATCAGAGTGACAAAGAGAGGACCTATGTTGGCCATCTGGATGAGGACTGTGAGGTAGGATGGCAGATACCAGCCCTCTGGGATCTCCGGGACGACCAGGGGGAGCTCCACCCACATCCCGTTGATCGCCACCCAGGAGCCCATACCAAATAGGCATGCCAGCACGTGAGTCAGCAGCGACATGATGGAGTGATGATGATGGAATGAGGTAAATCAGGAAACGTAGATCTATACAATTTGAAATACAGAGACAACATTGGACCATTATTTATCAGGAGAATGCAACACCTTACTGAACCCTAACCACAAAAAAGTAGGTTTTTTTTAATAAAGGTAAAGTTCTTGCACTTTCAGCTAACTGCTAATGTCAGGATGCTAACATGGTACTCAAAATGTCTATATTGAAAGGCTGCTATACAGTGATGTTTACCATGGTTATCATCTGATAGTTTAGCATGCTGACATGCGAACATTAGCACGAAACACAAAGTGTAATTGAGGCTGATGGGAATGTCATAGTTTTGCAGGTATTTAGCCATCAAATTAAAATATTGACGTGATGATGACCCTAGATGAGATAGTAAGGGATCAGGGATGAGGAAGTTGTACAATTCATCCTGAAGGGAACATTAATGTCAAATAAAAGTTCATGACAGTTCATCTGGTAGTTATTGAATGTTCAATACTGACAGTGTTTTGAGGATGATGCTTGCTTACTACATTATGGCAAAATATCAAGAGAAAAAAATGTTTCAATAAATAAGCATAGTACACTGTTTGATTTAAATAAGTATAATATATCAATATTAATGTCAGAGATTGTTTACTAAGTACAAAAGCATGCCCATGTGGCTGGGATTGACCTTCCCAGTCTCCCTCAACTCTGCTTCTTATTCCATCCCTCTCTCACGTGGGATGCTTGACCTTTCGCATACTGACACACTGCTCCCATAAAAAGCACCATATGGTTGTGGCATAGACAGGTACACCAAAGGGGAATGATTATGAAAATGAATGAAGCTGTGTAGTAAAACTCCATCACAGCAGTCATTGTGAAGGACTCAAATGTAAACTATAAACAAATAGGAAACTTTCATTTATACTATAATAACACACTGGCATATTTTTAATTCCAAGGTTTTCTGGTGTGTTTCAATGGGACAGTAACAAAGAAATAATATATATAATATCCTGTACTAAACTCAAAGAAAACAACAGTCATGTGTATCAGTAATATTTTGAAACAAGGTAGTACTGCAGAATATGCTGCCCAAGTGAGGTAAACGTGATAAAACTTCCTGTTCCTGTTTCCAGATCTAAAACTGCATAAGCATCCCGGTTCCCTTTCTTTCTTCAACATTGTAAAGGAAGTAAATGAACGAAGGGTTGAGTCTTGGGTTCCGGGATAACCACGGAATCCTATAATCCTTACCCCCCTTCATACATAAACTCTCCACAGTTCTATAAGGTGTCTGAATATATCATCTTACCTTGCTCAGATCATAGCCATGAAGAAACTGCTTTCTTCCCTCTTTTCCTTTCAAAAACAGTCAGTCCATTGTGGCCACATTTATATCTGTTACATCAACCCCTAGTGTGTGCATTCCCTCCCCTTTTCATGCCCACACAAACACATTTGCCACAGGCTTAGATTCTGCTTCCGTGTCTGCTGCACTTGCAAAGGGAGGGACTGCACATGCGCACATGTCTTGCACCACCATGACACTTTGATCGTCCTTCTATTGGAGCGTGGTTTCAAAATCTGAAAACCATGTGCTCTCTGAGTGCCTAGGAGCTCAGCAATAGGAGGGAAGAGAGTGAAGGGGGAGGTCTCAGTGAGAACAGCTCCTCTTCTTCCTGTTCCCTCCCCCAACCAGCATACGACCTTGTCACTTGCCCTCCTTTAAACACACAGGCTGCAGTGTGAGAGAGAAGGGTGAAGCAGCTTTTGGTGTCATGCTCAGTCTTGTCTAGTGCTCAAAATTTTGTACTAGATATTGGATACAACATGTTGACTTTCCTTCTATTCCTCTGGCCCTGTCTGTGTATTTTTATGCTGAGTCACTCACTGTGCCTGAAGTGCATTGCATGTGGGTTTGCAAATCTAGTTTGACAATCATCTTTGGTGTGAATACAATTTATCAACTAAAAAGACCAGTCTGTCAAGTTCAACTTCAACAGCACATACACACACACACGCCAGTGCAGTTAAGAATTACAATTTAAATCATTGAAAACATACAGTATGATGTTTGTTTTAAACATCCTGAATATGACAGCTTAGTAGGCCAACACTGCTCATTTTCAATCAGCCACATTTGACACAGAGTTACTGTCTGGCAAAGTGCAGTTGTGGTAATGTAGTAGTGTTCTCAAGTTCAAAGTAAGTATAAGTGTACACATGGTCTTAAACTACAGATATCTTAAAACCACCAGCATTACTCAGAGGTACACCAGGAGCCCGATAGAGCAGAGGCCAGAA
Source organism: Chaetodon auriga (assembly GCF_051107435.1). Taxonomy (NCBI): domain Eukaryota; kingdom Metazoa; phylum Chordata; class Actinopteri; order Chaetodontiformes; family Chaetodontidae; genus Chaetodon; species Chaetodon auriga. The sequence continues at coordinate 9,032,177 of NC_135081.1, forward strand.
GCATTTGGCCCTGAGCTTCTCAACCCAAAAGGAAGTGGTAATGGAGGTAGTTTCAAAAGTTCTGCAGGGTGTCTGGTTGCCTCCTCCAAGTACCACCTTTAGTATGCTGTGCCCTCCCAGCAGCTCAATGAAATGACTGCTGGGGCTACAAAGGCTGGGTCTCCTCTGTCTACCCTGCATCATTACCTCACAACTTACACAGAAGTGCGAGCTTACCAGACTGCTACTGATGAAAGTTCTGCTGCCACGGCAAGCCAGGATACTTTTTTTTCCCTTAGTCTATGATAGCAAAGATGTAACTGAGGAGCCCGTCCTGTAGGAGGATCCACAACTGACCACCAAAATGCCCTATCAGCTCATCTGACCCCTCCTCCCAAACTTGCTGGATGAGCTGGCCATCAGTGTGGCCAACACAGGGGACAATGTGCACATGTGTTTTAGCCACACTAGGGATGTTGTTAGACATAAATTAACAGGCTTAGATTTTATATCTATATCTATCTATCTATCTATCTATCTATCTATCTATCTAAATACATATTGCACAATGCTTTTTAACTGAGAAAAATGCAGATACAATAGAAATCTCATGGAGCTTGGCTGGTTGAGTTGAGATAGATGAGGACAGTTGCTAAGCACAAGACCTTATACTTGTTGATAAGAATGCTTGGTCTGTGTGTGTGTGTGTGTGTGTGTGTGTGTGTGTGTGTGTGTGTGTGTGTGTGTATGTGTGTGTTTCCAAAACTCTAAACTAGAACATTTTCCTCATTTTAAGGTTACACAACTTTGCATAAAACACTGTAAACTGTCTGATCTCCCCTCAGCACTTTAAATTACCTCTATTCATCATTCTAAATTAGACAAGATACCACCTACCTGCCTGTGGGAATGCAAGCGTGGAGTCTGTTCTGGTGAGAAGTTACACAAGTGCAGTGTGTAAGTTGAGGGTTGCTCTGTTCAGAGGCATAACACCCCTTCGGCCTTGTGATGTTTCTGTCTGCAGAGTTTGCATGCACATGGAGTTGAGTGCTTTGTACTTTACAACTCTGGATCTCTGAATCTGTGTCATGTGACAGCAGAGGGCTGAGCCAGGGGTCCAGTTTGAGAACCAAAGTCCTCAGCAGCAGGGGTGGGTAGAGGAAGGGAATGAGAAAAGAGGGAGGAAAGAAAAGTATAGAGGATGGATAGAGGAAAGAGAGCTTAGAAAATGTTGCAAAGAAGGTAGGAAAAGGGAACATACAGAATCTGATGAGTGTACTCCATGAGCACGGTGGTTTTGTAGGGTGGGCAGTTTAGCCAACCAGAAGATGACTTTGGACAGCTTTCTGTGCTCTCTGAGTGGGTGTTTGGTTGGGGTCAGTCTGGCTTTGTTCAGCATGAATTCCAGCCCAAATGAATGACTCCTGTTGAGCAGTAACTTCATGGTATTTCATTTGACTGCCCTTGCACCCACGTCTGCACTGCCTTGTACGACATGTTTCCTGTCACAATAAAGTAAATTACTTTTGAAACAGTCAATTAAAATGATTTGAGCTCTCCAGGATATGGGATTAAGTTTTGAACTAATTTTTACTGTGAACTGGTTGTTCCAATCAAACGTTAATTAAAACTCTGTTCTTGCCTGTTCCAAAAAAATATTTTTGTTCAACTTAACTAAATCATACTTTTTCTCTAATTGCCCTTTGTAATTTTTCAAGTTATACACCACATTTAGCAAAGATATCAATTTAAATTACATCAAAAGTGTGTGTGTGAGATCAGTCACTCGAGTGGTCTACATAATGAGCTGCAGTTCTAATAACGAGCTATTTGCATTGTCCTGCAAGAAAGAAGCCTGGTCTTGAAATAACAGTTTTTATTCGCACTATAAAAATTTATTCTCAGTGTGATGGACAGAACTCGAAAAGATTCAAGTGTAAGGCTTGCACAAAAAACACTGAATTGAAGTCCAAAAGCAGGACATGAACTGCAGACCACGATCTGAAACTATGTCCTGGAGAAGGAACACGTTAAACAGAATCCTTGCCATCTCCTTGGTATATGAGCTATCTTCGAAAAACAATCAATGACGAAGAGAATGACTGTGTTACCTTCAGACACCAGAATGGTGGATTGAGTCCTGGGAGGTGTATCAGGATCAAACAATCAGGACAGACAATCTGAATTGACATTTTTAGAGCCTGGGCATCAAGAGATGGAGAAGTTAAATTGATTAAAGAAATGAGGCTTCTGAAGAGCAGATGTGTTCTAGGTTGTTGAGGTTAGTCCAGACAAGAAACGGCTGTTCCAACCCCTCCAGCCAATGTCTTAATTCCTCCAGGGGCCAGTTTGAGGGCTAATAGTTCACAATTTCCTATGTCATAGTTCCTCTTAGAGGTTTCTGGAAAAAGAAACCACAGGGGTAAACTTTATTTTCAGAGTGATGGGACAGCACCTCAACATCTGAAGCGTGAACCTTGACCATGAACTGCTGTTTGGGGTCTGACAGTGACGATAGGTGCAGAACAAAACTGTTCTTTCTGGGTCTGAAAGGCTGATTCTGCAGCTGGGGTCCACTGGAATCTGTTTCCTGGACAAGTGAGCACATCAAGAGGAGAAACAATGGAGCTGTAATTGTGAATGAAATGTCTATAAAAGTTTCCAAATCCTAAAACACACTGTAACTGTCAGAAAGAACTGGGCTGGAGTCACTCAGAGACTGCACTTCCCATTGCCATAATGAAGGCCAGGATAGACACCTTCAGTATCCAAACCCTCACTGAGTATTGGGAGGACTTACTGGGTGACAGACAACAGGTGACATGTAAAACTGGTAGGTAGAGAGTAAAACAAACTGGAATCCAAGACGGTGGGTAAAGAGAGTCCAAACAACTGTTCATGCGATTCAGTCAGTAATGCAATAAAAACAACCAGGTTTCAATGTTAACTATTCTAATGTCCTTCACAAAACAAAACTACTGAAAAGTGTAATCATATAGTCTGTCATACAACTCCCCTTTGCAATTGCTTTAAATTGTCATGAAATTCTATTGTTTTTTGTCACTTCTGACAAAGCTATTTAATTCAACATACTCTCTGCTAAGTTGGTTATTTTAGTGCCTATCTTGATTAATTTTAAAGTTCTGGTTCTACAGTGTGACCACAGTATTTATGAAGATACTTGTGAAATCGAACATCTCAGCCGCTTCTGTACAGGTATGGACCATGGTTTTTCCCCAAAAGGTACCTTGTACCATTAACTCATGTCCAGCAAATTACCGCTTGATTTCCCATTCACCTCATTTGAAGGCAGTAACAGTGTGACTCATGATTTAGGCATGAGTTCCCTCTTTCAGTTTTATCTTCTGCCCAACGAATTTGCATGGCTGACCAGGAGAAACATAAACTGCAGCATCATTTTAATAGTCTTAATACAGCCTTATTACCCACATTGGAGCTGTGACATCACATCTTTGCATTTGACAATTTGTTGATTGGAAGGGTAATGTTACCATCTCTTTAAAAGGAAGAATCACTGCAAATCGTTATAAAGTTATCACCTTTACTGCATGAAAAAAACATGAGATTGGAAGATTGGACCAGTGGTGTTCATCCCTCCAGTAGAGCTCAACAGACTTAAAGAGTCTGTACCAAGGGGTGTTGAACATGGATGATGGCTGTAGCATGCCACAGCCCAGTCAGAAAGCATAGGTAAAATACAATATGTCACAGGATGAGAAGCTCCAAATCACCAAAGACATGTCTACTCTTCAGTTCAAATGATATCTGCTGATTGCATGACCTCTTTGCTCTGCTACACTCAAAGATATCACTTCATCCTAAGTCTATATATTCAGGAGCAAAACTTGCTGATGTCCAGTCACAGGACATTGTTATTTTGATAAGGCCTCAGGACTGTACAGGCACTCCTATGACCTGGAGTCAGGGTGAATGTTTGTGTAGAACTACAATACTCTGCTTTCTTTCTCAAAACTGCTGGGCTCTGTGTTTAAACAAATAAGTCTGTGTTTTTGGCACTGCGTGTACGGTGAAAGCAAGTCTGAAAGATTCACTTGTTAGACATCAACAGGAGGGCAGCTGGAGCTGGGCCTCCACAGATAGGATTTCTGCCTATGAGAACTTATCATTTAATAAGATACCAAACACAAGAGTATGTACACCTGACCTTTATCCTTATCCTGTTGTTATGGTGACTGGTGATGCATTCTTTCAACTTAATATTTGGGTACTCGTTTATCAAAATTTGTATCATAATGTGCGAGACAGCTTCACCTTTATGTGAATTAGACAAGTATGTGATAGCAGAGAAAATAATTAGATTATTTGGATGGTAATCCTTCCCTTCTCAACATCGCAGAAACATTATGTTTGGTTAGTTAGTGGTTAAAGCTGCTATCAAATATCTTTATAATAACAATGGATCCAATGTCAGTGTGTGACATAAAAGGGCTCACTCATTGTGTTGAAACTAGCAAAATAGCACATGAACGCAGCTAACGCAGCTCTGCGTAATACAAAGGGGGTAATGATCATGACAAATAGTTTCATTTTTATTACAAAAAGATTTATTTCTTATACAAGTGGACGTAAAATTAGTAGTGATATTCATCTAAAGTTCCTCTAAATTAGACATCAGGATGAGTGCTGGGTATAGAAACATTTACAGTACAGAAAGATTAGGATGCATAGCAATAGAAGTGAAATCTGGCCTTTGTATTTTTACAGTACAGTAAATTTTCAGCCTTCTCCAACATCAACACATTGAGTCCAAGAGGAACAAGTAGTTTATCATGTAAAAACATTTTTTGACTTTAAAAAATCCCTTTGACAACTGCATAGACCAAATGCAATTAGGTACATAAGCTACTGTCTTCAATCTCATGTAGATCTAGTTCAAACTTACACAAATACAAATACAGTAACTTTACACAGCTGATTACATATTATGAAGATTTAACTGCTCTGTCATGAAACCAGAGTTAAAGCAGGCTCAGTACAACACTGAACAGCTTTGCGGTAGACTGATGGTGGAGCTGCAGTTGTTCTTCTCTCAGGGAAAATGCATTTCCGTATTTTTTTGCTGAAACGATGCATATTGGTATATTCAGGATCATGAATAAACGCTGGTGGAAACGCATGTTGTGTCTTACATGTTTCTTAAACACCATTGAAAGTAGAATAATAGAATCAGGAAAAGAATTTCTTAATGGACTGGAGGTTTGAGGGGAAAAAAAAAAAATTAAGGCAGAAATATAGAAAATTAAAAAGTACACTTCTTTTGGAAGGAAAAAAACAAGGAAGCTAAAGGGGAGATTTCATTGAAAAAAAACTACACTGCTCAACCAGACATCACCTCCAGTGCATTCTCATGAAATGTTAATTCTCTTACTCATGACAACTGCCAAATTTCCCACTTAATTACAGTAGTTGGACACAGAAAAAGTGCATTTTTATGAAAAGAATGTGCTAAACAAAACTTTCCCAGGAAGTACAGAGTTATAAAGAAAACAAAACATCTACATTTTCACAGTAACGTTCCATAGAAATACAAGCATCCAAAGGCAAAACCAATCCTGAGAAAATAATCTCTACAAATCAACAATGACCTGTCATACATCAGTGCATTGTTCATTACACAATCTCCAGTGTTTAAAACATCCTTACAATAAAGAACAATAAAAATACATAATTTTCTGAAAACACGGTGTCAAAAAGGTAAAAGACAAAAACAGTGTGGCCCTGCCAACAATGTCATCTTCATGGGATGAAATAAAAACAAAAATATCACAAAGTTGAAGGACAGTTTACTGTACCATTCACATACTTAAGGTTTTGGTATATGTATTTTTGGATGCTAGTTGGAGCAATCAAACAGTACAACACCTTTACATCGATGTACAAATGTGTTCTTGCTTTATGTCACATTTAATCACTTGCACCACATTCCTGTCCATCTTTACAACCCCAAAAAACAACAAGCTGGAAAAAAAACAAAATCTGATTTAAGCAAGGTTCTGGGTATCATGCAATAAGCATCCATGCAGAACTTTATGATTCCTAATCACTATGCAATCAGATACTACTGTATAAAATTCAACAAGGGACAAAAAAATCTTTGTCTTGCATCTGGATTGACCTCCTACATGTCCACACAGAGAGCACGTGATCTTCAAACACATTTCTCAGAGTTAAAGACCCTTCAATATCACCTCGTTTGACCTTTGTGGTACTTTTCTGTCAGTGCGGGCTTTTCAGATGTGACAGAAGCGTTGTTTTTTGGCCCCTCTATCAGGTTACTTCTGCTTATCACTCCGTTTTGGGGCGCCAAGGCTGTGTTTGGGTTCAGCACTGCAGCATACACCTGGTGCTCAGGGGAAGAGGGAATCATGTGGGTAACCTCTCAGCTTCTTCTAGAAAGTGGACAAGAATTAAAGCAGACAGGGCAGAGGGTTAACTCAGCATCTCAAGTTGTAAGTCCTTTTCGTGTCTGTGTATCCAGTGAAAAATAAAATTCTGCAGAACGCATGACAAAGCAAATTTCGTTCAAAATAACTGAGGTGGTTGGCTGACCTGATGGCGAGGGAGAATTGTCCTCCCCTGTTGTGATAAACTGTAGATCAGACCCCAAAGCAGCAATGGAGCTCCTGGGTCGAATGCAGCGGTCACCTGAGAAACTTCTGCGGAGCAATGCCTAAAGCAAGACGTTAGACTAATTAGATTAAGACGTCTCAATGGGAAAATATCACAAAGTCCATATGAAAAGTTGCTACATGTAGTTTTTTTATGTTCCTTAAAAGCACATTCAAGAAAACTCAGTGTGTGTTGTTGTCTCAGTATTAATTTTATGTAGGATACGATTCTGCATTGTGATAAGTTAATGTTAAGACTAGATAAATGAATTTCCATTGAAAAATCAGGATGTTGCTGCAGCTAGTTGTAACTGCATACAGTTTTTGTCTTGCCTTGCGTGTCATGGGGCTGGTGGGGGCAGAGGCACTGCTGTACAGGCTGAGGCTTGAGTTAGACCTGCTGACAGCCAAACCCTTAGAGGAGCTTCCTGCTGGAGATAAGTACTTCGCCTTGATCTTCAGGTTGGTCCTGCCTTTCACTGTCAGAGACACAGCAGGGGAATTTAATAGAATATTGTCAAAAAAAAAAAAAAGTGGAATTTACAGTAGACGCTCCAGTAGTAATAGGCACCATCTACATAAATGATTGATGCAAGATGCCAATATAAGTCAATATATGTATATGTGTGTGTGTGTGTGTGTGTGTGTGTGTGTGTGTGTGTGTGTATATGTATATATATATATATATATATATATATATATATAGCTTGTCTTTGTGTTGAGAAAATATAGTTTGCAGCAATTAGTTTGCTTATTGGAAGTTAAGAGTACCGTAGCGTACTGACCTCTGCAGGGGTCATTCTTGACGAGGAACTCATCTAGAGCAGTCCAGCCCCCTCCCACCCTGACCATCAAAGTGCTGCGCAGGATACGAACCATCCGCAACTGCTGGGAATCTCCAAACTGCAGCAAACAGCCAAAATAGGTATTGCCAGTTATAGTTTTTGATACACATCTTGCTGTATATCCAAGATATCACTGTAGGCCATGGTCTTTCCAATCACCCAGGTATCATAGGTTAATTCCAAACAAACAGGAAACGTAAATCATATCACTTTATGTGTTGCCACTTGAATTCAGAGAAGTAAATGTAATAACTGCTTTAATATTTCTTAGTCTTAAAATTGACTCACCCTGTATCTATTGGCACTTATTTGCTCCACTTGGAATCTCTTGGGACAGTTGCACTGTGATACTTGTCGACTCACCTAAAGAAGGTAAACATTAAGTGTAACAGCCAATCAACCTCTCTAATGAATCAAAGTGCATTTGTGCGTTTTCTTATGCACACGCTGTTCATACCTCTTCGTTGATTTGATCTGCATCCAGTGTTTTCCTGTAGGGATCTCTGCTGGGGTGAAGCGCACTCACAAACTCATAGTAGTCAATGAAGCCGTCGCTGTTCATGTCGAAGATGTTTGCCACTGCGTTCATCTCAAGAGAGTTGGTGGGAAATTCTACAGCAGAGAGGAGTAGAGCCAAGGGGATTGAAAGGTGTGTTAACTTGTGTTAATTTGTGCTGCTAATTGGTCATTTCAAATGCTGGCTTTTGAATTTCATAGTAACTCAAAATGAATGATTGATGGGTTGAAACACTGAACTGATTTATGACAAGTGGATCTTACTGGAAGCAAGGACATAATCAACAAACTCCTTCTGGCTGATGCGTCCATCCTGGTCCCGGTCGATGCTGCGGAATACGTCTAAGATCCGTGACTTCAAATGACTGATCCACTGTATGTAACGCTTTCGCCAAATATTGAAGTCGAAGTTTGCAAATTCTTCCATCTGTCCAGAAATGCAAAATATCACTATGTCACATATTATTGCATTAAGCATCAAGCATTGAGCAACATTTCTTACAAAAACATGTTTAAAGAAGTGTAATGCCTGCTCAAATGTGTGTACATTTACAAAAGTATAATAACCTCTTTGAGCGCTTGCTGATGTTGTTCTAGATGTTTTTGTCTCGCCACAGACAGGAGCCAAAGTTTCTGCCACTGACTGACCAGCTGACTGAGCTCTGGGGTCTGGGGGTCGAGGTGCTCCAGGGGAACCGGTGCAGCAGGCTGCAGCTTCAGAGTGCTCCTCCTCTCTGGATGGAGAAACAGCGATACAGGAGTCTGGAATCAGCTTGGCAAACTAATTTCTGCTTTACACATAATTAGCAGTGAGACAATAAACATGCTCTCAATGCTTGGATCACAATACTGATTTTTTTGCATTGTGTTAATAGAATGTAAAGTGTGCTGTTTTCATGGTGGCTTACTTGTGAGTGGCCGTTTGCTTGGGGAAACTTGCTGTTTAGAGATGCTTTTGTGTTTGCAGGACTTTGTGGCATGTTCAATCTCTGGAAACTTTTTATTCAACTCTTCCATGAATACCTGCAGAGGAATGATCAGTGATTGTATTGTATAATTAATGCTTCTTAATATTCTCTAAGTGGTCAATTGTCCAGTCACATTATAACCTGGGTAAAATATTTTCCGATGAAATTGTAGGAGGTTATAGAAGCCACATCTGTTTGATATTAGAGTGTCCTGTGAAGAGAGGTAGTCTCTATTTGACAGATAACTTAGCAAGATGGTGTAGTAGGTAGCTCATAGAACGGAGAAAAAAAACATACTATGTGCTGCAGGATCAGTTCTTGGTTCTGCTCTGTGGTCTCAGCCGGAGGTTCTTGGTCTCTGAGGGTGAGGGCTTCTTCCGCTGAGGAGATCCAGTCCAGCAGCCTCTGGATTTCCTCTCTCTCGGCCTCCAGTGCTGCCAAGCTGGCTTGGATTTTCTGGCCCTGCTGCTGAGCCCAGGTCTGAACCTAATTCAGAAAACAGGGAGGGGGGAGGAAATGTCACATTCAGATGCTCTCTAATGTTGACATTGTTTAACAGTGTGGATATTGCAAATGTTGAAACAGCGTCCGTCTGTCTTCAAAACCTAACTAATTGCAGATAATGGTTTCCTAAATATTGACATATTATTCATTGTATACTAAATCCCAAGGGAAAATAAATTTAGCTCATCATGCAGACACGCACCTCTTCATAGCGTGTCTTGGTGACACTGATCCAAGATTTTAGAGTGATTATGGAGTCTGGGTGACAGGAGGCCAGGATCTCCTCACCCAGGCAATGGATGTTCTGTAAGTCCACCGCCTGAGCCTGCAAGGCACCCATCGATTCCTTTACAGGAGCAAAAAGGTTTTATTCAGCATTTCATCCAGGAAAACACATTCTGAAGGATGCAGGATGAGCCATTATCTTGGCATTGAAATAACATTTCATTCATTCCAGATATGTAGTTCATTGTTGATTTTTTTTCTTTCTTTTTAGAGGTTTGTTGTTAAACAACAAGGTACAAATGGTCAGACTATCTGTCCTTCAAACAGTTGAATGGGTTCAAGCATGAGTACAAATATCCACCCTGCTTAACAACCCGTGGTAATGTTGAATGTTTATCAGTACTAACTTGTTGTTTTGTAGCAGACCCTGACCTTTGACAGAACCCAGAAGGGAAAAAAGAAGCAAAAAATGTATCTCCTTCTGGGAAGTGATAAAGTATCTTGTTAAACTGACCTTGTGTTGTTTGCGGAAAGCAAGCAAACCTTCCTCCTCTTCTGGTATCACTCCATATTTCAGTATCCTCTCTGCCTCAGTGAGGCGTTCCATGAAGGAGTGGACAAGGCCATCAAACTTTTCAGCCTACAGACAACAAAGTTAAAGATTAAGATAAGAGCAGTCCCTACTCATCAACTTTTATTAATGCTCAGAGGTCAGCCAATCACCTGCTATTTTTTATTTATGACCAAAGCTTCCTGCAATTTGAATTTCATGCATCTTTTCATGCAAGGGGAGTGAAAATTTCCATTATTTGCGAGTTAGACTTTTCCAGCTTAACACAATCCTGACTGAAACACAACTACTTCTAATTTTCACAGGGAAATAGTCATATTCAAAGCCACCTTCAGCAAAATGTATTGCATACTGACAGCTTCAGTCCAGTGGCAACAAAAAGTAAAGCACCCTTCATCTGTACTACTTGTGAGAACTACCTGCTGAAGTGCAGCCTCCAGTCTGTCCTGCTTGCTGACTGACAGTTTGCACACAGCCTCCCAGCGGCAGTCCAGCTCATCCATCTGCTCCTGCAGCCAGTGAGCATCAGCTGTGCTGCTCCTGGTCAGGTCCCTCACAGAGCGCTTCAGGGTCCTAATGCATCCTGCTCGCTTCCCTAACTCCTTTTGAAAAGCCTAAGAGAAAGAACAATTTGTGACGAAGCTGGCATGTTACCTTAAGTCAACTTAATATCAAGAAATTATTAAACAAAATCACTGAAGACTGCATTGCACCCTCAGTTGTGGAAGTGACTTTACCAATCATTTACCAATCACTTATATTTCTACAGCAGCTATACCAAAATATGTGTAATAATTACATTTACAAATGCACAAAAACTTGAGATAAATTAGCATGAATCCAGTGTTTAACACCTGTTTGACACCATGAATTATAGAGGCCACACATTAAAATGCATGATAGGAGTCGTACCTTGTGTTTGTCTATCAGGTTGTGTACCATGTCTTTGTCTCCACCAACAGGAACATCCTCAGCTAGCTGCGGCTCTGCTCTGTATAGCCAGTCGTTCAGGGCCTGGAGAGCATCAGTGAATCTCCCTGAGAACAGCAGTGCTTCCTCCAGCTTGTGTTGTCTGGGAGAAGCAAACCAGAGCACTGGGTGAATTTCCAAGATGCTAATGCTTGGTAGAAATTTGAATGTGTCCGTATCAACTGCATCTTACCGCTCCATAGACTTGCCACTGATGGTGTCCCATGTGTCTTTGAGTTCAGCCAGTAGATTCTCCAGATGCTGTCTATCATGGCTGGTTTGAGCTCTTTCATGAAGATTACGTCCATTTTTCGATGTAGCTTCGTACATGGGCCTCTTTGACCTCAGCAGTTTCTGGAACTCCTAATTGCAAAGTAAGCCATCAGTGAAGGAATTCATATACATATAGCATATAAACCAAGCTGTATTCACTGTGATGCCTACTGCACCTTCTGTTCTGTCAGTTGTTGTTTAATCTCCTCGTGGGACACGGCAATCTCTTTGTGTGTGTCCAATGTCTGTTCTACCTCCGTCATCCAGTCCACCAGCAGGCGCCATGATTCGTTAAACTGAAACATGAGAAATAAAGACAGATATTATGCAAAAGTTTGTTTGAAAGTCACACCTAAATTGCATGTATCAGTGTACTCTGAAGATGGAGACGGTCATTCATTTATATTGCAGTTGATGTAGTGGTATACCTGTTTGGCATTCTTTTTGACCTCCTCCAGCATCCTGCCTCTTTCTGCAGTGCGCTGTTGTAGCTTTTTGTAGCGATCCTGGACGGTCATGATTAGATTATGAATGACGTCACAGTCTTCCTTCCTGCTCAGCTCTATTAGTCTACGGGCTGTGTTCTCCACTGTGCTCTTCTTCTCACCGTGACCGTTTACCTCATTCACCAGCGTCTGCACAGGTAAAAGTATTTCATGAACCAAAAATGATTACTTCCAAATGTGAAACAGACAGACAGATGGCAGGTATAAAAAGACCTACTCTGTGGTCCTGCAGTTGAGTACAAACTGTGTCCAGAGCAAAGCTGGGAGCAGGAAGAAGCTCAATAGACTCTTCACACTGGCTCATCTTAGTGAGAAGTTCCTGGACGTTACTATGGAACTCCTTGGCCAGACTCAGTCCTTCTGTAAGCTTTGCCTGTGGGAACAGCGTGACATTCACATATAATCATGCACTAAACTATGGATAAATCACCAGGATGACACATGACTATGACGAGAAATAACCTTTCGCTCCTGGACTTTGCTGTAAACAGATGCCCATTTCTGTTCAAGAATAGACAAGCTGTGTTCCGTGCTTGATCCCCGGACAACATTGCTGCTCTCCAGCATCCTGTGGATGGCATTCATCACATCTGTGTAGGCGTGGAGCTTTGACTCCATCTCATTGCACAACTCCTTTTGTGGGTGAGAAGAAGAAAGCGGGTCAGTTTTTATGTAAGATGTAATTTTTTACTGGGTAGTTTCACACATATCTCTTTATTTTGACTGCTGAAAGTCTGGTTCAGTTTACCAAGTGCGCATTGAGCCTTTCAGTAGCAGAGTCTGGCATACTCCACATGGTTTTAGAAGAAGACAGTCTCAAGTCTGTGTTCTCCAGCCACTGTAGAAGATCCTGAATCTCCATTGTAACATCTTGTACCTGCAATTAAAACAACACAATGAATGCAAAGGCCTCCTATGCTGATGACCAGTTCACTACAACCTTAGTTATGGCAAAAGTTTCATCTTGGCCATTGCTATCAAGCTTATCATATTTTAATTAAGCACAAGTGACTGATGACATATTATTTGGTTTCTGATAACAAAATATCATTTCATTCTAAACTTTACCTTCCTTTAGGACAATAAAAGCTATGCCTATAAATTTGGACTTGCCCACTCACCACAAGAGGGCACCATGATACACTGATAATGCAGTATAAAATGCAGCATAGGTAAGAAAATGTGGCATTCTAATATACTGCACAATGCACTATATATACAGTTACCAGTTTTTCTATACTACTTTTATTGTAACTGTAACAAGATAGTCTGTTTTTCTCTCTTCACCTGACTCAGTCTATTCTCTAATTCCAGCTGCCGGCGTTCCGTCTCACAGCGGACAAACTCCCAGCTTTCATTGAGTTGCTCCAGCCGAGACTGCAGACCATGCGGGCTGTCCCCAGACCCAAACTCCAGCAACCCCCTGCCTGCCTGGTTCAGGGACTCCATTGTGCGAATATGGGACATGACATCATTACGCAAGACCTTAGAGAAAGAAGAGGCGGTAGAGGTTAGAGATACATCATGATATCAGCAACAGTGGAATTCAAATGTGTTGCTTGGAGGTGTTAGAAGCTCAGTAGCTGTGTCGTCAGTTCAGAGAAAGACAAGTATTGTCAGACGATTCTACTTGTGTGTATTGTTGGGACAGTGTAAATGGACAGAATCTCTACGTAAGGCACAGATGCTGGTAGACATAATGTGGAAACACTGTCAGGAGACAGAAGTCTGTGACTCATTCAAGGCTGTGTTCACTGATATCTTGCAGTTAAACCCACAGCTCCATGAGAAAGTTTCAAAGTCTGAAAGAGCTCTATTACACTTTTGGCATACAATGAAATGTTTACTGTTGTTCACCCCTAATATGATTGCATTTAAGCAACCACCAACCTTGTGTTTGGCCAGTTCTATTTCACAGGCCTGCAGGTCGATGCTGGTTGGCTGGCTGCCCTGCAGTTGCTCAGCGGTCCGAGACAGCCATGTGTGCAGCTCATCCAGTGTGTTTTGGAACTGACCCAGACCCAGCAGAGCACACTCCAGTTGATGCTGGTGGTAAAACATGAAAAAATATACATTTAACATTTTTCCTATTTGCAGTATTTTTCGTTTTCCAGCTAAGCGTAATTTCTAATGGACTACGTCTGTTGTTGAAGTAACATCTAATTATCATAAATAACATTGTGCATATAGTGGATTACAATGGCATACTTACATTAATATTACATAATGATATTGGCAGATTCTCACCTGTCTGCCAACAGTCTCTGACTCCAAGCTGTCCCAGCGCTGTCTGAAGTCACACAGTGGTGAGACAGAGCCTGGACGCTCTGAGCCCGGAGACAGCCGGCACACAAAGCGATGGTTCAGGCTTTCTATCTCTATTTTCTTCTGATAAAGTTCTCGCTTAAATTCCTGAAAGCAAAAATGAATACAGAGCACATGTTTGGACTTACATTAAGTTAGATAGTCACAACTGATGTGTTTCATAAATACAACACACATATCCAAAAGCAACAACATAACTTTGATCACTGGTCATGGGAGTAATTCAGCGTATGAACTCACCTTGAGATCACATAGCTGCTCTTTGACTGATTCCAGGTCAGTTCCAACCATGAACTCTTCAGTAGACCTCAGCTCAGCAGACTTCAACCACTCAAAAAGACCCTATTAGCAAAACAATAGAGTGTCCATTAAAGCACAATAAATTAGACATTGTATAGTCACTCAGCTATGTTCCACTCAGCCCTGAATTCTTGCCATATTGTATGATTTTAACAAAGAAGAAATTTTCTTCTCCAAACAGCCAAACATGTAACCCTGTTGGTATATACAGCTGGAGACATTTCAGATTTTTCTTTCGATACTGTCTGACACAGTTTGCACCATTAAACTCATTTGCCTTTGGCTGAGGACCACACAATCTGTCAGTCCCCCATAAGTGAGGCTACAGGGAGTAACAGTCTGAACTCAACCACTGCAACAAAATAAAAGACCAGCTTTGTCACTGGCAGGATGCCATAACTCTGCTTGAGTCAGTGGTTGGTGGCCAAAGTGTCCTGTTTGATGCGCTGATATGTTTTGACACTGACCAAGAGATATTGTATATTGGTATGCATGTACACATAATACAAGTATATACTGTACTGACACACACCTGCATAGTGTCTTGATAATGTAGTGCCATCTGCAAGGACTCCTCCAGCTTTTTGTGACATTCGCTCCACAGTTTGCTCAAGTTGTTCCATGTGCAATAGAGCTTTAAGACAGCAAAAAGACAAGGTTTCAAGTTAGCTGTCACGACATTGTGAATTAAAAATGATTTGATTTAAATGTATGTCGTACTTCATCCAGACTCTTTGTGACATCTGGTTTGTCTGTATCCCCACATGCTGACATCAGGTCCATTCCCAAAACGCCAAGAGTGTCCAGATCTCCCTGTAAACTGTCAATATCCTCCCTGAGAGTCTACAGGTTGAAAGGATGGAAAAGATTATATAGTGTCTTACATAAAACAATGTTTCTTTGTCACAATTTCTTTAGGAACCTCCAGACAAACCTGCATGGTTTCAAGGCTCTGGCGGATTGTTTCAGAATCTGTCCGGCTAGAATTGAGATCCAAAACTGCCTGCTGAGCATCACTGAGCGCTGCCGTGACATCGTTGACATCACTCCAGAACTTCAAGGCCAGATCCAAGAGTTTGAGCAGCCAGATTTCCCTCTCCTGGGCCTGAGCATGTGTCTCATCCCACATCTGGGACAGGCTGGACACTCGCTCCTGGATTGCTAATATCAAATGGATATAACAGGGATATTTCTTAGACTCTGCCCTTTAAGTACAGTAGAGTATCTTCTCTGTATACAAACATGATCACATTACCTGTGCCAACGGAGCCATCACCAGCTGCCCGGGTGTTAGCCAGCAGCTCATCTGCCTGTGTCTTGACACTGCCAAGGCCCAGCTCCAGCTTGGATAGCTCAGTCAGGGTGTGTTTGTTGTCCTGCAGCTGCTCCTGGATCCTTGGGGTGAGGCCTTGAAGAGAGCTGGGAGTCTGTATCCGATTGCGCAGGCGGTCAAGACTCTCTCTGATAAGGGTCATCCTCTCATTCAGCTACAGGTAAAAGAAAATATGTATAAGTTGTGCACATATATGTATTTGTGATATTTTGCCAAGTGCACAGCTGTTCAAAACATTTTCTGCTTTATTCAAACCTTCTCACCTGGGTGAATCGAGGCAAGGACTCCTCTAGTAGATTAGCACTCTCTCTGACACGGTCTCTGATGGCTCTATGCTGCTCCTCGGCCTCTGTAGCCTTTCGACTGAACTCGTCCCCCTGAATGGGGTTTAGTTCTGACAAGCGTTTTGCCAGAGAGCAAAGGCGTGCAATCAAGGGTCGGTGTTCTGCTATAGACTCCCTCAGACCCTGAGCAGAAGAGAGATAAAAAGAGAGAATTAAAAACAATGTGGGGAGCAGAGCTTTTTCAGAAAGAACCTGATTTGGGTTTTCATTTTTTCATCCCTAAAATGAGTTGAAATAAATCACATTGTCTCAATTTCGTGGCATACCTGACAAAACTGATATGCCTTTATAGGACACTGGTGGAAAAGTACCCTGTCAGGAAGTAGATTATATTAATGAACTGTACTTGAGCAGAGAGAGCTCATTTACCCAGAAGAAAATGGTGGCAGTATGTGAAGTATGAAAGAGCTTCTTTGTTAAACAGGGCAAAAGGGGATGATAAAAAAGAGAAAAGAGAAAAGCTGGCACTCTAATGTGGGGAGGCAGGTTTCTTATACCTGTAAGAGGTCCTGTTGTTCCCGAAATGCCTCATAGCTAATTGTGCTCAGGGAGAGCTGGCCAATTAGGGTTTGAGTTTCTTCAAGCCAGGGCGAAACCTCAGCAAGGCCCTCTGAGAACTGGATAAGAAGTGACTGAGCATGCTCAAGCTGCAGGACCACATGGGAGTTGGTGGCTGAGGTGGTGTTGCATTGTTCCTGTAAGGCCTCTAATGGGGTCTGCATTGAGAGGTGAAGAAATTCAACTTTCAATATCAAAAGTTTTACATTTATTTACATTCGAAGTATAACGGTTGCATTAAATGAAGTGCGAACAGTACCCGCAAATCGCCTGTGTCTCCTTCATCACTGTATGTCAGCAAGATTTCAGCAATCTTCACCATCTTCTCAATGTTGAACCTGTGCTGCAGAATCTCCACTGCCAAAATCTGTTTAGAAGACATCAAATGAACTGACGGATAATGATGACAATGACAAATAACACAAATGCATGAAGTTTTTTAGTTATCATTCAGTAACATTTGTACAATGTCCTTACCTTCTGCTCATAGAGTTGTTCTGCTATGAGCTCTGGCTCCAGATTAATTGTTTTCAGCTTTTCAAGACTAAGCGCTGTGTCTCTGAACCAAGCCATCTCCTTCACCACTGCCTGTTCCAGCTGATAAGATCAAAATCAGCCAGAGTTAATGATTTCAGTTAATAGTCATAAAATTGTGATTAACTTTTTTCCTAACAGCAAATTGACACCCTCTTTCAAGTCTTTGTACTAAATGTACTGTGCTGTTTTGAAATCACAGGTTAATTTAGGTACATATTGATGACATGACAGCAACTTAAAAAAGTCATTCTAACATGATAAAGCTAGTGAGAATCAGCTAAGTTTAGCAATTTGTTCTTTTCATAAAAAAACTTGTATATAAAATAAATAGGTATATGCTGAAGTCACAAATGTGCAAATTAGCACATGACGTAATCTGGCTACATCTGGGGACTTTTCGAATGGCCTTTGAAACTGGAGTATCTGACTGGCTCACACGATTGTGTGGAAACATTACCCTTTGTCTCTCAGCTGCACATAGTACTGCATCTCCTGCATGAGTCTGCACTCCTGCTGCACCCAGGAGTTCCCTCTCAATGCGGCCCAGCCACAGATGGAGGTCCTCCTGGCTGGAGGTACAGCGACTGGAGGCTTCCAAGGCCTGCTCCAGCCTCTGCAGCACATCCAGACTACTTAGACTCAGCACAGAACAGTGGATACGCAGAGCATCCATCTTCTCTTGTACCTGCTGGGCTTCCTCCTCTGAAACAAAGGACAACACTGAGCATATCAGCAGCCTTAGGGTAAGACCAGTACTTTTTGCAGATATTGACAATACTCAAAATCAGTGAAAGACAGTGCTTGAGAATGATAGGATGCACTTTATTTATTGTAATATTAATAACAAATTTAACATTTTACTGTGCAATGGCATGCTATTGCTACTGGCAGATTTAGAACAATATTAGCATTGGTAAATTAGAGATAATTTAAAACAAATAATTATCCAACCTCAACAACCATACTATGCCCATTAACTTTTACCATATGAAGTGTGATCACCTGAAACTGCTTCAATCAGATCATGTCCTGACTTTTGTATTTTCCCTAGATCAGAGGTTTTGACTTGAATCTCTTTAACAACAGCCTAAAAGACAATGAAAACATGTTAAAAACTTAATTACCTATCCAAACAACGAAATGTTTATTCACTCTACAGTATGTGTAGTTGAATTATACATGGTAGATTTCCAACCTTGGCCCTGTCTGTGGCCTCTGAGAGGTGCAGCATCACTCTCTCTGCATTGCGTAGTTCAGCAAGGGTCTGTTCCACAGATATGAGCCATTGCTGCAAGCTGTCAACTCCTTCCTGGAAGACCTGGGCCCTGGGTAGGATAAGCTCCAGACTCGCTCTCCTACCAACAACAACATGTCCACTGATTTTAACTATTGGTAAGTACATTGTGTAATTGTGTATTAGTAGTAGTTAGTAGGCCAAATGAAAGTGTGGCATTGCCAGTAAAAGCAGCTGACCTTTGTTCTGCCTCCAGCTGTAAGGCCTCCCACTTCTGCTTGAGAGTGGAGAGCCTGACCTTTGCCTGTTCCCCCTCCTCTCCTGGGTGGGCCTCCACCAACCGAGGGCCCTCCAGCATCATAGAGTCCATACTACGCCTTCGGTCTGTCAGGAGGCGCTGCAAGAGCTGGAAAAGAGCCATTCTTCATGAAATTAAAAAGGCTTATTACAGATGGAGTGAAATTAAATGTTACCCCTATTTGGAAAGACAGAAGCTTCAAGAAAAAGGATACTTAAAAGCCCTCAAAGAGAAATCAAAAGTTCTCATCAGGACTACAGAAAATGTTTACCTCATATTTGATGTTTAATTTCGGAGAGATGGCATTGCTTGCAGTAAGAATTGACATTTACCAAAGCCCCATTCTTGTTTTTTCTGTCTTTGTGACAGAATTCCTGTCTCATGTGTCAAGCTTACATTGTTAAGAGCCGGGCAGGTTTCACCTCACCCAAAGAGCTCACAATGGATGTGATTACAGCTGAAAGGTGAGAGACTTCCCTACTTCTTTCATACCCCCAGCATATGTTCACAAAGACTCACTGAAGCCCATTGTGGCTATGAACACCACCCATTCACCACTGAATACAACTGAATTTATATTATAAAGGGATAGTTGAGCATTTTCCATGACCTCAGCACACCTTTCCGGGTGAACCTTTCAGGGCTTTTTTTTTTTTGAACAAGAAATTAGGTGAAATGATGTTGGTGATAACAAACCTTTTGTTCTTGGAGCTGTGCCTTAACCACTTTGACCTCAGAGGATGGGGGTTTCTGATTGGCTGTGAGCTCCTCTATCTCACAGACCCATGTGAGCAAAGCTTCCAGGTTTTGGTCAAATGTCTCAGAATCTGTTGACACATCCCTCAGTGCCAATGCAGATCTTGTTCCCTTGAGAAAGACCATGATATAGTATTAGCTCAATCAATGAATGAAAATACCGTAGTACTGTGTTTCCATTTAAATCACAACCAGTTTCACTATTGCAACACAAGCAGAAATTAGTTAAGGGTAAAAGCAAACAGTACCCTCCATCTATCCAGGCTGGAATCCTGGTCTGAGCTTGAGTGTCCATCACTTTGGAGCTGCAAAATAAAAACAGTCGACATGTTGTTTCAATTCATAAAATCAGTGACCAACCACAATGTCTCAGAGATAAAACATTGCTTTTAAAGAAGGATTCGAGGTGAGAAGAGGTAAGAATTTTAAGTTCAGATGAGAAGAAGAAAGAATGAAATGGAGTACAAGGATAAAGAAGAGATTTGTTATGTTTGACAGCTGGTGTTTCAATCAACCTCAGCAAGTTCCTCGGCGACACCATTCAGGACTCTAACAGTTCTGGTGACGATGGGGTCTTTTCCTTTGTCTCCAGATGGATACTCTGTCACTTCCACGATTTCAGTTACAATCGTCTCTGTCACCTCTGTCACCTCTGTAACCTCTCGTGATGCCAAAGTCTTCCAGGACCAGGGGCTTCCTTCTCTGGAGTCTCTCCTCTGGAAGCTGGCCCTCCTCTCTGTGCTGCTATTATCCGGGTGAGCCAGGGGGGATCTGGCAAACTCCGGGGGCACTGTTCTCCTTGTCAGTGTCCCATTTCGGGATGTTTTTATTGGAGAAGGGCTGCTGTGCCAGGCATTATCCAGAGTACTGGTGCTCCTGATTGTAGAGGCAGGAGAGCTGTGGAGGGGTTTGTCCGAAATTGGAGTGTGAGTCCCCTCCTGCCTCTTAAGATCAATTTCCTCTGCCTCCTTGTTGTTCTCCACCTCTCTTTCCTTTTTTGCATCCTCCCCTCCTTTGTCTTTGGCAGCCACTTCTGGTTTGGCCTCTCCATGTTGCTCCGGAGGCTGCCACTCTCTTCGTCGTTGGTAGCACTCCTTCAGGAAATCCTCATCTGATCTCACATGCTTGGACTTCTGGCCCAGGCAGCTGGGCCGGCTGATGAGGTTACCCATAATCCTTCAGCCCAGAGGCTAGTGAGGTAATAGGTGAGGTAAGGCCCCTTGGCCATGCATGCGGAAGATCCTTCAGCTACCTAAAATAAGACAAGGGAGTTCTGGGTCATCATGCAGTGAATAAGTGCTCATTGTGTAAATGAACCAAAAAAGAAAAAATATGCCACTGCTCTTCCATATTTAAAAGCACAACTTCCCTGCTAAAAAGCCACTAAGCACTGCTTTCCACTGCTTACATCTTCAGAAAACTCCTATGAGACAAAGTGAAACCACATCCTTAAGTTGCTAAATTGCTCTGCCAACATTGCCCTTTTCTTGGCACTGAAAGACCAGAGGGGACTATAGCAGAGATACTTGGCCTGGATATTCCCTGTCCCTTTGTCCTCCATTATACCACATACACACATGCTCCCCATCTATCTCACATCACCAACTGAAATATTCTGGGCTTAGAAATCAATGTGACAGGCTTGTCAAGGATCCCACTGTTGAGCCTGGCACGGAGAGGCAGTGGCAAACAGCCAGCTCTTTCTCTAAATCAGTCTGGACCAGTCCTGGGAAACCCGTTGAGAATCTGATCAAATATGACAACCATAAAAACACAGACATCGCCCCATTTCTCTGGGGTGACAGTCAGAGAGGGGGGTAGGAACATAGAGTGGCATGGGGGCACTCGGGGTAGTTAGGAAAATAACCACCAATCAACAGTATACCTCTGTGTGCAGTACAAGAGTTTTTATAAAAAAAAAAAAAAAAAAAGCTTTTCCATAATGATCCCCAAGTGGAGCTTGTAGAATATCAGGTTACTCTCTTCCTACAACACTGTTAAATCAAACAGTGATGTTTTCATCATCTTGTTTGGCCAAAATTATTATCTTACTGGAAAGACTCTCATCTCAAACTGTGTCAGCCTGTCTGTGCCCTCCTCAGCTCAGTGCCTACATTGTTTTGACAGAAGGGTTAAAGGTGAATGTAATTATCTTGGTCTAGAGGAGCTGAGGTGAGCCCATCAGGAGATCACAGGGAGGGCTCCTGTTGAGGGCAGGTCCTCCCTCTGAGGGGAGTTGGACCAAGCCATTCAGAATTATACAGGTCACCTCAGGTCATGTTTGGTGACTAAAGACCTATTGGTGGGCCAATATGGGTCAACAAAGGGGAAATTGGGATATTGGCGCAAACTATTAAGAAAGGATTTTTTTTCCTGGCTTGAAAATGCAGAAAAGATGGATTAATAATGCTGCATGGGTGCAGTATCATGTAACAGTCATGCTGCAGGCAGACAAAATAATGCTGAATATGCAGCTCTCTTGTCTTTGCCAGCAGTTAGACAAAAAGAAACTCTGCAGTAACCCACTTTACATTTTGCTGCTGTCAATATCCACTCACTCAAATCAATCAAATCACATTTGTGCATCTCCCAAATATGAAACTAATTGTAATTAAGATATATCACAGCCTTTAACTAAATGAGAATCTACAGTAAAAAATGGACTAGTTTAATATGATGCCTCCATGTGCACTGGGCTTGTAAATTACCCACATCATGCAGAGCAGATGATGCAGTCAAGGGATCCACAGGGGAGGACACAGTCAGATCAGAGAGTGGTGCCCAGACAAAGCCCCAGCCCCTCGATCAATGATTACCCAGTTAGCTCAGATCACTGCCCAGCGGTCTCCTGAGGAGGGCAGAGAGAGTGCCTGTGGCCGTGTTCACATGGGTTAACAATTCAAGAAAGAGGGTGTGCCGTGTCTGGTTACTGCACCACATGTGTGGTCATTTGCTAAATTACATGGTTGCCTCTACAGTGATCTCACAGCAATGTATGTGAGGATATGCTGAGCCGCCCCATTAGAGTCCACATGGTGCACTACCAGGGAGATGTTATTAAAAATAAAAATACAAATATATTGTTTTATCAAGCCTGGGTCACTCAAATCCTGACAATATAATTAAAAAAAAGGCAATCCAATCATTTTATAGGAAGCTATTAGCGCTCTCATGGAAGAAAACAATGCCATGACCTACATCATTCTAAAATCAAAGCAAACCAGGAAAACCCTCTCAAAATGCCTCACGCCTGTATCTGATCTGTACCTCTTACTCTCTACCATAATGATACCAGGAGGACAACCAGTTAACCACAGAACCACTCCACCATTTGACTCATATTGCGGATGACCTAGCCATCCCATCACTTAACCTATTTTAAAATGGCCCGTAATTCAGCCCAACCCTTTCTCTGCTCTCAACACTGATTTATGATACATGACTGCAGCCCATTTCCTGATGAATTTAATTACAACCATAGTATAGGGGCTTCTCCATGGTATGGCAAAATAAATACAAAAAAAAAAAAATCCAAATATTATTGTTCGGAAGAAAGCGAAGACTTCACATTTCCTTTCTAATTCATAATCAAAATCTCAATATGGGAGGCATGTGTATGTGTATATATTCAAGTGTTCAGCCTCACCTCTCATATCCAAATCTTCATCATATATATGGCATCAATTGACCCATTTACATGTTTCAAGAAGCACTGCATAGGTGAGTTTGTAATTAGCAGCAGAACAATAATCATCAGTCACAACAGTAGAGCCTCATAATGTTGTGTCACTGCTGTATGTCTTCCCCTCTTAAGGGAGGTCCTGAAGTAGCAATCATGGTAGTGGTCCCTAATCAAGAATGGCAGCTGTTCATTCACCCATGAGACTCATAACATTTTAGGGTGGATATTGTACAAGGTCATATATTCACCTCAAAGACAGTCCTCTAAACATGCAGCACAGCTACTGTACAGAATCAAATGGCAGCATGGTTTTGGATTTGAATGAATAGTTAGTGAAAATGTCTGCTGAGGTATGTTAATCAGAATTGTGAATCCTTTTCATTAAATACAAGATAAGATGCTGTTCACAAAGAACAAAGTGTCAAAAAAAAAAGTACTTACAGCAGAGTGATCCATTCACACTGATGAAATATTTCATTGCCTCCTGCTCTTGTACTTTTCACATGCTTAGAATAAGTACAGAAAATCCCCAGTCACAACTCATTCACTGTCACATGGCTCCCTCAATCACTGACCAGCAAGGTCCAAAAGCAAACTCTCCCTCAGCCAATCCTGGGTTACTGGCAGTTTTGGCGGTTTGAAGTGTACGTGAACCACACTTACCCTGAAGCACAGTTGAGCCAAACAGCATGAGTAAAGGAATCCAGCCAGTCCTCAATCACCATTCAAAAAGGAGAGAAAGGGGGGGAAAATCCAGCTTTGTTTGAGCATCCTTTGAACGGCCTCCCAGCTCCAACATCCCAAACTGAAGGCTCCTCACACACACATACACACGCATACTCCCTTCAACGCACACTCAATCAAGTCCACTCATTCACACATGCCCACATACAAACACACTTTCTAAACACATGCCCTGATAACTCATGCT
The DNA here is from genome assembly GCF_051107435.1 of Chaetodon auriga. Taxonomy (NCBI): domain Eukaryota; kingdom Metazoa; phylum Chordata; class Actinopteri; order Chaetodontiformes; family Chaetodontidae; genus Chaetodon; species Chaetodon auriga. Next base: position 9,056,481 of record NC_135081.1, read on the forward strand.
CTTCCGTTGCCCACAGTCACAGGCAAACAATGTCCTCCTCTCCCCTCACAGTGCACCCCTCCCCTCCCCTCACTTCTCCTCCCACCAGCTCTGCTCCTCTCCCTTTCTTCTTTGTTGTGGGAGCTGTGATAGAGGAATTCCTTCCTTGTTAACGCCGCCGATGGGATAGTGCGCCCAGATGGAGACAATGTATTCCAACGGCTCAGTTGAACTCCCACAGTCCCCAGCCAAGAGCAGTTTTCACATGGAGGTCAGATTGTGTCAGTTCCATATAACGACAAGGCGGTGGCATTCTCACCAGCGCTGCCGCTGCTGTTCAGGTTGCTCCTGTACCAGGCAGCTTGGCGGCAAAGTGCCCTCTTTACCTTCCCCAGGCTTTTTCTCTCACTCTCTCCCCCATCTCATCCAACAAAGCCCCTCCTCTGGGTCTGACTGTGGCTCAGAAACTCCATGCTGCTTCGGCTTGAAAAATGGGATGGGTGGGGGGCAGAAAAGGGAGAGTTTTCTAAAGACCCCTGGGCCGCCCTCGGAACATTCACATGTTAAGTGACAGCTGCCTCAGCCCGTTCCCTCTCTCGATGGTGAGAGAGAGAAGTGCAGGCTACAAAAGAGTGGACCCACACCCACCCTGCTACCCACCCACTCACCCACAGCCCCCTTGCAGTCCCCCTATCCCCATTCAGAGTCAGTGCAGCAGTCTCCACAGCAGCAACAAAGACGACTAATTACTGTAAAACATCTCAGATTACTTTTCAACTCACTTCCAGCCATTGCAACCCCAGCGCATAAACAAAGAAGCTGGAAGCAAACACACACACACACAAAATAGAGAGCAATGGGAAGATAATGCTGAGTCTTTTCTCTGCTTTTGGCATGGAAAAGCAAAGGAAGGACCCCTATGGTGAAATTCTATCATTCTCCATTTCAATAAGTCACAATATTTGCCTTAAAAATGCAGAACATCAAGCATACTGTATGCAAACACCATTACAGCAACATTTACTGACATTTTCTGGTGTTGAGCTCAACCATGTGAACATTTTCTGTTAAATATATTTCAAGAGTTTATATAGATATGAGTTATGGGAATAACATTGCTTTTTATATAACGGAAATACCTCTGGACATGATATCATGTGGAGGTGCGCTAAAACCCAACAGAAGCACGCATACAGGTGACTGTCTTACAAAGAGTGTTTACGCTCCAAAACCTGCCCTCTTTATTCCTTTCTGTCTATCTCCAGCCAACCAAATAATCAATCAATCAACTGATCCACCAAATGCGTGCGTGCATGTACAGTACACACACCCACACACTCTCTCACACTCTGTCTTGCCAATAAAACAAACACACAGATATGCAGGCATGCACGTATAAGCCACTCAGCATCCCTCCCTAATCCACAAGGTCACTCATTTGAGTGTGAGGATGAGTTAAAACATCTGAAGGGGGACAAAATATTGATTTTTTTCATTGAACACTTTGTGCTGTAATTTCTTACAAAGGTATCATTTGCCTGCATTTAATCTCTCAGCCAGTGCAACCAGAAATGATAATACCATCAATGGGTATGAATGAATCTTCATTTGCTTCTCTGCTTCCATTCCACCATGCAAACACATATATCACCTCTTAAAATATCATATTATCAATACGGCTCGCTCCAGTGTAAAGTGCCTTCTGTGTTACATGTGAGTGGAAACGTCTTTGAACCTGTCAATGCAAATGAGATTTCTTCAGCATGAGATGTGTACAGTCCTGATTTATTCAGTGTGGGTCACAGGATCATAATGTCCATTAACAAGACTTGAGTCCAGTATATTGTGCAGGAGCTTCACGCAGGATGTGAATTAAACACAACTGAAGATAAAAGTTTTGTAATTTTAGATTCTGTCAGATTGGCATATTAGTTTAAAGTTGGAATTGAATTTTGAAGGCTGTGCCACTAAAGAAGATGAAGAGTTTACAGCAGCGGTGCTCAACTAGATTTGTCCAAGGGCCAGAATTTTGTCTAAGCAGACGCTGTGTAATAAAAAATATTACATTTATCTAGGCCAAATTAGATTATTATTGTTTATTGCTTCACTTTCTTACAAATTAACTTTATTTTTATTTGCCTATATCAGTGTGAATAAAGAAAGAAAATTCATAATGATAACTAGATATGCAACTAGAAATTATGCTCAGACTTCCACCAAGGAGGCAGTCAGTGCTCACTACAAAACCCACGGTTCAACTACCAATGAATGAGTTCTTATCTCAACAAAAATCCCAGAAAGCAAAAGAGAATACTTAGTTTGATATTCAATAATTAGTAATGATGATAATCAGCTTGTGTCAAACAGGACACGGGTCCTGGTCTCCTGGGTGACAGTCCCATCCAGCCACCCAACCTCCTCATTATTTGAACTTTTGCACCTTTTATATTACATCACCTTGCTCTGAGCATCTAATATTATTGTGGATAGATGGGACATACTGGGTTTACATTGGAGTTACTTCAAAGCCTGCACATTTGTTGAGGCAGCGAGGGGTGTGACAAAACATTGGTATTTGACAACCTAGAAATGAGTACCTCACCTAAAGCACACATCAGGGGAGGGGATCATGAAATTCAGTGGATTTCATCCTCTCAAGACCATAAATGTCTGTACAACATTTCATGAAAATCCATTAAATAGTTGTAGATATTTCTGTGTTTGCAAAAGTGGTGGACGGACAAATCAATATTGCCATCCCTTGAATCATGCTGCTGTCATTGTTCAAAACCACATCATGTGACTTTTCTTTTTAAGGTGGACAAGATGAGGCTTTGCTATTAGTAGTGAAAGACATACATTTTTCGGCCAGTTGGCACAGACGGTGCCTAATTAAGGATTTGAGAAAACTGCTGAAGTCTGTGGCATGTAAGCCTCACTTTACGGCTGACAACATAAACTCTTGCATGTAAATATTTACTACCTCAGTTCTCTTGTAAACTCTTGTAAACGAGTCTATATATAAAAAAAAAAGCTAAAAAAAACAAGCTGTTAATTCTGCTTTGAAGCTACTTCAGGTTTTCACGACATTACTGCCCATTTCTGATCCCCGTACCCTCTTCCAGCCTCAACTTATGCAAATGTAGATAAAAAAAAAAACAAAGGAGGAGAAAAAAGAAAACTGAAAATGCCTGTCACTGTGGCCTACGAGAGAGAGAGAGTGAACTGAATAGAATGACCCCTGCAGGGTCAAGTTATTTAACCCCTGAGTATCCCAGTGCTGATGCAAGAGTTCCCGGTCTCTCCGTACCTCAATAGATGTCCTGTATGTCACAATCCTGTGGTGTACGGTAGTATAAAAACCAGAGTATCCCACATCCTTAACACTTTTAGCTGACAAGATGCAGCTCAGACAGTTTAGCTGTAAAAAACACACATAAGCTCACAGATAGCTGTTTCTTTGGGTCACTCGGAGGGCTAATGTCTTTAGCTGTTTAATGAGCAAGTAAGGCCCACATCCCCCGTCCCCCCTTTCTTTATCTGAAAGGAACTGGCGGTGATGAGGCACCACGTTGCCAGGAAGACATTGTTGTAAAACCATGACACCTGATCCCAGCTTTCAGCTTCCTGCAGCCCCCTCTGTACTAATTAAATGATTTTGCCAAAATTCTCTGCTCTCCATTTCACAGTGGGTGCACACAGAGCCTGCACACAGTTCTTAAAAGACAAGAGCTGATGTGATTGAAGAGCAACTGGCACACAGAGCTATGCAGTGATGCAATACGCTGCTACTTAGAGAAAAAAAAAAAAAAAAAAAAGCTCATCTTTCCATTGTCAGCAGCTCTCATTATCCTTCCAAAATGCCTGTGATAATGGAGTGGACACAGGTTGGGAGATAGAAGGAAGTGAGTTTCCAAATTAATGTGATTCCAAATTAGTGTCCAATGGGAGCCTAAATTTGATCAAAGATCCCATGTGCCAAAGGGCCAAAGAAAAAAGATTCATTTTACAGGCTTGTTTCCCCCTCCTCTGCTATCTCAACCTCTCTGCTGCCTTCAAATTAAATAAGACCTCAATGGCTCCTCTACAGAACATGGTAATTAGGCCTCTTCATGAGACATGAAAAAAAAAAAAATGTGTGGGTCCCTTTTCAGGGTCGATCCCAAAGCACCATTCAACATGCACACTGTCATTTATCACCAAAAGAGGTCGCGTCCAAGAAATGTGAATAAAAGGCTGATGGGCTTCCCTACCGGGTTGCCCAGGCCATGATGGGCTGCCTGGATGCTGGATCACAGTCGTGGGTGAGACAAGGATTTAGCAACTCTGAGACAGAAGAGTTCAACTTCATCATCAGCTCGCGTTTGATTCAACTGCTCCAAGGAAGACAAGCCATAAGTCCCACATCTTCCATTGAGCACAGGAAGGCACGGGCAATAAAGCAAGAGGCCCCACACTGCCATTAATGCTGATGAAGTGTGTGAATCAAAAAATCTCTTATAGGAGAGATTACGTATAGCTGTACAAGATGAAAATCAATTTGACACACCACTGGATTCTGTACAATAAACAAGCTTACTTAAGTGCCATTCAGGCATCTTTCTTTATTCATTTGTCTTGTAGGTGATTCACAGCAATGAAAACAAGCCCCCCTTTTTTTGTAAAGGTTATGACAGCGTCTGAGGGAAGGGATGCTGTTTGCCGGCTGTCAGACACAGAGAGGAGAGGATAATAAGCTGTGATCTCTCACCCCTCTTCTTGGGCCTGTTTGTAAGTTGTGTGTACAAGGCTTATTTTGAGAGGCAGCATCTGCCACAGGCCCAGGGAAACCAGGGACCTTTAAAACACAGAGAGCCTTTATCCAGAAGAGCCTCATCAGCAGGGGGGCTGAGGAAGCAGAAAGAAGAACTACTGACCTTAACCTGACTGTCAAAGTGTGGAGAGTTGCTTTGACTCGTCAGCACCATGATGTTTTATTTTTATATCTTATTATTATGTCTGTTCAGTAGCTGTTTTGGAGCTTTTGATTGCAGCACAAAATCGTCCTTAAGCAAGTCTCTGCTTTGATGGTTCATAAGGTATGAATTTACAAACTGAATGGCATTTCCATCTGAAATGCTTATTACATTCTTGCTTGACAACCTCCCATTTGAGGATCATATTATGTACCCCAGTGTTCGTGGGAAAAACAGTTTAAGATGTGCCAGTGCATGCCTTAAGGAGCAGGTGTGTGTCCCTCTCCTGTGTATTGTAGAAGGGTCTGTATATGGGGGGCTGCTGAGGGATGTCCTCATTCATGCTGCTAACTAACGAGTCCCTCAGGCCCAGACTGAAACCAGCAGTGCAGCAGACTAACAGCATTACCATGACAAAGGTCTGTGGTCGGATGCAGTATGATAAAGGCATGGTAGAGATAAAAAAGACCCCCTTATTTCACACACTCTCACTGGAGGTCAGACTAAAGCTCTCCAAAGCATTGGAGCTTTCATGACGTGATAAGACATGCCTGTTCATCCTATGTGTCAGTCCCCAGGGAAACGGAGACAAAATGTAACATGTAAAAAGAATTTTTAACGAAGAAGAATGTCGTCTGATGAAGAATGTTTTTGTCAAAGCTCATCATGAGATGGTAATCAATGAGTTTCGACAAAGGTCATACGGGGTCAAACACGGATCGTATTTCGTCCCTTGGCCCTTTTTAACCACACAATCAATTAATGGCTCAAACATTCAGTCAGGACAATGGAACACATTTACTTCAATGGACCATATAACTAAATCAACCAAACCCAAATTTTACTTTAACAATAAAAACATCAAACACTCTTGATTCTTTGTGTAACTGATTCACGGCTCTATGAAGAAGTTGCAGTCACTCTTCACTGGGGATAATAAATGATTACCTCACCCTCTAACTGCACTATGGAGCTGCATCACGTTCATTTTTTGTACTAGAGAGTCTTTCAGTTGGTGCTGCACAAGAGATTAAGCTAAATGAAAATGTTTTTTTATCTAAAGGCTGAATTTATTCTTAAATGCACAATCCCACCATATGCTAAGACATAAAGTTACTGTTTTGTTGTTCCATTGTATGAATAAGCAATAATCAATAATCAATTAAGAAAAATCTGAGTTTTCTCACGGACAGAACTGCCTTGGAGATAGACAGGATCTGATTGGTTGAGTTAGACTGTCGGAGGAACATAAGGGTGACAGAAAAAGAGGCAAGAGGAGAAAATGCAATGCTAGTGCTAAGGTTAGCTTGTTAGCAAACCTGCTGACTGTCCATGAATACAAATAGATAAATATTTGATCAAAGTTCTGTCTTTGCCGTTCAAGCTTGTTATTTAGCAATGGCACTGCCCAGAATTACAGCCTTGACTGACAGTCTTTGCACAAATATTGGTACAAATGGTTGTATGACAAAATCTACAGTCGGTGTTCAATCAATGCCTCAATAGTCATATCAGACTGCTCTTACCAGAAAGATCTTGCTTTTCTTTTTTTCTGCCCTGTTGCCTCTTCCTCCCATCTGAGTCTAATGTCTTTTCAGTGTGTGCGCTCATGTGTGCAGAGGGCCTCCAATGCCAAGCACTTCTCTAGCCTGGCTGTCCAGGCCAGGCACAATGGAGCCGATTCCCCAGCCCCTCTGTCCCCCTGTGGCCTAAAGAAGTCTCCCTGCAGGAGTGGAGGAGGACCACCTCAGTATCCATCTGAGTATGTAAGACTTTGAAAAACCTCCACAATCCCTTTCCTCTTTTTCGTGACGCTCAATTAACTTCAGTGTTAGTGTACTGACCAGCATGACTCATTGGTTCATTTTCCTCTTTTTTTTTTTAAGACTCTCTTACCAAAATTTTGTCTGATATTTTTTACAGGTGTTAGAGCAATCTGCATTGATCCCCATAAGGAAAGTAGGATTTAGCATTAGGTAATGCAATAAGATTATCATTTGCTTCAGGCAAAATGGAATGTAAACAGAATTGCATTGTCATTGTGAACATGTTAGCATGCTGACATTAGCATTCAGCTGAAAGCACCTCTGTCTTATTACAGAGCCACTAACTCTACTGTAGAGTCCTGTTACATGATGATAACGCAGTGTTGTTGCATTGTTTCCCAGTGTGATGAGAACATAGGGCTCCACAAGTTTCTTAGTAGCCTTCAGAACAGCTGCAGTTGTTGGACACACACAATGAGGGAGAGTGAGACACAGAGCATAGACATGACAGATGGATTTCTTTGCATGTAGACAAGCTTGGCGAGGGTATAAAACCTCATTTGTGTTGTACATTTTGTACCAGGAGTTAGAATAATAAAGATAATATAGAAAACACAGCAATTTAAATTACGTACTCAGTGTGTTGTGGGGGAAAAAAAACAGCTGTCACATCAGACCAAGGATCAGATGAAACACATGTGCAGGTGCATTTCTGACGATGTTAGCATGGGATATGGTGAAATAAAATACAAGTGAAGAGAGGGACAACAGAAGGCAGACAGACTGTAAACCCAACTAACCCTGGGGTCCAGAGGGGGCAGCCTCATCTCCATGCTCTTCAGCCACTGTCTCAGTGCTCTGATTTGACCTCTAAACTCACACTGCCATTGACTCAAGTCCTCCTCGTCCCTCCTAAAACGGAGAGGAGCAATACAAAGTGTAAGAAGCTATAGTGACCACATTTTATAATCAAATATCTGAAACATATAATCAGGGAAATGGAGCACATGCACTAAAAAGGCCATGTTAATAATAGCCTTATGATTCAATATTTTTTGTACTGTCTGAAGCTCTTGGTTGTTATTCGCATTGCATTCATTGTGATACATTGTATTTGTGGAGTAGCTGTAAGACTCTGTGTTGTAACTGTGGTGGCAGAAAGCAGAAAATTGGGAGAACAGACACAATAGAAAAGTCATGACCTGTACTACAGCAGTAAGAGGTAAAACAAAGCCTTCAAGAATTATTACTCTTATCAAAGGATAATATAACCAGGGCTTAGAAAAATATCTCATTAGAGAGGCTTCTGCTCTCTCTGTCTGCTGGGCTGGAAACTCAGTCTTCCTGTTTCACTGTGTTTTGATTAAATGTTTTATACTGTGGCTCACTTCACAATTCATAGTGTCTTTGTGTTGCTGCAAATGCAGACTCACCGGTCTATAAAGCGGGTACAATGACCAACTGTCGTCACAGACTGTTTCTCTCTCTCTTTTTTTTTTTTTAATCTGACTGTTGGTGGCCACTTTCAGTCTAGCAGGTCTGACTTCAAAATCATTAGTGTTTCTATCAGACATAATCTCAAACTCCTGAAAAGTTGAATATTTAACTTGTGTAGATGCTCTGTCACTTCATCAAGGACACAAGTTACCTGTTATTGTGGCACTGTGTTGTGTAGAATGAATGAATTAGCATACCCAAATCTCTGATCCTGTGATGTGGGTGTTGGTGTTCCAAACAAAGCACTTCCTTCATCCTGCAAGAGACCATTGGGAAATATATATATACAAATGATCCTTGCACCACTTTGTGTGTTTAGCTTTACTGTAAACGGGATAAGATGATGTTAGCTTTTTTGCAGTCCTCTGTGTTCTTACCTCCCTGCCTCTGGCGTCTGATGCAGGGAGAGCTGGGAGGGAAAGGGTCAGATCAGAGTAGTCAAGGGAGCTGAGTGAAGAATTCTGTGAGGTGAATGCCCCGTTTCTTCTGTTGGCAGGCTCCTCCATCAAACCTAGTGGCTAATGTCGGCACATAGAGCAAAATATGTTTACATCTGGTATGATGGGATTTGGTGTAAATCCACATGCATACCAGGAAGGTGATGATTTAAATGAGGTTTTGGGGTCTTTTAAACTCTCATCAAAACACATTTCTAAAAGGTGTCATTATGTTGGGAGCTAGAACAGGTATTATATAGGTGGTATTGTATAATGATTGACTTTCAAAAACCTAGTCAAACCCATACCTAATCATTACAGGAAGCATAGACCTCAGTGGGATCATAACATGATCACTTGTAGAGCAAGTGTTGGACTAAGTCATTGTATTCCACCTGATTCATTGTTGGCTCCTTCAGGATGAGTGTGGGTCAGTCTAACACTGCCCTCATGTGGTCAACTACTGTGTTTTAATTTGATTTGAATGCAATTGTTTCTCCTTTAACATTCAGTGGTTATATGATTACATTGACTTTCTGTGCAGTGGCAAAGTAAACATTGGAAAGTCATGTAATTGTTAGAATATGTTTACAATATTCACATTATCCTTCATATACATTATATGGAAGACATCAAGCTTTCAGTTTCTTTATATATTTCTCAAATGTTAACACATTAAACTCGCTGCTTGACAACTGCTCTAACATTGTTGTGCTTAAAATAGAGGGATGAAAAATTGGCATTATGTGAAGTGGCTTATTTTCTATTTTCTTGTGTGTCTTTTGTTTTCCAATGTAACTTAAGGCAGCAGCACTGAAAAACAAACTCTGCTTTAAAAATAGCTTCAGGTATGAATGACAACAGGGCCTCTTCAGAGCACATTTATTTACAACATAGTGTTATGTCAGAACATACAACAGAATCCACTCACCATATCATTCAAAGCAAAATCTGCCCCCATAATCAAAATGAACCAGTTAGAGTTTATATATTGCTATAATTAAAATCAGCAGTTACATCTGCAGTTATTTTACACTAACATTTTCCCCAAATATCCTGTGTATAGTTAGTATAACATGCAAGGCAAATTCATAATATCAAAACTTGATGAAAACAAAATAAAAGGATTTACAGAGGTAAAACACTTGAAAAGATACATAACAGAAATGCTTGCTGTGGAAAAATAACTCAAAAGCAAAATAAAGCTTCAAGCTGTTTTTCAGTTTGCAAAGGAAATCTGTGGCAAACTGTCAACTGAAATGAGTTAATTTGATATAATACATACATTCATGCAATGTGGTGCTGTATCAAATATGTCAATTCTCCAGATGTATCTTATTAGCACTTTGGTTGGACTGAATTTACAGAGAGAGAGAATACAAAAATACACCCCGTGGACTTAAGAACAGCTAAATGAGGATGTGCTGTTTTACCACTACAGTTAATCCAAATTTAAATGAAAAAATACAAACAGATGTGTGTATGCTTTGGGAGTGTTTTCTAGAAAAAAAATTAGGACATGACAATATGAATATTGCTATTAGCATTCAAGTAATAATATGAAAAAAGGCGAATGAATGAAGAGCGTTCCTAGAAAGGCATCCCAAGATGGTCTCAGGTTGACTCTGCCTCAGCTTTCTTCAAATGTGATGTGCAATGGAAGAAAGGACATACTCAGTAGCAGATCTAGAAACAAAAGAAAATAACTATGAATTGAAATGAAATTAAATCAAACCATGCAGCGAGAAAAATACAAATTAAAAAAAACTGCAAAACAAATCTTGATGATGCTTAGCTTCATCCTTTGCAAATGAAATGGGACTAACACAATGTTCACTCAAAAACATTTATATACCATACCTGTGTAACTGTGTGAGGATGACATGGACTCACAAATCCATCCAAGTTGAAGGGATCGTGTGCTCTGGCCAACTGAGTATCTGTGCTCATATGCTGGATTCTGAGGGACTGAGGCAGCTGTCAAAACAACAGGATAAATAATAGCAATAATGAAAATTTGGAATAGAAATAGTTCACTAGTGATATCACCATGATAGTGTATAGGATAGGGAAAAATGATGTAAACAAATGGAATAATCTAGGCTCTGAGATGTGACCAAAATCAACTTTAGAAAACAGACAGCAAAAGGAACAAACAAACAAAACTAATATCAACTTACAAGAACCAAAATAATAGGAGGCAGGTCTGTATGGGAGGGCAGGATCAAGTCTGACATCATCTTGGGATTTACCAGGAACACTTGAATGATGGTGAATATAAAGAATCCAACATGTGGAGTGTGTAAAACAATAGTGTAATGAAATAAAAGGATGCAAAAGTCCACTGAATATGAATGGGCACAAGGTAGTGACTGGTTTCAGAACAGTCTGCATAATTTTAATCGGAGCACTTATTTTCAGTGCTGAACTCCTGTTGTGTCTCATTTTGTAGTGTCTCACAAGTGTATTCTTAGTGTGTATATCATTTAGTTAGGCAACATTTAACAAGAAATCATTAGCACAAAATCTGTCCATACTCTACACAAACAATCAGAGATTTGAAGGCATCTATGTATTTTAGAATCTGTTAAAAACATTAGAACTAAGTTGACATACAGTATGTCATTAAGTAGTACTATCGAAAAGGATAAAAAATAGACAAATATTCTTGAATTTCAAAAGGAAACAAGGAATACTGGAAAAATATTTCTGTTTGACATACATACAGTATATATTAGTTTCAGAAAGCACAAGTATACAATTTTTTAACAGGTGTAAAATGAAAACTATAAAGTCACTTAAAAAACAGCAGAAATTTCATGCTTTACTTTGAAAAATATAAAGTGACTTTAGAAAGAAAATTATTATCTTATGTATCTAGCAATGCTTAGTTATGTCTCCATATATGAGGCATATATTTAAACATCTGTTATATATGAAAAAAAAAAAAAAAAAAAAGAATAGCCAAGGCATTCTTGATGTGACCATATGGAAGGCAGAATAAATAAATTATATTTTCTTTGTTATTGTAACTTTTTTTTCCTGTGAGAAATGCAACTATAAAGTGCATTAGTACTGTTGGTTCTTAGACACACTATGTTAGGAACAGAACAAGCTGATCAGAATCTGCGGCTGTAGCTAGTTGAAGAGGATGTGAAGGAGGCGGATGAGAAGTTCATGCTGAAGCCAGAGCCAGCATCAAAGCTGCCTCTCCTGGAGCCTGTTCTGGATCCAGTCCTCGAACCAGTCCGGGAGCCATAGGCAGATCCAGGGCCACTGGCATTGTAGGGGCTGTACAGACCTTTGCTGGACTGTGAGGAGGCCTCCAGAAGCCTTAGGCCAGATCCTTCCTCGACCATGCTTTTTTCCATGGCATCTCTGAAGGAGATTTTCAGTTTGGTTTTTGGACATGTAAGATATTTAGAATAAGCACTGACATCTCTCAGTTTCTGGGCAGTGCGGGCATCGATTGTGCCTTTCCTGATGGATTCATCTAGAGACACTCTGCTTTCAACATCAGGCTCAATAAGCCCACCAGTCAGATATTGGACCTCCAGAAAGCGCTGCCCAGCCTCATAATATAACCAGCCTTTCTTTAGAGCCTGGGAGGCAGACATCTTTACTTTAGTTCTGGGGTCTTCAAAACCATTGAATGCTTTTTGAGCCAGGTTGAGGCGATCAACCATGACTTTATCTACAAGGCCTTTTTCTGTAGCATCAGTGACTGAGAATCTCTCCCCAGTTGTGGGATCAATAATTCCTCCTGTGCAGGCTTGGGCCTCCAACAATCTTTGGCCTGTGATGTTGTCGACCAGGTTTCTGTGCATGGCCTCAGTGATCGACACCTTCTCCAGTGTGTCTATGTCTAAGATTCCAGCTATGGGGCCAGTCTCCTCTGTGGGGTCATTCCATATGACTGCAGGTGGTTTAATGGAGGGTATGGGGCTCATAGGAGAAGAGTAAGTGGAACCAGTGGTGGAACCAAAGGAGGATGAGCGAGAGCGGAAGCCTCCCATGTTTCCAGAGAGCATGTCAGCAAATTCTGTGATGGACAGATTTCCACCTCGGTATGTATCAAGGGCATTCTGGTCAATGAGGCCACGGGAAAGAGCATCGTCAACATCATACTGTCTCCCTGACCTCCTGTCAATAATAATGGATTTGACAGTACCATCAGAGGAGGTCATTGTGATCTCTTCCCATTCACACTCCTGCTCAGCAAGCTCCAGGTAGGTTTGGTGGTCAATGAGACCCTTCCTGTAGGCCTCGTACACAGTCATTTCTTTGCCTGTCTCTGGGTCCACAATGACAACTCTGCGTTTCCGAACTGAGGATTTGGAGGAGGTCTTCCTTTCTCGCTTCTTTTCTTTCAGCAGCAGGAGCACCAGGCCAGTGTCGGGATCAGTGATGCACCTCTCCATGAGCTGGAGGTAGGTTAGGTTTTCCTCAGTGTTGGGATCAAAAAAGCCCTTTGTGTCATCAGATGGATCTGTCAGGATCTCATTCATTTCCTCATCAAAGAAGCCACGTTTGTAGGCCACCTCAACTGGCAGACGGTGGCTTTCCTCTGGGTCAATGATTCCACCAGTGGCAATCTGGGCTTCCAGGAGACGGATACCATGATCTTTCAGGATTAGCCCCTTTTTCATGGCCTGGAACAGGGAGATAGTTTTGCCTGAATACGGATCTCTGTATCCTGTCACTGCACGCTCAGCAGACAGGAGCTTATCTTTGAATTCAGGTCCTACAATTCCCATTCTCACAGCTTCATTGACAGTCAGTTTGAGGTTTTTGATTGGATCAATGACATACCCTGTGGATGCCTGGGCCTCAAGGAGTTCAAATGCAGTGCCCGGCCTAATCATGTTCTTCTTCATGGCTTGATAAATTGATAGACGTTCCTTTGTGGACTCTAAAAATACACCAGCAATACAGCTTGTGCCCTCAAGGTACCTTGATAGCCTACTGCTAACCTCCTCCACTGAAACAAGACCTTGATTCAGTTCAGTGACAGTATCCTGGTCAATGATTTGTGAGCGGAGCAGCTCCTCCATTGTGATCTGTTTCCTCAGACCCTTGAACATCACCCTCTTGTCTCCCAAGGAGAGGAGGCGTAACCCACCATCTAACTTGCATCTCTTGAGCAGCTGTGCATATGACAGGTTCTCTTCAGTGACAGGGTCAACAAATCCTTTGACACTTTCAGTCAGTCTTTCATTGGTTTCCTTGTTGATATAACCTCTTTGCATAGCAACGTCTGCGGGCAGATGGAATTGGAATTCAGGATCAATAATACCACCAGTGGCAGTTTGTGCCTCTAACATTTTCAGAGCATAATCCTCTGGAACAAGGTCTTTTTTCATGGCCTGGAAAAGAGATATGATTTTTCCACTGTATGGATCTTTGTATCCTGTGACTGCTCTCTCAGCTGATAGAAGTTTGTCATGGATCTCAGGGCCGACAACACCCTTACGAACAGCTTCATCAACTGTGAGTGTTTCATTTTTAACTGGATCAACAATGAATCCTGTAGCAGCTTGTGCTTCTAGGAGGTTGAGGGCTACTTCTGGTTTAAGGAAACCTCTCTTCATAGCTTGGTATATGCTAATCTTTGAGCTTGAGTCAGTTGTGACGCCAGCAACACAGCCTGTGCCATAGAGATACTGTTTAACACTGGTCAGTTCCATTATGTCACGGATGTCCCTCTTGCCCTGTTTAAGGAGGTTGTATGTCTCCAAATCTATGATGCGAGCATTGTAGAGCTCCTCAATAGTTATCCTTCTCCTTATAGTTTTACATGACAGCGGACTGTCATTTCTGATGATCTCTCTCTGCTCCATGATCTCAATAATTATGATGATCATACGCTCTTTTGTGATTTTACCAGAGCGATATTCATCCATGAGCTTCTGCCTCTCCTGCTCCGGAAGCAAGTTAGAGTTCATGACGTCCCAGAGGTTCATTGGTTTATCTGCAAGGCCCTCGATTGGAATGTCAATTTGGGTGTTGGTCAGATCACTCTGTGTTTGCTCCTCTGTGTAGAGATATGTCTTCTCCACAACAGTTGGAGACTGAGGCTTGGACAGTGGGAGGATGTGCAGGCCTGTCTCTGGATCTCTTTGGCACTTGTCTTTAAGCTGCTTGTAGGTAACGTTCTCATCAGTTTCTGGATCTGAGAAAGCCTTGTTATCATCAGATGGTTCAGATAGGGTCTTGGCAGTTTCTTTGCTGAAAATGTTCTTCTGATATGCAACATCAGTTGGGACACGGTGGCTGTTTACAGGATCAATGATCCCTCCACTAACCATTTGTGCTTCTAACAGTGGCATAGCATGCTCTTTCAAGATGAGATCTTTTTGCATTGCTTCAAAGAGGGAGATTTTGTTGCCAGTGAATGGATCTTTATAGCCAGTGACAGCTTTTTCTGCAGAGAGGAGTTTTTCATGTAGCTCTGGACCAACAAGGCCTGACTTGACTGCATCATCTACTGACACACACTGGTTCCTCACTGGATCTACAATAAACCCTGTGGCGGCCTGGGCCTCAAGAAGTGAAAGACCTGTGTTGTGTCTGAGGAGCTTTTTCTTCATAGCCTGATAAATGCTTATTTTCTCTTTTGTCGGTCCCAGGTAGATGCCAGCAATGCAATCAGAGCCCTGGAGGTATTTATTGACATTGGGATTCTCACTGACTTGTTTAGGTGTTGTTTTTCCTTGTTGAAGGAGGTCAAAGGTTGGTTTGTCAATAATTTTGGAAGCATACAGAGAGCTTGCTGGCACAGGAGCTCTGAGTCCCTTGAAGCTGGACTGTTCTTGTTTCTTGGCCTCTTTTTCATCTACAATTGTTATAAGAATCTTGATTATCTTTTCAATTGTAACCTTTCCTGACCTAAACTGTCTGAGCAGGTCAAGCCTTTGCTCCTCAGTGAGATACTCAGAGTTGATGATTTCCCAGATGGTCATCTTCCTGCCCTTAAATGGTCCAGAGTCAAGCTCCACAGTTGCCTGAGTCATAGCCTCTTTTGTCTGAACTTCATTGTACATTAACTCCTCCTTTGCATTGATTGCTTCTTCCGAAAGAGGCAGAAGCTGGAGACCAGTTATCTTGTCAGTCACACATCTCTTGAAGAGCTCTGAGTATGTGACATTTTCTTTTGTGTTGGGGTCAAAGAAGCATTTAGTTTCCTCAGTGGGGCTGCTGAGAATCTGTTTCATTTCATCATCGAAATAATTTCTCTTGCAGGCCACATCATGAGGAATGTGATGGCTCTTTACTGGATCAATAATGCCACCGGTGGTCAGCTGGGCATCAAGGAGTCGGATTCCTTGTTCTTTAGGTATGAGATCTTTTTTCATTGCCTGGAACAGAGATACAGTCTTTCCAGTGTAAGGATCTTTGTAACCTGTCACAGCTCGCTCTGCAGAAAGGAGTTTTTCATGCAGTTCAGGACCAACAACACCTGCTTTGACAGCTTCATCTACAGTGTACTTCTGATTATGAATTGGGTCAACCACGTAGCCTGTTCCTGCTTGGGCTTCAAGCATATTCAAGGCAGGCCCTGCTCTCATCATGTCTTTCTTCATAGCTTGGTAAAAGGACATTGTCTCCTTGGATGAGTCAATAATGACACCTGCAATGCAGTTTGTACCCTTCAGTGCTTTGTGGACAGAGTCCATTTCAGACACCTCTTTGACGGTCTTATTGCCTTTGTGCAATTTGTTGTACAGGTCTTTATCAATGATTTTGGATTCCAGGAGCTCAGTGGCAGGCACAGGTGCTCTCAGGCCATCAAAGGTAATTTCATTCTTCTTCTCCTTCTCTTCTGCCACAGTAATCAC
Organism: Chaetodon auriga; assembly: GCF_051107435.1. Classification (NCBI taxonomy): domain Eukaryota; kingdom Metazoa; phylum Chordata; class Actinopteri; order Chaetodontiformes; family Chaetodontidae; genus Chaetodon; species Chaetodon auriga. Next base: position 9,072,953 of record NC_135081.1, read on the forward strand.
AATCTTAATGATTTTTTCAATTGTGATTTTGCCTGTCTTGTACTGACGGAGAAGGTCCTTCTTCTGGTCCTCAGTGAAGTACTCAGAATTGATTATTTCCCAAATGGTGACAGTCTTTCCCTTGAATCTTCCAAATGGCACAGACACAGTTGTCTTGCTGAACACATCCTTAGTCTCCTCCTCTGTGTACATGCTTGAGCACTGAGCAGCTTTGTCTGTGATTGGCAGAAGTAACAGACTGGTGTCAGGGTCAGTGGTGCATCTCTCCATCAGCTCAGAATACGTCAAGGATTCCTGAGTGCTGGGGTCAAAGTATCCCTTTGTGTCATCTGAAGGGTTCTCCATAATCTTATTCATTTCAGCGTCATATTGTCCCTGTTTATAGGCTATTTCATTGGGCACACGGTGACTATTGATAGGGTCAATGATGCCACCAGTTGCACGCTGAGCCTCAAGGATTCTGATGGCGTGATCATGTTCAATCAGGCCCTTCTTCATAGCTTCAAAAACAGAGATCTTCCCACCAGTGTATGGATCTTTGTAGCCAATAACTGCTCTCTCAGCTGAAAGCATTTTGTTGTGCAGTTCAGGTCCAATTAAGCCTTCCTTGACAGCCTCATTAACAGGAAGCTTCTGGTTCTTAATGGGGTCTAAAATGTAACCTGTGGCTGCCTGGGCTTCAAGAAGGATCATGGCTGTGCCTGGAGTAATCTTCTTCTCTTTCAATGCTTCATATATTGACATTTTTTGATTAGATGGTGTCAAAACCCCAGCAATGCAGTTCTTTCCTTTGAGAATTCTTCTTAGATTTTCAGTCTCACCAAGCTCTTGCACAGTGGTTTTGCCATTTTTCAGCTTGTCAAACTCCTTCTTGGGCAGAAGACCGAGGTCATGAAGTCTGCTTGCAGGTACCTTATCACGGATGCCATCAAAAGACAAGGGGTCTGGTCTCTTCTCTACACTGTCTACAATATCACTGGCATTTTGGCCATTGTAAACTTGCTTTGTTGTCTCAACCACTGTTACATGGACATGCTCTTTGTCTGGGACTTTATCAGTCTTTTGTGCTTCTTCAAGCTGTTGCAGCTTCTCACGTAATTTTTGGTTCTCTTCTGCAAGAATCTTTTCTTGCTCGAGTCTCTTCATCTCCAGATCTTTCATTTCTTTTTGCTTGTTATGCATCTCTTTCTCAGCCTCTTTTTGCTTGTTGAGGGCTGCATCCATGGTAGCCTGGAGTTTCTTCTTCTCATCCTCCATCTGCTGTCTCTGGCGTTCCTGTTCATCTTTGAGAGCTTTGGCTTTTTTGACTTCCTCTTCAAACTGGCTTTCCAACCTCTTTTTCTCATCTTCAATTAGCTTCTCCTTCTTCAGCAGCATCTCCTTTTCTGTCTGGAATGTCTGCTGGAGCATTGTCTTCTCATGTTCAATTTGTTTCTGCTGTGCATCAGCCATCTGATAGAAAAAAATAGAAAACATAATTTACAATATAGAAGTGGCACATATTCTTTATATATTTTGTCTTGATAACAATGTTATGTTTAATATATAAATTAGTTATTTTATTTGTAATGGATAGAATTTGTACAATGCACTCTGCTTATGCATACTGTATGGAGATAAAAACAATCCCCTGGTAAAGTTAAATGTGTGCTTTTCTGCAGTTTTTTTTTTTTTAGAACATGAGAGTTGGACATGGACACTTTCTCCAGCATCCTTGTTTCAAGATTCAAGGGTAAAAAATAATTTGTGTTGGTGTAATTCTTTAGTATTTCTGCCCACATTATAAAGTCCAGAACAACCATGAGCATGATGTTTCTCAACTAACACAAATTGGAAAAACTTCAGTGACTATAACTACATGAGTTTCATCCCATTTTAACATACATTTGTAATGCAGTGCATATGTAATGATACACTCAATTTAACTTGTTCAGCCCAAAAAAACAAAAAAAAAACAAAACACTGATAACAAAATTAAAATTTAATTGAGCATACTCCAGGTAATATATTACTACTCATTGGACTGGACTGTGTAACCTCTTACAATGTATCTGCAAAACTAAGTTTGAGTTGTGAGTAAGTGAGTCCAAAATTATAAACTCCTATTTGTAAGAACTTCTTGGTGGTGAACTAAGTGCATACTAAGTGTCATGACAATCTGGACTACAATGAACTAGATTCTACAATGTTTATACATTTAAATAAAAATTAAAGGTTTTATAAAGTGACAGTGTAATAATAGAGTATTCTGCAAGATTGCACAAATTAATAAATTAATCATACTGTACTGCTCACTATAACAAATGCTGTTTTCCGTAATGGTACTTTGCTGGCTCTCACTTCTTCAGGATAGCACAGCTTTTGTGTCATTTCATCTATTGCTACTTTGTTGCATAAGAATTTAGTGCTTACTACTAAATACCACTAACTGTATTTCACTGTATTTCATGTGTTAGTTAAAGTTTAAGATGTTTCAACAGCTAGGCCTACACCTGATATTTTTTTTTTTGGCAAGGGACAGTGTTTAGGAAGACACACTGTTTAATGCTTAGTTAAGAGGGCTAATACCCTCAGATCTGTATGATAAACAGTTTACATGGACTCTTGGAAGGTACCCTTTCAAGTAGTTAAACATACTAAGAAATACTCCACTGTTTTTCAACTGTGTATTCTAATAGTAAGTACAATGATCATACCAACAATCCCCCCAATTTAGTTCATGATATATACTATGGCAAACCTAGGGATGGAGGTTGTGGATGAAGGCGATATATATTTGTCAACAAAGAAGTGTGAATGTATTTTTTGTCAATTGATGTATACCTGTGCATATCATGGTCATGTCAGATGGATGGGCTTAATAGGTATCATGACATCTCTGGCAATCTTTTAGCATGTTAACACTGGTGGCAGGGTTGTACTAGTCTGACACAGACACATATATCTGAGTGGGTGGAGGCAAGTCCCTGCATCTCTTAACATGATATTCACAATAAATACTGAGCATTGTAACAAATGGGAGCTTGACTATGGGTGGCAAATATTTTTTTTGGTCACTAATTGGTATGTTTGAATATTATATTTATCCTGCAAATACAGTTCACATTCAAGATTTGGCTACCCTCCATGATAAATGAAGTGGAATATTCCTTTAAAAGTCTCTGAGTATTGGCACACATTTTCCTATCGATTAGGGGTTCTGCTAAATCTGTGGGTGCATGTGCAGTAATACTAGTCCATCTCTAACTACTGAGTCACACTTTAACTTTTAACTTTTTTAACTTGTTAACTTTTTGACTGAATTGGCAATGGAATCTCGTATTTTCATCATTTCAATCTGACTTTAAATGATAGTTTCAATTTTTTTGTGAGCTGAGTGAAGCTGAAAGAAATGTCAAGCATGTTGTAAAAATGAAGCAACATTTCAGGACATGAGGGGACATTCAGGATGTGATCTGCATGAGCACAGTGCACTGTAAAAAAAACAGAATCAAAATCATATTTAAAATTAAAGATATGGTTTCATGATTAGTATGATCAAAGAAAGGAACAGAGGAAATTCAAGAAAGAAGTGTGTTAGTTTAGAGATAGAGTTAACAATGACATAAGCTGCTCTGCTATGCCATTTTTGACACAATACCTCTTTTGACTTATTTTGAAGGTCTTCAGCCTCCATTTTCAGTCTAGCCTTCTCCTTCTCTAGGTCTGCGATAGCTTTGCGTAAATCGTCAGCCTCTTTGCTGGAATTTAGTCTTGCAACTTCCAGTTTCTCCACTACAGTCATTTTTTCTTTGGTGGCTATTTCAGTCTCATGAAGGCGTGATGCAATCACATCGGCTTGTTTCTTGAATTTTTTAGCCTCTTCTTCAGCTTTGGCCTGGGCTTCACTGAGCTGAGAAACCTGGAGTTTTAATTTCTCAGCCTCAGCTATGATCTCCAACTGCCTTTTCCTCTCTGCTTCAAGTGACTTCTGGTATTCTTCTGTTTCCTCCTCCAGACGTTGTTGCATCAATTGTTTATCCTCCAGCAGCTTTTGTGCCTGTTCCTGAGCCAAGTCCTTCTGCCTCTGGAGCATCTCTGCCTCAGCTCTAAGTCTAGATGCCTCTTGTATGGCCTGCATTTTCTCTTTGAGCATTTTATCTGCAAGAGCTCGCTGTTGATTGAGGTCTTCTTCTGCAATCTGTCTCAAGCGTGCAGCCTCTTGGGCTTCTACACTAAGTCTGGCAGCATCCTCTGCAAGCTTTTTCATATTGTCAGCCTCCTTGGCAAGGAATTTTTGTGTGTTATCTTTGTCTTTCTTGATGAGGCGCTGATTTTCCTCCTCAATTTTGAGTTTCAGCTTGAGTAGTTCCTCCATCTGAACCTTGACTTTGAGCAGCTCCTCCTCCACCTGGGCCCTTTGTCTGACAGCATCATCAACCTCATCCTTCAAGCGGTGCAACTCTTCATCAAGTACAGATTTCTGCTTATCAGTTTCATCAAGCTTAAGTTTAACTTTTGTGAGCTCTTGCTCCACTTGGAACTTCTGCTTTAATGTTTGCTCAGCCAGCTTTTTGTGCTTAACCATTTCAGCATCAGCTTGTTGCTTTTGCTTGAGTGCTGCAGCCTCTGCTTGTGCTCGTTTAGCAGCTTCAAATTCAGCCTCCTTCCTCAGCCTCTCTGCATCCTCCTGAGCTTTGGCTTGGTTTGCAGCTTCTTGCTCAGCAGCTGACCTTTGTCGTTCAGCTTCCTCTGCTTGTTGACGAAGGAGAGCTGCCTCCCTTTCCGCCTTCTCCTTAGCAGCCTCTGCCTCTTTAGCAAGCTTCTTGGCTTTTTCGTACTCTCCCTTAAGCTTCTTCTGCATGATGGTGTCTTCCTTCTGTTGAGCAAGAACACTTTGGACTTGCTCTTCAGCTGCACTGCATTTCTGTGCAGCTTGTTGGGCTGCAATAATCTGTTTTTCTGCTTCTTTGTCAGCATCATCTTTCTGTCTTCTGGCTTCCTCTGCTTTCTTTTTCAGACGATCAAGCTCCTCTTGGGCCACCTTGCGTTGTCTGGCTGCCTCTTCCTCTGCAGCAGCGATCTTCTTAACCTTTTCCTCTGCCTCCCTCCTCCTCTTCTCCTCCTCAAGGGCGAGCTTCCTCAGTTTCTCCGCCTCCTCCTCGGCTCTGAGTTTGCTTTGTTGAGTTTCCTCTGCAATGTTTTTCAGTTTGTTCAGTTCTAGCTCCAGATCGAGCTTTCCAGATGAGGCCTTCTCAAAGTTGAGCTTCAAAATTCGGATTTCTTCTTCAACAACTCGCCTCTGTTTCAGCGTGTCATCCACTATGGCCTTTTGTCTTTCCATTTCAGCCTCAGATGATTTTTTGAGTAGGACTATCTTTTCCTCAATCTCTTGCTTGTGCTGGTTGGCCTGGTCTTCAAGAGCTTTCCTCTGGTAAGACTCATCCTCAGCTTGTCGCCTGAGTCTTTCATTTTCTGCCTCCTTCTCTTTCAGGGCAATTTCAGCCTCTGTTTTTAAACGAGTTGCTTCACTGATTGCAGCCAGCTTCTCTTTGAGAATCCTTTCAGCCTCTGCTCTCTGACGAGCTGCCTCTTCCTCAGCAACTTGCCTCTGATGCTTGGCCTCCTCTGCAATGGCTCTAAGTTTGCTTGCTTCCTCAGCTAGGTCTCTCATCTTGCCAGCTTCAGCTTCAAGAAGTTGTTTACTCTTCTCTGTGTTGGACATGGTCTCCTTTTCTGCCTTGGACTTGAGTTGAATGAGTACATCCATTTCACTCCTCACTTTGGCCAGTTCATCCTCCAGCTGCTTCCTTTGTTGTTGTGCTGCAACAACTTCATTCTTCAGGCGGTAAAGTTCATCTTCAAGAAGGGATCTCTGCTGTTCAGCATTGTCAAAGTCTGCTCTAAGTCGAATCAGCTCCTGTTCTGCAACAAGTTTCTGCTGAGCTGTGCTCTCAGCTACCTTCCTCTGCCTCTCAAGTTCTTTCTCAGCCATTTCTTTCTGTTTCAGGGCAGAGTCTTCTGCTTTGGCTCTCTTTTTAGCCTCACGCTCAGCCTCCTCCTTTTGTTTCTCAGCGTCTTCTTGAGCAAGGCTCTTTTTGTGAGCTTCTTCCTCAGCCTGGAGTCTTAGACGCAGGGCCTCATTAGCTTTTTGCCTCCATTTCTCAAGCTCCTTTTCTGCGTCTTCTCTGGCATTTTCAGCATCCTCCTGTTGTTTCTTGAGATATGCTGCTTCTTGCTGCAGTTGAAGGACAGCACCATGTTCTTGTTTCAGTGATTCTTCCAACTTTGAGGTCTTTTCGACAAAAGACATGTGTTTGCTCTGAAGCTCAGCCGTGGCACTCTTCTGGGCTGCTGCTTGAGCAACCTTGATTTGTCTCTCCTTTTCTACCTCTGCTTGCTTCACTCGCCTTTCAGCTTCCTCGGCCTGCATCTTGAGGTTTTCAAGGTCTTCCAGAGCTTTTTGCTTTTGCTTGGCAGCTTCCTTCTCTGCCTCAGCTTTACGTTTGAGTTCCTCCTCTGCTGCACGCTTTTTCTGGGTCTCTTCATTGACTTGTTTGCGGAGCTTCTCAGCTTCTTCCTGGGCAACCTTTCTGAATTTCTCAGCATCAGCTGCTCTGTCACGAAGTTGCTTGAGCTCAGCTTCTGCAGTAGACTTTTGATTTACTGTTGTCTCAAGTTGGAGCCTGATGAGGCGGATTTCCTCCTCAATCTTGGCCCTGCTTTGAAGAGCCTCATCCACCTGTTGAGTTTTGTCATTGATCTGTTGCTCTGAGAGTTTTTTCAGCTCATGTAGTTCCTGCTGGACGTTGTGCTTTTGCTTTTCTGCATCTACAGCAACAACTTCTCTCCTGCTTACTTCTTCCTGCATTCTGAGCTTCAGCTCTTGAGCCTCTTTCTCAGCTTTGGCAATGGCCTTTGCGTGAGCTTCAGCTAACTGCTTCTGTTTGTCTAACTCAGCCTGCATCTTGGCCATTTTTTTCTGCTCTTCCGCTTTGAGTTTCTCTGCAGCTTTCTGCATTAGTGGAAGCAAATGGTAAAGAAAGGATTATAATCAAGCATGACATGTTAAAAGGTAACACTTTACATTAACCAGCTCAAAACAGTGTGGTTTAAAATTGTAACTACTGTAGTAATCACAGTCTAATCACACTGGAATAAGAGCAACTTAATGTACTGTATTACCCAGGTAATGTTAATGTTAAAGTTAGCTCAAAAGTCAAGTCAAAGATCAATCATTAGATGCACATTCATCAAAGTGATGTTAAATTCACGATGCAATTAAATTATTCACGTCAAGACAATTCAGAGAAAAATGGATGATGGAGATGTATTAATTAATGTATGGAAACAAAATATCACTTCACAACACAGCAAGAAAATCATATGGCATGCAACTGTAGCTGTAGCACTAACTTTCAAAGCATTACAACTCTGATATATATTATAGTCCAATAGACTAAGTCTAATTTAGCTTCATTTATTATCAAATTGTTGAACATACTGTGTTTCAATATATTATTTCAATGTTTATGGCATAAGTGGCAAAACATTCTTATTTTCAAGTATGTAATAGAGTGTCTCTCAGTCAGACAGTTTTTAAAGTGGGTTTCTGTTGAGTTGTTTCACATGAAAATGTTTTCTGTCTTCATTTCATTTTTATGTGTATTGTCTGTGTGCACTTGTTCACAATTCAAGACTAAATGCTTCATGTCAGAGTATTACTAATACCATTCACTTAGACTGATTTTAATCTCATCCCATGCACTGGGGGTTCTTTAAATCACTATTTGCCACAGAATGGAATGGAAAAGTCAAGGATAACTGGTTCAGGTGAAGTAAGTTAGGAAACTTGTTTATGACTGCAGGAAGTATAAGAAGCACTGTTAAATAGGTTAAAAAGAATACTGAGTACATGGTCTAAGTCTCTAAGGTTGGGTGGAAAGTTGTAATTTTATAAAGGCTGCAGTGAAAGTAAGAAAAAAAAAATGCAATTAAAAGCCAAAATGCAGTTTGAGACAAACACAGATGTTAGGATGATGGGGAATAGAGGTTATACTGTACAGTAGGTACTTGAAACACTGTGAATAATTTACCTCTTTAATGCTCAAACAAGTTAAGCATTCATCATGGCAAAGCACTGGCAAGCAGTTAAGAGAAGCAAAGAAACAAACAAAACATTAGGGTTAGAAAATAATGTAAAACTTTAAACTCGTAATCTGGAAAAATGGAGAGCTGAAGACCCTGATAACCAGGCTGAAGCACAGAGTGTTTAGTCTTAACCTCAGGGGGGGGAAAGTGGCCAGAGGGATAAGAAAGGAAAGGGAAATCATAGTGAAAGAAAGAACCCCTCACTCTAAATCTACAATGGCACAATCCACACCATGAATGGAGATGGAATAGCTAATGAAAACACACAGTATACTGTGTTTATTCAGCCTAGTTTTCAACTGACATTGTGAATTATGATCTCAATGTGGCTTCCAAATAATCAATTTAAATACTGTATTCACTTGGATGTAAACACACTCAAACCTTATCCATCTTATTTGCTTGCATTTATTATTTTGGCTATTATTTCTTTGACTGTTTTACTAATCCATTGTCACTACTTTAAGCATATAATATGCTGTAAAAAATCTTCTCCAGCTAATATTGTAGATCAGCTACAGCATGCCAATGTTTCATGCGTAACCAGTGCAAAGGAACTATTTGTCACCCGTACATTAATGTAATGCGTGTGTGTGTGTGTCGGTGCGACACACAGAAAAAAGTCGGTGCATTCATGCATTCTGGTGATCGGCGGGTCATCTCGTTTGTTGGTTGGTTAATTACTTGGTTGGTTAGGTTAATGTTAGAATTTAGTTTGTTCACGATCCTCAGCCAGTTGTCACGCACCTCCTCGTCCTCCAAGCGGCGCTGTGAGTCAGTGATGAACTTGATGTACTGACTAGTCAGAGTCATCAGCTCACTGTATCGGGTCCTCAGTGTTACATACTGACACAAGGAGAAACAAACAACACTTAGAAATGTGCAATTTTCAGATTCTTGTGTAAGTCTTTCACCATGAAATAAGTCAATGGTCAGTTTTTGAGAAACTGTGTCCTACATGACTTCTAAGAAACAAACCTCCTGAATGATGTTGTCAGAAGCCGAATCCAGTTTGGTTTTCTTCAAGGGAGAAGCAAGAGGCTCCACCTGAGCTTTGTAGGCAACCAACTGGAGTTCATAGTCCTATTTGGAAAAACAAAGATATTCTCCATACATCAGTTATGCCACAAATATTTTCACTAAATACTTGAAATTACAATATTAACAAGATTTAGTACAAACTGGTGGTGTTTAATGCTCACCTTGATAGTATCAATGTATGCTTTAGCATATTTTTGACACTCATCAACTTTGTCTTTGTTCTTTTCAATCTCCTCCAGCAGTTTCTGTTTTGAAACAAGGAAAAACAGCAGTTCTCACTAGTTTCACACAAAGATCTTTAAAAGAATGCTAGTAATATCAAGCAGAATACAACATACCTTTTCCTGGGCCAGTTGTTCTTTCAGAGTTTTGCTGTCAGTGATGGGTACCCCCTGGATCTTCTCCTGCCTTTGCTTGGCATCGGCAATCCAGCGGATAAGCCAGTCATAACTCTCACGATAGTAGCCTTGCTGGCGGCCAAGCTGCTCTAGCTCTCTCAGGCGAAGGTCGATCTGTGTGAACACGGCCTTCCAGCGGTCCTGCAGACTGGACAGGAGCTGACGGTAGTGGTCCAGCTCGGCATCACGCTCGTTGTGCACACGTGACATCTTGTCGCTCACTGCAGTGGCCTTCTTCAGCTCTTCTTCCAGAGAGTCAAACACTGGCTGTTCACCCTCAGCCTCAGCTCGCATTTTCTGCAGATGTCATCCAAAATGAAAGGCCAGTCAGCAATGAGCAAACAAGGTCAAAATCATCATTTAGGACTAAGTTCAACAACTGAATGGGAGCAGTTCCCAATTGGTTGAGAGGATGATTTGTGTATGACATGTATCATTTGACAAGGTTCTCAAACAGGTGCTATGCTGCTTACCTTAAGCTTTGTTCTGTAAGTCTCTACTTCCTTTACATCCTTTGGCACGGTGTGAACCTCGCGCAGACAGTCCTCATACTGCTTGAGAACTCCCTCAGCACCTTGTGTGTTACGGATGACCATTTCCACAGTCTTCAGCCTGGGGCAAGAAATAATAAGTGAACAAAGTAGCAAGGACATAAGGACATTAGTAAACAGTGCACTTCTTCCTAACTGTCAAGAGTTAATGGGGACAAGTGGGGACTCACTTGTCGAGATAAACGGAGGAAAGCATGTAGGCATGATCCATCTTCTGCACAGTGAGGTCAAGCTCTGAGCGAAGGACAGGAGCTGAGGCAGACTGCTGAGGGGAGGCCAAGACCTCTTGTGTCTTTACAGAAACTTTATTAAGGTCCTTCTTCAGACCCTCAAGCTCCACCTGGACTTTCTGTACAACAGAAGAAGAAAACAACATGTAACATGTGAAAACATGACTGAGGTTAAACATTGAAAAAAAAACAAAAAAACAAAACACAATCATCTAACAAAGAAACCCCAACCGGCCTGTTATGAGAGGCAGATTCCAAAAATGTGCTAGAAGACATCTTTAAAATTTAACCTGTGCTTCTCTGTGCAAAGATTGTCCAGAGGCACTGCACACATTCTGAGATCAGAGAGGAGCTGAACAGCTGCAGTATGAGGGTAGCCAGCAGGCTTACAATCTCTACAGCTCCCTCAGAACTGGATGTAAACTCAAAATCTCAAAGCAAATGCAATTCTCTGCAGTAGCTTCACACTTCAAAGCCACACCAATTGAGATCCTCACTCCATTTTTACACTACCGCCCAGTGGTTTATGAGAAGGAGAAGACAGAGCATGAAATTTCATTCCCTATTCTTCTTTCCACCAATTTACCAGTCCACCAATCATGTCCTTACTTAAGCATACTGCATGGATTCTGGTGCAATATGACTAAAAAGCATGAAGCATTTTCACTCAATTACAGAATTGTCTAATTATCTCATTTTAGATTGACCAAGTTTTGCCTCTAAGCTGCTAAGAACCATGTTATGAAGGTTTTTGCCTCTTAAACATGTTGGGTCTTTAGGCTTATATGAAAGCCAGTCCAATGATGGTCATTAAATGCAAATGTTACAGACACAGAGACAATGATCACACTGCGTAATGGCGATATGCAGAGCAGTTTGTAGCTCTCTAAATTAAGACACATTTCCTCTTGCAAAGGATATTTAGCATTCATTTCCATTCCACCCTCACAAGTAAGCTGATAGGAATACATGAAAAGCTAATTTAAATTAACCCTTGAGATAATCCTCCAGGCAATTCAGTTGATTCAAGCCGAGTGGCACACAACATAGAGGCTGGTATTAGCAGTCTCCTAAATTAATATGGTAATGGTTATTTGATCACAGTGATATTTCAACATATGACACATTCATTTGGGTGCAGTACCTTCTGCTCCGTTGTCTTCTGAACACATTCTTTCAGAGGTTCCTTCTCCATAGGTCTGCGGATGCGAGCCACAGTCCCGACTTCACAGTCCTCTATACGCAGGCGCAGGTCCTTGAGCTCAGAGATGTAGTTCTTACACAGAGACTCATCCTGTTGACCTGTGTGGTACCATTTGCATTAGTTTAGTACAGCAGTATCAAACCAATTATAAATTAACCATTTATTTACCAAAAGTTGAGGTTGTGGGAAAAACTGATTTTTTTGACATATCAAGAATGTTGAAATAAATGATTGTGATTTGCTATTGCTGATACATACATAATGGAGGACCTGTCCACAGCTTTCTTAACATTTTCACTTGGTCAAATCACTTTTTTGCAACATCTACCACATATGAGTAGTGCACTTAAGCACAATCACACATGCAGCTCTCCACGTGTTGTGTTACATATACACTACTGTCACAGCATATAGTATAAAGTATAGCAAACATTTTCTAGCAGTAGTAATCAAACTATTAGGTGATAAAAATAAAAAAAAGCTTAACATTCTGTAGGTTAACCTACAAAACATGGATTCTACTTTGTACAGCGCTGCAAAAAAAAGAAAACAAAAGCAACCTAGGAACCAAAACAACATGCAGTCATTCAGAACTCTACTCTGACGGTGCTGGTTATTTCTCAACACCTCATCCAAGCATCTAAGCACATACACACACTAGCTTGGTGAGCTGCGGCTTTGACTGGCTCACCATGACTCACCTCTGAGTCTAATCATTGGTCCTGCTGAAAAGGGAATGACAGTTATGTACTGTAAATGTTGCTCTACACTTACTGCATATTCCCTTGGCACATCCATGATTAATCAAAAGCTAATTTGTCATTTATAGATCAAAATGCTACCTTTCTCCATGGAGCGGAGAAGGCTGTCGAAATGCTGGGTTGACTTGGTGTAGTCCTCCTCGATCTGCATGCGGTCATCGGGGCCAAAGAGCTGCGAGTCCTGGCTGTCCCGCATGTAGTCCTGATAGTGGATCTCCAGGTTCCTCATCAGCAGCCTGTATTCCTCTGGCTTCATGCTCTTTAACTGCACAGGATTGAGAGGCATGGGAGTGTCAGGTTTATTTCATGGACATGAAATATTACAGAATCATTTAAGCACAAACAAAGCCTAAACAGCCTAAACATCAAAGACTAATGAACTCTTTCCTGTGCCTGAAGTAACTTAATTTGAGCTATTAATTCATTTATTTTTATTAGCTATTTACAGCTAATAGGAGCTGTCTCATTTGCTAACAGTTGGCTAAGGTAAAGACTGAATATTGTTTAATACTAATACATTTTGTTTGTGATGAAAGTCCTATCCCTAATATAACACCATGTTTTTAGCATAAAAGTGTCCGTACTCACCATAGTGATATTCCAGGAGCGAATCTGTGTGAAGTCTCTCATCAGGTACTGCCATGACAGCAAGCTCTTCATGTCTATATGGAGCCTCTGCCACATAGACACCATCTCCTGATGACCGGCATCCAGGCTGGAGTAGGACATGAATGAGCATAGTGTAATTATTAAGAAACAGACGGTACTACGGAGATTAATCCTTGACAGTTACAGGGTATTAAACCCATTATGTATTATGTGTAATGTGTCAGAGACTGGGTTGGTTTACAGAAGCAGTGCATTGTTACTAGTTAAAGCTGCAGTATGTAACTTGTATAAAAGTTATTTTTGTCATATTTGCTAAAACTGTCCCTATGCCCAGACAGCAGTACATGAAACATGTAATCTGTGAAAAAAAAATCTCCACTCCACTGGTCCCACCTACTGCTCCTACTGCGATTTGCAAGAATCCACCGCGTCCGACCCAAAACAACCAATCAGAGCCAGAGGAGCGCCTGAGTAGCTACGTTACCCAGTTTACACACACACAGCTGTCACATATGCAGGTGGCTCAGTTTTGTTTCAGTGGGTTCTCACCTGGACACACCATCCATGGCCTCCTTGTTGACTGGAGGTACAATGAAGCAGACGGAGGGCACCACCGCCTCATGTCCAGAGCGGTTCAGGACCTTCCACTTGAAGGGCTGAGAGTTGTTAAGGAGCGCACACTCATCTCCTTTATGGACAGTGATCTGAAACACAATCCATGATTGATGAACACACACATTAAAGAGGGCATGCTGAGGTCCTGCAAGCACTCTGAGCTGCAAATGATTACACATCACTATGAGCTTGTAAGCACGCAGTCCTAACCTCCTGTTGCTTGAAGTCACAGACAGCCTGGATAGGCAGTTTGCCTTTGATGGAGGTGGTGGGGTTGCGTGGCTTCAGCTGGATGATGGACTTCGCTCTCTTGTTCAGGCCAGTCGCAAGGGTCTTGAACTCATTCAGCTGTTCTCTTTCCTCCTGGTGGTTAAAAAATAAACACACACACAAGATAAGAATAAAATGCATCCTGTGCATTAAAATGTGAGCAGTGGGGCAGGTTTGTTTTTGAATCAAAAATTGTCATCATCTTGACATATTTTCTTATTCCTTCTACGTTTTCTTAAGATGCTCATCTGGCAAAGCCATGTACATGCACATATAGACACAGTATGTAAGTGTAAGCAGTCATCACTCACCACAGCATCCTGCAGCAGGTCCTCCAGCCGCGTGGCTGTGGTGGAGCGATCACAGCTGTATTTCTTTTTCATGTTCTCTTGTATTTTCTTCATCTTGTCCTGAGCATCTTTCACATCAGCAAAGAACTGCAAGCAAAAGGACATCATGGGGGAGAGAAAATGTGACTCTTTGCTCTCTGAATATTAATGGAGTCTCATAGTAGAGTTACTGGAATTGGAAAGTCACTGTTCCATACCTGGTAGTAGGCTGTGTTTTCTTTGAGGTGAGCCTCAATACAGCAGCACAGCTGGAGGATCCAGCTCCACTGAGTCTGCAGGGCAGCTGTGTAGGCCTGCAAGAGACCAAGAAGACATGATGACAGTGGATTAGTTGAGATCTCAGTGTCTAGCTTCTATACTATGTGTTCAGTTGGGTTTATTAGAATAAGTACCTCAACTGTCTTCTTGCCAGGATGTCCATCCCTTACAAATTTGTCTCCCATGGCCTGGATATCATTGACCTTCTTCTCCCTCAGCTCCAGCTCTCGCATGAGACCCTAAACAACCCAAATAAATCAGTTAATGACAATCTTGGGGGAATAAAAAGTCAATTCATTTAATGAATGAATTAAATGTTGTGTCGACACGCTGTGAGTTGTTGCTCTACTTCTAAAACGCACAGAGTAGTTGTCTTTCTTAGCCGTCATGTTGGTGTTTCTGTCACTCCAGTCAAAGTTGACCTCCTCCTCTTCTTTGTCATTTAACCACATGAGTTCCTTAGTGGCAGCGCTGACGAAGGCGTGAAGTGACTCCAAGTTCTTTAGGCGGGACTTGGAAGAGTTCTGAAAGATCAAAATACCAACAGTTGATTCAAAATCAGCACTCAAATGCCTGCAAAAATCTAAATATTAGCCACAGAAAAATATTTAAATATGAAAAAAATTACCAGTAGTTTGCCATACTGAAGGTCCAGTTTACCCAGGTATTCTCTGTATGTGCCTTTGCTGACAGGAGAGAGCTGGGTCTGAAGAGCACAACAGATGCAACAGAGGTTACTTTTAAAATCAACCGCACAGCATCAGACAGTATGAAGTCATTCCCAGTGGCTCTGATAAGGGTACTACCTCGTCAGATCTGGCCCGTTCAATCTTGGACCGGAAGTCCTCCACAGTCTGGTGCAGGCCTCTGTGGCTGCCCAGCTGGGACTCCACAGATGGAAGATCAGAGCCCCACTGGGCTTCATCAATGCGGTGCTGGTTCTCCTCCACCCAGGCCAGAAGGTCTTGAACATAGCGAAGGGTCACATCATCCAACTCAGGTCGCACCCTCACGGTGGACTGCGTCAGGGGAGCCTGCACGGTGGTCACAGCAGACTTCAGACGAAGGTTGTAATCGCTGCGCAAGTTTACTAGACGTTCATGGAGCCGGTAAACCCTGTGGAGATGAGAAACACAGTCAGCTATTGGTTGAAAGTCTCCTTTATATTGTGTTGTGTATGTATATTATTACAAATGAACTTGAACGAGCACCTACCTGCGATACATCTGCTCAGCCTGAGGGTGGCGCCCATCCTTCAGTATCTGCACGTCATTAAAGAGCAGGCGAATCATGTTGTCGGCCTTGTCCAGCTCCCTCTCCACTTCTGCTGTGTGCTGAGCTGGTTTCCCTGCATTCAGCAGACGGATGTCCTGAAGGGATGAAAGCCAATTTTATCAAACTACTGTACATGACATGTGGACCTTCACAGAGTTTAATGAAATAGGCTGTACTTTGGACTTAATAATACCATATGACTCACTATCCCAACAACCATCTCCTCCAGACAGCTGCAACTGTACAGCTGAATTCATTTCAAAGATGAATGTAGCATTTAAAAAGTCACAATTAAATTAACAAGACACATGGTCAAAAAAGTGATGTGTGATCATCTTCTTGGTCCTTTGGACTCGTCCTTATTTGGGAACTCATATCAAAGTATAGTATTTCTCATGTTGGACCTGAATAGGACTCACCGTCTGCAGCAGGGTCTCCAGGTGGCTGAGTTGGTCATCACACAACCCCGATTCCATCTGGACTTTACTGACGATCCGCTGGAGCCTCTCGAGTCTGGATCAGATAATAAAGAATCAATAAAACCCTGTGATGATCCCCATCTCACAACTCCCACAGTATCAACTCCCTCTTTGGCAGTTCCTGAACTAAAAACCTGCGTTAGACCATCACATTAGACCACCAGAGGGTAAAGCACCCACCTGCGCTGTAGCAAAAACTCCAATTTATGAGGGTCACTCACGAATGCCATTCCACAACTCTTTTTATAAAGACTAAAGTTCCAGCTACGATAAAAACGGTTCCTCTCACACTCCCAGCGTGACTGAGGAGAACTCTGGACTCTGCCACATAGCAGCACAGAGTGAGACACAAACATCTCCGTTTTCTGACAAAGGCACCCAGTCTGCTCACTCAGTCATTCCACGTCTCAGAATCATACACAAGGCTATCAGACTGCAAGATGACCGCACAAGCGCATGGCATGAAACCATCCCATTTTCCAGGCATGATGCAACATTAATCTAACTACACAGGACATCTCTTCCTATTTCATCAACCTTAATTGTATCTTTTTAAGCATCCAATTATGAGGAACACACCTCTTTCATTTTAATACAAGCCAACACACAAAACAGTTTCACCAGAATGTTTGGTTATTTTCTACTGAAGCAGCAACAATTCTGCAATAAGTCTGCAAATCAAAATGATGGTAAAATAAGAACTGTGGTCGTTACACGTTTGCAATGCCTCTTCTTTTCCTTTTTATTTTTCCACTAAATTCAGTTTACTATCTTATCATCGTATTAATGCTCCCAAAGTAAATACTGTTATGACAGAGAGTTTCTTATTCCTATTCTATTGAAACAAGCTAGGTCAAAATTATCTTGTCCTCTCTGAACTGGTACTGATGTGTTCTGTAAATGAAAAATTTACCCTTATTACGAATTATTGTCGAAGCAGGGTGTGGTGTCATCTCTATGTATACATACTGTATGTATTCTGTATAGTAGGCATGATTGTGAATTATCTGCTAATCTACGAACTGGATGTGGTGCCTGACTTATTTATTTCTATACTGTTTTGACTTGTTTCCACCACACTCCTTGGTGAGGAAAAACTAGTAAATTTGATCGATAAAAAATGTATACATGATTGCACATCCGCCACTGTCCTAACCTCTCAAACTCTATCCTGAGCAGCCGTTCTCTTTCAAGGATGGCCACATGAAGTCGACCCCATTCTTTCTCCACATCGATGGGATGGTAGCCTGGAGGGACCTTCACCTGACCAGCATGTACGGCACTCTGTTGACAGGTGGGAGCAGAATAATAATGCGTAAGTCATCCTTCGTTCGAACAGAATACAATAAAATATAAAAGAATAGAAAATGAGGGTGCTTGCCTCAAAGGACTGGTAGATGTGTTTAGACCGGTTCTTGTCAGACTCTTTCACCGGCAGCTCTGTCTCTTTGAACTTCAAGAACTGACGCCAAAGAAGCTAAAGAAAAAATACACACAAATATGTAAATTTTAAAGATTTATGTCTGTTCCAAAACATCTGAAAAAAATTGCCTTTCTGGAACAAATGGTGAAACCTTGGCTTTACTTGTGAGTTGAAGTTATAATGAGTCAAATAACTTGATTGCCTTCATCAATAAAAAGAATGTCTAACCAGACTTAATGGTTTTAAAGAAGCACATCCAAACCGCTATTTTTCACAATGCTGTGCTGCTGATAATTTGACTTCTAAGTGAATTAAGAAAAACACTAAAGTCACGCTATGCTTTTGTTCAGCAGTGCTGACAGGGAGCGGCCCAGTGGCAAGTCTTCTGAGGATTAGGTTCAGCATGATCTACCTTTTGGCTGAGTTTTCTCAGCACTGACACTGTCCCACCTACCATACAACAATGTCTGGGAATACAGTTGCTTCTATCTGCCCACAGCCAGACATTATGTAAGTCCATTCTTTGATCTAACAATGGATGGCTGCCAAAGCCTCTTTTTCATAATACTGTTGTGTACGTAATGTATTATGTACAGTATTTTAAGCGATCTTCTTTTAATTACATAAAGAGAACTTTTTCATGCGGAGTATTAAGGGAAACTCTCTTTTTATATAGGCTGTATTTCTGCTCATCAGTGTTGCTCAACTGCAAACATACCCATAACAAAGACAAATATCTGGCCTAAAGGCAGAACATCAGCATATCATCTCACCTCTATCTCCTCATAGCTGGCAGGGAACTTCCTCTCCTCAAAGATCACGACGTGGTGGCGGATCCACTGGAGCAGAATAGTTACCAGCTCGTAGTACTCCTGCCAGCGCAGCTCCAGCTCCTGCAGCAAACACAGCAGAAAAGATAGTTGGGAGGTTAACAACAACAGACAGGAGGGCTCTTCTTCTCCTGCGTCTCCATGTTCAATCACTCACGCACCACACTAAACTCAATTAAGTATCAACAATGAAGGTCTTGTGTGAGTGTACAGGGAGGCAGAGAGTGGAGAGGGGGTTGATACGTGGTGGGAAACAGACAGAGAGAAGCATATTTCTACAATTTTCCAGGATTCAGTGGTTGCAGCTGTACCCGTGTTTATAAGGGCATTTATTAGAAAAGATGTGAGATCAGTTTTCACTTTCTTTATGTCAGCCAAGTTTAAGATGAGGACACACCAGCATAGCATTAGTCTAGTGAGTGAGCTTGTATACACTATGATTATGTGAACAGGTGACGTATGACAATACATACTTCTGCATGTGTAAACACCACAGGTTTCTAATTTCCTGCAACTTGGTTTCACAAGACTTCTATTTCTCTTGAACATGCTGAAACTTTGGAAAACACTGCTAACAAAAGCCCGTTCACAAGGTGAGTCACGAGCCCGTTCCGTTTTGATTAAATCTGATCAAGCATTAAACCAGATCAAATTAGAGGAAATATTCGTGTTAGCCTGACGCATATCTATTTCTAGCACATTTGAAATATCTTGCAGGTGTGATTCAAATAACTCTGATAGTACGAAAGAAGTTCTGCTCACGTTAGCTCTGCCATCATGTACGTCAACACGAGGCATGGCATCATACAAGGATGATACATAGGTGATGATGGACTTCTCATCAGGGTGTGGGACATCAACATCTGAAAGGACAAGGTACAAATTATACTCCATCTCATTATTTCATGCAACTATTAACAGCCATTAGCCTGTAGAGTTCCTAATACTGTAGCATTACATAACAACAAATACAGAATAAAACCATTACCAGCACGAACAAACAAGTCTGGTGTTTGGTTCTGACTAAATCTTACCCTCAGGGTCCAGGAGGCGTGTCACACCCAGGTCTCTCTCTGCCACACCGAAGGCTTGTTCCAGGTTCTCCAAATTGGACTGTCTGTACACTTTGCCCATGTCGATGAGTCTGGGACTAAGGGAACACAAAAATGAACAATTATTGGTAATTAAGGGTCCAAGTGAGAGGTTCAACAAGTCTTAAGTAATCTACGACCGTAATCTGCAGAGTAAGGAGCACATGTCCAGTACCCATGCAAATGCCAGCTTCCACTAGAACTAATGTGAACAAGCTAACCTTGTCAGAGCCGACCAATAATAAATCAAGCTCTCAAAAAAGCAGAATGAAGCCATTAGCTGCTGCTGGCAGCTGGCCTCTCAAATGATGAGCACCTCATCTTGACAGGGGAAGAAAGAGGAGAGACGGCCTGTGGACACATTTCTCTTCTATTCAACTGGAAGACAGACTGAGCGTATTGTTATCATGCACAGTGAGGATGGAGTGCTGTGTGGATTTAAGACGGGCAGTCAGTGCCTTGCGTTGCTAACAAGTTGTGAAATTCAATGGATCCGAGTATAAGGTGCACATCTACCCCTTCTACACGGTCATTCATGATCTATTACAGCTCATAAACAAATAGCAACATACTTAATATACCTCCGTATTAATTTTAGCTCCATGTAAAGTGAATAAATGAGTTTCCCAGGTAACACTCATCTCCCTCCATGAGAGAGAGGCAGAGAGTTTCACTGACTAAATCTTGACTAAAACAAAACAGCAAGAACGAAAAAATACTAAAATGTGACTTTGTACCAACTGCAATTTTCAGTAAGCATCTAAGACTAAAAGTAAAATTCTTGTTAAAATGAGTGCTGGTCTGTACAGGTCTGCTCACTGATAAGGTATGACACTAAATATATTAGCAGCGGCTGTGCTGTGCCTCTGCCAATGGCTATATGCTGTTAAAAGCCTGCCTGTTCACTTCTGCCAAACCTGTATGAGCATCTGTCTTTTTCTCCTCTGGGTGTTTGGCTCTCTGGCAGATGTCAGAGCATCCATAAGTGGAATATAATTTATAGAACAGCGGATATAATCCAAGGTGACATGTTTAAATTGGCAGCCAACAACAGCTTGACTCCCAGAACAAACAAAAGTTCATGTTTTCAGAGTGCAAAAGAGCATGAATGAATGCATCATCACACACACACATACTTGACTGTTACTCAACTTTCACACATAACACCATGAACTATCCGGACATTACCATAAATTCAAATGTACAATGTACATTCCTGCAGTATGATCATGAAATACAGTAAGAAAATACAGTCTGTGCACAAAGCAGCAGTAGGAGCAGAATCATACATCTCTCTGACTCGCAGAGTGGAATGGTTCACGTTCTGCCCGTAGACAGGAGAAGGTTCCACAAGGACGATTTCTCGAAGAGAGTACTGCCTTGTTGGTTTAGCTGAGCTGCTCATGCTCTGTTCCTCTCTTCCATGAAAGCTACGGGACCTCCATTCCTGGCCCAGATCGTCACTGAGCGAGCGGGCCCCTGAGCTATGGGAACCCCGGCCCGAGTCCCAGGAGGATCCCTCTGATGGGATATCCTCACACAACATGACCACCCGGTCGTCAAGGTCGCTGACAGATCCAGACGTGCCGCCAGTGAAGCCTTGGCTTCGTTTCTTATGCTTAGACTTCTTCCGTACACCAAGCATCTTGCAAACGTCACAGAGGCTCTTTGTCCAGCAGCAAGGAAAGCGTTTATGCTTTAGTGGCTGGCCTTACAGCTTCATTCAGCATGCTAACACATCTTTTGATGCTTGCATTTAAATCCATCCTGAGCGCTGTCTCACGTGTCCGTCATCATGCGAAGATCCTCTTAATCCTTCTGCGGAGTTCCTGAGATTAAAAAGCCTCCCAGTGGCACAGCCAAGTCACTGCTCCTTCATCAAGCTTTTGAACATGAAACCTAAATTCAACTGTAGCTTTGTAAATTAATTTTGTAAACCCTGGACAATCTTGACAATCTTTCTGGATGATTGCATATTCTGCACCAGGATGCCCTGAATTATGCCTCGGCACGAAGTAACGCCACAGTTTTCATGGAACAGACAGAGTGCTACAGTTACGCCCTCACACCACACCCCTAACCTTTATGAAAATCAACACTAATCCAGCCTCAGGTGTCTCCAAAAAAAGAAAAAAAACAACTCTAGGTAATATAGTTGCAGGTACACGCTCGAGTCTGAGAAAACGTGCCCCTGCAGGCATCTCTTTCTTCAACACTTAATGGCTTTGAAGAACTACAACTTGCTCAGCACTGAACTTTGTCTCATCTAATACCACTCTGTCTTCTGTTTGCTCTCTGGACTCTGCATGAGTCCCTTTGTTAAAACATCTAAAAGGAAAACAACCAATAGCATGCTGTATTAACAAATCTCCTGAGAAATAAATGTGCATTCATTTCCCACAATGCTACTACACAAAGCGACCCTTAACTGCTAATTCTACTATAAAGGCACATGACAACATTAGGAGGATAAGCATTAGTGTTTAGTGTACAACAAGGAGTTCAGATTTAACTTTTTAATACTAGGTTACCAACAATTTAATAAGCTAATCATATTTAATAGAGGAATTATCATCTTAAGGTGGTTGAGCATTACTCATGGCCAACGCCTGCCAATGGCATTCCTAGCCGAAAGGCCTGGTATGTTTATGGCGAGGCAGGTTTTACAGATTCTATTAAAGCAGCATGACAACAGCACTGACAGATATAGTAACTAGAAAAAGGCTTACAAGAAGACATTTTAACGGATAGAGTAAATAAATAATATCAGGTTTCAAAACCTGATTAAACAGAAAAGGCTGCACAAATTAATTTGAGCACTGTGAGTGCAACTACATGAAGCTCTGCACTATTAAATCCACATCACAGTGCACGTCACGGTTCTCATGTCTTAAATCGTTTCAGGAACAGATACTTATCAATACTGAGAGTGGGATCTAATTACAGAGCAGGTTTAATCTGGCATTATGAAGTGTAATTTGACATTTGAATGTGTACCAGGGTCCCACTCCTGCTCCAGTGAACTCGATATTCAATAAAAAATCATGAATGATGATGACAAGATCCAGCATCTCTGCTCGTATCTCTGCTCTGGCATTGTATATGAGCTAATGCATTAGTACTCTTCATATTTTGAGAGCATGGGTTCGTAATACACTATAATATCTGTCTTTAAACACTCTCATATGAGTAGCACAATAACTAGCACTGTTGCTACTGTTCATGGTGCTGTTATCATTTTACAATCACACAATTAGTCAGCAATAAATCCAACACTCACTAGTGTTTGTGTATGACAGCGTTGAAGAGCTTGCCATCCCTCCAGCTGGTGGTGAAATTGTCACAGCGGATGCCCTGGTAGCCGTCCGTCATCCTCTGGGACCAGAGCAGCAGCTTCTCCTTGGCCGACATGTCTTCTGACTGGCCGTTGACCTGAATATCTGAGATCTGAGACAACATATATAAATAAAATGTTAGGAAGGTGACTGATGTGCACATTATGATCCATATTGAAGAGATGTGAAAAATTAGCCATTAGTGGAAACCAAAAGATGCAATTTGAACAGAAACACTGGGAACCCCTGATTAACCTTCAAGTAAACATCATAAAATTTTGTTGAAGATAAATGAACACCTTTATCGTTCCTTGATTTAACATCTTTCCTGGTTGTGCAGTCTATAGCATATTAAGTATTTATTGTATCAGCAGAGTGAAGTGTTGATGTCTCTGACTTGGCTCACAGGGTGCAGCAGGGTTTCTGTCTGGTCTAGACTGGGAAACGCCATTATGGCTGTGGCATCCAGATAACTTTTCATTTGGGGAATTTGTGGATGGGAAAGATGAGTCACAGGCACTGGGTTTTCCATTTTGTGTGTTTGTGTATAAATGTGTGTGTACTCATGCGTATGCCGCTCAAATTTGCTTCTTCTGCAAACATTCCTCTTACAGACTTTTTTTTTACTTGCTTCAATAAAAAGTATACAGACTCTATACAATACAGATGCTTTAGTGCTCATTCAACTACTTAAGTCCAGATCGTCCATGCACCTTTTTCATATTTCAGGGTGTACAAAATATTCTGTTCTCTGTAGTAGTTAATTTAGGAGAACTAGATTGTGAGATTTAACACTACATTGCATGCCAAAAAGGGGATTTTACTTTCCTCTTTGATCTCTATGACTCACCAGCAACCACAGCCCTGCTATTTTCCCCCTTCTACAATAGCATAAAGGAACATTTTATGCATCTACAGGGCACAATGGCACCTTCACTGGATCACGTCAGCAAAATTACTTTCAACACCAGTGTCTACTTTATTTCCCATGCGGAGCTCCAGCTTCTTACAACCTGAACTTGAATCATGTGATATTGAAGGGCGTGGCTCTGCCTGTTGGGCTGATACCCAGGGATTTCTGCCTGCCAGCTCTTGGCACACACAAGGAAAGCAGGAAAAGGCCTGGATGCATGGGATGTGGTTGGGAGCATAGCATGACAACAAGTCGTACACTTGGCCTGACGCACCCTCCCCTTGGGAGTCAGGGAGAGAGTGACTCATACTTACACGCCCTGATGGTGTTTTATTTCTTTATACTGTTCATAAATTAGCGACTGCACACTAAATGCTTGACGGTTGAGTTAGTTTGTTATAATAGCCGTCAGTGCTCTTAGAAGTATGATATGATTTGATTAGAAGATGTCTTTTATCAGAAGATCTTTGAAGAGCAGAATCCATTGTGATTCTCTTTCCAGGAAGATGGGAAACAGCAGCTGACAGGTCCCAGAGACAGAGGTATAGAGCGGTAATATAATGGAACACAACACTGACAGAGGAGGAGACCTGGAAGTGGAGGATGATGGTCCATATCAACCCCAAGGTGAGCTTGGGGTTCCCATCTGCTATGTCATCATTTCTGATGTTCACCAGCTTGACCTGAGAAAACCAAACATCAATAATATTAGTTAGTGAAAACAGAGATGCAATGTGGTAACAAGACAGTGCCAAGTTTTCAGGTTTTTCAGGTTCAAGGCGTCACTTTATGTGTCATACCTGCCGGTGTTTGAGGAAGTCCAGTGCTATCTGTACATTCTGCAGTTTGTGGAATCGCATGCGACCTTTCTCTCTGGGCTGAGGAGGAGAGAAAAGAGATAAAGACGATGTTTAATTACATGATGGACACTTGACCATCAGTGATGATCCTTCTGCTATACTCATGGTACAGGAGAGAGTCAAAATGGACAAATTAAAGGGAAGGAAAACAGAAAATCTGATGGAAAGACATTTAACAGAAAGAATAAATATGGGAATAACTGGTGAGTCCTGTATATTTTTCACTAGGAATTAACTCTGATGAGCAGATATTGTTATTTACAGCATGCCTGTAGAGATGCTGTGTTGGATTTTTGATCCAAAATGTTATTGCTTTCTTTGGCTCAGTCCACTATCCCAGACACATGAAAACGCAAATCTGATGATGATGAAGACAAATAAACACTTTAGATTACATGAGTCAATTTTCATTGGTGGAGCCAGTAACAAGGTTTTGTATTATTCAAGTCATCTAACAGCAAGATAAGATTAGGTTATGTTGCACTATGATTAGTTTTTCTTTTGAATTTCAAGTGGAAATTAAAAAAAAAAAAAAAAAAATGAAGGTGAAGAAAAGCAAATAGTAAAAGCTCATACTGCTTTACACAACAAAGTATTACGACTGCCAAAAACTACCAAGTTAATCAGTGGGTCCTGCAAGTATCAGAAACACCTACCGATAACTGATTTTTTTTTGCTTGTTTCCTGCAGCTATGTGCTTAAAGCAAGCCTGTCAATGAGGAAAAAAGGAAGGAAAGACGGAGGGAAGGAAAAAAGTAACAAAAGCACTTAATTCGCCATGGAGGTCTGGATACCATGCACGGCCAAATCGCTGGTAAAGCGCGGATGAATAAAAAAGAAAAAAAAAAAAAAAAGGAAAAAAAAGGATTTCTACTGTAAGTTTTTGACCCACTCACCAACCGAACGCTCCTGACCACGTCTCTCTCCCTCGGCTAGCCCCAGCAAGAGCAGTGCAAAGAGAGGAGGCGAGGGTCAGACAGCAAAGATCAGCACACCCAGAGGTTAAAGGACAGCAAACGAGAAGAGGTGACGGAGAGGAGGAAGAGGAGGAGGAAGAGGAGCAGAACCGTACATCAGATAGTAGTTCATACATGCACACACAGGCCAAAGTTAATGTGTTAAGGCTATGGAGGCATTCAGAAGATGAGCAGAGCTAAAGCTGGTGGAGGGAGCAATGAACTACAGCAGCAGAGAAGCCTCGGTACAGATCTGAACTGCAGGGTATAACATGAGGATCCCTGCTGCTAGCTTTGAAATCAGTCTGGTGTGTAAGCCTGAAGATTTTAGCTACAGAGATAGAAAGATTGAAGGGTATATGAGAAGTCCCATCTGAATAAAGCTGAAAGCTAAAAAAAAAAAGAAAAGAAAAAGAAAGAAAAAGAAAAGATGTCTTTGTTTAGCACAGTTCAGCTCGGGTTAGGCCTTCGATTGACAGCTTGGCTGTGAGTGGTTACAATCTGTTGCCACAGGGATGATATTCCAGGTTCAATTAAATATGTGAATCTCATGTAATTAGTCTGGATTAGGTTTTGGTTTGGAGAATGGTTGAGGTAAAAGATGCAGAGTGTAGGCGTATTTGTCAACACCAAAAATCACAAAAACATCATGGCGATGCTCACCAGTGTTTCCCCAGAGAGGACCTCCAACAGTGAGATCAGGTTATGTCCATCTCGAAGGTCTTCATACAGGTCTGTCACATGACGCTGTGTCTGCCAGGACAAAGAGAAAGCACACGTCACAAGGATTCAAGATGCAAGCTCCAGGAATTACACAAAGGACCCGTCTTATTTGTCTTCCATCCAATCACCATGCTGGTTCCCTTAATGACAGCCACAATGTGACAAAAGGCCTCAGAGGTATTTGACTAGAATGAACGGCAATGAACTTTTCTGACTTTGCTATAAAATTGCAAACGCCAATAACACATCAGTCCTAATGATGTGTCAAATATGATGGAAAATATGATGGGTTCAAACATTTTTTAGTTTTCTACAGCACTCAGAGCGTCCTCTCCTCTTGTACAACTCTACACAGGTCTGGAATGCATAGCCGTGAGCAGCCAAGCCTGACTCCTACTCCAAATGCCAAATGGCAGCTGTCATCCCTGACAAGTGATAGATGAGACTAAAAACCAGAGCAGTCAGGTAATAAAAAGGTGTGCTGGTGACCATAAAATCAACTAAAACACAAAAAAATACACCAAATGTTACAGTAATGTTTAGATTTCAATTAATTAAAATTAGTCAAAACTGCATTCACTGTTTATATAACTGACGTGTGGTGTAACTGCACCCAGGGAGAGAGGTGAGGAAAGGTGTGATGGTGCCAGGAAACAGAGGATTGGGTTGAGGGAAAAACTTTGGAAAAACAAGGAAGGAGTCAATCTCCATGCGAAGTCTCCACGACCAGACACACATTTATGACCCTGATTCCAAAAAAGTTGGGACACAGTTTGAAACATAAATAAAACGGAATGTGATAATTTGCTAACTCAATTGAAAACAGTGCAAAGACAATACATTTAACGTATTGTCTCATCAATTTTTTGTGAATATATGCTTATTCTGAATTTAACAGCAGCAACACGTTTCAAACAAACCCACGTTTTTGGAATGAGATTTGTATTACAGTCCTGCTCCAATGTGCTATTACCTACCTCTGCCTTCCAATGCTGGGCGATAAGGGGTGAAAGATGGAGGAATGAGAGCAGATGGATGAGTGATGGACAAAGAACGAATGGAAACAAGAGAGAAGAGGATGAGAGCAGAAATAAATAGACATGAAATGAAGAGCAATGACCAGGAGCAGAAATTTAGATGATTGGATGATGGACATGATGGTATATGAGACAGAAAGACGAAACACAGAAAGATAAAACTATTAATTTCTTTTTGTCCTATGACAAAATCCAGTTTGTGCATCTCTCATGTGAATGAGTCTGCAGGGTGAGGGAGACCTCGGCCCTAAAATGGAATGAAGACAAATTTCTCTTGCAAGTTTCAACAGCGGCTGATTTATCTTGGCAAGAATTTCAACACATGTATCCAACCATGGATATGCCCCTCCCTGCCTGCACAGGGAAGATGATCGTACAGAGTGGATCTGAGTGGAGAGAAGGAAGCCAGCACTGCGACCACTAGGGTTCACTGTCTACACATGTAGAAACTTCTTAAGACACTGTTGTGCAGTGTGATAAACTTGCATAGTGTTACAGCCTATAACAGCCCTTCTATTTGAAGAATATCTATATTCTTGATTTGCACGTAATTTTATAAAATGCTGAATATCCTCATCAAAGACATAACATATGATTGTTCATTTTTGTTTCAACAGTGCATTCTGTGATGATCTAGTAGTCGATCTCCTTAGTGTCAACTCAAGAGCCACCTATCAACACCCTTCAATTACTTTGTACTGAGCAGGCTGTGGTGTCAGAGCCTCTGCTCAGCTACGCTGTGTCTGCTGTAAGGTGGGTGTTATGCTACAAATTGCCCTCTCAGTGTCAAAGAGTTGCTCTGTAAACATTTCAAGGTGAAAATCATTAGCACACATGGCTGACAGGCCCCTCTTCCTGGTCCCTCCACATGACTGCGACACGCCGTCTGGAAACAAAACACTTAACATGCCTCAGGTTTGACATCATGTTTACATCATTTTGGGCAATTCCTTCAAGCTCTTAGTGCTTCTCTCACTAACAGCCAGGTATAGTCTGGACTCAATCTGCAACAATTGCGGTTTTTAATCTAATCACATGCAGTTTGTAGGATTTAGCTAGAAAACAGATTGTCATTCTGCAGCTGCTCCAATGTTTCGCTGTCTTGCACAGTATAAAAAGATTTACGCAGCACAGGAAACCACTCAGTGGCCCTTTACAGCTTCTCATGGCTGCACACAACCTATAGTCTGCCCTCGTCAAGCCAACCATTAAGCCCTTAAATCAGTTTAACCTTAAACAGAGTTAACACTTTCCCTACCAAAGGAGCCCGTCTCGTCTATGAGATTTTCAACTGCTGACTGTAGGTGGAGATGATGCTCCATGTAAAATTTGTACTAATTTCACATGAAAATTGGAGTACTGCTATTACAATCAGTAAGAAATTACATTGCATTATATGATTTTGAAAACTTCAAACTGGGTCTTTTAGAATGTAATGATAACAATATCAATGTGGGTGAACTTATGCAACTTCCCAAACAACAGTTTAAGCTGGGCATGAAGGCAGGTAGCCTCCCAGACCCTGTCTGTGCGGCACATGTGCTACCGTTGGGCCTTAACCACCGTGGGCTCTGGGCCGAGACCAGGATTTGCCTTTTCAGAAGGAGCTAAGTGAGTCCAGATGTCTGTGACTCACCCTCTGAAATTCACAGTGAACACTTAAGAGAAACAAGAGGGAGTTACTCCACTATGCTCTCATCATGTGGTAGCAGAATACGTTAGCACTGCACATTCATGGAAAGGAAAACACTCTTTTAGTGCTTATTTTTTCCCCTCTAGTTCCATTTCTAAAAAAAAATGAATGGGCCAGTGTTTGTTGAGTGGATATACAAATAATGTGGAAGCACTTAAAGTCATAAGGCTGTAAATGTATTGGTCCTCATGGCAGTTTCCTGGAAGTGGCACAAGCAGGAATATTTTTCACTGCTCTGTGGGAGGGGTATTGTGTTACGAGGGGCTAATTTTTCACTCCTAATGAGAAAGTTCAGAGTGAGGAGTGTGGCCTGTTTGACTTTACCCCCATCCTGACCTGTTTGCCTCCATGAATATGTGATGTATTGGAGGGCTTTCAGGCTGTAGGTTGAGAATAGAGAGTGAGGTAGGTGAAAGTGGATGAGTGCCGATGGATGGTTTACACAGTCTCTCAGATGATGACAGACCTCTGGTAGGCCTCTGCATCATGTCGCGATGTCAGAGACCGAGTGTGAGACCATAATCAACGAGCCAATGTGTGTTTCAGTGAGTCGGGGGTGACGTGTCAGAATCATTTCCAAAGACTCAAGTAGAGCGCACAGGTGAGGGATGGACTGCATTTTAGATAATGATGGCCTGTCCCTCAAAATAATCCACAACACAGCACTGCATTCTGGGAATCTGATGAGACATTTGACCCCACTGTCATAAATTTATGTTGTTTACACTGAATCAATATCATGCTGCCAGAGGACTCCAATGTTTAAACTGACAGTATCTCATAAAACCTCCTGCAAACCAAAACATTATCTTCCTTATATAGACATTATCCTTCATGCTTATTGTTTTAATCACCCCTCCTTATGCAGCGTGTCAAACATTAACGCTAAGGTTCTTGTCAACACAAACCTAAACAAACTATTTGCACCTGTAATTATAGCACACGGGTTTAAATCTAAATCTAATCTTAATTCTACCTGGAGGTTGATAACTATTGAGGGCAAGAGTGGCCACGTCTGCCAGTAATGACATTATCTCAATATAATGACTTAATTATTTCATTACTGTGAGATAGCAAAGCTAATGAGGTCATTTATCATGAGAGAACAATTTTTTTTTTTCATGATCAGCATAAGTGTGGAAAACTCGAAAATGAGTGTCTTGTTCATTTGATCACACCTAATTTCACCTGCAAGATCACTGCCATGACCTTTGGGGAGGATTCCTCACTGAAGGACGCGTTGATCAATAATTGGTACTGATTGATCTGACAGTTTCAGCCTAAATTAGTTAAACTAATCAGAATAAACAACCATTTATTAAACACTCAACACAGCATCTTGTGGCTGAATGTAAATCAGTTGATTCATGCTGATTCACTGAGAGAATGTATTGTTGCATGTATTTTTTAAGCCTGGACCACACAAAGGAGATTTTACCCTTTGATATCCACTGTGGTTTTTATGTCAGAAAGCAGTCAACCACATGTTCATGAGGTTGAGAGAAAGTGAAATTTGTGGGCACTTTTTTGGTGAAGTTCCATTTATTCTGCACAAGCGTACCTTGTTCGTATGAAAAGGAATATGGAACATAAGATTGCAGGCATGTGTGAGCAGGAATGTGTGCATTAATGTGCCTTTAAAGTACATCAAGAAAGAGTGGAGGTCAAAGACACTCCCTTACCTTTATCAAGTGTTTGTTGACCCATTTTGTGAAGGTCTTTTTCTGTACTCGGTCTCGTTCATCTGCAAAATAGAGAAACGGTGGTTAGACATCAGACACGAAAGAAAATGAAAATTTAGAGGCAATTAATTGTAAATGTTAACATTTAAAAATGTGCTCAATCAACAGAAAATGACTGATGTATATATAGTAGAATCTTCATTTTACATAAAGCAGTACACAAAAGAGGAAATCCCCAAGATACCAGACTTGTTTGATTTCTGCAGAACAAACAGATTTATCACTGGGTGGAAAAAGGGCTCTTGACCGTGAACGCCTGCATCTGAGTCAGACTGCATCATTCATAGCTGGCAGATGCGCTCCTATTGTGTAAGAAACGTTGCATTTGCAAGGTCATGTCTCTCTCTATGACACTACTGCCAGCTGTGCTCTTGGACAGAAACATTCGGAAAAAGGATTCCATCCCAAAGGCTAAAGGTTCTTGAAGTGTGAAGACACTCCAAGGAGACATAGCTTAACTGGAGATTAGAGAGTGCGATCTTCCAACAAGAAACAACAAGATCTTAGCAAGGAACACACCCACTAAGACAATAAACCCGCATACACCCATCCATTTTTCTATTGAGATTCAGGGAAAAACTACAAGGTGTGTCACTGCAACATTTACTGTGGGCACAGTGGATGGATCGATCTGTTCTAGGGATGCGTCACGAGTTCCGGCTTTTCGAAACGTGTGGGAGTGACGCAGTTCATCGGGTGTTGTGGGAAGCACATCTCTTGTGTGCATAGCCACGGTAAAGGACGTGATACAGGGAGACTGATGCTGTGCCATCGGTGTGTGAATCTATATGTACGTCGCTTTGGTTAAAGTGTCTGCTGAATGACTGATTGTGATTGTAATTGGTAGAGGCCTGTGTGTTCGCTGCCGCAGAGGAAAGCTCCGGTTAACGAATGCCCTCACAACGTCTCGCTACCACTTGACCACTCTGATCCGCTTGTTACTAGCTCCACTCTGGCTAGTTAGCTACAAGCCACGTTAAGTCTGAAGAAACTAGAGCACTTGGAACCACGGTCAGACAGAAAACAGTAGCTACCAGCAGATCACAAGTATACGACAACTATGCACAGTTGTTTGAAGCACTCTCACTCTGTGTGTGTGTCTAACAAGAGCCCACTTGATATATCAGGCAGGTTTAGGAATTTCTTCACTCTATGCCGCTTCATGTCTTTATACTGTGACTCACACAGCAATTAATTCTATTCACACTGTGCCAGGATGGACACCAGAAGCCAACACAACGTCCTCTGTGTTATCAGTTTTAAGGGAGTGATCTGACTGTCTACTGTGCAGTGACACACCCAGCAATGAAAAGCAAAGGGCTGTGATTCAGTGCTAAAACAAAATAGCTGCCCAGAGGCTACATTTGTTTTCTCAGGAGGGCGTCAGCGACGATGTCTACAAATGTGTTGTGGAGCTACGTTTCCATGGAAACCACATGTTGACACTACAAACCTTTAACCTCCTCATTTATCATTGGAACCAAAGGGGGACTAGGCTTTAGCATGCGACCTCTGCGCTTCCACTCCATGCCAAGAGGGCAAAATGTCACCTGAAGTAGGAGCGCGATGATTGGCGACACACACACACACTCACACACAGAGGCTGCTGGAGACAAAGCAGTTTCCCAGATGAGATGAACCTTGGCCTGTTGGGTCTGTTCACACCGTGTTACCTAATCCTGTTTGAGCCAGCATCGCTCTATTGCTCTTTATAAGTGAAGGGTAAGAGAGTGGATAGGGGCTGCGTGGGCTTCCTGAGTATCAAATGTCACCAGACTTCAACAGGTTTCAGTGAAGTTTACAGTTTATAGCACAAAACAAAGTGGACAGCAGTAGTGCAAAGTACTGTCACTAAGTATTGCACTCGAGTACAGTTTTGTGTGACAGCTATAGTTACTGCTTACTTTGAAGGTCCAGATTGTACACGCAGAACATATGATACCCTTACAAAATATGATGCAGTGTTATAGATTAAAAGATCAAACAGTCTAATTAAAATAAGCTCCACCTCAACCAGGTACTCACGCATAATTACAAAAGCAATACTAATCTGATAATATCATCAACAATATAACAGGCTGGTCATTTTTCCTGCATGATGACTACTTTGACTTTCAATACTTAAAAGAACATTTAATGCTTGTGTACTGGAGTGAGGTTTTGAATGCAGAACTTTTACTCGCAGTACTTTTACATTGTTTAATTGCTACTTGCACTTAATTATACGATCAATTAGAATGAATTAGAAGATTTTGTTCTCCACTGGTCATTAGTTTGTCAAGCTGCTGTCACTGGTGTGTGTGACATGAGAGAAAAACAAACACACAATCACAATGGCATATTCAAAGTGCTGATGGAGTCCACTCCTGTGTAACACCACCAAAATCAATGCATGTGATATGCACATTAGACCTGTGAATAGGTTTGAGGAGTTTTAAGAGCAAAAAAAGAGGAACACACAAACTGAAAAAAGGAAGACAACATAACAACACAACACACCATTCATCAAAGGCAAACAGACTGCAGCCACAGTGACTCATTCACCCAAAACACATGCATGCTGCACAACAAAAACTGTGAATGGGCTTTGCTGACCAATACGAAGTGAGGAAGCTGCTGATGCATTAGAAAAGGGGAGTATCCTCCTTAAGTCGCAGCGTGGACAAACACTGGACGGTGCAGTCCACTCAGAAAAACTGCACTGCAGTCTGTCATTTTAAATACAATGTCAGATCACTGCAGATAAACCTCTTGCAGCTCTTACACACTGAAAAGTCTAAAATTTGAATGCTGTCCAATCCTGTAATTCCATTAAATACTCTACTTGTCTCACCTTTAACTGCAAAAACACTTAATTCTTGCCCTGTGGTGTCTCACACATATGGAACACATACTAGATCAAGATCAAGGCTTGTAATTAAGCTATTTTCCATTAACTGCCACCATACTGGTACCTTTCCTGCCGTCCGTAGCCTTCAGCATCCCCTGGTAATAGCCTTCATCTGAGGGTACCCTCTCTCTGCCCATGCTGCCAGAGGAGATATTCCTGTACCTCTGCTGCTGAGAGGTCATTGTCACTGTTTGTCAGTACACAGAATAATAATCCTAATGATAAGATATCCTTGGCTGGTTTCCCCTTGATGGCAACTTCTGCTTTTCTTGCTTCTATCTGTCACTCTGGCCCCCGGTTCGTCCCAGAGTGTGCAGTCTCGTGGCGACAATCCACACAGCACTTCACAAACCTATGATTTCTCTCCCCTTCTTGCCTCTAACCTCCTCACTCCCTTATTGAGTTCGGCTCTGCCCTTCTTCCCCTTTTTTTTTTCTCTCCCTTTTCCTTTTTCTCCCGCTTACTATATTCCTTTCATAGGAAACGGTGCCTGTGGGCTATGAAGTCTGGGCCTGTCCTTGTGTGATGTGTGAGTGAGGATTTAGTGGCACTAGTGTGTGCAGGACATGGTGGGTAGGGCTCTAAACACACCCCTTCCTTTTGCAGGGTGCCGTGTTTCACTGAGGCGAGGAAGAAGGCGGCGAGGCGGGGAAGGACGAGGTGTGGCAACCTGCATGTGCTGTGAACGTAATGGCTTCGTTTGCGCAAGACAATACACACACAGACTGAGTGCCCAGGAATAATAAAAGTTCATAAAAATCTATGCTGATAATTTTTTACACTCTAATTCCACTCAATAGATCTCTGAGGAACCATATACAGAGTATGAACAGATGTAACACAAGTAAGAGCTAAAAAAGTCCTCTCAGTTACTCGCACACGAACACACATCTCATGGTTAATCATTGCTTGCTCACAGCATTCCAGCACCATTAGGAGTCACTCGTTGTGACGAAAAAGGAGAAGAGATTGAGGATGAGATAGTTTGGGAAGGGCTGCTGTGGATTCCAGACAGTGATGAATGACCACACCCTGAACATCCTGATTTACTGAGATATATCGCAACTTGTAACTCAGAGTTTGAGTATGAGTGTGTGTTTAAAGAGCAATGCACATGTCAAAGATCTCTATGGAAATTACACTCATTTGTTTTGATTTCTGCATACATCTGTGTTTTGGTGGTCATCGTTGCAACACATCTCTCACTTCTTAATTAAAGCAAATGTCCAGTTCTGTCAGATCTTTCGCCTTTCACTTGATGAAGTTTACGTTACTGTAGACGGAGCCAGAACTATACATTTCATGCTCGTTGGTATCTAGTCCAAAAAAAGTTGGAGAGCATTGAATGCATAATTTCCTGTGAACAAGAGGATTTTGCCAGGGAGGTGCAGGCAGACAGTATTTGGAACAGTAAATGTAATAAAATAGGCATTACTTACTCTACACTATAACTAGTATCGTATCTTGGATATTAAGTTATTTTCCATGATAGGTTCATCTGCAGAAACAGAAAAACAAGAAGAAACCTTGCACTATTCAATCACTCATTAAATCCAATACGACAAGTAGGAATTTCTGGCAGTTTCATCAGCCAAATTTCTGCTAAATCAATCATATGTACCTTTAGCTTAACAGTGGCACCTGCGGCAACAAGTTACAAGGACTGGAAAGTGATTAATGCTGAAATGTATCATGAGAGTAGCACAACTAAAAAGGAGTCATACAGTTAGAGAGGTGACAGTGCTGTCAGGTAAGCAGCGATATCTATGTCAAGCTCACTAATATTAGCTAAAATTAATCACCAGAAGCTACTGGTCATACCGCACAAAGAGAGGCTGTAGCAGCAAAACCATTGAGTGTATTGAGCTTAGCAATGGTGCATATCATTGGTTATGAATTTAACTTTTCTTTTGCGAAAGGAACATTGTGTTCTTATATTACAAGTTATATATTCTTGCTTTAATGTTCTGGAGGTAAGTCCTAAGTCAAGTAATTATTCAGAGTTTGTTGAAAGACTTTGGTGCCTATTTATACAAAGTCCCTCCATAATGGTCCCCTATATTGGCTCATATGTGCTGACAGCTGAACTGAAGGGCAGGGTGTGTCTTACCTCTGATAAATCCTGCCTCTCTAGCCTTAAGGTGGGTATATATCCCACCCTGACTGACATCACTTCATCAGGTATCTAAAAGCACTTTTTCTTCCACAGTGCTGTGTTTTGAACGTGACCTGTATGAACATGAAGATACTTAATGTGTCAGTGTAAGTGTGTCTGTGTGGGTGTGTGAGAGTGAGTGTGTGTGTGTGTGTGTGTGTGTGTGTGTGTGTGTGTGTGTGTGTGTGTGTGTGTGTGTCCGCGCCTTGACTCATTTCAAGCCACGTTAGCAAATTTGGAGACACACCTTTGTAGGTCCTTACAATGTCTAGGCAAGCTGAGGAATTAAGGAGTGGTATGTGGGAAGGCAATTAAATGGGAAAAGGAAAGGAATCATACAAAGTACAGAATATACTGTAAAGGACTGATAGGATCAGGCTTTAATGAATGAGAACAGCAAGATGTCTATAAAGCTCTTCATTACAGATACACAGTGTAGAACAGAGCGGAATGCTCCAGGTTATCTGGGATGCAGAAGCTACAGTAAACGGTAACTGAGAACCTGGTGGCGTTCCAGCTGCGGAACGTTCACCGACACCTATTTGAGCTGAATTTCTAAACCTCATGGGGAACACTAGCAGGGGACCCAGATGTGAGCAGGCGAGGATGCAGAAAGTGTGGAACATCTTAGTCATGAGATCTTTTCACCAAAAAGGAGACATATCATTAAGGTCTCAACATGCTCATTACACTGCTCGCTCATCTGGCTTCATCAAAACCAGATGGAACACTTGGGCTTTTTATATGAGCAGAGAGAGCTTAGTGAAAATAAGAGGAGAAAGTTTTTTTCTTTCTAAATGACAAGTCTGAGGTTTGATCACTTTTTCATGATGAAAGTGACAAAGAAATCTGTCTTCCTCTTCCCACACTGATGTTGCATTGCTTAGCAGAAATTCTGACTTTTCTTAAACAATGGACTGCATTAACTGATGCAATGTGCATTATTATGTGTTTATGTGCTGAATGCTTGCTGGGTATATTCAGGGGAATGTTGGGTTTGGGTAATTTTAATTTGTCCAATACTTTGGTTTGATGCCTGCAAAGCTAAATACATTCCAGCCGCACATCAGCCACAGCTGGTAACTTACTGGTAACTTATAAACGTTAGCATGGCGTAACATGATAAACACTATACCTGGTAAACATCAGCATATTAGCGTTGTCTTTGTGAGCATGAAAGCTTATTAGCATTTAAATCAAAGCACTGCTGTGCCTAAACAGCCTTACAGAGCTACAGACTCTCATTATCAAAGAATATAGTATATCATTGTGAAAATTGTTTGCTATAATTACCATAAACAAATCTGACCACCGACATCACGGGTTGGTTCTATCCCACACCATTGCTTGTGGTTCTGAAAACCACATTTCCCATAAACCATTATGCCGTCCCCTTTTTGTTTTGTCCTGTTTCGGGCCAAAAAGAAATCAAGAATCAGTCTCTTGATGTTAGAATATGGCACTATCCATGACATCTGTATTTCTACTCACTCATTCCTGCCTGTGACATGATTTCCAGCAACTCAGCAACATTTCAAGACTTGACTGAACACATTAATCTGTTCTTTCATTGGCAGAGAATAGGGACCTGGCAGTAATAGAAGCTACAATCAATTAGCCTTAACTATCCTTTAGCGTCAATCTGTTTAAATAATAATAATAATGATAATGATCTACATAAAGCTGAGCAGGTGTCCATGCATCTGCTTATAAAGTAGACTTCATATATGACTAATGGATACTGACAAACACATGATTGAGTGTGCAACCATTCTGGGCAAGAACAACCTGTATTTAAGCACTTGGGGCTCTATTCCCACACGGAGCAAACACGTTAGAGGAGCAAAGAATTCTAAGAATGTGACATTATGGTTTTTGAAAGAGCTGAAGTGACAAAACAAATTCGAAGGTTTAGACTGAGGCAGGCTGGATAACACCTTCCATTGTAGAGGATGAAAAAGCTGCAGAAAGGATGTGCCCTCCCTCCCTTTAACCCCCTTGTCTCAGTTGGTCAATTCAGGTGAAAGTGTAAGATTTTATTGGCCACCACACCCCTCAAAGGAATGCTGATAAAACTAGGAGCAGCCTAAACACACCCTGGATTATCACCTCAGTTGTTCTGTAAAGACGAGGAAGAGGAGAAGGAGGAGCAGGAGTAAGGAGAGGAAAAGAAGGGAGGGCAGCGGCAGTCTGAATCACTGTGCACACTGGATCATATTTCTACTTAGCATACAAATCCAATTGAGCAAAAAAACAACCCCATGCCATGTAGAGAGAGATCTTTGGTAATGCAGCGGCCAGTCTGCAGGTAAGGATTCATGAAGATCAAGAGCTGGATGATCAGTACATGACTCAAACACTCTGGCATGCAGCACACCAAAAGTAGAACATTTAAGCCTTTTTTAATGGGACCTGTAAGAACGATTCTTCTGAAAATCCACTTTAAAACTAAAAGAAACACAGGCTCCCTGGAAACACACCGTCACGGCAGCCTGTTCTTCAGTCAAGCAAAGCTAATGAAACACTGAGGCTACGGTATTAAATATAATTGTGTCGAATTGGCCGTTAACTGTGTTTAATAGATCAGGAGCAATGAATGGAATTCTAATTCTGTTTTGTGACGGGAAACCACCACCACCACCACCAACAACAACAACAACAACAACAACAACAACAACAACAACAACAACAACAACAACAACAACAACAACAACTAAGACTTCTATTAACTGTATTTTTGACATTTTGATATTTCCAGGTCTTTACATTTAAATCATTTATTCAGATGTATGCTTATCCAGCTGATTGGCCCTGTCTCCTAGAAATTAAGTTTATATGCAACTAATTTCACACAGCTAATACGTTGTGAGGGAAACGTGATGCAAATGAATCCAAATTCTAATAACACAATGTTGTTAATAATGTTATTAATGAAAATACCTGGCAGATGGCAAAAATGTTGATAGTGAGCACACATTTACTGACAATGCATTTAATTTGTGAATTTTTTTTATGGTTATGTTTAGGCACTGACAGCACTTGGATCGGGAAAGATTATGGTCTGTTTTTATGCAGAAAAAGTTTGCAGTGGCTTGAAACATAAGATTTTTATTAACATTTAACTGAAATCAGGATTTTTCCATAACCCTAACCAAAGTGCTTTTGCTGCCTAAACCTAACCACAGTCTGGATGTGAGCCCTGGAGTCTGGTGTCCTGCACTGTGTACACCCACCATCCACCCCGACCATCTCCCTGCAACTCCAGCATGGTACACAAAGGCACGTTTCACTCACTCAAAGAAACGGCCTGGCAGCAATTATGCTTAATCACCGCAACTTCATCATGAATGCAAATCAGTTTTATATCAATGACTGTTCCGAGGAGACACAAAAGAGTCTCTAAACATGTATTCTAATGGCAGGGATGGGTCATAACTGTGCCACAATGCATGGTCCAGTTACAATCCACTGGGATCTCCAACCTGTCGGCAGACTTTAGATAATGCTGTCAGAGTTTGATCTAACGATGACGCTGCGACCTCAATTTAACTCAGACAGGACGAGACTTCAGATTAGCTGTGGCAGCTGAGTATTAAAATAGCCCAACGCTGAGCTTTAGAAGCCTGTGTGGAAAGCCCCCCACATCTACATCTGGGACTGTGTCAGCTGCAAATGTTTCAAAACTGGTGAATTCAAATACGACAGGGCAGCTGGTGAAAGAGCTGAGGTACTGACAGAGGATAAGATTTAAAATGTCATGTGCCTCCCTCTGCAGGTGAGAGCAACAAAACGTGTGACCTAAGTTAATAATGTAGATCCAATATAACTCATGTAAACTGTCAAGTCATCTTAGTTTGCCAAATGTGAGTAAAATGAGTGAGTTAGCATAGCTTTTTACAAAATGAAGTCCTAAATAAAGTCTAAGTAAGCACATATTTAGAACTGTATTGGTGGTGTTATGTGACCAGATCACTGTGTCTTTAATTATCATACTCAAACGGCATTTTCACAGCTATAAATCTGAAAAGGCTGTGACTGAGGTTTGGGATGCGATTATAACCACCAACGCTTCCTGCCTTGTTTTCTTCACTCCACCATGAAATACTGTATAGTACCTCAATAAAGACAAAAATATTCATGCTGACTTTGTCTAGTGGACTATCACTGCTCCTATTACAAACAAACTGGAAACACAAAACTCATCATATCCTGTGCAGCAGTCACATGCAACAGATTTTCGCTATAGAAAAGCCCTACTAAACACACGGTTTGTCAAAAGTCAAATATAAAAGAACTGCTGAATTGAATTATCACTTTATTTCTAGACTGAAAGCAGATATTGTAGGTTCCCCTTTTCTCCTGTATTCTATTAATCCATTACTGTGATATGTGGTATTTCCATACTCTATCGTACCTTTGGTAGTTTCCAACCGCCAAAGTAAATGTGGAAAAAGGGGAACTGGAGCGGTGTTGCCAGGTCAACGGCTATAAACACACAGAACCATGTGCGGCGGTGGCTGTGGCTGACTCTTACTCACGCCTGTATTTTTAGACACAGAGACAGAGGAGTCTCCCGGAACTGATCCATTTGACGTGGAAAAGCAAACACCATCCTCCACCTCCTACACCAGGCAATAAAGTGTTCGCACCACTAGATGGCGCCAGAGCACAACCACACCTGATTTCTTCCACAGTAGATTCTGCAACTATGAAGCTACGAACTATTTTAAAGGAAAATAAATACTTTTCTCACAGTAACTGAGCATGCTATGGAAATGTGAAATCAAAATACACCATTTTTCTACAGGGATTTAATGGGAATACTACCATGGCGAAAGCAGGACTAAGATTAAATACTAGAAGTACTTAAACAACACCCTGCTTACAGAAAAAATCAAACACAACAACAGTTCACTCATTAGTAACACACCGATGTCCTATCACTCGCTATGATAATATTATAGAATTAAGAAATAGATAGTAAAAGGATCATGTAATGTATAGGTTATCATGACCAATCATACTTAATTAGCCTGTAGTTATGCAGTAGATGGTTCTCATGTATCGATATCTTATTGCCAGGCTACATCCAAAAAAAAAACAATGTTATCAGGGAGGACATGATGCTTTTAAACTTGATAATAAAGATAACGCTGGCCAGAGCAGACCATAACGACCACTTCGTATCTACCATAGTTAGTCATTTACGACAAGACAAACCTGAGAGATTTGGCTTTAAACTATAGAGACTTGTACACATTGAACAGCAGACCTCTACTGCAACTTCAATCAACATGTTACCACTCCTCAAAGCTTGACTTCAGGCAGACTGTTCCTGCAGGTATGGTGCCTCCCCCCGATCATATCACAGGTGTGCCAAAGTGCTCGTTGATGATTGTAACGTATGGAATGTATAATTTTATCGTGGGATTTGTTGCAGCAGCAGCAGAAGCCACAGGCAGATGTCTGTGCATCTATTTATATTACAGGATGATCCATGGAGAGGAGTTCTGTGGCTTTAATTTTCATTTTAGACTGCATGACTTCTAATTAAAGAGTATTCTTGTCTATTTATTGAACTACTGTTATTCAATTGTGTATATTCAGAAAACTGAATTCGACCCATTTTTATAGCTTTTCTCGCTGAGAAGCATGGTCTCTCTTCATTTCTCACTCTGTGCTATGTAGTGTAGAGGGAGAGCGCCCCCCTCAGGACTGAAATTAAACAGCAGTTTCTGTCTCCATGTGTGATTATGTGTTGAGTGTCTGGGTTTTCCTCCAGATGAATACCTTGTGAATGCAGTGGAGAGCCGAAGTCCTGCCCCACATGCAGATTACCTTCTGTTCTGCAGCAGGAAGCTACCTGGATGTGGGGCGGGGCTGCAGTTCTCAGGGCCACCCTTTAGCCAGCACTGAGGTGGTGTGAGTTCACTCCAGGTGCTCTGGTTTCCTAAAACTCTTTTTAAAAATTTGGCTCAACACAGTTGTTCAATTTAAAATTCTGTGTTTGGTGGCTCTCATTATTTGCTGTGAATGTTTACTCAAAGTGAAATTATGCATGTGTGTAAACCAAACTACACTCTAATTCTAGGCAGATTTTGAGCTTCTGCTCACAGAAGGAAATTGACCAAAAATGTACTCAAAGCAGTCTTGGTGCAGTCTAAAAACACTCAGATTTTGACTGTGGTGTTGATGTACAGTATCGCCAAAACTGAAATTAAAGGGTCCCTGTGGAGTTTTCTTGTAAACGAACAAGTTATGTTTACGTTCAGAGTTTCTTACCAAAGTGCAATGACTGTATACTTGAGGTCCTTGTGGACAGCTTTTCCTTTCTGATAGTCCATGTGCAAAGCCAAGTCAAAATATTTCAAATCTTGCATTGTTTACATCCATATTTACTAGCCTGCATTCTGAGACCATTATTATTATGAGAAATTGTTTAACCATATTGGTAATATAAAACTAAACTAAACATATTAGAAACATTAAAAATACAAGAATATAATAAAGTAGATCGAACCGGCAGTTTTTAACTTTCTCTCTGTGAATAGATCTGGCACTGACAACCTTGTGGTTTCACCAACTCCTCCCCACCCATCCACAGGTTTCTGCACTCACCTGCACAACACATCTTACTGTACAAATATCTGCGTCTTTCTCCGTATGACCTCATCTCATTCAGACAAGTCCCTCCTTTAAGGTTCCATAATGCAGCCATTACGAGCCTGAAGTAAGATCCCCCTGTGACCCAGACGCACTGTGCCAGCTGGTGTGAGGAGACTCAAAAAAGAACAGGAACCTCTTTCTAACAGATGAAAGGCAGATAGTTGGCCCTGCCCCCCTCACTGCTGTGCAAAATGAAAGGTAACAGCTAATTCAACATTATAATGTGATAATGTGATACAGTAGAAGTATCATGTTCCAAACATCAACTCCAGCCATCCAGCGGTGTTATGTGTTCGATATTAACTATCATACAATCTAAAACTGGACTCTGTATTAACCTCAACTGAAAAAAGGTTCTTCCCTAATTATTGTCTTTCTCAGTCTACTGTCCCAGCATCTGACTGTTGCCCAGAGTCAGTGTTTAGTTTTCAGATTTTGTTCACACAAGAAGTATAAAGGACATGTGTTTGAGAGCCTGGGGAAGTGCAGGGTAAAGTGACTGTTTTTTTGGTAGTTCTACTGCAGCCCTGAAGCAACAGACATGTCTTCAAGATATCATAATCACTAGTTCTTCAATGTCCTCTGGGCTTTCAAGAACCAAGATGAAGATCTCCACGCGTGACATACTCTCAACTCTCCAACTTGCATGGGGAATGATATGTTTGAATACAATATAACCACAAACACTAAAGGCTGATCACCGAGTCATGATTTTATGTCTGGTCAAAGGAGCGGTCTACTCACCATACACCAACTGTCGCCAGTCAACTTTAGGATGTGACAATTTATGACAGGGCACAGCTGAACTGTTCCTGTGTCCCATTTAAAGGGGAAAGTGATCTAAATATGCTGTGCTCTCTTCTAGGATACTGACCTTTAACCCAGGACCATAGGGGGTGCTCTCTGATCGCCTCACAGGCTACACTGACTACAATCACTCATTGAGCAACATTTCTGGGTGACCTGCTTTTAGTCACTGTTTTTGGCCCCAAGTTAACATACATTTGGTGCTGATTACAAGTTGTTAATTCAATATGTAAAATGATTTAAGAGCACCAAATTTAAGATACCACTCCTCTATCTGTCCATTGAATATGAAGCAAGGATTAGGGTAAAGACTACAGGAGAGAACAGCTAGCCTGGATCAGTCAGAAGTTAACAAAATTCTCCTACCAGCATCTCTCACCTTTACATCTAGTTTGTTTAATCCTTAGAAAATCCAAAGCCTACAACTGCCAATTGGTGGTTTTACAGTGGGTCATGTGTATTGTTTCCTTTAGACAGAGCCATGCTAGCCGTTCATCCTGTCTCCAGACTTAATGCTAAGATAAGCTAGCTGGCTACAATCAGTCTCAGATGAATCTCTAAGTCTGAGCAAGAAAGTGACTCAGCATATTTGCTAAAATGTTAAAATATTGCTTGAAATGTAGATGCTAATGTTAATGTTTCTTTTTTTATATAATCAAAGCTATAATGAATGAATGAAAAGGAGACAGGAAAACTGGACTGAGGAACAGCCTGAAAAACAGTCACACATAATGCCTCAACGAACTTTAAACATCTGAAATCAACTTAGAACTGATATTTTCTGCAGTACCTTAATTACTTAATC
This sequence comes from Chaetodon auriga, assembly GCF_051107435.1. Classification (NCBI taxonomy): domain Eukaryota; kingdom Metazoa; phylum Chordata; class Actinopteri; order Chaetodontiformes; family Chaetodontidae; genus Chaetodon; species Chaetodon auriga. The sequence goes on from NC_135081.1 coordinate 9,117,050, forward strand.
CATACCAAGACCATAGTCTTGCACAACATACATTAGCATCTTTAGGGAAATTGCTATGTCACTGCATACTAAAGGGAGCACAGAGAAAGCCTGAACAGAGATCACAAGGGATATAAATAAACTCCCAGTACAGGACCGGATGTGTTTCCATGGTCCCAGTGCTGCTCATAAATAAAATCAGCTCTAAATGAATGTGTGCTCCATGTGGACATGAAAACTGCATCCAAAGCCCCTTTGGGTTTCTTTGAGCCCCTGAGACATAAGTTCACTGTTTATGTTATGACTCATGCCCACTGCTTCACCAGCAGCAGTCACAGTGGTGTGGGCCATCTAGGCAGTTTTAAACACACTCATGAGACCCTGGAAAAAGCACACACACTAGTGTACAGTAAGTGGTAGCTGGATTGGTCCAGAGTAGGAATTGTGGCTGTTTCCAGGAAGAATGCTGGCTTTTCCGTAAACCAGGCCAAAGCCAGAGCCGGAGCTCAACCACCACAGCCCACACAGCACTGCGAGCGTCTGACATTCATCTCTAAAAGAGCGTTTGTTTGGCAGTGTGTGTGATTAAATGGCACTTGGGCTCTTAGCATGTCAAACAGGATGTTATACTTTACAAGCATAGTAAAAAATGCCTTGACACATTCTCAACTATCAGCTCCCGTGTAAGAGGGAGGGAGTGTGAGGTTACCGTAGCTAAAAGAGCCACCTGTTCAACCAGTTCAGGGTGAAAACTTCCACCAAACTATCATGCAAAGCAATGTAACGTCCCATTGACAGCCGCGGAAACACCCAGTGTTCTAAAACATCCCTCACTCAGCTCACTCAACACTATGTGGATGTTAAGTCAGGTGTGATGTCTCTGTGACATCTGAACTGAAAGTATGAGTTTGAGTTTAGCTTTGGCGTATTCTGCTGGGCCCCTGGGGTTAACTTGCCAATTTTGGCAGTCTGAGAAAGGGAAAACAAACACAGATGAGAGGTGAAAGATCAGCGGGGGAATGTCGAGAGATGCACCTTGTGTTTGACACAAAGTATTTACAGTCTAACTCGGCCACGCCCCCCTCCCCCTTGACCTTTCGGCTGACCTCATTCCAACATGATTGCAAGAGTATGTTAATATCCATGTTCCCACCTCTGCACGCACAGCACAGTGTAGTGCGCATCTGACTGGAAGCTGAAGCTCACTGCTCTCGTAAGCGATAGCTCAAGCTGAGGAGCTAGTGAGTGGATCGAGTACAGAGCTGTCATCATGCAGAGTGGACGCCAGTGAAAAGGGGACAGCTAAGACCAGAAAGCCCCATGACGGGCTTGGACTGAAGAGCACAGATCAGCAGGGACAGCAGCTGCATTTAACTCTTCAGTATCTCAGGAACATTAGCAGATGGAACATTATAATGTCATGGTTAGATAAACAACAGTACATAAGCTATTGGCAGATATGAGTTATCATTGATTAGACTGATGTGTCTTTTGTATAAGAAGGCAATTCAATTTTGACATTTCAGAAAAAATGTTATATTGTGTGCAAAATATCAAATGGCACAATGTATTCTTGATTGAAAAGTTGTCTTTGTTTTTTTTTTCCGCTGGGTCAAAATGCACCTATAGTAATATCTTCCTATCCTCAGTCAATGCTGATCATATTATTGCCTTTCCATTAACACACAGACTGCTAAATGTCTATTTACACATCACAAACAGTTTTACTTCTGTTGCTACCACATTCCAATACATGATGGAAGCTGGTTACACATTAACTAAACAGCATCTCAGCAGTTTCTTCACAGTTAATCTCTCACCACAGTCACCTTCCTTTCAACATGTTGACTTAATGATGCCGCAAGAAGAAAAGTCAAAGTCAGTAGGCTTCATTGTCTGGAAACCATGACTGTACAAAATTTCATGGCAATCTATCCAATAGCCATTGAGATATTTCAGTCCAGACCAAGGCAATGGACTGACTGGACTGGCAGACAGACTGAGAAGCCTGGCTAAAAACTCACAGTGAGTAATTGTGTACCTTGAGAATAATACACCAAAGTCTGTGGCAAACAAGACTAATGTGCAGTCATAGGATCAAGCAGGTTATTGTTTATCTGCAGGATTAGAGAGCACTCTTTGGAGGGATTTCTGTGCATACAAATTGTATTTTTCTCCAGGGCAAATCCACAACAAAGTCATCAAAGCGTTGCTACAGGTTGGCATCTTTTGTAATACTGTCTGTTTGTTCAAAGGCTGGCAGCCGGTTTGGGGACTGGCAGTACCTCAAACCTGGCAGGTGGACCAAACCAGTGCTAAGAGAAAGAGATTCTTAGTAAGGAGACCCAGAACATACATACACATCCCCCAACACTCACTCACAGGCCTTTGATCCACAACCAAACTTGACTAGACAGGTCTGGGTGGGAACTTGTAAGGCATTGTTTGGACATAGCACTCACCAGTTGTCCTGCAGCACAACAAAAGAAAATCAGATAAGTCCAGCTTGGTATAGCCTGGACTAGTTTGTATCTGTGCAACTGTGTCATGTCGGACTGTCAGTCTCTGGGCCACTGCAACATGAGCCAAATAGAAGGCCTCCCACGCTGTCTGAGCTTAATGAGGGCTAATCCCTTTGCAGCTGCAACGAAGAACAGACACTTTATGAAACTGGCACGGAAAGGCCCGGTGGCACCTCTGACTGATCACAGTGGACAACGCCTGACAGGTTTCAAGGTTACACATGAACGTGACTAATGCACAGGGTAAACATGCCACATGTGAAGCAGCTCACAGGGTTAGTAATACGATCTTTATGAATCAAAGGGTCAAGAACAATAAACATATGCATAAACAGAATTAATGACATCAGAAAAGTGAACCATATGCAAAAATACCTCCTATAACTAGAACTGCTAACACAGCATTAGCACCAAAATCAGAATTTAGCGATTTAGGAAGAGATAAAGCTAACACTCCTCTAGCATCCAGCTACTTTGAGACTTTGATGTTACTCTCATTGCTTTTTTTAACCTTTACCAAACCACTGTGTCAATATCCTGCAACGTGCAGCTGTCTTACCTTGCCTCATGTGCTTTCTCAAGCGCCAGAATACAATTAGGGTGACTAAGTGCCCCAAAACCACCAGGGCGGGGAGAGTGGGTCCCGGGGGGCTTGGAGGCATTTGTTGCGACAGATAGAGAGAAGATAGAGGGGATGAGGGTGATGAGCCTGGGCTGTAGTGACAGGTGGGCCCTCACTAAGAAGGGGAGTGGGGTGGCGTGGGTGTGGCAGGGACATTAACAAAAAAAAAAAAAAGGCCATCTTGAGCTGGAATTCCTGCTGTTTTCCCACCCTGAGGCTATTACTGAAAGCCGTCTGGTCTGCCTCTCCTGATTGTTCAGCTGTTTTCAGACACCGGTCTAAAAGGTGCACTCTATACAACAAGTTATACGATAAAGAGCAGCTAGTCATGTTTCAAAATATGTGGTTTCTTTTCCAGTGCTAAAGCAGGTTGTCAGTATTTACTGCTTTAGTACTTCATCCAAGCTCAGCTGTTAATCTGTGTCATAGATATCTCTATTCCATTTGGCTTCTCTCCGTATCAACTGCTGCAGGATGAAAAAGAACTATATTGTGTTTTTGTTTCTTATCTGACACACCTCTGTTAGTCACTCCATCTTATTGCAACAAATACTTCCTGTTACCAGACAGAATGGCCTTGCTATCTGTATTCTTGGCTGATTCTTGAGAACAGGGTCAAACTTAATAAAACAATGACAAGCATAAAGCCAGACCAGCTTGTTTTTCTTTGATAGTCTATCTGAAGTCAAAGGACTCAAAGCATCCTATTATTATTGCACATCTGAAGCAGCCAATGATTACTGTGTAAAGACCTTTAGATAGGTGACACAGCGATAAATGTTAGAAAACCTACAAATTTAGAATCTTTATTTTTGACACAACAATAACAAACACACTCCAGCAGCAGCACTGGGATAGTAGGGAACGATAACAGGTGGTTGTGGTTTTACAGCTATCTGAAAGAGGCCAGACATACACACACACACACACACACACACACACACACGGCTGTGTCTCACACACACAAAGTAAAAGTTTTGAATAAAGTACAGTCTTTATAAGTCACCCCTACTTGTTGACGGACCTCAGATGTCACACTGACAGGAAAAACACATCGTAAAGGGAGGGGGGTGGGTGGGTGGGAGGCATTGCCTGCCTCAACCCCTGCCCTCACCCCACTTCTATCTACGTACCATCGATTAAAGGAAAAAACAGACGGCAGCCAACCTCACTCATGATTTAGGTCAGTGAACAGGTTTAAATATGGAACACAATCTGTGCGGCAGTAGCTGAATGCAGCGCTTTGTCAAATGTGAATGTGTGTGTCTGTGTCATGAGAATGCGCACCGATCAGGAACACAACAAGACTTCACACTGTACGTTTGCCAAAAACTCACCAACGGTCGGCAGCCAGACAGACAGACGCAGTTAGACACAGACAGACACACCACAGCAACCCCACTCTGTGGACCTACCAGGTATGATCTTCATCTACAGTACAGAAAGGAAGAGGAGGACGAGGGTGAAGAAAAAGAGAGCTGGACAGAGGGGGAATGAAGAGGACAGGAGAGGCTCCTGTATGTTTGCTCTGAACGGGCTTGTTTCTCCGTTGTGTTGAATTTTGACAGGCTGCGCCTGCTGCTGGGATCCGTCAGTCTGCTCTCCCGTGGCCAAGGGAGGAGGGACGACATGCCAAGCCTGGGGAACGGGGCAGGGGCGAGGGGCTCAGAGGGCCGAGGGGGGGTTTGTGGCTAGGGAGAGAGGGCTGGAGCTGACTGAGTGTTATAAATATCCACCAGAGCCAGATGATCACACAGTGTCACAGTTAGAAACTGATGGAAGACCTCTGGCGGGATACTTGGCTACACTCACCCCCTAGAGACATCCCCCGCAAACACAAGCAGACCCCCCCCCCCTCCTACTTCTCTCTTTGATGATGATGGTGGCAGATTTATTCTGTGATATTAAAAAAAAGATCTCATGTGTGAGCCCCCGGTGTAAAACATGATTAACATATGCTAGTGCGAGTCGTCATTTAAACATAATATTGTCAGCACAGACAAAAGTAGACTCATCACTACTATACCACAATGACTATTGTATTTCTAAGTTCTGGTCATCCAGAAATTTCAACTTAATCCAGTCACTCACCCACTCACTGCTCCTTTGCATCACAACCAACCTTCTGCCCAACCTTCAGCTATAACAGGATTATAAGGATCATTTATAAGTTTTTACTCAAAGTCTGACATTTAAACTGCAAATGAGACAGGTTAAACTGGGTATACTCAGAGTCATCATAGGAAAAAGCCCCAGCAGTAACATTAAACAGACAAAAAGCAACAATAAAAACGGAGAGCTCAGACTGATGGTATATATTTGCTAAATAAGATCACACAGAGTTTAGTGATGGACAGATTTTCAGAGAGTTTAGCATAACCAGAGCTCTCAGTGTTCATCCCCTATTGCTTTTGGGATCACTGCAATGCACAACATTCTCTAAATATAGTAGCATCTAATATACGCATATGGCTTTATGGTTCTAGTGGTGACAACTGGCTCCACTTCACCGTAATGCTAAAAGCCATCCCACCCGGTGTCTGGAGGGTAGAGCTGGGATTGTCTTATCTCATGATACATGGACACTGTAAATGGAGGTCCTGTGTAAAATGAAGGCAGCTATACTGAGAAACCATGTAGGGGCTTTACCGAGGATCACAGGGAATTCCTCCATGAACATCCTCATGTGCCTTCATGAACTCCTGAACTTAACAGACGCCTGAGCCCAACAAACACATTATTCATGTCAGGACACATAGGTGAAAGGTATTCTAAGCTCGTGTCTAGAGGGAAATACCTCTTGTCTCAATCTACACCAATATAGTGCAGAGGCTCCATTTTGTAAAACTGCTCTCCCCTAATGACCAATTAATGCTGACTAAGCAGGTGGTGAGATCTCTCTTGAGAAAACACTGCTTAATGTAAGATTTAAAACCCTTTAAAACAAAGGTCGAAGACTTAAAGATAAGGCTATAAAAACCTTACAGAATACTGAACATGTGCAAACTGTAACTATTCCACCAACTCAGTCACAGAAGTGAAGTTGAGTCAGCTCCTGCAATAAGGCCCAACATGTACCCTGGGAAATGACTAATGGAATAACCATTTTGGCCAAACCCTTGATGTTATCCATATGTTATCGATCTCTCTGTTCCCAGAATTTGGCCTACAGTGAGTTAACTGTTACATTGCTACAACAGATTTATGATTCGGCATTACTGCCCAGCCTCTAGTTATTATAACACAGCAAACTGCTATTAAATTTGATATCAAACAGTTTGTGCTCGCCAACGCGGTACATCAAACTGGCAACTTAAACTCCTGTGCTGGACGATCACACACAACGGGGACGTGGGAGAGGATTATGTTTTGGTTGCTCATTACACTGTGCAATCATTTTCACACACTTATTTGCTCCTTCCTGCCAACAAACATTTCAGTTTTAAGCACAAATACTGATTCTTGTCTTATATCTGAAAATCTGAATTTTATAGAAATAATGCAGCTTTGGACGACTCCAGTCGTCTTCTCGTGTTTCATTCTGTCTCAGTATTTTCAGCACTGGCACAGACTGTTGTATCAACATCTCTTCCTCGTCAAAATGTTTGCTTGGTGTGCGTGTGTCTCAATTTATGAAAGGTCGGCCGCTATGTTCTGACACTTGTGACGAGTCCAGTAACATGTAAGATGTGTTTTCACAGGTGGAGTCAGCTGTAAAAGATAGGGCACTGCAGCTAAGGTCATTTACTTTGTTTTGAGCAAAACATGACTGGTGGCCAACAGCAGAAACAGAAGCAGCGGATTCTACTTAAGCTGTCAACTCACAACACTGCATACTGATAGATGGCATGAGACTGAACATTCATTATGTCCCCTGACTTTTTTTTCTGTTTCTACTCGAAAAGGTCAAGCTCATAATTCAAGCTCTCAGATTTGAGAATGGGCTGGGTGAGTCATAACATCGAAATGATGTGCCACCATAATGAAAGGCACAGAGCTGCAGCACACTGTAGCGATTCACTTAACCAATCACACAAGTATGTACCGGGCATGATTTCAGAGATGAAAACATGGAGGACCTCAGTGACATGTCTGGGATATGATTTAGCCTAATTGCCCCTGGTGCCATGTGTGGGCAGACTTTAAACAGCCTCTGGATGGTCTTTTCATGCAAAAGTGCTCACTGCACAACTTTTGTTTCAGCACACACAGCACCCTCCATTCAACAGAAATCAAAAGAGCCTCACGCAAAGTGTTCCCTAGAATTCTAAACCAGTTCAAGGAGGCCATATTTTGAAAGTAACATTTTTGTGGCGTAAGTCAGTAACTGAAATACCTTCCTTCTTCCTGGTTTCCACATCACTGATGCAATGAAAGAGTAATAGAAATTGTAGCACGACAAAAGTAGTAATACCTCACTGCAACCATATCCTAGGGTGTAACTGAGTCTGCTGACAGCTATTTCATGAGCTAACATACCAGGAATACCTCACTCAGTAGGATCATAACGCTAAAAACTGTATCTCCCTAAAGCACCGCCAAATCTAACACTACTCATCAAATCTGAGGCAAAATCAGAAGGAAGCAGTTTCTGGCAGCAGTGCACAATGCTTAGCCTGATAAGCAAAAAGAAAACAATGTTTGTCCATTATTTATCGTGAAATATGGGTTAATTATGTGTGTTCAACTTAAATATGTGTGTTTTATCAACAAACCTCTGATTATACTTGAAGCATTTGGTCTGTGCAACAGATGACAATGGTTGTTAATGGACAGCAGATGTCAGCAGTGGGTCAGCAAACACTGTGGTCACCAGATCTGATTATGTCACACATCAGACTGAAGCCCACAATTAAATGTGTAATTTAAATCTTTGGAAAGGCTCACGATTCCAATTATCAGTGCTAAGCCGAGTTCAAGGATGTTTCAGATGTTGAAGAGCAAATGTAGTTTAAGATGAGTTCCATATGCTGTTTACTGTATATGCAAGTCATAAATATACTTTTATCGAACTGCAAAAGGGACTTACTTTCCTGATTAGTAGCACAGATTGAATAAAGGAACTGGGCTGCTAATTGAATCCAGATCTGCTGTCACGTGTGGAACCAAACAAACACACCCATAGAGCTGTGAGCAAGCTGTTCCAACTTCCTGACTCTTTGTCCGTTGCTCACACCCACAACAGACAACGCCCATGTGAAGTCCTTGCTACACACCCTCGTAGGTATAAAAAAAATGCACACATTAGTCAAAGTATGATAATTTCCTTTTTAAGGTTGTGAAATATTAAGCATTCTCCACACATTCTGGAGTCACATGAATATGCTTTGGCATCATGAGTTAAGACGAGGGTTGCAAGTTTCACTTCAGCAGCACCAACCAAAGCATCAAATGGCAGATTTTTCTGGACTTTCTACAACTGTTATTTTCCAAATCCAGCAAAGGGGGTAAGGATATACTACAGTTATCACATTGCCTACATAACTCCCATATCCCACACATGCCATTACATAATGGTATGCAAGGGGCATGCTTATCTCCTATACAAGACAGGCTGAAAAGAGAACTGAGAAAACAACCACAGAACAGAAAACAGTGCCAAGAACACAGTCTTACTGGAGCAAGGAGGAGAAATGCTCCCAAAAGCACCACACCTCCTTCTCTTAGTCAGTCTGGCTTAAACTCGCGCGCAACTATCTCAGCAGGGAACAGGCGAGGCAGAATCTCAGCAAACAGCCCCACCTTGTTGGAATGACTGTAGGTCTGCATAATCTCATTTGGCAAACACTCAGAGATGGCTCCAGAGATTACTGTTACCACTGAAACATGTGCAGCGCTCAATTTATTCCAAAACAAAATTGGAATTTCCCACCCAAAAAGTGTAAGTTTTTGGATTTGATTTTTTTAATAGACTGATAATTGCCACTTCCACATGATCTGCATGTAAACAGTGTGGTAAATTACAGGTAGGATTTAATTGCCACTGAATGCTAAAGTTTTTTTTTATATAGTTTTCATGTTTAACTTTCACCTGTTATTATGTGGGGAGGAGGGACCTGTGCCATAATGTGCTAAATCTGACAGTGTCTCGAAAACACCGTGCTGTGACAGTGTTACTGATACTTCATCTATTTTAACACACACATAATTAAATCACAGTGGACTCTTCTCACCAGCTCACTGAAACTATTCCTAAAGAGAGACTGCCTCTTAGTCCACATCATAAAGCAAAGGCTGGGCTCTGTAATATGTAACTTTAAACCATAAACTGTAATCAAATCACCCCAAGTAATACTTTGGAAGAGAAGTTAGAGACAGACAATTACAGTATGGGGATGTTCTATGGGGATGTATGAAATACTTTAAGTACATGACAATGTGGAAAAGCAACAATAGAGCCATCATCAAATATCCTACCTAAGACCTCCCACACTTCAAAGCAAGGTGTATGCCAACAAGCAAGAGTAACGACATCACATGCACAGAGATAGTAGGACAAGGCAGGAAGTAGACACACATTCGAACAAACCTTCAATGAAGTTGGGCCACGTCTTCTCCTCTGGCTCTTCCAGTGAGTGGTCCCACTCTTCCTCAGGTGAGGCTCCCTGCACCCTGGCCTCTGCTGCCCCTGACAAAAGTGCCCGCTCTATGGCAATTGCTTCCAGAACATCCAGATCCAGTTCTTCTCCTTCTCCCTCAGGTTGCACAGGTGGAGGAGGTGACTGTTCCCCAGTTGCCTGAGGACTTACAATCTGCTTCACCTCAACTATCTCTTCAACCACTACAATTTTCCTCCTCATGGCGGCCTCGTCTATGTCAGGGCTTACAGATTCACAGGTGTATCCCAGGTGAAGCTGGTCAGGCTGGGCAACTGCGGGTGTGGCAGTGGCAGAGGGTGTGTCCTCCAAGTCCCTCTTCTTCTCTTCCTCCTTCTTTAAGGCCTCAGAAACAGAGAGCCTTTTCTCTGTGCTGCGCTCTGCTGCCTGACTGGCTGAACGTTGTGCAACTTTGGGAGGCTCCTCTTGCTTGGCGAGGGGGCTGGCCTGTGCCTGAGCTACAGCTGCCTCTGCTGTTACCACTGGTGCTGCTGACGCTAATTCTCCGGCTGCGTGCGCTTCCCTCGCAGTGGAGGATGTTTTTGGTTTCAGAACCTCCCGCTTGATTTTCTCTGCAAAGGGCAGTGCTGGCTCCACCTCCCCTTTGTCTGCTGGGGCCTCAGAGAGCACAGCTGCTGCCTGCCTTGTTTCCTCACTGCACATTCTTTCAGGAGTCATCTTTGGAGGAACACTCACTTCTGTCAGTTCAGAGGCCATGACAGGGCTGTCTTTAACTGTGGCCTTGGGCAATGATGTAATGTTAGTGGACAGCAATGCTTCAGCTTCAGGCAAACAGACAGGCTTTGTGCTTATGGTGTCTGATACTGGTGTCTGAACCTGCTTTTTCCCTTTCCCTTTCTTCCTGCCCTTTGAAGATTCCTCTGCAGCTCTCTCTGTGCTTATTAGGGATTTACTCTCAACGGCGTCTTTCTGAGATTCTGACGGTGGTGCAGGGCTTTTCTCTTCAGGTTTAGGGCTTGCTTGTATAAGCTCCACTTGAGTTATTTTCTGCACACTCACTGTTTCCACTTTAGTGACAGTCATTTCCTCAGATTTCACTGGTTCCACGAGGGGCAATTTAGAGTTTAACTTGTCTTTGGAGCATAACGGTCCCAGTGCTATTTTGCTGACACTGCTTTCCTCAACTTTCTCTTTTACTTGTGTATCACCTGGAAGTTCCACTGGGGGCACTGCAGGGATCTGATCTAATGGCAGTGATGCTACTTGTGAAATATTCTGGTCAGGAGTTTGTTTAGAAACTTCCATTTTTGGCTTCCCATCAGTTTGTTGAAGAACTTTCTTTATTTTCCCTCCATCAATATCTATTTCAACCTGAGCCTCATTTTCCTCAACAGGTGATGCCCCTGCAGTCTTTTTGCTGGTACACATGGCCATTGGTTCTGAGGTGATCATTGGTGTGGGTTGGAGCGTATTTTTAGCCACCTCCTCAGAGGGCTTGTCAATAGAGGTTTTTTCCTTCTCCACCTTTAAGTCAGGAAGCTCCTCAGCTTTGATGCTCTTGGATATCTCACCTGGAGATTTCTTTTTCTTTCTTTTTGATTTAGAGCTTCCCTCCACCACTTGTTTGGTTTCCACAAGCACCTCTGTGGTGGCGGCATTTTGACTACACTGAGGTGAAGAGGAGTCTTTTTGCACTAATGTGGGGCCCTGTACTAAGATTTTAAAGGCCTCATCTGGCACTGTTTTTTCATCTTTCTTGACATGAGAAATCACCTTTATATTGGTTTTCTCCTGTTTTGTAATCATTTCTGTTACTGTAGCTTTCCCCTTGACAGGTTTGTTATCTTCAGTACTGGCCACAGGTGCTGAGAGAGTGGTAGTCGTTTTAACTTCAAGTATTGAGGACTCAGCCACCTTTGTAGTTTTCTGGGGCACTTCACTAGCTGGGAGATTCGCTGAGGTCACATCAATGGGCTCCTGGGTCACTTTAACTTTAGAGATCTCCTTTACTGCAGTAGTAGGCAATACTGGCTTGCTGGTGGTACAGTCAGGTGTGGGTTTGGTGGTCTCCTGAGTGGCAGGGACTTTGGCAGTTGTCTTGGCCGTCTCATGATCTATTTTCGATTCAATTGGGGGCTTCCCCTCTGCAGTTTTAACTGATTCCTCATTAACCTTTGTTCTCTCAAGCCTCTCTTCCTTGACATTTTTACTGACAGGTTTTGAGATTACTGGTGTGGCAGTATTACTGACGAGTTTGGAGGTTTCCTGAGCGGCAGCCATTGTAAAAACTGCCTGGGCCTTCACTTTATCAGTAACTGTTTCAGGTGTAGCTTTGACCTTTGCAGATTTAATTCGATCCACCTTTCTTGTCTCTTCTTCCTTGACATCTTTATTGACAGGTGTTGTGATGACAGGGACAGAAGTGACAGTGTCAGTAACAAGCTTAGAGGTTTCTTGAGCAGCAGGCATTGTAATGACTGCTTGGGGCTTTACTTTATCAGTTGCCATTTCAGCTATAGCCTTGACCTCTGCAGATTTAACTGGATCCACAATTACCTTTTTCATTCTCTCCTCTTTCACCTCTGAATTAGGAAGTGTTGTGGTAGTTACCATTTTCCTCGACTTCATGGAAGTTGTTCCATCAGTGAGTTTAAGCTTCTCTTTATTTGTTTTGGGAGTAGAGGGTTCAGCTGGAATCTTTGATGTTGCAGCACCTGCAGCCTCAGCGACAGCAGCCACAGTTAATGGTAGGGCTATTTTGGAGGACACTGATGTCAGAGTCTGTGACACATCCTGTGTCAGAGCCACTCTCTGAACCTGGACAGAAATTGGAGCGTTCTCCTTGGGGACTTCAGACACTTTTCTCTCCTGTGACATTGTTACTGGCTTCTCGTTGCAAACATCACGCTGCTGATGAGAAACTCTTTTACCCCAGTTCTCCTCCATCACAGCTGCTTCACTTCTGAAGCTGTTCCCCTTCCTAAACAGAGGCTGAGACTGGTCCTCCACCTCCCATGATGCTTTTGGCCTCACTGATTCTGTAGTCAAGGGTCGACCCCTAAACCTGGGGGTCCTATCAGAGTAGCTCTCTCTTTCTCCAGGAGCCATCATTTTATGGCGGTAACCTTGACGCTCAGCCAGAGCCTCTTGGCTCTCTGCTTCACCCTTGCGCCCTGGCTTAGGAACATAAGATGTAGGACCTTCCACAGATTGGACCCGTGCAGCCCGGTGGGCAATGGCCAAGGTGGCGGCAGGTTTTCTTACCCTCTGCAGGGAGGCAGGGACAATTTCAGGTGGCAAGTGGAGGTAGTCACGCAGGTAAACAATGCCTTCGTTGGTCAGGTACCAGTAGAAATGTCTCCAGGCAAATGTCTCTTTCACAAAGCCGCGAGACTTAAGAGACCCCATGGCACGGATTACTTGGAGGTTACTCACACCTTCTATCTCAGGGTGCTTGGTCTGTGGCCTCTTGTCTTTCTTGGCCACCATGACACCATCTCGAAACAGGACCTCATAGATGGCCCTAAGGTCCCGCAGGGGCATCAGCATTCCAGCAACCATTGTGCTTTTTGTCACTAAACTCTTTTAAAGTAAAACTGAAAATAGCAACATGAAAGGAAGACAAATAAGACAATCTCACGTCTTGTTGTGTGAAAGAATCCAGTGGCAAAACCAGCTGTCACGTGCTTCTCAATTCAATTAGAAAAAATGAACGAGGAAATCCATGTAATCTTTTCTCTTACTTTGTATCCCTCTTGTTCTTGCTGATCCTTTGGATATCGTGAAGAAAAAAGAATATTCCTCTGTGAAATCTGACTTAAACAAACTCAAAAGTGTTCTGTTCCCCTACCTTCAGCGTGGCTGGGAATGAACAGTCTCCGTTCTGCCGAGATGGCAATGACAGAATGGAAGAGAGGGAGCGTGTGTGTGTGAGAGAGAGAGTGAGGCACACTTCTCAGTCCGGCTCCTCCTACCCTCTCTATTTCTTAGGAAAAAACTGGCATGGAAAAAAATTCTCACTAAAGTAAATAGTACAGCTGGAAGTAGGGAACAAAGAAAAAAAGTGTTGCAATAAATCGATTTGAAATAAAGGAAGAGCAAAATCAAATGAATGGAAGAACACATCTATGAAGTGTGTCTGAGCACATGTTCTGTAGCTCTGTGACTTTTGCGGAGACACCCACCCAGGCATGAAAGCACACGCCTCCTATTCAATGTACACGCTCTCTCTCACACACACACACCCACACCTCTAAACACTCTACCACTGGCTGATACACACCCTTTGGCATGACACACACACATGCATCAGCCAAATGAATGGACTCTTCTAAACAGAGATTAGTTACGAAGAAAGAGAGTCAACCCGTTGGTATACATCTATCCAGCCTGTGAGAGACCTGCTGGGCATCCATGTAGGTTATCAAGCACAAGGTGTCTAGTTTTACACATTTCCTGATCAGGTATCACTGAGAAGTTTTTACTCCACACACACATGGTGTGGTTTACAGGTCTCATGTCACAGTCTTTATATGTATAAAGGCTGGTGATATTTTACAAACACTTCACAGACTGGTAATTTGATAGCAGAGCTAACAGAACTCATGTTAAGTTCAATTCTATTCAAGTCCCCAAGTGAAGGAAACTACATAGCCTAATCAGTATTTCCCATAGCAGCTCATTAAAGTGACGCAACAGGCTGTAAAGCACCCTAAAGTTGTGTTGCTGCATCAGACAGCTAACATTAGCGCTTCATGCCTCAATTTAGCTGGGAACCAAGGATCTGTCTTGCACAACTATATAAAGAACTGTGCATTATAGCTAACCTTTTCAGCACTCCCAGAAACATGATATCAGATTTCTTTCCCTAGATCACTGCTCTCTTCTGTACATCTGTCTCCCGTTCGTCTCTCTGTGTCAGTGAGAGTGTCCTGTCATGGCCAGTGTCCAGTGAAAACCAAACTAGAAGGAACTGACCATTGTTGGACAGAGAAAAGTAGTACATGTCCACTCATCCAGTTGAATAGAAACGGATACACTAAAGAGCAGAGTAAGGAGACGGTACTGTGCTGGAACACAGTGATCCAGTCGCAAAATTACAGCGGCAATGAAATGATGCATTTCCCCTTCTGTTTGAAACCACACACACTATTACACACTTGCAGAGGACTGTTTTCATTTTATTTGCCATGGCAACAGTCAAATGAAGAGAGCCAGTTCTGAGTAAGCCATATATCCACTTTCAGGGCTGCAGTGGAGCAGAAGGCCATAAATCTGTTGTCCTGGACAGCTGGACTACACTGTCATTTATCAGACCACTATTAGCAAAGACACTGATATGATCTCAGACAAAACATAAGCACACTGTCAAATTTTCATCAGCATTCAAGAAATTATCAGAGGGCAAAAACAGTCTTACATACAGCATTTGCTTAAAACCAAACAAACATTAAATATGAACACAATAAAGCAGTAATATTCAATAAATTAAGTCTTCCAGTGATAGCAGACAGAGTTTTTGATAATGCTGTCCCACAATTCCTGTCCCACAACAGTTCTTTGACATTGATCGAGTCAGACTTGGTGATGATGCCTCAGGCCATGTATGTACTCCACCTACGGTTGATAAGCTCTAAATCATCTCTTAAGATGTTACATCCTCCTTTGTGGTGCAAGTAAAGTTAATGAGTGAAGGCTGGGAGGGGTTTTCAGTGGAGTGACAAATGAATACTCCGGTTCATTGTACAAGAAAGGCATTCCTCTGTCTTACGAAACAAATGTTTTATCATTGACATGCTGCAGTTTGCCTGGCATTGAAGCAAAAGCGTTGGTGATGGCAGCTGATAAAAGCTGGATGTGTATGTGCCTGTGCCAATCTGCAACCTTGGGCTTAAGTAAGGCTATTTAAGTCGCATGAAATTGGTTCTGAATCATTTCATTGCTCAACCCATTTGGTATGGTGTGGTACACTGCTGAATGTCTAGCTGGCAGTTAACATGTCATGTAAACCAACATATAAGGAATTTATCCAAAAAGAAAAAAGAAAAACAAAAAAGCATGCACATTGCAAAACAACGCTCCAATAATAGACCAGGCAACTATGTGTTAACATTTGGGGTAATCTGCAACACCATGCATGGTGCCCTACTCTCCAGACTGCATATCAGTGTGATTTCATGCACTGTTTATGCACAAAGTGTTCAGTGAACTTCAAACTTCCCACAGTGACCCTTATTCTGGCTTGAGGCCCGGTCCCTGCAGCCATCCAAATATCAAATATGACCGCTTCAACAGAAATACTGTATCACCAGGCCTGACAGATGCTGGCAATGAACAGGGTGCACTTCACAGTGCTTTGGTGGTTACAACAGCTGTGTGCAGGTTTGAGGTGGTATTAACAAGTTAATAAATGATCAGAAATAGCCCCTCAAAGGGAATAGGACGAAGGTTCACAGTAGAACTGGCCTCTAATTTTATTCAGTATACACATATTGCAGCAGCAGACAGTTGCAAACGGAGGCATGATGTGATTGATTAAAGCAGATAAGAGTAATAAAGAAGGGTGTCTGAATAGTTTCCTGGTTAGGAGTCCACTTCTGTCTTCTGTCTCAATGTTTCAGACCTCCACATGTCCCAGAATAGACTTGTCATCACCAATTCATGGTGGCTGGCCATTGGCCCACTGTAAAGACCGGCTGCTCTGGTGTGTTGGTCCTGCACACGTGGTCTCCATTCTGATATCAGATCCAAGCCACTCCAGCCACTTCTAGGGAAAGCAAAGGTCAGCAGAGCCTTTCTTACCCACTAATGCATGCGCTTACATTACAGTGTGATGCTGAAATTAAAGAACAAATGGTAGAATGGTGGGCTCTGCTAATGAATGACACATGTAATTCTAATGTACTGGTTAGCTTGATACCTGTCTATCAAGGTATTAAGATTTACAGAAAAGTTGAATTTGGCAGCTGCTTTTAAAGCAGGTATAAATACGATAAGTCTGCCATCTGCCAGCTACTGACCAGCAAGCACTGCAGCTTTCTAGCTCAGCAGAAGTAACTGGAACTAAATTTCTTACGGTAGTTTAAAGTAAGACATGTGACAATGAAATAAGGTGGCCCCGAAATAAAAATTTCATATAAAAAAGTAAGGCACCTATTGTGAAAGCATATGAGGTGGATAAAGCAGACACAGAGAGGGATTTTAATGGGGTAGCTCTAAGTCTACCTCACATCATGACTTGCATTTTTGTAGCTATGACAATACGCTACAATACATGAGAGCTCTCTTTTTATCTGGACCATAAGCCTACTTTCATTTTAGGAGCTTGACTGGGTATAGTTAGGTGAGTGACCCCTCAGTCAGGGACAGCTGTGCCCCCTGACAGAGCCGAAGCATGTTAGAACACAAACACCTCCCACCCAGGAATCTGCTAAAGTTAGAGATTGTTGTAAGCAGCTTTAAATGGAGGCAGGGGTTGTCACTACAGTAATCATCGGCTTTCCAAGTAGGAAACTTAATTGACTCATGAGTTAATGCTTTAACAAATTACAAATTAATTGATTAAATCTAACTGGTGCAATAAAAAACATAAATACAGTTTTACTGACAAAAATGTGTAGGTTCTGATCTAGAGGAGTAAAAAATTAGTTAGGAGACACAGGCTGTGATAAGATCAGACAACACACTTGTACAAAATGCAAAAACTTATCTTAACTGAAATGCTAAAACATGCTTCCGTGTTTGGTTGATCCTTGGGTTTTTCCTCAGGCCATCAGAACTTTGGCCAGGGGCTCTGACGACATTTCATGCATTCAGCGTTACTCACCAATATGCATTACATGTATCCTCGAGGTCTAACAAATTTGTCGAGTGCATTGCTTTCCTCATGAAACATCTGTAAATTCGATTTTGTAAGTATTTCATATCCAGAATCATTTGGGAGCTTGCAGTCTTCTTCTTGTCTGCCTTTGTCTGCTTTTGCCTTCATTGGCCATTGCAGCATATCTTGACATGTGACTGTCAGCTGCTGCTGATCAATAGAGTAGTGTGACACTGTAATCTCTTACAGGCCTTTTCCATTGGCAATTTTAGCTGTTCCAAATCAAACCATGCTGCATTGATTTTGCATTTCCATTACCAGTTTAAATGCAGCAAGATGCACTATCTCTGGAGTTGGGTCAAAGCGCGCCGAAAGTCCTCCAAGTGTATTGCAGTGAAATTAGATGGGCTTTGTCATCATTCTAGGATGTTTCAGCAACATGTTTAAAGAGCCTCCGCTGCTATTACTGGACATAGCAAGATACTTCATCACTTTCAATTGTCCTGTCTCCATTTGTCAAGCAATAGGTGGTAGGTGCCAAGCAAGCTCAATCATAACAGCCTGAAAATCCATGAGCTGGCTACCAAAAACTGTTGCATGACACAATAGTAAACTGCGCTAAAGGGGGCACTTCTTTTAAATGTCGACTCAAGACAAGCACGTCATAAGCTTGTCAGCTTGGTGTCATGACCTTCAAGCAGGTAACCCTGTTGTGACGTACATACAAATCAACGCCATGCTAGGCTGATGTGTCAAGTCAAACTCAGTCATGCAAAGTCAACACATGTTTATAGAAAAATGCTGATAAATGTGGGTGTAATTTAAAAAATGAAAGAACATGACAAAAGAGATTTGTCATATTCTTTCATTTTTTTAACATTATTTTCCTGTCCTAATTTCAAACTTACAGTTGTCCAGGGTCTGAAAAAATAGTATCACATATTGTACAGTTTGTTAAGCCCCCCAAAGTTTGCAATTTTGGTCTAAATATAAACTTGACTTGTTGACTTGACAATTGTAACACTCTGACTGACTACATGTGAGGCTTTAATCCTACCCTCATACAACCCCTAGGACAACCTTGACTGATATTTGTATGCGACAGCATGAACAACAGTGTCAATTAGTGCTTGCATGGGTACAGAAAGCAGCCTTTGAAATGCAAGAACGATGAAACTGCAAGGATTAACCCCTGGCACTGACTGGTCCATGGCCATTCTGGCTGTAATTGGGATGATCTAGCGGGGTTAAAGACAGATGACTTGAATGGAACTGTGTGTCAAGTGCACAGCCATTGAGACCACAGATTTGAGGAGTTGGCAGTAGAAAAATGCTGTAGGCCTATATACTGTCCCACTAAACACAAACCCACAGAAGTGTGTTAAACCACAGATTAGATTCAGACAAAGGAGCACTGTGTGTTAGGAGCTGTGAGCATGGAAGGAGACTGAGAGGTGTCTTTGGCATTCCTCACCCTGCTGCAAAAATAAATTAAGTTTTCTTGGATAACAGAGGTAAAAAGAGGCAAACTACATTATATGGGAATTAATCCTTTACTCTGCTCAGAGCTGAGGGGGAAGAACAATAGACAAATGTTCTGAAATCAATCAAGTCACTATAAGAACTGTGCTTGTTGCTTTGCCAACCTATTCTTGCCCCATAAATATCTTTGTAGTTGCATAAGGCTTGTGAAAAGCAACTGTGGAGTAAGACATCTTTGTTTTCTAAAATAAAGCATGTGTAACTGTGTAAGTTATTCAACAAAGATGAATATTTGTGGGAAAGCTTAAGCTAAGTAATATAAAACTGTACTGGCGTCACAAGTAGAATAGCCTACTGTGTGAGTAGAGGAAAAAAGCCAACTCTTGGCTTTTGTCTCACCAATTTACACATAAATGCACATGGAAAGTCCATAAACTGATGTGTGCATGAGGTAAAAATGGACGTGCTTATGTTCTTAACTCCACGAGTCACGGATCACACTGACTTCTCCTTTTCCAGAGTGGAAAGAAATGAAGTCACAGATTATGCCTCCCTTCACCCTTCTTACTGACCAAAAATAAGTAGGAGCACCCAAAAAGACTGACGAGTCCCTTTCATTCTTTCTTACTCTCTCTCCAACAAGCTGTCTGTCATGTGTTAGTGGTCGGATCTCTATGTGTCCAACCTTACAACACCCCCTACAGCCTCTCAGACTTGGACAGGAGCCCACCCATTAGGGGGTAAAGGAGAGCACACTGAAAGCAGGAGCAGACAGATTTGCCATGTGTATGACTAGGAACAGCTTTGGCCAAGGATAATAGGGGATAATATTCCCTTTGATTGATGAAGATGATGCCAAAGTATTCCTCACTCTATTCCGTCACATCTACTGTATCATGCAACACTGTGGGAAAGGGGTATATGTATTCCTCCTGCAGTCAAAAAAACAGAATATGTTTCCTGCCATTCTGACTAGAGTAATAAAAATCAGCTCTTGGTGGTAAATTCTGCAAACATCCAGTGACTACAAAAACGCTTTGTGCTGTAAACAAGTTCCAGCAGTGAGATCGGGACAGAAAATTTGAACCAGTCCTCGACTCTCTTGTTCTTTCCCCTGTCAGAGCTGTCTGCCAGCTCAAATGAACGGCAGCCAGGGATCAGAATCAGCATGCAAGAGATGTATTACACCGTTTAGGGGTGAGAAAAGGCTTAACTATCGTTGCATAAGGCAAATACATGGTGTGCTCAACTCCCTATTCAATGCTCCACATTCTATAATGTGAAAAATGAGCTGCTGTCTGTATGTGGCCACACCTCTTCACAACAAAAACTGTCATCGGACCAATGCTGACAACCATTCACTCACTGCGCCCTGCCTCCTTTTCCAGTATTGTTTTATGATCAATCTAGATTCGCCACTTACCTTTCTTTGGGCTGAGCCAGAACCGATCTCCAAGGGGATCTCCTCTGTCCATGCTGCTTTGATCTGACATATCATACAAAGGCCTCAGTGGCTCCAACACAACACAACACAACACCTTCTTACTGCTTTCACCGCCCAGTCAAAACCACACTGCTACTCCTTCCTTTCACCCTTGTGAGACCCAATGCCCATCCCGCGGAACAACATGGCAAGCAAGATGGGTCTAAACGAGAGATGGAATGGGAGTGGAGGGGTACATTCAGGGTAGGGAGGGTGTTTGTGAGAAAAGAACAAGGGAATCTTTTCATCTCTGGCACATAAATGGAGAGGAACATCTACACCATAAATCTGAGGGCCTGGCCAGGCTGGACACATCCTCTCTGCTGCCCCGGATACGCTGCCCTATGTCCCATACATCTGAAGGCGTCCACGCTTTCTTCCAGCAGCAGCTAACTGGGAGATACACACTGGGTCCTTTGTTTGAGAAACCTGGCAAATTACTGCCCCAGAGATAAAGAAGGGTGGACACAGAGGAAAAAGGGAAGGACAGGAGATCTAGATACAGTAGAGAAAGACAGAAAACATCTAAGATCTAAGAGCCAGTCTGTAAAAGGCACCACCAAGGCATCCAAACCAAACCCCACAACAACTCTCGCTTTTTCTCTTGCATACCCATTCCTTGGTTTATGGCGAGCAATTAAGCTTTATGTAAGCCATTAAAGAATAACAAGTTAATCTTAGAACTGGAGACAAGTAATGTCCTTTCAATGTGCAACTCGTAGAACCATATTTCAAGAGCTGTGAGATCACAGGTAAAACCTAATATTGTTGAGTCCTTATCAGTTGTGGCTTGTTTCCAATGAGTGCGGTTGACCCTGAAGGGTAAAAAACTGAGACAAAGTTAATACTGAACTGAGCAGGCACACACTGCAGCACTTTGTTCAGGTCAATCTCTGAACGTATAAAAATATAATCCTCCTTTCAATACATTTTAATGGTAATGTCAAAATTACACTGTGGGCCCTTCCTTGATCCTTGACTAAAAGAGTCTTGACATAGATGACAAGACAATCAGTAGGAGGATTTTCACCACTGAAGCATAAGTTCACACACGCTGGTGTCTGAAATGATAGGTCCACATTTTTTTCAAGCCTTTCAGAATGCAATACTTCTAATATCTCCAAAAATGAACTTCTCTCTTTGTGTCTGTCCTTGAGACTCAGAAAGGAAACACTGTCTAAAAAAAGGAAGAGAAATTTTGTACAAAAAGGCTGTAGCTTTGGATACCTTCTTAAGTTGGCTAACCTCAGGGAGGATTTGATTTTCATGACCAGGAATTAAAACCAACCAACCAACCAACCAACCAACCAACCAACAAACAAACAAACAAACAAACAAACAAACAAACAAACAAACAAACAAACAAACAAACAAACAAACAAACAAAACAAACTCTTTCAATGTACATACAGCCATGAGAGCATCAGAAATGAAAAAACAGTGACCCTATCCTTTAAGCACAAAATGGGGCTCCAGTCTGGTTGGTGAGGAGGGTCTAAAATGGCTGTAGGAAGCACCAGGTCAGGCAGTGCCAACAGGGTCCAGCCTGTTTGGGCCACACACTGACACAGGCTAATGCTGGGTAAGCTCATTCATTCCTCATTTAAACTGTGTTGGTATGAAGAAACAGCAACAGAGGAAACATCTGAATGAACACGGAAACAATGTAACAAAGTCACATTTTAAGGAATAAAAGGGGGAAAAAAAGAGAAAATTTTCAGGATGAGTCAGCGTCTACAAAACGCACATGGGTGTGGCCATGCTGGGCTTTGTTGCTATAGCAACACAGCCCGCAGGTTAGGCAAATACTATGTGTCGTCCACGGTTGAGGTCATGAGGAACGTGGGCCTGCTGCTGCTGCCATGGGCAACCGGCTATCAAACAGCAAAGCCTGACACAAGATCCGGACTCTGGCCTTCCTGACTGGCAGCCACAATGTGCAGATTTGCATTGTAACCTGAAGAGGCTGAGCTTTATTTATAGGTAGGCATCCTGACAATCAGCCTCTAATAAAATACAGACAAACACAATGCAGGTGCCTCCTCATGCATGCACACACATACCGCTACAAATGCACACAGACACACAGAGAGGTTATTTATTATCCTCACTCCCATAAAACCCTCCATCTGGAGAGAATGAATCAGTTGCATTCTTTCTTTCCTCGGAGCAGAGAGAAAAAAAATGACTGCAGGAGCTGCTCCTTTCACAAAAGAAAGACTTGCAGTAAATGCATTCAGTGTGTTTGTGGCTGGGGAAAGAAAAGGCTTATTCTCCCACAGCTTTACAGTCAGAGAGTTTCAGACAGTAGTGACTCACCATCATTATTATCTCTGGAACTTTCATAAACTGGCCATAACAGAGCTGAATGACCCACAAGAGGGCTCCCGTACCTCCATCATGCAGGAACAATGTGGCATTTTCCAAACTCAGACTGCTGCTGTTTCAAATGTAGTTCTGAAAGATACTCTATTTGCAAGAAAAAATGTCAAGACTCAGCCTCAAGGCACCCTTGTGGAGTCTGAAAAGTGTTTTGTCTGATCACTTCGCTGCCTGAAATCCTGTCATTCCAGCGTCTAGAGGCGAGGGCAGAGCACCGCCCCAGCAGCATAGCAGACAAGACAGGTATGACGTCAACCTGATCCAGAGTCCATAGTTATTATAGTGTGTTATTCTTTTATTTTGTTTTGACTTTCGTTGAGTGGGTTTACTCATTTCAGTTTTGTTCTTATAGTTTAAAGATGATGAGTTTTTGTTTCATTTTCATTTAGTTTCAGTATTAGTTTTATTGTTAGAATTATATGGGAGGTATCGGCCAAAGAGCAAGATGTAAAAAGTTCAAAATAGGTATTACAACACACACACACACACACGCACACGTATACACACACACACACACACACACACACACACACACACACACACATACAGGCAATTGACTCACAGTCATGCAGACATCCCAGTTTCAATAAACATATGCATCAATGCCTCCTCGTGCTTGTTGTGCTGAAAAAGTTGCCCCAATTGACAGACTAACAGTAAAGAGATTTCCTGCATATTTTTATTTTATTTTAATTAGATTTGTAAGTCTAGCTTTCATTTTTTTCTGGAGAGTGAAATGAATGTGAGCAACAAGCTGTCTGCAGCAATAACACTTGATAAGTGATGAACACGTTCCCTTAACAAGTTCTTTTTTTTTCCTCTTTCTTACAGTTGTGCACTCCATGAACTTCAGGAATGCTCTGTTTGTCTGAATCACGGCCCCTCTGCAGTAGAGTATAATTACTGGAGAATAAAAAAACACTACAAAATGTACCCAACGTGTCCTTTCATGCAGCACAGTGACGAAAATATGCAATTCACAGCCAAGCACCCATGTCACAGATATAACTTTTGGGCTTGGGTCTGTGCTTGGGACTAAATGACAACTGCAACAAGAGATAATTAATTTTGCAGGTAGCGAACTTCACCCAATGGGTGGAGTAAGAAATTATTACTTAGAATTATTCCCTTTATATTAAGTTCTAATTATGCCCACTGGGTTATTGTTTTTTTCACACAGCATTGTCTGTGAGACTGGAAAGAGTCCAGGACACGCTGGGAAATAATACACCACACCCAGAGCTACACTGCTGCTACATTAATAAAATATCAGGTTTTAACTGTTGAGGTACATGTTCAAAGTACAATACACTGGAAGCAATAATAGGTGTCTTTGAATTTAGCTCTTTATATATTTCTACTATGCAGCTAATCTTACATAACAGGCTATTCATGGGCCAGGTCACAACCCCACCCATAATTAAAGTGTCCTCACTGCTGCAGCAGATGGCATTTTGCTTTCCTCTTTGCTTGTTCTTATCAACATGGCTGGATTGGTTCCACATCCTGTTTTCCACTGTGACACCTATAACTTCAAACTCCTGCCTTAAAGAAAGAATAACAGTCCAAACAATGGGCAGCTTCCCTTTCCAAACTGTAATAAAATGCAGTGAGCAGGAGCTGCTCCAATATTGAACAACACAGTGGAGTTATTTACTACCACTGGCACGAAAACAGCCTAAAAGAACTCTTAAATGAAAGCCCATGACAGTCAGAGTATATTAACAGTTTGTCCTTCAGGGTGTGTGGCCCCTGTGGGGACAAAACAGCAGAGTATCTACAGCCAGCAACCTATCAGGTTACTTCCCTGACAACTCTGAGAGCTGCGTTGCGTTTTTTCCTCTCATGCTACGGTCTTAAAAACATAACCACCCTATAAGCTCTTGACGAGTTTATAGTAATGAATCCATGAGTGAATGTACTGACAAAAGGTATGGGGCCGGGGGTGCTGCCTGCAGACATAATACCATTGTACAGCAGAAAATTGCATGAACAGTACACTCTTGTGGCAAACCTGAACCTTGCCATTGCTGCTTCCCTAAAAACACACATACTGCAGGTGGATTAGATATAAGAGTGTCAGACGAATTTAACAGCAGCATGTCCTTTGAAGGGAAAAGTAAACCAGTTGGATCACCTTCACAGGTCTATTGCTTTATGAAGCTGCCAGATTGCCCATGTGAGGTGTGACCAGGTCTTAGCAAGAGTAATTACTCACCCTGAGGGGATGAAATGTGAACCAGTGTGCACCAGAGCTCATGCAAAGGCTAGGCAGAGATACCTGTACTGTGGTACATGGTGAACCCTAGTTCAAACACCTCCAGTAAGAAGTTGTGATATGTGGAAGCACAAGTTTGGTACATTGTGGACATTGGCCCAACACAAACAAACAAACAAACAAACACACACACACACACACACACACGCGTTCTTGGCATTTTTGACTTATGAGTAAAGTTCAAAATAACTGAACTAGCATTGTTTGTCCCAACCCCACGATTCACTCACACACCCAAACATTCCTTTCAGCAACATGTGATGGTATCTATCCTCTTATCAACCACTTTCACTCTCCCTGTAAGAAGACAGAGTGATGCTTTCATGTTCACTGAATGGGACATACACTGGCCATCCTTTCCATGACACACTTGAGTTGGTACTACACTTAAAGCAAAGCAGTGAAGTGACCTGCTCTGTTAACGGGGGCCAGGCCACACCCAGGTGTTACAGCCCCTCCACTGGTTTATCATACTGGGAGTAAAACATTCCAGATGTACTTCAGAGGAACCTGATGGCCTGTAAGGGCAGGTCTTGACCCAACTCTTCTGAATCACAAGAACTGTGACTCTTTCCAGACAGCGTAAAACCAGCCCTGAAGTGAGTGTAATATCTGCAATATGACTGAACCATAATGTAACCATGACATTAAAGCAAATGTGCCAATAAATTTGCTTTCAAGCTCAAACACTGTGACTGTATCACTAACCAAATCAGCTCATTTGTGACAATTAAAGTCCATTAAACCGAGACATAAAGGCTTTCATTCATGCATCAGTAGAACACTGCATCACCAAGTCAGCTAAACATCAGCCATTGTGAAAAAATCTATTAATCAGAGTACTTATTGGTTCAAATGTTCCGGATCATCCTCCAACAACAGTGAAAGGAAGGAAGAAGGGGCACTCACCTGAAAAACAAACAGAAACACAAATTATTAGTATAAATAGAGCTGTGGCAAATACAAATAAGATACATTTTATTATACTTAACATAACAGTGTGTAAAATATGAAGATAAAGTTAATGTATGCACTCCATTATATCTCTTATAAACACATCAGTTAAACTGTAATCAGCAGAGTTACATAACAGAGAAAGAGGAACTGGTCCTTCCAAGTGTGTTGCTGAGCAGAGCACAGCTGTAAAGAATGAAGATGGCCCCTGACACTTGCTTTATTAGACTTTATTAAAGACTTTCATCATTGTGCTCAAACCCTCAGGTTAGGTTTATACCCATGAGAGTGTGAAACAGGAGATCTTGATCTTATAAACCCTGTTGCACAGAGGATTAAACAAGAAAATAACTGCACATGAATAAAACGTCCAGGAGGCAAACTCAACTTAACTGGCTAATATCGCCATCTACTGGACAAAAGGAGTAAAAGCAGGTTTGGTGTTGCTAAGCATAACAGCAAATCACTTTTTCAAAGTACTATGTCAAATTCCTTGCCATTAAACCGTCCACATTCATTTATGGTATATGCAATAATTCACATGGACAACCTGAGGCAGTGACTGCTAAGACATTACAATCACGCAGTGTCATAATTTATAAAACACAGGCCAGCTACATGTATCCAGGGAGGACTGGTCCTGAACATTCAAAATCAAAGCTGATATGATCATAACAGCAGCAATGCTCAATAAGAAAATAACTAGAAGTTCAACACGGTCAACAAGACAGAAAAATAGGCTGTCAGCTTATAAATGTTCCAAACCTCCTCAGTGAGGCAAGTATTTCAGTTGGAAGGCTCAGATTTTACCGCTGGGGTCAGTCCACTCTGCCCCCATCACTTGCCACCCACGTCGCCGTGCTGCTGTGTCGTCCCCCACACACTGTAAGTTCCCTGTGCATGTCAGTTACATATGAATACCAGCTACCAACCATCAGCCATGCTGCTGATTCTTATGGGTAACCTATACTGTGTTAAATCATCACCTTATGACATCTGCGATCCAGGAAATATCCCGCTCTAAAAAAGGACCTGTCTAACATTTGGCATGGTTTTCAACAGCTGACTGTCAGTGCCTAAGTGTTTATGGTGAAGATTTACGGTAAAAATTTTACACAAGATGAATTATTAGATTATGGCGAGTATAATAACCTTTAGCGGGCAGGTTTTAAGCTTTTATGGATTGACATTATTTTGTCCTGCATCGACACATGCTTCATATTCGGCAGCTCCGTTCAGCTCCGTTTCTTTTCTGGACTTTACACCCCAATAAACATGAATCCAACTACCTTACTGCTTCATTGCAGACATAAGATATGTAAGATAAGATATATATAAAATAAAATAAAAACAACAAAGGATAAGACAACAAGAAAAATGGATTAGTGTATGAATATATATGTTGAAAAGCAGCCTAGAACTATTTGTAATATAATATACTTTCAGTTGAAAGAAAGCAGAAAACAGAGAATGAAGTCCAGGGCTGCATCCAAGAATTACTTTCATTATCACTTATTCAGAGAATTATTTTCTCAATTTATTGATTCATTTTGATCTTAAAAATGTCGAAAGATAGTGAAAATCTCACATGGTAACAGATAACTTGAGTGCTTGCCTGCCACTTGATGACACGAAGTACAAGGTTGGCGTGTGTCGCTCAAATGAAAACTGACATGTGATAACAACTGCTCACAGTATCACATGTCATGTTTTCAGCTTGTGAACTCATCAAACATATACCAAAGACAGAACGACAGGATGTGAGAAGAAGCATCCTGAAAGAGCAGTCAGACTCTCCTCTGGAACATCCCACGGTCACATTTCCTGCATGGACAGTCTGCTGCCGGACAGTGACGCATTAAAAACATGTTTCAAGGACAACATCATGGGCCAAGGAGGCAATATTTTATAAAGAGACAGTTTCCCAGCCATATTTGTCAGGGAATGTCATCCAGCCTGTATCAAAAGGAAGATGGCTATATAATTCCTTGACATCAGCATATTTTATTCGAAGGGACTTTTCACTTTTCAGAGGGTCTGTCAGACATGAGTGAATCTGGAACTGCTCAATGCCACTTTAGCAGAGCAGTACATGTAGAAATTCAAAGGCTGACTCCTCCTCCCCAAACCAGTCTACATCAACCTCCCCCAAAAACAAAAAAACATCTCACAAATTAAAACACAAAGTTTTTGTTGTTGCTGAATTTAGGAGCCTGGAAAAAGCTGGTAAGAGGACCGTATGTAAAGGCGTACTCCAGCACTTCCATGACACTGGAGGAAAAACTGTTGTTAATCCCCTCCTCCAAACTCAATGCCAACTCGGGTTTTCCTGAGAAGACAATCATGCATTGTTTTTGAAGATGGAACAGCACAAACAATTAACAACTAAAACCACTTTTAAGTGAGAAACTTAAAGAATATTTTGTCAAAGATCCAACTAAAAATTATACTTAAAGTTTCCACACTGATATTAGGGTGGAAGCAATGGACCGATTAATCAGTTTGTCATTTTTAGAGTGGGACTATGCTGTGATGGGGACCCTCAGGGGTCCGTAGCAGCAGTTTTGGTACCATTGCAATAGATTCACTGGTAACCCACAAGGGGGTGGAGACTGGAGTCTACCCTTGTCCAACAACAACCTCACACACACATTTCCAGCAGTGAATACAGCCTCAGAAATCTGCCCTTGTCTCTTCCTCTCTGTTCTGCTGCCGTGACGGGAACGCTGGCCACTGCCAGACAGACAAACCTCCACCAGCCAAACACTCAGACAGAAACACACAGAGCACCACTTCTTCTCACTCTGTGGGAGGTCTTTGAATCATGCTGCAGCCTGATGGAAGCTCAGTGGGAACTTTTTCCTCAGTAATCCCAGAGAGTGTGACAGCAAAAGGCCTTTGAGTGAGAGAAAAATCCCTCCTCTGTGGGCTCTGGAGAGTCAGCAGCACGGACACATCACACTCAGCACACAGGGGGTGATGTACTGCTCAGGCTGCTGAAACAGGGGCATAAACTGGCAAATTAGGGAGCTGCAAGTGAAGACAAGACAGTAAATCTCTGTAGGACTGCATGGCCACAGTCAGCATCCATTCTCAGCAACACCTCAAGAGGTTTAATCCATCTTTGATGGAGCAATGTGAGATCAGAGGTTAATGCTGAACCATCTCTGCCGGTGAAGTGGTAGCGCGTCATTTACAAGAGGTTATGTCTGTGCTGTTTGAGCCCTGTCCTTACAGATCACTCATCAGCCAAGCAGTGAGTTCAGTACTACGACAAAAATACTGATGATGATTTTTGATTTGCTTTACTCAGACTGTTGAAATGTATTCATAGCCTGGCATGCTTGAATTGGACATTAATATTGCATTTGTCTGTCCATTAAAGTTTGTGGTCACCTCTTCTCCAGAAGAATAAAACAAACCCCTGACAACTGTAGGAAAACAACATGTTTTGAGGCATGAGGAAAATAAACCTGTAGTTTTCTATACTGTGGCACACACAATCATTACCAGCTCTAAAGCATGTTGTCCTGTGGTCCCTGCAAGCACAGACAGGAAAAGCAAATAGGCTACAAACTGTGGATGACACACTGATCCAGTGACAAACAGAGACGACACAATGGAGAAAAAAAAGGCAAAATCGTACGGAATAACAACCGGTTCCAGCCTCGCGGGGTCTTCTTCTCATTAGAAGACACTTGGAAGCAAGATAATGTTGTCAAACTACTTCACTTTTTGTCATCTCTAATTATATATGAATATGCTGTATATATAATAATATATGATATTTGAATGGGATATCAGAATGATGTATAAAATCCTCATATTTGAGAAGCTTGAACTAGGAAATATTTTGGCTTTTTTCCTTGACAAATTATTGAAACAATTACTGAATTATCAGTATTGTTGATGGTAATCAATTCATTGTTTGTTTTCACTCTTCAACTGTGGAAAAATGAAAAATGAAGACCCGACAGAACAGCAGGCCACTCATAATATGCAGCCCTTCAGGCTACACACATAGTCAGCATTATTATAATGCAGTCACTGTTGCATAATGTCAAAGCTGCCGGATGATCTACTGTAAATTCCAACATACTCTCAATAATGGTCTTATAATGTATGCTAACGTATTAAACTCTTTATGCACTGACAAAGTTACATTTGCAACCATATCAATTCCCGTCAGACAGAACAAGTGACTTCTCAGAAATTCTCTATCACATGTGCAATATGTATTGTATTTTTATTTCTATATCTGTATAAAATGACAGTGTGTCATTTTATGTCATGATATTGATTGTGGTGTAAATGGAGATATAGTCAGTTTTCTGTAAATTCAATCAAAAACAATGCACAGACAAAGTCGCAGACAGGCTGATTCGGTAATATAAACACAAAAATTCTATTAATGCAATGTTGCTGTGAAGCACTCCAACTCACTGATTCACAACATCACCGGGTTCAACACAACCTCACACATCAGAGATAGCTACCCTTCAATGATATGGCGAAGTCTGACAACCTATAAATGTCCACTATCACATGATGTACTGCATATCATCGTTATACTACCCAAGCCTACTCATAAATTCAGACGGTCACCTGTTGAGCGTTTGCTGCTGCTTTATAGTCTGACCCATGTGCAGTCCCACCCACAGCCCAGAATTTCCCTCTTCCATTTGCTCCCCACCTGTATCACTTTACCTCCTGGCTTCATTACCTGTCTCCTCTCTCTCTCCTTTCAGCTGCTCACTTACACTATACACGACAGCCTGGCTTACCTTTACTCGAGAAGAAGGACTCCATGCGCAACATTTCTAGTAAAGTTCAAAGAACTTTGGAACTTCAAGAGTTATTGCAACGGCTCTCCTCGACAGCTTTCCCTCACAGTTAGCTCCCTTTCTCGTTTGTGATCTCAGTGTGTCACGCCGGAGCTTTGACTTTCTCTCACTATCTATGCTCTTTCTCCGCTTGCTCTTTCAAACACGTCACACTGTGTAGATCAACAGAATGGGAGCCCCCCCCACCCCCCCCCCCCACCCGCCTCCTTCACAGGTCAGAGCCGCCCTCCATAATAATACCTCTGTTCGTGTGTGTGTACAGCGCTGAAGTGTTTGAGAAAGAGCTAAAATTTCAGAGCAGCAACAAAGGCAAACAAGGGCGTAAAGTTGAAAGGCAACAAAGAGCATGAGTGAAAGGATCAAATTAAATCTGGTATAAGCACTCAGTGTTCCTGCTAGACAGATGAGATGTTTGATTCAATAATTATAGTCACATTAGGTTATTCATGGTGCTAAATGTGATGTTTCCACGCGGCGCTGTGTGGGACAAAACACATTTTCACCATCTAATGCATCGTGATAGCGTGTCAGAAGGCTCTTGCTCTGCAGACATGCTGAAAAAAAAACAAAACTGAGTGACAATTAGAGACAGAAGCCTTCTCTGATTAAGGAGACAGACTGCACAGAGGCAGGGGGTTGCAGCATGTAAATGCATTGGACAAGTTCCAGACACTATAGTCTCAGTGCCATGGCTCTGAGCCAGCACTACAACCCAGTGTATATGCATTGTGTAATCCATTGTGAAGAGAGGCTGTGTGTGTCACTGAATTGAAAGAGTGGCAGGGTTATATAGAGTGAATGTATCCATCTAACTAGGTCTATTAAAATTCATCAGGCTTGCAATGTTAAAGTTGAGGCGGGTGGGTGCAATACAGCCACTACATGTCCAATATGCACAATGAATTCTACAGCCTGCACGCAGTGGGAGTAATGGCTGTAACTACAGTATATGGTGGTCCGGTGTAAAGGCTGTCCAGTCAAGCAGGTGCTTAACTGACTGTGTTCTGTGGAAATGGTTAATGATTAACACTTATTCTTAAATTACTGCATAGCACCACACACATTAACCCAACCTAGAGATATCAAGTGGACCCAGGGGAGAGAGCTGCGAATGAAGGCCAAAGAATAAGGTTTCAGTTACATGTGACTAACGTAATAATCACTTTATCAAAGATGATGAATGGCAGGTAGCTATTTAAGTAGTAGTAATATGTCAATTGAAAATGGAAGTGTAGTTGTAAGATGATGAAGCCCTTTTTTGTAGTGTAAGTCCTCTCTGATCAGCCCACAAATCCTCCTCTGTAAGTCAGAGGTTCATTTGTTGAGCTCTGAGTCCTATTCATAAGAACAATCGACAGTGCAGTAACCTGCTACATGAAAGAAAAGGCCCTTATCTTCAATGCATTTCCTTTAACAACCAGTTGTGTTTATTTAGTGTTGGATGTTTCTTTTTACTACTTCATTGTGTCTGTATCTTGTATGTGTGGACATTGCTGGGCTTGGTCAACTAAAACTTATCCCAGTATACACATATTTTCAGAGGTCCTTAATAGCCCTGATGGTGTTCAAAGGACGATGGAGCAGAATCTGGGACCTTTAGCTTCTAACATCAAACCATAGACTAAAAATACATGTGTCAGAATCAACTGTCAGAATGTTCCTTCAGACATTAAGAAACTTCAGAGATATTATATTTTTTCCTAAAATATGGCACTAGTTGAACACAGTTGAAGTCCCAAAAGGTCAAATAACCAGTTTCTGCTCAACAGCCCAAGACAAGCCACTTTAAATGAGGGGAGAATAAGCATTGCAACTCGGGGCATGATAGCCTGAGATAACGAGAGAAAGCTGACTGCTGCTGTTTGGCTTCACATCTGCTCAAAACAACCATGGCTGACCAGTTTGACAAGGCTGAACATGTCTGTATCATGGAGGAGAACCGTGTGCACAGACATATTTATGACACTTTGTTACCTCTAGTGTTTATCATGAATGAAAAAGTATTGCAAACATACACACCGTGGTCATAGAAAGTAGCTTTATGTTGCCCCCATGTGGTGGGGGGTTTGTTACCTCCAGCGGTTGGCTGAGCAGGCCAGGCATTGTCATTTGTTTTGCCCTAACAGGTGCTTTGGTGCAGATGCACACATCTAGCAAATGTTGCTGATACATGTCCTGATTCATTATCAACACTGCATTTTTTAGGCCTCTGCATTATCTTCAGCGTAGATCTGGAAAATAAGCAGAATTTTATTTTGAAGTATCAATTTTCTCTGCAGCTGATAACTCTTTTAAAGCTTCCTCCTTAATAGCAGAATGTGATACTGTTGCTTCATGTGAAAACAAGTTTTCATATCAAATAGCAGAAGTCTGCTCCTTGAAACATTGCAAACGTCCTTTTAGAAAGGCACAGAAAGCTAAATGCTAGTATCAGATATTACTTAAATATAACTTCAAGCCTAGAAAATTGGGCAGTATTACACACTAATGTACAAATTCACAAACAGAAAAGGAGAAAGAAAATTGGAAATAAATGTGTCAGGTGGCCAGAAGCAATGAATTCAATGAATGAATGCTATTGGTGTGTCTGCTGGATGCACAAATAGGCAACTGTTTGGTAATAATATTTCAATGTTGTGTTTACAGCTTGTTATGCTGCCCCCAAGTGGCCAAACAAAACTATTAATAGAGGTTTAAAAGATGATTTTGATACCAATAAAACTACACAGCATTGAACTTCCTTATCTACAACTTAATGTACTGATTTTGTGCTTGAAGCCATAATTCATAAAAACAATTATACACACCGCCCACTCTGATAGCATCACCCACTTGGGTGACCTACAAGTTCTGATACAGACACACGCAGCTTTCAACTCCTGAGGAAAAACCATCAATATGAGGAAGTGACTGTAGAGGATGAAGAGGGGAGACACTAAGTGGAATCAGAGCAGTGGAGATACACTACGTCCTAAGGTCTTTTCCCTGGGTCACCAAAAATAGCTCACGAACAGAGAGGGGAAACTACCCATGATGCATTTCCTAGCAGGGGTGCAGGAATAACTATGTCAGAGGAAATGTCCCGAATTGTGTACAAATTGCTTGAGGGACAAGAGTGTGAAACCAGATGCAGAGTGTACTGTTTACTGCTTGGTAGGAGAGAGCCAGGACACTGCAGTGTTACACCACAGCTGCAACATGCTAGAGAAAGTCAGACACACAATAAACAACCGAGGAATTTGATGCAAATCCCATGTGGTTGATAACAAGGAAAAATGGGAGGAAAGGATGGAAGAACTATTCCAAAAGTCGACAAAAACAAGAGCCACACAATCCATTGTTCTGCGCTATCTTCCAAAATAGACCACACAGAGCAGACCACACAGAAGCCCACTGACCTTCACAGTCTGATAATGATCTGACTTTCCTCCCCTGCCTGTTCTAAACGTTGTATTCTCACTTAAGACTTGTAAATCTCTACTAGGCCAGACCTTCTGTTAAGCTCTGGGAGGACAAATGGAATGAAGATGAATTCCCTCCCTGTCAAGTTAAAACCTCTGTTCCTTCACATCACTGTAGCTTGTTTTTAGTGTTTGGAGGGGTTGGAGATGTTGAAGACGTTCATTCATTGTTGGTGAATCCAACTTTATCCTTTTATGATGCCCCCAGCTTCAAATGATTGCTTAGTAATTTACTAGTTACTATACCCGGTTTAAGAGTCTTATTTATTTGGTTTGTTTTGTTTTGCTTTGTTTAAGTGACTACGATGATGTGACTATTTGAATTTGAGAGATGCCCAACAGGCAGCTTTCAAAAGACCCCATCCTGACAGAGACGGTGTTATGCAGTCGAGTGTCGCAGTGAGCGAGCTCATAGCAATAGCTGAAACCTCATTCAGAAGGAGAAGTTGTGGGGGAGAGCCTTGTTGCTGCAGCAGAGCATCAAGCACTGGACAAAGGAAAATTGTTCCAAAGTGTCAGTTTGTCTCATGGAACTCATGGAGATGAAGAGAAACCCTGTCGTGGAATCTCTCAGAGCAGAACGGCAACCTCCACGATCCCAGGCAGCTTCTCAGCAAATGTGAAATCATTTGAAGTGAAATTAAAGCTGTGGCAAGTTCAACTGGAAGAGGATTTTCAGACTCTGCAAGAACAAAAGGCTGCTATGACATCTGAGTATGCTGCTGAGTGTGTAAACTCCTTCAGGCATCTGGTGAGAGGTTTCAGGAAATAAAAAGTAAACAAAAGGAAGTGAACACATTTGTTACGCCGTTTAAAGCAACTGATGTTCTTGACAACGTACAACATGAAATGACTGAGCTGCAAAGCAACGATGGGCTCAAAGTTAGGCTCAACGACCTTCCTCTGCTCCAGTTCTACAAACTGTAGGACACAAGGCCACTCAACTTTGCATGCTTGGATCTAATAATCAGTAAATTAAGTGGTAGGGAGCTGCCAATCGGGGTGCAGTCTTTTGGTAAATAAATTCAAATGAATAAACAGTAACTTCTGAGGGTCGGTCAGTTAGTCACTTCCTGTCTGAACTAACATCTAGTTTAAGAAGCTGCTGTTCAAGTCTCAGTCTCCCCTATCAGCCAACCACGGGAAAATCAAACACTGGAGTGGAGGCAGATTGGGTAAATGCACACATCTGAGCTCTATTACGACTTATCTTCACACTTCAAGCTCAAGGGACCTGCTGACGATCAAAACTGGAGAAAATCAGAAACTGTCCTCCCAAACTCTTATCTTATTCTCATCCAAGCTTTAATTAATCTGAGTCTCATTCCATTCCTTTGACACACAGCTTTTGTCAAGCAGCTTGTTTTTGGCATTCTTGGCAGCTGGCTCTCTGATCAAAGACTCAGTGTTTAAGGCCAGCAGGAATATCGTGTTTTACTTTAGAACTGGAGCCAAGTTGGATCAAATCGAGTTTACAGAAGGATTTTGATTGTATGCTACTTTCTACTTTCACTACTTCAAATT
Organism: Chaetodon auriga; assembly: GCF_051107435.1. Taxonomy (NCBI): domain Eukaryota; kingdom Metazoa; phylum Chordata; class Actinopteri; order Chaetodontiformes; family Chaetodontidae; genus Chaetodon; species Chaetodon auriga. The sequence goes on from NC_135081.1 coordinate 9,152,957, forward strand.
TTAGATCTTGTACTTTTATTCCACTACACTGACCTCGAAAGCTTTAATCACCAGTTTCTTTCACATTCCTTGAATTTAATACAAAATATAACTCGTAAATCAAACTACCCCGCAGTACATAAAGTACTTCAAATTGTGCCCACTCTTGTCAGCTACAACATTAGAGTGATACAAACATTAATGAATCAATAACTGGAATCCAATAAATATGGTATATCTTTTTGTGCAATGGGAAATTCTGCATAATGAGTACTTTTGTACATTAAGCATATTTTGATGCAGACTTATGCAGTTTCACTAAAGTAAAATTTTCAATGTAGGACTTTTACTTCTGACAGAGAATTTCTAGACTGTAGTATTACTACTTTTATCTACTCTTGCTGACTACGTCTTCCACCACTGGGTATGGCTGTACAGCAGCACATTAGTGACGGGGTGTGGAACACGTTTTGTTTATCGTATTAATGCAGCTACAACTTCCCCAGTCTTCAAAAGCCTCTTGCAACTTTTCCTTCCTCTCTTTGTGCTTTCTGTTTCTTCAATCCTATCAGCAAGATCCAATACATGAGACATGGATCCAACATAACAACACTTAGAAGAAACAATAGCTAGTAAAGAGAGTCAGCCAGCAGATTTCACAACAGAATCTGGAAACGGTGTCATTCACAGAGCACTAGAACTTGCTGTAAAACTAACACGCTTTGTAATTTGCAGTAACATCATTTCATTTTGGTAGATTGCTGTGCAGGACAAAACAGGAAGAGGGCGCTGTTCTGCCAACACACATAAAGCTTGATGACCCTTAATGATAATGGAACATAGTGTTAGTCCAGGCAAGACACTGAAGTGATGCATGCATAAATTGATTAGCATTAGCTGCCAAGTCATATTCATGCAAATGTACAGAGAGTACAGAGAGTTGTTCTACCAGCGGGATCCTTGATGCTGCTCAGAGGTTTTGAGAGCTCTCTCCAAGAGCTAAGCCTTTTCCAACAAATCTAATTGTATAACGATTTGAGACACACAAGTGTGTCTGAAAGTCTGGTACTGACAGAAGGAGCGAGGACACAGTAAAAGACTGAACGGGGCTTTAATTTTGAAAGCTTGGTAATCCATTTACATGCAGTGAAATGTGTTAAGAGATACAAAATCTATCAATCAGTAACTTTGTGGTCACTGTAAATGAAACTCTTCTCAGATTTTTAGCCATGCTAAAGTGACTAATGATGTCAATGTCCCTCTGTAAGCTGCTCTGTCCATCCACCACTTTGATCCAGACTGAAATATCTCAAAATAGATGGAAATCACCATGACATTTGGGTCAGTCTATCATGGTTCCCAAAGGATGAGTCCCACTGGCTTTTCCTCTCATGCCACCATTAGGTTGATATTCATAGCTTTAGTGAAAAGTCTCAACAACAATTGGATGGCCATAAAATCTGGCACAGACATGTCCCCCTCAGGATGAGTTGTAATAACTTTAGTGACCCCTTTAGTTGCTTGACCCTGATCTGTGAGAGTAAAAACATTATCAGTTGCAGTCCTACGCTAGAGATCTCAGCCTACAGGTACTTAGTGTGTAAAAATCAGGATCATGGACCAAGGAAAACTCCACTGCAGGGATGGAAACTGGTGCAATTCTCAACGTTCACAACACAAACATGCACTCGGGTATGTTCACATCAAACCTTGGCAGAAACGTTGTTCACGTCTCCCTCACACACATATACAAACACTGGTCACGTCATTATAAAGTGCCCAAGTGCGAGGTAAACACACACAGAGGACGTACTACCTCTCACCCCGTTGTCAAATGAATATGCGTTCATCATTATTTTGAGCTGTGGCGCCTCCTCACGTCTGACAGCAAACACAGGCCTGAAACTCTCCTGAATACAAACAGTGTTCTCTGTAATCACCAAACTGGTGATAATGTGACCAGCCAGTTTGTTATTGGCACTGCTCATCCTTCACATGAATGCACCATGATGACAGCACAGAGAGACACTTCAAAAGGTTGCTCACGCAGACCTGTAAATGCTGACACAACAGCATGTGATTATGGGAAAATCATATCCCAAAAGACAACTGATAAGAACTGGTGTTCCTTGCCAAGTTTTTAAGCATCTTCTCATGTGTGGTTTAAAAGGAAACGTCAGGAGCAATTTCAGGGTGATGTGACAAATCCAGACGTTATCTTTTAGAGGTTTAGAGGTGAAAAACCTCCCAATGCAACTGCGACTGACATTTACTCATCACATTACGCAACTACGAGAGTCTACTTGCTGTCTTTTCATTCCTAAGTCCTGGGCTACCCTCTGTTTACCTTACCTCACATCAGACATGACAAACAGCACGGAATGCCACCTTTGCCACAGATTGTTCTAGTCAGGAAACAGAGGTGCAGTGAAGTATGACAGAAGGAAACAAAGTCTACGTGAGTGTGCTCTACAGGTCGGAAAAGGGGATACCGTCTGTCAGGAAGGTCAGTGGCTGAAATCCTTTGGCTGTGGCCAGAAAAAGGGGAAAGGAGACAGGAAGGGACTCCATGAATACCTACAAACAGGTCAGGGAATTCCCTCTGATTCTGATTAGTGTGTGTTCAGTGATAAGCATGCTGAATGACTAAGTGCATAGATTTTTGTGCAAGCTTTTACATAATATTAATATTATTATTATTAATAATCTCATCTCTCAATAATCTCATTTTATCTCATATGTTTCTATATAAGTAATAGCTTCTTATCTTATACCATATGTTCTTAAATGTTTTTGTCATGTGTGATCTTTGCCTAAGCACACTGAGTGGATGTCTGTCATATGAAATGTGCCACATTTATAAATTTGACTTGACTTGTGCATGTGTGCAGTGTAATTGATGGAGCATAGGGACAGAGAGCACACTTGAAGTAGATACAGTGAGGATAATACTGCACGGGGGGGGGTCTTTGTAATCACAGCAAGTGCTCATGATTTTTGTCACTTGAGGCAGGAGCATAGTAAAATAAATATTTCATCTCAGAGCCAATGTGATGCGTTCACTGTACATACAGTGTTTTGGCAGGCTGGTGTGCAAGTACTGCAAATAGAAGTCTCACTGTCTTTTTTTCCCAAAGAATGCAATGCAAACACCTTTGCAACCCAAACAACATTTCCTGCATAATAAAAGTGATTTCCTTCAGACAATAGTAGAGAGAAGGATACACGCATGTAAGGGCCTCACCCTGTTCCTCACTTCACAGGGCTGCACTCTTCAAAGGGCTAATTCTCAAAGGCGGTTTACACACTGACTCTAGATTTTTAACCATGTCTATGCTTCTACTTGCTCATGATGCCTATTATGCATCACTGAACTGTATGTTGGTTGGTCACACTGAGTATAGTGGGTATTATTCTTGTTTTGTTTTGGTTTTTTTGGTCTGTAAAATGGTGATGCAGCCTATTACTTGCATCTTTCTTTTAGGAAACACAATGATTTGCATCTAATTATCATTATTCTTATTGAAAAAGTTTTTACATTTACGAATTCAATACCTGGTGTCTGGCACTCTGGAAAAGAGACGGCATCCTAACAGCAGCATTAGTGATTTGTGAAGGTGGATGTATACTTCATACGATTTTTTCTATTGATATTATCACAATACTAGACGCATGTGTGATCAGGCCTTATTGTGCTTTAATTCCTTACAGTAACAGAACAGAGGGGGAGGCACATACCGAGATAACTGGAGTTACATCCAGAGAAAAATTTGCCTCTTTAACACATTACAGCTGAATGTAATCTTGAAACACAGTTTACCTTAATTTTTAGAGGTCACATAATCACACGCATTATAGAATTCAGTTCATCCCACCTGCTTGCAAGATTTGACCCTTTCAGAAAGAAACAATACATCAGCTCCATGCCCATGACAGAACAGACAGAGCGGAAATGAATACAGACAGATCCAGTGCAGCAGGGAGACAGCAGGATGCTATAGCTCCCAGCCGTATGCGTACAGTAGCTGTCTGTGAATATCTGTCATGAGGTAAAACAGGGAAAGGCCACAGGGATTTTATATGGCTGCAGATCTCCACTCAGGAAGTGCAACTCAGGCTGAAATCGATCCGAGGACGAGACACAGAGGGAGAGACTGCTGGAGATATCACATTAATTACACACACTGTACATGTAGCAGCTTCCTGGAATCATACCCTCTTTTTGCACTCTGTGCATTAACGCATCGTGATGCACTAATGATCCTCCACATGGACAGGCCTGTTTTCTGGAGCGGTATCACAGTGTACTCCAAGTATTGTGAGGCTGCAGATTAAAAGATCTGACGTATAAGCATCAAACACTGAGGTGCTTCGCTACATAAGTCACACACATCCGGCCCTTGTTTAACTTTTGCACCGTGGTGAGATCCAATAAATAGTTTCCTATTAGTGTGACTGTGTGAAGACTCACACACACCATCTATAGAAAGAACCCAAGTGTCAGACAGTGACACAGCTGCAGTTCCATAAAGATTTATTCTGGGCCTCTGATGAACCTGATGCTTGTTTAATGCAGTCGTCTCTGGTGGTTTCAGCATAAATACTGTCTGGCTTCTACTGGTGTCGGGTAATGAATTGATTCAGTGATTCAATATCAAAATCATGCTTGGACACACATCCTTGGAAAAACAAGACGGTGGGTGATGTCTGGGGACTGTGTGTCAGCATGGTGTTCATTTATCAACAGAAAATCAATATGACCACCTCCATCCTCCACCATTATTACACCCTGACAGCCACCACCTCCACCACCACCAGCAGCCCAGCTCTTAGAGCTGGGGAGTGTCATTATGGCATCATCAGACCACATTTCCCCTTGCTTTGGACCTACTTAATCTGGAAAAAAGTATTGAATTTATTAGACTAATTTTGAATTTAGGTCATAACCCGATGAGCATGAGTGGGTTGTTAAATCTTGTCTGCCGTTCACCTGTATAATCCAATATGTCTGCACATGTGACTGATTGTTTTTAAGGCTGCCAAGCAATACAGTTAACAGATCATGCAGGTTACACCTATGACACTCAACTAACGCTGCCTTTATCTTATCTTATGGTCATCATCTTCCTCTACATCATTAGTATCGGTGTAACAACGCAAAAGGCCAGTTTAAAGCTGTCATCTAATTCTTAGCATTCTCCTGGAACAGGAACTGGACCAACACACGTGCATAACTTGTTCTGAGAGGTAAAACCTGACAGGTGACATGTTGATAAGCCGCAACATGTGGAGTGATCACAACAATACAAATGAGGACAGCTGATGTGAAAAAAAAAAAAAAGTGAAACATCTTTGTTGTCAGTAAGTCCTTCCATTGCCTGTGTTATGTGATAATCCATGAGCCTGTGAGTAACAGATGAGCGGTTGTAGAGCTGCCCATTCATGAAGCACATTTTCTCTGCTTATTTTAGGTGAGTCGAGATGATGTTCAGCTCTGCATGGTGGGTTTGCATGGCAAATGTGAGGTCGGAGCTTATGTCACCCAAATGCGAACGCGATATACTCTTTCCGTATTTGTCTGAGATACAGCAACACACTCCACTGTGACAACAGCATTAAGGTAACAGACAGAACTCAAGCATGCCAGTCCAATACAGGCAGGAGGAGCTCACTCTTCACTTTTATCCTCAGTCGCTGTTCACCTAAATTAAGTTCTTGAGTTTAAAATATTGTGAAAGTTAAAAGTGTCTGAGCGGAGGGACATCCTGCACTTCCGCTGCCTTTCAAACAATGCTTGTGTTGGACACCCCTCCCTGTCTGCCTTCCTATAGAGACACAATAACACAATAAAAAGTCCGCCTCATTCTTTGCTGTCTGGGCTTTTAACTTCATTACGCAGTCACGTACCCAAATCTTCGATTCTGAGAATCAAAATCAGAATATGGAAATACCTTTGAGAGAAGTGATCTCATTTTGGATACACCTGGGGTTGTCCATGGTCACTTTCTGGCCTCCTCGTGAAGAATGAATGGTGTAAATGTTGATGCTGAAGCTTCGATAGTGTTGCCTTCTTCCTGTTTAGCTGGAGCGTCTGAAGTTTTAGTCTTTTCTGTCTTTGGTCACTTTCCTTCTCTCCCTGTCACTGCAGGTCTGGTGACCGGGACGCTGCTCTGTTTTGGTTCCTGTGATACACCATGTGCACACACACTCACTTCAGTCTCACACACACACACAAACAATTTGTGTGTGCAGGCGTCTGCACAGTGCAAAGCTCCTCCCCGTCTCCTCCTCTTCCTTCTCTTTCATTTAAAACACGCTTTTCAGTCAGTCAGTGCAACACAAATCCAGCCAGTCACTAAGTCCAACAACTACCTGCCTTTCCACAAACCAGCCAATCAGGTTATAGAGTAGATGACCGATCAATCCCTCTACACTATGAGGATTAAATTAGAAGGGAGTCTGTAGAGGAAATGGAGAAAAATGAAGCAGAGGGTGAAAGCAAGTTCTGTTAATGTGCTGAGCAAAAGACACAAAAAGATAATGTAGTGGATGTCTGTGTGTGCGCGTGTGTGTGTGCGTGTGTGTGTGTGTGTTCATGCAGAGAAACAGAATCCCAGCGCCACACCCAGATCCCTGCAGTAATTCCCAGGATGAGCCTGCCGCTTACACAGACCGACCACAAACATATGGGGAGATATAACAACTCTCTCTCTAATCCCAAAGCAAACTAGCTTAGTGCTAATTACACATTTACCAGTTGTTAGCATCTCACCACATTACAGCAAGCAACAAGGGTTTTTCTGTGACAGTAACTCATACAAGAACATACTAATTTAGCGATAGCACCGTGAAACCAATATTCAACAGTGAACAAGGAAAAGCTCACAGTCTTGGATGAAATCACTACCATACATCAAAATGCTAATTAAATTATGGTCTTGTATGGTATTACGGTAAATGTTTAATAGACACATGAGCATCTATAATGCGAAAATGTATGTATTTACTGGAAAACAAACCTTTGAGTGGACACAAGCATGAGAGGGTGAAGGCATTTCAGATATGCTGCTTTCATAAAGAGCTAATACAAACCTTAAAGTACCATATCCATATAAATGCTGTAGTTGTTGCCATTGTGATACGATGCAGGACCAAAGGAAGGGGAATGACAGCTGGCTTCACAATTTCATATCTGCAGGCATGCTAACAATGTCTCAAAGCATCCAGTGCTTCCTCAATTTTATGTACTTCTTGAATAGGCCATGTGGAATATATTAATACCTGCTGTTTTCTCGCCAATTTAATGTACTCAGTGAGAAAATGTAGAACTGCATCAGATGACTAAAAATTGCTGGATCAGAATCATTTTTATCTGTGGCATGTTGGTCAAATTGCAAATCTACTGAGGTTACTAAACCCCTAATGTGATGTGCTGAAAGCAGTAATTATTCCCTCAAATCTGCTGAAAAGCTTTTGATGTGAGCATGATACTCCAATGAGAGACTTGGCTCTGTCAACAAACAGTCTGGGCCTGATGTGAACCAATCCAAAGCAACTTCTTTGTACTGACAGGCTGCCTGACTTACATGTGAGGCAGTAACAGCCACCGCTGATCAAGCCTCATCATCACCAAGTAAGCCCTGCTTGTGCCCGGTGGCACAGACTGTGGTCAAAGCCACAGGAAGTGGACTAGAAAGCACCAAATTAAACAAAATAAATGATGGCAAATCAATCCATCCTCTAATAATTGGTTAGCCTCCGCCTCAGCTCAGACAGCAGGCGGTCTTGTCGCAGAGCCATTATTTGATTCAGCTCCTGCACGGCCTCTTGTACATAATAAAGGACGTCTGGAGGAAATGACTGACACATTTTTGGCAGCAGGGAAAATGGAAGCCTAGCTGTTCTGCACAGTCAAGGAGAACTCATTTGTGTGTGTGTGTGTGTGTGTGTGTGTGTGTGTGTGTGTGTGTGTGTGTGTGTGTGTGTTTTGAAGTGTACGGCTTGTGGAAGTGGTTGTGGCAGCCGGCTGAGTACTTCTTGAGAATTTGTTTTTATACCAGACTTATACAACAGAATCACACACACACACACACACACACACACACACACACACACACACACACATACACACACATACACAAGCATGCAAACTTACAGATGGACCCAGCTGTGTGATTTGTGTGTGTTTAATTCTTTGACTGCTTGCTTTGGCTGACATCAGCCCTCTGGACCTGTGCCCAGCTCTCTCTTTCCATGCCCGACTCTTGTCATTGTGACATGTTCCATTAAAGATGACAAGACAACGCAACCAAGGAAGTTTACACATCATTAGTTAACAACAGACAGTACAAGAGCCTTTACTTAGACTCATGATTGTAAATTAGTGAGATGTGTTTCTCAGGTGAGCAGAAATGACTAAACTATACATTGTTAGATGCAGAAACAATGTTTATTCCATCAATGAAAAGTATGACCAAAAATAATAATTGGAGACACCTTTTCAACATCCAAAAGAACGCGAAAAGTTACCTATGAAAATTCAAACTCTGACAAAGTTCTTACAATTTTGAATAAAAACTAAATGATACTGTGAAAGACAAATGGATATATGAACAATTACTGTTTTAATGCAGTCAAACCTGCACGTGTCTGCATAATCACACATTGTCAGCTCCTTCCTGACATAAAACAGCGACCCATAACTGTTCAGCATCTCTGCCAGTAATGCTAGCTAATGTTAGCAGGTCTCAGCACAAGAAAGTAACAGAATTCAGGACTAAATTCATCCACAATCCCACAAAAAATGAAACAAGAAAGGCAACAAAACAGCTGGGACAAAGCACAAAAACAGGCTGGACAGCACACTGATATTCAGCTATTGTAAGCCAATGTTACTATAACATTAAGCGGCTGTGGCTCAGGAGGTAGAACGGGTCGTCCACCAATCAGATGGTTGGTTGGGAATGATAATGTCATAGACAAGGAGAGTGATCTTTTGTATTTGTGCAGAGCGGCATGGCCACTACGTGTGTCAACCATTAGCCTGGTACAAACCAGTTAACAGAGCTAAAGACAAGAACAACTCTTGAAAAAATAAAGAGGCAATTGCCGAAATGACATAAAAAGTAAAAGTGCATGAATTTACCCTGCTGACAACCGGACGTAACTTTGTTTTTGTTGACTAAAACTAAACTAGAACAAGCACCAATTTTAAATGACAAAAATATACCTACAACTGATCACACAGCAAATGGTTTTTCTCAAAACACTCACATAAAAAAAGTGCTGACATTGCATCAAATTTATAAAAAATACGTATTAAAAACATAGCAGGTATTGATGGTAATAATGTGATGCTTCTCCATTCAAAAGCTGCTACGCTTAGCCACTGTGTGTTTTAGTCCAAATATAAACGAAAAGGGGAAAATGACTCTCTTATCGAATCAGGAAATGATGTGTTTGTGGGCTTCGCTTGCAGACATGAGTCATGTTTATTTGTTTAGTAATTATCTGATTGTGTTGTACAGATTTGTTGACACCGAAGGCCTACGCATTAATATATTGCCCTCAGATGGATAATCAATCACAGATAATGCCTCGAATGTAGGAGTAAATTGTTCGGTTCGAGGGAAGAATGGAAATCTAATCGTGGGACTTTATTGTTGGATGCAATAATAAGCTTGTCCGGAAGCTGAGTCTGATGTAGAACCAGAAGGAGCTCTGATAGGAGATTTTGGACAAATTTCTCCAGATTGTCTGTATTTTTTTTGCAGATTTATTACATAATGTGTAGAAGTCTTAAAGAAGATATTGAGAAATAATGCTATTTTCTAAAAGAACACTTGATTTTAGCCAACCTCATTCTAACATGGCAACACATGACTCAGTATATAACAACAGTGTATACTGTTCTTTAATCCCTCTTCACTTTGACCCTGCCCCTGACTTTTGGATTGTGTCCTCTGCTATCCTTTTCAAATGTTTTACAGCTAAGTAAAACAAACCCTGGGCCTGCAGATGCTCATATGGTTACATACTGTAACAAACACAGCTTACAATGTCAAACACCAACTCTTCAACTGCTCAAGGTTACAGGGACCAATCCCTCAGCCACCAGCAGCGTTTCGTAACTGGGTCTTGGGAGGAATGTGAGTTATGAGGAGCAGGGCTTTTGTCATGTTAGCCTGGGCTAAACTGGAGCTGTTTGCTTCTGTGCCGTTTTGTAAGTACAGTGCAGACTTATAGCAGGATCCTGCCAATCTACACAAGGGTTTATTAGCAGCCAGACAGCCTGTAAATTGCTGAGGTTTATTTATTAAGGCTTGCTATGGGAATCTTCTCTCAACCTCTAACTGACAGCCAAAGCCCACAGATTACTTACCCTGCTAGAGTCCTGTCCCTCACTTCATTACCTTTTTCAGCAGTTATTTGAATTGAGATGCTATATTTATCAAGAAAAAGGGTTTAGCCATGTTTAAAGGCCCCTAAAAATGACATATTTAGAAGTTTTCCATAAAAGAATCTCTTCATGCCTTACATTGGCTTAGACAGAACTCTAGACCTTGGCCATCATGTAGTACACACAGATCTAAGTAGTCCTCGCTAGTACATCCACCCAGCCCTCCATCGCCTGCCTGCAGCTACAACTCTGCTCATCAAACACACACACTTCATCAGCAGATTAGCTAACTGACAAACAGATTAGAGCAAAGTTTTGGTTGGAAACAGTGAATGCAGATTCTAACTGTTGATGAAGACCATGACATGGTGTGCAGTTGAATGCTCCAGAAATATTCATATGCCTAAGAGGAACAAGGATGAACTTTCATGTTCAACAAACTGAAAATGGTATCGTGTTCACATGGTTCTATATAAAACCTTTATGCTGATGTTAAAACTGCTTATGAAGTAAATCCATTGCTACTCATCAGCAGAAATAATGTAAATCTAAAGCAACACATAATGGAGCATGAAACTGGTTGATTAAATTGAGCCACTGATGGCCATCAAAAACCAAATCAATGGCTGTAAAGTGTGTTAAAAAGTTAGATGCAGAGGGAAACACGTTTTGTAAAGCACATCATACAGTATATGGCTAAAATATTAAATATTAGTAACCATTACAGTATTTGGCCATGTGTCCTTGTGCGGTGGAAAATTCACAGCTGATCAGTGTAAACAAATGGTTGCATGCCTTGTGTTTCTTGGCAGCAGAAGCAGGAGAGACTGTGTGTGAAAGGATATAAACTGGCAAAAAAGACGGCCTGAGAAAGGGTTCGGAGCTCGAAAGAAAATTTCCAATTCTGTCTGGTTCTTTCAGTATTGTTCTGCACAAAACTACCATACTAAGTCTTCTGTTTGATACTTTTCACCTAGGGGTGTTTCATAGTCCTGCTGGCTCACAGCCCCTCTGCTCTGTCTACATCAGACTGGTAGCCCTGCTGTGGACATCCAGACAAAACATTCCTTCTGTCTGAGGTCACCCAGCCACTCAAATCTCCGGCCCAATGTACCGGCTTAGAGCCCCGGGCAGCAGTCAGCGGGAGGCTGGCCTCACCAATGAGAGAGACGGCCTCTGTGTTAGCCTATGATAAAACAGCTAAGCCGAATGACTGAATACAGCAGATCAGAGCCTGTCAATCAGGTATGTGGTGTACTGTGAGGGGAAAGAAGTATTGCAGTAACAGAAGTCATACGGAATCATTGTATCTCATAGTTCATCAAATGATCATTTTACACATCCATGTGCACACAAAGCTGAAAAAGACTGTGTCCATGTCGACAGGCAAACATGGTGCAGCTGTTAAAACCGCAACAGGGAGGTGATTTCCTACCACACTGATAGACGCAAGACTGCTGAGGAATTCTGGGAATTGAGACGGAGGGGAAAGAAGGCATGGAGCAAATGACCCCTGCAGGTTTCCTCCCATGCTCCACCCTTTAAGACCAGGTCCCATGGGGGCCCTCGAGCCGTGTGAGGTTGCTCCCTATAAAGAGCCCCCTGTTTTGAGATTTGGATAAATTACAGCAGAGGGGCGGACGCTGGAAGGTTCTGCTTCAAGTCACATCCTATTTGCAGTAAGAAGAAGAGCAGTTAAGAGTTTTCTGTAGTGGACAAGGGGCAGTCTGGGGCCCCTGAGGTCCCCCACCCACTCTCTGACTCATCGGCTTTAACTCAAACAAATCAGATGGTTGGAGTTGGACCATCACTGGAGAGATGCTGTCATTTCAGCTTTATTTAGACTCAACCATCACCGCTGAGAGAGAAGAGGCTAATCCACGCTTTGATTAAAAGATGATCTTAGAATCCCTGAATTGCAATATAACAGACCTGCTATGAAAGCATAAGAGGCATTTATCTCAGCTACCATTCTCCATGCCCTGGAAATCAGCTCAAAGCTTTTTATCCCCCAAGATTTTCCTTTAAAGTCCATTCCTCTGCTTTTTTGACTGAAAGGTCTGTTGTTATGAGGACAATGATCCACTAGGGGCTGTGCTTACCCTGTAAAGGCAATATGAGCTCAACCAGCATGAGGAGAGGAAAGAAGAGTTGACAGCAAACTAAATATTATGACCCTTGCTGTACTAGAAGATACAGCAAAAAAAGATCATTAACAATATATGAAAACTAAATACTTAATAATGTCTTTAAATCGCTGCACTCTCAAAGCACTGATAAGTGTAGTTGAACACTGACAGAGGAAAATTCATCAATTATGGATATTACACTGAGTAATATGCATAGTTAATAAATGGAGCACTCACTAAGCCTGCCGTGCTTCTACAGAGACCTCCAGGGGTCTGTAAGCTGGATGCTCACGTAACGCTGGAAACACTGTCTATGCCTCCTGAGGGCCTTAAGGGAACGTACATGGAACTGGCAGTGTGTGTGTGTGTGTGTGTGTGTGTGTGTGTGTGTGTGTGTGTGTGTGTGTGTGTAAAACAAACCCAACAGCTGAATGGAAAAGCGTGACACTGCTGTGGGTTCTCATCACCATTCAAACCAGTCAGATTTTACTGGTGGAGCACGCCGTTGTAGGCACAACAGGGGAGATGTCATAATTAGCTAAGGAGACACTGAAACATGTCATACTGTCTCTGGGAGGAGAACCAAACAAGACGTGCGTCATGAGCATAAATTCCACAGTGTGTGATTGTGTTCCATTCTTCATTTAATCTTCCATCTGAATGACAACTTTGGCTAAGAAGAAAGTGGGTCAAAGGACAGATATGGGGGAACTTTCTGTGAATTTTACACACTTATTACATATTCTTACATCAATATGTTTAGTCGTTTAAGTCTTTCAACACCAGATTCATTGGCAAAGTAATAATATGTGAGGTTAACCAATGAGTATTTCAGCTGCAAGTACTGAGTATTATCATTATCAATAAATCTACCAATTATCTTCTCAAATAATTGATTTATCCTTTGGTCTTTAGAATGTCAGTTTAGTGAAAAACGCCCATCGTGAGTCTGACTCAAGTCTGATCAAAACTCAAAGAAATTCAGCTCAATTAGTTGATTAATGGAATAGTTGAGTACAGGACAAGAAGAAGAATGAATTATCTTTGGGTTTTGGACTGTTGGTCAGACAACTTACAATTGAAGGTGTCACTCTGGACCCTGGAAGAGTGTGATGAGCATCTTTTAATACTTCATGGCATTTCATTAACCAAAGGATAAATCAAGAAAATAATTGGCAGATAATAATATTGTCAGTTGCGGCTCGTACTCAGTTTACTACCGCAGCGGAAGAAACACGAGAAAATATTCCCATTTGAGAAGCTGGAACCAGTAAAGTTTTCACTTAAAAAATTTATTTAAATGACTGACTGATTGTCATTTTAGTTGTTTCAACCCTAATATATACAATCAATAACCCACATGCTTTTTAATTAGTATGAGCATGATTCACTCTGTGCTGTAACCTTCAGGATTCGTGCCGTTGAATTGGCAGGCACAGTTTCTGAAGCCAAACCTCTCCAGCAGGAGTCCTGAAGCCCACTGTGACAACACGCCTCCCATCTCACCTTACACACCCTTCATGTAAACAAACTGCTGCTGAGTGTGAAGTCAAACACATACCTGATCTATGCTAAGTGAAACACTGACCCCCCCAGCTTTTTCTTCCTCTTTAATTTCTGCTTGTAATCTCATCTTTGGCTCAGTTTCATTTTAGCCCTCTATCTCTCCACTTCCTGTCTTCTTTCTCTCCCTTGCTGTCTGAGCGCCTGATCATCTTTTTCTGTCTCCTCTATGCAGGACAGGGAGTTTCCGCTCCATGACGCCACTCTGGCTACTGGCTGTTGGGCTCCTCTCCCAGGATGGGTGCTGGGACTTGTCCTACATGACAGACAGATTTACATCGATCGAGACCTTTCAGCTTTCCCAAAATTGATTGGTCACAGTTGGTGCTGCAACTTCTGTCACATGACGCACACTGGCACAAGAAGCGTTTTCCCATTACAATCATTGGGAAAGGAGCGTCTGTATTGAGGAGAACAATATTTTTTTTAACAATCGTAAACACCCCAAACTGCCAGAATTTGATCCATTCAGCCCAGTAAAGTTCACTGAACATTCGTGAGCAACGGGAAGTCAGCTGGCTAGAGAGGAAATCTTGGACATACATGCTCTAAACTGGTTCAGAGACTCTAGTGTGCGAGCTCTGTGGGCCCAAAAACACGAAAATTTGAGAAATCTGTAGAGGCTTTTTTTGGCAGATGCTCTGATTGAGCAACTTTCACAGGGATGATAGAACGCCATCTTTGAACGCAGTCAGCAGCCAGTCCTCTTTAACACATGCATGGTCTCACCCATTGCATGTCCTGTTTCCTATCCCTGTTAATCTCTTGGCTAAAACAATTTAGGAAAAAAAAACAAGCCGACCATGCTGAACAGATAATCATGACATCAAACCATCTGAGAAGCGATTTGTGGAAGCAGTTTGGATTTGACACCATAGATGGAAAAAACATGGATAAAGGTGGGGCTGTTAGTTGACTTCAGCTGCCTTACACTAACATTAGCTTGTCACTGAAGTGAGGGGAAAGATGAAAATGAAAGGATGCTATTTAAAAAACCAGCACGTCCTCATAGCTAAGTAGGTTAAATTCCCACTGACTCCTAAAACAACTTATATTACTGTTTAAATGTACCAGCGATAAGCACGTCATTAGCATTGTGAAATGTTAGTGTGCTCAGGTGTAGGCATGAGAACTACTTGGTTAGATTTAGGAAAAGATTATGGATTAAATTAAGTATATCACTGTGATATATGTGAAGTAACAAAATAGGTCAACATTGACTTCTGGTGTCACACGGGACATGAACATCGGTCTCCTGGGTGAAAGTCCTGTGTTTGTTAGACCCATCCATCCACCCCACCATGTGGATTTTCTTGCTCTTTATACTATGTCACCTCACTTTGCTCCTGTCATAATTACAACAGCCACTCTCGGTCGCTACAATACAATACAAGCACATATATGGTAATGGTCTCAACTAGCAATATGGGAGATCAATCCTGTGTCTTGACTCAAGACTAAGGAAGTTAGCATCACATGGATTGGCTTCATAGTGAAAATACCTTTCATACTTTCTCCAGTGTGTATTTCTTGCTTTATTTGTCTTCCTGTCAGACACTCTGTAAACTCTAGATTATAAGAAGCTCTCATCTGCCTACATGTGATATACTGTAAAGTTGTAGTAGCAGCTCTGCAGTGCAACATTGTCCTTGGCCAAACTTTAAGTACACAACACACATCAACTAATAAATGCACATATCACGTTTATGATCATCACTCCTGGCCTTCAGCTATGAATTCATGGCATGAAGTAAAGGCCAAAGATGAATGATGTATACTGGAGGTCATGACTTTCCAACCCTCCCAAGTGAGCCTCCGCGGTTCTGTTACACATCAAATGTGTGTGTGTGTGTGTGTGTCCTGCCTTAACTATGACAACAGCTGTAACAACTTCATGAGAGAAAGGTAAAATGTTACACACTGGTTCATTCCGCACAAATGCACTACTCAAACATTTCAAACACAACCTCGAGCAGACGAAAGGTTGCTGGAGAGCAGCTGGAGCCCGGCCGCGCTTTATTTCCCGACACAACGGAGTTCAACTGTGTCAAAGTGCAGCAACAGTAGTACAGGAAGGCCAGAATTAGCAGTAATTTGAACTTTGAGATAAGACAACAAACAACGCAAAGTTTTTTCCAGGGTTGTCACCTGACCTGCGGTCAGAGAGGGAACGGGCACTCCCCTCAGAGACCCAGCGGTCAATGGACACACGAACGCACAAGAGTCCCTGTTTAGTTTTAAAGCAGCTTATCATCTCAGAAGCTGGTTTATCTACGAACCAAATCATGCCTTTTATGTAACGCCAGCTTGTGTAACCCTTTTTGGTGAAACGGTAGAGCCATCCACACCATTTAGGGTAGTTTTTAACTAACTGCATCTTGTGTCAAAGCCGAAGAGAATGTCTGTGGAAGGTATTTGGAGTGGCTAACAAGATTTACTCCTCCATCTTTGGTACCTCAGACCAAAAGAGATTAAGTGATCTGCTAACAGAGTAGAATGAAACAAGTTATTTCATGTGGCATGTCTGTGGTCCCCGAGGGGGTGTGTGTGTGTGTGTGTGTGTGTGTGTGTGTGTGTGTGTGTGTGTGTGTGTGTGTGTCCATGTGTGGAAAGAGTAGTGAGAACCTTAGAATGTCAGTGTGTGTGCACCACATCCCCCCTGTTGTCAGCTGCGTGGGGTGACCTGCTGTGACATTCTTGGCCAGCGTGGTGACTGTCACACTGGCCGGCACCAGTTGCCCTAAATACCAGTGACCAGCAATAAAGTCACTGCCTTTCACCGTCAGGAAATGACATGGCTGACTAAGAAATAGGCTGACACTCATCCATGCACGCATGCTTTCATCATTACCTGCTTATACACATTACCCTGTCTCAGATCATGTGCAAATGAGTATTTCCATTATTACTGTAGAATGGAGCAACCCTAAAGTCTGATTAAATCCTGTTGGCAATGAAGCGGAAATATTTCCACTCGCCCTGGCTTCCAGAATCTGGACAGTATTCAACGTGAATAAAATTACCCCCACTATCAAAAAGTTGTTGTCTTCCCTCAACAGAGTGGTCCTTCACAGTGGACACAGAGATTTCTATTAATTCAAGCCACAGTGGAACAGATGGTACTTCAATTATTGTAAAAGTATGTCAAACAGCTCGTACCCTGTCAGCTTTCACAGAATTTTCTCCTCAGTCGCCTGCTTTCTTTCATACTGTCTATGAAAATTGGTCTGTGTTTACAGTGGCGAGATGGATTCAGTGTCTCCCGCCATGCTCTACACTGTCACCGTTTCCAAAATAAGGACATTGGACGGAACTAAATTCAAGGTCACTTTGAACGCTTTTGAATAAAGATAAAAGAACGGCTTTTGTTTCAGGTCATGCCTTTTCAACCCCCAACACCAAACTTCTACAGGGCGCAGTCTGAGGAAAAGACCAAACACCTGTCAATGTGCAGTGAATACAACACCTGCAGTGACAAAGTTTAGGACATTCCCATGCTTAAATTTAGACAGAATGATGTTTTAGAGACTGAAGAGACTATACTGAGATTAACGCTCTGCATGGACTTTCTCCTCAAGTCGCACATTTTGGGACACACACAGGCATTTCTTTGCCTTTCTGGTAATATACATCTGGCGTCATCCCTTTATCTACCGTGGTTTCATTTCATTCATGCACACACATTCAGGCCAGTTTGGAAGATCATCTGAGAGAGGAGGGTTGGGAAATGAGGGGGAGGGAATGTTCTCTGAGCTTTGGAGGTGGTGCTTTTTAAAAGACCTTTCCATCTACAGTAGTATGATGCAGCAGTGGTGTGCATGTGAGCGTGTATGTGTGTGTGTGTGTGTGTGTGTGTGTGTGTGTAGACGTTTTTGTTTTCCCTGTTAACTTTTTCATAGCTCATCAGAGCCTGGAAGCTACAATGGCAGACTAATATTCAACTTAATAAAGCATCAAAGCCCTGCCCTGCGGTACAAAGCAGTAGAGCCACAGAAAGTCTTTGTCAGACAAAGCCCAGGTGTTAGAAACTCAGTATTTTCCACACAAATGTGTTTTCCACACTCTTTTTCCCTCTAAAACCACAAAGCCATGTGTTTCATCCCTTGTAAAAATTCTGGGAGAAACTCTAAATGCTTAAATACCACAGGGCTCCTGGTTTGTGTGAACAGAGCAGCAGTGAGGCTCAAGGCACAAGTCCAACTCTGGCAAGCTGCAAACTGAAAGGTTTGGTGCTCCGATGTAACGCATGAAGGTACAACGAGCCGACAGCTGCCACTCAATCTGCTGCTCAAGCAGTTCTTTTGCAGTTTAAATTCAAACAAGATGTCAGATTAAATAGGATCATCAGTAGAGTCGGGAGCAGACGCCATCGTGTACAGGACTGCTGTGCAGCACTACACAGTGAGACAGCAGATACCCATCTATCTGACTCAGCAATGTCATACATTCAGGCGAGAGCTTGACTTTGACAGGTGGATTCTGAGTTTAAATGGGTTTAACTGTATGTTTGTGAGATCTGTATACATTAGCATCACATTAGCGTGTGAAGGTTAAAGTTGTATATCAATGAGTCGATGAGTTTGTACGTTTATTGCACCCCAAAGAGGTAAAGAAGCACAATTTTATTTAAAAAAATCTGCTGTTATAAATACCTTGTATGGAGCAGGAAACACATGGAAAGAGAGAGGTTACTCTGCACATTTAACCCCAGCTGGATACAGGTGCAGGACAAAAAACAGCACACAGGAAAAAGAAAGGAGGTCAGCGCACTGAAATTTCCAAGCTCCCAGAATGTGTAATTGATGCAATGCTTTAACCTACAAGGTGTTCCTCAGGCTTCATCTAGTCTTCCTTTCCCCTCTTCCAAGAAAAGAAAAGCAGTCAGATGATCAGACCCAAAATGTTGTTAATAAACCCTCACTGCAGGACAAGCACAGCAAGTCAAAGCTGACCCAGGATATACTGTAGGCCTGTAAGCTGCAGAGACAGTAGAGGTAATATGTCTATTGGTGGGTTTCCTTTTCTCCTTCAGTTAAGCTGAGCTAACCGAGCAGTTCATTTAAAGCCTGTATGATCGTCTCACTGCTCATGTTTCTTGCCCCATCTGATTTCTTTTTTAGCGATTTGCCTGCATTCCCAGACTTCAGCAATTAACTTGGTGTGTGGAATGTGAATATTACCCAGGGGGGCCTAGAAAAACAGTCCCAAAGAAACAGGGATTACACTTTAATTGATATTCACTCCCAATCAGTGGAAACACAGCCATGAGTTCGTGAACCACCAAATTTCCCATTGAGAGTCATTAATATGAACTCCAATAGAATAAAAAACAGGTTTAGTGATGTTGCATCTCTGTATATACTGTTTTATGTATCTCAGTACATTTATCAGTTAAAGCACACCTCAGCATCCACCCTCACTCCCCGTCTCTTGTAAAAATTCTCTATGCCTTCCTTTCATTCACCTCCTCTCTGACACACACACATTTCCTCACTTACACACTAACAGTCATAAAACACCAGAGATTCAGGGGTAAAAGAACAGCAAGCTTCTGTTCTGACAGGAAGCCCGACAGATTCGGGGAGCATCCCTCCGGAGCTTTTCTCTCTCCCATATAAGGCTCGATAGGAATCCCAGCATAGTCACACTTATCAAGCTCTGGCCCAGAGTAACCTTTGACTTGAGCTGTGTGTCCGTGCTGATCTATCTCAGGCAGCAGGATGCTGACACACATGAAAGAATGAAAATGACCAGAAAAAAGGAACAACCCACTGTCCTTTTGGCGACAGAAAGCTGACTCTCACAGCAAAGCAGCATGGCTGAAGGGGACGAAGCTAAGCACTTTCTCATCCTCACACACACTCACAGACACACCCTACATGAGTTTAATGTGGAGCTTCGTTTCAGTTGGTGTATTTAACAGAAATACAGTAACAGAAAAGTTCCATTACTGGGATTTTCCTGCTTGGTTTGCATGGCGAGTAACTGACAGATTTAGCTTTCAAAAGGGCACCGTTTAGCTGCACTGTAGTTAGGGGAAATGTCCTAAAATGTCTGTGCAACTGTGTATAGACATGCACACCAAATCCACAGAGTTTCTACCAACGGCCTACTTTCCATGAGCGTTTCACCTGGCAATGACGTCTGCGTATGGCTGACCTCAATGTGAATTCAGCACTGTGTTTGGAGTAGTAGTGGCCAAAGCGGGCTCCAGCGAAAGAGCAGCTTACTGCAGTGGGTGAAGGAAAATAAACTGAACACATTTATTGATTTTACTGGCACATAAAACCACGTCTAACCGTCGTTGTATTTATTTAACTTTCTTAAGGTTGTGTCATGCGTATTAGATGGCATATTACCTTTTAGC
Organism: Chaetodon auriga; assembly: GCF_051107435.1. Taxonomy (NCBI): domain Eukaryota; kingdom Metazoa; phylum Chordata; class Actinopteri; order Chaetodontiformes; family Chaetodontidae; genus Chaetodon; species Chaetodon auriga. The sequence continues at coordinate 9,173,394 of NC_135081.1, forward strand.
TACACTAGCAGGAAGTCGCTCAGTCTGACTAATTTATCCTGGAAACTTTAAAACCTTCAAAACTGATTGCATTCCCATTAGCCTCAGCTGTGCTTTGTGTTTAGCAATGATCAGCATATGTTAGCATGCTACCACACCAACCTATAGATGGTGGAAAACAAATTCTAGCATGGACATTACCTGACAGTTGGTGGAGATGCAAATCCACCATAGAGGAGGCAGAGATAACCCTGCTCTTCAGGTGGAGGCCATAGACCAGAAATGCAGCACGGCCACAAGACAGGTTGAATGTGAGAGATGACTCTGGTCATGTGACTCTATCATAACTATGGCTGTGATAACCACACACAGATAATCTAGATAATTCTATTATGTGGATCTGTTTATAATTGTATATGAGAGGGAAGAGCCACGTAGGTGCTTTTCTCAAAGCCACTCAACAACTGTTCTTTATTAACATTCATCAACCTGTGGCAGTCAGCCAGCATAAGACTCTGAAATACATGAGAAAAGATGGCAAAAGCAAAGATGTCATCCACAATTCTTCGATATCTGTCACTGCTCGGGAAGCTAATATAATGTTTCTAATTGATGTCATTTTTCATAGCGGCAGGACAGGAAAGGAAAAGACCTCACTGGCATCAGTGCCAAGTTCTGCCCAGTCACAAGTGTGTGATGGGGAAACCCAGCCTGCACTCAGCAGCTTTAAAGAGACACACCGCTACCAGTAGGTTTTAAAATATACGTTACTTAAGCACGCAAACACTCGTCTTCCCAAAGAGTTCATTCATTCACAAATCCGTTTGACAAATCGCTCCCCACACCACTTCTTACCTCACACAAGGACACATACTGTAAATACAATCCGCGGCAGTCATTCATAATGATAGCTACGCTGTATGTCTATATTTGGGTAAAGCGTGTTGTGATGGTAGAAGCTGTCAAAATCATTAATATACTTATCACTATAGAGCAACAACAAGGCCAGATCATTACAGTTTCTATTCTTGTCAGGCACTGCAGTTTCTGTTATGCACATCAAAGCCGGGCTTAGTTTAATAATTCACAAATGTTTAATTTTTTCTCCAGCCAAGAAGAAACTGGAATTCAAATTACCCTTAGCAGACAATCAAGTTTGCCAAAAATAACTATTTAATTGGCCAGCTGAACATGGCCGCGGCTATATATAGGGGTTATTTTAAGCCCCGCAGGGCATAGGACGGGGCCTTGCAGGACACACACTAGGGCAAAATATGGATTCCAGCCGTGTCTGTGCACCCTCAGCAGTCCACCCGACATGAACAGGGCAATCCCCCGCTCAGGCCGCCCAGTAACATCAGCATCAGCTGCTCGCACAAATTGCATTAGAGGACAGCGGGAAGACAGCCAGGCATTTACCGCCCAGCCGGCTACAACTTAGAGGAGGGAATGAGACAGCAGTGAGTAACATTAGAAAGAGCAGACTGACTGATTGATTTTAATTGTATTTTATCCCACTTGGAAAATATTCTCCAAACCTGGCTGAAACGTGTCACTGCATCAAATTCAGTTAGCAAATATTTCCAAAAATGAATGAAGTTAAAGATTAAATCTATTGTTGTTGTACTGTTTTCAATTGAGTATATGTAAAACAAGTATTAGCAAATTATCTGGTTATCCAGATCAATTTAAAATTGTTCATTTCAGTGCATAAAAGGAGACATACAGTGACACCACAGAGAGGGAGGATGAACAAGCAGCAACATCCTCTTTGCTACTGTTCAACAATGGCATTTTAAGAAAGTATGGAAACACCAATTATGCCAATGAGGGGACAGTCACTTCCCTGCTAGTTAGAATAGGCTAACAGCTCCCTGATAGGCAAACACCCACACCTGGAAGTCATGTGCTGTATCTAGAAGGCATCAGTGATTACGCACGCAAATGATTTCCCTACATGGCAGCAATGTGAAGATACCATGAGACAGCTTTCTGTTGTCCAGTAAAGGTTTTACATAATATCAGCTTGTGGTCTCAGTCTGTCTGGAGGTGCAGCCATCCTGACGTTTCCTCACCTGCTAACAGAGGTTATTTTAAAGTGGATCACTTCAGTCCTCACACTGTGAGAAATGTCCACCCAAACAGGTCTTGAATGACAAATATCTTGAAACATAAAAAAATATCTGCGGTTGGCCTCGGTCTGTCTTTGTTTCAAGACAAAACTAGGGCAGTATGTGGAGAATATGGACAAGGTCGGGTATTGAGGAAGGTGTGCTGATATTCTGCACGGATACAGATGACACATTCGTGCTGCTGGGTACCTTGAGAATGTTTATAAACCAAATACTTTCCATTGCATCAGTAGGTATATCTACACACACATCTATACGACCACACTGCATGTCATAAACTATGATGTATGCTGAGACCTTCAGAGTACCAGCAGTAAGAACAAGGCTCAAAGGTTTACAAGTCTTCCTACAGCGCTTGACAGAAATGTAGCGGCTGTTACCGTATGTGTCATACTTTAGTGGGATTCTGCAGTAGGTCGCAAATATATCTAGAAAATATTTTTAAGAAAGAGAGAGGGAATATAACAAACTCTCTGATTGGCTGTGTCATCAGTGTGCCTTAATAAGGACAGCAGGTCCTCAGAGGAGCCCAGACGCTGTCGAAGAAGGAACACAGAGGAACGTCTGGAACATAAACACCTGCCACAGAGCCCCTGCTTCCCATTACCTCCAGCTAGAGAAACAGCACTACAAACACCAAGATCTGACACACACACACACACACACACACACACACACACACACACACACTGACAAACTGCAGTGTGCATACTTCTTAATGCATTCCGATGTTGTTTCCATTAAATTTAATTTGATACCAGTGTTGATAGGGCCAGTTGTTTCCCTTTTCCCACTCACTGGTATGTTCGTGAAAGTTCCCTTTTCTGTCAGTCCATTCCACTCTTTTCAAAATGCTTTTGCCAAAAACCTCTAAACACTCTAGCTCTATTTGCACTTGATATCAAGCACCCTCCCTCTTGTGTCACTAAGCAATCTACCCTTTGTCCTGTGAATTTCTGACCAAATCCAACCCAGTGACACACAATGGAGAGGCCAGAGGAGGCTGTCTATTTGGCGATGGTGCTGATTAAAATCGACGCACTCATGGTTCACAGGCCTTAAAAATGCAACACGGAGCAACATTTTTTTAAAAAAAGGATATGAGATGTCCACACAAATAGACCCTCTGACAAGAGAAACACACAAACATGCTGAGACACGGAAAATAAGTGACAGTGATTCAGCACAAGCCCAGTCCCCAGCTTCTCACAGAGAGAGATTTAAAAAAAAAAAAAAAAAACTGGGACAATATTTATAGAGGAGCTCTCCCACTTCCTGATGATCTGTTGGAACGGAACAGATGAAACATGCAAGAGGAAAAACATCTAGCAGGAGGAAAAGTGAAAGAATATCAACGTATGAGGCCGAGGATGCTGCTGACACCCCCTGACATGAAGAAAGCGAAAGAGACGCGTCACGATGGAGCGGCTCTGCTATGGATGTGGTTTTGCTTTCACCTGTCTGAACTAAGGCACCGTCATCCCTCACATCACCATCTTCCTCTGATTCGTGTCTGCAGTACATGAAGATTTCCAAAAAAAGTAAACTATGTAAGATAATCCCGCAAAGGCGTGCTGAGCTGCACACTTGAGGAGATAAAGAGATGAAATAAGATGAAGACTTGAGAAGTAAAGCATTAGCTCCCTGCTGTGCATTAATGAATTTCACTGTAGGCTCAGCAGCACCTGTTAATGTCTTCTGTTGTGACACAGGATACAGGAGAACAATCAGCGGAGGGCTCAGACTTCAACTAAACCCCTCTCTCGGTCTCATCGAGGTCAGAGGTCAGCAGAGTGGGTTTGTTGCTACGGTCGCATATCAAAGTGAGGCAGTGCTGTAAATCCACCGGACTCTCACAGAACACGCTTAGAGAGGCAGCGTGGAGGAGTGACAGCGAACATGTGCGCCAATCAATAAAACACTCAGCAGTCAAGAGATGCAAAGAGCATTGCCTGGCACTCTGCTCCACACACACACACACACACACACACACACACACATACACACACACACACACGTACGCACACACACACACACGTACACACACACACACACACACACACACACACACACACACACACACACACACACTGCAGCCGGCATGATCAAAGGCCTGTCAAGGTGCGAATGCGAACAGTCATGTGTTTGCAACGGTGCAGAGGCTGTAACACCAACAACAGACAAATGAATAAGACCCTTCCCCTACAAACACACATGCAGACACCTCCTCCATCATCATGTACTCTTACAGCAGCTGTCATCACTGTAACGTGAGTGCAGGCGCCCACCTTTATACTTCTCTCTGACGTTTTCATAAGCCTGGATGAAGTCCTGCTCCTCGGCATTCGGAGGCAGGTAGGCGGGCTCGTACATGGCCATGCCGGCGCTCTCACCCTCTTCTTCTCCTCCTCCTCCTCCTCTCTGCTTCTTCCTCTCCCTTTTAGGTCAGCTTCTTCCTCTCTGTCTCTGTGCGATGGGATGTGTGTCAGGCAGCCTGTGCTGTCCTCTGTCTGCTCTCTCAGCTGTGTGTGAACCCTCCACAGCTCCCAACTTCATTCCACAGCCCAAAACAGCCCCCCCCCCACCGCCACCCCCCACCCCCCTCTCTCCTCCTCCTCCTCATCTCTTCCATACCCTCCCATAGCCTGGCTCAGACATACTAATATAAATGTCAGGCCCCTCCTCTTAAAGAAACACAGACTGGACCAGCAGGCACACACACTCGCAGCCTGCCGCTTGTCAAGCACAAGCACAGCAGCGAGGAGAGCCGAGCAGCAGCATGACGCTCTCTTGTAACACTTGAGCTGAATTAGACGGTGATGGATGGCAAACAGATTGTGGGAGACCACCAAAGCACAGATACAATTCTCTCCCTGTCAGATGAATGGTAACAATTTCAATTCTTGAGTGTGACCTCATAAAATACTCACTCACTCTTTTTCTTTAGCTCTGATCACACGTCTGCATGAAAGCATGTGAGTCAGGTGCAATGACAGCAGCTCGGAAGAAGCCAATGTACTACGCCAATGTAATGTTTCTGAGCAACATTTCATTTTCAAATGGATATTTCCAAATGCTTATCATTACCATTATTACTGTTGCTGTTCCATTTACATTAAAACATTTAATGGTAGTTTGACTACTTTAAACACTTGACTTTTTTTTCCATCTAATATTAGATTTAGCACTAAAGAAACAGCATAATGTGGTCCATCTAGTGTCTGATAGACTGTGATGGTAAACAGCAGGAGTTTCACACATGTTAAGGTTACAGAGTGAGGTGGCTTCTGTACTCACAGCAGGCATTTCATATATGCCAACATGTTTTTGTGGTAGCATTTTGAGGCTTCTGTGCTTCTTTGGCTTGCTGCCCATTAAAGGTCAAGGACAGAGAAGCAGTTAATTTCTCACCTCCTGTCATGCTAACTTTGTGAAGTCTGGTTTATCATTATCACTGCTGCTAGCTCCCATTTCTCACTGGCACTCCATGAGACATGTTGCAGAGAGCCATATACAAATGCCTTTTTATTTCTAAAAAGTCAAGATACACAAGATACCATGGCATTGTGTGACAAGTGAGGCACTTGTCAGTTTCTCCATCAACATTAATCATAAACCACCACATCGTTTGTGCTAAATAAATAAATACATATCACCAGACCTTCATAAGTCTCCTACAATGAGATCAGGGTGAATACTCAGTCATTCCTTAGACTTTATACAGTATTCTGTAATGTCTTCATTTAATCATATCTGAAAAGGAAGCAGCCAGTCACTACAGGACATAATCTCATAACAAAGGAGATGTCTACCCTGTTTGTGCCGCAGTAACACACTTCAGCTGTAGCTCTCGGTCGCCGAGAAAGTTGGTGCCTGCAGCGCAATGAATACATTCAAAGGCAGCTGCAGTGCACATATGCCCTTGATATCCACCAGGAACATCAACTGTCGGGGCAGCCACTGAATATTCAACAGATGACTGGACCAGCCGGGCTGATGACAGTCCAGACCAAAATAAATTACGGATTAAAAAACAACTATGAGTCAGCTACACATGTTCAGCCTTCACTGGTCATTTTAATTAAATTTAGCTGCTTGATTGTCCTGCCAATGCATGATAAATTCACAAGGCGTTTTGATTGATATCAATGCAAACTGGAGCATTAAAAATGATTCATAACAATGATGTTGGAAAACAGAGACAGGTTCCTGTCAACGAACAGAGACATAGTGTGCATAATGGATCCAGCCAGCTCCTCTGTAGTGGAATCTAAAATCTATGTCTTATTAAAGAGCTTTATCGCAGCACAGCTCATAAAAATGATGAGCAAAGTAAAGACGATATCTCCCTGCATTATTTCCATGCTGGTTTGCTTAGGAGTCTGCTGAAGCACACGAGTGGAGATCTGATACAGGAAAAGGAAAATCCCTGCAGCTCAGCCCGACTATCAGACATTTCTCTGGCCAAGGCCGAAATGACATCAGCCAGGACACTTTCCTGAGAGGAAACACGATAAGTCCACTCCAAACTCCCTGTTGTTGCTGTTGCTGTAGAAGGGAGTGTGTGTGTGTGTGTGTGTGTGTGTGTGTGTGTGTGTGTGTGTGTGTGTGTCTATATCTTTACACTCACTCCAACAGGAAGTTTAAGTAGCACAGTTAGACACACACTGAATCAGCATGTTTTCTTTAATTTTTTTTCCACACCTTACTCTCTTGATTTGATTGCAGTTATATGTCATTTATCCATTTTATTATAGATTTTGTAGACACATAGTATGTCAGGGTATATTATGTATGCAATTCAACAAGCAATGGAGCATCACTGTTTTTTCACATTCTTCTGTGTGAAGATGCACAGTTCATGTCCACCGTAAACCCTATAGGCAAGGGCTTCTGAAAAGGCCAAAATCTTTAGGAATATGCACAAAAAACATGTTCTCAATGCCCAGAACACATAGATGGATTCAGATGCAGTCAACATAACCTCCTCCTCCTCCTGAGGCAGTATTAAACAGCTAAATGCTTACATACGCCTGGAAATAGGGAGCAGCACAACAGAGGAATGACGTCAGCATGTTGACTCTGGTTTCTGACATAAAACTGCACAGAACTATAAGGAGAAGCCAGGAGAAGTGGTCAGTCATATACTGTAACAATGACATGATTAAGTGTAATGTCTAGTTTGGACCAGTGGGCTGATGCTTGTCAGTAGTGAGATGTGCCTGCCAAAAAGTCACGGACACAGTCATATTTCTCAGTGTCTGAGTTAAATATTACAGGGACATCAGTATTAAACTGCTGGCTGACGTATGGGAACTAAGTGGAAGCTACGAGGAGGGATCTAACACTAAATGTTTAGCACCTCACCCACCATTAACACTCACTGACACTGGATCTCACAACGTCATTTTCTTGCACACACATAGTTGTGACACTTAAGAGATGCTTGAACCTCTGGCAGGGCACTTGGTGTCCACTCCTAAATAGCTGGACAACCAAATCTGGCTTCTGGACATCTGTTTATTTAGTTAAGCTGTGACTTTAAAAGGCACACGATCCCATGACCCCACTGAGAATGTGAAAGCGTGTGTGTGTGTGTGTGTGTGTGTGTGTGTGTGTGTGTGTGTGTGTGTGTGTGAGTGTGTGTGTGTGTGTGTGTGTGGAGCTGAGGGTTTGTATTCAACAATACTCAACAGGTGCATGCAGGGGCTTCACACTCCAGCACATATTCTTTAGCTGACTCGCAAGCTTTCCACATTCGAAGTGAATGTGAACGTGTGGGTGCGTGTTCCTATGTGTGAACCCTTTAACATGTGTGCACGTGCACTCCTGTCTCATGTATACATGTAATAGTATGTGTGTGTACATTTGCACTGCATGTGATACTGTGCCTGTGAATGGTGACATGGGCTAAACGAAACATAAAGAACGCTGTGAAATGAAACACTTCCTGTGCATCCTTAACAGGCAGTGGTGGAATGTAACCAAGTACATTTACTACAGTACTGGCCTTAAGTACAAATCCAACCTCACTCTTATACTTCACTGTATCTCAGAGGCAAAGATTGTACTCTTTACTCCAAATCTGGTCATTCACATTTTTTCTGCTAAACTGGAGGATTAAGTGTTCCTTTATGGGTTGAGAAAATTCTCCTTCTTCTGAAGCTAAATAAAACATTTTCAAACCCTCTTGGATCAGCTGAAAAATGCACCGTCACAAAGCTGAAAACAGGACTGTTTTTTTTTTTTGGAAAGTACAAACGTGATGATCTCATAGAAAATGAGGCATGGCTGTAGCTTAAATTACCCAACAGCATATGAAGTAGTTAAAATTAGCACAACCTCAAACATCTACAGCAGTAAAACGCAGCATACACATTAACGCAGCAAAGACATCATATATAATAATATAACACTGACAGGGATCATTTTACAGCACAATGAGTACTTCTTGCTGATAGTACTTGCATAGCTTCACATAAGTAAGTTGTCTTTTCAAGGTTGTAAAATATGAAACCCAATTTCTCTGAGTAATATACAGTATCAAAAGATATTCCAATTTCTATCTATAAACAGGTACATTTTGAAACATTCACACCCCTTATTGCATTCTCCAGTGGTTAAAGAAGCTACAGTACAGTCGGCCGTCTCTCGGTTTTCCTTTGTAAGTTTCCTTCTGTTTGATATTCCAGTGGGGCCGACTCGCAGGACAAGTGAAGCTACATTGTTAATATTATTAATGCTTTTTTCACACCAGTCTGTCCTGAGAATCAGATGCCAGTCTTCACAAATCACAGCACATCTTTCATACTCAAGCGTCAAGGGGATTACTGAAGCACAGCTCACCGCTGATGGAAAAAGCCATGGGGGAAACAAACAAAACTTTGTGTACACACACACAAGCACAAGCACACACACACACACACACACACAGGCAGGAGTTTAATACTGGCCAACAGCTAGACTGATAGTCTGGATTTGGAAGATGACAAACCTCTCAACAACAGTGTGACGGCTCTTTTTATGGGAGAATTTATGGCTGGCTCTAACTAAAATAGGACATATCCTCTGCTGGATTTTGATTGAATGGAAACTCTTTTGGCAGTGGAGACTTTGTTTGAAAGTCAGAGTAACAGCTCTGCAATTCTTTTCTAGTTTGTATTTTCAACTAACGCTCTCCTTGCTCTGAATTACATGTATTTTGAGCAAAATTTTAATCAATGTCTTTATCAGAAACAGACAATAGACTACGACTGTCAATTAGGCAGGGTAGAGGGCTGACTGGATAGCATAGCGCAATAATGCTGCAATGTTGCTGTAATAACAGTAAACTAACAGAAAGAAAAGTATAGAAACGGGCCTGGCTCCCTCTTCTGGATATCAGTCTCTAACTGAAAGCCTCCGATGCACAGTACCGAGGAGTAAATGTCTGTTTTTCCCCTGTCTTGCCTGGATCTGTGCATTTCGGCTCATTTACAGAGTTTCAAACTGATGGCGGGGTCCAGCATTCCTTCCCTGATGCAGCATGTAATGGGAAAAGCATAAAGGTCAAACCTGTAATAAAAAAAAGGGCAGAAATAAAGCTGTTCTGTCTGATAGGCTCCTTCAATGAGCATAAAACTTGCTGTCTGCTGTAATAAGGCGGAGCTCTGTAGCACCAGGGGCACAAGGAATACACTATGTACTGTAGTCGCTGCTATTTGAGACGGGTGTGGGAGATGAGACAAATTTTCCAGAAGCTGTGACGACTCTCCAGGATGAACACTTCCAGGCTACCAGCTCCTTTGACAGAAAGTGCCACCTAGTGGGCAAATGGCTTATTGCTGAAGGAGAACCAGTAGCTGTGATCACTTCACAGCACAGAGCTTGCTCTATGATAAGATGACATTTAATAAGCTACTGTCATGCTTCTTAAACTGCAGATGAAGAGGCAGAGCCCAGCATTTGTAATGAAAATCAACATCACAATCCCAAAAGTTAGTTTACCCAAGACATTGAGGAACATGATTAGAAATACAAAGCAGCTTTCATAGGTGAATCAGAGTGACTGTGAGGCATAATATGATAAAATGCTGTTGTATTCAGCTTTAGTGCTTCCATTAAATTTCTCTATTGCTCTATTTTGAAAGCTGCCTGAGTTAAGAGTCTTAGTGTGTCTATGGAGTAAATGCTGGCGCTGGTATCACTGCATTTGTGTAGATTTACACCTCTGCAGGGGCGCCTTTTCTCTGGTCCTGTCGTGGTACACGCTGATACCATGAGGAACAGACAGTGGGTGACTCACAGAATTGCCCATACAGCTTGTAATACACAAGCTATGTAGATACTTAGAGCTCTGTTCATTCCCACTGATCATTTCCACAGTAAATCTCTTCCACTTAACGAGTGTGTGTGTTTGTGTGAGAGAGAGATAGAGGGAGAGAGAGACAGTCTCTGTGTGGCATCATCTCAGTATCAGATCATAGCCTCCCCATAATAAATAATTGAGGAGCACTCTGCAGGGCTGTTTGCCGTTTTAAGCACAGCTTGGAGTCTCAAGGCTGATCCTGGAACACATACTGTGATGGTAAAGGCAGTCAGTTAGCGAACAAAGTTCAATTAGTGTCAATACACTTGATCTACTCAAATTATTGCAACAATCAACCCAAAAGGCACACAGTATGAGATTTTACCACAACTGCCTTTACAGTTATTATGGCTAAAGCCTGAAGATCTCTAACATGTTTCAGTTTACTTATTGGAGACTGTAATGCGTGACTATGTGCACTATCCAGGCTATAAGTCCATTGGAACTACAGGAAAACTTCATCTAAAGTATTTTTTCATTATGTTTTCAATATAACAACCCGATAAATATACATTTCTTCAAATTAAAAGTCGGGTGACTGCACATGTGAAAAAGGCTGAAGACTGCAAGTGTGAAGATGAAAAACAATCTGAGGGTGTTGAGTAACAAACATGTGGACTTACAGGACCCCTCTCGCTAGTGGCTCCATGCTACTAGCACAACACACCAAATCTGACCCATATGCAGTAATACATGGTATGATTATCACCTGGACCATGATGTGCATGTTCTTTATCTCTATCTATTACCTATTCAATATGTTTAAGGTTTTTTCTTGTAAAATGGGTGAACAGCCCACCAAAGACTTGTCCGTTCCCTGTAAAGTGTCTCTCAAGTGACGGTCAAACACTCACATCAACAGTCAACCAGAAGGTGGCAGGGTGGAGTGTCTGACCTGGTATGGAGCCAGGATTTGACTGCAGTTCTCATGCATACATTAAGGATTCTATACTTTCTCCTGCTAGCATAGGGGATGACCTCTGACCTCCCTCTCTGTCCTCCTGCTCTGACCCCAGAGCCACACTTTGGACAGTGAATTCTCCCTGTGACCAGTCTGACAGCTGACTGGCTGGTAAACTTTCAACTCAATCATTCACTGATTTGTGAATGAGTGTGCACTGAGAATCCACAAATAGTACAAGGACACAGGAGAGAAAAATACTATATTCTTTATTCATTCACAATATGGAAGTCTGGCTGCTAAAACAAAATGCAGCTGACCAGTTTTGCATGATCTAAAAAAAGAAGATATGAATTTCTATTAAAAAATCATCAGTGGAGTAGTGAGTGATTCTTGAAACAGACTTTAATAATGGTGACACCTCTTGATCGGATGGTCACATCAGGTCCTCATGTCAGCCCCAATGGAGTCTCCTCATTCCTATTTAGAGCTTCCTAATGTCAGGGCTTGGTAACGAGATCTGATGGTGTTTATTTCATTGAGGCCCTTCACTTAACACCTTCTCTCAATCTCATTTATCAAGGCCCATTCTCACAGGTGATTAGAAATGTGTCTAAGCTGCTCTAATAGGTAATTAGAAAGCTAAATGTAATTTGAAAAGTACGGTAATTTAGAGATCTGCAAAGTTGCAAAGAGCAGTCATGTACTTCAGGGACCGCTGACAAGACATAAAAAACCTGTCCCATGTGGCCTGAGCTCAAGTTACAGAGTTACGTAAATAAAATCTCAAGCCATTAGTCCGGGAGTTTCTCCAAACTCCTTAATACATGGACTTAAAGCATGAACATACTAAGAGTGTTTCAAACAGAAACAGATACTGTGATATCTGTGCATTTCAGCGTTTAAAAATGTTCCTTAAAACATTTGATAAGACTGCAGGATTTCTTGACCCATATGGGAGGATGCAATGCTTCTAAAGAAGCAGAGAAACAGTAGAGTGCTGCTTCAGCCACACAGGAGGTCATCACTGACAAGAACTGCGCATAGTCCGCTTCTGATGCCCTTCTAGCACATGCTCATCTGTATACAGTCAGTGATTTTGTAGCAGCCAGTTAGTCAGTCAGCAGAGCCCACAACAAAAGCTCAGCCTCACCCATGGGTGCTGACACAGCTCGACCTGGCCTTCTGATGCACAGGAGAAGAGCAGTACAGGACGCAGGCCTATTGTAGGCGCTTAACTTATCCAAACTTCCCCTTAACTGGGAAGGAGCCCAGCATTCCAAAACAAACACGATCAAAGACTTATTGTGCTAAAATTACAGCACACAGGGGGAGTAATGAACAACTCACATCAGCACCACAATGATGAAGAAGTCGTAAAAATTTACTGTTTGTCTCAGCGACTGATAACGTCCATTATGGCCATCAGAATTCTCCAGTTATCTCTTCATCATTTGAGTGCAGGTGTCGGGTTGTCCTGCCTGTCTATACTGAGGTAATTATAAAATGGTGTTGCCATTACTGACTCAACAGTCTCACACATTTTTAGAATTTATGTAATGTAATCTCTTCTTGCATATCTGCCAACACTGATGCCATATATCTATGAAAAACCAATAATGTCTGATCATATTAGCCTGCTGAGTTGAGCTCTGCCTTAGGCTCTGCATCGCAATGTGATGAGGTACTTTAATTTACTGTGTCATTACAGTTATATCACTCAGGGGTGAATTCAGACAAGTGTATGATTATATTATTGATATGAGTCATGTCATATTATTGAAGTGTACTGTTAATTACATGTAATGAGGAATGATTAGTGCTGCTCATTTCTTGTAAAGCCACGTCTTTGATTAATTGTTGTTGTCAGTTTTACATGACGTCTAGCTGTGAAGACGTATCTAACACTTGGTCTCAGGCAATCAGCACAGCGCAGCAATGGCACTGCTAACCCGTAGTGTAAATAAATAATGTGTTTCCAACATCCTGACAGTTGAATTGGACAGGATCCCAGTCTATTGTCTGAGCAAAAAAGAGCCACACCTCACACTTGGAAAACGACCGTCTCTTGCTGCTTTCCTCGCCTTAATGTATAAAGTGAATATCCTGTTCAGCTTGCAAAACCCATCATCAGTCTGCAGGGGAAATACATACCAAATACACCGTATGCATGTACAAAAAAATCTGTTGGATTTCCTTTCTGCACATGACTGTTCTCAGTTCCTGCCACCACCAGACAAAGATGACAAAGACGTTTAGGACTTAATACTTTATCACCATCCCAAGTCCACAAATTCCAGGTACCTAGCTGCTATTTCAAAACATGTATAAGCACATTTACACCACAAAAATTAACACATGCTAGCATGAATATGTGACCAGTGGAATTCAGTGTTCAATATCTCATAACAAGCTCTCCACAAGTTGATGTCATGTCGCCTGACAAGTTCTACCCAGAATGCAAACAAGGACATACCCATCGAGGACAATGGCTTTGACGTAATTAACACATGAGCTTTCAATTGCTTTTCATAGGCAGAAGAATCAACATTCTGAATAAGGTCCTTTATTCCTTGTTCATGTCAGTTGATTTTCAAAGGTGAACAGTCTGGTTTCCACTGCAGGTGGGCGACACAACACCCACTGTCAAACAAATCTTAAAATACCCTCCACATTCCTCTAAAGTGACTCATTTCCCTTTTTTCCTCAAAAGATACATGATCACATTTCCAACTGTCAAAAAACAAACTTTACACTAAGTTTTAGTGCAACTTATCCTGTTAGCTACTAAAGAGCTTGCTAAATGACAGTTGGCTGGCACTTTCCTTTTCCCTCCTCAATAACTCTTATTCAACGAAATAGCGTACAGTCCTAAGAACAAAGTGCCAGAGGGGATACACGACACAGTAGGTCCACAAAGAAAATAGAAAGGTTTGTGACTAACTAGCGCTGTTTCTGGTTATGGTTCAAGAACAGGAGGTTCCTCTTTTATCATTGGTTACAGTGAGTATATGTACACACTATATGATGTGTGAGCGGCACACTGCAGTAACTGTAGTCGTCCTACCTGCGATGCGAATCACAGCCCTCTCTGCTGGATCCAGGACCTCTCCGGAAGCTGACTTGGAGCGTTTGACCCTCTGGTGTTTGGATAAGTTCCAGGGCAGCGTGTCTCCAGGACAGGGGACACTGGTCTTCTCTCCATAGCTTTCCTCCAGTGGGGTTCGATCTCTGCGTCTGTCTTTACGCGATGCCATCTCCTACCTTCTGGAGAGATTACAAGACAGAGGTTGAGACTGACTGTTTGAATGTTTCAGATTATGCAGACCATCACAAGAACACCTCAGACTTGACACTGAGACTATGATGTGATAGAAATGTATCTTCATAATGATCACTTAATGCTTAATGCTTGACTTGCACACATCAGACTGGTTGGCTTCTTTTCTGTGCTATGTCTATCAAAAGATAAAAACATGCATGTCAAAAGAAGGACACAGTAACTGTCATGCTTACTTTACTGCTAATCATCAAGTACATTAGTTTAACCCTGCCAATAGTGACCATTAGGTGTCCAAGGCCTCTAAAAGTAAACACTCAACAACTTCTAGCCAAATCTCTCGCCACATATCAGGCTAAACATTAAACTACTGACTCTTTGATGTGTTAGCTGGAACCAAGTGGTAAAAGAGAGACACTCAAGCTTCATTAAAGCATTAGGTGTTGTGTCAGGCTTTCTCCTTAGTGCTATGACCGCACCTCCTCTAATGTTTAACTGCCACTGAAATGTATGACAAGATAAAACTCAAACTACTTAATGTTAGAGTGCCATAAAATGCAAAATGCCGGGCAAGACACACAACGTACTTTGTAAAATATGACCAGAGGCATGTGGAGATGCCTGCAGGGAGAGGCTCCATGACCATGATAACAGCATATATGGATCTTCAACTTGTCCCATGCAAAATTGAAGATGTTACATTGCAGCTCCATGGCTAATTTTGCTCTTCTCAAGTGGATTTAATGAAATTATCAAAGGATTGCTCCATTAATTTAGCACTGCACTCAGTGTTAAGCTCACAGTGAACTGTTTTTCTTTTTAAAAGGATCAAAAAGATGCAGCAGAACCAGAGATAATGAAAATGAATGTCAAAACATGCCGCCTACATTACCCACAATGCAACTCCACCACCAACAGTTCAGTCAGAGATTCAGGTGTGTTATGCTTGTAAGGGCTAATGGAGCCTGGAGCAGCTAGCCTCAAGCAGAGACGAGGAGTGAAATTCACTTGAGACAATTTCTTGGACTTCAGGCAGCTCTCTCTGGAGCCACAAAGGCTTTCTAACACTTCATCCACATACTGTACGCAGCAGTACTCCTCAACACCTGTAAACTTTGATCGGTAAAATTGGTGGAGTTCCCCTTTAAGTCGACACTGCATACGGCAGACTGTTCACTGACTGACTATGTCATTTAACAAGTGATATAATGACTTTCTGATTAGCCAAAGGTAAAATGCTGCTTGTAGGAAATGAAGTATTCATCACTGGATGTCACAGTGTGACTCACTCTGGGTTTTGTTTAGGCTATTTGTTCAGTCTCTGACCTTTGCCTTTAAGTTAACTATTTACCAGTAATGTGCAGCATTCGTTAGAAATAGTGACAGAGCAGAAAGGATATCTGTGTCACTGTGAAATACCACAACTCCCCATGGCATGCATGACATCACACTCATCTCATTCCCCATTAATTTTCTGTTCAGTACATTGTGTGTAGTGCCATGGGGAAATGAGTCTTACATAAAAGTGTCCTCTTTGCTGTGAAGACCCAACAATGACTGATATCAAGGCAAGTATGCTGCATGTGCCAAAGACTGAAGCTGTGTTTCCTGAAAGGCTCTCTGACGTGACACCACCTGTCACTTTCCGTCATGTGATGACACGATCACTTAACTTTATGTTAAATATTTCAAGAGACCTTCAGAGGCATGCTCTAACTTAAACTGCATCAACAGTGACTTGGAAAATATACTTATTTATTAAGTTATTGGACTAGAGAAATAATTCTGCAGCCGTTGTTATGACACTGGCACCCGCTGTGAGAGATAACCCTGCGTTCAAGCACCTGCACTGTAACAGTAGATGATAGCAATATTGTAACCTGCCTTAATGCTGTCATAGCTGACCTGAGTTCAGTGTTCACTCCTTTGAGAAGTTATCATATTGTACATGTAAATGCTCTCGCGGTCCAGCTCACACTGGACCAGGATGTTGCCATACAACAGGATTAATGAGCGAGGTTCATATAAATTAAATGAAAATGAAAATGTTGATGGTAATATGACATACTTTAGTTATGTGTGTTCATGTGCTTCTGGAGCAAAGTCTACACTATTCACCTTCTAGACTTGTAACCTTTGAAGGTAAACATTGTCAAATACTGTATGGCAGCACACAATACGATCCTTGTTGGTCAGATCCAGTGGTAAGTCAGTGATAAGTAACAGTAAATTTACAGTGATGTCATTGCACCTGTTTGTGACATCATCCGAGGAACGTGTGTTTTCATAGCTCACCTGTGATATGTGTATCCTTGCTTTTGAGATGAGTTTTACCTCAGTCTAATCATGTCCCATGAGCTGGCCTTATGGTCATACTGCATACATATTATAGTAGAAACATAACACACACCAAGGGTTGTAGTGAGGTGCTGATCACTGGAAGCAAACTTGACAAAATGAAGGAAGTGATCAAGATCCTGACGTTCGAAGTGACATCAGACTAAAAGTGAAACGCATATGGAGCCAGAGTGTGCAACACTTTTTTTCTACTCTCTACACTGCATTACAGACCACACAGTAATGACACACAAAAAACGAATGGCCAGTGCTGCTGGACCACAGTAAAAGCCAGTCTACGAACTAGCTCATAAATTTAATAAGTGCAGAGTCTGTGATCTCATTATTAGCAGCACTGTGGGCCCTCACCAAGCCCTCCGTTGATAAGATGCAGTCCAAAATACATGTAGTGTGATGCTGTTGACAGTCTCACTGTGGAATTGTCTGCATATGTATAAACTGCAACAGGAGTGTCAGCTACAGTATTATCTAATGATGAAGATGTATTCAGGGCTATGGTGCAATTAAACTATGCATGATTTTGCTGGGCACCTCCAGGAACCTGAAATTCCTAAACACCGGCCTGATGCACCTGCAACAAACTGATCCCAGTGCACACTAGAGTGAAGAATGGGATGACTCAGTAAAGCAAGTTCACAGCCGACTACTCTCCTGTCACTGCTCAAACCTACCAGTTTCTCTTGAACTGTTTACCCATGCACAGCTGCACACACACACATTAGCAGTGGGGACGTGTGTTGTCTTACCTTGCTGCTGTGCTGGATCAGTGCGTAAAAACCTGTCAAACAGCCATGAATGCCTGTGCTGATGCTTCAGTCTGTGTCCTGCAGGTTTTCGCCACCCAAGACAAGTGAAGTCCCTGAAAGCCCGTGTGTGTGGCAGCGCATTGGCATGTGTGTGCCGGTAATGGTAAGATAGCCACTCCTTTTACGGGAGGCAGGGCTGGAGGAGGCTGGAGAGACGACCCGCGGCGCAGAATCCGCAGTCATCTGTGATGTTTTCTCTCGCCCTGCTCGCTTTTGTTTCTCATCCAACATCCCTCCCCGGCGACACCTCGGAATTTAAAGGTCGTTGATCATTCATGCATTCGTTCACTGACACCCGGAAGCTGCCAAACGCTGCTTCTGACCTTCATAATTGCGGAGAAAATAGGAAGCAGGACCTGCTGTGGTGCCACTGTAGCGATCCAGAGCAATTAACAGCGTTTCTCCAGCAGCGGGGTCCTGCGCTGCGGTGAAAAGCTGATTGGCTCACTGTTCGATTAGTTGGCCTGGTTGTCCCGGGCTGAGCGATGCAGCCTGCAGACAGCAGAGCTCTCAGTGACAAGAGTTTAAGAAAGTGTTTTGGCTGTGGAGATGTTTGGATGAGGCTATCCTAATTAAATATTCACGTGTGAACAGACATCACGTGACACATATGCTGCGATAAACACATGCAAACACTGTGTTCTTATGCTGGGGGTCTATACTTTGAGTATACTGCAGTAAACCTAACACTGGCACCTATGATGGATCAGTTGAACAGCAGCATGTCACTCAGGCTGTTAGAATATTATAGCCCCTGCAGCAGGAAATGTGCCCTGTCTGAAATAATTTGTGCAATTTAGCCAGCTATGAATATTTATTGGTCAAGCTGCTTTGAATCGTTATCATGTCATGGGCAGATAAAATATTATACCTACCATATGCACGTTCTTTGCAAAATAGGGGTATAATTTATTAGTGTCTGTAGCATACAAGCAAAGGGCTGTGAGTCCAGCCACACATTATAATACCACACTGCAGTACAAGACCCATTAGTGCAGCCTAATGGAAAAAAGCACCGACAGGTCCAGACATAATCAAAGCCCAGTGCAGAGGTCGGGCATTACATCTGCTCAGTGAAACTTGTTTGATATTTTCACACAAAGCCTAAGTGCAGATGTCACAAATGTTTTCATGAAACATGTTTGTCACAAAAAGACACCACTGTGGTGAGCTGTAAACTCTTTGCAAATCAGCCCAACACTCCACAGCAAAGTTCAGCCTTTTGTGCCTTACTGAAGTGTTGTAGTATTTCAACTCAAGACAGCATTACAGTAGGGGGGAAAATATGATTATTTATACCGTATATATAAATTTGTCCACTGTCAGAGATTTTGCCACACCATTTACACTGAGAAAAATAGATCCCTGCTCTCCAATGGGGGAAAAAACAGTGTACTCACATGCTGTGCATGTACAAGTGAGCCACTTGGACCTTGCTTGATGATTTCCATTTTATGCTGCCAATACTTCTGTGTCACTGCTTCTTATCCTTATTTCAGAGGAAATATATTTACCTTTGCTACCATTATTTGGTAGCTGTGGTAGGAAAATTACTGAAATATGCAGAATTGCTGAATGGCTGTTAAATCATCTGTGACCTTTGGCATCAGAGAGGTTTTTTTATGAATCAGTAGCTGTAGTTACTACTTACTTTTTAAGTTACATTTTATACATAAAACACTTTTGACAAGCTTATAAATTGCATTGTTAAAGATTAAACCAGTGATCCCAAACCTTTTTGGCTTGTGACCCTTTACAAAAAGCAGTGCAGCGTCTAGTTTGGACCTCTTACCACATTTCAAGTGTTAGTAGTTCCACCAAAGAGACATTTCCTCTCTAAACTTCTCACATGGTTTCATTTAAATATATGTTTTAGGCCCAAAGAGGTAACATTTTCCAATATTTCACAAAAACAGTAAAGATTCAGGCCAAAGAACACAAATTTGAGCAGCAAAATGTGTGAGCCTTTGAGGCAGGCAAGTCTTAGTTGGGAACCATTGGACTAAAACCAGCTACAGCAGTAAAATGCGGCTTTCACATTAATGCATCAGTAAAAAGTATCAGTATAATAATAATCAGTCACAGGGGCCATTCTTTGGAGTAGCATGTTTACTTTTGATACTTTTATGTGCATTTGCTGATAATAGTTTCATAGTGATGGAGTATTTTTACACTGCTGTACTGGTACTTGAGTAATGGATCTGAGTACTTCCACCACCCTGCTGCTCTCGAGGCACGTTGTTGTGCACGCTCATCCCTGCTTGTCAAGGATTACTCAGTTATCCTGTCAGTGACAAATATGTAACTATTCCCTCACATTCAGATGCGTACAGCTTAGTGCAGCACATGTATCAGACATTCAGTGACCTGAAACAAGCACAAGTCCTATGGCCTTGCATGACAGTGGAGGGGAAGGGATAAACTATATCAATGACACCTGCCTAGACACTTGACAGTATTCACTGAGGCCATACACATAACCTTTTTACATTATGGGCTTAAAGGAGAGGTCATTATACTCAAAACAGAAGGGATACAAATCTGGAAAAAAAAAAAAAAAAAAAAAAGATCATGATAATAATGAGAAGATTAGGGTAGACATTAAACACTAAGTGCACTTTAGTGATGGAAAGATGATTCCTGTCTTTCTCAAAGGATGACCTTGTCTTGCTCACAGCGCACAAGCTCAGAGAAAACCTTCTGCTGTAGTTCTCATCTCAAAGACTGTAGAGATAAACACACCTGAGACATCTCCATTGTTATGCAAAGAGGCTAACCTTGCCTGACAAGCTGAAATTGGTGTGTTGCCAGTGTGGACAGTGGTTATGAATGAAATAATGGCCTACTTTCCAATGCAGTATCTGCACTTAACATTGTCCGCTGTCTGGCTGTATTAGCAAGCTGACTTGCTGTGTAAACTTACAAATGGCAGCATCGAGGCTACATGTCGTGTTAACTCCAGATACAGAGCTGACCACATTAAAAATAAACTTTTTTTTAACAAAGTGGGGGGGAAGATGGAGGTAGTGAGTCCTACAGCTGCAGTATTTAAGAAATCTGCTGATTCAAGATTACCATCTATTACTTACCTGCACTTCAGGATACAGATGATAACAAAATGAGGATAAGCTGTCTCTTGGTACACAGTTCCAATATAACTACAGGGTACATTTGTGGGTTTTTTTTAGATTGATACAGTTGTTACACCAAGTGCAGCTTATTGTTGTCATGGAGTGCAGGAAGTAGAGAAGCTTCTTCACGATGAGGTGTCTCAACTGAAACTCAGGAGTGTTCATCGCCCAGCTGTAAAAAAAAGATCAATTTTATGTCCTGTCATAATGTCATGAATAAAGGACACAAATACTGCAGTCACTGAAAGACCTTATTGAGAGCCACTGCACAACATCAAAATCAAAATATGACATTACAACTTTCAAACTTAAACATAACTAAACCTGAGCTGAGCTAATGCTAAAACCACAGCCAACAGCCAAACAAAACATGTTCCCGTGTACCTACATGTACTGTATCAGTACATACTGAACAGGTGCACAGTACAAGATTTCCTCTGTAAATTGGGACGATTATGCTGTATGTTGTGTTAATCTAAAGCATGACTCAATATTTGTATATCTTTACATAAAATTTGCTTTAATGATGTTTTCATAGATAATGTAATGAGCTGCAATATATCTTGTAACACTGAATACATTTTGGACATTACCTTACATTTTTAACACCGGTTATTGAAAACTTAGTAGATCTGCAACAGTTAATCAATTAGTTGTCAGCTTTTAAATTAATTGTCAAATATTCTGGTAATTGATTGATTGGCCTGAGTATTTTTTTTAAATTTTCGCTAATCTGTGAAAGTTTGTTTCTTTGGATAGTGGACAAAACCAGACATTTGAGGATGCCATCTTGGGTTTTGGGAAACACTGGTCAACATTTTTCACCATTTTAGAGATCAAACAATTCATCAGTTAATTGAGAAAATAAATGACGGATTAATAGGCAATGAAAATAATCATTAGCTGTTGCCCCAAACTTTAGTTATGTTCTCTGTTAAGAATCTCTCTGTGTCTCTGTGAGCCATTAACATTTCTCCCTCCGCTGTTTTGGGGTCTCCTAGCTACCTTTTAGATCCCCTCACTCCCTCTGCCCAGTTGAAAGTCTTTATTTGGTCTGTAGCTTTCAGGTCTTGCCACAGCAACAACAGAACCAAATGTTTTGCCTTCCACTAGTTTACTGTTTGTGTCTCTGCATTAATTAGTCCTGGATTTACTGGTCTGTGTCTGTGTGGACTAATGTTAGACAGCAAAGAATTTAAGGTCCAACATTCACAGACTGAAGCTTCAGCTAACACAGAAACATCCTTTGTTTGTTTGTTTGTGTCTTTGTTTGGTTTTACAATTCATTATCTTTAATTTCAAATATTATATATGAGCTGTGATGCTTTGGTACTCTTGTTACTAAGTTTGTTTTTGTTCATTTTATTGGTACTTCTTCATTTATGGCTTCAACATATTTCATCCTCCAATGGTACAAAATTACCTCCATTCATAAATATTCCCACAAAGTCTGCAAATAGTACACCGACACATGTATATATCAAGGATATAAATATATCAAGAAAAAAAATCTAACAACAACAAACTAATAGCACTATTCTGTAGTCTGTCTCACAATTCATATCCAGACCTCCAGATTTGGCTTCATCATTAAATATGAAATAAAAGAGGGCCAAACATCTTCAAATATATACCCACAGTCTGTCTGTCACACACACACACACACACACACACACACACACACACACACACACACACACGCACACACACACAGCCAGACCAGATGACAGATGAGGTTGATACCACTTTGCTGACCCCCACCACCCAATTCAAACAAGCTTTACCCCCATGAATTCCCAGACCTCCTCTCTGTTGCTCACTGTGGCAGATTTGAAGGATTTATGCATCATATGGGTGCATACTGAGTAGGCTGGGGGGAGCAAAAGAGTCGACTGCAGTCATGCTGATATTGTCTGTGCTTCCAATCACATACACACACCAAAACACACATGCGGCTGCAGCAGCCAGGAATTATTCCAAGAACAACACTGCCCTCCAGTGTAATTATAAAAAAATAGTTCCTCAAATGTCATTAAAAGCGGGATTGAGTTCAAGGCAGGTCATGGATTATTTGAGCAATTCCTCATGAGAGTCTTATTAAATTAATTGGAAGAAACTTTGTTTTATCCACAAAGCCTCAGACATAACATTCACCACACACACCACATCAGTAAAGCTCATCCTATTCCTCAAGCACTTAACATTCTCCAGGCATCCACTGCCTTACCCAACGGAAATACCACCTTCGCCACCGTGAGCCTTTTTCTGTTTAAAGCATCATATGACTTATTTTTTTTTATCTGTTTGTGTGATGGAAGGTGCGTATTTTCAGAGTACGATCATGCCAATAAAGCCATAAAGCAATGACGGAAATCTGGAACGCTGAAGCAAACGTTATGTTAAGTGTATATGATTTACATAAACAATAAATGGAAAGACTGAATGCTTCTCCGCAATGAGTCATTTCTGGAGCAGACCGTATCAAGGGAGAGTTTGTGCAGGCAATAAGAGGGCAGCAGAGCGCTTTGAGATATGTTTGCTGTAACATATGACTGTGTATCAACAATATTAAAGAGGAAATATGGTGTGATTATTACAAACCACCAAACACACTGGCACACACACAGTCACACCACACAGGCATGCAGGATGCAGCGCGGGCCAGATGTACACACAAACATGCATAATCCACAGACAAGGCCGTACATCCATGAGTCCATACACACTCACTCACACACACACACATACACAGACATACACGAGTTGAGTGCGAAACCACATATACACACAGGAGCACTCACTCGCCATAAACCACACTCATACACACACGCACACTCCTGCAGTGCATACCTCCCCACTATTGGTCCAGACCCAGACACCGCATGCCAGTGCACCTCGCTCCCTGAGCCGCAGGCCGCAGGAGTAGAAGAAGAAACAGATGGGTACCAGCTGTTTGGAAGAGAGCCCCGGGTACACAGCTACTGTATTGCAACCCACACACACACACACACATGCATGAACACAAACTCATTCAAGTTATTTAACTGCGCCCATGCCTATACTGCTTCTAGTATTTACTCACACAGCATTTACAGGTAATGTGTTGTTAGTGACAACTTTAGATGTGAGATTATCTTTGTAATTCAAAAGCAGTAACCACAAACGACGACAGATTCACTCGCGTTGAAATCCACAGAGCACCTTTAAATACTATATGTAGTGCAGTCTGTAAATGCAGCAAAGGGACGTTGTTTTAGCTCTGTACCTACGCAAGCCCACTTTAAGAATAAAAAAAAAAAAAAAAAAGAAATGAAAGAATAACTATGAGGTTAAACTGCTGACTTTGAATGTGTTCACATCCATATTCAGCACTGTAGGAATGATTCCAGGCAACCAAAGAGGGTTCTGGGCCAAAATGTAGAGCCAGTCACCCCTCTGTCTAATGTGTTTCATTTGCTGAAAGAAACTCCTAGAAGAGGCAAAATATGTGAAGACGGCTGCACTGCAGGCTTGGTAGAGCACCACCAGGGAAGTTAGGAAAGTGTCTGCTAATGTCTGCAGTTCACAGACTTCAGTCAATGATTGTAAAACACGTGCAACCGAGTGTAAAGCAGCACTTATAAACATTTTCATATTAACAACTGTGTAATGTGAAAGGTGTGGAAGTGACAAAGGTGTGTACGACAGCAGGTGTACATGTTAAAATGTCACTTTTGAACATTACATGTAAAGAATGAAAGCATACAAAACAAAAAAGGAAATGTACATCTTCGAAGTTTGTTTTCTCAACAGCTGCGACCACTGTTCCCTAAATAAACGTCAAGTTAAGTGTCCACAATGAGGCCAGTGGATGCTGTTGACGGTTCCAGATTCTTTCTTTGTTTCCTCCCTGAACCCAGCAATTGCTGATCCAACCTCAACTATCAACTTTCTTCCTATGAGTCAACTGAGGTGGCGACTCCTTCAGCTCATTACAACATGACTTATTGAAACCAAAGCTCTCCCTCTAATGCCTGAAATGCATGTTTCCTCTGTCTGAATGCCATTAGTTACAGCCAGTGGTTATTCCCTCTTATTACGTTCACTTGGAGCACAATCTGCCTCATTAAAGGAAAATTCAGCATTGTGTGAAGTACAGTAAAGTCGGGGTTTAATGCCTCAGAACTTGAGGCCACTGTGACAGTCCTGCCACTACAAACGTGACATTAAACATCACAGAACGCCATCTGCGCAGCTTACCGGCATCCTGGAGCAACACTCCGTACTGTACCAGCTATTGAACACTGCACAGGAAAGAAATGACAAATGGAAATGGTATTGTGTGTATGGTTGACCACGGTCGTCCTGTGATTTCCAGCTCCAGCGCTGATGTGGTCTGGCCAGTGTGGGTTTAGAGGGCAGACTGGAGCAACAGTAGGCTGGTTCGGGATCTTTTTCCCTCTCGAAGCCAACAGGATGTCTTTAATGAACCACAGTGTGTTTGAACTGTCGCATCTCACCATACAGCCGTCCAGCCCTCATTGCTGGCGTGCACTACATGAAAAGGAAGAGGCAGTGAAATAAGAAACATGCAAAATGCAGAAGATGTATCAAATCCAGGAAATGCTGTCTCAGAGACAAAGACCACAAATCAAATTTTGGCCATAATAGAGGGAAACGTCGTTGGGTAAAGTATTGTGGAGGTTTCAAGTGTCTGGGGCTGCCCTGTTCTTGTTGTGCCCAGGCAAGTGTTTTTGAGTTCCCTGCCACAATTTTCATCATGTCAGGTTTGAAGCAACCTCAGAATCAGACTGCAGCCAATGTTTTAGCGAAGACTATAGTTGCTTGTTGATTTATTTTTGAGGGTTTCAGGGTAACACTGTTGTTTGCCACAGGTTCCACAGCGCTGGGATTGACCCTGTTCGCTTTCGAGTTGCTGGTGGGTGAGTTTACCTGCTACGTCCACAAGATGGTGTTGCTGATGTGTCATATAACTGATGGAGGTGCAGCGGCAGTTATTGTGGCAGCAACAAAGAGAAAACAAGCTCACATCATTTTCACGATATCTGCAAACTGTGGTGATGGTTCAGTAACTGCGAGCGTTGATATGCTGCATATTGTTTCAATTACTCCAAACTGTTGTTCCAGACCATGCCATAGGAAAATGCTCAAAATACTCCATGTTTGATCTTGTGGGCTCTTGTGAAACTGGAAATGAATGGTGATTAACTATAATGATGATCATCATGGTGAAAGGTTTTGTACCACAGGTTATTTGACTGTGTGAGCTGGTCTGCATTGAGTAGGCCTAAAAAGGGAAGCCCTTAAAACTGTTACCGTTTGTGAAGGACGCTGCACGTGGAGCGACATTCTGGCTGATGAAAACAAGAGGATTTACAGTCAGCAAATAAACTTGTGTCATAATTAATCAAGAAATGGCAAGAACTCAAAGACACAAAATCTGTTAAAGTGTAACAAAGTTGTTTTCTTGTCCACATTGCATGGCAGTTGGAAACAAATGAGCTGCTTAAGTCTAGCTCAGTTTTATTTGTGTGTGAATGTGTGCATGTGTGTGGTGTTGTAGTGGGAGGCTTTGTAGTGTTGAGTGAGAGAAAAGGATATGGCTATGATTAAAGTAGGCACTAAAGCAAAGGTGGTAATTGGGATCATAAACACTCACTTTTCCATTTACCCCTCTAATGAAGCGTTCCTGTTTACTCTGAGCAGCCGGTTCATCAGAAAAGCAGCATCCACTCTGAGCTCGTCTGACTGTTTAACACACTTCACATCTGCTTATATTGTGGCGGCGTCGCGATGAAGGAGGTCAACAAATACAGAGCGTACGGGACACAGCATAAACAGACTTACAACAGATGCACCGGTTTTCAAGGGTTGATACTATACCAATATTATTGTGCTGAGGCTGCTGCTGTTGAAGCATTCATACAAGCCATCCAAACCTGTGAAGGCATTTCCAGGAAATCATTGAAACACAGGTATGATTTTGACTGCTATTTTTTGACTTTTTTTCCCACTTCACTTTGCTTTTATTGATACACCAATCAATCCATATCAGCCAGGTGTCTTTTTTTCTTGACTTTTCAGCATTTCCGGTTCATGCATTGACTGTAAAGGACCAGTGTCTAAAATCTGAAGGGATCTCTAGGCAGAATATGGCAGAGATGGAGGCAGGGGGTCCTCTTTCATGGAGTCTACCATGTTGCACCACACAATGGGCCTTTAAGGAAAGCAAAGAAGAAGCTTCCTATTGGGAAATGTGCACTTCCTTTCTTTCTCGATATGGAACATGTAATACAGCATTTAAAAATAAGATGAGATGAAATCGTGACAATGTGCGCTGCAGGATGGGGTCTCAGTCTGCCCGATCATACAAACAAAACCCTGTGTTGAACCACCTGTATGCTCTCTGTTTGCTGGTCTGCCTCTGAATTGCATTAGATAGTTAAAGCCCAACATTCCTGCTTGCAGGTCAAGTTGATTTATTTGTATGTATTGGCATAAAAGTAGTCAAAGTTAAATGTATCCACTCCAAACACTGGAATCTCCCTGTAAAATACACAAGATGTGTAAACTGACCTCACTGTCCTCAGTGATAGCTGTGTGGTGCTCTTCTGCTCATCTGCTCAGCCATGATGAGAATCACTATTTACGCAGTTCTTCCTCTGTTTATTCCAAATAAACTTGAAACATTAAACTGTTTTTCTCTCAGGAGAGCCCTATTAGTGTAGAACAACACTGAGTAAAACAGCGAGGAAAAAAAAAAAGGTACATTTAATCACAGGAAAACATTAAGCATAATTCTTTTTGGCAGGATGAAGTCAGTTTTAATCTGAGATTTTACAGCCACCTTTGAAACTCCTTGACAGAAAGACACAACCCTCAAAAAAAGTGATGCAGAATCTAAACATAAGAGAAAGAATATATCTACACACACACGAAACGCACTCACAGCAGTGCAGAAGATGCAGTGTCTTTGAGATTTTTATAGACAGAGAAGAAAGAAACTCATTCTTAGCTCAACAGTAATTTTTCATCTATTTGTCTGCAATTAACCTTGCAAATGTAAGTGTGTTTGATCTCCCCTCGCCATGTCTTTATGAAGGTGCATAACACTGGAGGACAGAGCTGTCATGCCGTGTAGACACAGGCTTGTTTTACTGCTGATCAGGACTCTGCCTGCCAGGCTCTCTCTGGCAGTGACTGCTGTAATGCCGGGTGTCAGACAGAAGGATATAAGGTCAAAGTAAGCGGCAGCTCATAATCATAAATATAAGGAGGGAAAATTCTCGTCAGGGCGAGGGTGTTTTTCATCAGTGAAGAAAAAGTCACAGGTTGCTCTATTAGGACATTAAACTGGGGGATGTTCGGATCAAGTGTCAGGTGTCTGACGTGGTTTAATGAGATGTGTCCTCCCTCTGCAATATCAGAGCACCTAAAATGTCACAAAGCCCAGAAATTATAAGCAGTTCAACAGCTCTGGATGTATTTTCACTGGTTTGACAGATGCTTTATTATGACTGGAAGCGTTTAACTAAATATTACGCCTGCCCTCTGGCTGCTTAGATTAAGATCTGTTTAACATTCCTTTCTTTCCCTGTAAAAAGCAACATATATCTATTAGGCCATCTGCGTTTCCAGTTCAACCCCACTTTCAAACATGATTCTTTTTGACTTTGCCGCTCATCCAGGACATGAAACGTTAATTTATCGTAATCCTTTGAAAAGGGAACCTGGAGGAAGCTCACCCAGTTAGTGTGTTCCCTTTTGCCTTTCCAAGTCCAAATGCTGTGTGGCATGTTTGACGTAGCGAATGAAAGGAATAACGCAGGTTGTCAGGTAGGAAAGAGCCAGGCTACGAGGCCACGGCAATCAGGAAAACTTTGTCCGGCACTAGGCATGACTTCAATAAAATACCTCCAGTCCTGCTTTTAAAAGCATTAGTCCTGGGCAAATTAAAAAGTAGAGTGCAATTAAAAGAAATCACTGTGTAAATGTTAGCATGTGGAAGTTTTTCTTTTCCTTTTCCCTTTTTTTCCCTTCCTCCTAGCTGAACAAAGAATGCCCCAGAGGCAGAGCTGCGCAGCTGCTGAATATTACTACATCCATGTGTTTTAAATAAGACCCCATTATAATCAAAATCATAAAAAAGGTAATGTGGCTCTCTTAAACATTTAAATTTAAGTTAACCAATGTAGAGTTCAAGCCTGTGTGAGGGTTTTTTTTTTTTATTCTTTTTACTGCCCAATTGAATGAATCTTTGGAAGAAACACATTAGGCAAGCATCAAAGAAGCCATTATTTGTAGCGAATATATCGCTCTATTGAAGGTACTCAAAGAAAAGGTACATTTCAGTTGCTAGTAGTATTTTTCCAAACATGGTTTGTTTGCCCTTTTGACCAGATGATCCAGGGAAAGGCCCCTTATGCAAGACTGTGAGAAAGACTTTACAAAGCCTGCTGACTGATAGGACCAGCTGTAGCACACTGAAAATGTGAGTGAGGTAGGTTGTCATGTCCAACAAACTCACTCCAAGCATGTTCCTGTCACTTTCCACTGCCCACTACTAAAAGATGTTTGTACTGGAGGCAGTCGGCTGACGGTCTTTTTCAGAGCAATCAGCAGGACTTTGACGTAACAGAGCCTTCTTGGAGAATGGTAAAAAAAAAATAAAATAAAATAAAAAGAATCAGTAAAAACACAAATACACTTAATTGAAAAAGCTGACACACTTAAACAACCTGCAGTAGTCAGAGGAGCTCATACAAAGCGGGTCTGAAGAGAATTCACTTTCAAAGAAACCAGAGGACCAAATTGCGGATACATTCTGTGGGGCCTACTGGTCTGCAGAAATCTGCTACGCTCAACCCTTTAGTTAAATGTCACTGAGGGTGTCGCCTCACACCAGGACGGATGAGTTTCCATGGGAGGAACGAAGATGTCTGGCCAAATCCACTTTTCCCCCTTATTAAAATGGATATTTCCGAGCTGTCAGAGGGTGAAGTCTGGGTTTTCAGAGACTCTGACTTCTCGCTGACAGTGGGCTTCCTTTCCCCATAGGTTCAATATCTCCTGTGGCTCCCCCTCCCACTGTGCGGTATAGCGGGTTCCCTATGACTCCCCAGCCAGCACAGCTCTGGGCAAGCTGTTCACTTTTCACTTAACGGCACGCACTAATTTACTGAGACTCTACACTGTTTTGGGTCCGCGGTACAATTCCCACGTTCCAGCTGAGAAAATATATCATTAGTCCCTCATCGTGTAATGCTTGCCACGTTACGTTATAAAAGCTGGGTGTAAAGCGACATGGATAAAACAGGAGTGATTTCCAGTGTGCCTCATTTTGACCGCCTGCTTGGAATAAGTGGTGGGTGTTAAGAATTTGAAAAGGGGACGAGATGCGGTGTTGAAAAGGCCATTTTGCTTACTAAATGCTCCTGGGTGGCTGGAAGACTAAGCATTTCCATTGCAAATGTCTCCAATAACATACTACAGCCATATGAGTGTAAGTCTTTACGAGGCTGCCTTGAAAGTTATATGGATTAATTAACTTTCCAGGGAAATTAAGATTCCATGCTAATTGTAGTCTAGGTATGTTTAATGAGATCTAGACAGAAGATGGGTATTACACAAATAAGTTCCTTCCCCCACATGTTTACTCTCTGCAGTAATGCTTCATAAATGAACAAAAAGAAGCTTGTTTACTGCTCTGAGGCAAAGACTGAGTGACTTCACGGTAGACCGACATTCACACAACTGTCGCTGAGTGCAGCCTACGTGTTGCTCTGTCATTACACGCTGAGAGTGAGCGAAGACCCTTTTTTGGCACAAGACCACAGCTTTCTGGGTTTTTCACTTCACAAACATTTTTACAGGCATGACAGGCTGTGACCAAGCAGGCCGCAACAGACAGCTCTGTCACCTCAAAACAACCACCCCGCAGGGCCACACGAGACGGCTAAATATATCGCCTCCCAGGAAGCAAAACAAAAAAGAAAATGTTAAGTCTGACCGGCTATCTTGTGGCTTAATTAATGAACACAGGACACAGTCAGAGCAAATTAGAGGCTAGTGGAAGATCTTTGACTGGATGCTTTGTAGGCTTTACCACATGGGGACCACAGTGCAAATGGCCTCTCATGTCGCTCATCGATGCCATACTGTACACCCAGTCACCCCACTTCACATACCCATGTTTACTCTCTGTTTGCTATTCTACTTAACACTCCTACCTATCCAGATTACTTAGAAACCATCCTCTACACCTCCGTCACTTTATTTCCTTAATCACAAGTCCATTCATGTGGCAGCAATTTGGGCCAGCCAACACCCAGTGGTGAATGTGCTTGACCCCCTTTCTGCCCCCTCAAGCCCCCCCAGACACCCACTGGAGAGCCACATCTATCGCAGGAGCCTTCAGGGGCCTTACTGGCAGCCGCAGCCCATTAAAGCCGGCCTGTCGGGATTGTGTGTGTCTGCATCTACGAATCAGAGATACTTTAAGTTACAAAATGTTGTTCTGGGCATGAATATGACCTAAGTAGCCTGCTCAGTAATGAGCATGATGGTTTACTCTACAGTATTGAACACACTCTCAGAAGCTCAATAATCTTATTCAAACAGCCTCACTGCACCGTGTTCATAGAGGTTTCTAACAAGCATCAGTGCTATGTCTCCATTGTAATGAAAGGCATAAGCATCCATTTTACATAATTAAAACCAGTGTGCCTTTGCAGTGGTATCTTTTATCAGTGGAAAAGGATGAAAAGAACTTAAATGAAATTAAAGCAAAATCCACTGGTGCATTTATTACATCCTCATATTAACAAAAATGGAGTAGGGAATTTTATTTTATTTTTTTTTTGCACCACAGTAGCAGAACACAGGTTTTTGTTAGTGCAAGGCCTCCTATTAAATTGTTTCATTGCCACAGAAAAACGGTGGCCTTTGACTTCGTGCAGAAGACATCATCCGCTTACAAGCTCTCACAATAAAACCCATGCACGGCGTAATAAGCCCTGCTTTGTTTCGAATACATCCAAGTGAAAACATTTATTGGACTAATTACAATGGTCTCCCATTGGATTTTCTTCCTGTGTTACACATGCTTTGGCAAAGTTCCCAGTATTGTGTCAAAATGTCTCACTACTCATGACTATGGCACTAACTGCCATGCATGGAGGGGCAAGGAGGGAGGGGAGAAGCAGAGTGTCTTTGCTGCCAGGGCAGGGTTAGGGTAAAGTTGTGAGTGTTAACAAAATTTAAAAAAGCAGCAAACCACTAACCTGAAAGCCACAATGAAAGTGACATTGCATTGAAGTACCAACACTGTTTGGCCTTGGGGGGGGTCAATGCCCTTGGACCAGGGCAAGGAGTTACAGTAATTTCAGCTGAGATTGTTGCAAGAGTAGCTTTATTTGTCCAGATTACTCTTAGCCAAGTTAGCAGCAAAGACACAAATATTCAGGAATTCAGGAGCACACAGGCCAAAACAAATAAGCTTTGACTGCCAATAATCTTTGTCTTTTCATTGAACGTAGCTGATGTAAGTAGGACTTTGAACACTGACCAACAGAAAAAAAACTTTCATGTCACATGAAAAACAAAATCGTCTAAACTGTGTGCAAATTAAAAATGCAAAATAAATGGTTGCAAGTGAATATTTGTGTCCTTTAAAGAGACACACCTAAAACTTCACTGGCAGAGGTTGACCTGAAGGAAAACTCGCAAGTCGCAACTCTGGAAGAGTTCAATTCTCCAGCTGGCAAAAAACGCCTGAACATTAAGCCAAAGCTAAACAAGAATGGCTTAAAAACAAAAATGTGATTGTTCTGATGATGATCCAAGACCAAGTTCAGACCTCAGTCCAATCCAGACTTAATGAAAGAACTTGACCGTGCTGTTCAATTGTAGTCCATGTGTGTCTTGTCAGAACTTGAGCAATTTTGCAAAATCAAGAAGTGGAAGACTGTAGTGTCCAAATGCGAAGCCATAACCAGCCTGTCTGCACAGACCCGGGGCTGGAAATGCTACTGAAAAACTCAATACTGACATGAGGGGGAGAATTATGAAGGCAACCAAATACATCATCATCACAATTTGTAGAGATTTCCACAATTTGTTTTCTGACTAAAAATCAGCTAGGCACCATAATCAACACATTCACATCAGCATATGTATGTGTGTCAGGACAAAAATAATATGTGCCATATTTGTTTCACAGCTGTTTTCAGGTATGAATGGTCAAGTCATGCAGCCTGAACAACAGCAAGCCAAATGGCATGTTTACCATGGCTGGGCAGAATGTGTTTAAAGATAAGGTCAGGTTTCCCGTCCTTTTAGCAAAATAAGGGGCAATTCCAACAGATTTGGAGCTATTTGTGGTTGCTGACAGTGACATCTGAAGCCAGCACGTTGTCCAGCAAGGTTATCAAATAAAGACACTGAGTAAATAAGAGATTATGGTTGCTGCAATAGATGTTTGAAACAACTGAGGTCTTTCAAATAGTTGTCTTGGACTGGACTGGCACAGCATGTAAAAGAAAGGTCCTTACTGTACAGCCTTACTATAAAATATCACAAAGGACAGATCTGCCACCCTAAAAATGTTTATTTTATGTCCAGTTCATATCATTGTAATACTGAATAAGGCTTTATTGATGCTGAATGCCTGAGACAACAGAAAGTGTTTGGCTGTAGGTTTGTGTACTGCACAAAAGCTGAAATTCTTGAAAATTAGGGCCAATTATACCCTTTGAGTGCCTGTAAATGCATTCTTTAGGCTGAGAATTCCTATCCACGTTGGAAGATTTTCGAAATGAAAAAAGCACAGCTCAGTCGTCCACACAAAAGCTTGGCCTACGCAGACGAACATACAGTTACATATAACATAACTACATTCAGAAGTTTATGGCTGATATAAGCTCCTTGGTCACCAAATGGAGGGTGTATGATGTTGAAAGACCATAAAAAGGGGATGATTCCAGGAACATCACTGAAGATGTCTTCAGAGGCATCAGCTAATGTATTTGCAGAGTGGAACAGATAACATGTCCAAAGGTCAAGGCAGAAAAGGTCCCATTCCCAGCATCAGTCAAGGGATGGTTGAAAGTTAATTTATTCCAGTGATGAGGCAACAGTGGTCCAGGTGAGTATAAATAGCAGCACATTTTGCAGACTCAACCATCAGACAGGAGAAGAAGTCAAAGGAGCTGACAAGAGTCACCAAGAGTCAACGGATTTAACAAGTCATCCACTCAAACCCTCCAAAGATGAAGACGTTCAGTGTTGCAGTTGCAGTGGCCGTCGTGCTGACCTTCATTTGCCTTCAGCAGAGCTCTGCTGTCCCAGTCACTGAAGTAAGAACTCCACTTCAGTCATTTCATTTTCTTCTCAGTGTTTTGTTAAAATACTAAGATGTTGTTCCTAAATGCACCAAATTCATTGACAGGTGGAAGAGCTGGAGGAGCCAATGAGCCTTGAACATCTGGAGGTGCCAGTGGAATCGTGGAAGGTACGTTCAGTTAGCTGAATGAATTAAGTCAAATATCATGAGGTGGATGAGCAGCAGGAGAATGAACAGAGTGAGAGATGATGCTGGAGATGAACACCCTGCTCATGTCTCTTGTCTTTCACACAGATGCTGTATAGCAACAGAATGAAGCGTCACAGCAGCCCCGCTGGCTGTAGGTTTTGCTGCGGTTGCTGTCCTGACATGCAAGGATGTGGTGTCTGCTGCACGTTCTGAGGATTCTGCACCAGCCTGGAATTTCAACAACAACCACTAAATATTCATTTAGGAAGCTTTTTTTTTGTCCTGATGGCAATTTTACAGCTTTCAGTTGTACTTGTGGTTGTAAATATCTGAAGATGTGACTGGAATTGGTCATACTGTGGTTCATGTCACTGTATCATCCACTCTGTGCTAAATATCTGCTGATACAACAATTTGTTATCACAATAAACTTCAATTTCACTCAAATATCATGTGTGACCACGTTCTTTTATCATTGTTTTGGTCTTGCAATAATCTGGAGTCAGTTGTGACTGTTAACTTGTCGTTGAACTGTGTCAAATGCATCTCCTGGTTTAGCATTTATATCACAAATAAACCAGAATATCAAGTTATCTCATTGATGAGTTTCCACAATTGGGATATCAATGTTCTCAGTCTATTCTCTACATTCATGATGCTAATATCCTGAATTACATGATATTCAGTGAAATTCAGTCCATGAAAACAAGACGTATATCTGTTGTTTTTCTTTGTTTCAATCTTGAAAAATCCTCTGGTGCACATGAGGTGACTCATCATTTTTCTTGCAGCAGTGATAGAAAACCTGCAGAACTTTAAGTGAAGATCAACTCAACTTGATTATTGTCTACAATGGTCTCTAGTCTCTGCACAAATGAACATTATCAACATGCTTAGCTTCAGCAAAAGGACTCAAATGTACCTACAGTGTCTGTGTGAGAGTTAATGGAAACATGTTGATGTTTTGCAGCATATTTATACACATTTGTCACAAAGGATGTGATGCAGCTGAATTGTTTTGCAGCTGCATGAAATTGAGTACACGTGATTTCATCAAGGTGACCACAGAGGGTCATCATGCAGACGGTACTTTTCAATATCAAGCTGCACTTAGAGAATCGTTACAGACAGATTTATGGAAATAGAGACAGAACACTGAAACAGGATTAAAACATATAAAGTACTGATGCAGTTTGGTGTGTGTGTATTCTTTCCCATTCTTTTGTTGCCTCTCTCAATATCTCCTGTTCTCTCTAACCTGTCTGCTCTCACTCACTTGTCCTGGAGAAACAGGGTTAGTAAACACCAAATGTAAATGGACTTTGAAATAATTTTTAACAGAAGCTTGAATCCTGTATCACTTCCTGCACACAGTGGACATTCAGACAAATGTTTGCTGCTTTTAATGTAGGTGCAACAAATTAAAGCTTTGCTTGAAGTTACTGGACATCAGTGAATACAGCATTGCATACACACTAAGGTTAACTTAAATGAGCTCAAAGCTGGATGTTTCAAATAAAGATAAAGACTGAAAGACATGTTTACATTGTCATGACAGTTCCTAGTTGTACTTAAACATTTGGGTCTGATGTAAAATAAATGCCACACATTTGAAGACAAAATGTCATGTTGAAGAAAAGTGCTTGGATTGACTGAAAACATTTGTTGATGATAAACAAAATGACATGTGATCATCACGATTGTCAATGATCTAAACATCAGGTTAATACTCTGTCATTATTAGACACATTTTGCCATTTTGGTCACATGAAGAAAGCAGGTGTGACAACACAGTTATCAAATGAGTGGATTAGGGAATATTGGTGATTACATCATCTGTCTGGAAAAGCTGACGCTGAAGAAAATTCAAATGACCCCTGTAATAACTGATAGTTTTGTTTCTAAACAATGGTTTGTCGACACTTTACTTCATCATGATTTCATTCTCTTTACTGTCATGAATGTAACACTGTGTAAAATGTTTCAGTGTGTTTGTGAATGTAGTATTGATCTGTTCATAACTGATAACATGGCAGGGGATCAGTCACACTATTAACGTAATGTTATATGAAACCAAAAGCATTTAACAAATCTGCTCTTCTTTCAATATTGTTTCTTATCTGTGTTCTTCATGGACGTAACAGAGACTCTCAGAAGTAGAGAATAATTATAATCATACACTCTATGACAGAACAGTACTGTAAATCAAACCAATAAGAGACTAAATGTTAATGATTGATTTGTGGAGCCAACAAACAAAAAGTAGAGATTTTCCAGTCACCATTCCTGTGGAAATCCCCAGTCTCATTCCCAGCATCCCTCAGAGAGTGATGCAAGTCTGTGCCTGAAAGCAGCCACATGGACTGCAAGTGCCCTCAGTGATGAGGCAACAGTGGTCCAGGTGAGTATAAATAGCAGCACATTTTGCAGACTCAACCATCAGACAGGAGAAGAAGTCAAAGGAGCTGACAAGAGTCACCAAGAGTCAAAGGATTTAACAAGTCATCCACTCAAACCCTCCAAAGATGAAGACGTTCAGTGTTGCAGTTGCAGTGGCCGTCGTGCTGACCTTCATTTGCCTTCAGCAGAGCTCTGCTGTCCCAGTCACTGAAGTAAGATCTCGACTTCAGTCTTTCAATTTCTTCTCAGTGTTTTGTTAAAATACTAAGATGTTGTTCCTAAATGCACAAAATTCATTAACAGGTGGAAGAGCTGGAGGAGCCAATGGGCCTTGAACATCTGGAGGTGCCAGTGGAAACATGGAAGGTACGTTCAGTTAGCTGAATGAATTAAGTCAAATATCATGAGGTGGATGAGCAGCAGGAGAATGAACAGAGTGAGAGATGATGCTGGAGATGAACACCCTGCTCATGTCTCTTGTCTTTCACACAGATGCCGTATAGCAGCAGAATGAAGCGTCACAGCAGCCCCGCTGGCTGTAGGTTTTGCTGCGGTTGCTGTCCAAACATGCACGGATGTGGTGTCTGCTGCAGGTTCTGAGGATTCTGCACCAGCCTGGAATTTCAACAACAACCACTAAATATTCATTTATGAGGCTTTTATTTATCTGATGGCAATTCTACAGATGTCAGTTGTACTTGTGGTCGTAAATATCTGAAGATGTGACTGGAATTGGTCGTACTGTGGTTCATGTGTGATGTCACTGTATCATCCACTCTGCTAAATATCTGCTGATACTACAGTGTATCATCACAATAAACTTCAATTTGACGAATATGTCATGTGTGAACCTGCTCTTTAAACATTGTTATTGTCTCATTTCAATCTGGAGTCAGTTGTGACTGTTAACTTGTCTTTGAACTGCGTCAAATGAATCTCCTGGTTTAGCATTTATATCACAAATAAACCAGAATATCAAGATATGTAATTGATGAGTTTCCACAATTGGGATATCAATATTCTCTGAATTGTTTTGCAGCTGCATGAAATTGAGTACACGTGATTTCATCAAGGTGACCACAGAGGGTCATCATGCAGACGGTACTTTTCAATATAAAGCTGCACTTAGAGAATCTTTACAGACAGATTTATGGAAATAGAGACAGAACACTGAAACAGAATTAAAACATATAAAGTACTGATGCAGTTTGGTGTGTGTGTATTCTTTCCCATTCTTCTGTTGCCTCTCTCAATATCTCCTGTTCTCTCTAACCTGTCTGCTCTCACTCACTTGTCCTGGAGAAACAGGGTTAGTAAACACCAAATGTAAATGGACTTTGAAATAATTTTTTCAATATAAGCTTGAATCCTGTATCACTTCCTGCACACAGTGGACATTCATACTTATTTTTGCTGCTTTTAATGTAGGTGCAACAAATTAAAGCTTTGCTTGAAGTTACTGGACACCAGTGAATACAGCATTGCATACACACTAAGGTTAACTTCAATGAGCTCAAAGCTGGATGTTTCAAATAAAGATAAAGACTTAAAGACATGTTCACATTGTCATGACAGTTCCTAGTTGTACTTAAACATTTGGGTCTGATGTAAAATAAATGCCACACATTTGAAGACAAAATGTCATGTTGAAGAAAAGTGCTTGGATTGACTGAAAACATTTGTTGATGATAAACAAAGTGACATGTGATCATCACGATTGTCAATGATCTAAACATCAGGTTAATACTCTGTCATTATTAGACACATTTTGCCATTTTGGTCACATGAAGAAAGCAGGTGTGACAACACAGTTATCAAATGAGTGGATTAGGGAATATTGGTGATTACATCATCTGTCTGGAAAAGCTGACACTGAAGAAAATTCAAATGGCCCCTGTAATAACTGATAGTTTTGTTTCTAAACAATGGTTTGTTGACAGTTTACTTCATCATGATTTCATTGTCTTTACTGTCATGAATGTAACTCTGTGTAAAATTTTTCAGTGTGTTTGTGAATGTAGTATTGATCTGTTCATAACTGATAACATGGCAGGGGATCAGTCACACTATGAACGTAATGTTATATGAAACCAAAAGCATTTAACAAATCTGCTCTTTCTTTCAATATTGTTTCTTATCTGTGTTCTTCATGGAC
This sequence comes from Chaetodon auriga, assembly GCF_051107435.1. Taxonomy (NCBI): domain Eukaryota; kingdom Metazoa; phylum Chordata; class Actinopteri; order Chaetodontiformes; family Chaetodontidae; genus Chaetodon; species Chaetodon auriga. The sequence goes on from NC_135081.1 coordinate 9,212,414, forward strand.
GTAACAGAGACTCTCAGAAGTAGAGGATAATTATAATCATACACTCTATGACAGAACAGTACTGTAAATCAAACCAATAAGAGACTAAATGTTAATGATTGATTTGTGGAGCCAACAAACAAAAAGTAGAGATTTTCCAGTCACCATTCCTGTGGAAAACCCAGTCTCATTCCCAGCATCCCTCAGAGAGTGATGCAAGCCTGTGCCTGAAAGCAGCCGCTGGACTGTAGCTGCTGTCAGTGATGAGGCAACAGTGGTCCAGGTGAGTATAAATAGCAGCACATTTTGCAGACTCAACCATCAGACAGGAGAAGAAGTCAAAGGAGCTGACAAGAGTCACCAAGAGTCAAAGGATTTAACAAGTCATCCACTCAAACCCTCCAAAGATGAAGACGTTCAGTGTTGCAGTTGCAGTGGCCGTCGTGCTGACCTTCATTTGCCTTCAGCAGAGCTCTGCTGTCCCAGTCACTGAAGTAAGAACTCCACTTCAGTCATTTCATTTACTTCTCGGTGTTTTGTTAAAATACTAAGATGTTGTTCCTAAATGCACAAAATTCATTAACAGGTGGAAGAGCTGGAGGAGCCAATGGGCCTTGAACATCTGGAGGTGCCAGTGGAATCGTGGAAGGTACGTTCAGTTAGCTGAATGAATAAAGTCAAATATCATGAGGTGGATGAGCAGCAGGAGAATGAGCAGAGTGAGAGATGATGCTGGAGATGAACACCCTGCTCATGTCTCTTGTCTTTCACACAGATGCCGTATAGCAGCAGAATGAAGCGTCACAGCAGCCCCGCTGGCTGTAGGTTTTGCTGCGGTTGCTGTCCGAACATGCACGGATGTGGTGTCTGCTGCAGGTTCTGAGGATTCTGCACCAGCCTGGAATTTCAACAACAACCACTAAATATTCATTTGTGAGGCTTTTATTTATCTGATGGCAAATTTACAGCTTTCAGTTGTACTTGTGGTTGTAAATATCTGAAGATGTGACTGGAATTGGTCATACTGTGGTTCATGCGTTATGTCACTGTATCATCCACTCTGCTAAATATCTGCTGATACTACAGTGTATCATCACAATAAACTTCAATTTGACGAATATGTCATGTGTGAACCTGCTCTTTAAACATTGTTATTGTCTTGTGTCAATCAGTCAGTTGTGACTGTTAACTTGTCTTTGAACTGCGTCAAATGCATCTCCTGGTTTAGCATTTACTGTATATCACAAACAAACAAGGATATCAAGATATGTAATTGATGAGTTTCCACAATTGGCTTATTAATGTTCTCAGTGTATTCTCTTCCGTCATTATGCTAATATCCTGAATTACATGATATTCAGTGAAGTCAGTCCATGAAAACACAACGTATATCTGTTGGTGTAGTTGTTTGTTTCAGTCTTGAAAAATCCTCTGGTGCACATGAGGTGACATCATTTTTCTTGTAGCAGTGATAAAAAACCTTCAGAACTTTAAGTGAAGATCAACTCAACTTGATTATTGTCTACAATGGTCTTTAGTCTCTGCTCAAATGAACATTATCAACATGCTTAGCTTCAGCAAAGGACTCAAATGTACCTACAGTGTCTGTGTGAGAGTTAATGGAAACATGTTGATGTTTTGCACCATATTTATACACATTTGTCACAAAGGATGTGATGCAGCTGAATTGTTTTGCAGCTGCATGAAATTGAGTACACGTGATTTCATCAAGGTGACCACAGAGGGTCATTTTTCAATATAAAGCTCCAATTAGAGAATCTTTACAGACAGATTTATGGAAATAGATGATGAGGATGAGGATGAGGAGTTTCTTCAAAGCAGTTTAACGAAGTGATGGACATCTCAAGAAGATGAAGAAGAAGAATCGGGGGGAGACAATCCCCTTTATTTGTCACACACATGCACGCACTGCACACGAGGTGAAATTTATCCTCCGCATTTCACCCATACTGGTCGTCCTTCCGCAGCAGACCAGGAGCGGTGGGCAACCAGACTGGCACCCAGGGACCCATCTTCGCTGTCACCATTGGTCAGGTGGTGATCTTCTTGCATGTTTTTAGTTAGGGTATATTTTTAACGGGGGATACCCCAGGTGAACATGCAAACACAGAAAGGCCCTCTTTTTTTTGCAGCAGGCACCGAAGGCATGGTGGAGGACACACCCCTGGTGCCCGCGGCGAGAATCGAACCGGGAACCTTCTTGCTGTGAGGTGACAGTGTTGCCACCGTGCCACCTTGCTACAACGTCAACATCAGGTTCATACTCTATTAGATTTATTTTGTTATTTTGGTCACATGAAGAAAGCAGGTGTGACAACTCAGTTATCAAATGAGTGGATTAGGGAATATTGGTGATTACATCATCTGTCTGGAAAAGCTGACGCTGAAGAAAATTCAAATGGCCCCTGTAATAACTGATAGTTTTGTTTCTATACAATGATTTGTTGACAGTTTACTTCATCATGATTTCATTGTCTTTACTGTCATGAATGTAACTCTGTGTAAAATGTTTCACTGTGTTTGTGAATGTAGTATTGATCTGTTCATAACTGATAACATGGCAGGGGATCAGTCACACTATTAATGTAATGATATATGAAAACAAAAGCATTTAACAAATCTGCTCATCTTTCAATATTGTTTCTTATCTGTGTTCTTCATGGACGTAACAAAGATTCTTACAAGTAGAGAATAATTTTAATCATACACTCTATGACAGAACAGTACTGTAAATCAAACCAATAAGAGACTCAATGTCAATGATTGATTAGTGGAACCAACAAACAAAAAGTAGAGATTTTCCAGTCACCATTGCTGAGGAATTTCCCAGTCTCATTCCCAGCATCCCTCAGAGAGTGATGCAAGTCTGTGCCTGAAAGCAGCCACATGGACTGCAAGTGCCCTCAGTGATGAGGCAACAGTGGTCCAGGTGAGTATAAATAGCAGCACATTTTGCAGACTCACCCATCAGACAGGAGAAGAAGTCAAAGGAGCTGACAAGAGTCACCAAGAGTCAAAGGATTTAACAAGTCATCCACTCAAACCCTCCAAAGATGAAGACGTTCAGTGTTGCAGTTGCAGTGGCCGTCGTGCTGACCTTCATTTGCCTTCAGCAGAGCTCTGCTGTCCCAGTCACTGAAGTAAGAACTCCACTTCAGTCATTTCATTTTCTTCTCAGTGTTTTGTTAAAATACTAAGATGTTGTTCCTAAATGCACCAAATTCATTGACAGGTGGCAGAGCTGGAGGAGCCAATGAGCCTTGAACATCTGGAGGTGCCAGTGGAATTGTGGACGGTACGTTCAGTTAGCTGAATGAATTAAGTCAAATATCATGAGGTGGATGAGCAGCAGGAGAATGAACAGAGTGAGAGATGATGCTGGAGATGAACACCCTGCTCATGTCTCTTGTCTTTCACACAGATGCCGTATAGCAACAGAATGAAGCGTCACAGCAGCCCCGCTCGCTGCAAATTTTGCTGCGGTTGCTGTCCTAACATGCACGGATGTGGTGTCTGCTGCAGGTTCTGAGGATTCTGCACCAGCCTGGAATTTCAACAACAACCACTAAATATTCATTTATGAAGCTTTTATTTATCTGATGGCAATTTAACAGCTTTCAGTTGTACTTGTGGTCGTAAATATCTGAAGATGTGACTCGAATTGGTCGTACTGTGGTTCATGTCACTGCATCATCCACTCTGTGCTAAATATCTGCTGATACAACAGTTTGTTATCACAATAAACTTCAATTTCACTCATATATCACCTGCGACCATGTTCTTTTATCATTGTTTTGGTCTTGCAATAATCTGGAGCCAGTTGTGACACTTAACTTGTCGTTGAACTGTGTCAAATGCATCTCCTGGTTTAGCATTTATATCACAAATAAACGAGAATATCAAGTTATCTCATTGATGAGTTTCCACAATTGCGATATCAATATTCTCAGTCTATTCTCTACATTCATTTTGCTAATATCGTGAATTACATGATATTCAGTAAAGTCAGTCCATGAAAACACCACGTATACCTGTTGGTGTAGTTATTTGTTTCAATCTTGAAAAATCCTCTGGTGCACATGAGGTGACTCATCATTTTTCTTGCAGCAGTGATAGAAAACCTGCAGAACTTTAAGTGAAGATCAACTCAACTTGATTATTGTCTACAATGGTTTCCAGTTTCTGCACAAATGAACATTATTAACATGCTTAGCTTCAGCAAAAGGACTCAAATGTACCTACAGTGTCTGTGTGAGAGTTAATGGAAACATGTTGATGTTTTGCACCATATTTATACACATTTGTCACAAAGGATGTGATGCAGCTGAATTGTTTTGCAGCTGCATGAAATTGAGTACACGTGATTTCATCAAGGTGACCACAGAGGGTCATCATGCAGACGATACTTTTCAATATCAAGCTGCACTTAGAGAATCTTTACAGACAGATTTATGGAAATAGAGACAGAACACTGAATCAGAATTAAAACATATAAAGTACTGATGCAGTTTGGTGTGTGTGTATTCTTTCCCATTCTTTTGTTGCCTCTCTCAATATCTCCTGTTCTCTCTAACCTGTCTGCTCTCACTCACTTGTCCTGGAGAAACAGGGTTAGTAAACACCAAATGTAAATGGACTTTGAAATAATTTTCAATAGACGCTTGAATCCTGTATCACTTCCTGCACACAGTGGACATTCATACTTATTTTTGCTGCTTTTAATGTAGGTGCAACAAATTAAAGCTTTGCTTGAAGTGACTGGACACCAGTGAATACAGCATTGCATACACACTAAGGTTAACTTCAATGAGCTCAAAGCTGCATGTTTCCAATAAAGATAAAGACTGAAAGATATGTTTACATTGTCATGACGGTTCATTATTTGTACTTAAACTTTTGGGTCTGATGTAAAATTAAATGCCATGTCATGCCAAAGTCATGATGAAGAAAAGTGCTTGGATTGACTAAAAACATTTGTTGATGATAAACAATGTGACGTGATCTTCACGATTGTCAATGATCTAAACATCAGGTTAATGCTCTGTCATTATTAGACACATTTTGCCATTTTGGTCACATGAAGAAAGCAGGTGTGAAAACACAACTATCAAATGAGTCGATTAGTGAATATTGGTGATTACATCATCTGTCTGGAAAAGCTGACGCTGAAGAAAATTCAAATGGCCCCTGTAATAACTGATAGTTTTGTTTCTATACAATGATTTGTTGACAGTTTACTTCATCATGATTTCATTGTCTTTACTGTCATGAATGTAACTCTGTGTAAAATGTTTCAGTGTGTTTGTGAATGTAGTATTGATCTGTTCATAACTGATAACATGGCAGGGGATCAGTCACACTATTAAAGTAATGTTATATGAAAACAAAAGCATTTAACAAATCTGCTCTTTCTTTCTTTAAATAGACAGAGAGAGACAGACGTCCTTTTATCCCTAATACAAATGTTATCGTTGTAATGCTTAACGTTATCTACAAAGATGGAGTACATCACTGCTTTGAAGAGGAGGAGGAGGAGGAGGAGGCCGAGGATTTACCATCTAAGGACCTCATATTTAGACATGAGTGATCAGGAGTGCAGGTGGGCCACGAGAATAACGCCTTCAACACTGTAGGCTATAGAATTTTCTTTAATCATCTACTCTTTTGCACATCAAAGGAACAAATTACATCTGCCAAGGTAGGTCGTCGACGTGATAGCGCGCATCGTGGCCTCCGATGGGCACCTCGGCTGCGGGCTCAGTCATCCTCGAAACTTGCCATGCGCCTCGCCAGCGGCGTTTTTAAAGGTGAGGCGAGGAGCTGGTGTGATTGGGTAACATTGGACTCGGCTGTGTCAAACCCACTCCACGCCATCTCCCCTCCCTCCTTCCGAGTTGTAACGCTGGGTGGGACTGAGATGAGAAGGGGGAGTAGTTGCGCCCGCAGCGCAGTGCACGAAAATACCAAAGTCTGCGCCGTCACGCCCCATCGGCGAATTGCACAGAACTTTGCGCCGCGCCTCCGCTGCGCCCGTGGCGGAAACGAAAATAGACCCCTAAATATTAATGATTGATTTGTGGAGCCAGGAAACAAAGCAGAGATTTTCCAGTCACCATTCCTGTGGAAAACCCCAGTCTCATTCCCAGCATCCCTCAGAGAGTGATGCAAGTCTGTGCCTGAAAGCAGCCACTGGACTGTAGGTGCTGTCAGTGATGAGGCAACAGTGGTCCAGGTGAGTATAAATAGCAGCACATTTTGCAGACTCAACCATCAGACAGGAGAAGAAGTCAAAGGAGCTGACAAGAGTCACCAAAGAGTCAAAGGATTTAACAAGTCATCCACTCAAACCCTCCAAAGATGAAGACGTTCAGTGTTGCAGTTGCAGTGGCCGTCGTGCTGACCTTCATTTGCCTTCAGCAGAGCTCTGCTGTCCCAGTCACTGAAGTAAGATCTCAACTTCAGTCATTTCATTTTCTTCTCAGTGTTTTGTTAAAATACTAAGATGTTGTTCCTAAATGCACAAAATTCATTGACAGGTGGAAGAGCTGGAGGAGCCAATGGGCCTTGAACATCTGGAGGTGCCAGTGGAAACGTGGAAGGTACGTTCAGTTAGCTGAATGAATTAAGTCAAATATCATGAGGTGGATGAGCAGCAGGAGAATGAACAGAGTGAGAGATGATGCTGGAGATGAACACCCTGCTCATGTCTCTTGTCTTTCACACAGATGCCGTATAGCAGCAGAATGAAGCGTCACAGCAGCCCCGCTCGCTGCAAATTTTGCTGCGGTTGCTGTCCGAACATGCACCGATGTGGTGTCTGCTGCAGGTTCTGAGGATTCTGCACCAGCCTGGAATTTCAACAACAACCACTAAATATTCATTTATGAAGCTTTTATTTATCTGATGTCAGTTTCACAACTTTCAGTTGTACTTGTGGTCGTAAATATCTGAAGATGTGACTGGAATTGGTCATACTGTGGTTCATGTCACTGCATCATCCACTCTGTGCTAAATATCTGCTGATACAACAGTTTGTTATCACAATAAACTTCAATTTCACTCATATATCATGTGTGACCACGTTCTTTTATCATTGTTTTGGTCTTGCAATAATCTGGAGTCAGTTGAGACTGTTAACTTGTCTTTGAACTGTGTCAAATGCATCTCCTGGTTTAGCATTTATATCACAAATAAACCAGAATATCAAGTTATCTCATTGATGAGTTTCCACAATTGGGATATCAATATTCTCAGTCTATTCTCTACATTCATTTTGCTAATATCCTGAATTACATGATATTCAGGAAAAGTCAGTCCATGAAAACACAACATATACCTTATGCTGTCTTTTGTTTCAATCTTGAAAAATCCTCTGGTGCACATGAGGTGACTCATTCTTCTTGCAGCAGTGATTAAAAAACCTGGAGAACTTTAAGTGAAGATCAACTCATCCTGATTATTGTCTACAATGGTTTCTAGTCTCTGCACAAATGAACATTATCAACATGCTTAGCTTCAGCAAAAGGACTCAAATGTACCTACAGTGTTTGTGTGAGAGTTAATGGAAACATGTTGATGTTTTGCACCATATTTATACACATTTGTCACAAAGGATGTGATGCAGCTGAATTGTTTTGCAGCTGCATGAAATTGAGTACACGTGATTTCATCAAGGTGACCACAGAGGGTCATCATGCAGACGGTACTTTTCAATATCAAGCTGCACTTAGAGAATCTTTACAGACAGATTTATGGAAATAGAGACAGAACACTGAAGCAGAATTAAAACATATAAAGTACTGTTGCAGTTTGGTGTGTGTGTATTCTTTCCCATTCTTTTGTTGCCTCTCTCAATATCTCCTGTTCTCTCTAACCTGTCTGCTCTCACTCACTTGTCCTGGAGAAACAGGGTTAGTAAACACCAAATGTAAATGGACTTTGAAATAATTTTTAACAGAAGCTGGAATCCTGTATCACTTCCTGCACACAGTGGACATTCATACAAATGTTTGCTGCTTTTAATGTAGGTGCAACAAATTAAAGCTTTGCTTGAAGTTACTGGACATCAGTGAATACAGCATTGCATACACACTAAGGTTAACTTCAATGAGCTCAAAGCTGCATGTTTCAAATAAAGATAAAGACTGAAAGACATGTTTACATTGTCATGACGGTTCATTACTTGTACTTAAACATTTGGGTCTGATATAAAATTAAATGCCATGTCATGCCAAAGTCATGTTGAAAATAAGTGCTTGGATTGACTGAAAACATTTGTTGCTGATGAACAATGTGACGTGATCATCATGATTGTCAATGATCTGAACATCAGGTTAATACTCTGTCATTATTAGACACATTTTGCCATTTTGGTCACATGAAGAAAGCAGGTGTGACAACTCAGTTATCAAATGAGTGGATTAGGGAATATTGGTGATTACATCATCTGTCTGGAAAAGCTGACGCTGAAGAAAATTCAAATGGCCCCTGTAATAACTGATAGTTTTGTTTCTATACAATGGTTTGTTGACAGTTTACTTCATCATGATTTCATTCTCCTTACTGTCATGAATGTAACTCTGTGTCAAATGTTTCAGTGTGTTTGTGAATGTAATATTGATCTGTTCATAACTGATAACATGACAGGGGATCAGTCACACTATTAACGTAATGTTATATGAAAACAAAAGCATTTAACAAATCTGCTCTTCTTTCAATATTGTTTCTTATCTGTTTTCTTCAAGGACATAACAAGGAATCTCAGAAGTAGAGAATAATTAAAATCATACACTCTACGACAAAACAGAACTGTAAATCAAACCAATAAGAGACTAAATGTTAATGGTTGATTTGTGGAGCCAACAAACAAAAAGTAGAGATTTTCCAGTCACCATTCCTGTGGAAAACCCCAGTCTCATTCCCAGCATCCCTCAGAGAGTGATGCAAGTCTGTGCCTGAAAGCAGTCACTGGACTGTAGGTGCTGTCAGTGATGAGGCAACAGTGGTCCAGGTGAGTATAAATAGCAGCACATTTTGCAGACTCAACCATCAGACAGGAGAAGAAGTCAAAGGAGCTGACAAGAGTCACCAAGAGTCAAAGGATTTAACAAGTCATCCACTCAAACCCTCCAAAGATGAAGACGTTCAGTGTTGCAGTTGCAGTGGCCGTCGTGCTGACCTTCATTTGCCTTCAGCAGAGCTCTGCTGTCCCAGTCACTGAAGTAAGAACTCCACTTCAGTCATTTCATTTTCTTCTCAGTGTTTTGTTAAAATACTAAGATGTTGTTCCTAAATGCACCAAATTCATTGACAGGTGGAAGAGCTGGAGGAGCCAATGAGCCTTGAACATCTGGAGGTGCCAGTGGAAACGTGGAAGGTACGTTCAGTTAGCTGAATGAATGAAGTCAAATATCATGAGGTGGATGAGCAGCAGGAGAATGAACAGAGTGAGAGATGATGCTGGAGATGAACACCCTGCTCATGTCTCTTGTCTTTCACACAGATGCCGTATAGCAGCAGAATGAAGCGTCACAGCAGCCCCGCTCGCTGCAAATTTTGCTGCGGTTGCTGTCCGAACATGCACGGATGTGGTGTCTGCTGCAGGTTCTGAGGATTCTGCACCAGCCTGGAATTTCAACAACAACCACTAAATATTCATTTATGAAGCTTTTATTTATCTGATGTCAGTTTCACAACTTTCAGTTGTACTTGTGGTTGTAAATATCTGAAGATGTGACTGGAATTGGTCGTGCTGTGGTTCATGTGTGATGTCACTGTATCATCCACTCTGCTAAATATCTGCTGATACTACAGTGTATCATCACAATAAACTTCAATTTGACTAATATCTCATGTGTGAACCTGCTCTTTAAACATTGTTAGTGTCTCATTTCAATCTGGAGTCAGTTGTGACTGTTAACTTGTCTTTGAACTGTGTCAAATGCATCTCCTGGTTTAGCATTTATATCACAAACAAACCAGAATATCAAGTTATCTCATTGATGAATTTCCACAATTGGCATATTAGTATTCTCAGTCTATCCTCTTCAGTCATTATGCTAATATCCTGAATTACATGATATTCAATAGAGGTCAATCCATGAAAACAAGACGTATATCTGTTGGTGTTCTTTGTTTCAATCTTGAAAAATCCTCTGGTGCACATGAGGTGACTCATCATTTTTCTTGCAGCAGTGATAGAAAACCTGCAGAACTTTAAGTGAAGATCAACTCCACTTGATTATTGTCTACAATGGTCTCTAGTCTCTGCACAAATGAACATTATCAACATGCTTAGCTTCAGCAAAAGGACTCAAATGAACCTACAGTGTCTGTGTGAGAGTTAATGGAAACATGTTGATGTTTTGCACCATATTTATACACATTTGTGACAAAGGATGTGATGCAGCTGAACTGTTTTGCAGCTGCATGAAATTGAGTACACGTGATTTCATCAAGGTGACCACAGAGGGTCATTTTTCAATATAAAGCTGCACTTAGAGAATCTTTACAGACAGATTGATGGAAATAGATGATGAGGATGAGGATGAGGAGGTTCTTCAAAGTAGTTTAACGAAGTGATGGACATCTCAAGAAGACGAAGAAGAAGAATCAGGGGGAGACATTCCCCTTTATTTGTCACACACATGCACGCACTGCACACGAGGTGAAATTTATCCTCCGCATTTCACCCATACTGGTCGTCCTTCCGCAGCAGACCAGGAGCGGTGGGCAACCAGACTGGCACCCAGGGACCCATCTTCGCTGTCACCATTGGTCAGGTGGTGATCTTCTTGCATGTTTTTAGTTGGGGTATATTTTTAACAGGGGATACCCCAGGTGAACATGCAAACACAGAAAGGCCCTCTTTTTTTTGCAGCATGCACCGAAGGCATGGTGGAGGACACACCCCTGGTGCCCGCGGCGAGAATCGAACCGGGGACCTTCTTGCTGTGAGGTGACAGTGTTGCCACCGTGCCACCTTGCTACTATGTCAACATCAGGTTCATACTCTATTAGATTTATTTTGTTATTTTGGTCACATGAAGAAAGCAGGTGTGACAACTCAGTTATCAAATGAGTGGATTAGGGAATATTGGTGATTACATCATCTGTCTGGAAAAGCTGACGCTGAAGAAAATTCAAATGGCCCCTGTAATAACTGATAGTTTTGTTTCTATACAATGATTTGTTGACAGTTTACTTCATCATGATTTCATTCTCTTTACTGTCATGAATGTAACTCTGTGTAAAATGTTTCACTGTGTTTGTGAATGTAGTATTGATCTGTTCATAACTGATAACATGGCAGGGGATCAGTCACACTATTAATGTAATGATATATGAAAACAAAAGCATTTAACAAATCTGCTCATCTTTCAATTTTGTTTCTTATCTGTGTTCTTCATGGACGTAACAAAGATTCTTACAAGTAGAAAATAATTTTAATCATACACTCTATGACAGAACAGTACTGTAAATCAAACCAATAAGAGACTCAATGTCAATGATTGATTAGTGGAACCAACAAACAAAAAGTAGAGATTTTCCAGTCACCATTGCTGAGGAATTTCCCAGTCTCATTCCCAGCATCCCTCAGAGAGTGATGCAAGTCTGTGCCTGAAAGCAGCCACATGGACTGCAAGTGCCCTCAGTGATGAGGCAACAGTGGTCCAGGTGAGTATAAATAGCAGCACATTTTGCAGACTCACCCATCAGACAGGAGAAGAAGTCAAAGGAGCTGACAAGAGTCACCAAGAGTCAAAGGATTTAACAAGTCATCCACTCAAACCCTCCAAAGATGAAGACGTTCAGTGTTGCAGTTGCAGTGGCCGTCGTGCTGACCTTCATTTGCCTTCAGCAGAGCTCTGCTGTCCCAGTCACTGAAGTAAGAACTCCACTTCAGTCATTTCATTTTCTTCTCAGTGTTTTGTTAAAATACTAAGATGTTGTTCCTAAATGCACCAAATTCATTGACAGGTGGCAGAGCTGGAGGAGCCAATGAGCCTTGAACATCTGGAGGTGCCAGTGGAATTGTGGACGGTACGTTCAGTTAGCTGAATGAATTAAGTCAAATATCATGAGGTGGATGAGCAGCAGGAGAATGAACAGAGTGAGAGATGATGCTGGAGATGAACACCCTGCTCATGTCTCTTGTCTTTCACACAGATGCCGTATAGCAACAGAATGAAGCGTCACAGCAGCCCCGCTGGCTGTAGGTTTTGCTGCGGTTGCTGTCCAAACATGCACGGATGTGGTGTCTGCTGCAGGTTCTGAGGATTCTGCACCAGCCTGGAATTTCAACAACAACCACTAAATATTCATTTATGAAGCTTTTATTTATCTGATGGCAATTTAACAGCTTTCAGTTGTACTTGTGGTCGTAAATATCTGAAGATGTGACTCGAATTGGTCGTACTGTGGTTCATGTCACTGCATCATCCACTCTGTGCTAAATATCTGCTGATACAACAGTTTGTTATCACAATAAACTTCAATTTCACTCATATATCACCTGCGACCATGTTCTTTTATCATTGTTTTGGTCTTGCAATAATCTGGAGCCAGTTGTGACACTTAACTTGTCGTTGAACTGTGTCAAATGCATCTCCTGGTTTAGCATTTATATCACAAATAAACGAGAATATCAAGTTATCTCATTGATGAGTTTCCACAATTGCGATATCAATATTCTCAGTCTATTCTCTACATTCATTTTGCTAATATCGTGAATTACATGATATTCAGTAAAGTCAGTCCATGAAAACACCACGTATACCTGTTGGTGTAGTTATTTGTTTCAATCTTGAAAAATCCTCTGGTGCACATGAGGTGACTCATCATTTTTCTTGCAGCAGTGATAGAAAACCTGCAGAACTTTAAGTGAAGATCAACTCAACTTGATTATTGTCTACAATGGTCTCTAGTCTCTGCACAAATGAACATTATCAACATGCTTAGCTTCAGCAAAAGGACTCAAATGTACCTACAGTGTCTGTGTGAGAGTTAATGGAAACATGTTGATGTTTTGCAACATATTTATACACATTTGTCACAAAGGATGTGATGCAGCTGAATTGTTTTGCAGCTGCATGAAATTGAGTACACGTGATTTCATCAAGGTGACCACAGAGGGTCATCATGCAGACGGTACTTTTCAATATCAAGCTGCACTTAGAGAATCTTTACTGACAGATTTATGGAAATAGAGACAGAACACTGAAACAGAATTAAAACATATAAAGTAGTGATGCAGTTTGGTGTGTGTGTATTCTTTCCCATTCTTTTGTTGCCTCTCTCAATATCTCCTGTTCTCTCTAACCTGTCTGCTCTCACTCACTTGTCCTGGAGAAACAGGGTTAGTAAACACCAAATGTAAATGGACTTTGAAATAATTTTTAACAGAAGCTTGAATCCTGTATCACTTCCTGCACACAGTGGACATTCATACAAATGTTTGCTGCTTTTAATGTAGGTGCAACAAATTAAAGCTTTGCTTGAAGTTACTGGACACCAGTGAATACAGCATTGCATACACACTAAGGTTAACTTCAATGAGCTCAAAGCTGCATGTTTCAAATAAAGATAAAGACTGAAAGACATGTTCACATTGTCATGACGGTTCATCATTTGTACTTAAACATTTGGGTCTGATGTAAAATTAAATGCCATGTCATGCCAAAGTCATGTTGGAGAAAAGTGCTTGGATTGACTGAAAACATTTGTTGATGATAAACAAAGTGACGTGATCATCACGATTGTCAATGATCTGAACATCAGGTTAATACTCTGTCATTATTAGACACATTTTGCCATTTTGGTCACATGAAGAAAGCAGGTGTGACAACACAGTTATCAAAAGAGTCAATTAGGGAATATTGGTGATTACATCATCTGTCTGGAAAAGCTGACGCTAAAGAAAATTCAAATGGCCCCTGTAATAACTGATAGTTTTGTTTCTATATAATGATTTGTCGACAGTTTACTTCATCATGATTTTATTGTCTTTACTGTCATGAATGTAACTCTGTGTCAAATGTTTCAGTGTGTTTGTGAATGTAATATTGATCTGTTCATAACTGATAACATGGCAGGGGATCAGTCACACTATTAACGTAATGTTATATGAAACAAAAGCGTTTAACAAATCTGCTCTTCTTTCAATATTGTTTCTTATCTGTGTTCTTCATGGACATAACAAAGATTCTTACAAGTAGACAATAATTAAAATCATACACTCTATGACAGAACAGTACTGTAAATCAAACCAACAAGAGACTAAATGTTAATGATTGATTTGTGGAGCCAACAAACAAAAAGTAGAGATTTTCCAGTCACCATTCCTGTGGAAATCCCCAGTCTCATTCCCAGCATCCCTCAGAGAGTGATGCAAGTCTGTGCCTGAAAGCAGCCACTGGACTGTCGGTGCTGTCAGTGATGAGGCAACAGTGGTCCAGGTGAGTATAAATAGCAGCACATTTTGCAGACTCAACCATCAGACAGGAGAAGAGGTCAAAGGAGCTGACAAGAGTCACCAAGAGTCAAAGAATTTAACAAGTCATCCACTCAAACCCTCCAAAGATGAAGACGTTCAGTGTTGCAGTTGCAGTGGCCGTCGTGCTGACCTTCATTTGCCTTCAGCAGAGCTCTGCTGTCCCAGTCACTGAAGTAAGAACTCCACTTCAGTCATTTCATTTTCTTCTCAGTGTTTTGTTAAAATACTAAGATGTTGTTCCTAAATGCACCAAATTCATTGACAGGTGGAAGAGCTGGAGGAGCCAATGAGCCTTGAACATCTGGAGGTGCCAGTGGAAACGTGGACGGTACGTTCAGTTAACTGAATGAATGAAGTCAAATACCATGAGGTGGATGAGCAGCAGGAGAATGAACAGAGTGAGAGATGATGCTGGAGATGAACACCCTGCTCATGTCTCTTGTCTTTCACACAGATGCCGTATAGCAGCAGAATGAAGCGTCACAGCAGCCCCGCTCGCTGCAAATTTTGCTGCGGTTGCTGTCCGAACATGCACGGATGTGGTGTCTGCTGCAGGTTCTGAGGATTCTGCACCAGCCTGGAATTTCAACAACAACCACTAAATATTCATTTATGAAGCTTTTATTTATCTGATGGCAATTTTACAACTTTCAGTTGTACTTGTGGTTGTAAATATCTGAAGATGTGACTGGAATTGGTCATACTGTGGTTCATGTCACTGTATCATCCACTCTGCCAAATATCTGCTGATACAACAATTTGTTATCACAATAAACTTCAATTTCACTCAAATATCATGTGTGACCACGTTCTTTTATCATTGTTTTGGTCTTGCAATAATCTGGAGCCAGTTGTGACACTTAACTTGTCGTTGAACTGTGTCAAATGCATCTCCTGGTTTAGCATTTATATCACAAACAAACCAGAATATCAAGTTATCTCATTGATGAATTTCCACAATTGGGATATTAGTATTCTCCGTCTATTCTCTTCAGTCATTATGCTAATATCCTGAATTACATGATATTCAGTAAAGTCAGTCCATGAAAACACCACGTATACCTGTTGGTGTAGTTATTTGTTTCAATCTTGAAAAATCCTCTGGTGCACATGAGGTGACATCATTTTTCTTGCAGCAGTGATAGAAAACCTGCAGAACTTGAAGTGAAGATCAACTCAACTTGATTATTGTCTACAATGGTTTCTAGTCTCTGCACAAATGAACATTATCAACATGCTTAGCTTCAGCAAAAGGACTCAAATGTACCTACAGTGTCTGTGTGAGAGTTAATGGAAACATGTTGATGTTTTGCACCATATTTATACACATTTGTCACAAAGGATGTGATGCAGCTGAATTGTTTTGCAGCTGCATGAAATTGAGCACACGTGATTTCATCAAGGTGACCACAGAGGGTCATCATGCAGACGGTACTTTTCAATATAAAGCTGCACTTAGAGAATCTTTACAGACAGATTTATGGAAATAGAGACAGAACACTGAAACAGGATTAAAGCATATAAAGTACTGTTGCAGTTTGGTGTGTGTGTATTCTTTCCCATTCTTTTGTTGCCTCTCTCAATATCTCCTGTTCTCTCTAACCTGTCTGCTCTCACTCACTTGTCCTGGAGAAACAGGGTTAGTAAACACCAAATGTAAATGGACTTTGAAATAATTTTCAATAGACGCTTGAATCCTGTATCACTTCCTGCACACAGTGGACATTCATACTTATTTTTGCTGCTTTTAATGTAGGTGCAACAAATTAAAGCTTTGCTTGAAGTTACTGGACATCAGTGAATACAGCATTGCATACACACTAAGGTTAACTTCAATGAGCTCAAAGCTGCATGTTTCAAATAAAGATAAAGACTGAAAGACATGTTTACATTGTCATGACGGTTCATTATTTGTACTTAAACATTTGGGTCTGAAGTAAAATAAATGCCATGTGAAGACAAAGAGTCATGTTGAAGAAAAGTGCTTGGATTGACTAAAAACAACATGTGATCATCATGACTGTAGATGATGACTTTCTTCAAAGTAGTTTAATGAAGTGATGGACATCTCAACATCAGGTTCATACTCTGTCATTATAGGAGTTATTTTGTTATTTTGGTCACATGAAGAAAGCAGGTGTGACATCACAGTTATCAAAAGAGTCAATTAGGGAATATTGGTGATTACATCATCTGTCTGGAAAAGCTGACGCTGAAGAAAATTCAAATGGCCTCTGTAATAACTGATAGTTTTGTTTCTATACAATGATTTGTTGACAGTTTACTTCATCATGATTTCATTGTCTTTACTGTCATGAATGTAACTCTGTGTAAAATGTTTCAGTGTGTTTGTGAATGTAGTATTGATCTGTTCATAACTGATAACATGGCAGGGGATCAGTCACACTATTAACGTAATGTTATATGAAACCAAAAGCATTTAACAAATCTGCTCTTCTTTCAATATTGTTTCTTATCTGTGTTCTTCATGGACGTAACAGAGACTCTCAGAAGTAGAGAATAATTATAATCATACACTCTATGACAGAACAGTACTGTAAATCAAACCAGTAAGAGACTAAATGTTAGTGGTTGATTTGTGGAGCCAACAAACAAAAAGTAGAGATTTTCCAGTCACCATTGCTGAGGAATTTCCCAGTCTCATTCCCAGCATCCCTCAGAGAGTGATGCAAGCCTGTGCCTGAAAGCAGCCGCTGGACTGCAAGTGCCCTCAATGATGAGGCAACAGTGGTCCAGGTGAGTATAAATAGCAGCACATTTTGCAGACTCAACCATCAGACAGGAGAAGAAGTCAAAGGAGCTGACAAGAGTCACCAAGAGTCAAAGGATTTAACAAGTCATCCACTCAAACCCTCCAAAGATGAAGACGTTCAGTGTTGCAGTTGCAGTGGCCGTCGTGCTGACCTTCATTTGCCTTCAGCAGAGCTCTGCTGTCCCAGTCACTGAAGTAAGAACTCCACTTCAGTCATTTCATTTTCTTCTCAGTGTTTTGTTAAAATACTAAGATGTTGTTCCTAAATGCACCAAATTCATTGACAGGTGGAAGAGCTGGAGGAGCCAATGGGCCTTGAACATCTGGAGGTGCCAGTGGAAACGTGGACGGTACGTTCAGTTAGCTGAATGAATTAAGTCAAATATCATGAGGTGGATGAGCAGCAGGAGAATGAACAGAGTGAGAGATGATGCTGGAGATGAACACCCTGCTCATGTCTCTTGTCTTTCACACAGATGCCGTATAGCAGCAGAATGAAGCGTCACAGCAGCCCCGCTGGCTGTAGGTTTTGCTGCGGTTGCTGTCCGAACATGCACGGATGTGGTGTCTGCTGCAGGTTCTGAGGATTCTGCACCAGCCTGGAATTTCAACATCAACCACTAAATATTCATTTATGAAGCTTTTATTTATCTGATGGCAATTTTACAGCTTTCAGTTGTACTTGTGGTTGTAAATATCTGAAAATGTGACTGGAATTGGTCGTACTGTAGTCCATGTCACTGTATCATCCACTCTGTGCTAAATATCTGCTGATACTATAATTTATTATCACAATAAACTTAAATTTCACTCATATGTCATGTGTGACCACATTCTTTTATCATTGTTTTTGTCTTGCAATAATCTGGAGTCAAATTATATCACAAATAAGCAGAAAATCAAGGTTTGAGGGACCAGTGTGATGCACCCAGAAGCAAAGACATTGTTGTTTGTGTATGATTAAATTAAGTGGTTAAACATGTGTGATGCTCCTGCACTCAAACCTTGTCAAATTCAAGGCTGCACATAAATAATTTTGGAGCGTCTTTATAGACAGAAAGAGAAAACCTGAGAATAAGACAGAATTAAAAAGAAGCAAGTAATGGTGTAGTGTGTGTGTCCACAGATATTAACGTCCAATGCACTCATATTCTCTTCCTTTCATATCATTTGTTTTTTTGCTCCTCTTTTGTTGTGTGTGTCTCATCTTTTTCTCTCTGCTCAGCAGTAAACACCAAGCGTAAACTGTGCATTAGGTTTTGTTTTCATCAACACTTGAGCATGGTCACAGGAGTCGGGTGAGACTGGTGCTTTCATTTCCACTCCAGCGGTGCTCTTCCCAAACTACTCCATTGACAGCACAATGTTTCCATCTCAGCTATGATTTCAGCTCTATTCAAAATAAATATTATGCAGAAATAAGAATAATAACTTGACTAGAAAACACATTTTTTTTTCATAAGATAAAATAAGTCATGTAGTGATGCCCACTAGAGGAAACTCATGACCGCACATGATGTGCTAGAGTCCGTTTTGTGGAAAGATTAAGGTATTTTCTTCAAACAAAATCATATGTGTACATCTTTGATAATGAAATGATTACATCTGCAGTTGTAGAAATGCTGATTATAATGCTCTCTATGAAGCTAAAAGGGACAGTTCATCCCAAAATCAACCCGCTTACCCAAAGTGCTTTTTATCCATCTAGATCTTTTTGGTTTGAGCTGCAGAGTTGTGGAGATATCGGCTGTAAAGTCGGTGCGTTCTCTCAAACATAATGGAACCAGATGGCGTTAAAGAAATACAGTTGAAAAACTCAACAGCAATGTTTCTTGCCAGAAATCACAAGATAATCCACAAACCTTGTTGCGAGGAGTTTCATGAAGGAACTATTTTTTTTCTACCAAACTACACCCACCAACCATGTCACATGCGCAGAAGGAAGCATGCACCCACTCATAGACGAGAGGCTCGTGCTCATGACAACGTGGGATCTAAGCATAAATGGCGTCCTCAGCTGAGCTGTAACGTCAGCTGGCAGTATCAGTTGGCTGTAAACTAATCTCCACAAGCTCGCAATGTCAATCTGGGGTTAGTTGAGTTGATGCATGTTTCCTCCTGCTCAGTGATACAGTTGGGAGGTGTAGTTCGACAGACAGGAAATAGTTCCTACTTGAAACTTCTCACAACCAGGTCTGTGAGTTATCTGAAGTTACTGGGTCATGATTTCTGGCAATTTGAGCAACACAAGCCCAGTCTCATGTAGATGGATCATACTCGAGAGAAGGTAGACATCTCTCCAAAACAATCTGCATCGATTAAAAGGATGACAGGTCAGAGGAAAAAAAAATATATAATGTAATAAAAAAGGGTATTTAAAAATGGGTTGTCACAGATGCGGAGACATTCATTCTACTGTTTGTTGATTCAGATGTGATATGAAGCCACTAGCTGGAGGGACTTTTGGTAATTACACAAGACATGTGGAATGACTGAAAATTGAAGTGGCTCCTGACTTTATCAGTGTTGACTGGAACCAGAGATTACTTCATTTGTACTTTTTGTTGTTTGAATATTTTTATTTATTTTTTTTACACTATCAGATCAGTCTTATGATGTTTAAGTGAAGAGGAAAAATATGTCAATATAATCAACAGTTTGGTTTGTTTTTGTTGACAGTTCGGTTTATTACAATATCAAAGTAATTTACATCAGAATCTTTCAATAGGATTATATATGACTTTAACATACTAACAATTGGTAACAAATGCCAAGACATCAGGCTTACTATTGCAATACTGCAACAGTTAACAAAAACTTCAAGTATAGGTGCATCATGCCATTTTGCATTTTTCTGAAGGAAGATCCACTCATGTCTCTCCTAGGAAGTTTATATGGGACACATTGAAGCTCATTACTGGAGGAAAGTATGTGCTGCCAGTGATGAGGCAACAGTGGCCTAACTGAGTATAAATACCATCAGACTTGAGAAGAGGTCAAAGATCTAACAAGAGACACCAAAAAAACATTTAGTTCTAGTTGCTCTCGTTGTTTAACCCTTCACAGAACTGAGAAACTGAAACCACTCAGTCCAAAAGATAAACACATTCAGTGTTGCAGTTGCAGTGGCCATAATTCTCACCTTTGTTTGTGCTCAGGTGAGCTCTGCTGTCCCAGTCACTGAAAGTAAGAACTTGACTTAAAAGCCATTTTATGTGCTTGTTATCCACAAGCATTTTGCCAGGATGCTACATTTGAGCTATGTAAGTGTGTGTGTATTTCCTTTAAAATGCCCTGATTCCTCTCAGATGAGAAGAGGTGAATAGAATGAATGATAATGCTCTTGTCTCTTTTCTCTCACACTGATGCCATGTAACCTCGGACAGAGACGTCAGAGTGGCTCCATTTGATGCTCCGTCCTCGGCGTCTGCGGTATGTGCTGTGAGTGAGGATTGTTGTACCAGCCCGGGATTTGAGCAACTACCATTAAAATTCAATTTGTTATGGTTTTTGACTTACATATGGTCATGCTGTGGTTGCTATCCGCTTATATCAAATACGGTAACTGCAGATAGTATTGTATATTGTTAACATTCAGTTTTAATTCAATAAAATATCCTATGACCAAGATGAGTGGCCAGTGTTGTGGATGAACTATTAATTTACAATAAATAGAAGTGGTATTGCAATAAATTAGTAACACATAACTGATGATGATCAGGAAGAGTGTACAGGCTGTCTATTATGCTGTCACTTAATATCTGTTACCATGCAGGCCCAAATACAGAAATGTCAAGGAAGTAATGTCCTCCGCTGGCCTCCAACAAACAACAATAAGGCAGCTTCATTTTCCAAGGGTGGTCTGCTGTCCAAGAGCTAACCAGGGCCAGCTCAGCTCTACTGTGCCTCGCTTGTTATCCAGCACAGTGAGGGGAGGTATGGCATCTAGCCATGGTGGTATGCATGCTATTGTGTTATTTCAGCATTGCTGGATTGCACCTCGCAATTATAATGACCACAAAGGTCAAATAAACGGTCTGGTGTTAATTCAGTGCAGAAATGGGGAACACACAGACTCAGACTCGGTGATCGAGTTATGAATGGTGAAACAACATAGAGAGAGTCAATATATTGCAAGTGACAAGCAGAACAATGGCAAACCTGTGATGGCTATATGATTCCGATTTAATTATCCCCACACACAGAGACAGAGGTGCATGTGCAATGCAAAACACACACATTTGCCCACACTCACACATGCACAGACTACCAGTCTGGAGCCTGGCGGACTCCTGGTCTGATCCCACCCTCATGCAGCCTTGCAGGGGGCTGAGCGGCATGCCAGGCCCGCCTCACGCCCAGACGGATGCCCGTTCTACGCCCCCATACCAACAGAGCTGCTGCCAAACCACACAAGGAGATAGTAAATGAGAGCAGAGGGTTCTGTTCAGCTTCCTCACACACACACACACACAGACACGCACACACACCATGTGGTTTATTTTATCTGACTCATACCCACATACACACACACAAAACACAATGCAGGCAGGCAGGCAGGCAGGCAGGCAGGCAGGCAGGCAGCAATTAGGGGCCTGTTCATCAGTGAACTACAGTAAACTAGCTCTATAAATCCTCAAGCTAGTGTTTTTAAAGTGTACAAACTAAAGTGTTTGGGTGGTAAGCTGAGGCATTCACAGGATGTTGCTGTTGTTGGTCATTTGATTTGTATACACTCTCTCCATGGCATTCAAACAGAGGCAAATGACATAACCTCAGATCTTTGTTGAGACACAAATATAAGCTGAAGTGCACAACAGGTGGTTTTAGGTATCTTTTGTTTTCCTGAGATGTCAGCCACAAGACTCATGAGAAGATTGACACATGAATCCTTTTGATTTGCGGTTTCAGTAATAAAAAAGACAAAAACCACTGCATCATGATTTGTAATACTCACATATGCAATATGAGGGGTCAGTCCGGCACTTTGACATCTCATTGCACTGCAGCAATAGTTGAACCAGGTTGAACTTAATTTGCCAAATAAATGAGAGAGCTATGTTTTTGGTACACACAGGGCTATTGTCTGTCTTATTATGGCCTTAGTCAATATCAGGACACATCATCTGGAAACCAGGAATTTCTGTACTCACTTTTGTGCTAATCCAGTTGATGTTGAGATATTTTAAGAGACAAGTTAAAAATTCTTACTTGCCAGTGGTGATACAGGAAAATTAAGGCTTCACCAAAGTCTGTAGGTGTCATCCTCTGGGACCATGAATGCCTGGACTACATTTCTAGGCAATTTGTCCGTTAGCTGTCAAGATATTAGCAACAGACTAACCACCCGAACAACTGACGTTGCAATCCCTGGAGCCATGCTGCTAACATAGCTAAAAAATATGTCTTAAAAATGAGTGATGGAATTGAACTTTCTGTTTAATGTGAAAATAACAACATGTGATTGAATACACAAGATTGTTTTCCTATTTATGGTCTTTGGGACTATTTTATGGTATTTCACTTCAAAGCATATTAGTTAACTTTAACTGCTGGCAAAAATAATCTTAAAGACTAATTTCTCTACTGGGACTGATGAATTATGAGTAATACCTTTTTAAATGAATATCTAAACTGTGGAGTAGAACTTTGGAATTGCTTTCAATGAATGTTCCCCTTGATTGGATCCAGAGGGCCACATTGCATACAGTGTTGCCTGTAATATCTCATCCGACTGCAATTGTTTCAGACTCTTAACCGACAGATTAGTCATCACTTTCTACAGTTAATCACTTAAACCAGCAACAGCGGAGAGCAGAGTGTGAACCAGAGGCTCCACCGCAGGTCACACTCCACAGCAAAGGCTGGGAGCCATTCACACACACACACACACACACACACACACACACACACACACACATACAATCAAGGCTGGGAACCACTGACATGAGGTCAAGACCTCCCCTACAGCTGAGATGATTAAACACGTTTCTACAACCCACACACTGCCCAATAAAATGTGCTGTGCTGAGGATGATGACTGTGTTGTACACACTGGGAGCATCACTGGCTCCAGCCTTCTCAGAGAGCCCAGCCCTGCCAGTGAGACAGAGGTACAACACCCTGCTGCAGCGGCTCCACTTCCACCTACTCACCATACCTTGAGGGAGCAATCAACCTGGCTTCTTATTGGGAGGATAATGCCTGTTTGTACATGTGCGTATGTATGAATGAATATTCCCTCCACAGACCCTCCAAGTCGGGGCAAAGGTTGCTTCTGAACCATGGCGCTGCATAATCCGGCCTTGAATGAAGGCAGGGGGGAAGATAAACATTCCTGGACAATGAGACCCTCCTTTACCCCCTGCTGTACTCATACCCACTTTATATCTGCTTACCCACAATGCAACACTTGGCTTAAGTGAATAGCCCCCTGGAACCGATGCAGTGGCACTACAGAATAACACAGCCCCGCTCCTCGAAGCCACAAGTGTCAGCTATGGCTCGGATACAACCCTTCTGGGCCCTTACTGAACGCATTATATCCAATTCAACTGGTATTAATATACTTTAATAAGACCTGTTTTCGATTAATTCTCCCTTGAAACCAGTAGTAACACGGCTACTAGGCACATATAAAAATTGAATGAATGGAGAGGGGCTGCCAGAGAGTCAGGAGGGGGAAAATAGGAATCCTTGTGGATTTGTCCTCACCAGCTGGCTGTTGAGCCCAATATAATGGCTGTGCCCATGGCTCTCAGAGCACCATTCAGAGGAAATATTTGCCCAGCCTGTAATGTGTTTAAGGTGCACAGTATGAATCAGTTCAAGTCATAAAGCCCTTGCGTGTCATATCCTGAGAGGGGGATAGAGCTGCTTTGCCTATATTCCCCTCAGCTGAACAGGGACAATGGCTTTGTGTTGTGTTTAGATGTCAATGTAAAAGGAAAAAGCCAGACGTTTCAGAGGAACGTGGGATTAAATAAGCCAAAAAATGCTTACAGCACCCAAAGGAAATACACCGGGTAGGTATAGAAAATCTGTCTGTTCCATGTAATGGATGGTGATAAAAAGTCCCATGACCCCCACTGCACCTGCTGTTATGAAGCCTAGCTGCAGAAACACTACCACAGCAAGTGACTCATAAATATTCCACCATTTGTCGTCCAAGAATGAAAGAAAAACACAGCATGGTGATATTAATGTGCAAGGTGAGAATTAAGAACATTAATCTTTTCCACTTCCTGTGCATCAGGTGAGGCACATGTGGAGGGGCTCAGTGACTGTGATCATCATGCACTCCCAGCACAGCTCAGAGTCTTTTTACAATTTCCTGTTTGAAACGTTTCTGCAGCAAAGCAGAAAACTGTCACAGACAATTAGCTTTTATTGGAGAACATATTTATTTTTGGGATTAACTTGTAACCTAGCAACGTCAAATGAAGCCAAAATCTGCATTGAGAGTTGACTTTGGATTGCATTTTTGCAATTAGAGGCGAGTTTAGTAATAAAAGTCACCCATTAATGCCACCATTTAGTGGGCTTGTACACACCATGATGGCTAACATATGGCAGACTTGTTCAAAATATTAAGATCGGCTTGTCCTTTGACACCACTATGTTCCTACTCGTTGCTTTTTCGGCTTGTGCCAAACACCATGGCTAAACCATATGAAGATTAATGATTCCAGATTTCCCTCAGCTCGAAGGGCAAGCGATGGCTCATTATGCAGTTATTAAAAACAGCAAATTATTACAACATTTATTATCCCGGGCAATCTTATTTGCCCCACCAATGTCATGACTTCCATCTTTGCCATCTGCATTGGAACGAATGTGTCACATGTGCCACAACTGCCACAACTGCACACTCACAGTAGTCTACAGAATGTGAATGTAGAGCAGAGGTCCCTGAACCCCTCCCCTCATCCTCTCACTGTCTTGCGAGGTACTTAGAATGTATACAATAGACACATTTATGTGCCATAACAACCTGCCTTAAACACACAGATTGCTATCACTGATCTATAGACTGTAGCCCACTGGGTCATTTCCTGTTAGTGGTTTCACTTGTTGTGCCTTTGAAGCAGGCTTTAATAATAGGACCCAACAGAACTAATGAAAATGCTCTCTGTCAGATTAAAAGGGAGCTTCGGTCTCAGCGAGCTAACCACATTCAGCACAAACATTAAAACGCACGCACACACACAGAGGCATGCGTGCACACTTACACACAGTACAGAAGTGGTTTACACAGAGAGGACCATTCCTTCTGATGTGTGGATGACTGCTAACCCTCTTAACAACACTGAGAATACCATCAGTGAGCTGTTTCTCGCAGTAATAGAGAAAACAAGTCAGTGGATCGATGTCAAAGGGGAAAGGTGAGACGAAATGAAGAGAGCTATTGCTCCAAAATGTGAAATGTGATTCTTTTTCTACTCCTTTTTTTTAACATTGTAGAAGCTGCAATGTGTGCTGTAGTGGTGGTCTTGTGCTTAATGAATCCACTTCAGTGCAGTTCCTCTCCGTAAGCCTTTAGGTTTAATCCCACAGTCTGGAGCAGTGATAGTCTGGCCCAGGGGATGACATCTGTGAATCGTTCATTAACTTGTAACCAGCAGCAGATGTCTTTAAAAACAACTCGCTACATGTACGCCTTATTTCGTTCCCTGCAACAGTCACTTTTGCTTTGCTTCATTCACTGGTAGACCCTGGCTACATGGAGTTGTTTAGTGATCTCATTTTGGAGAGAATATGCAATTTTATGATAGTGAAGACTCATGTCATGTTAAGAAAAGAATATGGAATTTAGTGACACATGATGTAGTGCAATAGGGAGCACTGAAACTGACAAAATGTGATATATCTTTATTCTTCTATTTATTTTTCATTATTACTTTTTGTTTTTACTCTATTGTTTTCGAAATAAAACTTAAAGCATTTTTTGTCATAATGACCAGAATGTTTTAGCTACTGGTGATGCTACAGGTGAATGCAGTATGTGGATGATTGGCATTACATGCACTGGCTGGTGCAGTTTAATGACAAAAGTTAGCTTTAGCTATGTAGCTTGTATTATTTATTTCATGATATGTTCAGTTATGTTTTCTGTCTGATATTCTTTTGCATTTTGGGGCCTCCATACCACAATGTGAACCGGGTGGAAGTGTTAAGCTGTGAAAATGAATAACGTCCTGTGTAAAACACAGTGTGCCACTTTGAACACCTGTGAAAGATGTTCAGCCACTTAAATCTGCTGTGCATTAGGCCTCAAGATGGACATGGAGCATATAAAGAGCAGGGTATTTCGACACTGACAGCCTCCCTATGGAAATATCATGTGTGATTTCAGGGGGGTTAACCAGAGCAGGAAGACTGTGGTCTGTGTCTTCCAGGGTGATATATATGTGACACAACGTGATTCATCTGCTACTGTGCATCCATAAGCTGTCTGGCAGATTCAGCTTTTTTTTTCTTTTGGCAGAATGATTATACAGTGTGGATCTTGGCTAAATTAGCCATGACATGCATTAAAATATTTCTCTTTGCCCATATACCAGGCAAATTTAGCCTAGAGGAGACTTTTATATGTGTTTATTTGATGTTTTGAGGACCATAAAAGTGAATAAGTGGGATGTGCATCACGTAAAGAGGTGATCAAATGTGTGCGCGTGATGAAAGACAAGTGTCATGGCCAAATACATGTTGTTAGGGCATTCCAATATGATGTTGGAAATGAATTAGCCACCAAAGTCATTCACTGGATTTGTACCATTCATGAGGATGCGTCATAGTGAATTACAAACCCTTAACAGTGCCGTCATGCTGTTAAGGCTCAATCGACCATATCCAATCCTTTGGCTGGAGGTAGCACTTGTGTCATGCAGTGCAACATGATGGATTTCACAAATGTTTTTGAAATCACATAATTGTACACTGAAGTGAAACAAGGAAACGGGAGTTTCGGAGTTTAGCCACATATATTATAGCCATAGACGATAATGAAAGGCTTCATCGTACAGTCACATGAAATGTATTTTAATAAAACACAATGTACACATATGCAGTCCTATGACCATACATTTGCTGGATCCTAATTCTTAAACCTAGAATATGTCAAAGCATAGTTTATTTGTCTTTTTTTCTTCTTCTTTAAAACATTGAAATCAGTAGATGAGGTCAAATGAATGTAATACAACACTTTTTGTGACATCAGACAGAAACCTTTTCCACGTGTTAAAGATATGCACTGTTATAAGGAACTCAAAGAATATTTCTGCATATAAGAGTAACAGTATGAGGCAAAAATTCTCACTGAACAAAAAAAAGTACAAAATAGAATTAATAAATAAATCAAATATATACCATATAAATGAAATAGCTATGTGGCGGCTATGTTTATTATTTGTTTTTAATCATTTTAATCTGTAGCTTGGTATTACAACCTTTTTATCTCTAAAACATTTAGAACGGTGAATGAGTCAATACTGAAAATACAGTAATAAGCTTTCATAATTAGATAAACTATATACACATGAGTCTGTTGCCATGCTAGTCGAACAACTAAATTTCTTCTTTTTTTTTATCCACACTATACAGTTAGAGCATAAAGCGGTCTGAACGTAAACAGTTTGTGCTGAGAATAAAATACTTTGCAACTATGCATGGTAATTTCTTTAATATTACTCTCAAAAATGTACATAACATAAAGGCCACACATGGGAACACTCCGTCTCCATTCAGAGGGGAAGGTGAGGGTAGCTTTGACATAAATATAGGAACAAAAAAACAGTCTCTTTCAGTTCAAGATGCCATTTTCTTGTCCATCAGCATCATTTGCTTCAGCCAAATCTCTTTTGTCTCTTCATTTGCCATCTTTTTTTTTCATCCTCCCTGGTTCAACCCCCCCCCCATCCCCACCCCACCCCCATTTTCTACGAGCAGTTTAGCTTGCATAATCCCTCACCACCTCTTCTATCCATCTCCCTCCAGCGCTCCCACCTCCACAGTCCCTGGTTGCCCCTCCGTCTTCCATCAATGGTTAATGACATTGTTAATGACGGGAAATGAGTTCAGTAATGTCAACTGTAAAGGTCCACAAGGGGCGGGGCGGAGAGAACAGAGTGACCTGGCTGGTCACTGCAGCAGGGGGAGAAGCAGCGGGAGGCAGAGGCATGAAGCACGTGTTTAGTGTGTTGATACCGATGTCGTGCGTTAGATGTATATTTTTGTAGTGACGGACTTGTGAGTCGTGGTTGTGTCCTGGAGGGCAGGGGAGGAGGTGGGGTTGGACTAGAAGGCAGTTGGGGAGGTGGTGGGGTTCAGGATAGTCGTCGGTCAGAATATGGGTGCAGCAGCGGCTAGCAGCTTTGCGTTGGTTCTTTATTCAATGGGAAGTCCGTAGGTTTAGTCCTCACTGGCTGGTGCGGGCAGAGGCCAAGTGGTCGCTGTGCTGGTTCTGGGCCCGAAACCGCAGCCTCTGCTTGTTCTTCTTCTTTGGTTCTTTGGATCGGTGCTTCCCTGAGCCACCTGGGAATAAAGAGAGAAAAAGAGAGGAATGGTTATCCCTTTAACCAGTACCACCCACATTTGTTAAATTCTCCAAATAATGACCAGCAAAGCAGCCATCTGCACTGAAAGATTGTCTGTGTGTGGGAATCACTTTATGGCAGTTTGATTAATCGTAAATCAGTCTGAAACACATTAAAAGGTGAAACAGTAAATGCCCTGTCTTATAGAGGAGCCAGATATCAAAACTCACTTTAACCTCTATCTAGAAAATGTGTACTCCTGTTAGCTAAGTCCTTGAAGGGAGAGTGACAAGAGCTTGGATTTGAAAATTTGAAAAAGGTGTTGGAATAGAAAGAAAACCACTTGGAAAAATTTTAGATTACAACTACAAGTTTCTTAAGACTCAAAGTATGCGTTTGGTATTGATGACTTATGAGGATTCCAAAAAAGCCCTTACAGTGATCTCTTACAAGTTACGCAATGTAGGCCAATGAAATAGGTAGAATTACATAAAGAAGTGACCCTTGCATGAGGGAACATCACATATCAGGTCTTTGTTTGCTTCAACCATGAGGAGAGAGGACTGTTTCAAACAAATGTCTGCTCAGCCCAACACTTTTCACTGTCACTGCAATAGAGAGGGAGGATAAGTATGGGATGTTGCATAACTCTCTTTCCAAGTTGGAAAGGTCCCCCTGCCCAAGGTTAATATATCCCAGGTTTCACTGGGATGGGCAAGGCATCCTGCTCTCATGGAAGCTTGTGTGGTGGAGGTTCTGCACCCACGGCTCTCTGTGACAGAGAAAACTCTGGCTACCGAACCACAAGGCAACAATCTGGCTGCCAAGGCCACAAATAAGATAACGAGGTGTGTGTGCGAGATGTATGTGTGCGAGGGGGAGTGAGTGTGAGGGAATTTAAGGGAAAAGAAAATCTAATGGGGGGAAAAGTGGAGTAAGGCTTGGATGATGAGACCCTATCTGGATCCTGATCTAGAACACAAAGAAACAAGCCACGCTATGGTTCGCTGAGGGGGGAAACACAGGAGAGGGCTACAGAAAAACAAGTCCCGCTGTTTCGTTGTTGACTCTGGGTCTTATTAGTGCACTTGTTCAAGCCTTTACTCTCACGAAAAATAGGTAACGGTGTGTAAAATGTTGCATTATCTCTAATTGCCCTCTCATACGTGCTGGCATTGCGGTGGCCTTTTAAGCAGTACAAAAGACCTATTTCCCATTCTCAGGGCTATACGCTATGAGGTAGATTTGAAAATATTCACTTGTTTAAGCCGACACGCATGAGAGGGCAAGATATTGCTCTGCTAATAGGGTCTCCCAATGAAAAATACAGATGCATGCAAACATCAAACCATCTCAGAGCTATTTCCTGCAATTAATCTAATCTTGTTATTTTGAGTCACATTGCCAGTCTGAGCCATGGCTATAAAGACTCCACACACAGCTCCTAGTTAAAATCACCCTTGGAAAACAGCTTTCACATCTCTTCCATCAAAATCACATGCCCTTCAATTGAAAAATATTACCCGAGGACTTTGTACACTTGCTTAGCTGATGCCACTTTAGATTTTTTGCATGACTTACAGTATGATAATGTTTGTTAAAGTAAATCTGAAGCTGAAAGGCATTTGGCCTATAGGTTCATTTTCCTAACTGCTCTTTAAAGGGGCAATTTTCATTCAAAACAGTGTTGCTAGGTGCCTGATAAACACGGCTTTCAGTGCAATCAACTCAAGATGAATTACATTTGATGGCAATAAAGTACACGGTGCAGCATTAAACTCCCTCTGTAACGGGCATCGCCTTCATGGACCATTCCTTGGATGCAAAGCTGCATTTAAACTCAAAAAGCCTGCATTTACAGCAATTTCTTGAAACACAAATACTTATGTGAGAGTTAAGTTAAAAAGTAGTTTTCCTGGCTAGTTCAGGACTGGGCAGTAGATCTGTAATCCAAAGAGTTTTACGCTCTGTGCAACAAGGCTCAAAGCACACACACATATACACAGAAAACAGCAGGAAAGAAACACATTCAGAAGCTGCATATGCAGACTGAGCTGCTGAGGTCAAGAGGTATAAAATGCAGACAGGTTTCATAAGTTTACTTTGTGATCAAATTTTCCATAGCTGTTATTGTAATTGTAACTGTAATTGTAATTGATGAATGTAATTTTTGACAAATCAATCAATCAATATCGTTTTTTCTACTTAACTAAACGTGACAGTTGGTACATCTAGTCATGATAAAAAAAAAATAAGTAAATAAAATAACAGCTGTGCTAAAGGCACATTAGCTGCCATCTCAGCTTTTGAGTTTAGTGGAATTTATTTGATTTAAATTTTATATTATCTGATAATCTATATTGAATGCAATATAAATATGCCAGATGGACATACATTGAATCCATGAGTTAAGGAATATATCATCAAAATAGTTAAAATGGACAAGGAAGCTGAGTGAATATGGCATTTTTCACACATCCAATAAAGTATCTGTAGTATCCTTTAGGCCTTATGCAGGTTCAACAGCAGGGATTATTCTGGGGTAAAATAACTAAAAAGGCATAAATTTAAGCTGTATGTCTTTGTAGGACAGTTGTTTCCAAGGTTTTGTCCTTGTTCCTCTGTTGTGGCTTTGGTTGTAGCAAACTGATGACAGCCGTCAAGACACTGTACATTCTTCTTACAATAAAAGGAAAAAGTTATGGAAGTCTTTACAGCAGGAACCAAATACACTCAGCTGATGCTTGATGCTTTCCAGTCATCGCTTTTAAATTGCACCCTTGTAAATCACCACATTCTGGATATTGTAAGGATACTGCATGTATTCTTACTTCAGATGCACAGATAGATCCATGCTCCTGCTGCGGAGAACACTTCACCCGTCACTGTACCTTTACCCATCCTGTGAGATTAACTTTGTCAAGAAAATATTGACAAGTTCGGACTTTTATGAGCCACCCTTTTGACTGCAGCAACAGAATCCAATCCAACACAGCATTGTCACTGTATTTCAAGCCTCAGCTCAAACTCCCTCAACTAACTGATGCAACTTCATGAACTCACCTACACACCTTTTTCAGACCATATTTCATAACCCAGTCTCAATTTTGACAGCTAGAGGGCAACCAATCCCCACAAAAGCCCCTTCCCCCAGCATCTGATATTGTCCTTGTGAGATGGTCTATCATATCTACCCAAGAACTCCCATTTAGCCTTTCCTCAGGGCACAACGCGCTCTGAACACTGAGCTTTCATCATCTCATATTTACGACCGATGTAATCACTTAAGCTGATTACCAGAGTTCACAGAGGAAACAGTTTAATTTGCCTGGAAAGAAATGATTAAGTCATCTCAATTGCTTTCAAAACCAAGAACAAATTCATAAATCTTACAGCATGTAAAGATAATTTTGTCTTGGAAAGCACAGAAGGTTTCAAATCATTCTCTGTCTTTGTTTTGCCGTGTAACTGGCACAGTCAGGATCAAATCAAAGGAGCATGGCTTTATCAGAAAATTAGAATCCTTCGTTATACTTTTCTTTCCGTTCTGGCTGCATTTACTATCACTACAGCAAACCAAAATTTCACCACTGTTTAGTTTTCCTTCAGAGATACAATCTTCCTCTGCCAGCTTGACGTTTGTGTTTGAGTTTGAAATGAAAAGCTGATCAAACAAACAAACAAAAATCTCAAGAGCTAATCAAAATGTTTTGTATTTCGGAATCAGAAGCAGAGCCTGCGGTGGGATGGCTGTACAGCGCTGTCAAAAATGACCTTTGCGGAATCCTTTTATGTGTCCCCGTGTGTGCATGCACATTTGTGAATGATATACATGCCCTTTATGCCTGCGCGTCGCTGATTGTGAGCTTCTATATCACCTATGTGAGCTTGAGAAATACTTAGTGTCATTTCCAATTTTTTTCAGCTGCCAAACCAGTGAGCAAAGGAATATTAAACTCCTCTGCACGCACTGTGGTGAACGTTCTTCAATAACCTCTCAAAGCCAGCCGGGATCCACCGCTTTTTCTTTTTCTTCCCCATCTTTCTCCCTCTCCCTTTTCCCCTCTCCGTGTCCCTGTGATGCTATTTGAGGCTCTCAGCAATAATCGAGACGATGGCATGGTGAGGATCCAACTAAGAGTTAAGCGCTATTAGACGTATCATATTATTAGGCTCGCACTCCAGAATAATATCTCCTTGCGGAACGGCAATATGACTACTTGTCCAACTGATGCACTGAAAGATAATCAGTCAAATCCATATCCAGAGGGAAGGAAGCCAAAGCCAAAGCTCCCTTCATCTGTGTCAAAGCTAATATCTTTGTTTTGGAAAAGGGGACCAAACTCAAGAATATATATACGTTTACACGAGAGAAAGTCTGCAATATGTAATAGGAGTTTAGTTACAGTGTTGTCACTGAGCATGCTTTGGAAAAGTCTTTTTCTTTGCTGGCCCTGAGGCTACTGTATCTATACGTTACCCTATAATCACAGAGGCCATGACCTGCTAAAAAAGAGCAATGCACCGACTGTTGGCACAGGCCAAGTGATTTCATCCACTCACAGCTCCGACGGCAGTGCAGGAATCGAAGGCCTAATCTTATCTCCATTGCTTGCGGTTTGAGAAAAATCAATGGCTGACCTCGAGAAGGCATTAAGACATACGGTAAATGCGATCCTATACTGCTGAAAACTCTCCCCCACTCTCCTGTTACCCCATCCCTCCACTCGATGCAGACAGTCAATTAATAACTTTCATAGGACACGGGGGGGGGGGGGGGGGGCAGAAAACAGAGGGGTGGAGACCGAAAAAAAATCCAAACAATTTTGAAGAAGATTCGGCTGGACTTAAGGAAGGTAAAGCTGGAATTTTTGGCGGCTCGTCTTTTTCATAAACAGGCCAAAGCGGAGGCCATTATTTGTGAGGGAAGGAGAGAAGTACTGGCGCCAGTGAGATTTGATTTCAGTGGCAGAAATTGGATTAGCAGCCATTAAGGGCCTGCTCACACATACATTTATAATGCTGTGAAGGGGAAAGGATCTGTAGCCAGCCAGTGCTCTCTGTACTCACACACCGACAACTCCTCCGTCTGGGAAAAGGTTACGGATGCTGACACTGCCCTACACTGCTGCTGAACTTAGCTTCCAGTTGATTTATAGGTGGGACACAGTGGTATGACCTCAAGTGACCCATCGTTCATTAAGGCATAAGCCAGAGGTAGGCCAAAACATTTAGTGCTGTTGTCTGCCTGCAGTGAAACGCTATAGAAGGATGATCTGACATTTGAGGCAGAGGGGAACATGATGCAGATGAAAAGTGTAAAAAGACAGAAATTTGTAAGAAATACAGGGATGGACGAAATGAAAAAGCTATGATATTTGGGAGGAACGCTACTGGGAAATACTGCGGCAGAGACACAGACGTCACATGTAGGAAAAAAGAAATCAGCGTTTTGACAGAGAGGACAATCATTTACAAGAAGCGCATCTTGCCAACCAACTGACAAGAGGCTCTCTGCACAGCGTCACTTAGCCCTAACAAGGTTACCCTGGATCACACTCTTTCATTCACTCTTTCATTCGTTCGTTCCCTTTCCCCCATGCTCTGCTTACTATCACCACGTTGCGAGGCGAGAATGATTTAAAACATACGCATTCCGATTTAAAAAGCTAATGTTGGGATTAGGTCGGTCATTATTTTCTCATCTATGACCTGGTGGAGGATCTGCGCAGAGATTAAAAAAGCAGGTTAGCTCACCACTCAGCTCTTTGATGCTTCGTTTCACTGACAATAAGTTAAAGCGAAAACCCGACTTGGAGATTAACGTCTCTAAGCGGAGAAGTCCTGGCAAAACATGCATGACTGACACGGTGATTAATATGCCCGATGGTCAGTACAGACAGCGTGTTTTTTCCCCTCTGGAGAAGGTCAATCACACCAGCAAGAAGCAACCACAACCTGCCCAGGAAGGCTACACAACAGATGATGACCCTGCACATTAAAGGTTCTCTCCATCAGTCCACTCAGAGTCCAGAGTCATGCTCTGCTGCATTTCATAACACGGGAACTGTACCCTTGTGCCATTTGGGGTACCGCCTCCGAGCGCTCAGAGGTAGGTTATCAAGTTGAAACCTTCCATGACAGATGTTAAATTATGTCAACATCCAAAAAGCTCAAAAAGTAAGAACTGGCTTTCCAGAGCTATTTCCTGTCCTACGCCTTCACTTACAAGACTTACGCTGAGTTTGAGAAATGTTGGAAAGTTGGGAATTACTTCTTCCTACCATACTAGGAAAAAATTAAATGAAATAATCCCTTAGGTCAGATTTCCAAGGTGGAAAGTTGGGGCGCAAATTCTCAGGTTTCTGAGGTGTACTTTGATGCTGGGATGTTAACATGGCATTGAAATCCTTAGAAATACTCCTAAAGTTAGATATTCGGTATTGCTAGCTACCACAGTCGGACTGGTCATCGGGAGGGCTGGGGAAAATCATGGTGGGCCAGTCACTCTGTGGGCCAGCTGGACAACAAATCACCTGGGGCCAAATTAGCTTACATCAGAGGTGAGACCAATGCTGGACAGGCTATCTGGACCACCGGGTGCACTGTTTGACAAGGCTGATGCAATGCACAAATACATCTTTTTACATAACCCCAGACCTCACTTACATAAAAATAACCAAGGGCTGTGTGGCTGACTGGATCAGGCAAGTGAGCTGCCTGTGGTTGGGGATTACATCTGTCAGCCTGGAGAGTGAAGCAAGATGGACAAACAAAAAGAAAAAAAACATAAAGGTGATGCTGAAAAGCGGCGCAAGAAGAGGTTGAAGTCCCTTGAGGTTGAAGCAACAGAGTGTTCTAAAATAACAAATTATTCATTTGCCACCATTAACAGTTGATCACCTGAGCAGAGAGCAGAGAGCGCAGCCCATTGAGCCCAGTGATACCAGTTCAACTGTTTGTCAAGGGTTCGCGGCTGAAGAGGTAACACAAAAGACAAAGCAAGGTATTGGTTTGGTTGCCTGGCTGTTTAGCTATATCATGTGTCTTTTGTTGAAACATGTTCTTCAGCTTTTCTTAAGTCAATGCGCTCAACAACATTTTTCATGACTTTTCATGAACAGACCTATCACAGTGTGAATATATATTATATATATTAATATATAAATATATTAAACATTGAACTTTTTATATTAACATTAAACTTATTATTTAATGTTATGATACTATACTGACATACTAGTTGAGTTACTCATCCAGGTCGTGCACAGTAGAGTCAGCTACAACAAGGATGCCGGTGCTATTGTGTGAATATGTGCTCCTTCTGGTCAGCCTCCGTCATATATTTTATTAAAGTTATTATTAGAAATATTGTTCAGTAATCTTGTTTCATAGAGTGTGCTGCAGTTTGTGTGGGTGATGGTGTGTCACTGGTCGCTGGGTGGGCCAGTCTGAGTGAAAAACTCCAGGGCCACATTTCATACCCAGTCTGTCCCTGCTAGGTACACTATAAGAACATTATTAAATCTCTTTAAATATCTGTGTGGCAAACAGCATTTAGTAAAATAACTGAAAAATGTAATTACTTATTACTCATTAAAAAATTATTTACATGCTTTACTAACTAGCAATAGTAAGCCCTCATGCTAATCTTAATCACAGTGGATAAAAAGCCTAAATTAGCTCTTTTTGCTGTATTATGTATTTATTGCAGTCTGTTATCAGATGAAGCCAGACAATAACAAACAGTGCATAGCTCTACAATGAACTGTTCTATCAGTATTAGCAGTTGCATCTGTGTTAATGTTGGATTCTATTTTGAATTTGAAGCCTTTCTGCCTACAGGTGTGATGGTTGCTTGTCGGAGTCTGAGGCTCACGTTAATGTTTTTTCCCCTCGTAACTACGGTTTTAAACAACACTTAATGAACATACATGTTACCGGTGGCTTCCAAGCAGTTAGGAAGACCCAACACATTAATAAATCAAATTGCATTTCTATTTTGTGCCTCTCTTGGAGAACATTTAATCCCTTACACAATATTACTACAAAAAAGTAATCACATTACTGTAATGTGTGCTCATAAATGATTTACTGTCCAGCGCTGCTGTGTCTACTTCCTAAAATGAGTCAGTCAAATTGTACATTTTAGGTTGTACTTTTGGATGCCAGCTTGCCACCTAGCCAGCTACCAATGCCAACAATTAAAACAATGTCTGCTGCACACAGACCAGAAGTGTCCATGGTTCTTCACTGGTTTCCCGCATCACTGTACTTACACAGGCATTCACAGTCAATTTTATAACCTCTGCAACTTCAGTGACTCTGAAACTTTACAGTGTCTGTGAAACAAGTTTACAGCCACTGACTTTGAATAGACAGACAAAAGGGATTGTTAACAATTCTGATAGTCTTTCATTAGTTTTCACTGCTGGACACTTGCTTGTACTGTTAGCAGTTTCAATATACATGACAACTTCAGCACTAAGTGTCTTGACAGGGGGAAGTTAAAAAGGGCCCCACACAGGACCAGATGGTGTCTTACCAATCCATGTTAAGGTTTATTAGTTTAAAGCTGCACAAGTCAAGATTTATATGGAAAAACACACCTGCTTTTCAGCCAAAATTGAAAAATTGGCATTCAACAGGGAATAGCATCCTATCTTTGTTATAACCTTTGTTTCCCAAAATAAATTTATATTAACAGCTTCATATACACCATACACAGAAAGTGTTCCATGCACACTTCACATCAAAATGTAAATGCTGCTGCTAAACTGCAAAGAGCAGATGCCTCATCCTGAGACAATTGGACTCAGTAATAAAGGCTAGATTTCGTCATCTCTGTGGTGAAGTGGTTCAGCCATCATTTCTAGATGTCTGGTGGGGGTACCAGACAGAGAGAAGAAGAAATTAGGTCTGATGAGTAAAATCACATGACGTGACATGGTTTCTGGGCTATGACATCCCACCATCTGTTACGGTTTTCCCACTTCCACTTGAAACTGCCAGAACTTAAAGGCTTGTAGTTTAGCTTTAAAGCATCAATCTGTAGGCACACTGTCGCCCCCTTCAGCATCGAGAGGTGAGCTGAATGGAAACCTGGTGTTTATGTGAGTCAGCCAATGCAAAATGTGCCAGCTCATGAGGTATGATACTCACTCCTCATTTTTCAGTTTTGAATTAAGGCATATAACTGATCATTATCGACTTTTTTCCCACTAAATGGAACCTTGCTGTATTGCAGTGGCTTTTACACAGTCAGTGGTGTCATGAGGGTAGCGTCAGCAGCAGTGAACAGGCATCACCAGCGGCCTGCTGAGTCTGATGTGCCTTGAAACCACAGGACTCAGGGAGAAGTGAGCAGCCCCCTCTGCGGTCTGCTATCTCCAGACTGACTCATCGACACATCTGGGCCTAAGTATATGGGGCTCTCCTGCCCCACAGGCGCTTGGGTAAATGAAGGATAATTAGCTTTAGTTGACTTTAATGAATGGTTTAATGTTGTGTTTCATTTCTGATGAGAAAAATATAAAGCTCAGCACTTATCAAAGGGAGTTCCTGAAGGCTTGCCGCTGGTGTGGGTCTGTTTGTTTTTGTATTTGTTGTGTGCTTGGGGGCGAGGCAGGGTGAGCTGAAGATAGCTGCAGCATATGAGGGAGTGGTTTAAAAGGTGACCACAGAGCCAAAGATCAGGAAACCTGCTGGGATACACAGTAGCAAATTCATCATTCTAACTTGGAAATTACTACACATGTGAGCTCTGTTTGTCTTTCCTCAAAGACAGAAAAAAAGGCCAAAGCACTCCACTTTGATTTGCCATGTCCTCTATATCAAGATGAGATCACTATAAAGGCTTTGATCCATTTTATAATTCCCACAAGCTGTGATATAAAGCAGAAAGTGTCTCACAGAGTTATGATAGTCATTCATCTTAGTTTCCGATAAGTGTATTGCATTGAGCTGATGAAATCAATCAATTTCAATGGACACAAGATCTAGCATGGATTTATTTGTTCTATTCAATCTTTGATAACAACTGCTCTCAAGCCAGTCTGATATAACTGTCATCCACATTCGCATGTCTCTACAGTGATGCATCACTTGCCACTGCAGCTCTACATGGTTCATTATCTTTGCTGGGCCATTAAGAAGTAAAAGCTAATAAAAACTAGACTTGGCAGGTCAGTTTAGTGTACTTTTGCACACTCTACCTTTTCCTTTTTACAGCAAATCGGGCTTAGCATCCCTTGACTAATGGAATGAAACATACTCACATGACAGGACCTCACCCCACCAGGATTAACTGTGCACTTTTAAAAGCATCCTCATATGGATGAAGACAGGAGAAACACATCCTGCAACAGAGGTCACCTCTTTGCATCGCTATGAAACAAATATTTGGAACACTTTCTATTTATCTCTGGAGTCTGAATCTGCATTTCCAAGAGCATAATGCCAGTCTGGGCCTCAGGTAAAGGGGGGGTCAACCCCCAACGGAGGGCCCTGGCTTGGGGATTTGGCTGGCTCAGCCCCCTCCCATAAGCCTCTGAGTCTTCATGAACAATCCCTGTGCATTATAGAACACCACACCACTTTATGGAGAGGAATAAAATGGTTGTTAACACAGCCATGGGGTGGGCACGCAATAGGAAGGATGGATGATGGTTTGGATGCCAGGTACTACATGCCTACAGTCCATGGTAGGGTCTGCTTTGGTACAGCATCTCAGCACACACACTGAGAGAGAAAAATGAAAGTGTAATTGATTAAATTCTCTAAACTACTCACACACACACAAAAGCTCTGTTCATGACCAGCATGTCCACTGTGTAGTATTCCTCTACTGTGTGGAGGACAGTCCAGGATGCTATCAGAGTTTAGGGAACCATTAGCAGCTCTGTCCTGCTCTTTATTGGATCAAACCCCAGCCAAACTCATTACCTGAGATAGAGTTACATTTGCCAAACATCAGATCGCCCTAATCTTAAAAGCCTTTTCTATTGCAATGTAAAAATGAAAACACGCTGTTTAAAAATATGAACCAGTATGTACGCTAAGCTGCCAAAGGGTTATGTTAGAATGCAATAAAAGTCTGATCTCATCACCCCGATAATACTAGGACTAATTACCTCTACATGACAATACAAGAACAATGCTGTTTCTTTATTGCCATGTCTTCCACAGAGACAATCAACCTTCTAATATAATTTCTGCTATATAATTAAGCTAACTTTGGCTCCACTAGCCTGATACAGCTGGTAAAATCTGCCCACATTAGCCAGAAAAATTGACGGTTGCTTGCCAGAAAATGAGAAGCCCACTCTTGCCTACCTGCGTCTGAAATCAAGCAACCACTGTTTCCAAAATTAAGAAAAATTTCGATGGTATTACTACCACAGATATCACTGTGAGCTCCAAATGTGCTATGCGAGATTAGAAAGTTTGACAAATGTACTAACAGCAACTTAGGGGAGCAGCATGTTCTGGCTATATTAAGAAAGAACAAAGTGACCATGTGTGATCCACACAGTCGCCATCTCCACCATGCATGCATGCAACAATGTGTGCTCGTGCATGAGAGTTTTTTAGAACTTGTGTTCATGTGTGTGCACATGCTCTTCATTCTCTAATTCCACCTGGTCTGCATCCTCCTGGTCTCTGTGGGGCTGTGAGGGAGCTGGAAAGGATATAGGAGGAAATTGTCCAGCATGATTCTCTCTTTATATCTCATTTCTGCATGAGTCCCTTTATCCCCCCGTCTCTCGGCTGGGAAACCCCAGGAGGAAATCCCTCACATGTTTGGACATGGAGCACAACTGTCCCAAAACAGGACCAGACCCTAACGAGTGGGGAGCCAAGCTAAGTCAGACAGGCTTAGACACTAAAACAGAGACAGGGGCCATCAGGATCATGCCGCAATCCCCATGCAATGGCCAGTGATGAGGGAATCAAGTCTGACTGACGCTTTTTGTTTTCTTAATTGTTCAGCTAACTCTGGAAGGGCACTGTTGTTCATTCAGTCTCCTCTGATGATCCAACAGACTGCACATATTTTTTGATAAAAATAGTTACTACACAGGGGAGAAGCGGGGGGTTGTGTTTGATGTGTGCACTACTGTTGTACAAGGAGAGAGGTAAAACCAACTCAGGAAGGGCTTGATCCTCTCTAAGGCCTGTGCTGCATCAAACACTTGTCAAACACCAGACAGACAGCTGAGTGGCTCTGACAGATCTGATCACAGACAAGGGCAATAAGAGTCTCCGCTGCTCAGCTCCCCTACCCAGGCACTGCTCTCCCACTCTTGTCAATAATCCACCTTCAGCTCTCTAAAACACAAACAGAGGGTTTTGAGGCATATGGCAGACATTTTCTTGTTTTTAGCTGTGTAAGATTACAGTGCAATTTCAACGGTCATTTCAGGGTCTCACCTCGCCAAGGAGAGGTTTGTGTACTCCACAAGGCAGCAGCATCTGCCAGAGATGTTGCAGGGGAAGGAGAAAGGAATCAAATCAAAGAGAGACTTAAGCTCCCACTAATCTGAAAGAAATGTCTCAAGGTCTGCCGGGATCAGGGTCCTGAACCTTACCACCCAGTGGGAAGGAGCATTTATGTTTGAAGGCATTTCATATACCTGGAATGGGTTGAGTTTCATTACACCAAGCATTCAATCATTTCTAGAGATTTTCCTTGGAGAGCCATCATGTCATACGCTCTGACAAGGCAATATAATGGGTATTCCTCACACAACAGAAGACTCTAAATGTTGCATTTCGTCTGCATTTTGAAAATATGAATTATAGACATGGGTAAAATACATGCCAGAGCGAATTTCCCATTAGGAAGAAAAATGAAAACCTAGAAAATATAAAGTTTCAGACTCATTGTAATTATCTAATAGTACATAACTATGTAATGTGTCAACATTGTATTTCTGTAATTAAATTTATTGTTGATCTTTATGTCAACACATTGTTCAATATGTAAATTAACAAATGACATAACATATTCACAAGTTACATTCAATTCAATTTAAATGTTTTCAAATACAAGCACTTGGCTGCAACCACCATAACTGAACAAATACCAAAGATAAGTAAAGGAATGCATCTTGCGCATACACCTGTCTTAAATTACAGAAGTATGACGCTCATAGCAGCACATTTTACAGAGCAAATTCCCCTTTGACTCACTAGCCTTACATTTCTCCTCCTCTCCCACTTCGCTTTAATGCTAAGTATTGATGAATATTTTCTTGGAAAATGTGTGAATTTATTACCTGACTGCATGGCGGACAAGGGCTGGGTCAAATAAAAAAGTCTGCAGTTCACCTCAGCTCCACAGAGCATTTCAGCTTCTTTAATCAAACTGTTTTTGGTTTACAATCTGCAACTTTACTGTTTTGGTTCACTCTCACCGCTCGTATACATATCATGTTCAGGAGCATCAGGTAGTTATTTTCAGGAAAAAAAAAAATGCTAATAAACCCATTATATGCTACCTGCCAGCACCAAACAGCACAGAAAGTTAGTGACTAGCTGCTGAACACAGCATTTTAGCAGCTAAAGAGCCAGATATTTTCTGTAGGAGTTGGCGCCATATCAGCTTTATAAGGGGGATAATATGTCAATGTTGTTTTTACAGTTAGGTGCCTGTTTACTGGCTCCAGACCAGTGACTTCTCTTTCAACTCACATATAAACAGTTTATAACCGCAGACAGACTCGTCTTAGCTGGTTGGTGCTTGTGTTTTATGCAGTGAGAAAATGGGTTAAGGTCACTAACTTGTGCTAGCATCGGTCCTTTAAACTGAAATTGCTAACCTGTGACATCACCTCAGTGTTTTGTGTTGATGGGAGTGCAGTGCTCCTCAGCCTTGGTAAATTGGCGCTGGCCTCTACTTACCACTATAATAGCTGTGCTGTTTGTCTGTGTCCTCCCCTGTATTTGTCACTGTTAGCTCACACACACAGAAAAACACCCAGACGCAGAGACGCACACGCAGCCAAAGGCCGGCAGGCCTATACTTGCTGCTTTGTTGTGTCTGCATGTCTGTACACTGGGTCCACGCTCATGGACATGAGTGGGTCAGAAGCCACAGCCTCCCTCTGAATCACAAGTTGTAATTAAAAGATGTGATGTCTCTATCAAGAAGTCAGCCAATGATGGAGAAAGAGAGGACAGAGGGTGGAAAGAGGAGAGGAGAGGAGAGGAGAGGAGAGGAGAGGAGAGGAGAGGAGAGGAGAAGGACTTCTGGCGGCTGAGCCAGTGCAACTGTGCACCAGATGTTTCCAGGCTCCCCCATTCGGCTCCTCGCCTTCCTTCTTTTCTCCTCCAGCCAGACCACTGGAGAGTGCAGGCAGCGCTGCCTTGAACAATGTGCGCCACGCGAACACATCCTCCTCTGTGACATGCACGTTGTTCCTAAGACAGCACCGCACTGTGATATGTGATACATGAGTGAGAGAGTGTCATTCGAGTGTGAGACAGGAAAAGAGAATGGAAACAGGGACGAGGAAAAAAGTAGATAATGTGAGGACTTGTTCTGCCTGTGAGGTCTGTTTTATTGTTTGTCGGTGTCTATTACGTGTGTCTCATACTCTGGCTGAGTGAATGTGTGTGTCTGTAAGTGTATGTGTGTATGCATCCTCATCTGCCTGGTGCGGTGTAGATGTGGAGATGAAAGCGTTTCACGGCCCACAGGAGAGCTGGCAGCAGTGCCGGACTGGAGGTCTGGCAGACAGAGAGAGGAGGTGCGGGGATGCAGCACGATCAAACAGATCCCACCAGCTCGGGTTATCTAAATATGAGGTGAGAAAGCCTGAGACAGGGGCCCACTTCAACATAGGGTCAATCCGATATAGGCATTTGATGTTTTTTTGACTGGACTGAAGAAGAAACAGACGATATTTTGTGCCTGTATTCAATAAATTTCACCATTCCAAATATTTCCAATAAAGTACAAAATTCAGTATTTTGCTAGAAATATATTCCTGTCAGGGTTGAAGTGCATTTGGACCATCATGGCACACTCCAAATCCTTACCAATGAAATTTTTTAAAGCAGGGTGAGCAGGTTTCATTACAGCCTTTACAGATTGCCACCCCTGAAGCTGTACTGTAAAATCCTTTAACACCTCACTGTATTGATTTCTGTCATCAGCCTTCTGATATAAAATAAGGACATTTTTGCCAACTGTGGGCAGAAGTGAATCTCTTCACTTGGTCATGTCACGAGCGGACATCTGCAGTCATCAGATATTTTATTTAAAAACAAAAAGAGCCCCATACATGAGCTGAAATCTACTTCAAAGAGCTCATCACAAGCTGTTGCCATCCATCCTTGTAAAGACACAGGCCATGTCTCGACTGCTGTAAAAAAATCACAGGGTGTAACAGCATAAACTGTCCATCAAGGGAATGTTCACTGAAGGTGTGCTTTACAGCCCCGACCATGTCA
Organism: Chaetodon auriga; assembly: GCF_051107435.1. Taxonomy (NCBI): domain Eukaryota; kingdom Metazoa; phylum Chordata; class Actinopteri; order Chaetodontiformes; family Chaetodontidae; genus Chaetodon; species Chaetodon auriga. The sequence goes on from NC_135081.1 coordinate 9,256,674, forward strand.
TGAGCAATATCAGCCCATATAATGCTCAGCGGGGGGAAATAGCTCCCGTTTGTGGAGCATGAGAACTTGAAAACATTCCACTTCTGTACAGCCCCCCCCCCCCCCCCCCCCCTCCTCCTCCCTCTTCCCCCCTCCAGTTTGCTGCCACTTTGTTTGTTTGCGTACGTCTGTTTTTGATGGGGCTGTTGATGTCGGCCCATATGCCTCGTTTCCTCTGCCAGAAGATGACAACGGAAGCCTGGCAACCAATGCAGTGTTCCTCCTCTTTGACTAAGTCACGCTGAACTGTATGTGCACAGATATCCAGGTTTTCAAGATCACAAATGATTCCTTTAGGTCCGAATTTCATCAAACTGAGTAGAATGTAGTCATGGCTGTGTAAACTTTGTTGATGTCTTGGCTGCCAAAACGGCATGTATTCAATGTGTTCTACAAAGATATCTACATCTGATAGCTAGGACTTATTAGAGGAGCATTATTACCAACGCGAACTTCACAATAAAGCGAGTCAAACAAATAACAGGACTGCTGTATCTAATGTGTGTACATGAGTCTACAAAAGGCAGTTCAGTAAAACCACAACTCAACTAGGCCAAAGAGTGTGAAAAAAAGCTTCACTCACACCCCTCCTCTTTCTTCCTGCTTGGAAAAGACCAGATGACAATAATGTGGAGTATGGAGCCCCAGTGAACGCTGCTGACCCCTCCTCTTCCACCTCCCTCCTTCAATCCCTCCACCCCCTGGTCTTTGAAAGGCCTCCACATGTTTATGGCTCATGCCTGTGGTATGACGATGGATTCTCCATATAAAAGCCAGCAGGATCATGGGGTGTTTCAAATATTGCTCTCTGAAGACAGTTGCTGACAAAATGACAGCAGCCATATTTATTTTGGTCAGAGAGCAGGGGCACTTAGTGGGAAGTTAATCAGAGACCCCCCCCCACCTCCTTCTATCCCCGGCTTCCAGCATTGCCCCCCCCCCCCCAATAAGGAATGTACCCGGGGCAGAGAAGTCTCAGAGACTACTGGTAATGACTTTGTGCTCCGATGGAAGATTTAACACTGCTAAACTGCATGAGAGGCAGAAAAATAAACCCAAAAGTTTGGTTTGAGAACATCAGCATAAAGCAAGTGTTGATTGTCTGTCCAGACATGAGCTAGATGATCAATTTCCATCTGGTTAGGAGGAGATATGAAACATAAGTGCGGAGACGGGGGGATAATAATCTATGGCAGAGATTTGCAAATACGGGATAGCTGAAACATTACTTGTGTTAATTTGTGAGTGTGACCACAGTGGTGACCATAACTGCCACGGGCACTGGGATGCTGGGGACCAGGCCAAGCCAATGACAGGTTGATGTGTCCTTCCTCTTCACCCATACACTTATTCACTACAACACAGTGCAAAACTTCCAAAATACTTCCAAAATCATCATTATGTTCCTGTTTGCAATGTTTTTTCATCTTCACAAGCAGATTTTTCGGTAGCATTTAATCAAATAAATGAACGATGTTAGCTTGTGCGGTTGGTGGTCATGGTGAGGTGGTGGTTGGGGGGGGGGTTTCCCTGTCAGGCACCAAACGAGGTCCTGTGTCCGGAGCCAGGCCATCCATGCTGTCCAAAGGAGGCAGGGTACTTCTGAGGCCCTCTCACCAGCTACTGTGTCAGCCCCTATGGAGCGGCCTTATTAAATGAAGATTAAGCCGTGGCTCCCCCAGTCACAACAGGCAGCGGTGCGAGGCACACATAATCAGTATGACAGGGCGGCTGCCAATTAGAGCCCTCCTTCTGTCCTGGGAAAACTCTCCTCACTCCGCTCCCGCTGGCGGGAAGAACTGATCCAGATTGTCCGTGATATTACCCAGGCTAGAGATCGCTGTTAATCACCCATCATTCCACTGTGGCAGAAATCAGAGCGGGACTTGTCATCTGTGCAACAGCTCTCTCTTCCCAAAGTCCTGACTTCCCGCAGCGCAAACCCGGGGAACATTAATTGGAATAATGAGATAAGTACATGAAGGAACAGGAGTACAAACCTCTGTGTTCAAGTGCTTTGGGTAGACTTCAGAGTGGTGGCGCGAGCACAGCTCAATTGTTGTTTGGCTTGGACAAACTGCACCATGAGCTTTTTTGCTGAGACAAGAAGAACACGTTCGATCAATTAGCCTCAAGTTGAAAGCATGCGTCTGTTTAAAAAAAAAAGCTGGCCTAATGGTAGTAGGCTACATCTGACAAAAACACATCCAGAAATGGATGTCGTGTTTCCAAGCCAAACACAGGCCAGACTCAGATGTGATCATGCTGAGTGCGTAACTAAAATGCTCAGAAGTGAATGGCATCTTTCTCCAGAGCTTAATGCTCTTGGCTCAGTGAGTATAAACACCAAAATTGTGTGTCACATGCTCATACACATGCACGCGCATTAACTGCTTGCTCATACGCAAAGACTGCCAGAAACCGGAATTGGTTGGTGTCTCAAATGTAGTGCGTTACAGACAAGGCGGTTGAGCTTCCTCCAGAGCGGATTTGAGGCAATCACCATTGCTCTGTGCATTGGTTTACAGGAGCAGAGACTTTGGAGCAGATGGTTCACAGACGGTGAGGACCAGGAGGTCCACAGCACTGTGGATTCACCGCAGAACCAGACTTGCCTCAGACAGAACCTGGCGTAAATCCCACCAGTCAACCAAATCCTCATGGGTCTGGTGGATTCAGGGAAGACCTGGGTTCACTTCTGTCCGCTGCAGTAGATTGAAGGTGCTTGTGGGGTAAATTAAACAACTGCCTGCCTCATGTCCACTGGCCTTAAATACTGACAAAGACCTTGCAGGGCCTTTAGACGTCACGGTGTGGAGGGCTGATGAGGTAGTAAACTGAGTCTTTTTGGGTTTATCCTCTTCAACACCCCAGTCACAGAAGGTGTAACAAAGCTTTATCCAGGGTTTCAAATCGATGGCAGAAGGAATAGACTGGGCATCATGGATGCAAGCGGTAGTTATCACAGTTACAGTATAAACACAAACTGCGCACAGAAGTTATGACAGACAGTATTAGTGGTGGCTGGATCCGAGCACTCAGATGACTGATGGAATGGAGGGCTTGGCCTCAGTTGAGCCCTACAGCAGAAAGGGTTTCTCTGGTTACACACATGGGAGATCAATACTCCCACAAAGGCCTGTAGCTCTCAAAACACAGGTACATAATCCAATGGCCAAAGATAATCATTATATGTTCCTTCTTTCTTATCCTTCTTCTTTCTGCCTCTGACTGTTTTCCTTCTTTTTCTTTCCATGGGGTCAACGGGGTGACTGTGACCCTTCATGGGCTCGTAGAAACAGTCATAGAAGCATTTAGAGTGCAAATTGTACTGCATCGTTATGGAAAACCAGGTCCTAAATATGTTTCTGTTATCAGTTCCAAAAGTTGCTATGAAGCTATGAATTTTTACTGTTCCATAACTTCATATTGTAAAACTTCTGTTCTTGTCTGGGTTTACTTTGGGCTTGGCCGCCTCCTGCACTACAAATACCCATTAAACGAATCTACTTTTACCTACAAATCAAGCAAGGAGAGCTGCAGAAATGTCACTCTGGCCTGCTACCATAAAGACTTCTGTGCCGTCTGAGAATCTGAAAGCCGATTTATAAAACTGCTGGAAATTAGCCCGAGTTGCACTGGTGTGTTTGTGTTGGACTTTACTCCCTCTTAAATCTCAAATCAGGGATTACATTAAGAATGGGAGTTTCGAGAGCTTTAACATTTTAAGTTGTTTATTCAACATCTAATGTCACTGGCATGGCAGAAGCAGCTGTTGTTCAAAGATTATAGTAGAGTGGGTGGGCAAGAGAGAAAGAAAGGAAAGTACACAGATGGATTGATAGGCAACAGAAGGCAGCAGGAAAAAGAAGCAGGAGAAAGAGGAATCAAACTTGTCACACACATCTGTTTGTAAACCAGTGAATCTGATGACAGGGGTTGCTGGGAAATCTCTGTAGGGAATTCCTTAATGGCATCAATATGGAGCAGCCGGGTGCTTCAGTGTTATCACTCTCCTCACCTTTCCTCTGCTCTCCTCCCCTCAGCTCACAAGACAGAGAGAGGGGGAAACCCAGTCTGTCAATGCTGATAGCGCTGGAGCAGCTATTAATAAAGTCTCTTTATTGTTTATAGCCTGTCCAGAGCACCATCCAGAGGATAGAAGAGCATTTTACCGTCTCAAGGGTACAATGCAAACGCCTGGGGCACATGCCAGACAAGCAGCCATGAGACAAGAGTTTCTTAAGCCTTTGGAGACTGTCTAGCACATTTCCCATTAAAGTATTATTTAAAAATTATTCAGCAACTTTAAACAGCTGGGGTGAAAATGGTAAAATTTGATTTTCATCTACATTGCACGGAAGGTTTTCTAATCACTTAACATTTTCAGAAGTAATATGATTAATAGCAATGGGAGCAGTTTTTCCAAATAAATAATGGTGCAGTTGTTTAATCCGATTCCCAAAACAAACAAGCGGGTCAATTGGTTCAATATGGCTTTAGATGCTTTCAAATTGTTTTGTGAACTGTTCACTACAGCCTTCCTGCATTATCATATGCATGCAGTCAATTTCCATAATCCATTTTAACTTGAGTGCCGAAATATTCCATAGAGAATATTTCCTAAATATTCGACCACGTAGGTGGAAATCTATCAAATTCCCATTGTATTTTTTCCAAAATTGAAAATTGCTTAAAATTAGCTTGACAGTTGGATGGAAATAACGTTTGTAACAGTGTACCGCCACATATTTTGTCTGTCCAAGTGCACTTTTTTTTTCCCCTGCCATTTTCGTGAGTGTGTTATCAGAGCACTGCTGGCAAACACCGGCTGAGAACAGCAAATGAATCCCAGCAGTGCAAATGATATACGGTGTTTACACTGATCAGCAACTTGTACGGAACACATCAGACACGGTTTACACAACTCGTCATGTTTGCTGTGAAATTGCCTCTCCTTTTGACATTATCTGGGCTTTGCTTTCTCTGCTTGTGTGTGTTTTGCGCAGGGATTAGATCTTTGCCGACACAGGGAAAAGAAGATCATTCGAGTTGTCCTTGTGCGCCTCGGCTAAGCTGGGGGACAGGGATCTGTCAGTGACATCCAGTGTAATTTAAATACGTAGATATGTAGAAATGCAAGCCAGAGTGAAGAGATAAGCACTTCCATAAATAGTGTATACCTACATGCTGTTTCCTTTGTCTCCGTTTAATCCACAGCATTGTCATGGTATGCAGTTACATAATGCTATGCTTATACTAAACATTGGTGTCTGGTGTCCAGTGAGAAGAGCTGTATAAAAATGTTCAATTTTAGACTGAAGTCTTAAGTTACTTACTTAAGAAGTGATCACCGTCCGTACTGCTTACATATATATGTGTGTGTGTGTGTCTCTGTGTGTACACACAGACACACAATTATGAAATCCATACATTGAGGTTACAGTTTTTCAAAATCTGTTTAAAGAATATATTTACCATACTGCATTGCAAAGCCTGTTATTTTTATTTTTATTTGAAATTTGTATTAATTTAAATGGTCACCTGGCAAGGTATTTCATGATGAAGCCACAGTGCAGCCCTTTCTTGAACCTCCACTTCCTGATCATCTGCATTCAGAAGGTGGCCTCTCCTCCCATTGGACTACGCTTTATTACCAGTCACGGGAAGTGATTATTTTACAATGTCAGTCGGTTGAGCTCCTATGCGACGGCACTGGATCTCCTCCCTTTTAACTACAGTGACTTACATTTTTACATTGTATTTATTTGAACTGAAGAGTGTTGCATTTCACTGGTTTTTGCCAAGTGGGGATTTTTCACTGGCGGTCGAGCGGTGGGGAATGAAGAACACATGCCTAAGACTGAAATTTACCTTTATTAAATGGGCCACCGCAGCACTTCACGAGACCAGAGAGTCCTGAGATGCTCATACAGTGACACTTTTACACACAGCTGAGGCCACTGATCTTCCTCAGAGACCCAACTCAGTCATTGGATAAGGAACTGTACTGAGGTTTGTAATAGCCGCATCACCAGGGAACAGTAGCTTTAAGCAAATGGATATTGGGTGTCTGCTGTCGGTCTCAAAAGGTCTGAAGAAGAATGGTTCTGCTATGCCCTCAATATAGACTTCACAACAATTTCCCATCAGTAACTTCATGCTTGAGATAATTAACTGCAGTAACCATGCACAACAATGCCAGATTTTAATTAAAGAAGGTCATAAAGTTTCTTGGAAAAGGTCAAGCAGGCACGGGAAAGTCGTGAAGAGGTGTGTAGGGGTTGGGGAGACTTTCCCTGACAAACAGGACAGCGCCTTAGGAACTAAATGTGCCATGGAATCACAGTTTCCAACCCAGAGAGCAGCAGCTGCCTTGGTAGTACTGAAATATGAGAAACTATCAGGGTTTATTTCAAGTTTATTTACTCTTTCACCACTTCACTAAATGATCCTCCCATTCAACACTCCAGGCCAAACATGGAGAAAAATCCTCGAGGTTATAATATTTTCCTCTTTCTGTTAAACACTGTTTCTCTTTTTTTGACAGCCTGAATGATATCTGCCACTGTAATTGCTTCCTTATTTGGTGAATTAAATATTTACACTTGGCCTATCCTAATCCAAAGTTTATGAGAGATGTTAAAGTACATTAAGGGAAAAGACATTTATTTTAAAAGCACTGCTAACTGAGGCCATCACCCCCAAATGGTGTGTTTGGACCTTCTGAGAGAAATGGTTTACTTTTTGAACAAAAAAAAAAAAAAAAAAAAAATCCCTTAGCTGTATTCACACACAGAGAAATTCCAGATCTGACTTCTCATTTAATGGCCTGACATACATGCTGTGTGCACCGCAAATATCTCTCAAGCTGACAGGAGGAAACAGAGACGGCCTTTGAGGAAACCTGCAGTTCGTACTTTTAAGAATTCCACTGAGGAGAGGAAGGGAGATGGGAGAAAGTGGGGAAAAATATACCTCAGAAAAAGAGCTGGCTTGAACAAGGCCGCCATGGAAAAACACTGATATTTCATGCACGGAAACGCCATTGTGCACCTCAAAAACGCAGACGGTGAAAAAACAAGGCTGAGTGCAAGGTACCAGGGTTACATGAAACAGGTGGAACTCTGAGATGGGGAAAAAGTTTTCCTATGGGAAAAGGGGGCTGTTTTCTTTAATATTCACCAGAGTAGCGTAAAGTGAACATGGACTCGGGACTGACTGACACAATATCTCTCACACACATCAACGTATGGCTGTATTCCATCCTTACCTCTCCTGCAGTGCCTCATGGCCATTTTGCACATCCTGGACTCAGCGATGGTGGGACAGGGTATTGTGTCCTTGGGTGGTTTCTTTACAATGTGCCGTGTCCGGGTCTCCAGACCCCACTTGTAGCCACAGGTTTTGTTTCTCCTGGTGCAGGCTCCCCATTCGCTCCACTGGCCCACCTCGCATCCCTCTGCAGAAACACACAGAAATAGTGATGTGCAGTGAAACCAAGGCAGAGCGCAATTTAGAGGCAACTCAAAGACTCCAGGTCAAGCTTTAATACAGGGTGAAGGAGCTTTACTGGGGTGCCATAACCTCTGTGTGTGTGGTCCCAGTTGAACCTCTTGTTTTCTAAGTCCAAAATATGCAGGCCAACTGTGACATTATAGAATACTGTGTACAGGTAAAGAAATGCATAAAAGACAAGGTTGTTTACTCTCTTGAAACTTGATTTTTTTTTCATTTTTGTACATATCTGAGTTGTATCACATACCTCCACACTCCATGGTGTCCTCCAGTGGGGCAAAGCCCTCAGGGCACTTATCAAAGCAGCGCCCTTTGTGTAGGTAAAAACCTGACTTGCACTTGGTGCAGAAGTCTTTGCTGAAGCAAGACTCGCAGTTCTCTATCCTGCACCCTGGAGGAAGAAGGAGAAAAAGAGGAGACTCGTCAGGGTCTGTGCAGCCCTCTCATCTGGAGTTGATCGAAAGCTAAGGGGTTTGGGGAAGGGGGCTCTCGAGAGGATTATACTGTCTCTGCCGCAAAAAACGCTGTCGATGCCCTGTGAATCATTTCTCTCCAGGGCTCAAGTGTATTTCAGAAAGCTTGTTTTGCCTGACAGAGATTTTTCTTTTATCTTCCTGTTCTTGTTTAGAGTGAGCAAATCAACAGCATGAAAACACAACAGCAGAGATGGTGAGAAATCATGTCACGCTGACCTCTTTCAACAAAATGCATCTACATCTAACAGTCTGGATACAAACACTCAAGCTCACATGGTTTCAACTAATGGTGTGCTGCAACAGGAAGAACACATCCCATTAGGGCTCTGAATGATTTCCTTAATATGCTATCTTATCAAACATTGTTCCAATTTTTGCATAATTAAGGATTATTGAGAAGGTTTTCATTTATGGGTGAATGATGGCTCATGATCATAATGCTAGCCGGCTGTGTGGATACTTAAAGTTTTTGTTAAAGGCGGAAGGTGGGTTAGGAAGTGGGAGGCGTGGGGGACAACAACATTTTGTGCCACCTAGCCAAACAAATGTTGATGCATTTAGTCATCAAACACAACAGCACACTTATCCTCCCACGCCACACCCTGCCACTGCGCATGACACACAGGGCCGCGCTTGCAAAGAAGTGCACGGCGATGTGTCATCAAGCTCTTACTCTGCAAATAGCACGTCAGGCAGGGCCAAATTACAACAACCACACCAACAGGGCGACGCACAGGCCCACATGATTAGAAGGAGCCTCCCAGAGCTGTCTAATTTATGATGCTCCTCAGAGGCTCTATGTGGCCCTATTGCCCAATAGGCTTCCAGTGTCTGGGAACCACAATCTATAACCTGCAGCCACCGTGTCCTGTGGCTTGCAGGGGGCTTCCCAGGTAGGGTGTCATCTGCTCCTCTGATTGCATCTCGCACGGGCACGCAACCATGAATTAGCGTGTATGCACTTCTCGCGTAAACTTGCGTTACTGTGATTTTCCACATGTGAGAGCGACGGAGGCTGAGGACTGCTCTTTTATCTGTGACCCTTGCAGGGCCCGGGGAAGGGAAGGTTCTCACAATCACACCCCTTAATTACACCATCTCCAGCTAACCATCAGGCCTCCTCCTCGACATTCCTCCAAAACGAGGGGGTCCCTCCCCGCTTTACTTTGAACCCTAAAGTATGGCCTCTGCCCACTCACTCTGGTCTCACGCTTTCCCGACCAGTCTAAACAAACTGTGGATATACACACACACACACACACACACACACACACACACACACACACGCACAAACACACACATACCAATCAGATATGGCTGGAGATAGAGCCGCTCTGCAACGAAGCTGTACTCCACATCCTGAAAAATGTAGATACACTGACCACATATCACTGATCTTTTTGGTAATTTCCTGTGTTCTCACATTGTTTTTATCTTATAAATTCAATCATATGATATTATTTAACTTATCTAGGTATTACGTTTGCTCCTTTTATCTAATATCTCAACATGTTGTATGTCTTGGATCTCTGGAGCTACGCAGTGCTGTAGAGATTTTGGTGTGGAATGTGTGAGTCTAAGGGGGGCATAAATGCATTTTACTGATCTTTTTTTAGCTCTCTGCCTCTCATCCACTTTTTTCTGAGTAAAACTGAATCAGTCAGGCTTGGGTTTGATACAAGACAAGCCCAATACCAGGAGCAGGCTAATAAATCACCAAGCTAATTGGAAAGCACAAAGCTGTCTTTTACCCCTCACATTTCCCAGGCCTGTCATCACCTGAGAAACTTTTAGCTTTCAAACAAAAAAATAAAAGAGTAAGAGGGGGAACAAGAACATCTGGCAGTACTCTCAAGCACTGGGGTTGTTGTGCAATCCTCAGTTATTGACAGTAAATACGAGCAACACAGATGTGCAAAATATTGCATCCTTGCAGCTGCAGCAGTAGCACTTGACAAAGTTCTTGATTAAAACATCGCTGTTGGTTTCAATTTCAGACATGGTAAAGGCAATGGCTCAGATGCTTCGAAATCCTGTTTTCTAAATAGAAGATAAGCAATAATGTCACTCAGAGTCAGAGATGGAGGAGGTGGATGACACATCAATGTGGCTCCATGGGAGTTAGACTGCAGGGAGGCATAGCTGGAGGGTCAGAGGTGATCAGAGAGCGAGGTGGGTCGGAAGGGATCACCCCTCACCCTACATTCATCCTTCTGTCCAGTTATCTGGCAGAAGGCTATCTGGGACAGCAAGGGCTATCTGTGACACTGGAGAAGCTCCTACACTGATCACCAGCCGAGTTGGTGGTTAGGCAGCTTGTCCAGCAGCTCCAGAAACAGATACAGGGGAGCGGGTTCATTCTCCCTGTAGGATTAACCTCTGGACCACCTTTAAAGTCTCCATCTAGGTGCCTCAGGGAGACTAATGAGAAATAATGAGGTCATCAGATCCCATTGAAGGCCCAGTGTTCCTGAGACTTAAACGTATTATCATCATTATCTCCCAGCCTGGATCAGGCTGTGAGTTATATTATGAACACAGGAGGAAAAGCCTTATGTTTCAGCTCTGAGAGGAATTTCAAAAGCTGCCAGTGTAGTGACCGAGGTTGCACGATTTGAAGAGATCAGTACTGCACCAGCTCCACCGTTACCCGTATTGCTGTTTGCTATTGTTGATTTTGCACTTGAATTTTGTATGGTTTGCACGTCAAGTACATTTGGAGTTGAGAGATGAGTCAGTGAGCGATCTAATGGCACATGCTTGGCAGAAGCCGGTCCCTCCACTGTGGTCTGGATAAGGAACCCACTGATTTTATCACCAACACTCAAAGCCTTGTGTCAACTGCTGTTTCTCCGCAGGCTGACAGCATCATGTGTAAACACTCTATTTATTTAAATGGATATTCACTGTGTAAAGATAGGGTGCTAAATCATTTTGTGAAGATTGATGAGTCTCTCCTGTTCCAGGCAGGGTCTTTTACATTATCTGAGGTTGGGAAGTGGGTCTTCTACCGAGAGTCTCAGCCTCCTTCAGAAAGCTAACCAGACCCGATGTTGCGCAGCAGGAGTGTCCATGTCGTAAAAGGCCTGGCAGCGTGAGGGGGAAAACAAGCCCCATTTTTCCATTCTTCACCTCCAAGCTCAGTCGAACAGCTCTGACCTACTCTCTACGCCCGGGTTTGGCTGACATGGAAGCTCTGGCTTGCTCGCTGCCACCCAGCCATGTCGTGTGGAGCTGCGGATGGCAAGAGTTCATGGCAAAGGCCAGAGCTGCCATGTTCTTCCCAAGTCTCTCCATGCTGTTTTTTCCACATGGGTGCTCCCCACACACCGGTGTAGAGCTAGGTGAAGCAGAAGTGGTGTTCCTGTCAATCAGAATCTCCCAGAGAGAGAACAGAGATGACAGATGTGTCAGCGGTCCTCCCAGCTTCTTCAGTCCAAGGAACACAGTCTGTGATATACCAGGATCCGCTCCTGTATCTGCTCAGCCAGCTCCAGCATACACGCAGACAGCTCAGGCTTCAGACAGTGGTCAAGCACAGACAGCTCTTCCACTCACACTATAGCATGCACAATTACACAGTGTTTTGAGAAAAAACCCAATTCAACTCTGCCTCTGGCTGTAACGTCCTGGAAGCAGGGCTTGGTTTGGTGGGTCTATTGTATTGTCTGGCAAATCTGAAAGTGCAGTTAGTAAAGCTGTGATGATTAAATGTCCCTTGGTAAAGCTCAAAGGCCAAAAGCAACTGGTCTTTTTGTTGGTTAGACTGTGCAATGGAAATACCCACAAGCTCAGAATTAGAGCGAGAAAGAGAGCGCTTGAATGAAAGACATGGAGAGTCAGAGCAGGAGCAACAGCTGCCAACGCTGCCAACTCAAAGTTGCAAAACTCACATTAGTGCCTTTACACAGCCTTCGTACCCATTTGGCTGAGACCCATCATGTATGGCTCTTATCCATCTCCAAACCAACAAATTCCCATGATGTACTTTTACCTCAAACGATCTTGGAAAATCCAATCCAATTGCCTTCTACTTCCAGCCCTAATTTGATGCGACAAAGCAGCAACAAATAAAACAATGGGATCTGGTAAGTCTGCAGTCTGCAGTCCAAGAAATGCAATAAAAAAGAAATCACAACTGACAAAAATTACCTCTGACAGAAGAGCCTCTAGTGTCACATGACACTGGCACCGAATGAGCTGCAATATTTAAACCACACTTCCTGAATACTGGCAATCTCAGGCCTTGATCAGACTGGGTGTTGGTTGGCCGCAAAGTTTCTAGGTGTTTTAAACCTACTGCAGTGGGGTAAGGCAACTGGGTTGGTGGCTAGAGCGTATGTGTGTGTGTGTAGCAGTGGGGGGTCCATGATATGCCTAGAGGGAGTAAGTTTTGAATGTGGCCCTGCTCCTATACTAACCCTCTCAACACTCTCTGTCTGTTAAAAGACAGTTCTGACAGTCTCCTTTCAGCTCATAATTCTTTCAGCCAGAGAGCGCGTTTGTGATACAAAATGACAAAATATGCTTTGGCTTAGGAATGTATGTTAAAACCGAGGTATTGTGAAATGTGACTGAGGCGAGAGCATGACTGCACCGCATTCACACAGATTTGGCTGTAATAAAGCAGCACACTGTACGACCGTTGCTACAAATCTTCCCTGTGGAGCAGTGGGTTGACACCCACAGAAACTGGTGTGGAGCTCTTCTGGGCGGCTGATAAGAAGCCCTGTGGATAACACTGGAGTTACTGCACATGGTTTATGGCTCATATCAACTGCCCATTAGCTGCTGAAAGGAGGTCTTTCAAAGCAGGGACCCAGGAACATAATATATGGACACTCAGAAAGGTATTATGCAACAAAAAGGCATTGCAAACGAACCAGCAACAGTACATCTCAGTAATGGTAGTTAACACTGTGGCTCCCATGTCTGGGGACTCTTTGGAATCTAGCTGAAGTGTAGCTGTAAATGGGTTTCCAGTTATGTTACATTGCGGACAATATATAGTTCCCATTGTTTTTGGCTCTAATTATGGTGTTATTTTCTCTGCGTCTGGGGAAAAACCCCCAGAACAAGTGAGGCACAGTTTCTCAAGTAGTCCTGAGAAATTAGTAGGTTGTGCGGCAAGGCCGATAAATTAGGATTCTGAATTATGGTATACTGAGCTGGAAATGTTGTGACGACAGCATTAGATGGATGCTCTAAAATTAAAGCCTCTAAAACCAGCCATAAATGCAGATTTCTTTGCATATTTGCAAACTGCACAACTGAAAATGTTTTTATTGCTTAATTTTCTTTTGTACTTTGTAACAAGAAAGCAAAATATTCTATAATTTCTGTTATTATGAATGGGTACAGCCTGGAAATAATTTAAGTGGCTCTAACTTTCAACAATTACCTGTTATAACTATTGTAATATAACAATATTGGGAGATATTGAGATGCAGCTGTTGGCTAATGTTCTGTTTGAACATGATTCTGGCCTTTTGTGTTCAGTCTTTAAATGTTCCTTCTATTTGTGCCAAACGTCCAAAGACATGCAGGTCAAGTGAAGTACAAAGTCTACAATATAAGTCTATATACTCTAGTTTTCCTTTACCCAGGCAGTCCACAGAAAAATTCTTGAATGAGATAAGATCACACAGACAAACTCTGGTGTAATAATAAGCAGCTGCTCTCTAAGTGATTTCAGAGACTGTGTTTAAAAAACTCATGATAACAGAGACTTAATGCCACGTTCCAGGCCTCTTTGGAAACCAGGAGCACACGGCAGCTCTGACCAGGCTGGCGTAGAACACCTTCACTGTCATTTGTCCACTGCGCCTTTGAGCTCTTGCATACCAGCTGCCTGTGTCAACGCACAAATAACAGTCGCTGACCCGACGATTAGCTTCCAACCCAATAAAATATCCGTTTATGGAGGTCTGAAGTGAATTGTTTAGCGAAAATGACATGTGGAGCACAGCTAAGAATGAGGGTCAAATAGGAAACTGGATTAGAGAGCCATGACTGAAGCAGCGATCACATCAAAGTAGGTCTCGCTTGGAGATCTGATGCTACGTGACAATACAAGATGTTGTTCTATGAGCAGTCGGTAAGGAAAGGGATTCAGATTAACTTGCCACACATCAGGATCGGTTAAAGTCAAAATTCACCCAGCATGGGAATACAGTGGTTAGGATAGCAGGGTTTAAGTCTAAAAAAAAGACTTAACCAGAGAACAAGATGTCTTTCTGTTCTATTTTCTCTGAGTCATACAAATAGAATGAAATGGCTGTTACTGGTTAAAACTGCTGTAGACAAGTTTTTCTGAAAAACGCCTGTGATCATATTAGCATAAATGACACAAGAGAGGAAAATCTTATCACATAGATTGATCTTATTTGCTAAAATGGAACTTTGATGTTTGCTATTGACACTGAAAATCTTTTCCTTCTGTTGCAAGTAACAATTAAGAACAAAATCTTGGGTGTTTCTTCCTTCTTTCAATCCAGATCCTGTTAGATTCAATCTTTTAATACCAATAGCCTAGTCACTAATTCCATATTAATAATTATTACTTCCAAATAATTACTACTGAAGTTTTAGTTTTCTAAACCATCTAGGGGTAGCAACTACCAAAGTTGGCTAGTGCAGCTTTAACATGCTTTTCATTTTCATAATCGGCTGGAGTCGACGGATGTACTTGCATCTCGGTCGGCGGTGAATGGGTAAGCAGAACAGGGTCTTTTTCTTCCTGCGGTTGCTGCATGTTCAAGTTGTTGGGCCTTAAAGGTCCGGACACCCTCCTCTGAGGCTTCATTTTAGTGCATCTGTCAGGCGTTTGGCTCAGGGAACCAAATGAGTTCAAGTTCCTCTCAGTTTTCATATGAAACACTCAGCCAACACCTCGGGCTCCATGTAAATCTATAAAGGCTCTCTCTCTGTCTCTCTCTCGCTCACTCTCTCTGAGCATGTTAAAATAAGGTTATGAGATCAGGGTGCTACATAAGGAGGAGAGGGTGACATTTCATTAATTGGATTTTAGAGTTATTCTTTAACGAGAATCATGAGGACATTTCAATTCTCACTGTTATTGTTGGAGGGTTTTTTTAATGGTAAAACATAATTCACAGTGTGTGAAACTGAAGGTGTGGTCTGATTCAAGTTATTAAACCAAAACAATGTTTTCTCCAAAACTGTGTAGTGAAAAAACAAAAACATATCCTGCAGTTCACAAGAGTAATATGTGCAACAATGAGGTGACTATTAGCAAAACATCCAATATGATTTTTTGTGAGAGAAGACAAGATCGTGATTGTCCTCCGAAAACATACACCACTAATCTTAAGTAACAAACTTCATTGTACATACAATTGTTGGTGGAGCATCTGGACAATTCAGCTATGACTGGCTTTCTGTTCAAAGTTAAAAACCACTGTGGCTGCCAAGAAATAACACTGTCTGGTAAAAGTCTCAATCAACAAGCCTCTGCAGACTGTCGACAAAAGAAGTTAGTTTCATGCCCTAATGCTAATATACTGGATAACCATCTTTCTTTCAGATAATACTGACTGCCATGCCCAAAAGGCCTTGTTTTTCCATGTTGCTCTTCATGATGCAGATCTCTGGAGTGGGTATGGCTGAATCTTCCGTGCATCTTGACTGCATTTGCACTTGGATTTCATGCATTCAGACATCCTAGTGACAATGGGATGGTTTTTAATTCAAGTCTAAAGGGAGTGTTAAAGACAAATGAGAAACAGTGCTCATCCTAACTGAGTTCACTGTTAAATCCCGAGGGAGACAAGACTTCACTACTTAAATCCACCTGTGTGAACAGATGAGCCATTCAAATTGCAAGGTATGTGCGTCTTCTCTGGATAATTGACAATAAATCATGTGCTGTGGGAAAAGGGGATGTTGAGGGAATGTATATGTGTGTCTGGGGAAGGTGGGGTGTTGAGAAAAGGAGGGGAAAGTCAGCAGTGTGTGAGGTGGAGGGGTAGAGGTGGAGTGTGAGGGAGGATAGCTGGATTGAGCTTGAGAGGACTTACTGGAGCACATGTTGAGTTCAGGGCTGCGCATGCCGTAGTATCCGGCTGGACAGTCGTGAAGACACTCCCCGTACTGCCTCATCCTCTCCCTCCGCAAAAACAGGAAGAGTTTGGGTTGGCAGTTTACACAGCCGTTGTCCCTGGAGCACACCGAGCAGCCTTTACAGATGGGGTACGCTCCATAGCTAGCTGTAGGACAAACACAGAGGAGTAAACAACAAAGGCGATCAATAAGACGTGTCAGTATACTTCAACCAAAGTGCTTGTTGGGTGGTTGAACAGTATATGAAACCCCCTCCCCACGCACTTTTCTGACCTCAATTTACTGCTGCCCTCACCAATTTTTGTAACTTTCTTAAAATGTCAATCCAGCAAACACAGCGGATTGGTCTGCTGTGTGGAGGAGAGAAAAGCAGTTTGAATTTCTATTTCAAGTTTCATTCTTCACACAGCTACTTCTGTCCATCCCGTATGTGTATCACAGCATTTCATTGCACAATGAGATATGGTTCAGAAGTTTATTCTGTACTAGAAACAATAAAGCAGAATTATTACTGATCATTGTATCATCACTCATCTGTGAATGACCCTGACTTCACCCAAGAACAAGGACAGGGTGAACTTGAGGCAACAGACTCAACTGTGGGAGGGCTGACCAGCAGAAGACAACCCAAGTACAAGAATAAAACCAAAACAACCATAATAGATATATCAGCAGGATATTCTCTAATTCATAGTAAATATGTTCAATTCAACAATTTGTCATTCATGCAAACTCTGGCTCCCCTCTCAATGTTCGAATGCTGATTGGTTATGAATGTGAATATTGCATTAATTCTGGTCAGAGCTGGCCTCCTGAACGATTGTGTTGAGACAGCCGATGAAAGCCCCCAAAACCGCAGTGGCTCAGGCCTCGGCTCGAGTTGCCTATGGAAGACAAAGGGAGCCAGTAAAAAGACAGTCCGTTCCACAATAAGTGACTTTCAGTGTAAACTCCTTAGCGTCCCCGTTTACAGGAAAATGTCCTTGGGCGAATCCAATCTCTGCAAACTAGAGACACTTCAATTGATGTAAGCCAAGTCTTAAATATCACAAGCAGGGACCGGGTAACAGCAGTGCTCAAACTGAGCGACCTACCACAACGCTTAATAAAACACTGCGCAGCAAACCGGACAAACCCTGAGAGACAGAGCAGAGCATGCCTGCGTTACTGGCCGTGGATCTGCATATTACATTTCTCTGAACAGATTCACCCAGACGAAAGCGAGCGCTAAGTGGGCCCAGTGCAAGCATCAGTTTGTAATCATGTGAAAATCAGTCAGCGGATGTCAGGCTCATCTTTTTTCATTTCTTTTGTTGGAGTGCTGGGAGGCAGTCCTCAGAGAGGTATGCTGGCTCTGCCAAGCTACACTCATTCTCCTGAAGCCAGGGTGGATGGAAGTAAGATTAAGTGCTAATCAGAATGTGTCTCTGATGGTCTTTAGGGATGAGGCTTACAGCGACACCACATCGATCACAGCAGCGCCGGGGTGTGCGCTCCGAGCCCATTCATCACGCGCACTGGTGATAGTTCATCTCCAGTCGGCGCTCGCTCAGTAAGACATGAAGGAGAAATGAAAACGCCAAATCATGACTGGTTTCAGATCTTCTAGTTCTCAGATGGAAAACTGCGCCCAGTTTTCAAATGTCAATCAGGTGTCTGAGATATTGTTATTTCAGTTGTGCCAATGCAGGTTGTCTCTCATTTCAATACAGCTTCAGAGTCAGCTGCCTCTACTTGTTGGACGTGTGTGCTGTTTATCAAGTTTACAACTGGCTAAAGTGCAAGTGTACAGCTGTTTTTCTGACTGTCTGAGGTAGGTTTCAAATGTGCTTTACAGAAATTGCTCAAATAATCTGCAGGCATGTGTAGCTTGATATATGTTCATATTTTTCTATTTCATTAAAAATACTTGCATGCACAAATACTTTTAGCGTGCTAAAAACAGCAAATGTCATTTTTATTTAAAAAGTCATTTCAGCTGTATGAACAGTGTTACTCTTTCCCATTAGGTAACACCACAAACATAATTTCTCAAATACATCTACAGTTTCATTCTGTCAGTCCTTCTATTCAACAAAACTAAACTGTAACATTAGCCCAAACCTCATACTTAACCATATATTTCTGTTGAATATACAGTCTGAATGTGTTTACAGCGAACTGACATTCATGTTAACTTGGTCACATTCGCCCCCTCTGCCCTGGCCAAACCTGAACACAACACTGACAGAAAGGGGAAGCCAAATTGGCAAAAGTAAAGAACTGTGAGGCTGGAAAGCTTATTTCTCCAGCCCAATTTTGTGCGGGCTCAACTCTACAGTTTTTAACAGTGTGCTAACAATGCTACCCTAACTACAATAGAAAAATAAAACCAGGGCCTGTGATCATCTTGGATCACTGGTCAGTCAATCAGCAGAGGAATTATAGTCAGTGAAAGGTCTCCTCTTGACTCTGGCTCAAAAATCCTGCACACTCTTTGTTGTCAAACTTTTGTTTTGCTGGTTGCTAATTTCGCAATGCACGCTGATTGAGGATAATATAATCACACGCCGTTTGACTGCAGCAGATCCCACATCCTGGAAATAGCGCAAGATTGGAGGGATAGGAAAGGCTGTCTACGGTGGAGAGAAACTCTTTTGGTGCTGATCTTGGGAGATTAGCTTGTGTGTGTCTGTGGAAAGGTTTGGGGGTTCAGGCCACAGGTATGTCAGGAAGGAGGCCACAATTCACAGTGTCTGGAGCAGCGCTGTCCAACTCACGTCCTACACTACCGGCATAATGTCTAGTGCACTTTACATCAATCTGTTGACTGCCAGCAGGTTTCAGCCATTCTTAAAGAAAACACTCATTCATATGAATTTAGACTAGAAGAAATGTAAGAATGGCCCTTTTACAGCAGAAATGAAACTGTAAAAAAAAAAAAAAAAAGTATTTGAAAGGGGCTTGTGAGTAAAAAAAAATGTTACCTCAGCGTGCTTTAATGGCATGAAAATTGAAAACAGTTTGCCAAAGCATGTAGCAGCCATGTTTTTAAGTGGCACTAAAGAAGAGAAAATCAAAGGGAAATGGGTTAAGTGTTAGTTCTGAAGTCTCTATAGATCATTGCAGCTTAACCTAATTTGGCAGGAACATAAAGCTGTATGTTTAGTGTGCTGGGGGATGTGTTCTGAGTTATGGATGTGGTTTTTGTTTTGCATATTGTGTCTTTCCCCGTTCTCGAACTGCAGACACATTCAAACCCAGTCCATCTGAATGCTAGCAAATATACTACACGTCATGCTTTGACACATGCTCAACTGCCCTCTATGGCTTCTTCTTTCCCCACAAATCATGTAATGCCTTGGCTCTTCCAGCGTTTCTACTGTCAATCATGTTGAAACTGAAGTGACCCAGACTTGTAGAATAGACATATAGAAAAGCCACACAGAAAGTGGTCATTGTGAGATTATGGATACCAGGTTTTACCATACATGTTTTCTGAGACAGGGAGAGTGTACACGCCATTCGAAATGCCACTCCCTGCACACAATAAACTGATGGCGTTTACAGTTTCCACCACAGAAAACATATTACGTGAAACAAAACAAATCCGCAGTTCCCACTTCTGACAGCTTTCTGAAGATCCCTCTGAGCCTCAAGTACTGTATTTACAAAAGCCAGAGCCCATATGAACGTCGCTGAAGAAGCCTCTGCAAAGACCTTTTAACACAAAGACTTAATAAGTGAATCAATGTATCATGTCTACGAGGCGGAGGACTGGCATAGAGCTGCTGCTCTCGTTCATAAACCACATGAAGGACCCTTCACAAATCCTCTTCCTCACCCATCAACAATATATTGTGACAGCCAGACTGAGGATGATTTTGTGGAACAAACTGAAAAAATACATTCTGAATTTCAACAGAATCGCTTCATTCACTTGCTTTAATAGAATATTTCCATATTTTGGGAAATACTCTCATTCGCTTTCTAGCTAAGAGTTTGACTTTCTTCTGTCTGTGTGTAAATATGAAGCTACAGCCAGCAGCCTGTTAGCTTAGCTTAAAAAAAAAAAGAAAAGAAAAGAAAACAGGGGGACACAACTAGCCCCACTCCATAAAAAAAATAAACTTCATGATTTTCATTGTAGATTTTTTACAAATGATATAAAATGTGCTATTTAGTGAGCTTTAGAGGTGGTGGTAAGTGGATTTTGTTACCTTTAACAGTGACGGGCTACTTGTTTACCCCATTTCTAGTCTTTATGCTATGCTAATGAGCTTTTAGCCTCAGCAACATACTTACCATACGGATGTGTGAGTGGTATTAATCTTCTCTCCAAAGAAGTGAGTAAGTGCACTCCCACAATG
The DNA here is from genome assembly GCF_051107435.1 of Chaetodon auriga. Classification (NCBI taxonomy): domain Eukaryota; kingdom Metazoa; phylum Chordata; class Actinopteri; order Chaetodontiformes; family Chaetodontidae; genus Chaetodon; species Chaetodon auriga. Next base: position 9,277,138 of record NC_135081.1, read on the forward strand.
TCAAACTCAACAAAATCCAAGACCAATCCGTTTTCGTCATCATCATCTTTAAGACTATTTAACAACTAAAAAATTTAAATAAAAATCACAATTTAGACCATAAAATCAACAGCAGAAGGCCATGGCCTTGTGGATTTTCACTGATAAGTATCAAACATATTCAGGTGAAGTTTTGGTCTTTCATTCATGCAAAGCAGTCACACAGCTCACAGCATGAAGAATGACAGCATGTTTGGAGCGTAGAGCTTTCATTCTACTGCTGTAGGCTTGCTGGGAGGTTTGCTCTAAAGCAGCTCAAGAGCAATTAGGGCTGCAGTGAGATCCAGCAGAAACTCAAACTTTGTCTCAGGTACGTTTTTATGAGTCCAAAGCAAGCGTGACAGACTGCTCTCGGGGCTGCCAAAAACCTCTACATATACAAGGGGGTTCCACCCACAGCCAGCTAATTTCCTGCCTTCCACTCACCTACCGTTACCCATGAAATCATTCACATTGACCCATTCCAACTTTCTGCAACCCGAAACCCTAACAAGGCAAATTGCACATAATTTTTGTGTTTCTTTTAGAGCCCTGAACATTGAGAACAAGAAGACATTCTTACGTGGGGTTTTAGTGATGTGGCCTCTTGCAAGCCGACTTCGATAAAAACGTTTTAGGACTGGCGCTGCTGAAAACTGATACTTTGTAACCATTTTCAGGTCTTAAAATTTGACAATTTTATTATAATGCTAAAATAATAACATAAAGAAAATGCATTATATCATTAGACATATAGTATAACATAAATAATACTAAATCATATCTGATTTTTCATAAGACATAACAAATCCTCAAGGTTTTAGTAGCATTTCCTTATGTTTCGTGTTTTATGGACAAAATGGGATTAAGTTATGCCAAAACATTCCCATTCAATCAGATGTAGGATTTTTCTGTGGTCTGCCATATCTGAAAAAGGCTTCAAAAAGTGGTTACATGCCTCTTTCTCACCTCTCAGCTGCTCACTTCAATCACAGTCCACAGGGCAGCTTCCACAGGTACCGAGGATATTTTCTTTAAGACCAAACTCCATCCACTCATCGGCTCTTTAACCTGCTATCACTACTGAGATTTGTCCACATTAGTAGCTGATGATATTGGACACAGAGGTATATACTAGAGGCGTGTGAGATGGTTAGTCTGCTTAGATCCTCCTTCACCTTGTCACATATTGTTTTAAGTCCAGACTAAACTGAAAATGATAGCACCAATTGACTGCTGAGGCAATATCATAACGCAGCAGTGAATTCCAAACATAGCATATGGAGGACAATAGCTTATATTAAAACACAACTGTTTCTATTCTCTCAGTTCTCTTCCATTTCTCCAAGGGGCCCTGGTATGTAAATCTAATAATACAGACTGTGAATGCTTCTAACCAGCAGCTACACTGTTCATTGTTCAAAAAACACACTTACAGTACAGCCTATGTCAGAAAGTGTGGTATCATCAAGTAACACGACAAAAAAGCTATTCAATTTATTCACTGCATCTACTAACTATAAATGTCATATGGTGAAGAGGCAGTGATGGCAAACCTCAAGTTTTGGAGTTACATAGCAGCAGCAGGTCAAGAAGATTTGTGCTCTCATGTGGAAAGCATCACATTCACCAACAGAATTATACGCTTTCCTCGTGGCACTGAGACAATTATTGTTTATTGTCCACCTCCCTTGTTCCCCCTAAATGATGGTATAAGCTTACTGCTGCTCCACTTTAGAGGAAAAAGAGAAAGCTTGAGAGAGAGAGAAAGGGCAGATACGGGACAGAGCAGCACTGCAGCCACCAGCCGACGGGCGGCGGACCAAACCGTAAGAAGCAACAGCCACTTTCTGGATCTCTGTTGAAACCACCTAACTATCCAGGCTTACGCTCTGTAGCTGAAAGGCAGGAGAGCCAACAGTGTCTACCCTGGCACTCAGAGTTCACCAGCCGTGGTACCGCCTCAACATTGTTCAAGCTTGTTAAAGCTGGTACACGGAAAATGGCATGAAACTGCCGGCTTTTCAGGCCCGTGACTTATTTTTGTCATGGAACTGGAAGTTGCACTTAGCTCAAAAAACTGTGGAGAAAAAACAGAAGGGGTAAGAGGTAAGAGGGGGGTACTTCAGTCCTGTGTGCTGAAGGCACATTTCTGTTCTAATTTAGCAGAAAATATGTTGGAGTTGCCTATGACTCTTTTCCAGCTGGAGATAGTCATGTTTTAAGATGTACGTTTTTTCCCCAGTTTACTTTAACAGATCATACTGTAAGCACATGTTTATAATTTAGGACAGTCCTGCTGCTTATAATGATTTTGCAGCATGAGACTGAGCAAACGCATTTGCTGTCAGACGTATTAGCTCGGCCAGAGTGTTCCTGTGACACAGATCCACCGGGCGAGACGGGCAGCACAGCGGTGTGAACCTTCACTTGAAAGGGTGGCGGTTTATATAGTGAATGGGTAAAACAGGCAGCCGCGGTTCAAACGGGAAACTGGAAAATGGGGGCCAATTCAAAGCTTCACTTTTTAGTGCACAATAAAACAGAAGCACAAGGTAATTTACTTTGGTATAATTGTAGTTGTGATGTAGTTTTCTCACATGCAGGTGAGAAAGAAGCAACATGCAGGTGAGAAAACTACATTTGAGTCATTCGGTGACCATCGTCATCATACAAAGTGCCTCTTATTAAAGAAACAGTTCCACATTTTGGGAAATAAGCTTGTTTGCTGTCTTGCTCAGAGTTCAATGCAAAGATTGAGACTATTCTCGCCACTAAAATAGGTAAATATGTATGGAGCAGTAACTTCCTGGAGTCCCCCACTGATTGGTTGAAAACTGCTCCCAACCAAGAAATAGTCAGCAAATTGGTTTTTGCACAATTTTAAACAAAAAGTTTTAATGGCCTAATCTGCGAGAATCAGAGGTGCTGCTGGGCAGATCTTGTCAATTCAGACAGAGCCTGGTTAGCTGTTTTCCCCTGTTTCCAGACTTTATGCTAAGCTAATCTAACTAGCTGCTGGCTCCAGCTACATTCACAACTACTCTTGCCTAACAGCTGCCACCGCAGCTACAATTAGAAGTTAATGCTAAATTCTACATGACTGATTAGTACCAGTAAATACTGCTGTTACTAGCTAAAATGCTGAGCTACTGTCGAGCTATGGCAGCCAAACCCTTGAGTGTATTGAATTGAACAACAGTGAGTTTCATTGCTCATGAACTCTAATTCCAATTTGTAAGAAAAAGAATCTTTCTTCTCTTATCAGATCAATTTCTGTCATCTCATTAATGTAATCTATTTAACCAGATCAGCTGCCAAAACTGTAGCCTAGGCTTTATATCAGTGATCCAGAAAATGTAAGATGTGCAGCGTGTAATGAGAATCTCTCTGTCCTATGAGTCCTGAACCAGCAGCCAGTCAGATAGAGACACTGACAGAGAATCAATCTGGAAACACTCTAAACACCTTTCACCCATCTGTCCAGCTGAACTCATCATGGCTCTCACCCCTGCACTCTCTCCTACTCTATATGAAGACCCTTGGTTAGTTCACTTCCTTATTAACATCTTTATGATGGATTATGACTTAAATCCCATGTCCTGGGTCAAATCCCACATCTGGATCCCCTGATGTGAAAGAGACCTCATAATTCCTGTTTTAGGAAAATTAGAAATAAAAGGTGACCCAGCTGACCGAGTCACACGGTACGCGCTGCAGTCTTTTAACACTTTCGGCCGCGCTGATAGGCGCTTAAATCCTTGACCACCGCAGACATGTGACCGTCATGGAATGCTCTATGGTCACATAAGAGGAAAAAAACCAGAGAATGACCTTGATGTGGTGGTCAAGCAACAGCATCGCGTCTTCACTGTGGCTTGCGGTCTCATAAAGTGTTTTACAGCTCAGTCGGGCCTTGAAAACAACGGAATATTTGTTCGCAGTCATTGTCGACATAGCTTAAACAATGCACTGAAACAATGCAAACCTCTAATCAGGTTAAACTTTTGTTCCAGGGAAGGAAAAATCCACTCTAAAATACAATTTTAACACTTTTAAAAATAGCTGTTGGTGATGCTGCATTTATAGGCCTGCTTTAGTTTTGGTGGCGCAGTTTATGTATTAATGCCACAGCTATAAAGTGGTTACACCAAAACATAGTGTAAATTGCAACACTTCATCACATAATGCATGAAACATCACACACTGAGACGGATTTTCCTTTCACCTCGACACATGCTAAAAGACTAAAACCAAACATTTGCATGTTTTTTTTTGTCTTTTTTTTTTCTATCAGTCTGGCACTTCCTGCTGAGTGGCACAGGTCATCACTGAGCACCTGTCTTTGATTCTCCTGACAGTGATACTAGTTTCATAGGTTATGGTTGATCAGCGTAGGTGTAAAAGGACAAAAGGCACTACAGGGATTCACCAGTGTCTCATGAGGATGGATTTTATCGCTCCCTGGGCAGGCATTAGAAGACGAGCATGTGGTTTATGTTTCTTGCTAGCTCTTCCTCTCTCGCCCGTCTCTATTCTCTCATTCACTGAAAAAGGTTAATGTTCTTGTGAAACGCCCCAGTAATTTTCTACTCATCTCCACCTTCTCAGCAACACACACCATACCTACACTATGCCAATATAAAACTTGACATTTTGACATCCCTAGGATTTGTGAAGATTGGACCTGATAAATTATGGCCTCTTCGTAAATGTGCGCCAAAAACACATTGGCTTTTTGCAGCAAAACTATATGGCCTATAATAAATAGTTTTATAGCTTTTGGTCATGAGAGTCCAGAGATGGTGCACACCACATTTGGAAATGATTAGTTGAACTGTCCAGAAGATGTTTGCAAAATATAGTAAGTTTTTCAGGAAACTGGAATCATCAGAGAAATCCGGGAATTATGTGCAACTGATGGAGTTTGTGCCCTAAAGTGAAGAAAAAGAAGAAATCTGTTTTCTAGGGCAAGCAGTTTTAACTTATCTGGACTACCTTGCTGCTGTGGCTCTTAAGATTGCTTCTGAGGTTTAGGGGGGAAAAAAACAACAAGAAACCAGGTATTAAGACAAAGAACATTTGCAAAGAAACTAAGGGGGAAGTATTAATGATGCTCTATGAAATGTATCTGAAACATTTTACTTTTTTACTTAATTTCTGAATATGTGAAAGTTGTTCATCGCAGTCTGTCATTTAAGTGGTCAAAGGATCTGTCCTCTGGACAAGGATGGATGTAAAAATTGTGATTAGTCTTTGTTATATCTCATGTAAATCTGCTCAGGAGCCCAAAACACCCCATTTCTTCCCAAAGTTGCCAAGTGACAGTAACAACTAAGACACAAACTAAACGATGTAAAAGCAGTGTGAAATGAGCCCCGAAAGGAAGGAAAAAGTTTGGATCTTTGAGTATTTCAATATTTACATAGCCTTAAATTCACTCAAGCTGTGGGAGAAATGCCCCCCCATGAAAGAATAAAGGAGAAAAGAGAAAAAGGTGGGGTGGCTCCGATTAGCCCACATGTTGGTAATTTATCACACATAAACCTCACACCTAATTTTCACACCTGTAGCTCAACGTGCTGGAAGTCTAGTAATTCACTCACTCACACACACACCCACACCTCCCACACACACACACACACACACACACACACACACACACACACACACACACACACACACACACACACACTGGCAAGTGGGACCTGGCTGTGGGTTTCCCTCGGTGCGGGAGGGGTACGAGAACATCACAGGCAAGGATCAGTAAAGTTGGCGGGCATGCTTGGCATATTTGCACCCCATGTAGCATGGCTCTGTCTCTCCCACACTAACCCGTGTTCACTCTCCATTCCCCATTTGTCATCACCTTGACTAAACTCATCCCGACCTCCAGCTCGCACATCTGAAAAAAAAAAAAAAAAAAAAAAAAAGTTGGATGTGGATTTTTCATACTTGCCAGAAAGCACAACATACTGTTGCTGCAAATCCAGATGGGAGATGGGGCCTTCTCATCTTTTTGTTGAAAGGTTTCACAAAAACAGATTGTAAACTACATAAATTTAAAATGTTGTGATAAAAAACTGTGTTTTATTGTTTCCCATCACTGATTGACAGAGCTGGAAAAAGAAACCAAAACCTTCAGGAGAAGTAAAAAAAAGTTGAATGGATTAATAAATCAAAAAAAATCTGTACTACATGAAAGTATTAATGTATGTTATAGGAATTAAAACAGTAATGTCATATGTTCCTGCGGTTAAAGCCTATGTTTTCATTTTTTTTATTAGTCGAGTTAAATACTTTCAGAAAAAGTTCAACAGATTGGGAAATATTCTCGTGTCTGCCCACTAAATATGAAGCTCAAGGATGGTTAGCTTAGCTTAGCACAAAGACTGGAAGCAGGGGGGGGACAGCTAGCCTGGCTCTATCCAAGGATAATAAAATCTTTAAACCTGCACTTCTAAAGCCCCATTTCCAGTCTCTGTACTAAACAAAGCTAACATGCTGCTTTGGATTCATATTTAAGTGACATATAAGAATGGTATAATATTTCTATACTAATGTTCTGCTGGAAAGCAAATAAGCAATCTTCTTTTTTTTAATGTCGATATATTTCCTTAAAAGGACGGGTCACCTTTAAAATCCAAAACAGTTTTGTCTCCTCTTACATGCAGTGCTATTTATCCATCTGGATTGTTTTGGTGTGCAGAAGGACGTGTGCAGGTTAGTGGAGTAGATGCACACTTCCTTCTGCACAATGATACGATTGGCGGGTGTAGTTCGGAAGAAAGAAAATAGTCCCTACTGCTCACAACAAGGTCTGTGGATTATCTTGAGTAACCGGGTCATGATTTCTGGAAAGAGACATTGCTGTTGAGTTTTTCAAAGGTATTCTTTTTGGTGCTTTGAGCAACACAAGCCAAGTGCCATCTGGTTCCATTATATTCGAGACAAGGCAGACATCTCTACAGCCTTTCCAGAACTCTGAAACTCACATCAAAACAACTTAGATAGCACCACAGGTACAGGGAAAAATGTACTTGTGTTTTGGGGTGAACTGTTCCTGAAGGCATACTTCAAAATTCAAAATCTATTCTGTAAAAGTCCTGAATTACTTCCCAATACTGCTGACAATGGTGGAAACATTCAGATCCTATACTTAGTAGTAATGCCACTGTTAAATATTACTCAATTAGTCCTGCATTCAGCATGTAATTAATGGAAAAGTCATATCAGCAAACATTATAAACTATAAAAATTATAAACTATATAACTGATCATATTTTGTATGTGCAATCTTAATGTATGAAGTAACTAAAGTAGTAACTTTAACTGTTAAATGAATGAAGTCAAATGTAGTTGAGAAGAACTATAAAGCAGAAAAAGGAGATACTAGTACCTCAAAATTGTACTCAAGAACAGTATCTGAGTATATGCTGTACACATTCAAACACTGACTGCTGATTGCTACAACTCACATGATGTATCTTGCAGGATGTTAATAAAGGCTTTAACATTGGACAGAAGTAATTTGTTTTAATTTTCTTAGTTGATTGAAACAAATAGATGAACAAGGTCATTAAACAGAGCAAAAGAGTTCAACCTAAACAACAGAATGGGAAGAGGAAGTCACAGTGTTTGACTGACAGGCGATCTACAGGAAGTGCAATGCTCTTAACATAAAAGATGGAGACAAAACAATCAGAAAGGAAAGAAAAACAAGGACCAAAAAAAAGATTAGCCTGTGCTGACTAACTGACTACAGCATATGCTGGTCTCCAGTAGGCACGATGTGAGCGTCCGCTTCAAAGCTCTACCTCATTAACCCTTTAACAAGATATAACCTCACGCCCCTCCTCGCCTGCCAAAGCCAACAGGGAGATGTGAGGTGATCGCCAGGGTCAAAAGTGGAGTGCACCACAGGGGACAGATGGCAAAGACCTGGTCTCACTTTCACATATGGTGCCTGCCACAAAACAAACAAACAAAAAAAACATCAAAGCCTTATTTTTCTACCTTAAAAAAACTGGACTGGATCCAATATCTCACAGGAAAAGAAGACAACTTTCTTTGTTTTCTCATCTGACTGAGGTCTGCGTCGGAGTGAAGAAATGGCCACACCATTCATTAATTGATGATTGTGGGTTGAATATTAGAATAATACGGATGTTTTTCTACCGAGGCTGCCAACACCTAATATATTGTTCAGGTCTTGTTCAATTACTTGAGGGTTATCCCAGAAGTACAGGCACGCACGCACACACACACACACACACACACACTAAGTCTTTAGTGAGAAGTTCATCTGAGGTGGCTTGTGATATACAGTTTCTTTAGACGGGTATACTGTATCCAGATGAGAGCAGCCACCCTCTGCTCCAGCAGGTGTCTGGGTTACATCTGGCCTAATGTCCTCACACCACTACTAAACTGCACCTGAATGGCTGGCACTGCTGGGGCTTCTTAACAGGAACCGGCTTGTGTTGGCTCTAAAAGGCCAAACTCAGCCCTCAGGAGTACACATTTATTTTCTCCAGTGCCCTTTGAGAGAGAGACTTGGAATAAATGCTTTCATAAAGTATGAAGGATGAGTGGACTCCACCGGCCAAAATGGAGCACATAAAGCAAAATGAAAACGACTGTGGTGGAAAGATAATTTCCTTTCAGCAAAAGTACTGTATGTGCTTCTGGGTGTAGAAATGTAATCTGCTGCCTCGAAAAGTGAGCTTTGGAATGCAGGTGAGCTAGAATCTAAAGAAGGTGTTAGATGTTGTGATAAAAGAAACTTTTGGATGAAGAAATTAAGACTTGCATCCAAAATCTCTGGGTGGCATGAGGTCGCGTATTATTACACAGAAGCGGCAGATGCATGCAGCTGTACCTGTCTTGTGCCTACATGCCACAGTGTTTACAGCTACAAATGAGCGGCAAATTGAATTGTCATGTATTGGCTGCTGTTACGGCAATGTTTCATAGAGCTGGATGTGCCAAAGAGCTGTGCAATAACTCAACCACAGGAGCTGTCTTCTCTTAACAATCAGAAAAAAGGATCTTAGTTGCAGTCTCTCATTCTCCAAAAATAACCCTTGACCTTTGTGTTGTAGCTACTCATATGCATATATGCCCTCATGCTCGATGATGATAACCAGCCTCACACTGTCCATTACACTCCACTACTGCCCATTACTGCACCAAGGCAGTACAATCTCTACAGCCATTAGCCGGTAAACATGTAAACTACATGTGACCCTTGTCTACAGATACCTATTACTTATGACTCCTGCTGGTGACAGCTGTTTACACAGCTAAGGCCCTGCTCCTGAGATCTGGCTCCAGTCCAAATAAAATAATATCCAGTTAAGGAGAAGTCGGCCAAGATGTAATACAAGTGCATAACTGGAGATGGAAAAAGAGTAAAGGAATTCGAGAAATGTTAATGGCCTTCTTTTTCTTTTAAATCTTTATACTTTTCTGTCTAGCATTTGTCTCTACCACAGCCTTGTTTCATTGTCTGGACCCTAAAACAAGCTTAGTGAGAAACACTGATGGAGAAAGAAAAGTTAAAAACAGTCACCACAATTGATGTCCTCTTTGACAAAGCACAACATAAAAATGTGCTGCGTTAAAATCATAACACAGCTTACGATTTTCCCCCACAATTTGACTTCCACTCTCTTTTTACAGTCCGTGTGTGTGTGTGTGTGTGTCTGTGTGTGTGTGTGTGTGTGTGTGTGTGTCTGTGTCTGTGTCTGTGTGTCTGTGTGTCTGTGTGTCTGTGTGTGTCTGTGGATCTGTGTCCCAAGCCTGCGTGGCGTGCAGCCAGAGCGAAGCACCAAAAAGTACACGGGCTTAAGTCAACACAAGACAAACAACAACAGAGACCACAACCACACGACAACTGGGTCAGACATGCACTGTATTACAGTGAACAGAGCTGGACCCATTCTGTTGGATGTTGGGCTCAGTGGTGGGGAAACAACATCTTGGCTTAGGAGAGCATGTTACAACTCAGTTGCATTCAATGACAGGTGAGCAGAAAGCATCGCCCAATGTGCAGGATTAAGCCAAAGATCCTTCATCATCCTACATAAGGCTGACAAATTAAAGGAACATGAAGTGTCCTGGTAGGGTTATGAAGGGCAAAGCCTTTGATTCACTTTGTTGATACCTCACTCATTTACTCAGGTTTCTCCTTTAATTTGTCACCCATCTGTATTTCACTTCATGCAACCCAACCATGGAAGCAAACTCTAAGCTGTAATTGGATTGACAAGATGTCATATCCACCCACAAAGTCTCATTGTGAGAGGCGTCAACAAAGACGTCATTCAGTCTGGTTATACACAGACTGTGAAAATCCAACTTTCCTTCGTACATTTGCAGACCCAAACATTAAACCGCTCATATATTTTTTTTTAGGTTAATAACGGATCAACTGAGTATGTGTAATATGGAAGTTGTCGAACCCACAAAGAATTATCACTCAGCTTTGCAGTTCGATTTAGAGACATACATAAATTGTACTGTTTTTGGTTGAGTCCTGCGTATTATTCACATTACTGCCACGTGTAGACAAAGCATGTTCTTTTTTCTCCAAAATGCTCATCTAAACCCACTGTTCGCTACGTGCTCTGCACCAAAAAACAAAGTTAGAAATTAGCAAGTGTTGTTAGCAAGAAGCACTTAATGTTAGCAGCTAAAGTGCGACATCTTTCCCTTTTGGTGGAACAGAACAGCTAATGAGAGTGAACATCGGAATTTTTCATGTGGACAGAAAAACAACTCCAAACAAATGTTAATGTTGCTCCGTGTCTGTTGGATTTGTAAATGAGAAACTGTTTGCTAACAAGTCCCCCATACCAACTTAATAAGAAAATAATATGCCAATGTTGTATTTCACTTGTTTCTGCTGCCCCCAAGTGGCCAAGAAATCAGTTAATGCAGGTTTAACCATCTATAACTGGGACAATCAGTTTGTGGCAAAAAAAATGGCATTGTCATGTGTTAGCTGGTTGTGGCTTGTGGGTAAAGCTATCGGAGAGTCACAGCATTAACAATGCTTAAGGACAATAAGGACAAAAATACACCTGCATTGTTTGTCCACACTCAGTGAAGACAGGGCTGAGACAGAGCTAACGTGCTTATTGCTTGACAACTAGGATGCTAGCCAGTTAGCTCAAAAAGTTGTGTAAAGACAGACATAGGTGCTCTCTTATCACACAAGGGTAATCACACAGCTCATCAAGATGACTGACAAGGTACCTGAGACCAGGTGTGAGCTTGAACAAGCAAGACACTCCACTGTGTTTCCTGTATGTGTCCTGTAGCTTCCATTCTGTGATTGATTACATGATCTTATTGCTTTGCTCCGATGACAGTCAGATGCAGGTCTCAGTCAATCACTCCTCCACTGCTCTGTGCATCCTCCTTTCCCATCATGTTCCTCCTCTTTGCGTCCCCCACCCACCCACCCTCCCCCCTCTCCCCCCTCTCCCCCCTCTCCACAGAGGGAGTCAGAGAGACAATGAGCTCAACATCGAGGCCCAATAATGACTCCCAGCCTTGTTTCTGATTAAAAACACACCGGGTGCTTCTGCACTCCGCAGGCAGCCATGAGGCCTTACCCTCCTCACACCGCAAGGCTGAGAGCGAAGAGATAGAAGCACAAGCCAGCCCCAGCACAGCTCCATGCCCAAGAAAACAAAAAATCCAGTGTAAGCCTCACACACTGTAGCATTCAAAGCTCTTGTCCCAACTAGTCCAAGCCTAATTCCACAGGCAAGACTTCATTAATTCTTAGGACACCCGACTACCAAGAGTAACCCCAACCTCCAAAACCAGCACCCTGGCACAGATACATCAAGGGTGGTGCTAAAATATCCTGTCACATATTTGCACGTCTTTTAAACTGTGTTGGGATAATCTTTCACACCACTTCAACATCATATTACCAGAAAAAAGTGAGAACAGCTCAGGTCCTTATTTTATCAAGAACACATCTACTGAAGCATATCAATGCCACAGATTTGCTGTAACTCCACAGACAGGCAGTAGGCGACAGTGGGGGCAGCTGCACCTTTACCTTTACCTCTCCACGTCCATACTCGGGCCACCAAATTACAGGCAAGCTCCGCAGAGAGACTCTTTATTGCATCTGACCAGCTCACTTCCTTTCCATACCAAAGGCATTGCATGCTGAGCTTTATTTTGATGTGGCATGTAAGCATAATTAGAGGACCCATAAAAGCAGGGAGAGGGGAAAAAAAGGAGTCTTGTCCATCTGTCGAGTGTTAAGGGGTGGGCACGGGGGTAGCGATCAGAGCCCCGTGTCTCACTGTTGTTAGCAGTAGCCATTGGAACAGGCATTGATGCAAACAGCCTTTAGTGCCAAACTACAGTTGAAATGTGTGTTTGTTTCTGCACACAGTGTATTTTCTCAAGGGGCCTCCTTTAGTTTCAGATTTCCTGGCCTTGCAGATCGATGCAAAGTAGGTACTAGTCGGCACGCACACAGAGGAACACACTGACATGGTAAACAAGCGCAGATACAGGGGATGGCATTTTCTGGAAACATTAGAACACCCTTCCAAGGAATCTTGGATCCTTAAAACTGCATTGCTCTTCTACACATTTCAGGCAGGTGAGAAATCAAATGTATGATCAGTCAAATAGGCTCAGCTACCAAGCTGCACAGCTAAAAGTACTTTATGGGTTTAACACTTTACTTTTTTTGCCAAGAGTTTGATGAGAAGATCAATACTACTCTCACATCTCACAATATGAAGCAACTGCCAGCCGCCGAGTAGCTTAGCATAAAAACTGGAAACAGGGAAACAGCTAGCATGGCTTTGTCCAAAGAGAAACTAAATCCAGCTCCAAACACCTCTAAAGCTCAAGAACAAGCAAGTTTTTTAATCCATACAAAAAACAGCACTTCACAGTTTTACGAGGGGTTATGTGTTGGACTATTTCTTGGCTGAGACCGGAAACTTGTTGGAGTCTCCACTGGTTGCCTGGCCACTGCTCCTGGCCAGGAAACAGCAAAATGACAAACTGTCATGTTTACACTACAGTTTTTGTGAGCAATAAAGGTTAATTAGTGCACTTTAGATTTTGTTAACGACACACAGTGCCTGGCTAGCTGATTGCCTTCAGTCTTCATGATAAGTTAAGCTAACCAGCTTCTGGCTCCAGCTGCATATTCACCACACACACGAGAGTGGTATCAATCTTCCTATTTAACTCTTAATAAAAAGCAAGCATGTGCATTTCCCAAAGTGTCTAAGTTTAACTTCAAGTGTGATTTAGTTATTTTGTAAACAGCAAAGGGGAAATTGGTCACTTTTAACTATTCATTGGGGAAAAAACACAATGGATGCTTATTGTATTCACGTCATTACCTCTAAACAGCTCTTTGCTGAATTCTTTTAGAGGTGTGTATTAGTAATGTGAGAGGTAAGTAGTCTGGAAGTGCATTTCAATGTAAGCCTGAGGGGCTCCATCTCCGGCTCTGGGCAGCTCTCCTACCTGTGAAACCCTTGTATGAGTCATTTTTTCAAAAAATGCTCCTTTTGTGTTGTTGTTTTATGTGTGGCACTTCGAAATGATTCCCACATTAGATTTTTTACAGCCCAATAAACTTGAGAGAATCAGACCAAATTGGCTGGTCATATTTAGTAGCTTTATAAGGAAATGTATTAAGGTGTAATTGCTTCAGGGGAGTGTGCAATTGAGGGAACGGGCATAGGTGAGGGTTACAAAATCGCCTCCGCGCTCTAGAGGGACACTGCAGTTTTTGTCTGCTGCTCGGGAGTTTCCAATCACCATGAGGAAATATGGAGTGTATTATAAGATTTTATATAATAAGTTCATTTTATTTCACATTTCCGAAAAAATGAACTTTTACAGTGTGGTAAAATCGAGCTTGAAAATAAACCATCTGTTTGGCATTTAGCTTTGCCAGCATATGGAATCCTCTGATGACAATGATTGAGGGTGAAAGAGAAGATCCCCTCATGTATCCCCCCCCAAAAAAAAGTTAAAAAAGGAAAAGGAGGGGACAAATCTGCTCACAATAAATGTTTTTCCGCTGTGATGTGATAAATGGAAGGGTGCAGAAGTGTTACAAAACAAGCTTTGTTATCCATGTGAAATGGATCCTGCTCTTAAATGGAGCAACACCCAAAGAGTTGATAGATGAATATGAATCCCTCATCCCACCTTCCTGCCTCACTTCACTCCTTATACACAAATGCGGCATAAAGGATGGCTGCGCTGATTTAAATTCATTAGGCTTAAATTCATTTTTCATCTTGTTTTCTGTGGGAAAACAAAGGCAAAGTGAAACAGATCATCCCCACTTTGTCACGTGGTGCCTGAAAGAATCTCTCTTTGTGCCTTTCTCTCTCCAGTAGAAAGTTCATGCCACTGCATGTTTTTTCCTCTGCTGGGGTTTTCGGCAGTGTAGCATGGCATGAGCGCACTGAGGAGCCTTTCACCGGCTTCATCTGATACCGCTGTGACTCGGAGCAGGAGCTGCACTACAGGCCAGGATCGACATGCATGGGTTAGTGGGTCAAACAAGGAGCTAGTCTTTCGACAGAGTTCGGAGGCTGGGTCAGACTAATGTGATTTATCAATACAGAGCATAAGTGAATCATTGTCCTTAATGGCCATGACAATCCCCAAGACAGACTGTGGATGTGATTGGTTGAGGAGTTGGGGGTGTATGCACCGTTCTGGACTTGATGGCTTGATTAGAGCATCAGGAACATGCACCTGCAGGGTGCCCATGTATCTCCCTGTACTCTTTTACTCCCCCCCCCACACACACACACCAGTGAGCACACACACAGATTTACACTTATGGAGGCTTGGCTGATGGGGCCTGGGAGAGAAAAGACAGAGCTCTGTTCCTTGACGCCAGAGCTCCGGCTCAGGTCAAGACTCAGCTCGCTGTAATCCCTCTCAGGTGATGCTGTTCACATTCAGCCATTTCCAGCTGATCTGCTTAAATGCGCCTTCCTCATCCCCTAAAAAGCCCCCACCACTCCTCAACCAGCACCTTCGAGGACGATGAGAGGGAGGGAGGGCTGCTGCTGCTACTCCACACTGTCAGATCTCAGATCACTTTCAGCGTTTCCTTTAAGCGATCAATCCGGTGCTTCACATGAATAAAATACACAAACTCCTTCTGTTTTATGGCATAAGAAAAGTCAGGATGCAAGGCATCACATCACCTGGATTAGAGTGGCATCATGTGAGCAAGCCTTGTTAACAGACGTGCCATCTGCAGGGCTTTTTCACTTTTTCCAAAGGCAAGAGTGGCAAGGCTGGTTTAAAAGCAGCCTCTTGGAGCCTTCCCTCCCCTCCCCGTTAGGCACTTAATCAAGGTATTATATTGCGCTGAAGCACCGGGTTCCAACATTAACACTTACACCCACAGACCTGGGAGTTTGTGTGAGCTTTCAGCACACTGAGGCCTGATTTCCTCAGGCTTAGAAGGAGAGGCCACAGTGTTTGAATTGCTTATCTGCATCCAAAGAGCACTATCGTTTTTTTTACATTTATTCAGCCAAAGCTGCATTTGACTTAAAAATAATCCACATCATCTTCTTTTCTGCTGTATTATCAAGAAACTAAAACCGCAAAGTCAATTCACAAGAGTCACATACCTGAGAGTATCAAGTTTCCACACACTCTTTATGGGATTCTTTCTCGAAAGAGGTGCATATCCAGCCACAAATCATGACCATTTTCTGTATATTTTGGCATCAAAAACTCACCACACACACCCTTGCTGCTGACTACCATCAGCGGTACAAAATGTCATGCATCTCTGACCTCACTCCCTCCACCCTGCTAGGCTGCATTGGCTTCATCTAATCACTTCTGTCCTTCAAAACATCTGGGAACACTGTGAAAGTAACAGATTACACACATATGATCTGAAACATGCTGTGGCCTGCTGGGAGTTCAAATTTGGCATTTCTGGGTAGATGCAGAAGGGTTAACAGTATCACATGGCAACTTTTCACCACTCTTTACTGCTATTATCTATTCATTACCTGTTTAAACGTCTTAGGGCCCCAGTGTGTGTCTCTGTTCCTTCAGGCAGCATTGGTACTCCAGCCTGATTTTATGTAGTCAGCAGGTGGCATCATTAGCCAGAGAATAAAAATGAAAAGTAATACCCTTGTGTCTAGCTATGATATCATAGAAGGGCTCATTGGCATCACTTCCCTGCTTCTATTGGGCAGGATAGGGGGCAAGGAGGTGTAAATTTAATATGTTTTGTCATCTGTTTTACATGAAAAAAATGTATATGTACAGTTACCGCAGCCAAATGGGAGGTTGGGTCATGCCGTGCAGTGAGTGAGCAAGACAAGATCAGACCAGAAACCACAAAAAGATCCCAATCTTGACTCTACTCATACATTTCAGCAGGCACGAGTCATATGCAATGGTTGTGTTTCTCCTTGACATCCCCTAATTATAATGGCATCTCAATCCCTTACACTTCACTTGGTCATGCGGCTACATGCGCACAGAATATTAATGGCAAATTTTTTTCATTTTCAAAAATGAAAAAGACTTTTGTTAAATTATGTGTTTTGTTACGCCTAAAACAGTTGCGCCTGGGGAGCGGAGTGTGGCCAAATTGAGTTTTCGAACGTGTCTGGGTCTCAACACCCCTGAACGGTTTGGATAGCTCTCCGTGCATGCCAGAAAGGCTGTGTATAAAGCTGTCACAGGAACCTTGAGGGCTAGAAAAATATTCAAGCATTTCTGGGCCTATTGGACAATGATCTCTTACACATGCTTCTTTCAATATAACCGTGATAAATAAAGGAAGGAAGCAAATACCGAAAACTTGGCCGGCTGCCACTGCCTGCTAGAATGGCACTTTTGGCCCAAAGTGCTGTTTCCCCCAAATCTCTCTCACACACACACACACACACACACACACACACACACACAGCAATACTGTAAAACCTGTACATATTTGCATGGGATTAATCTGACAAGTGTAACATCCGTTCTGAAAGCTGGTGGTAACAATGAGTAGCTTATAGTGCTCTGCCTAAAGCTTTTTCTTGGGGTCAAATGTGTAAGTTAACCTTTTGATCTCATCCTCACCGGTTAGCCCACCCCATCATCCCCCCCCCGCTCCCTTTCTCTCTCTACTTTCCCCTCTTTCTCACAAACACCACACAGATAAAGAGGCAGCTACAGACTGTCAAGACTGGGTCTGCTGCTTGACCATTCAAAACACCCTCCAGAATTTAAGCAGTTCCAAAATAAGACTGTCCATACTAAGAAAATTACATTCTAGCTCCTATATCCTATCTCAGATCACACAGTCCTCTGAGAAAGAAACACACAAAGCAGCTGAAAAACGTGTGTGTGCCAGTACCCCGCAGTGATTGCCTGATTATTTGCAGATGGGCAGTGGAGGGCTTGCAGAGTGTGGAGGTTCCCCATGGCACGCAGCGCATATGATTAGATCTGTGATTGCCTTACAATTTACAAGACCCCCTCTCCCCTGACTTCAAGTGACTTTTTCTGCTGTGCTATTACACTGTGCGGACTGTTTAGCGCTGCCCAAAAGTCCGCTACATGGCCCCTGTGCGCCTTTCTGACCAAGTCTCCTCTCGTGGCCAACCTGAAGATCTTGGTGATGTGTTATGTCACAGTTTCTGAGGAGGGCACGCCGGGGGCCACTTTCCTAATCCCACTGTCTCCCCATTCATTCAGAGTATAGAGCAGTATTTACAAAGGGGCTGATCCCCTCTTCAACCCCTGCGCCTCCGCTGAGTGACTGTTATGCGGGTTTCCAACCAACTGTTCAAAGTGGTTATGAGATCAATTAAAACCAGCTTAAGGGGCTGGAGTGGAGATGTGCAATTCATAAGTCAGGGGAAGGGGATTCCGTATCTATTCATTGAATAACTCCCACAATATGACCCTCTCCCCTTCTATAAGCCGCCAGCTCTCTATAGACCGATCCGCACCAGTAGCTTTTTTAGCAGTTTCACATGTAAATAATATAGGGGACCCTTTGTTGAAGCTACAACGTCGGGAAGTAGCGTTAATAGCCCGTCTGACAGCGTGGTTTAAATACGATTAGCCAATCCACTGATGCAACATGTTTTAACATTAATTTTGGGCATGCCACACGCGTGGCCAATTTTGCGCACATTTTACGCATTAGCTACCAGCTCTGAAATCGTTACATAATATTGGAAATCTTCTTTCAAGAGGTTAATAAGTTACATCAGATGCTGCAAGACTGAACTGTGGCTTAGATTCCAAGTTAATGTCATCGTGAATTTCTGTAACATTCCTGAATTACAATGTTTGTTGGATCGGCAGCTCTCACCTGTGCCTTAAAAAAAACCAAACAGAGGTAGTAATCAACATTTCATATCATATCTTTCTGACTTCTCGCCTGCTCGCTGCAAACTGTACTCTATGGGAACCTACAGACGATGTATAGCCTACACACTAGTGAGAAGGAGACGGACTGAATGCGTGAGTAACCTTGTCAAGGATCGTTGCCTCCCGTGACCCTCGCAAACTCTTAAACCATCTGTTAAAGTCTTCCCCTGGATGCTGCTCTAAGTCCTGTAGGCTACAACCCCGTGTTACCTCTTTTGTTTCTCCTCCAGCGGTGCGACGGCGCCTGACAGTTGCTGTACTCCATACAGTTCAATACGATCAGGGCAAATGAGAAGAGTCGAAACTGCATCTGGACGGCGATCTGTTGTTCGGACTCCAGCAAAAACGTGCCAGCAGGGCTCGGGATGAATTCTCTGACTTTGTAATGTCCTCCTCCAGTTTCTTTAGTCGATCCTCAAATGTGTCAAACATCAGACGAGATGCGACATGTTATCACGTCGCCGATAGGGATCATTTTATGAAGCGCGATGATCCTCCAGTCACTTAAAGTGTTCGTTTTGGTGCGCTGCGGGGAGAATGAGAAAGGATGTTACTGTGATAACAGTGTAATGAAATCAACACCTTTCTAAACAATGATGCGTGAGGTTGATACAGTGGGGATTAAAAACAAAAAAAATGAATAGCTCTTCTGTGTGTTAATGTGCTGGAACAGTCACAGATGCAAAGGCAATGCGTACTACTCAAACGCCCCTTCCAAAAATAAGCGCAACCGTGCGTAATAGTCGCCAGGACGCTCCGTGAAATAACGTGTCGGTGTATACCTTGCACCAGATGGAGTGTAATTCCGCTCCGGTCCACTTTTAAGTTCCCTCTGAGTGCAAGTGCGGCTCGGGAACATGCAGCATCCCTCTTTGTGTGAGAAACTTGCGTCTCCAGAACAGAACAGAGGTCCGAGGAGGAAAAAGGTGGTCGCGGTGAAGGGGGGATTTCCTTTCCTCCTCTCTGTAAAAGCTTAGATTCCGTTTACCTGCGTCTCCTCACTCGAGCCTGTCCCGTCCGCGTCCTGCAACGTAGCAGAAACAAACACACACATGTGTTGCTTTCTTTTAAGTGGAAAACGAGCCGGTGAGTGAGTCTGCGTTTTACGCGCTGCTGAGGTTGAGCGGTAACTGACTCCCAACTGGTCCTGATGCTTGCTGCCTTTTTCCTCATATAGCGCCGTGCCGCTGTCACGTGTGGAGATTTCTAGTTTTGTGTTTCTTCTTATTGAAGATGTTGAAGATGACATTTGGTGGAGTCTCCCCCCTCCTCAGCGCCCCCCACCCCCCGCGCACTCACACACACTGGCCGGTACGAGGTTGCCTCTGGGTCCTAGTGTGCGTAAAAAGCTGGAAACATCCCACAGACAAAAAGTTAGTGTAGTCTGTTTAGGAGATATGGTCTGCAGCGGGCAGTAGCGATTAACTTATACTATTTCACCATCCGTGATATTCCTCTAGTATTCCAATGGGGAACCCGATTCCTTACAACACTACGCAGATACACTACTTTTCCCCTCATGGATGTCTTCATATGGGTTTCAAATTAAACTTTAGTGACCCCTCTCAACTGGAGATCAAAAATGAACTGAACCATTGCGACACAGTCAATCGATCTCGGTTCAATTATCTTCCGCTGACGATAGCCCTATCGAATAATTAGAGGTTCGCCAAAAAAAGCAATTATCTGCGTAATGTGCGTAATGAGGTGGGCCCGCAAGTCAACCATCTCGTCACGCCTCCTTTATTGCGCACCCGGGACTACGACCCCCCCTTTCCCTCCTCCTCTGAAATTAATGATAATCTCTGGGAAAGCTGTAATTGTGGAACACAAATAAATCACTGAATAAATTCAGGGTTTTCCTGGCCCGGGCCTTTCACACTGACCCGTGCGACCTCATCAACGGAGACACGTGAGATGGTCAATGGCCGCAGGGATTCTCCTACGGGAAGAACCAGCTTACCCTCTAAGAAGACATATGAGGGGCTGGCAAGCACCCACTCCTCGCTGACATTCAAACGCTGGCTGCTCGTCAGCTACAAATCAAAGAGGACATGTGACAGCAGCGTAAGGGAAGTTGGTGACAGAGAGTCCTGGAGAAAGAGTCAGAGTGTAGTGATGTGCACATGTGAGCAACTGAAGAAATGCTGGACAATATCACTCTCAGCAGCTGCTCCACATCCTGATTGGACTACAAGTTGTGAATGCTCTACCCCCTTCAGCCACTAGGTGTGGCACTTAATCTTTTATTTATGTCAGGAAATTATTTTCGTGTGAGAGCTATATTGTCCATGTAAGTAAGTCTACAGCAGTCAAACTAGCGTGAAGTGAAGAAAAACACACAGGCCTTCATGAAACAGAAAGTGTAATGGTAGTGTGTGATGCTGAAAAGATTTAACAGCTCCAACTGTAAAACTGATTAAAAAAAAAAAAAAAAAAAAATCAACCTGTTTTTACTCCAAGTCTTGCTGCCCTCAGAGGTCACACAGACCTCCCATCTGAACATTACAAAATATCATTTACACGCTGGTTTTACACTTTAAACACCAGAGAAACCAGTGAAAAAAGAGACATGTCTATCCTCAGGCAGTAAAACATACACTCACTCAAACACGCACACAAGTGCAAGTTTCCATTTCGTCACTGGAACTGGTTGGAAAAAATATGTCTGTGTGTGTCTGTGTGTGTGTGTGTGGTGGGGGGGCTCTAACAATATATGTTAAAAAAAAAACAAAAACAGGAATCATGATTGTTTCATTGCCAAAATCTATAGTGACCTTTGTCCTGACTTTGCTTATTTATCTATCTGGAGAACAGTGACAGACATTGTGGTCGGAGGCCTGTGTGCCGCAGGCAGTGCCGCTGGTTTGGACTCCTCTCTAAAACAACATCTGAGAGTGCACGGTTAAGGTGAAGGTGATAATTTAGGCCTCCGGCACTTTTATTTTCATGATGTGTCATGGAGAAGGGGGCCGGGAAACCAATCACTTTATTCTCTCCATCCCTCCCTCCCACTCGTTGCAGTGCACAAAAGTGGAGGTGACGTCAGCATTTGGATGGTCTGGCTCAGGGCCCTCAGTGCCATAACAGCAATGAGGGGAGCTGCTGAACACCCTGTTCATCAGGCACCCAGACTGGATGCTCTTCAGCGTGGGCTGTTGTCACGGCTTGCAAGGTAAAAGGAGGAAAAAAGTTCCAAGCCACAGTGGTCATCCAAGTCAGAATCTCGAAAATGTCAAGGACAGGATGAGAGTGAGGCAAGCTGAGAAAGTTAAAGTTATACTTAGCAACTTCCCATGTTCGCAGCTGGAAAGAGGCAAACTTCAATGTCCAGAAATAATCTAACATGACATTTGCAAACAAAGCTGAAACATTACAGTCCACATGTACAAATACAATTTTATAGCCATCATAAATCTTCTTGACAAAACCATCTCACCTCCAGGAATATTTAGCAGCTGCTCTGCAGCTTGAATTAAAAAAAAAAAAAAAAAAGAAGGAAATTTAAACAGCTACAATTCTAAGACAACTGGGAATCTCCACCTGTTGATGAAGATCGTGAGATATGATCAAAAGCTCCTCATCCAGACATCCAGATGAGGTTGTTTTGTCAACTTCTGTATCCAAGAAAGAGAATTACTATTTTTACTATCTTTACTACTAGTTTTACTGCTATTATTGCCAACCATGACTCCAAAGCACTCAACACCTCTAGGCTTGAAAAATGTGTCCCAGAAGTGCCAAAAAATCCTTAAAGTTCTCCAAAAGGTACGAGAATGTGATTGAAGGCCCTGAAATGTCTTTTCTCACTCGGCTTCTCCTTTAAGCCACGTGGTCCTCAATGAACACAGACATTTCCAACGTGTGATAAAGTTTTGGTTGTTTCTGTTTTTATCTGCGTTCTTCTAACTGGTGTGAAGCTTTGACAGAAATAAGTGATGTCACAATATTTGGCGCACCAATCAGGATTTGGCAATATTTGAATCCAACAGTTTCTGATCAAATCAAGCAAGAGAGGAAGAGTTTCTGACTTAAAGTGCCAATAAGATAATGAATCAACACATTCAACCCCAGTGTGTACAGGTGGGTACACACTTGTATAGTTCTGTGATGGTTTCTTGCACAGTTGACGCTGTACACTCAGCAAAACACACACATATGTCAATATTTACAAAGGATGAAAGTTGACCATGCCTGGCTGTTAGGCACACTGAATAAATGTGGCACAGCTCACCTGTTCCATTGCACCATACACACCGATTCGGCGTTGCAACTGGTGTGATGCCACCTCAAGATCTCTAGTTTTAGATAATGTCTTTGAACGGACTGGAACAACTGAAAGTGGGATATGGTGATCTGCGACTTAAGAAGAACGTGGGCCAGGGGCATAAATCGGGTGTCTTCTGGACCATTTTTTGCCACGATGACGAACACACAGCCTCATAAGGTGAAGACAAAACCAGCCCAACTGTTGCAGGTGGTAATAGCACAAACTTTGAGATTTTATTTGCTATAGTTCTGAGTAATGTTAAAAATTACGATCTGAAACCACCTTTTCTGGGGCTTTAAATCAATATCTGCATCAGATTTAATCTTTTTAAAAACTTCCTGAAAACACAATTGAGTGAGCTCACTGAAGGTCTGTGGTTGGCAGTCAAGACTGACTTATAGTAGGTAAAAACAAAACCAATGGAAACCAAAACAGGGCAGTGCTGAATAAGATCTTCATGCTCTGCCTGTGGATCCTGACGAGCTATGAAACCATACTGACTGATGGACAGCACCGCAGCTTCATGCCAATGTTCTGTACATTTTCTATGGTCACAATGCAATGATTTACCTTGTAGCTGGTTCAGTATAAGAGATGAGAACTCTTTTAGGCTCATCTTAAAAAAAGCATAGAGAGAATACAATTCCCTTTTCTTCTCAAAATAACAATGCCATTCTTCTGTTTAAGAGTCAGTTTATAGAGTCCGACACAGCACTTCATGTGGTTAAAGAGTACATGCAGGTGATGAAACACTCGACACAAACGCACGTCCCAACGTTCGATTTTGCTTAATAAAGCATGTGTATTTTCCATAAAATCTTTGTTCAGTAGTTTAATTATACGTAAGAAGAAGAAAATTAAAAGGCCTGTGAAGGAATGAAAGAGTTTGAGAGCAACTGTGACAAAGGAGAGGCAGAGGACTGAGTTATGAGAAGGTCAAAAGCAGAGGAAAGCGGGGGTGGGGTGGGACATTACAAAGATTGTGTCCGTCTGGCTAATGGTTCTTTATGGCTCCCTCATGTCCTCAGATGGGCAGGATGACTGGCAGAGAGTGTGACCACTGGTAACTGTACATCACCTCTGTGTGCCCCCTTCGGCTGACGTCCCACTCAGTGTGACTGCCTGCCACGGTGAAGCAAACCACTAAAACACCATAAAACCAACAGACTAAACAGCCATTCATCATTACTACGCACACGAGCCACGTCACACGCAGCAGTCTTAACTGTCCCACTCGGTGACTCAATGTGCACATTAAAACTTCATCAAGTATTACCGATACAAAAAAGTCTGACCACTCAAACCTCAACCGCCATTTGTAATGTCCAGAAATAAGGCAATCATGGGTGAAAATGGTTTTGTTGGTCACTTTTATTGAACTGGTGATGACTTGAACCAAGTGCAAAGCAGTACTGTGCTCCTTGAGGGACAAGTGTGGAAAAAAAAAAGAAACAATGAGTGGGATGGATCCATCTTCACTGTGTCGCTAAAATCCTGATTCCTGACCAGCCCAGTTTGGTGTCTGGAAGAAAAGTGTGAAGAAAACGGAAAATTAGACCATTGGAAGATCACTGAGTCCGATCAAAACAAAATTTTTGCTGTTGATTGTGGGAATTGTGAAAAAGTAACATACATGTGCAAGCAGTTAAGTGCTGACGTTTTCCCTGTTGGAGTGTGTAATGTGTGTGTTCTGTTGGTAAGTGCTGGGTGGCTGTGAGGGTTGACAGGGACCCTCAGCAGCCGGTCCAGATGGTAAGCAGTAAATGCTCTCTATATGTAAGTGATTTGTAGCCTTGAGGACAGCAGGATGTAATGGTGCTCTGCGAGTTGTTTGCAGCCTCTTTTGTCAAATTACAAAAACTCCTTAATGAGAGAGAGGGGGTTTGTGTTTTTACAGGACAGGGTTACTGCTGCACTCCACTGCAGATATTCAAACAATAGGGAGGAGGGTAATTGAGCACATCAAAAGATAGCCACTCAATAGACACACAGTTAAAAAGTGAACATTTAACATGCCTGTTTTAACTCTGTGGCCTTGGTGCTGTCAGGCATTGGGCGAGGGAACCAGCCCATCAATCTGCTTTGACACATGTGCATGTCCTCAAGGAACGGGGAGTTGTGTGAGGCAACAGCTCACAGCTCCAGCTCACTATGTGCGTGATTATGACATTCTCTGTAGTACTTGAACAGACTACATACCACTAAAACGCACAAGGTCAACATCAAAAACACACTTAAATGGGATGACTGGACCCTGAGCCAGACATCTGCAGCAGGTCCTAAGTGCAGGGAAGTCCAGGCTTTGAGTAATGTTCACCAAAAGCCAGTGTGAGGGTCCACCTTATTTACGTTGCTGAGCTGAGTCACAGTGCTCAGGCATCATTTTATGGTTGTTTGGAATCTACCTTGTCATTAGGCCTTTGAAGAGCAATGGAGGGATGAAAGCGTTAGCTCTGTTAAACTTGCTCTTACTGGCTTATTTCGTGTAAAGAGAGCTTTTGTTGATGGTTGTTCATCAACATTCTTTAGCCTTGTTGTTCTGGGCTGATCATTTGAGACGCTTTGAACTGCCCTGAGTTCATGTTGACCTTTTAGCAATCTGATCGGGAGGGATGGCCGCCCTCAGCGACGTGCTGGGAGTGGTGGTTTGTGTGCATTACGAATGTACAGTATGTGTGTTACTCACCTCGGTCTTGGTGCTCTGGGCCTGCTTTTTCTCAATGTTCATGGCCAACATTTGGCTACGGAACGAGAGACTCTTGGTCTTCTCAATCACCTGCTGGTAAGGTGATATGGCATTGTTCCCCATAACCACATGGCCCTAGAAATACAGATACAGATGGACTACAGATTCACAAAAGAACCAATAAGCCAATCACACATGGCCTTGCAGACACCCCATCCTACGAACACCAAGCAACGGCTGCTCAGGTCCCATTCACATCTACTGTAGACACATCAAGATAATTCTATGTCATTCTGAAGGACTGGGCTGTGATTTGCTGATTACAGAGAACTGTTCTGATGTGTATGCCAAAACATGCAGGTTCAACATGGAGCCTCACAAAGGGGACCTTACAAGGGTGAGATATTATGGGTACAATGTCCTTGCTGTGTATCCTTCAATTACAAAATCAGGCCATAAATAATGCCTCTTTATCCGTCTCAAGTCACACAGGAGGAACATCTAAAAGGGTTACATGACTGTCACTACCGCCCAATTTGCAGAGGGCTGTTTATAAAAGCTTTGATTAATTAGTTAAGTACTGAGCCAACTGACTGAGGAAGAAGATAGAAGGTCTCACCAGTTTGGAGTCAATCTTTGCATCCAGCCTGGCGTTGCGGATGAGGTTGACGATCCATCTCTCAGCTTCCTCGGGCGACATGTTCAGTTTGTCTGCCAACATGCTGTTGAGGAAACGGAGAGACATGGTGCTCTAACATCATATATAAGGCATCATGTATAAAGCATCAGATAGTAAAGAACATGCGTCTCAGTGCTGGGCAGATTGTCCTGAAAATGAAGAGAATACCCAAGAATGGCAAGGATGCCAAGCACTCAGTCTGTAGCACTCCTGGCATGGCACAATTCTTGCCATGCGTGAGGACCCCTATAATTAATGAATCCCCCCTTTTAGTGCTAATTTGCAAATTAACCAAAGACCAGCATTTTAGCATTGCCACTGTAAGCATTTTATCATGCAGACATTAGCATTGAGCTCGAATTACAAAGAATGTGTGCATTTTTAAAAAACAAAAATCATGATTAGAAACAAGCTAAATCTGAAATGACTGCTGTTGGTATTACTAGAATACGACTGTCTTTACCAAAACATGTGGCTAACCTGCACAGGGCTTTTTTAAAAATCACACTCTGCACTTGGTTGGCTCCTCTGTAAGTTTAGTCATTTGCAGGCACTGACACTTCATAACTTTGTAACACTACACTACATTATGATGGATGTTGCACATTGGGTGCCAAATCAGTATTTTCATTTGAGAGAATTAATAAATGGCTAGCATATTGTGCTAAGGGCAAAAGGTGCACAACAAGAAACACATCGCAAAAACATTTCTAATGGCCCACTACTAATGGGAGCTTGATTTACAGACTTGTACGAATAACTCAATTAGAAGAGCTGGGACGACCCCATGTTGTGAGCCTCTGTGGTTACTTATCCTTTCATTTTTCTTGTACCTCTATCCAAGACACACACTCTCTCCACCTGGCCGCTAAGGCTTGTCATGACACACAGGTCCAAACAGTGACTGTCGCTCAAAATGAAAGCCAGGTTGGAGGCCGGCCCGCTCTTTGATACAGCTAGACATGGATGTGTCACAGTGGAGGGAGGGGAGGTATGAGGGTGGCTGGCATTCTTTGATCCAAAGCTTTCCTCAGTGCAGCTGGCTTCCCTTGTGGCTTTCAAAATAACTCGACCCCCCTTGATACCCCCATGTAGACCCCCCTTTCCCCCACATTTCCTGCCCCATTCCTTCTGTCTGACCCCCACCACCCTCCACGCCTACCACATTTCATATAAGGGCCCCAATAAATATCCTCAACCCCCCGTGCACTGCCCACAATTACTAGAGCGACCCTACCTCTCATCTCAAAAGCAAGGCACCAACCCCTCCCACCCCTTGAAACCTTACCAACACAGATACTGTATCAAATACTGTAAGTACAGATTTGTCATTGTGAATTGCCTGTGTCTGTTTGGACAAAATAATGAGGGTCATAAGGCCTATATAAAAGCAATTTACTCCACTAATTATCACTTCCTGGTCCATTAATCACATTTTGAGAGACGTCCTCAGTTAGTAAGCTACAATCTGCCCTGACCACACCACTTCTCACACCGTGACTGTGCAAACAAAGATCCCACCAACACCACTATTACTGATTTCAACTGTCGCTCTCAGAGTCTGACTTATTTAAGACATTCTTTTGGTGGAAAGTAATCTTATTTGGGATTTGTGATAATGTCTGTCGTACCTCCAGGCTCAAAAAGAAAAAGAAAAAGAGACTACCACTTTGTAACCCATGAATGTTGGTCGAATGGTGGCAAAACCACATAAAGAAGGGAAGTGGAATGATGTCAGTGTCTGGATGGGCATTAAAAGCATAAACAACAAATAAAAGCATTACCTCAGCATAATGAGCAAAGTAGTGTTTGGTCTCCAAGTGACAGTGCACATCTCTCAACACTTTCACCGCAGTGAAGTGATGGAGGAGGTGGATAACGAGACAGAAAAGCACCAGTTGTGAGCAATCTCAGCAGCCCAGAGGAGGAGAAAGGGAATACAGAGAGACTGATCAACCCATCACTCACCCCAACAAACTACTAACACAGCTCTGCTGGACAGCTGATTACACTTCAGCTCATCAAAACCTGGAGAAAAATGATGCTTGACAATGAAATTGCTCCTATGGATCATTATTGGGAACCTAACAAGTTTGGAAAAGTGTCAGCTGTCTAATGACTCAACTTCAGGTCATGATGGATAACACATGTCAGCAATCACAGACTGTCACTATTAACATCAACGATTGTAGTTTGCAGATCTGCATGTTGCTCATGTAGTGCAAATGGCACAATGAGAAATAGTTGTAGTCCATATTGATAGCAATATAATATCTAATATAATCAAAAACTACTGCATAAAAAACAACTACAGATTGAATTAACGCCTGTCTGACAGTTAAATACTGGCTACTATAAGCTTCACAAAGCATATACAGGACATGTAACATATAGTAGCAAGGCAATAGTAATACACAAGGGTTGGTCTTATCATGTCCACCTCAGTATCTTGCTCTTGCTCAAGAACAATAATCAACGCATCCCTCAATTATATTCACTGACATTCAAAATCACCCTTCACTTATTTACCCTACAATCAAGTAATCTAAGGCAAATTTCAATGAAATTTGTTATTGGTTCTCATTTTACCTGTGTGATTAAGTGATTGCTGCGCAGGGGTACTGGGTGTTTTGTTTGGCAATTCAGTAAAGTGGGGGCACATGTCAGTCAAGTCCAGGTCAGATATGATGATCAAAACAAACACGATCTGGTTTCCTCACCAGGGAGTTAAGCTAACCCCTAACCCTCTAAATGTAATCTATGCAGCATAACACAGGAACACAGAGTGCCCCAAAAGGCCCAGGGTGTTGGCCTGTACCAGCCAAACTCCTCTAATCTAATTTATAAAAGAAAGTCTGGCAATGTTTTCCTCCCAGGAAGGACATTTGTATATCAGAAGAGGTTTACTTGATCTCATTGTCTCTCAGAGGTGTACAGCAGCAACCACGTCTTGGTGAAAATAAGAAAAAAGGGGAAGTCAAAAAAGAAAAGGAGGGAGATGTGCCAGGATTTACACAACCTACACTATTGACATCCTTTGGCCCTAAAGCCAAGCAGACAGCCTCCATGACTGGTTTTATTTTACACAATCATGATCCTGTTCCTTGGGGGAGAAGGGATCACTTTCATTTCGACCCCTTACTTGCTCCGGCTCCTGAGCTTTCGACTTGAGGCTAGGGGACTCCTTTGGGTCTCAATACCAACCTCACACTTGAAGAGAGGGGTCAGGCAACGGGGTCTAACTCTGTTAGAGGAGAGGAGAGGATGGGAGGGATCCATCTCAAAAGTAGCCCCCTTCTTAACATGGCTGGTCTAAAATGAATGCATTGTTAAACACTAACATATGATAGCGTTTGGGAGACTCCAAGCCATTTGGAGCAACTTCGCTTTCGGCTTGGGGTAAAATTGATTTTTCGGGGAAACCGAAATGATCGTGTGGTCTTTTTAATGACTCAATTGTGAGGTGGAAAGATCTTCAGTGTTACATCCAAATACACAAGATACTCCTTCCAACTACCAGTGAGCTGTTGTGTGTTGTGTACAAATACATTCTCATGATGAGGGGAAAAGAACTGCCCAAATGATCATGTGTCTAGTGCACTTACTCAAAATGTCAAGGGACAAGTGTGCATTTGAGGTCAAAGCAGGGTCTCGCCACTGAAAGTCATGGGAGGACTAAGGAAATAAACCCTGTAAATCAAACAAGGAAAACAAAGCTAAATTGGAAACACACACCCGGGACACTGAAAAGTCTAGACAAAAGGATGTGTGTGTATGCAATTACGAGTGCAGGCTGAATCACATTTTCACTGCCTACAGTGCATTTTACATAAGCATTTATTGCGTAAAATAACTCAATTACGCCAACTTCTGGTCTACTTTTTTGTCCCAAGCTGTGGGCAGAAGTCGAGCTAAATATCTGTGAAACCATCATGGCCAACAGCTGTAAAAATGTCCTCATTAAAAGCAGCCATCAAATTCATTTGAGTCCACGCTTGGGTGCAGAGGGCTTCTGGGTAGAGGACTAATGACTTGGAATTTGGGTGTCTTTCAGAAATAGACATGTTCTGTCCATCGTCATAACACCACCAAAAATAAACACGGAAATCCCTGAAACTGGCCCTGATTTGTGCTCCTGCTTTAGAGACCTCAACAAACTGAGGGCCCAACACACACAAAAAAGGTGAAAAGTAGAAAAATCACCGTTCGACTTCCTCTTTCAGTGTTACCACTAACCTTTGTGGTCTTTAACAAGTAAATGGATCCAATAGCAGTAAGTCTGCCAAAAAAGAACCAGGACTCCTAATCAATTCCAGACAATCTGCAACTGGAGATTTCGACAGGGCCTGATCATGTTCCACGGTTCAACCTTGACTACAGACCTCCACGGCTCTATTTAACAGTCAATGCAATCATTTTCGTGTCAACAGAAGTAATTCATTCCCTCTTTCCACTGGGCATCATGTGTTCGTCGACCATATTTGAAATGCAGACCTTCCTTCAAATCTACAGCATCCGTGATATGCCTGAGGGGTAGTGTGCTATGAATAAAGCTTTCTGAAAGCAGTGGGAAATTTGTACTATAAATTATTGAGGAAAAGAATAAACAAAAGAGCATATGTGTTATCTAATATCAGAAATTAGATACAGCAACAAGCACAAATTCACCATTACAAAGACAAGGATTAATGACTGAGAAGGGTCTTTATCTTTGTCACTCTCTAAAAATGATATAAAGAGGCAGCCAAATCCCATAATCTCTCTTAATTGCAGACAATTACTATAATCTTTTATTTTCTCTCCACTAATGCTCACTATAATTAGCATGAACTAAATTTATTGGTTTTAGGGAGGCATCCAAGGTCAATTTTATTTTAATGCAACTAAAGTGAATTTTGAACTATGAGTCAATAGAGTCCTACAAAACCCTCTGACCTCCATTCTCCAAATAAATAAATAAATAAATAAATAAGATTCCTGCATGTTACAGCAGCTGGGAACGTCCCAAGCCACCTAAACCCTGACCTCAGAGAGAGAACTGTCCATGAATTAGCCTTGCACAGGTGGCCTTAAAAGTTTAGTGAGTGTACCAATCTGTGGAGACCTGGAAGCAGCTGAACCTCACAATACTGAATCCTCGAGATGTGTGGGGTCAGCATGGCTGAGTGTGTGGAAGGGGCAATAAACACTTATCTGTGCAGAAAATTCCACTAATGATTAAGCCCAGGTTTGTGCTTCCTGTTCAGTGACTGCTTACAAAGTCTAGTGATAGCAAACAGGATATCCTGTTGGTCTTGAAAGATGTCTGTCTGAATTCTGCTGTGCAACATGGTCAGGATTAGTAGTGTCCTCAATGTGAAGCCAAACTTGCAAATGGTAGTTTCACTCAGTTTGAGTGACTAACCTGATGCTGATGCACTGGTGAATTCTGCAGAAGGTCTCAAAGATGAAGAGACGGGCGTTCTCAATAAAGTCCTCCAGACAAGCAACCAGGAAGAAGTCATTAACAAGAACCTAAGAGACAGAAAACATGTTACATTACAGGAGTGTAAATATTATACAGAGTTATTTGTGCATACTTCAAAGTTTTTCTTACAAGAGTTTAAGGCGAAAGAGTTAAATATGCACAGAAGTCAGAGCTTTTCTTAGACTCATTAGGACAATCATGCTGGGTCCTTCAGACTCAACAGCAAAGGGGACGGAGGCATGAGTGTAGCATTACAAGTTTCAATCTCTCTGCTTCTAGGAATTCATGTCTTATTCAATTAAGGGGAAAGAAATCTATTCACTGAAACCAAATTCTTCCATTTTGATATATAGTCAGAGTAAACAGGGAGGGGAGGATCACAGTGGCTACATTTACATTACCAAAAGGTTTATTTTGGCCAAGGTTTTAAAGGATGAAAGTTCCCCGTATAAGGTATAAGTAATCCCAGGCCCTGCAAGGTGCTTCAAATCAACCACAAATCTTCAAATTCTACCAACACCACATGAGGCAATACAGCAAGCACAGAGCCAACCACAGAGATGACCACATTGTCTGTAACTTATCACCAGTCATCTGGTCTGGTGGTTCAGTGTCAACTATAGTGTGCAGGATGGCCAAATTTCACGGCTACAGTCATCCAACAACTGTAGCATCGCCAGTCCAAATAAACTTGCAGATGAGAGCAAGTCTTTTCAGCCGTCCACATACAGTATCACTGTGTCTTATTACAGTAAGAAATACAGCCTTGCTTGTACTCTTTGACACGACTGCATATGGCCAATTCATCTACTGTAAATGTTCATGACCCACAGGTACCAGTGTGTGAAATGCTCCCATTTCTAAGAACGTGCTGCATTCCAACTCTCCACTGAGTGTTATTTCACATCACAGACCTCCATCTTCAAAAGTTCTCCCAAGAATTACCAGTTCTTTGTTTGCTTAAGCTTAGAAAGCTGCTATCTGCCCAGAGTTCTGCCTGAATAAATCCCAACTACATACCACTATCAGGCAACGTACATTTCAGCTATGACAACGCTTATCTAAGGCTGATAAACTTTGAACAGTTAAGTGCCCTAATTACTGTCATCTGGGATTCAAACCACAAAGCTTAAACAAATTGTGAAAGGGGCTCGAAGAGCCCTTTTATGCTCAATCTGAGGGCCTGACTATAGGTAGGCCTGTATTTTTCACTCTTTGACATGCAGGCATCTAACATCTGACAGTGATTCCTGATTTGGGTGGGGTGGGAAAGAAAAAAAAAAAACTGTATAGCCTGAACAGGACAATTTAAACCAACCCAAACCCCCCTTTTGAGAGCACTTGGCTCAAACTATTATACAGGGTACAGTGAACCGAAGACAGGAGAGCTGAAAACAATACCCATATCTTGCTATTACAACAATCAGCAAATAGACGGGTGCCACTTCTCAATGGCTCAAAATTGATGCATTACAAATGCTCATCAAGACAAGAGCCCACCCCAACGGAGTATCTGTTTACCTCCATCACGGCACAGTCTGTGAAACATCCCTTTACCTCTGAAATAATGTGCTTTTTAAAGGCTCGCATGTGAATTTCTGCAGTGGAAAAAAACTGCATTACTGACTTCAAACAAGACCATTTTAGGAAAATGTTTGCAGACCATCACAGGTAATGCATTAAAGGTGCCGTTAAACATTTTTGGAACCACCTACCTTGCTAGACCTGCTTTTGAACTGAGCGAGGTCAATAGAGAGCTTTTGTACCTACTGGACATGCTCTGATAAGACTGACAAGTAGTGTTAAGAGCACCTGGAATAACTTGGGCTCTGACCTGAGAAGTAGTTGGGTTGAGCATCTATTTCAACCACAGCGGAGTCTCTGTAAACAGAACCCCATGAAGCGAGGTCAAAACCAACCCAGAGACTTCCTAAAAAAAGTGAGTCCAAGTGTTTAACAAGGTCGATGATTGAGGGCGTGTCATGTCTTAGCTGAAATAGGATACAGCTCTGATATTGTTGATAGTACATGTCATCATTTGGAGATGGCCCCTGGAGGCATTTGCACAGGAAAAATCTCATTTTCTCCTGGAATATGCTTTTTACGGCCATGCACAGATGTTTTTGAGGGTTTAAATAAGTAAAAACAAATCTGCCCAAGTGAGTTTGGTTAAAACTTCCTCATTCGGTAAATAGTCACTTAGGAAGCTGAACATTCTTTGTATTAGCTTAAAAATAGGTTAAAATGAGACGGAACTGTCAGTAAACTGCTGACATGATTTATAAACATTTACTCCTGGGAAAGAGCCATTTGATCAGGCCAGATGTTTTTCATTTTGAAAGTTTATCGTTGAGAGGCAAAAGATGAAAAAGGAGCCAAATAACCCAAAGTTTTGCCCTTTATTCCTCTGTAGGTCCAAATTATCGAGTCATCTGGGAAAACCAAATTACAGTGTGTAGGTAAAGAATGAAC
Source organism: Chaetodon auriga (assembly GCF_051107435.1). Lineage (NCBI taxonomy): Eukaryota > Metazoa > Chordata > Actinopteri > Chaetodontiformes > Chaetodontidae > Chaetodon > Chaetodon auriga. The sequence goes on from NC_135081.1 coordinate 9,311,171, forward strand.
TAAGATCAAGTTACATGAAATATATAACACAACACCAGTTAGGACACCTGCTCTCTCTCGCTCTAAATCTGATTATGTGCACTGAATGTGTCCCCGTAATCTCACCAGCCCCTCATAATAGGGTCCACTGGGCTTATGCTTATGCAACTATTTATCATTATACTGTACAGGCATTCCTGTTATTTTGTCTACCCATTGTATACAACTGAATGAAAACAAACAAACAAAAAAACCCTGAGGAGTTCCTAAAAGCTAAAAAAAAAGAAAGAAAGAAAGAAAAAAGTATTGTTGTACTAGCACAACAGCCAACAATTTGAAATGATGAGGGCTTTTATGGGATACTACTCATAATCGATTGTCACATCAATGACTACGATCGCATTTCAAACATTACAAACCAAAATTGAAATTAATGCTCTTTATGCCGTTGCTAACGGAGCTCCCCGTTAAAACGAGTGTCTGCACGCCTCTGAGGAGACTTTTGCTTATAAAGCTTTTACTGTTAACTACTAGCCTGATGGGTCAATTACAGGCCACAGTAAAATCTGACAGAAGCCTGAGTCATGAAGTGTCTGAGAGGACCTCTATATTTGATAGTATGATACAAGGCACAGACTATCACTGTTTTGTCTCCACTGGACCCACGCAGAGGTCCAGAAAAAGAAACACTGTGAACAGGCAGAAGGTCAGACGATGTCGATGTGAAAGATCAGGAGTCTGATCTGCAAATCCAAGGTGCTCAGAAGACCTCTGCATTCTCTCTCTCTCAAAGTTTCACAACTAAAGGTTGAAATGAATGTTGGTGAGGTTATTGCAGTGGTTACTCACTGATTCACACTCCCTCAGTTTCTTCTGAGCGCTGTCAAAGTCAAAGTTCACGTACAGGCACTCCACAAACTCTGTGATTGGATCTTTGTAGGTGTAAGATTCCTGCAAAAAAATTGAAATACATTTTTAATGCCTAAATACATCCATATGTTTTCTGTATCAAAGCTGCTACTACTCACATTTGAGTCAATGTTAAGATACAGAATAAAGCAGACATATACTTAAGACCTTGGTATCATGAAATCACTAATATATACAAAATATATTCCCCAAAAAAAAACAAAACAGAAATCCTAGTTTGGTTAATGACTATGGCCATAAAGTGAAAATCACCTGCTGCATGATACCTAAATAAACATGACAATTTACAGAGACTCAAGTGAAAACCCATTCTGAAGAGTTCCACATCATGCTCAGACACCCAGCCTGACCCAAGGCTACAGAGCAGAGAGCACTCAGCACATGTTTTAGTGATTACTAACAACCCATCAAGATAGTGCTTCGATATCTTGAAACAGCTACTTGTCATTGGTGTAGAAGCCATCGGTACACTACAGTCTACTACCATACTGTACTGGGTTAACGGCTTTTCCAGCTTGGACCCAAAACCATATAAATTCCCTGTGCTTTAAAGGAAGTGTGAGCAATGGGTTACATGGTCAGTTACTCATCCTTCGAAGCCTCTATGGTCTATAAGCAATGACCTGATAACTGTGTGCTCTTTGTAAACACAACAGAGAAATAATGAAGTCTGGTACCTGCTGTATGACCTTCACCAAATCCTTCAGAACCTGCCGACGCTTACGGACATCCTTGTTTGTGATGACTGCTGTGGTTAGGTAACGCAAGATGTGCGGGCACATGGTCTGGATAGCATTGAGATACCTGGAATGAGGGAGGATAAAGGTAATCACTTATCAGAACAATCAAACATGTGATCTTTACGAGGACACATAATATAACATTTTGGCTGCCTATTGGGCTTCTGGCATTTAGGACAGAGAAAAAGCCTTTGGAGCTAAAACAGATAAATGTCCTAACAGGACCCTCACTTCTGGACATGGGTCCCAGCTTTAAGCCGTCTCTTTCATTTGTGTCCTATGAGTGGGCAGGGGAAAAAGGAAACCCTGGCAAGATATAGATCAATGAGCAGGGACCTGCCCAGTAGCTGAAACCCAATCCATCAGGGACTGATGTTTCAACCACAGGTCAACTGGCTAAGGGCTGAACACAAGAGACAGGACGCTGTTACAGGCTGATCCTAATCCCACAATAATTCTGGAGACAGTGTTCTGTTAAGAAAAAAAAAAACTTGTAAGGTGTACACACACAGGCACAGACCACTTTCCTTGTCAAGATCAATCAACACCAACTAAAAAAAAATTCTTGTTGGTTTTTAAATATCTATCTTTGAATCTCACCCTCCACTCAACCTCCAATTGACCGAATTAAACCTGAAAAGAGGAAGTGGAGTGGGCCCCTTCAGGTCTCCTATCGCTAAGGCCAGAGGAACACATGGGGTTCAGAGAGAGTGTCGACAACAGTTTAATTAGCTGAAACAATTAAAGGGACAGGGAACCTGTGGCAGTAGTGATGTTGAGTCTAAAAACAGCAGTGGGTTGCTTGGCAAAGCCACCAGCAGTCTGCTTTTAGGGGAGCTCTCCCTTTGTTGTCGCCTGACTCCCGTGGAAGACCGCAAAGCTCCGTGCTGTGTTCCTGATTAACTTACACCTACTCACTCTCTGGGGGGGGCTCCAATAGCAAGCAATCTTGCATGAGTCACTATTCTATAGCTGGGGGGGCATTCACCCTACCCCACTTAAGGGACTTCATCTTTTTCTTTTTTTTTCTCTTGACTTTTGAGGCAACAGGCATCACTGCACTGGTTTCCTGAAGATGCTACTGAGGCAAGCAGCCAAGAAATCAAGTGTTACTTCAAATTTCCTCTGTTCAAGGGGGTGGGTGTGTGGGAGAACACAGCAGAGGGACAGGGTAACAAGGTCCCATTTCACTGCTTGTCTGGACAAGAAAATTATGTTGAGCAATCTAACAAGTGATACAGACAGTCATTTGCCCAGTAGCACCTGTAACATACTGGTTACTGAGCACTGTTTCCCCTGAAGACAGTGCTGTCTGTCGATAGTACACAAGGCTTTGGACCAATATCTGCTGACTGCAGGGGTAAGGGAGGTCATATGTGGAGCTGAAGGCCAGCCACTGGTCACCAACTTCAGCCAAAGGAAGTACTGGTCAAGAGATGGGAAACAAGAGCCAAGCCTCAGTGGGGAAAACATGAGGTTTCTGCACTGTGAAACTGCAAAGCACACAAAACTACCTCAGTTTGTCCACACAGATGGTTGGGTGAGCTTTTCATTGGTAATTATTGGGCAGGCCTCCTTAATCATCCACAATAAAATTAAAAACTGAGTAAAATTCAGGGAACCAGACATTTGAGTGTACTGTGTTGTGGTCGCCTGTCATACTGTCTGTGGAGTCCAATCATCTGTACAATTATACAAGCCTGCAATCAGAACTGGGGGAGGGAGCGAAGACATCAAAATAGGTGGTGTGCAAATTTTAACACAGAGTATAAAGTTTCCGATCTGCGATACACATGGCCTCGTTCTCGACTTGGAGAGTAAACAGACCACACGAAAACACACACTTCTGAAACCACTTTAAAAATACCAGCAGGGTTCATGAAGAAGCCCACCACCCAAAAACGTGCTATTAACGCAAATGGCTTTCTCTAAATGAAGTTAATGCTCTAAAATAACTGGCCTTTTCTCCAAATCCTCTTAGAATCAAGAATTACCTTGGAGCTACAATACAATTTTCAGCACAATATACTTTAATATGAACACCTTGTCCAAAATAAACATAAAATTTAAAATTCAACAGTGCTTCCCCTATAAGCATTCAACAGCGGTGCAGCACTGCTGCTAAATGATTAGCACCGCTGCTATATAAAAATCTCCCCAAACACAACAAACTTGGCATTTCGTTAAGCAGCCAGTCAGAGTCTGGGATGAGCAAGGACTATAAATTGAACACCCCTAAACATTACCATCATTTATCAGTGTGTTATTGGTCACTGGTCGTTCGAAAGCGTAGCTGGCAGCAATGAAGGCTATGCTACCTACCTAATACAAGCAAGTTCATAATTCTAAATGTCAAAATTTTCAACAAGTTAATTAAACATCTACACTTACTTGCTAAGGCAGGTATTTTGTGTCCTGTATGTGAAATGTGAAAATGCCTAGCAGGAGTTATTTGATTTCATTCTTGTGGGATGCTTAATCAAGTACTGTGTTCCATGCGTTACATTATTAGACAGAATCACAGGTAAGACAGGTGAGACCACAAAGAAAGAAAAGAGGCCAACTAGAGGTACAGGAGAGAGAAGGGGGAGAGGCAGGATGGGTCTTGAAGCATTCTATTCAACGTAATTCAACATCTACAGCTGTGTACAAATATGTGTCTAAAGCCCTTCTTGTTTCAGCAGACATGCTAAATATCTTCTCAATCAATCGATCAATCAATCAATCTCCTTTATTTAACCACCATCTTCTGGTGGTGCAAAATAAAACTCACACAGTTCAGCACTGCTGCTGGGAAAAATCCTACAGGAAACACTAACTGCACACATGCTGAACACAACACATCAGAAACATATACACAAACTGTCACAATATAGCAATGCAACTGCAGCAAAACATTTGTCAGCAACAACCATGATCAAAATATACAAAGTGCTGGGTCTGAGTTGCTATACAGTCTGCCGGAGGTACGATGTGGCAACTTCTGGTAAAATTTACCAAACGTTTTTTCACCGCACACATAATCACACAAAATTCATAATGCATGTAAACAAAAAAGAGAGGAAAGAAAAGAAAGGCTTTTTTCTACAAAAAACACACGGCTGCCATATTTTTTTATTCAAAATGGCGATTTTCACCGAAAGGATACGAGTTTGCAGCTCTGCATTTCTCTGCACCTTAATAGGCCAACAGACCCAAAGTTCTACCAAGCTGCAGAACTTTGTCTTTCCTGTTGTCCTTGTTTTGTGGAATAGGATCTTATCTTTACAACTACTTCCTGGTATACTCAGAAGTTTTGCAATTTCCTGGGTGTAAAAACAGGGAGTTAAAACATGAACTAAACTAAATGAGATTAGATTACAAATGTTACTTACTGTGGCTGATACAGAAAGAGCTCAATGATATTGTCTCTGCCCTTGGGGTGGTTGAAGAAGACAAAGAGAGACCAGTGAATGAGCCATGTCCTCTGCTGGAGAGACTGGAGAGGGGAGGTGACAGACTGGACAGGACAGAGATGGAAATACAGGCAGGGGGAGAAAGGACGAAGTGTAAAACAAGCACAGAGGAGAGAAAGAAAATTTTAGATTATAAATATGTTTTGCCACAGTCACATAAAAGCTGTCCTATTCTCCAGTAAGGCACAACAAAGACAGTTCAAGTGTTCTTGCTCCCTACATGACCATCAATCAAATACAGACAAACACTTCATACTCAAATCCAAGTTCTTAAGTAGTTAGATGAGTGCATGTGGGTAAGGAATAAAATGTCACAGCAGAGCTGTACTGAAAGCAAAATGTCAATATGAGAGTCTATGTAAGGGAATCTAAATGAGGTATCAAATTCTGAGAAGTGGGGCATTTACGTTGTTATCGATAGTCTCTCTCAGGCGGGTGAGGTCCTCCATGGCTGCCTCCCAGTTCTGCATCAGGATCTCAGAGGCCAGTTTGCCCCACAGCGAGTTCAGGGCATTCCTGTCTGTAGATGGCACCTAGGGAGCAAACATGGTGCACTGTTAAAACCTAAAGTACACAACACTCCAACATACCAAACAACAGTTTTTCCACATTACTTGGCAAACCAAATTTTGATTAACAGTCTCCTTATACCAGCTGACAGACTGTTCAGTAACATCTGTATCTGTACACGTTGGACTAGACTTGCCACTGCTTGCTCGGCTTCAGTGGCACTGCTGCACAGTACAGTCACTTTTCTTATTTATACGGGATGAATGGATTAAATTATGTCATGCAGAGTTTACTTGATTGGGAAGGCTGGAGATCATTCCCAATTAGATCAATCTAATGGCATATCAGCATGAGGCAAAAGAATGGTCAAAGCAGTTGCAGAGAGGGTTATCAAGTTATCCTGGTTTTTATGCACACAGAGACAGGATCATGATGGTGAAGCCTATCTTTGACATTGCCATAACATGCCACAGTCAGATTAGTCTTTATTTATATAACCAACAAAAAAAAAAAAATTGAACCAAAGATTTGGGTCCTCCAACATGGCACACGTGAAAAAGAAGAAATTGTGTCACTAACTAAGTGAAAAATGACCTCAGCACCAATGTGAAAGAATAACAATCAACATGATGGTTGGGTGAGACAGACACACCTTACAGAGAATATTTTAAGATCTACTGTAGACTGAAGTGTGACACTGTTGCTGCACAATGCTGGTTGATGAAATAATGATACAGCGCAAGCTTTGATTAAAAAAACTACATCATCCCTGCCCGAGGGCAGGTTCAGTTGCTTTATTTAATGGATACAACACCATCACCCAAATGTGTGAGCACAGACAGACAGACAGACAGACGGCAGACTAAAAGAACAAGCTTGAGTTTGAGTAAATTATCTTAGTTTGTGTTACGTTCCATAGAAAATCTCATTCAGAAAGTATTAAAAGGCAGGATCCTCAGGAGGTGTCTGCCACTGATGGCCACATACAAAACATTTGCCGCTTTGTTAACATCATGTGCAAACTTTCCTCCACTTCAGTCATGAAAATGGTAATTGCAATAATCTCCATCCATTGCCTTCAGTAACTCCGGACAACTCTGTTGTTATCACAATGTAATTAGGCTGAAATATGAACTGATGCTAACAAGACACATCTTTTTGAGGATAATCACTCTCAAAAATGTTGCAGGCTACTGTTTCTGATTTCCAGAACAGACTAAAACAAACAAAAGAATCAGCTAATGAAACACAGCTTGAGAATGCCTCTGAACCTCAGCAAGGCAATCACTCAGTAGTGGACACTAGACTACACCCTAGGGCTCATGGGAAACTCTGCGCCACAGTAGCTCACGATAACACCAAACACCAGACGCAGTGACATGAGTCAAGCAGGAAGTCAGGGTGGGTGTCTGCTGGGCGGCCAGAGAAACCTCGATCCTAACCACACACCCCCGTACACCGTCGGACAGCCGCTGGAGCTGTGAGACACGACAGACGGACAAGTGGAGGAAACACTAAAAAAAGAACAGATTTCCGCTTGAACCCCACAAATTGGTAAGTTTATTCAGAAATAAACTTTCTCACTTGGCAAAGACCAGTTACACTCTGATAACATGTCAACAAGCTACTACAATGTGAGGCAATGCCAGGTGAGGGGAAAATATTTGGAAAATCTCTTGTGGTGTTCCCCCAAAGGAGAACACAGTAAGACGGTGTGTGTCTGTGCAAATCGGCCCGGTCACAACAGCAGAGTTTCTTTGATCACAGAGCACCACACAGGTCCATTTTGAATTTTTTTTTTTCCCCCCGTGCAAAAGTCACAAGAAAGATAAGTATTGTAGCAGCGAGAAAAAAAATGGCTACCCTGCCAGTATAAAGGTCAGCATTTCGTCTGTTGAAGTGTTTTGTTTTGTTTGTTATTTTTTTCCTTCTCTTGGAAGTCCCAGCCTGCTACGTTTGGCTGACCTCCAGGTCATTATGGCAGCTTTCTACTCACACACACACACACAGTCTGGCTTTCACTAGTGGCCACGCTAGAAAAGTTTCAATACCTGGGTTTTTCCAGCAGTTACCTTAAGTTTCCATTGGTTTGTGAAATGGGCACATTTTCGCTGACTGACCAGCAACAATAAATTTACTGTGCTGGGGATCCGTCGGGATACTCAATCTTTATTCTTAACATTCAATCCCTGCATTAAGTGATGATATGAATAAGTTGCTCTTTTCGGGCTAGGCCACACTGTAACAAGACCTGAGGCATGGATTTTGCAAGGCTGGCTTCCTTCTTTTAATTGACTGGGTTTCCCACGTTAAATGACTTTATGGAGCCTCACCTCTCCCATACAGGGGAGGGAGAGACAGAAGAGGGGCCTGTGAGGATGGGAGGTCCACAAAACACCGTAAAGAGGGGAGGGGGAGAGGGGTATACACATTCCCACTAATGAAATCCATTTCTACCTTTTCCCTCTCTAAAAGCTTCTTGCATTGTCAAGAGTAAGCAACAGATATCAAGTTACAGAGCCTGATCTGGCTGGAACTTAAAATGAGGGGTCTAACAATTTGAGGGGTAAAAAGAAAAAAAAATGTGCTGGACTTCGAACAACATACCTCAATTAAAGCAATTTTGGTTTATTTAGACTGAGTTGCAAAGCCATAAACAACTGTTGTTGGAACAGTGGGACATATCCGTTGCTTTTGAAGACTTTTCTTAATGCATTTTTTTGGTATGGAGTGGAAGTGGAAATCTTGGATGAATTACCCGTCATCTTGTCTCGGATGCAACTCTTCCTTCTACAGATTTGAGCAGATCAGTGAAAAACCCATCAAATGAAGTACCCAACTGCTTTGGGTTAAGAGCGTTGTTTGTAGCAAAGTGGGTTCATCATCGCTTGAGTCACTGCCAAGATTTTGAGGAGGGGACACTGCATGCAGAGTGCATGACTAGCCAGAGTCACTGCCATCCAAAAGACAAGAGGCAACGCAGTGTAGTATCAAATGCCAATTAGACTAGGAACAAAAGATGGTCTTAATGTTTTTCACTCTAATGAACAGACAAAATGTTGATCTTATTCTTGCCCATTCTTTTAGGGCTGGGTTTGGCATGAGTCCTTTGCTTTACCGCAAAGTTAAATGCCGAACCAAAGACAAACAAAAGCAAGAGGAACAGAGTGACACTTGGAAACCACTGGCTATGCAGGCTGGCTCTTCTGGTCATTATAGGACATTCAGCCGAGTTGAACTTCCTCACACTTGATGCAAGATAACATCAAAAGGAGTCAAAACCGAGCTAAATTTCCACTGGAAATTTGAGTTTTATTTCAGATGGAGCAACAATATAAGTCAACAGGGGGGTAGCTACAAGCTTGAAGATTCCCTACATGTGACCTTGAAAGCAGCTTCAGAGTAGGTAACAATTGCATAGCTAAGGATGGAATCACCTTGGATGCAGGTCTCATACACTGGACAACTTCACAGAAAAGAACTTTATGTTGTCACATCTGGGTTTCCATCCAAATGTATGCAAATTTTAATCGAATTTCACAAAAATTGGCAAAAGAAACTGTTTCCATCTACTTCTGTTATACAATTATTTGGCGCTGGTCTATCAAGAATACGCAGTAGGTGGCACTAATTCTCCAATCGAACCATTATAACATTGTAGCCTTTTTGAAAGCGATACAAAATGCACATAGAAATACAGTTACTGAGTGAAATGTCCAGGTATTTGATTTCCCTCCTCAGTTCCTATTCCCATAGGATAGGATAGGACAGAAAACGTAAATAACCTTTTCGAAATGTGCATTGCTAAATAACAGGCACCACAAATCCTCCGCTTCATGGCTTATTGTTGGTGTCATTTGTGCTTTTGTGTTTCCTCCAACTCAATCCATCAACATCCACAGTGACTTGTCATTGGATAGTATACAAGCTTGAAAAGTGTTGCGGAGCTGGCAGTCACTGACTGAATCATCACTGTGTCACGTCACCTGCAGGGGCACACACAGCTTCAAAGGCGACTGGGAAAAGAGCCACAGGATCTAGTCAACAATAGATCATCACCTGCTGAAAACGTCTAGCGTGAAGGCCCTTTAAATTTAACCAGTATGTTGTTTCTTCACATATCCACTCCTCCGGAAATTTCCACCTCCCTCAGAAAACCGATCACTGAAAGGATATCTGTACTTGTCTAGCTTTTCTTTTGGAATCAAAGACTAGCCTCAAACTGAAGGTAGAGCTTAACAGAATCTTAATAAAAAGATATCTCTACAAAGACGAGGTGTCAGCATTCACACAGCTAAAAACAAAATTCTACAGCAACTCAAACTTTGCTTTTGGCCAAGGCCACTGACAGACTTTCAAGTCTTCTGAGAGCCAGTAGTCCTTGTAGTCAACTTGTGCCTAGGCCACTCACTATTTTTCATTCATTTCTGAGCGTAAAAGGGAGAGATGCCACAAATACCAGGACCCAAGCAACAAGTCTCTTTGTTTATAAGTGAAATAGGGGGTGAGCATGTACAGCAACAAGAATACTGACAATACTCGATGTCAGTAAAACATTTGTTGGCATTATTCGATTTTTAAAAACATTAAATCTTGAAAATGATTTCATCAACATCTTTGTGTTGCAGAAATTTGTCTTTTTCCTACAGCTCACCATTTTTAGAGGTTTTCAGGGAGAAAGAGCAGCCTAATGAAGACAGCCCTTGATAAGTTCACAATAAGTACACCTGCCACCATACATGCACGGCCTCTTGATGCTAAGTAAGAGACGCCCTCCACAACTTCAGCACACTATAACCTCAGAAGTCGTGACAAGGGACTATCTGGCCACAGCACTCAAATCAATAAGCTGTCTACCGAGGCCTGCCCCGTGAGAAGACTACAGACAGATTATGCAGTCGGCCACTGATCACTTGGCCCAGTAAAAGATCCTACTCAAGTCTTAGAGCAGCAGTCTCCTCTTAATACAAAAGACGTGCAGGGAATTGAATAGGCAATGACGTAAGCTTTTCACATTCAATTACTTCTAAGTGTTCTTTTCCTCTCCTATGCAAGCATCGGCCTTTTGAGGAATTAAAGCAATCTGGCAAACATAATGTGATGTTCAATTTTAATATGTCAGAGAAATCCCTCCAGCCAGTATATAAATGAGGATAGTAAAATACTACAGACCTCTGTTAAGTGAGGTAAGGTGTACAGTTATCAGCGAGCATCACTATTAATGTTAACTGGTGTTGAATGTCAATGACAAGAGTTGAAAACTTACCAACACACGGAAGAAGTAGAGATATTCTGCAGCACCGGAGTAGTTTCCACACTCATACTGGAACTTGGCATATCTGTACAGCGTGTCCAAGTACTCTTGACGAAACTTCAAGAGAAAAATGAGAGTACCAATATCAGCAACAGAGAAAATGTGAATCATTGACAGACCAAGTCAAACAATACTTGCAATCAAACAGCGTGCTTGCTCTGTAATTTTATGCAGCTGCGGTGCCTAAGGAAATGCCAGTGTCATATCTCTTGGCATTTCAGGGTTAAGGTCTAATTCATAAGAATTTTTTTTACTTTCTTTTTACATCAGGGCTACACCAAGTATATTTTAGATCGTCGTAACTAAATAGAAAGTTCTAATTTTAATTTCAGATTTATTTGTAACAGTAACATACTTTTACCCGCTGTGGTGGCATACCACTGCTAAATGAATATAGAGTAAACACTGCTATATCATATCAGTGGTATTTTGCCATGAATGGGAAGAGAATATTTAACTTTTGTAATGAATCTGCCAAGAAGTGGTCATGTGAACTAAATTAGAAACACATATGTATATATATAGGGCTATTATTTCAAGCCTACTTGTCTTCCTATATATAACTGTCCTTCCTGCTGTCCAGTCTCTCACAGCAGTGTGCACTGACGTCAGGCCATTCACTGAGGTTCAGTATAACTGCGAAACACAGAGGGTGCTCTGGGCCGCCAAAGCCTTTCCCACAGCATGCTGAGAGGCCCTGAGCCTGGTCTGTGTGGAGGTGCACTGAGGACAGTATGCAGGTCAGCGGGATACCGGAGTGGGAGGGGACCGATGGAGGGGAGGGTAAGAAGCCAAACATCACGGTAAATATAGAACCTCCGGCATTTTTGCGGCTCTATCCACGAGTCCCGAGCTACTCCGTTTATTCTTAACAATTCACCACAGAATGTAAATGTCCACAGAATTTGTGCAAGCCATACAAACCCCGAAAATGAGTTAAGGGTTTTGGGAAGTAATTCTGCATTTCCCTGCTCAGCCTGCCCCTCCCACTTCCCCCCTAAAACAACCATGGGTTCACACAGGAGCCATGAGAAATGCATTGAAGAAGTGAGATGTCAGCAGATCAGGCCCACTTACGTTATGCTTTTCGGCCAAATAGTCAAAGAGCATTCGTCCATCTCTGAAAAAAAATAAACAAAAAAAAGACAGTTCTTGTAGTTAGAGGTCATTTGACTTGAGTTGCTGTTTGGCTGAAATCCTGGCGTTTGGAGTCCTATTCAGGTATATTTTTCCACTTCTGTTCTAAATCAGGAGCTGTGCATAAATGAAGACCATTTCACTTTTAAAACAGGGTGATGGGCTGTTTATTACATCTGGTTTGGCTACTACAGATCTATGCTAGCCATGTCTAACAAATTATGTCTGGTGAGGAAAGTGCCTCTGAGTCTCTATGGCTTTGTCAAAATAGAGGAATGCACTGGCTCCTCTAAACTGTTGTATCCCAACTGCATTTTACAACTTTGCCTAACATCTTGGTATTTATGTGGACACCACATTGAAACTATGTGTGTTTCTTGGGTACAGTATGTTCAGTTCCATGTGAACGAATTTGTGTGCATTTGCTGGCACATGTGTGATGTGTGTTAAGTGAATCTCATTTAGGCTCCAGCAGGATTCCTCACTGCTTCAGAACAGGTCTTCTCTGCTGATGCTCTACATATTGACTTCCCTGTAGTGTGGAATGTTAGCATGCTGTGCATTATGGGAACAGCCGCTGGCCATGCAACCCATGTCAGTACAAAAATGCATTTTTAAAAATTTTTTTTTACTTTTTAAAACATGTCAAACAGGACTTCAGATGTATCCCTCTGCCTGGACATAAAATGGGAAACAGAATACTATGTGAATAACGTCTGTTTTAACAGTAATACAAAATATCTTATATTTTGCTTTGCACTTGTTATGAGGTTTAGATGAGAATCAGCTGCTCAGATGTCCAACAAGTGGCAACCGTTCATGTAAAAGTCTGCACAGCATTACTGCCGCCTTCTGCACTGAAAACGTCAAGGAGCCATCGGCTTGTTGCCTGAAAAACCCCAACGTTTTTTTCATTGCTTTACCAAGTACAGACAAATGAGAAAATAAGTCATAGATTACCCTAATGGTGATCATATTCCACAGTGTCTAATAATGATAGAATTTTTATGAATATGGTACCAACATGATTTACAATGATAGCGGGGTTTCAGCAGTTATCTAAATAAAGCCAAATAGGGCATGCAGGCCTATTAGCCAATTGTTCAATACGAGTAGTAAGACCAGCAGGTTGTATTACCCTGTAAAATGCTTTGTGGATCTGCGTATATTAACCCAAACGTACAGGGCAATGGGGTTTAAATATGAAGCCATTCCTCATTTCCAGCACTGGATGATCCTCTAATCCAGAAATAATGTCAAAAACAAGCAAACGCATCAAGAATTATTCAGGCCATAATAGCGGAATAAAACTGTTGCATGTCCTTTGGCTTCAGAGCAAGTTTTTCATTGACCCCAGATGAGTTTCCTATTGTTTCACAAATCCAATGGTATGAAGAAAATAGTATAACTTAAGACAGACACATGATTCTTCATCCAAAAGGAAGATTTCCTCCTTACTCCACACTGACAGCAAACTAAAAATGACATAGACATGTGCTAAGACAATGATGCTATTATCAGGCTTCAAAACTCATAACAGTTCCTACAAATCTGTGCCTTAAATAAACAAATGTCTATAGTCCAACAAAAAAAAAATGGAATAAAACAGTATGAATTGGAAATAGATGAAAATGGAAAATGCCTTTGATTAACTGTACACACTCGCCAAGACACAAAGGAAAGGATAAAAGACTGACTATGACCAAACTATTTTAATCACTGCAGACAACAAAACAGTCTTAATAAAGTTAACCGCAGCATCTTTCGTCTGTCTCTTTTTACTTTTGTCTTTACTGACTTCGCCCCTGAAAAGGCTTAATACATTTTTCATTTAAAATGCAGCTCCATGGACTCCACAAAATCCCTTTGCAATGCTGCTGTGCGGTCTGCTGCTTCAAATGACATGTTTTACTAATCCTACGATCATGGCAAGAAAGACAACCTTTCACAACCTAAATGAGGAGAATCATGTTTTGCTTAAAATCTGTTATTCGGATAATAATAGTACTCAACTAAATATGACTTTACCTGGTGGACTGCATCTGCCTTGTTGTCTCAGGATCCTCAAACATCTTCACAATGGGTTCTGTCTCTGACTGCAGCTGCTTCAGCTGGGCCACAACCTCAGTCCTCTTCTCCCTTAGAGCTGACACAGGAAGGATAAAGACAGTCATTAGCTACATGTCCACATGTAAACCATTACATATACGATCTGCACTTAAAACAAAGTTTACTGCTACATCAAGTCTGGATGGAGTAAGTGGTGTAGCATAGTTACCCTTCATGACATCTATCAAGCAATTTCAGTATCATCCTTGCTTTTGTGTGTGCTATTGGTGGAGAAATGGAGATGAGGAGCACGTATACACCAAGCATCAGTACTTACTATGAGGAATTTCCTTTTCAGGAAAAAGGCTTCTGTGCACGTCCATGGCGAAGTCCACCATGTTTGTGTCACTGAGGAGGTCCAGTTTTCCATTAAGCAGCTCCTGCTCATTGTAAATCTAGGGAACAGGACCAATAATACAAAGCACAGGTGAGGGGATGTTTTGTATATTATTTACTAACCAAGAGGTTCTGACATAGTCACAAACACTGACACTATGTTTCCAATTTACTTGTTGTGACACGGCACAAAGTACTTACTGTAAATACATTAAGACGTTTAATTTTTGCCATCCATACCCACAAAACCCCCCAAGCCCCTCGTGCTGATGTGAATTGCCTTAGTCTTTAAAAGAAAAAAATCATTATGTATCTACAATATTTGTACTGATCAAGCTATAATGGCATGCTGACTTTTGTTCGTCACTGCAACAACGTTCAGCTTCACTTGGGCCAAAAACGACAGCCATTGCTTGCTAACCAACGTTACGCGTAACAACTGGAGGCGGCTGGAAAGTTACTAACACTCAGTTTAGCTTTAAGTTAACTTCCGTAGCCAATGCTACGTTACTTTCAGCGAACCCGCTGGGTGTCTGCTAATACTTGTGTTACTCGTTGTGAGCATTTTTAATAATTTTCCTGCTGTTAAACTTTGTGGTTATTGTTGCAAATGAACCACTCCTGTTAGCTTCCAAGCGTTAGCATAACCTGAGAGACCAAATCGGACTGTTTTATTGACCATTGTATCCCGACTGGGCGGCTAACATGGCTAACCTGCAGAATGCTAAAGTGTAAGGGAGCACCGCCCAACAACTGTATATAGTCTACTTCTCCGAGTGAGGAAAACGCGCACCCCTCTGACCGCCTGAATGGGAAACAGCGCGCAGCTCACTTAACCAGAGTAAAGCTATAATCATAATTAAAAGCACGACTTCCGATACTTTGTCTTCAAATGTAAATCTAGTGAAATCTTAGGGTGTCATAAACTGCTGCGTAATTGTTCATACCGCAATTTTCAATACTATTTGAATGCATCTTTACTACACACATTAGATCACTTTCTACGGCCCTAATCTCACTGACAGTTTTCCGTTTTTGTCAAAAGCAAAGTGATTTTTAGCTTTTATTTTGAACGCAGGAACCTACATTTCCGGCTCCACTCCTCTTAAAAGTGGCTACTTTACACAGCAACAGAAAACGTGGCCAGCTCCCTGCTTCATACGGCTTTTACAACTGTTCAAAAGCCGTAAATAGTTTCTTGAAATTACGAAAACCATTTAGCGAAGTGTCTATGTGTTAATATAGTCCGTACCTCTTTGACAGAAAGGAACTCCAGAAGAGGAAAAACGAGATGACGGTCTAAAAAGTGGGCAATTTTGGTGGTGAGGTCGTATTCCGCCATCTTTGCTCCGGGGAAAGGGAAGTGGAAGCACATTTCAGCTTTGTACACAGGGGCGGACCAATCAGGGACATCCTCAGCATCCATTTGTGAGAAGTACATACAACAGGACTATAAGGAAGCGGAACCTAAATCCATGCTGTCTACTAATTGAATGATGTAAATATGACTTAATTATAATCGGGCACTGTTTTGACAGTTAATGTAGATAGATAGATAGATAGATAGATAGATAGATAGATAGATAGATAGATTTTTTTATTGTTTGCTCAGTTATCCTCATGGCAAATTCCTTAGTTTAAAACCATTTTCTTGTTTCAGTCACGCCATGCGCAAGACTTAATGATCTTATGCCTTGGTGACTTTATTCATTCCTTAATGGCAAGAAAAAATGTGAACATTAATAGAATTTTAAGTTCAGGAGTGTAAAATGTGGGTAACATGGTCTTGTGAGGTCTATATACAGTGTATTATGTATTATACATATATACATATTTGTTAGAATTACAGTTAATATTCAGCGCCCTGTTGTGGAGAGAGAGACTTTCTTTCGTGCTCATGTATGGAAACGTGTGTGCTTTTTTCACTTCATCGGTTTCTCAGAAGGATGCATGACTGTGACTTGTAAACCTTTCAAAATTCCCATAATTTCCTTGTGGTGTTGATACAGTGAAACATTTCATTTATAAAGAGGGATCCAAGTGAACACTTTGTTGAATTTGAAAACATAGGCTTTCCTCCAGACACCACCAATATTTCTCAGAAAAGCCAGTGACTGTATGACTTCTTCATGGGACCAAAACCATTTGAGGGCGAATGTAGTCATGATGAGCCCCCAGTCACAAGCCTGCTAAATTTAAATGAAAACAACCGGATCATTTTCAATCATTTTGACTTTTCCACAAGATTAGAATGTGTTCACTGTGCATCTGAACCATCCTCCTCTCTCCTCCTTCAGCAGCTGCCTCATAAAGATGGCCATGTGTTGACCATACCCGGCCAACAGCAGCCAACATCAGCTACTAAATGGCCCATCTCTAATAGGTTTCACTAGTACCTTGTTTTCTTGACAACCACACGGAACTGTCTTGTATCCTCGCACAATTCTTCCCTTGTTACCACTGGGCTCTCTCGCTCTCCTCCACTCCCACTTCTCCCAGCCGCCTGACGGCAGGTAGAAATGAGTCATAAACAGACACCACTCACCATGGCCAGTTGCTGTTTTACTGGGTGCTTCTGACACAGTCAGCTCTGGCTCGGTGGCAGCTCACTAAAATGAAAAAAGAGAAAGCGCTGCTTTTACTCTGCTGAAGACTCCTTTGTATCGTCTGCTTCATTTCAGGAAAGCATTTTGCAGTGAAAAGAGTCACCCGAACAATCATTTGGTCAGTTTGGCAATTATCATTTGGAAATTTGTCTCCATTAGATCATTCATAATTTAATTTATATAATTGAAAGCTCCAGCCATTTGGCTGCTACACTTGGCTTTATAAGGTCACAATAAAATATGTTTTTTATTACTGTGTTTTTTTTTACTGCAGGTTTTACTGACATGGGCAGCTAGTACGCATACTGTATATGCATTTTATCACGTTTTATTGTATCATTCTTTACCTTGTGTATTCCTGCTCAGTATTTTCTTTAAGTAATGGAATTATATATTTTGTTAAAAAACTTATTTCACTTTTCTGTGTTGCATCATCGCAATATTTGATGTTTAAACCTACTGTTTTCCATCCAGGAACCACACTTACAGTGTGTACCTTACTTTTCTTGACAAAGTTTTTAAGTTAGGGGCTGTACACAAATTATTGAGGGAACACAACAGAGGGAAGGTATTGTATTTTTCTTTTGGCTGAAGGTAGGGTCAGACTTGTTTGCAAGAGCTGGGGAGGGAGTTTTTTTTGTCTCATCATTATATTTTAGTCAGTCCTTTGCAATATAGTTAATAGTTTCATAGTTACTAAAAAAACAACTTTCATAAAAGTGCACTTTACAGAATATAGCAATATAATATAGTAAGATACTAGGGTTTAACATGTTATTGGGTATATGCTTAACAAATGTTGTACCAATTGAACACTGTTAATTAAGTAATATATTAATATATAAATATTACACTGACATGTTGTGTGACAAGTCTAGAAGGGTGTTCAAAGAAACCATCAATAACCCTGTTTAGGGCCTTGTTTTTTGTGAAACGTAAGGTTCAACTCCTCTCACCACCTCAATCATATCTATAAAGGCCCTTACCAAACTGGAAAACATCTATGTGTCCTTCCAACTTTACTTGAGTGCAAAATGATCATAACCCAGTAATTGTTCCTCCATGTTACATAAACACACGCACTATATCGTCCATTTTCAGTGTAATTTGAGTTGTGTGCTTGCATTTTATGTGCAGGCAATGATACTTGTTATTACACAATATTGAATTAGGAAGCAGCGGGAAAGATCTTCACTGGTCCAGGCAAAGCCAATAAGCGTTCTCAGATAGGTTAAACACCACAAGCTGAATCCAAGCTGACAAGAAATCATGTATTTTAAACACCGATGTGAAGGCCAAATTGCTTTGGTTTCTCATGTTTCCACCAGCCAATCTTCATTTAAAAGAAAAAAGAAAAAGAAAAAGGTGCTTGGGAGGTAGGATTTTGGAAAAACGTGCATGGGAAGTCTATTTTCTTTCTTCAGATTCGGTTCAGTTTTCTTCCTTGACGCCACACTAATATTGTTTTGCTGATAGCAGGCTGAAATCACAAAAACACAGACCTCACTATTTGAATATTCACTGTGCAGACTTTTCCCCTTACAGAATATGTATGTGTTTAGTTTCTTATGTCTTATTTTTCTGTTCAAAACTAACCATTGATCATTTCTTGCATTTGTGAAGAGAAGTTTCACTTAGAGTGCATATTGAAATTTGCAAACCAAACAGTCCTAGCCATGAACACCATTAGGGCCTGAATTATGCTCAAACCGTGTTTTATAAAAGGTCCAATGCCAGCGAGATCATCCATCTCTTAAGAGAACAGCAAAGCCAAATTTATGAGTTGCAGAGAGTTGGAAATGAGGGGGAAAATGGGCAAGGGGCAGTTGAAACAACAATAAAGCAATTCAGGGGGATGGATCCAGGTAATTTCCTGCTGGACTCTTTCTAGTAAATCTTGAGATGGGGGAGACAAGACTTGAGAGAACCAATTAGAGCAGACCAAACTAAAAGTATCAACTGTTTAAAGGAATAATTTAGCATTTTGCGTAATACATTTATTTACTCTCTTGCTGAGATTTCGATCGGAATATTGATGTCTCAAATCTGTATGAAGCTGGAGCCAGCAGAAGGTTAGCTTAGCATCAAGACTGGAAGCAAGGCAAAACGGTTTGCGTTTCACTCTAAAACCTATACGAAGTGTAAAAACAACAAGTTGCAATTTTAGTAGGGGCTATGTACCAGAATATTTCTTAGCTATGAGAAGTGATGTCCTCAAGTCTTGTCATCAACATTAGGTTGGCTGGCCCTTGTAAAACTGCAATAATTTGACATTTTTAGTAGGGGTTAAATTGGGCTAGAGCCCAGCTGAGCTGAGGTCTGCCTCCTAAAACCAAATCACAGACTGTAAAGGGGTCAGCTCGGTCTCCTTCGCAGCATTACCAATAGGATGTAGGCTTCTTTTCTTTGATTTCATTGAATAGCTGTGGCCATCAGAGAGCAGCAGTGTTGATCTGTGTGCTCCATATTGAGAGGGGCAGTGACACAGTTGACACATGGTACGGCAGCGGGAACTTCATTCAACCTTCTGATGTGGCATTGTGATCTTAGGAGAGCTTTATTATCCTAAATGCTGTTCCACACAACAAACAGGTTTAGGTTTTGCACACAGATTCCAACTTTATACAGTAAGTCATTGGGAACAAAACCGTGCTCATGGTGACTATTCTTGTTGCTTAAATGCAATAATATTTGCAGGATGGCACTCCTGCAAACGTGGAGCGTAGAACACAACACAATTCATTGTACTTTTTGTAGATACTGTACTGTATTACATATTTCTTAAGGTCAAGACTTTGTGCAGAGGTACTGCAAACATGAGCCTTAGCACACATCCATTGCTTTTTGTCACATTCAGCCTCTGTGTGGATACAGCTCACGGTGGTCTGATCTCCAACATAACTGTATCTCGGCGATATTTATGCAACTTTGTTATCTCCTCCTGCTGAGGTGCTTCTCGGTCAACCCAAACAGCAGATTGAATGTAGTGAATGATTTGTTCCCAGCAACTCTCATACTACCCAGCCAGGCTAGTGAATGAAGAGGTTTGGCCTAAAGGCTTATCAAAACTTTAAACAAAACCTATAAAAGTGGAGTAAATATAAACAGTCATCCACCATTTATGTCTCTTTAAATCAAAGCATGTGTGTTTTTTTAAGATGAAGCAGTTGCAGGAAGCGATAGCTTTGACCACACATGATCCCCAGGTTCAATACCGGGATGCTGTCAGGAACACCAACACATTTCAGCATGCAAAACAGTTATCCATCATTCTACGTGTTTGTCTTGCAGAAAGTACTCCTCGGCCTTAATGGGATAAACTTAAAGGGCGCTGGAGCGATGGGCCAAATATTCCATGAAAAACCTCAGCTCTCCAGTTCCCTGAAAGCTTTCTTGGTCAACAAATGAATCCAAGAGAGGGAGAGGAGATGACACTGCCAAAGACACCCACCACTGGCCTCATTCTAATATCTGTCAAAATATAAATCAATAAGACCTGAAGACAAATGACTCAGCGCTGGATGCTGCAAAGCCAAGCATCCCTGCTCTGAATCTGAATTCCAGCATCTCATACGAATTTCAATGATTCCTTTGTAAACTTTTTAGATATGCATCACCTCGCTCCTAGAGTGTGTCAGGTTATAAATCAGCGGCCCACACCACTGATTTGGAGCCCAGTGCTGACTTCAGCACTGTCACACTCGATGGCAATGGGATGAAGGTTATCGACCAGGCCTATGGGCAAGAGAATAATACAAACTTCCAACGAGCACCCAATGGCACCAAGCATGGCAGAACATCTGTGCAACACATGCGCAAACAAGGAGTGATTTGTACTCACAGACATCAGCAATATCACAGAAGGCACACATGGGAATCGATCAATACTTGACCCCTCTAATCCTTCCTCGGCAAGCTCCACTCCCATGCTTGCTCCTCTCGTTATGCATAACTTCACTTTTCCTCTGCAATTTTCTTTGAAAACATGACATTACAGAGAACATGGCGCTATCTCCAAATTTGCGGTCATGACCATTCTTACCAGAAAAGAAAAGTGAAATCTGATAACTCCAGATTATGCCGTGTAGTTACAGGCTTCCACTGCACGGGGGATGAGATTTGAATATCCCTCTTCCTGTGGATTTTAAATTTCTGTAATAATTGCTATTGTGTGTATTTGTGTAGCTAAGTGGAGGACTCTGAATAAAACCACTGAAATAATGGAAAGAAAGTAAGACCAGTGAACAATAGCTATGACCTCTATGAATGTCAAACCTCAGCTTCGACCCCCTGAGAGGTTGTAGAAGTGCTTTATATTTCAAGTTGAGACCATATAAAAAATGCTGTTGTAATGAATGAACTTCACCAGCTGCCGCAACCTAAGATGAAGATGATGTGATTCTTGGATACGACAGAGAAAAATTTTCAATATTTGGCTCTGAGGTGTCAGAATTGTCATATCACTGCCAAATACTCTCTTAGAGATCAAACCTTCTATTTAATAGGACTGCATGAGGGTTATGTAAGATTGGGCTTGAATGTTAAGTCCTCCTGTAAGACTTTTTTTCTGTAATAAATTCCAGGAGCTCGGGAATGTGTTCATGTGGAAATCAATTTCAAAAGCTTGTAAGGATGAGTTTTTCTTAGTGTAAATTACCATCACTTCTCATGATGAATGTGGCCGTCATCTACATTCTGCACTGAAGTCTTTGGGAGGTAAACTCATACACGGTGATGTTAAATCCTTGTTCGAATTTAATGAGAAAGGACGATAGCGTATTAAAACCAATCTAGCAACACATAATATACTACATGTGGTAATACTGCGATCCACAATAAGCAATCACGCTACTACACAAGGTGTCAGGGGAGCAATACATCCTGAGCTTCATACTGTGTGAGTAACATCAATTACCAGCGTGGTGCTGCTCTGACATGGGGCTGAATATTGTTCTTGGCACTGAAGCCATGAGAGAGAAGAGCAGGAGAGTGAGGAAGCCTAATTGTGATGTGCCATAATTTCCCGCTCAGGGCCTCTCACTCAGGATATGGGTGAGGTCAAAGGTGCAATAGAGGGAGTCCATCAGAGGCAAAGCGTGCTGAAGTCATCTGTACACAGTTATTCGCGGTGAGGTGAAAGCAACTTGGTCAGACAGGGGACCTAATCAGATTTCAAAGTAAACACAGTGCCGCCGGCTCCAGAGGGCTGAGTCCAAACATTGTTGCTAATTGCATCTGTCTTCATTTTCCGCAACTCACTGTACAACACCGACGAAAAAGAAATCTAGATGGAACAGGAACTATTTCAAAACCACAGAGAGCACCTCAACCTTACCTCAATTTTTAGTCCATAACTGTTCATCTTAGAGATTGCCAACTCTGATTGCTTCTGTCAGAAATCAAAATATAATGCCTGTGAAGTGTTTCTACTGGAATATTTCTTTTTTTTTTTTTCTTACATGGAGACTGAAAAGGAAAATATATATATATGCTTGTCTCATGTGCCATATGTGGGGGCTTCCAAAGCATGGAAACCTACGTAAGCACCAGTCAAGTAGCACAATTTCGGTTTTCAGATGGCTGCAATTGATCTCCCATATTGTGACATTTCTGTACAAGAGAGGCTCTCCAAGTTAAACAGGCGCCTTATGTCAAGAGGCCTTTTTTCACTACCACCAAATCCAGCTGCATCTCAAAGTTATAGAAAGCTTGTTCACAGAGAGCTTTTACCATCATGTCCTGAAATCCCAAGGGTCACAACCACTGCGCGGTGTTTATTGTGGGTCACTGTTAGGGCTCTGGCCTTCAGTGGCACCTTGGCAGACAGGGAAAAGCCCCCGACCCCAAAGGACAGTGTGTGATTGTTTTGATGTGGTTTCTTTGGTATTTCATGTTCCAGCAAAAACCCAACCACATATCAACTGACTGCCATGTGCAGACTTGAAAATTACAAGTGCACAGATCGCCAAAGCTGAACGTAACTTAAACTGTACACAGTGTTATTATTTGTATCCCTGACAGAGATGATGACATTTCATCGTTCCCTTGTGCACTTGCCCATTGCTGATGATGCTAGGCTGTTTTACAATATCAGTGTCCTTTTGAAAAAAAAAATCTCCTTGTTGTCCTTTACAACAGAACATCAACAAAGTATGCATAACAGTAGGGTATATGCAGCCAGCCGCACTGGATATGACATCAGATCCCTGAAATGTCTCTGTAAGCAAGTTTGTGCTGAGCCCACATCAACAAGTGTGTAATGTGGTAAGAGAGAAGTGTGTAAGCTAGCATACACAGGGAGGGGATGAGATTCACAGAGGCTCCTGAGGGGAATCAGGATAAATGGTAGATGTGCTTGGAAAGCACATTTCATGTTTTCGGAAGAAACTGATTCTAGGCTCAGCCGACTGTCCTACCTAATACTTAGTAGGCAAATTATATAAAAATGGAAATGGAGCATGAGAATGGCATCATCTGGATTGTAAATGTCTGCTGTAGCCTGCTAACCATCATGCTGCGTGCTGCTGACTGCTGAACAGATCAGTGGGTATGCAAATGTAGGTTGACAGTATACTGGAATCACACATGCCCTGTGCCAAGGCCAGCATGTGCAATTTGGGCTTGAAGTCAAAATGACCAATGAAGTCAACCTGAATGCAGGTAATGGGCAAAACATGAAGTGATTCTGTTCATATAAATATGTAAGTTTTGTAAAGTCATATCAATCATATTGCATCTCATAACTTTTGAAAACAAGACACCATGTTCACCAACAGTTATTCTTATTACAGCATATTATTATTATTATTATTATTATTATTATTATTATTATTATTATTATTATTATTACTGTCAGGCACGCCCACAGCTTGCAAGTTCGTGACGTGAGCACGGCGTATGTTGTCAAAAGAGAAAAGATGGCGTCGGTATCAGAAATGTACGATGTGGGTTGGGAAGGTAAGATTAGAGATAAAGTGTCATCGAGACATGTTTTATTCAAGACATACGGTCTTTTCTTTGTGCTTTTCTTGTGCGAGACCATTGGGGACAGTCGTTGTTCTCCAAGACTGAAAATACGGGCTAACAAGTCAGCGTGTAACGGAGATAGCTATGGCTAGTTAGCATGGTTAGCTAACGTATCGGGTTCGGCTAAACCGTTGCAGTACATCCACAGCAGCTTAATAGTCATCATTTGTGTTAAAGTAGTGTTTCATAGAAAGCAATACGCGACGTATGTGTATTTTCACCACCTAGCGCCTGTAGCATGTGGACGTCAGTCATGGCAAGACAAGGCATCAGCGAACGGTAACGTTAGCTATAACGTTAGCGACGTCGCAAAATATTTCTGGTTTTGCAAACGTAGAACACAAAAATAATAGTACAGTCATGTCGGTGTCTATTTATGTACTGTCGAGCGTACCGTTAACGTCACTGACAACGCAAACATAACTATAATGGTTAGAAGTTGTACTTACTTCTCTGATAATGCCATTGTTAGGACTAATGCAGATTCCCTGATTGTCTACCCCAACGCGGGACTATCCCCGGTCGGCACTCTCCCGCTAGCCAGACTATCGAGCCCACCGACATATAACGGAGCTAGTTATCTTTTTTTATGTTAGTTTTTTGTTACGTACAAGTGTATTTGACATATAATTAGTGACATATTGTTTCAAATACACCTACAGTATGACCATTAGCCTATGAATTGACTTTGTCGTTACGTTTTAACAAGTGGTGGATAAATCCTCTTTCCGTTTCCGGTCAGTTAACGTCACATCACAGATACTCTTGAGTTCGCCATGCCTCTGGTTTGGTAGTACGATGTACTGTATCCTTCGTTCAGTATCTGTGGTAGTAGTTGTAGTAGTAGTAGTAGTAGTTGTTGTTGTTGTTGTAGGCCTAGTAATCAGGGATGGGCAAAGATACATCTAAAAGTATTCCCAAATACAATGCGAAGTACCCAGCATTAAAACAGCCTATAAGTGCACAACATTAACTGTGCATTTATGAAACAGCTAGAAATTATGGTAAAGTAATTATGAAACGGTTAGAAAATAAGGCTACAAGATGCACAGCAGTAACTGTATCTATTTCTAACAGTTACAGTGCTGGGTATTTTGCATTAGTGTTTTGAAATACTTTTATCTGTATCTTTGCCCATCACTGGTAACAATAATATCAACAAATGATAGGACTAATAATGATCACAACCCTTTCCTATAATACTTATACTAGTATGTTACCAATCACCTAACGTGAAATATAATCCGGCGGGATAGATCGTCTAAACCACCTGGGGCTACGCGTCCGTGAGCGAACTCAGTTGGGAGTCTCCGTCTATCTACCCTAATGCATTGGGGTTGTGTGATAAGCTCCAGTAACTTCAGTGCAACCACACGCGTCATTTCAGGTGACGGAAAATATTTGACAAACGTTAACTGTTATTGCACATTAAAATGAAGCTTCATGTGTTTTGCTTCTCGCAATGTCAATCCACACTGTGCATTACATGGTCCCTGAGTTAAAGGACCAGGCTTGAGTACATTATGATGAAAACGTGTTGATACAGATCACAGCTGTCCATATGGTTTCACCACTTCCTTCACAGAGATGAGAGACAAGCTGCGTAAATGGAGAGAAGATAATTCCAGAAACAGTGAACAAATTGTGGATGTCGGTGAAGAGCTCATCAGTGAACATGCATCTAAACTGGGAGATGACAGTAAGTGTGTCAATATGTAATTTTAGATCATTCCAGAGAACATTTTAGCAATTATACACACTGAGGAGTTGGTCAACTCCTCACTGACATTAACATTAAAAACTATGTAAACATACTGAAGTGTAGAAAATTGTAGATATTATGACAAACTCACTTTACCAGGGAAAACACATTGCTTTTTTAGTGATAACACAATGGACAGCTTGCCACAATGTCCTTGTTGCTGCTCTCTAATCATTATATAGAAGTAAGAGATAAGTATAGTCTGCAGGTCTGTTCAGAGGTTTAATGTACTGATGTACTGCTTTGTATTGTTGAAACCCGCTGAATGTCCATCTGTAACTGACCATACAACTGTGTGAGTAATGATCGATCCAAGTGGGTGATTTTCTGCTGTCTAGGTTTTATTTTCTTGGCTCTGTTTTCTGGTATATATTTTTCTTTTGGATACGTTTCTGAACAGGGCCTTAAGTTTCCTGTGATGTGGAAAACTCAGATAGAGACAGTCATGATTGAAAAGCCAAATCCAGTAATACAAGATTGCTTGCATTTAACACATATTTAGGAGATTTGAGGGTGAAAAGTAAAATACTGATTGCTGACTGAGTACTGATTAGACAATTTCACAAAAAATCAACAAGTAGTATATCTGTGAAAGCAGAAAATAACTTTGAAACATGACTGTATTCCAAACATACTGTAAGGAGGGACACAGTTAAGATTTTGATGGCATGAAAGGTGCATTAGTAAGCATCAGGTCTGTATGTTAACTTTTTTTTACACATAGCTCTGGCGCTACAGAGATTGAAAGTTTTGTAACTCAGGCCACAGACTTGTAGTATGAGAATAAGTATGAGTATATATGAGGACTCATTATTTAAGGGTTGTCTCCTTGAATGTTTTTGTGAAGTCTTCCTGCAAAAGCAACAGAACAAGAGCTGCTATTCCTCATTAAAAGTTTACAAAGGGAAATCCTTTTTCCATTTCCCATTATATACATACATTTTTACCTCTCCTGTCCTCCAAGTCATTTATTTTCAGTAGTACAAAACTAAGATTTGGTTATCAGAATGTGTAACTGTTAAACTGCAACTCTGCACATCCCTGCTGATACACTGGAGATACATTTTTTTTTTTTTTGACGTAATTTGTGACTTAAAATGGAAATGACCAGAATGTGAATATTTCACAATAGATATAAAAACACAGTTGCGAATCCTGCGAGAAATTTACTCAACCTTTTAACTTTCATGTTTGTTGTAATGATGTCTTTTTATTTAAGTTCATTTATTTCTAAAATCATGTCATAGCAGCAGGTTAACATGCGGGAAGAAAAAGAATATACTTAGTTGTAATTCAGGGAGTTATGATTTTAATTGTGGTCAGACCTCCCCCCTCGATAGACTTCAAACATGCATTGGGAGACGCATCTTCCCTATACCAATATGGCTGCCGGTCCACAGAAACTGTGGTAATTGGTGTTGGATCCATGGACCACAGGCAGCCTGGAACATGATTTTTTGAAGTGCACAATAGACAGCAACTACCAAGTGGAATAGCGCTGCAGAATTGATTCACCACAGACACCGTAAAGCACATAAACCCTCATCTCACAAAACACCCGTTACAGTGTCCACACTAATATGTTCAATCTCCGTCCAGACAAGTGTTTTAACGCTGTTTCAGACTGTCTCACACATGCATTGCTCAGCTATATCACATGGGTGCTACTGTGGTAATTTTATTTATCACACAGACTGATTTTTTTGTAGCACCTGTGACATATATGTCGCCCCTCTACACCTCTAAACACAGTCCATTTCCTTGTGGAGCATAGAGTACAGTATGCTAACACCAGAGTTTCCCCTCTTGGATTCATAAAGGCTTCTTTATCTAAGGCTGTTGATTCTTCAATATTTTTGCCACAGAGTTTTACCCACCTTAAACATCTCAAAGATCGTGGTTTCTTTTACAACAGTACTGTCCTGCTGCATTACCCCATAAAACTCTCCCTTTTCCCCTCGTCATTATGATTCATACAATCCTCAAAAGAGGCGGATAAACACTTAACATGCCATGGTTTTATTGAAACCAGCTCTTAAATTGGCTGTGAAATGAGATGGCAATTATCAAAACAAGAGTTGGAATCATTAAAGTCAAGAAAAACTAGAGGCATTTGTTTGTTTTGGCATAACCTGACGCTTTTTGGGTGGAGTTGAATTTTATTATTCCTTTCAATTAACAAGGGGTGTTCATTTGGCCGAATGTAAGAGCTGAATGTAAGAGCTTGTCAGAGCTGTCTGTCTAACATATATTAATTCCATTAATTGGCTGTTGTAGCCAGCATGTTATAATGTTACAGTTGACTGGATGGAAAAATAATAATAAAAAAAAGTAATTTTTTTTATAGCTAACCACCACGTGAAACATGTTAAAGGAATGATTTTGTCTGTTAATGACATGCCTTTCTCTACATGTACATCAATGAAACTGTGCTGAACTTTTCACACTTGCGTGAGATTGTTTTTTTATGTATGGAAAAAAAACGCATTGCCAGTATTCAACCATAGGGTCTCTACACAAAAGGAGCTCAGCATCATGGAGTAGAAAGTGGACAAAACAGAGATGTCTGAGATTGGTGCAATTGTCTGTATGACCAAGCACAACCACTCTACAACATAATGTGAACATCAGTATCACATTCTTATGTCACAGTAGCAAGATATTAGCCCTTAGTCTTTAGTGTACGCAAGCTGCAGAAGTTTATTTTTTAAGAAGTGACTGTTGGAGGATTCCACGTCTTTGAAATGTAATCACTTTCCAAAAGTAATTCACTGTAAACATTCATTAATAACTCTTTTCAAGTGTTGAAAAGAGTCAGGATAACTAGAACCTTTACGCAAACATATTAATAATACTTCAACATGACTCACTGATCAAATTTTATACTGAGTTCATTTTAAAATACATATTTTATGTTAGCTGTCACACTGCACAGAGCGAGGCATGAGAAACAGCGTGGCATGTACGGAAATGTTAGTTCAGCTACTTTGGTTTCACAGCGCATCAGCAGTCTTTAACTGTTCACAACGCCCCCAAATAAAAAGTAGCTTTGCTCTCATTTAAGTGCCCAACATGTGACTCTATCCCTTTTTCCTCCTGTACTTTCAAAGATCACCTTTTCCATTTCTCAGTTTTTCTAGTGCAAAATGTGAGGAAGACGTCTAATAATGAGGAAAATTAATTGTGGTTGGGGGGGTGTAGGCTAATTTTCTTTTTTTTTTTTTTTTTTTTTTTTACATAGTTCAGATTCAGCTTCAGTTTGAAATGGAGAGATGGTTATAACAAATGTAACACCTTTGTTATGTTACACTTAATTTCCTCCAATGTAACATTATAACTGAAATTTAATTAGTAATTTATTTCCAACTCACTGTGGGAAAATTAATAACATGACTGCAAAGCCTCACATAAGGGCGTTTACTTGAAATGTTCCTGCGTTTATTATTATTGCTATTATTGTAGCGCTGTCCAAGCCTTGAATTAGTATTTGGTTTCCAACAAGCAACATTATCTTCCATGTATTCCATACAGAGGATAGTAAATGTAGCATTACATATTAAATGAAATGGAAACGTTTTTTGGAGTCTTAAGCCGTTGATTCACATCATGGAAGCTTGTTTGTGTGAGTAAAAAACATGATGTGCAGATGTTGGGGACACTCTCTAAGTTGGGACGTCAAGTGTACAGTTTAATATACCATTTTTCATGTTACACACCGACAGTGGAATGGAAAGGGCGTTAACAGTCTTCTGTGTCTGTCTCTTCTGCCCAGTATGGATTATTTATGAGCAGGTGATGATCGCAGCGCTGGACTGCAGTCGAGATGACTTGGCTCTGGTAAGTTTTTACCGCTCTTCCTCACACACCCAAGAGCTTCAAAAGCCATCGCTCACTCTCTCACAGCCATTCCTACTTTGCAGCACCCCCTCTGCCAAATGTGAAAATCTGATTTTTATTTGGCCAAATGGTATTACTCTCTCTGTACTTTGGAAAAACAATTTGCTGAGAGTTGGAATTAGAGGGTGTAGCAAATGAGCGGAGAGGCATGCTTCAAGCGTTCGCTGAAGTTGGCTATCATTTATGGAGTTCAACTGCTTTTTCCCTAAGGATTTATTTGCCATCCTGAAGCTTAATGTGATGGTTCTGAGTTAACGTTGAACTATTCATTGCTCTGAAAATGGTCAAATCTGCATGGGATTAAAAAAAAAAAAGATAAGAGCTCATGGTAATTGAAATGGTTCAACTCCTATTAGTATGAATGAAACAGCTCCTTGGCAAAAAGAATGACTCATTGAGTACAGAAAAGGCAGAACTCAGTCATGTTGGCTATCCTTTCAGCCCCGCTAACAGACTTTAACTGAGAGATAGTGCAAAGGATTCAGGTCACACTGCAGAGTTTTTCATCTCTTTCAAACTAGTGTTGAAAGTGATTGTAACCGTTCCCCACCTCTTTCATGACTGCGTGATCAAAGTCAAGCTCTGTGTAGAAGAGGAAGTGGCAGAGAGTATCCTCGCTCTCCTTTTTAATGGTAGCAAGCATGGTTGCCTAAATGGGTAACATACAGTAGTAACAGCAGACTCTCACATCTAAGACTGTGAAACTCACCTTTAACAGCCTGTTTTTATATCATTGTATTAAGTTTGTTTTGCTGAAACACAGGCCAAAACTGACATTCTCAAGACAGGTGGTTTGTGTC
Organism: Chaetodon auriga; assembly: GCF_051107435.1. Classification (NCBI taxonomy): domain Eukaryota; kingdom Metazoa; phylum Chordata; class Actinopteri; order Chaetodontiformes; family Chaetodontidae; genus Chaetodon; species Chaetodon auriga. The sequence goes on from NC_135081.1 coordinate 9,341,772, forward strand.
TGTGGAGGTATGTGTGTGAGAGCAGGAGTGTAACATAAAGTTTAGTTAAAGCCAACTATAATTGGTCTCTCTCCTCTGCCCACATCCTTGCAGACCTGTCTACAGGAACTGGAGAAGCAGTTTTCAGATAGCCACAGAGTCAAGCGATTATCGGGCATGAGGCTGGAAGCTTTGGAAAGGTAAGCACTGGAGTCACAGAGGAGGCAAAAGAAAAAACAAAAACAAGCACAGCCTCACTGATTTACATGGTACTTTGGGCGACTTGGATGCGAGAACCTTAGCATATCCAAAGTGGTACAATGGTCTGGGTGTGTGTGAGTACACTATGTGTGTGGGGTAAGATGTGTTTATGTTGGATCACCCAACATTCCTTTGGAGAAAAGGGGAGCAGAGAGAGGAAAGGTTCTGCGCTGGGTAGTCCTGTGGCCCTTTAGCCTGAGTTAGGGATTCCCGGGAAGGAAGTGGTTGGATTCCACTGTTATTCTGGGGGTCCCTCAATCTTCTCTGGTTTCTATTCCTCTGTAGTTGCCTTATTTTGTTACTCCCCATCTCTCTGTATTTTTCTCTCTCTTTGCCCTCCATATGTTCATGCTTTCTTTCCCGCCTGGGGCAAAGTAATGTCTTAACCCCTGTAAATATTGACATGTCACCACAATGTCAATCTCAGTGATAAATTTTGTTTTTGAATCTGCAGAATGGAACAGAAAAGATAAACAGGGAGTATTTTAGCCCATACTGAGCTGAAGTGGGGGTAATTCAGTCTGTTTACTACCTTGCTCTCATTCCCCACCCGGATCACCATTGCTGGTTTATCGGTTATGTCAGAGTTTATGTGATAATTGAGAGTGATTGCTTCGGCACTGTCAGATTAAATAAACGGCACACTGGGATCTAATTGGCAGCAGACAGAGCTACACTTGAATGACATGGCTTCAAACAGCAAGGCCCTTCCCCTCCACACACACACACACACACTTGGTTCCTAAATAAATAAAGCAAATCAAAGTGGCTTGTGAGTGCTCGCCTGGTGCCATCTGAAATCTCCCAAAGTGTGGCTGAGTAATAAAGTGAATGTGAGGGAAGCAGCAGCGCTGGAAGTGGGGCTTCTCAGTGCTAATGGGAACCAGAGTTGCTTCTGTCTGTTGCAGGCTGTGGGCGGGACAGTTTGTGATCACTGATCCCCGCCTTTGGCTGCTAAAACGTCAGCGTTGCAGATTGCCCCTAATAGAAAAAAACTTCTAAAATCATCCTTCAGCGCCTGATTTGACATGACAGGTGAAGTGCACATGCCTCCTCTTCCCACATTTCTTTACTATATGATTTGATATTTACAGCTCATAAATTTCCCCTTTAAACAGAATCATGTGGGCTCTGTCCAACAGTTTGAGGCGCGCTGTGCCGGATATTGTTGCTTATCAGGGTCATATGTGTGTATTGTGGTAACATGTATGGGCCAAGAGACAGACAATTGAACCAACAAGCGTGCTGTGGATCTGGATGGATGCAAAAGCAGCAATTTAATTTTGTTTAAAGGTGAATCAAACTGGATACAATCAAATGAAAATACAATCTTCAAAACAGTGTGCTTTGTTTGTATTGATTTCATGACTCATTGTGAAGTGATATAAGCCTTTCACAATGTCGACTGTGTGACCAGCAACCTAAACTTAAATGAGTGTTTATTTCTTCCTTTATATCACAACTGATTTCTGTACAGCCTCAGTGTAATCATAGGAACCTGCCACGCTGTATACAGAAACTTGATTACCTTGAACTCTGCTTGATTTCCCCACTACCTAATTTTACTCGACTGGGGACTGGGATTGGTTTAAAAACAAATTTGTATTCTTTTCTTTTCTCTCCCGAGGTACGAAGAGGCCAACAAGGACTACGATGCCATTCTCCAAGACGACCCCACCAATACGGTAAGACTGAGAAGCAGGGAGAGAAAGGGGAAAATCCCTCTGCTTAGCGTTCTACTTCGCTTCACTTTGTGGTCTCAGCTTTTTGGAGGGCTTTAAATTTGCTGAGGCACTTTGGTGTTAGCAGTGTGAGTTTGCTAAGTTAAACTCCGCTTGGCCTCTGACCTCAACCACAGTGCTGATCAGCCTATCACCCACACAACTGAAAAGTGTTTAAAGGAGGGGGCTGGGTGGGTGGGGGATGATTCATGGTTTTAGTCAGTGGCAGACATGTTTGGTGGAAGTAAAGCGTAAATAAAGGTCTGGTCTTTGAAGATGGTGATTTACTGGACCTTTTAGACCCCCACCCTGAGTGAGCAGGGCTGAGCTCCTGTCCCACCCTCTCCATTTCTGGCTACTGGCTTCAGGTGCAAAGTCTGTGTGCTGTGCAGTTGATACAGAAGAGCCCTGAATAACCTTCTCTGAAGCTATATCCCTGCTATCTTTTCTTCTCAATTTACTATTCATCTCTGTGAAATGACTTGCAGAAGCATGTCTAGCCAGTGTTCTGCCAATCCCACACCACCAACCCAAAACATAATGTACCTGCTGTTAATTGTTTCCATAAGGACATGTGGCCATGCAAGAAAATAAATCTTTTAAAGGGTTTTCAAAAGAAACCATGACCTTATTTATTTTGGCTATACCTCTCACCCCAAAGACATGTCTCCTGTGCCATGCTGACATATGGATCCCTTTAGATGTATTAAACATTTTCTCTCAGTGCTGCAGACACAGCATAGACATTTGCGTTTTGGATGCCATGCGATTCCTCATTGGTTTTATCATCAGTTATCTGCTTTAAACAACTAAAAACATCACTGAAGTACTAATAACCCTTACCTTGCTCTGATGCGCCTCACCTGCTGTCGCCGTGGCATCAAGGAATAGCCTCCTTATTGAGCCACAGCTGCTGCCCCGCACTGCGTCTCACTCCCATCTTCAGTTTGTCAAGACCCTCTCTGTTTATTTTACGCTTTTGTTGCTGTTGGAAGTTTGCAAGTCAGATTGGCAAGTCAGCTTTTAAAACAAGGGATGGGACTGTTTTCGTGGGCAGCTCCCCTCAGTTATATTTAAATTTAAAAAAGCGGTCGTGCACACTTTTTAATCTTTTTAAGGCAAGGAATAGGCCAAATTTCACAACAAAGTGTGCAGGAGTTGTGAAAATGCATTTGTGGTTGAAATGTAGTGTGGAAGGGCTGAAGTACAATAACAATTTGTTTTTTAACCTGTTTGAGCTTTTTGTCCAGTATGGACACTATCAAAGTAGGCTGATGTTGCCTAAAAGATATATCTGATGTCACTAGAAACAAAATGGCAAAAACAGTCGACTTTCCTCAGTTATGCTCATGGCTTGATCCATGCCATGTCTGACAAGAAAAACATACTGGGATGGTTGTAGTTAACATTCTGAAAAGATTTTGTCCCAGTCAAGCTGTCCAACGCAAGATAGAAGTAAAAGCCACAAATCTCGTTATTTGCTTGTTACACTGTCATTTTCATATACAAAATGGGTGTTGCTCCAGCAAATTTATGTTTAAGTAATTGTCATAATCTGCAGCAAATTGCTTCGCATTTATCCTCTGTTTGGACAATGGGAGTTGTAATTTCAGTGAATCCCAGGGCTCCTCCCCGACATGGCACAGATCTTCTGGGGATTCCAGGGACATCCTCGGAAAGGGACTGGTCGGTTTCCTGGTCTCTGCGTGCTGAACATTGCCACCCAAGCGAGTGTAGGCTGTCAGTCAAACTTGGGGCCGGGAATGGAACAAAACAGACCAATAGGTCCTCTGTCCCTGGGATGTTAATCCTCAAACCTTTTTCCCACAATCCTTGTCCTGAATGACTTGGGTGTAATGGCAGAGGATGGAGCGATAATATGATGACGTCGTTCAGGTCACCTGTCTTCGAGTGAGGGCTATCTCCTCCCGACATGTTCTCCAACATACTCTTGAGAATCAGGCAGGGGATGGGCCAGAGAAATGGCGGAAAATTGGCGACCACAAAGAAGACTTGCGAGGCATCCCAGCATGCGAAGCAGAGATTGGAAACTGAGCTGTTGTAATTACAGGCTGTGGAATAGATGTGGTACCCATTAACCAAAATTGTTGAATCAACAAAAATTGCTCAAGGTTTTTTTGCCATGGCGGTGTCCAAAAAATGTTTCAAACTCTTAGCCCTTCCATTGCTTGCTATGTTCCAATACCTACAGCAATGATCTGGCAAAATTCTTGTCTGCATCTATAAATGGATTTCTTTCCACCTTTCTATTTCTTCTTGTGAGTATTTTAGATGCTCCCCACAACATCAGCAACAAAGATGTACCAATTTATTATTTTATCAACATGGAGTTGCCTCAGTGAAGTGTTCAGTATAAAATGCTACTATTTATTAAAAAAAAAAAAAAAAAGCCACTGAGGTCACAGACTACTCCTGAGGTTGACCTACTGTCATATGCACTCAGATTCATTGTAGGATGACTTTATATTTGTGTCGGTCAAGTCTTGTAAAATTTAAAGCCCCAATTCAGAATTTTCTTGACTGATAAATATGAAGTATATTAACAAACGTAATGCAATAGTTTGACATTCAGATCAAAAATAACATTTTGTTTTGTAACTAATTATAACTGAAAATTAAAAACGTCTCCATTGCTGCTATGTACATTTGTAAACAAACCTTAAACAACATCATAAAACATTAGTATATGTCTGAACTTGTCTTTTGCTCTTTCTCTTTTCTTTGTTTTCCTCCATCCAGTGTGCTAGGTGTGCCACCCTTGCTGTGATGTTTTGTATTATAAAAGAAGGTTGCGGTAGGTCACAGCAATGAGCCAGGGTTGATCCAAATAATCCAGTTCTCACTCCTAAGATCTCCTCAGAGCACTAATTAAAAAGAATCATGACAACAGATGGATCAGACCCACTGCCAGATTTTTCTGGATCATTAGTTAAAGAAAGGAGGCAAAAGGGCAGTGGTTTGGAATTGCGTCCCTTTTAATAAAGTGCTGTGTGACTCTCTGGGCTACCAACTTCCATATGTTCCTTTGAGCCCCAAGTAGTTCTTTATCAGGGAAAGAAAAAAAAAAAAAGCTGGGAAAAAGGAGAGGTGGCTGTGGTGATGTGGAGAGCGCACAAGTGCAAAAATCCACATTCAACATCACTGCAGTGTTTGTTTAATTTTTTTCTGCTTCCCTTTTTTGGTATTGGATGAGGAAAGATCCCACATGCTTGTAATTTAGTCTGAAGTGAGTATAAATTCCTGAATCTCACATAGCATCAAGTTCTGATGGAATGCACTGGACGTAAAGTGGTGTGATCTGTTTCATAGTCGGAGGACATTGGTTGACCTTTCACTGCTCCTTGTTGCTTGATAGCTTCAAAACATAATTAATTTTCTCCCAAGTTGTTTTTAGACCACCCTGATTCTAAAAATACACACTTCTACAGATGCGATCAGTGTGTTTGGGAATACGATGCATTGTGGTGTAGGTAGATATCCTTACTGTTGATGTTATAGTTGTTCTTTGTTTTTGCCTGCATGCTTTTTTTCCTCCAAGGGGCTAAAATTTTGCTTTGCAGTTGAGGCTGTAGTGTCTCTGCAGGTCCCAGTCCAACTTGACAGATAGTGGATTTCTTGTGATGCTAGTGTCAAAAAAGGCCCAAATTTACAGCCCCCAAGACATGACTCATATGTAGCCGTCAATTGCTTTGGTTATGAATGCAGGAGAAGAAGCCCCACTCAATCAAGTGCTAGTCCATAAATAAAATAGGCTGTGACAAGGCAGTGCACTTCTAATGGAGCGGCAGCCTCCTGTTACGGTTTTCACTTACTACTAAAAGAAGGAGGAGGAGGAGGAGGGTTGCCGGGAGTAAGACATTTGGAGCAGAGAAGTTCAGAGCAGCAGGAGTAATGTTTTCTAATTCAGATTGATGAGAATCTAATCCACCTTAAGGTTAGTTCAACATCAAAATGGAGCGGAAAGCAATTTTCAGCTGATGTAAGTTGGGCTGGTGCAGCGCTAGATGCGTGCTGTGTCGTCAGGAAGACAGGCGATGGGGTTTGGGGGAGTGTGCCATTTTCCCCACTTGGTTAGGGAATGACTCATCACTTTATCTCAGCCGCTGAGCTCATTCCAACTCCAAAACATTGACTCATAATGTGTGTGTCCATCTCCTGTTGGACATGGCCATTAACTATCTCCAATTATGTCTCCGTAGGCTTGTATTTGTTTAAATTTCCCAATAATAGTACGAATAAATGTGACAAAGTTAACTTGTTTGTGCCTTTTGTGCTTTTATTTTTGTGGCTGTTGCTGTAATGCAAATGCTGATTCATCTTATAGAAATGATTCAGTATGGATTGTGGTGCACTGAAAAGACGCTAATGTGCACACTTAAACACACATCTCTTACACTCACTCATCCTCTCACCCCCCTTCCAACAAACACTTGAGGGGCTGAGTTCCTAATCCTGTTTACTCTCTGCTCTACAGGCAGCGAGGAAGCGCAAGATCTCCATACTGAAGGCCCAGGGGAAGAGCACTGAAGCCATCCGGGAGCTCAATGAGTATCTGGAGCAGTGAGTGTTTCACCAAGGGGGGAGAGGGTCAGCCCCCCCCCCCCCCCCCCCCCCTTACACCCCCAGCTCCCCTGGCTTTTATTTTAATTACAAACCCAGTTTGCTTTCAGTTGAGCTGGCACAACTTGTACATATAATGCGAGCAATCTCTTTCTCCTAACTTGATAGTTGGATGACTGTAATTATTGTTATTGTAACAGGTAATACTTTGTATTTTTACTTCACTGTATTACAAATGTATTCCCTGTTTTAAAACTATTGTTATGACTTGATGTAGAATTTGTCATTTTGTGCTTACAGGTTTGTTGGTGACCAGGAAGCGTGGCATGAGTTGTCAGAGCTCTATATCAACGAACATGAGTAAATACATTTTTATAATTAATGCAGCATTATGATCTTAGTAACAGCTCATTTTTATACACAAAATCAGTTAGGCGAAAGTCTCAAGGACATTTACTCTTCCTTTTTTATTTCCTAATAGCATTTAACACAATAGTGACAATTTTGAATGTTGCCTGAAAAGTTGTTCGTCACCATAAACAAAGGTCACCTTCTTGTATTAATACTTCAACTCAGGAGTGCTGCTAGGCAGACAGCGTAATTTCCTCCATTATGTACCACATCATTTGTGGTAATGTTGTCACCCGCTTTTGCACTTACAACCCAATTAAGCCAATAGACAGTTGAAGCGAGACATTTTCATCAGCTCTCATGGGTAAATTTTACACAGAGGATAAAATAAGCTCTGCAAAGATTATCTAATGAGTATTGAGGAGCATAGATTTCAAAATGGCAACTTTGAAAAGCAACCAAGACAAAGTAGAAATGGTAAATGGTGGGATAAAGAAGGGCTCAGCAATATATTCACCAGTGTTTAAACTCGACACGGCCTTTACGTAAGAAACAGTTTAGCCAAAAAAAGGAAGCAAGTACTTTTCCTCAGATCCGTTAAAACAAGTGGGCATCACCATGTTGAACTTCACCAAGACAACTGCTGTGAATGTGAATTCATGTATCGTAAGCGCAAAAAGATAAAAAATGAACAGGCATAGGCCCAGTCATCCTGTACAGCACCATGTACGAAGGGAATGTGTGTGAAGCGTAGTTGGTACTCTTCCTTTAATGACAGATGTTTGTCATATAAAAGTGCCTTAGAAATCCGTAATCTGTTTCCAGTAAGGCCGCCATATGTTGGAGGTGTATCTGTCAGTTTAACAGGGCTTCTCATCAGACTGATGGCTTGATCTCCAGAGGGCCGTTGGATGGCCACAATGGAAGGCGGTGAGATGCCTAACTCAGCCAGGGGTCTGAATGAAGCCCTGTCCATGTTCGTCACATAAGAGTTGTTTAATAGGATTTCGGCCTTAAGCCTCCTCTCCTACATACGAGAGCAGACAGACTCCCTGGCCTCCCACTGATATCTCAGTTGCCAAGGAGAATTGCCAGACAGGCAGCAGTGTAAGAAAAAAAATAATTTTGTTTGTGTCGCCTTTTATCCATCCTTAATTGTCTGGGGCTCAGAAGTTAGTGAAGCAGTGTCTGTAGTTGAACTGTGGTTTTTGTGTGTGTGTGTGTGTGTGTGTGTGTGTGTGTGTGTGTGTGTGTGTGTGTGTGTGTGTGTGTGTGGATACGCTGACGTTGTTTGGTTGCTCTGGTACGAGGGCAGTGGCAGCTGGAATGTGTAGCGCGGTGAGAAGGCTACTTATTGGATATTTCATGCTTTTGTCTGGGAGGCTTTATTGCTGTAGTAGCCAGAGGAAATCCAGGGGTGAGCGGATTATCTCCCAGCTTATCCCAACACTTCTAATATCACACCATTCTCTCCCACAGCCCCTTATCTACAGGCGTGTCAATTTCTTTTCTTTGTTTTCTTTATTTTGGGTTACAAACTCCCTGTTTCCCCTCCTCCTCCTCTTCCGGATAACCCGGCATTATCGCCACTCTTTTCCAGAGGGACAGAGCAGGGGCCAGAGAGTGAGAGCACTTGCTGTGAAATTCCCAGGAGAAGGTGGTGGCACTTTTCTCCCCCCCCTCCAGCCAGAGAAAACAGAGGGTGATGTAGAGAAATAAACTCTCCTCCCTTCACTGCGTAACACCCATGGAGCTAAAAATAAACAAAGCAGTGTGTCTCTGCGCTGCCATTGTTTGGGTCGCCACAGCCATCAATGTTAACACATTAAAAACATAATTAATAGTCTCTGAGTCGACACAGTTAAAACAATCCTAATGCCAGCAGTGTTGGACAGGAGATTATTTTGTCTGTTTGTAAGTATTGCATGGAGCCTCTGTCGGAATCTGCCGTTGGCTCTGAGTCTGACCCAGCTTATGAGACTGTTCAACAAAATTGGACTGGTCATCCAGAATTACAGGATAAATAGTAATCATTTTTTCAAACATACTTTGCACAGTCTGAACCCATTTCTGTCTTATATGCAGGCAGAGTGTGGTATTAAAATGGGGGGAGAGCCACTGCTGATGGTTTTACTAACCTCCAAAAGAAACAAATACGATTCTTACAGTCTTGCGCACGATGGTGGCTACAACCTTACTCGAACACTGTGGTAAGGAGTGGGCTTAGGAGAGTAGCTCCGTGATGGTGAGGTTAGATGGCTTAGAGGAAGAGTAGAAGAGGTAAGAGTCTGGCTCTGGTACAAGATTCTGGTCGATGGCTGATGGAGCAGGCCACGGCCACTGCATGAACACATCTGAAAGTCTTTATGGAGAGGAAGTGGTAATTGTAAGCAGCCCCCAACCTTCCAAGCCCTCTGATCTCCCCCTCTACTCAACCCCTTCCCCCTGTTTATTTCTCTCTTTCTCTGTCCCCACCTTTCTTTTCCTCCTATGCTGTTGATCTTTCAGCTAGTTACCGTGGCGGACTTAAAATAGACTTCTTCATGTTGTGGCGGGCAACATTTGGTTCCCGCAAAAAACCTCTGCATCTTAGCAGTGAAATTGCTCCTCATCTATCACAGTGTCGAAGCCTGTTAATGCAAACAGCAATCTTTTTCTTTTTCTTTTGAATGATAGGATTCATTCAGAAACATGTTAAATCTTGGACAGGAAAATGAAAAACCAACATTACTTAGAAGTGAAAGCTTGGACATGCGCTTTTGTTTGGATGTACTGATAAACAGCCAGTGTAGCCCCATTTTCTGTTGCTCCTACTGCTTCTGCCTCGCTCTGTGTGTGTTGGCTTCTATTTTCTTAGGTACACAGACGTTTTATGGCTTTGTGTTCAATGATATACTGTATCTTAGCTCGTCTTGGCCTGGGTCTGTGAAGGGGAAACTGTGTATTAGAAGTGGAGTGGCAGCAGATTAGTGTGAGGTCAACAGCTCAGCAGTCTGCTGCTGAGAAGTGATCTCATCTGAGTATAGGCACAGTGTGCCAGCTCTTACTGTAGTGCTGACCTCAGGAAGGTAGTTAACTACACATTAAAGGCTGAAAAAACACACAGACTGACTCAAGATTGATCCTCACTCAGTGTCCCCAAAGGAGGAAGAACCACCACACAAGATAGGCTTTTACCTTTGCCAGCTGTCTGGACTGGATAACCTTGACCGTAAACCTGTAAATACGCTTAAACTCATGTGGTGGACCTTTACAGATCTTTTCAGCGTAGGCTATCATTTTGTCTCATGTAAACTCACCAATGCCCCTTGTAGTTCTCAATTCAGATTTATACCTGTAAATTTATTGGGCATAGACGTAGCACTTCACAGTTGAGCAAGCTAAAGGATGACACATTCACAGCTGTATCAATCGGGTTACTGTTTTCCTTGTCATTTCCACAGCTATGGAAAAGCTGCGTTTTGTCTGGAGGAGCTGATGATGACCAATCCACACAATCACTTGTACTGTGAGCAATACGCTGAGGTAGGTACCCGCCTGGACGTCCATCATCAAGCATGGGGGGCAAACTGGAATAAACGTGCCTCTCTGTAACACGGAGAGACACCGACACGCACTTAACGTCATTGGGGATATAGGCTCATGAAAGGAGATGTGTTTACACTTGGTTGTCATGTATTGCTTATTCAGATGTCATGCTGTCATTGCTCGAGCTGCCTTTTAGCACAGCTTATTTGATCGTGTTTAATGCTTCCTCATACAGGTGAAGTACACACAGGGGGGGCTGGAAAACCTGGAGCTGTCCAGAAAGTATTTTGCCCAGGCGCTGAGGCTGAACAACCGAAACATGAGGGCATTGTTTGGTCTGTACATGGTGAGTACTGTTTTGCATGAAGAGAATGTGGGAGAGAAAGGGAGAGAAAGAAAAAACAAAAACAGTAGAACCTTTTTTGTAACTCTGCGGTTTGTCAAGGTTGAGGCTGGCCACTGAGTGTGTCAAGCAAGACTGTACTGTGAGTCTGTGTGTGTAAGTGTGTTTTTGGGGGGAGCAAAGAAGGGGCTCTCAGACAGGTCAACTCACTGCTGACTCAGACGGTGAACTCCAGCATCGGAAAAGTCTGCCCCTCTGGAGCTCTTTATTTTAGTAATAATACCCCTTTGGTGAGACGTTTTTTATGTTTATGACTTGAATAAATAAAGTAGTCACGGAGTGAAAAGGAAAAGAGCAAGAGGGAGAGCAGCACAACTGCTGCAAGCATTTTGTCACTGGCAAATTATCCAACCAGGTGCCAGTTTGATTGTAGTCTTGAGCCAACAGCTCTTTCATCTACATATTCCTTTAAACAGGATGTTGTCTGCAAGTGCCAATGCATCATGTGCAAGTGAGACTTGACATAAGAACACAAACGAAGTGGAGCAAGGAATAAAATGTGGCGAGGGGAAGCAGGTCTAAGACAGAGAACCCCAGTGTTTTCCTCTGTGCTGCACTGGGAGTCTTCAGGTAGTCCAAACACCTCATAGCACCTCTGAAAGCGCCCTGAGGTGCGGAGTACAGGAGGAGCAGGGCACAGCCAAACACTTCTGTTAACTCTCACGTTCGTCTGGAGACAGAGCAGGCCCTGCACGGCTTCCTGACAAGTCATCCAATGACACTTGGGTCCTTAATGGATTCTTCAGGTGGGAGTTTATTCCGAATCAGTCACACATCTGTCTTAAGAGTGTGTCTTGCAGATCGTCAACTAGTCTCGGTGGTCCAGATCTTGACAGGTGCAGGAGGTTCAGTGAAAGGGCAGGAAACTTTCACCGTCTCACACTGGCTGAGTCAGTTCGACAGAGGACCTGGTCGCACTGACCACAGGTGGGTTGTGGGTTTGTTACTCACAACATTTGCGTGGGGATTCCCCTCTATAACAGTGCACACTGTTATTCGGGGATAGCCTGTTTGGCTTGACATAATCTAAATTAAGGTTTTTCTTGAGTTAAAAAAAAAATGGAAGAAGTAAAGAAAATGCTTACTAAAAAATACAGAAGCCAAACCATTTGATAGAAAAAACAGGGCCAGGTTGATTGGTGTGTAGTTAAAGTTTCAGCGCACTGGTAGGGAGAGCTTTGAAGTGCAGGCAGGGTAAGCCCTCTGGGGTTTGCTTTGTGGAGATGATGGCATGAACATGGGAAAGACACGGGATTTGTGGTTCGGAGGGGAGCTGTCGGGGCAGGCAGAAACCGTGATTCACACAGCGCTCCTCTCACTGCGCGCCGCTCTTTTTTTCTTTTCTTTTTTTTTTTGAAGACATGCAAGGTCCTTTCATCGCCGAGAATCGATGGTGTTGGAGAAATTAGGCCCCGTTAAGTGACAATTTACGTATGAAGCATTAAAGCACTCACTTTTTCCTCCCCATAAATGATTTCTCCTGTGTCATCAGGCCAAGGTCTGTTTTTTCTCTTCATTCTGCCACAATGACTAGTGGAGTGGTAGATGGTAAGAGTGGTTGCACATTCATCTCAATTACGCTTTTATTGCCGTTTCACCAAGTTTTGATATAAGAACACCCCTTCCCCTGTTCTCTCCTTTGCTGCTTCTTCCTTTCTAATTTTTTTCCCTCTAGTCTGCAAGTCACATCGCTGCCAGTCCAAAAGTAAGTGCCAAGGTGAAGAAGGACAATATGAAGTACGCTGCTTGGGCTGCCACTCAAATAAATAGAGCCTATAAGGTGAGTCACATATGGATTTTCATTGGTCTTGATCTTGATATCTGTTTCATTCTTGTCATTGCTCCTGTCTCGCCTCCATGTCTTTGGAGCCTCTGTCTTCTATCAAAAACATCTTCGCTTATCCCACATCCACCTTCATCCTGCTAGACAGTGAAAACCATTGTTCATATTATCTTATGACTCTTCTGTTGTATTTTAGCTTTCATGGAGTATTTGCACACAATTTTCAGACATCCAGAAATCCCCTCATTTGCATAGTATGTGAAAAGCATTCTCCACCACCAAATGACCTCTGAATGTACAGCAGCCCTGAAGGATGTGTTTTCCTTGCAGTGTTTTAATAACAGCCCCAGTGTCTTTTGGTGTGTGTCTGGGTGCGTTTACTGTTAATGTGTTGATTTAAGGCCACAGCGTCTGCTAAGACTTTATTCCACACTCTGGCTTTGTAGATGAGCTTCTCACTGAGCCACAAGCTGATTCTCTAAGGACGACAATCACGCTAGACTGTAGCAGAGGATCGGCTCCTTCTGTGATTTTCAAAGTGAAGTTCAGTGAGCCTCAAGTGCCTTTTGAACTAAATGTAGGAGGTCCCCAGCAAATTCACAAGTCTAATTATAGATTTGAATGTTATTTCTTCAGTTGCAGAATTTCTTAACTCGTTATGCATTTAACATTAAATTGACAGATCTACTGAGATAGGCGTCACTAAAATTAAATCTGATTTCTGGGCGCCAATGGACCCATTGGTGTTCATTTGAGAGAGTAAGACAGCAGGCAAACAAGGGAGATTAAGAATGGAAGTGCATGTGTTTGCATGCATGCTCGCATATCCTAAAGCAAGGAGGGGGAAAAAGTGAGGAGCTGTTCAGATGGTATCACTAAAATCGTTTATCCCATTGTCATGGCAACCCAAGAATAAAAGCACATTTTAAAGAAATGTATTTTGCCATATGTGCCATATGTGTTGCTTATTTGGGCATGAACAGTTAAACATGTAATAAGTGGTTCCTCGCTCAGCCTCTGTGGGTCCTGTTGAGAGAGACTCCCCGCTGAGCCTCTAAAGACCTCGTCTCACCACACTCATAGACACATTTCACATATTAAGCACACAGACAAGTATGAGGGCTCTATTGGAAAATGTGTGCATGTGAGTAATGTCAGAGAGCGCAGCTGTGCTCTTTTGGAGCTCGTGTGTGTAGAAATGTCATGGAAGAGCTCTAAGCTTTAACTTGTTCCTTCAGGTTTGAGTTCAAGTGGAATGAAGTGTCATACCTGAAGGGGTGCAGCCTGTTTTGTTTAGGTTAACACTTAACATGTACGCAGACATAAATCTCCTTGATAAACAGAAAAATGTAGAGGTGGTTTGGTCAACAAAATTACTCAATGAGATGTCTCGATTAATGTCAAGTCCACACTAACTCCACTTTGATCAGTGCTCTTGCTGACCTCACCTCACTGTCTTAGAGAGGCTTTGATCCCGGCAGGGGACAAGATGAATATCTCAAACTGCTAACTTTTACACATAAGTCAGAGGCCCAAAAGGAGGAGAGGGACAAAGTATGAGAAAAGAAAATAATATTTCGAGGGAACAAGGCAGCGTTCAAATATCTGAAGAAAATAAATGACGGATCTGGGGTGTCAGGCTCTGATAGGACAACTGCGGTTGAGTAGAAGAGCACGGTGAAACAACAGTCCTCTAGTTCCTGCCAAAAATCCTGTCGGTCTCTAAATTAACCCTCTTTTCTGTCATCACATTACACTAATTACACAGAATTATATATTCATATTTCAAACTGGTTATCAATCCATTATCCATTAATCCAGTGTTGGCAGAATTTGCAGGCAGTACGTCAGTACATCAAGCAAGCTTTGAAATAGACCCATTATAACAGTACTTTGAGACAGTAGCATAGCCAGTAGTGGAGCACATGTTTTCCTTGCTTAAATATTTTCTTTATTGCCAAGGAGGTGTGGGAGAGGGTTTACCCACAGACAGGGAACACACATCTGTGTTTGGTGATGTTGGCTGTAATGAATCAAATAGATAGCAATTTGCTATCCAAACACTGTCTTACACATGACGATACAGTTTAGTAGATTCTCTGTACTAACGGCTCAATGGGCACAGACAACATATTTATAGTTGACATATTGAAATGAGACTGACAAGACTGAAGTCTCAGGAAGCTGATATGGGCATCAATATAACAGGAAGACATGCTGTCGTGACCCAGAGCAAAATGGTTTCAGCTGAGTTGTTACAATGACAGACTGAAACACTTCCGCTACTCTTAGAAGCCTGTTGACAAAGCACAACTGTTTAAGTTTTGACTACATGTGGTTTTGACCCCCTGGTGACGATAATGAGACAGCTCAGTCAGTCACACCTTTGTCCTCCAGGGAACATGATGTGAGCGTCACCCCGCCCCCCCTGTTTCTGCCCTGCTCTGTAACCTCTTGTAAAGTTGGCTGGCAATAGTGAGGTTGCGCTGGGATTTCAACTCGGCTGTGAGTTTGTACGTACAGTCGGTGTATGCAAGCCTGGCGCCACGCACACATGTGCAGGTAGATGTTTTTGTGGTTGCTGTGTGAGACAAGGTAAATGAGTAGGTGTAAGCTCTGTGTCTTTTATTTTGACCCCCCACCCCTCAGTCAAATGATTTCTGAGATCTTTAAAAGGGAGCGGTGGTGTGGGCCTCCGTCTGACAGCTGCAGGCTGCTGTGGGCTTGTGCTTGCTGATTGATGACCCCTTTAAAGTGTTGATCGTGTCAGTCGTCTGCTTTTATTACGCTCTGGTACCTGGTGATTGTCATACCTCAGTGGGAGAAAAAGGTGGGCAGGTGAGTGCAAGTGGGAGCAGACGTCAGTGAGAGGTCACTACTGACTGGGGCCAAAACAGAAAAAGTAATTACCTCTTTGAGGTCGGTTGACATACATGATCTTGAGATGTGTGAGTTGTAGGTGCAGGGGGCTTCAAAGCAGCACTACATGGCCTGCCCTCCTGCCCTAACTCTCTAAACAGATTCTCTCATTAGCTCCTCTGTCACGGACCACAGGCTCCCACTGCGTCATGACTCTATTATCAGATGCTCTAAATAGATGTGGAGCTGTCTGGTCTGCTCCTACCGTTGTAGAATAGGGCAGGAGTTAATGTGGTGGTCTCACCTCAGGCTGAGGAGATAATTGACTACCGGGCCCGGGGTAATGGCGCATTAGGCAGCAAGGCAATGAAATGCACTGATCATTATAGCAACCACACACACACACACACACACACACACACACACACACACACACCCTAAATCTAGAAGAATGAGTCACACTTGGAAATTACGCAGCCAATTGCACACCTTAGCCAACTGCCCTCTCTAAGTTAGAGTTTGGCAAATGAGGAAGGAAAAAACTTTTGCCATGGAAATACAGTATAGGCAAGGTTTAGGCTACAGTTAGTTACTGATTGAAGACGTCTGAGCAGGGCCAAAGATTCAATGAATATATGCCTCACAGCATTAAAAGCATTGCATTATGTTCAGCAATGGGTTGAGTGTTTTTCTGTTACTCCACAAATAGAATGTAGAGGAGGGAGTGTGTGTGAGGGCACAAGGTGCACATTTCCTCTGCCAGCCAATGTGTGTTTCAAGTTTTGAAATTGTGTTTTCAATGGGTGTGTGTGCCTCTGTCTGATCAAGTGTGCACATGTGCTCATGGGGTTCATTTCTCACCATGGAGGACATGCAGAATGTGCTCTGTCCAGAGGCGCTTTGAAACCGTACCCCCTGCCTGTATTTGATTCAGGGTAATGGTGTTTTCACACTGATTTAATTGAAAGAACTCTGTAATGCTGTTGCCTCCTGCTTGTCCTTTGCTGTTCAGCTTTGTTGTAGTTGTTGCTGACATCTGCAGTGCTGATACACAGCAACAGATTTTTAGATGATGATCGATCCGCTGCAGACAGTCCTGGGAATTTGACTTCTGGTTTTCGAAATTGCAGAGGCTTTAATTTGCACATTTTGAACACCATTGTTAGTCTCCTAGATTTTATCGTAGTATAAGATATTTGTTATTTTTAGAGTAAATGTTCCAAATTTGGCAAAGATATTCATGTCCCCCTCAGGATGAACTGTAATAACCTTACTGACTCTGACTGTTCATCTTGCGCCATCATCAGTTTAAAATATTAATTCCTCAAATATTTTCGTTAATAACTAAATACCTGCAAAATTAATAATATCCACAGCTGTACTTTTGTATTTGGTGCTAATCAGCAAATGTTAGCAGGCTAACATGCTAAACTAAGGTGGTGAACATGGTAAACATTGTGTCTGCTTAACATGTGACAGATGTTAGCTGTTAGCTCAAAGCACCGCTGTGTCTAAGTACAGAGCTGCCAGCACAGCTGTCGATGTTCGGCTTTGTTCATTTACAGGAAATATATTTCATCTAACTTCATTTTATGTATCACTGTATGTCCCCAATTCCCAAAAAGTTGGGACAATGTGAAAACATCAATAAAACAGAATGTGATCATTTGCTAATCCTTTTTGACGTATACTCAGTTGAAAACAACACAAAGACTGTCTATTAATATGGTGTAATTCGACTGACTATTATATCTCTCTCTCTGTTCTTTTTTTTGAGGGGGTTGCCTTTTCTGTTTCAAAGCTTAATTGGCAGAAAAAAAGTGTGTCTGTATGTGCGTGCATGAGTAATCCTGGATGTGCCTGTAGATTATAATTTGCGGCACTTCCTGTGAATCCCTTTGGACACAGTGCAGAAATTAGAGCGGAGTGTTATGTACTCCTGTACTAGAGGCCATGGAAGTGGACTAATCATGTGGGCATCCTGTCTCAGATCACACACAGAGGACTAAAATGGCACCAATTCTTCTAGCTTTGCAAACTGCAGTGTTTTTGCTGTGTTCAGGTGTGTTTGGTTCTCCATGTCTTTTGTTGGCAGATCTAATGATCTCTTTTCCCCTCCTCTCATTCTTTCTCTCTCTGTCCCACTCTGTATCTTTCTGCGTTTTCACCTTCCCTCTCTGACCTGCAGCTGGCTGGTCTTGGGACCAAGGAGAACAAATGCTCCATGAAGGCGGTGGAGGAGATGCTGGAGTCCATGCAGATCACCATGTCCTAGATGCCCTCGTCCACGCCTTCCCTCGTCCCGTCTGTTCACACACAGCCACTTGGAGCACATGGCAGCTCAAATAGCCTTCCAATGTGATCAGAACCAAATCTTCAACTGATTTATTTTCTCTCTCTTTATCTCTTCAAGTTTGGTTCTGTAATTGATTGAACTTGACATGGACAATGTAAGACATGGTTTCCCTCAAACGCAAAGATTCCCCCACCCATCTGGAAACTCAACAGCAAATTCCAAATACTCCAACTTACTTAAACAAGTAAGTTGGAGTACCCAACACCCCAGACTGCATCATACTGTCCCTCCCATCTCATGCTGTCTTTTAGTTTCACCTTGAACTAATATCACTAATTAGCACATCCACATCAAGGCTATTACTCTGACCAGGACAGATGACAAGCTGTACAGTAAATGCTATTTATAAAGACAATGTGGAGATACCACCTGTCTGCACTGACGTCCTCAACTGTTCCCATACTATCTGTAAATGAAACATCTTTATCTAATAAAACTTGTTTGTTTTTTTTTCTTATCCATCAGAATGTCTAAATAAAAGTTGAACTGTTAGCCAAGTTGAAAATGCATTTTCTTCATGGATGTTTGTAGCAGTATAGCTGCTGAGTTAGTGTATCTTAAGTGTCACGTCCCCGGCAGTGACACAGTTGTCGCTGTGAAGGCAGCAGTGGTAACAAAGGCATAAAAAAAGGCCTCTTCTTTCAGAGTGATTTCAGCTGGGAAATCCTGCCTTTCAGTTTCCCCGGACAGCAGCTGAACCAACTTCAGCACACTGAAGAACACCTCTGTCATTTCAGTATAGCGAGCCTCAGAGATCACTGCCAGTAATTAACACGCCACAAGTTGGAAACATAAAAAAGAAAAAGAATCGCGAATCTGGGAACCTTCATGACAGGCAGGGAAGAAAGACATCTTAGTGCTGTGAGAGGCTGGTTTCTTCTGCTGTTCGAGCAGTGCACTCAGTTCACTGGGTTCTGTAACTCTTGAATCTGAATTGATCCACGTGATCATCTTAAGTTGTCACTCACCCGTGCAGGGTCAGCTGTTACTTCCATTTCTTTTGTTTATTAAGTCATGGCAATTGTCTCATAATTTCACTCTTCGGCTGATGGAAAACTTGAGTGTTGAGTTTATGGTCCTTTTTGGACGCCTTTTAAATTGAGAGGTCACCAGCTCAAAGCCCTGAGTGTGGAAAGCCGTTTTCTCAAGTTTTTAATACTCTCTGGCCGTGGTCAGTGGATGAATGTGTCTGTATTTGATTTGCCTCACCAATCTGGCGGAACCAATGAAAGCCAGGGGACGTTTGAGCATAAATTGACTTGAATTATTTTTACAGGAAAAGGGCTAAGGCTAAATGAAGCTCTTTTTGAAGAGTTACATAGTGAAACAGTGATTCTTTTGTTGTTGTTGTTGTTGTAGCTCCCATGTAAAATCTGCTGTACTTGCAAAGGCTTATGAAGTTGTAAAAGGGGAAAAAAAGGGTTATCAATCAATTTGACAGGTCATCAATATGAGGTATTGCTATCCAGTGCCAACTATACTTATGCAATAGTGCCATCTGTAGTCTGGATGAAGAACTCATGACTTTGGGTGAAACCTGTGATCACATGCAGCAGTGAGTGACTGTGTACACCTGGAGGTCAGCTGTCACTGTCATGCACTGAACATCATCTAAACTTAACCTGTAGTTATTTCTTGCCTGTCTGCAGCTGAGCAGGAAAAAAAAAGGGTTACGCACCATGTATCAGTCATGACTCCTGATGAATCTTTTCCTTGCATTCAGCTGTGCTATCCAAACATATCCTTGTAGAGTCAAGAAAAATAGCACATCGACCTTGCTGTGTGTTCTCAGTAAACTTCAGCATCATTTCTCACCTCACTTTACACACACCTCCAGCTCCTGATAGCCTTTTGAGCCTTTGTCCCAGCAGTTCAGAGGATACGAATGTCTTGTCGATCCATACCTGGACACCAGAGCCAGACCAAAAGACAGAGGAACACGAGAAGAGAACCTTCTAACCCCACTAAGCCGTTGGCTCAGTTTAGTGTGTGTAGGGGATTCACTATTAGTGCTGTCCGTAATCCTGGATTCCCGAGGAGATTAGCTCATGGAGAGGGCTGGCTTGTCCTCGGCTGCTTTACAGTGGCCAGGTTAGCAGAACAGGATGAGTTCTGGGATGATAAGCTTACACTGGGATAGAGCCTGAAAAATCTGTTCATCAAAAGCAGGAGGCATGGCAACTGTCTAAGGCTTGCACTGAGACATTGAGATATTTCTCCAGTAATGTCACAATTTTGTGCACGAGGCCCTACCCCCTTGCAATATTTATCTTTTAACATTAAAATAATTACAGGACTCAGTGCATGTTCAAAACCCTTTTTTTTGTTGCAGATTGCCTGCATTTATGATCTAGCAGACAGTTCGTCAAGATGATTGTGCTGGCGCAATGGGAAGAAGTTTTCAACTTGGCTTCAGCAAGAGGTGCACTTTCCTCTTAAAGTCTTGAACCGCATGACTGTCAAATAAGAATGATGTCCACAATGAGAGGAATAGATGCTCCTGAAAAATAGTTATGCATAAAACTATTTTTTACCCTCGCTAGCAAGCTAGTTTGGCTCTATGTCCTGGCAGTAGTCTGTCAGTCAACTGTTTGGCCCACACTGACATATCTAAATATCTATTGGATGGATTACCATAAGGTTTTACACAAATATACATGGTCCCCAGAGAATGAGTCCTAATGACGTTGGTGGTCCCCTGAGTTAAACACACAAAACTAAGGTGCTAAACATTGTAAACATTATATCTGCTTAACATGAGCAAGTTAGCATTTAGCTCAAAGCATCGCTTTGCTGACATACAGTGATCATGCTAACATGCAAAATTAACATGATGAACACGGTAAACACCTGCTAACATGTTAGCATTGTTATCGTGTTGCATTTTTTTAAGTAATTTTTCCAGTCTACCTTGTCTACTGTGTCCCACAATGCAAAGCACTGGAGCAGTCACAACAAGCAGCCAGGCCAACAACGGCACGTTTTTTACAATTTCTGGGTGTGATTTTCATCAATTCAGTTCTGACAATTTTTGAGGTGAGTCAATGGAGTAGATTCTGAGTATTGGCATTTTCAGAGTTGCGAAGCTCTATAATTGCCTGCAGGCATAGCTATCACCAGCCAGCCAACCAGTCATGTTCACAGACCCTACTTACCCCACAGTCACACAGACCACTGCAGCCAATACAGCAGACTTCAGCAACAATGGCAAAGGACAGCCAGAAACACAACTGAAAGATATTTCTCATTTCATACCACTGTTATTCTTTCATTACATTAAATTTTTGATGTATTTGAAATTTGTATTTGTTTTGAAATTATGCAGCTATTGCCAAAGAGAAAATGTTCAGCATATGGCCAAACCAGCATGGGCATTACCAAGAACAAAAAGTACTATCGAGCAACAAGTTTTATGAAAAGGCGCCCAGCTGAAATGGAGCAATGACAACACGGATAATGTTACAAGGACTAGCTACATCTGTAGTGAAATAATGTGACAAAATGCAGATCAATCTGGTTCCTTGGGGGACATGAACATCTTTGCCTTCCTCATGGCAATGCTTGACGCAGACAAATCCAAAAATGGGCAAAGAGGTGGAGTGTGGGTGGAGCTGAGGTGGACTGAATGAAGCTTGGATGCAGAAACCTAGCAACTAGCTGTCACTCAAAGTGGCTATGGTGCACAACCATAATTATACACAACATTAAGCCATAAACAAGTGAGTTCTATAAAAATTCACCATAATGAACACAGACTTTAGGCTGTAAACATGCTTATTTCTGCTATAAAGTTGGGCACGTTAATGTGGGGAGTCTATGGGGATTCACTCAGTTTTGGAGCCCGCCTCAAGTGGCCATTTGAGGAAGTGCTGTTTTTGTAACTTTTTAAGGCCAGATGATTGCCACCATCCATCTAGCTAGGTAGTCTCAACCCGTACAACTCTGTGTAATTGTTAAACTTTAATTTTAACATGGTTGGTAAACACTTCTGTATAGTGGGCTGTAAAAGCCAATCACACAGCGACAAAACAATGAGTGTCATTGCATCGCACCACAACAGGGTGAAAAATTTGATCCATCTGATCCATACTGGATGCCATTTCTAGACGTGCAAAAATGCAGCCATAGAATGTAATTGGTTGGGGAACCTTAGGGTTAGAATAATGTTGCATTCACATGATTTCAGGCAGACAGTAGACGACAAACCGGATTTCATTTTAGTGGACAAGAGCAGGACGGTAAGAGTAGTGAGGTTGGCAGAGAATTGCTTAATAAAATATAAAACTTTTTGCATCCTCTATGACAAATTTGCAGACAGATGTGGATACGATCCGGATAATGCAAATCTGATAATTAATAATCAATTTAATAATACATCTAATGATTAATAATTCTTTGTAAACAATACAACATTGCCAAAGCAACGTATTGTCATGCATGTTTGGTTTTGCTGTACTGCCAATCCCTTTGTTTATTTATTTTTCTTGTGTCTTCCAGAGGGTGTTGTCCATCTTACGACTACCGTCTGCCTGAGTCCATGTGAATGCATTGTTCAGGATCTGACCCACACACATGCACAATACTGATCAAGCATGATGTACGGATCGGGTAGTGACAGTGTCTACCCGGGTGTTGTGTTTCCATCGCTGCCAATTGCAACTGGAGCCAATAAATACCCAAGACTGCAGCAGAGCCATTTGACCTGGCAGTGAATACAGATTGTACTATTTCCCACTGAAGACAAAAGCCAGATGTTAGTGGGTGTTAGTGGGTTTTTTGTCCAGTGTGAAAGGGGTAATAATGTTGTTATTTGAAGCAGAGGAGGGTGCTAGTTAGTGGAAAAGCCAGAGGAATAGATTGCATAGGCGGGAGGAATAGGGTTTGTGGGAGATAAAAGTGGAGGTATAAGAAGAGATGAGTTCGGTGAGGGTAGGGGTCCGAGCAACCATCAAGGAACAAGAAAGTGGAGGGCTGCAAGACCGAAGGAGGAGCAAACTGCTCCATGATGCTCAGGACCGCAGCAGGGGCAAGCAAGTTTCCCAAGGTGAGGGAGTGAGTGGAAAGGGAGAGCAGGGCTCCAGCGAGCTCATCCATCTCTGTCCGTTTTAGGGGGAGAGGCTGGGAGAGCTAAAGATGGATGAGGCATGCAGTGCTAAATCCTGCCCTGTCCAGTCACACAACTGAGCCTGGTGATGAAATAGTGTTTTGGCTACAAGAAGGGACGGCCCGACCCACTCCCTTTTTTCTGGGAATGGAGATGCACGAGAAGCAGAGTTGGACCAGTGAGGATGGATCAGTCAAATAACACCTGACATGTAGAGGAGAGTTTTGAGGAGACATGATGGGCCATCCAGAACTCACTTAACAAATTCATAATAATCTGCAACTCTTGCAAGCTTCCAAGCATTTGATCCATTTCAATTAGCTTTGAATATTAGCACACATGTATTATAATAAATGCACATTCATTGATTCTGCTGTATTTGCATAGATTTGCTTGGCTTGTCATGTCAAATTAAGTCTGTTTTCATGATGAAATTAATTTTGTGGAAAATAATGTTTGACAAGCATGCATTCATCAAAGCGGTTTTTCTTTCTTTTTTCTTTTCTTTTCTTTTTTTTTCTTTCTTTTTTTTTTTTTTGCCTTGGACACAGTTCTGAGAGTTGACCACATCTCATTCATCCATCCTACACAGCACAGTCAGAGCATCCACACTGCTTCAGTTCATACTGGTGGAGGTAGCATGTTCATGTGGAAAGGGAGATTTGTGTTGCATAATAAAATGCAAGCATTGCATATGAAGTAGTAAGGTCATCTGGCAAAGTGATACTTTTTGGTCATTGCACAATATCTCCTTGTTTATCCAGGCTTATTTTTCCCCAACACAATTGCACCAGCATGAGCGCAGACTTAATTTTTTCTCCAAGGGCTTCGATGCTGGGAAATAATTTCCTCTCAAGGCAAGAGAACATCCCTGAGAAAAGTGTGTGTATGTGTGTGTGTGTGTGTGTGTGTGTGTGTGTGTGTGAGAGAGAGAGCGAGAGAGAGAGAGAGAGAGAGGAGGGAGAGAATGTGTGGTTATGACAGTGTGATTATGAATGTGCAGACAATGTGCAGGCATGCCTTTGTGTCAGCTTGAGTTTGTGTGTGCATGTGAGTGAGAGTGTGTGTGAGACTATGTGGTAATTTCAACAATATGAAGAGCTTTTGCCCGTGGAATTAAAACTATTGGCTGCAGGCGATGCTTGTACTCCTAAGCCTCTTGACCAGGAGGCTCCAGACTGCTGCGATCTTCTTCCAGAGGATATTCTGTGGCCTCCACAGGCCTTTCTGGTTGTTTCGCCGGCTTCTCAGCTCCAGGCTCTCTGGCAGGAGGCTCGGCTGTGCACATGTCAAGGCTGCATCCTGTCTGTAGACTCTGTCACAGTGTAGGGCATGTGTCAAATCAGAAAGGGGCAAGTTGCTGGCTCCAACTGACAGTTGTTCTTTCCAGCACAGGCTTCCCAAACCGCAAATCCCCTCTCAGAGTGTCTTCTCAGCCAGAATGAACAGGCTTACCCCACACAAGGCCTGGACCCTAATTACAAAAAGGAGGAAAAACCAGAATTGGCTACTGATTGAGCTTCCTGGGTGAATGTTAATGACAACCACAGAGGGATATTTTATACCCTGTGAGGGATGCAACCGAGACTGTGAGTGTGGGGAAGTAGGAGATGTTTGGGGTTGCACAGACAAAGCTTTACATGGGTTTGTGGATACATGCAAGCTATAACATGTTCTTTTATTTCACTGGCATTGTGAGACTTCTCATCTGAATAAACTGGCATCATAACATCCAGGAATGGTAAACAAAATTTAACAACACTGTAGGAGTCAAAGGAGTTCCAAGGCATTGTGCCAAAACTCAATCCAACTGGGAACAATGGCACACATATTCCTCCACATTAAAGCATTGATGCTGAACACTTCTTTCTCTTAATTTTGATAACCCACATACCATACTGTCAATGGTACATTCACTCCAGTACTGTACTTCAGTACACTTTTTAAGGGCCTGTACTCAACGCTAATTTAGTTTTTACTCCACTAAATGTATGTGACAGAGCTGCAGTAACTCATTACTTTTCAGATAAAGCTATAACCAGCAGCTGGTACGCTTAGCTCAGCACAAAGGCTGGAAACAGGGCAAAACAGACTGACTCCACAAAAACTGTGTTGTTTTTACATTATCTTGTTAATTAGTGAGCTTTAGAGGTATAGAACTATTTGTTTAAAACAAGCTCCACCATATCCAGCCCCAACCATCCATGCTGCTTGCCTATTTATCACATAGTAATAAGAATGACAGGAGTCATTCTGCTGTCTTAAATGCAAGGCACTTATAATGGAGTATTTTGAAGTTGTGGTGCTATGACTTCAGTAAAGGATCTGAAGACAACCACTACATGCTGTTAGCTCCTGACTCAGCAATCCTCTACCTGTTACAGTATGAGGCACTAGGCACCACTTCCAAAGCATTTTGCTCTAACTCTAACAGCATGTTTCCCTTTTTAGTAATCTCCACCAATTTTGTTATTAATTACATCCATATGTGTTCAGAAGAGCTGCAGCCATGCATGGTTTAATTTATCAGTTGGCTGGTCCTTCAATCCTCATGGTAGCTATTTGTCTCCTCTGCTGTCTCTGGGGTGTTTGGTCATTGTTAATTTTCCCAACTATGATAACTGGCAAACACAGAGAGGTTTAAATAAACACAAGGATCCCCACTGACTTCGCCTGGTGTTGTGTGATATGTGTAAATTATGGCATCAGTGAGAGATTCAAGTCTACATCTGCAGGACATACTGTGGTCTGCTGTTTAGCTTTGACTGTATTGCTTTCCCCACTGTTCACTTGCCATCTGATTTTGCAGCATAATAAGGCTGCCGTTTTACATCCTTTCTCACATATATCCAGTCAAAACCCATCACTCTCTTTCCCTGTGACAAGATTTGTAATAGACACAAGAACATACAGTGCACCCTCTGCTGTGGAGGATAATGGGGAATTTTCAAGTAGCCTTTCGCGATGGATAGGAATGAACTCTGCCGTGTTATTGCTACGTACAATTTTATGTGCGGTCACATACGCACATATACACCAATGGATACTTGTGTCACACGTACACACACACTCACACACATTCTCCTCAGTGTAAACTTGGCAGGCTAGTGATGCTACCATCTGCTTGTGGGGAGAGGGATATGGCTGGCGGACAACCACAAACAGCCAAGGTAATAGTGATGGGTTCCACTCAGTCTCTATCTCCCAGACAGCAGTAGACTCCTCATTCCACAGCGTTTGGACTTTGTACAACATGGGCCACGGCACAACGACAAAGTGCTTCTCCAGTCCGCTGGCAGCTACTGTAACATTTCTCAGACATTTACGTAGGTTTGTGTAAACCAAACAGAATCTCTTATTCATATAGTTTCTTACCCATGTAAATCTTGGAGCCAGTTTCTGCCAATACTTCCAGGTAAGGATTTTTCGCTAGATGCTAATTGGGGGAGAGTTGTGCATGCAGAGGATTCTTTGCTCTTGGAGACACATAAAGTAAGGCACAGAAACACACAGAGAGAAAGCCTGAACTGTGAGGTATAGCCAACAGACTAATAGAAAAACAGAAAAACAAAATAAAAGAACTCAGTTTATGAGTTGGGTCCTCAACCAAATGAATAGTCAGAATCCATGCCAGGGTATAAAAAGCTTAGGCTACAAATCCATTACCTATGGCAGCATTTTAATGGACACATTGTTCATCTGGACTGTGGACAGCAAAAACTCTTAATTATACATTTCTCTATTTCAGGAACACTAAAACATCCACATATTTATAGAGCCACTAATGATACTTATTAAAACTGGTTTTGAATGATCACATTAAAGTTACAGGCGTTCGTCCAACATCATGTTTCTTCAATCTAATATACAGTAGGTGTAAAT
The DNA here is from genome assembly GCF_051107435.1 of Chaetodon auriga. Lineage (NCBI taxonomy): Eukaryota > Metazoa > Chordata > Actinopteri > Chaetodontiformes > Chaetodontidae > Chaetodon > Chaetodon auriga. Next base: position 9,368,580 of record NC_135081.1, read on the forward strand.
TCTCACATATAAATCATTACATTTCCCATACTTAAGGACAGAGTTGATCAGCTAAATTGCGGTTGCCCCCATGACCTTCCTTCATGTATTAGTGTTGGCAAAAGTTTGTAGGTTTTTCTTCAGAGCCAAACCATAGAGTCTAATTCCACCACATATTCCACTTAGGTCAAAGTGGGATATTTCACATGAAAACACATTATGTAGGTGCTGCATCTCCACAGTCAGTCTCGTTGCAGCTAATTGTAACACATTAAACATCGCGTATTGAATTGCACTACACAGAAGACATAATGCAGTCAATATATGAGTCAATATACTGGCAGTGATCCACTTTGTCCATTCTTAATTATTCATCAGTGATGCATCAAAAGCAGCATTCAGAGAGCATAATTATATGCGTCATGGAGGCAGACACTTCCTGTGCTTGTTCACGATCAAGAACACTTCCGCAGGGTAATTAGCTACTTTTTATAGCAACAGTGTATCAAATGACGATGTGAAATCAAGGTAAAAGGGATCGCTCGTTGTGATGAACTCGCGGCTTCACTCGGCTTTGCAGAGATTCAAAGTGAGTTACGACTTATTCACTCTCACTACCTCCATGTTTCTCAGGCAGCTGTTCTCAGTGAGAAATCTCTATAGGCTATAGTCACTATTTATTTCTCAAATTAAGATTTTACTTTCAAAAACAAAACAAAGCAGGATGAACCCATACATACACAAACGCAATATTAAAAACCAGTGTCTAGCTGGAGGCCCCCTGACAAATTTTTGATGGGCTATGTTGGAAAAGAACGAACACTTGAAAGCGAGGGGGAAATTCCAGCATGGGAAAGGTGCGGAGGGAGGGGAGTTCTGACAAGCATTTCTTTCCAAGCATACTGGATACAGTTCAGGATTTCATTTAAATGCTAATTTGTGGCCTAAAATGAGATGTTAAGTAAGTAAAGAATAGTGAAAAATCATAAAAATGACTAAATTTGAGTAACAAAACTTTTTTTTTTCTTTTATACCACTTTAAACATCTCAGATTTATCTTGTGACCCTCTTTGTGACCATAAACCACCTGTTTATGAAGTAGATGAACTTGCCTCATTGGCAGCAGTAGAATGCTGCTTATACATGACTGCCTCTGTATTAACATCTAATAATGTAAAATCTAATAATATATCAAGTTTTCTGCAGAGCCTGCACTTTTACTTTTTAATAGTTTCAGTACATTTTGCTGCATATATTTAAGTAAGATTTTGAATTCATTGTACTTTTACGTTGTTTTATTGTAACTTTTATTTAAGTAATGGATCTGAATCCTCTTTCCACCACAGTAAAAAGATTCAAGGCTGTCTTTTCAAGTAATATGATCACACAGGTTTTAGGTAGAGTAACTTAACTGACACCAGTCTGGATATTGTAGCTACTTTTCAGCACATCCAAAGGAGCATCTACCACACCGCAGCAAACAGAAAGAGGAGATCAAGCTCTTCTTTAAGCTATCAAATTCTGCATGGTCCAATGAAGTTTACCTTCTCTTTGGTGACCGAGACACTTTGGTCCAGCTCAATAATCTCAATTGCCACTGCCTGCTCACATTAAGCCCACTATATCGTACAGCAATACAACACTTGTAAAGATCAGGATAAGTAATACATATCACATGCAGAACAACGTATGTTTGTCAGAAGGGTAGGGTTACCTTTGTGGTGACTGTTTGTCAATAATTTCCTCTGGAAAGTTTCTGCAAGATTTTTCTCCATCCTTGGAAAATAATCATTGATTCAAATTTGTTTTGTTGTGGAGGCTATGATTCAGTCCAAGATTGAGACTGGTCCGGTTTCCTTGCAGCCCAAATTGGGCTATTTTTCCTCCGAGAGGTCTCAGCGAGTGGGATTAAAACCCCAAAACTATTAAGTTCCTTGACTGAAAGCAATGCTGTTTTGCGCTTGTGCGTCAACACTCTTATGGTTCTTATTTTCTTTTGAGACATTGTTGGAGTGTAATCAAGCCTTTAAAGGAGTAGAGCCTGCAAGTCTACCTGAATGCTTGGTGGGCACGCTTTGACCAGGAGAGACAAAATGCCTTGTCCTCCTCTGAATTGCAATTAGAACAGATGGTTACTTGGATTGTAGTGTACAGTATCTACATTTGAAAAGTTGAGTTTGACTCCTTGTGTTGCCAAAGTATTTGTTTAAACTTCATTGGTGCAGGGGGAATGAGTAAAAGCAGGGCTGACTAAACTTCCTTACTTTCATATTGAAAAGGGTAAAGAGACTCATGCTGGTCCCTCTGGGCAAGGCCTTGTCCCTGGAGATTAATGAGCCAGGGTACATCCTACAGACACACAGAGACCACCATTATTCAAATTGACAGACCAATAGTTGGTATTTAAGGTATATAAATAACTCTCCTTGGTGGTACATACCATCTCATTGCTTATCCTCGCTACTACTACCAATGTCATTGCCACTGTCAGCCACTCTAACAGCCAAAATAAGAGCTATAGGAGTTAAACACTATCAAGTCTTCCTGTAGGGTCCAATCTACCTTGCCTTGTGTGTTAACAGTAAAATAAGGAAAGCAAAAGGTCCATCATCAAGAAGCAGAGAAGCAATGATTTGTTCATGGCTATCCAGTCCAGCCTGTATCAAATCATCCAGAACAGATGCCCTGATCCAGCTCACTGGTATCTCAGCCCACCCTCCTCTCTTCTTGTTGGCCAGCTCTAGAGTCTGGGAATCAGGGATGCTGTCACTCATCATCAGCCAGTCAAGTGGGAAGCCAGAGCTTTATATGGATGCCGAAGTGGAGAGGGCTAGAATGATAACAAGCCAGCGGCTGTGAATCCTCAGCTGCTGGTAGTGTTATTTTTAGAAATAGCAAAAAGTGCACTGTAGGGATAGCAGTTGCAGTGTTGTGTGAGTAATATATACAACTCGGAACACAAGAAACATTCATTTGGGTGGTCAAGTATTAAACTGGAAGTGCAACAAATTAATCATGGATGGACAATCTCCATGCTTTCCTTTTCTGTTTATAAGCTCATACTCTGGGTAGCAATACAAATAAAGTCTGTTCAAAACAGAGCCAATGTGCTGGAAGTGACGCTTTTCACACCATATTTTTATTTTCACACATTGAAATGAAGCATAAGCCCAGCAGTATTGCTTGCTGGCTCATTTTCCAGCTTTTGCAGGGGATGATTCAAAGAAACAGCACATTTCCTCACAAGCTTGAGTAACTATGCCATCATTCCGTGGAATTTTGGACCACTGCGGAGGCAGACATGGAAAAGTGTTATGTAAACTGTATTTATTACCTTAATAAAATAAAACTACAATAACTAGATTAAACTATACTGTAAATATCTTGTTACACAAGCAATATTTTCTTGATATAATGAGGAATACTGGATATGCTTCTGCATTTAAATTAATTGATGAAGTCTTTCTCCAACAGCGTTTGCTATTGTTAAGCAATCCATCCTTCTTGACAATACACTGGTGAAGACATATCCTCATTATTCTGGGATTCTAAGAATGTAAGTAAATGTATTTGGTTAAAGAGAGAAAAAAAAAGAGATAGAAATTCATTACTTGCTTGAAGTACAGTGGCAGTTAATACTGCACATTACATGTAAGAGGTAGGCAACTGATGGTCTTATATACTGTATTCCAAATTATTTTCAGCCTGGGGACACATATGAAGCAAGATACAGAAAATGAAAAAGATGAATCAACACACACACACACACACACACACACACACACACACACACACACACAAAAGACCTCTTTGGATAAAAACGACTGGACTCCAACTCTGAAAACTACACCGCAGATGCTCTGAATGCTGTCCAGTCCACCAAGGCAGGGGGGAGTACGGTGTTGCCAGCTTAAGGAGCCTGAGGGCTGGTATTAACTGTGATTTGACTGAATTGAATGTCATGACTGACGTAGATTCAAGGCCATCAATACAGTGTTTAGAGCCACAATTAAGAATTATAAGAAAAGCAGTAAATATACAAGCCTCAGTTGAACCATGAAAGAAAAAAATAAATTTGAATATTTTATTTACAGCACAGAGTGACGTCCTTAAGTACCTCATACCTTGAACACCACAGTGTGGTGACTGTAACACATTAGCTGTAGTACACTGCCCCTCTGAACTTACTTTGTATCACATTAGTGATCAACTTTCATCCCATTCACTACTCACAGGCTACTTCCAGCTCATAGGAACGCTGTGTGTCGGACAGTTCTGGCCTCCATGTTGTCCATTAATTCTTGATAAAAGACGCCTCGTCAGATACTATCCCATAATCCCACAAAGATGACATACTATTTGGGATTTATGTTTTCTGGACCGGTGCATGTTTGAAACTGTCACATGGTGCAGCATGTTTGGTTTGCATGAGAAGGTTTAAGGCAAGCCTGATTTACTTCCTGTTCCACACAGAAATCAATTCAACAGCTATGGTTATGGCTATGGTCCTTCAAAAAATCTGATGGCTCAACACAGGAAATGTGCTGAAGTGAAACTCTGTCTGAGGATCCAACATGATTTTACTGCTGGTCTGTTGACACGTTTTCTACTAACACTTCAACAACAGTCAACATTGGATTCATACATTCGCAGAAAAGCATTTGATATTTCTGAGAATCAACACGCAGAGTCACAGTGCTCATTTTGCAGTTTTTCTCCTTTCTCTTACAATGCATGTCCAAGTCCTGATTGACTGACAAAACCATACTGCAGTATTAAGCTCACACCCTTGGATCCAGACACTTTCATCAGGCTTTCTTTTTCTTCCTTGAGGCTTGGCTGTACTGAACACAGTGTGATCATGGTGGTCCAACAGACAGATCAGTCACTAATAACGTTAAAAATATCCAAACTGGATAAGCACAGAAACCTGACAGTTGTGGTGTGAATGTAAGTCCAGTTTTTAAGAATAATCAAATCCCAAAATTAATTCTGTGTGAGGGATAAAGTCTAACTGGGACTTTAGGGTTTTGAGCTGCTGAACCACTATCTGCTATTGGCTGGTACTTGGTAGTGATGTCATATTCAACTGCCATTGAAGACCAACTGATAGAAGGTGAACAATAGAGTTGAGCATACTATGCTTTGCTATTTAACAGGTGGATTTAGACTAAAACAGCTTGATGTGATGTTAAAATCTTGTCATTTACTTTACCAAGTATCAAAATGTGATCTATATCTGGACAAAACACATGTTAATAGAGTGTGTATATACCTGCTTGAAAGATGTTACAGCTAAAAAAGGAAAATATTTAAATGGGAGGACAGCGGGACGGAGGGATAAAATATGGGAGAATGAAAACAGATACTTGTTTTTAGCTAACATAAGCTATAGGTTGTTCTTCAAATTTACACAGCAAGCAAGTGAGAAGGCTGAGAGAAACATACCTCTTATTACTGATTACACATCTATTCTGTGCAATGAAAGAACCAAAAGATGAAAAATAAAAGCAATGATGAATGACTGATATACAGTGAGAAATAACTGTGTGTGCAACTGTGTTTGTGGCACTCATCAGTGCAGCTGATACACTGTTAACAAAGCACATAAATTATCTAGACACAGAGTAGCCTACTTGCTCTGGAAGACAGTGATCTTATCTCTATAAGGATAAGAAGAATGCATTAAAAATACCAGGTAGAAATGCAAAGGCAAGATTGGATAGCTTATTATTTAGACATGTGGATACAGATAACATTTTAATACCAGGTGTAAATGAGGCATAAGTGTCTACAGCCACTCTAGTCAGAGACTGTACTTAGGAGCAGTAGTGCTTTGAGCAAAATGATGATATCAGCATGTTCACATTCTCACAAAGACAATGGTAACATGTCCACGTTAAGCAGATAATTCTTACCATGTAACTGTCAGTAAATACAAAGTATAGCTGAGGCTCATGGGAATGTCATTTGTTTTATAGACATTAAGTCATAAATCTAAGTATCTCCCCCAAGAAAGACACACCCCCAAGAAAGGGGGATCATCGGGTTTGAAGATCAGGTTGATTAGGGTTGCCTTTATCATCTGGGAACCATGAATGTTTTTTTTATCATGTAGATGTTCAGATAACTTGGACCTGTTGGTGGTGCTAGAGGGTCACCAGAGTGGTTGAGATTCATCCTCAGGGAACTGGGAAAGGCTGCACAACACACCATGACAGTCAATCCAATTGTTCTTGAGATATTTCAGTCTGGACCAAAGCGGTGGATGGACTGATCAGCTGAAAAGGCCACTGCCAGGCCATGTCACTAGTATGGCAACAAATAGAAGCCTTTCAGTACCATCAGCTGTTTTCATCCATTTCTTGCCAAGGGCCAATGGGGGACTTGTGAGGGACACCTTGCACGTTGTCCTGTGTATTGCAGTGGTCCCCTAAGATGACCTGCTGCAGGGCCTTCTTAAAGGAACCTTGCAACCTAACCCTTTCCGAGAGAGCTGGTGAATAAATAGACTGTGGTAGAGAAGTGATGCTGGAGCGATTTGACCTATTCCAGTTGTGCGGAATCTGTGAGAATGTACTTTGGGTCTCCATGTCAAATTTGACTCCTGGAGAGTGCTTGGCTCAACTGTGAAAGTCTCTGAGTTACTAAACAGGGCCATTAGTGTTTGGTAGACGAGTGGTCTGGCCTCAGAGCCTTGCTGAGCGGCAGGGGTCCTGTGGTAGGAAGTCGTGGTCTGTCGAAGGCAGGCAAGGGGCTTGGGAAGCGTGAAGCCCAATACATATGGCCTACTGGCTGGACCAGAGTAAGAAAGAGATAGGGTGTCTGGGAAAATATGTGGATATTTTGGATTCATCACATTTAGAGACCACAGAAGACACTGAATCTCACTGTCCATCTTCCTCCAGCAGTCTCCTGACAAGCATAACCAGGAAATCGCTTTTGTATAGTATGCAAATCTTATTTCAGCCTCTCCTTTCTGTCTGACTTTTTTCCATGGAGGACAAAATGAGAATGAAGAATTTGTACAGAAGGTACTATATGCATTATATATCATCCAGCAGGATGTATGAGTATTAGTGTGTCATTCATTGAGGTCAGTGCACCATCATTTCCTGTCAGTTTGAATGCTTGATCCCACTGTAGCTAACACTGAAAATGGCTTGGCTGCTATTGAATGTCAGTATAAAAAAATATTTCATCATTGTTTGCATTGTGAACTTATGACCATTGACTTTGGCTGAACACTGGGAAAAGAAAAATAAATTCAGTTTGAGATCCAAGTTATTTCAAGCTGTTCTCATCTCAGTACTGGCTATCAAAAGTCAGTTTGGACAGAGGCAATTAGTTAAAACTAACTAAAATGACAGTTGCATTTTGTGACAAATTCAAAGAAACTATCAAGCTTCATCTCTGTTTTAAATTCTCACTTTGCTGCAATTAGACAGTCTGATGTTTTTGTAGGTGAAAAAATAAAACATAGTTTTAAAACATAGGAAAGAGTTGCCCGAGATGTTGTATTAAAACACTAAAAGTCACAATAGCTTATGCAACAGAGAACAACCAGTTAGATGCAGAATATGGAATCAAAATTATGTTCATAGAAAATTGACTTCAATATTTGAAGGATAACTTCACACAGCCAGTGAGCTAAATGCTGTTTTTGTCAGAGGCCTCCCCTGGACTTCCATGACACAGCGAGCCCCTCTCTCGCCCCTGCCCCCTCCATTTGAACACGCTCATGTGCCATTAATGCATGTTACTATGTAGGTTTCTTCCATGGAGTCTTTGTGTTTTCTTGTCTTGTAGGTTCCGATGAATCATGGCTGCAAACCTGAATTGTGGATCGTGGCCCTGCTTGACACCCACTACAACTGCCATTATTATTAGTCATATTTCTATTATTATTACATACATAGTATTACGATTTTGTACACATACTATCATGTATAAATAAACCATATACTTTTATTACTAGTTAAGTATTAGTGATATGTCTGTTATTATTGCTGTCATTGTCATTGCTGTACATCTTTCTGTCTCTCTTATGCTCTTTCTCTCCCTGTCTCTCCCTCTCCCTTCCTCCTCACCTCTTTCCCTCGCTCCCTCTCTCTCTCTCTCTCTCTCTCTCTCTCTCTCTCTCTCTCTCATGCACATGAGTGTACTTTCCAGGGGGGAAAGTATGATAATATGATACTAACTTCCCCCCCCTCTGGGAAGGTAGACTCATGTGCCACCAGGTGGATTCCGGTTGGAGATTAGAGGGTTAAGGGCGGGTCTAATGAAATGCTATCTGAACAGCAGCAGTAGCAGCAAGCTGGCTGAGTTGGTGATGTCAGCAATAACACAACTGATCCTGTTGCAAATTCAGTGTACAATGTACACGCATTTCCAGGAGGTTGGACTCCAACTTCAGTTTGCCAAATGTGAACTCCCAAGATTGCAAGTTTGAAATTGACGTTGCGCATATTGAGGGAGGCCTTTTGACCTTGTGAAGTCTCTTTTTACACTAGTGGGTCTTCCCCTTCTTGTGTCCTTTTTATTAATGAGCTGTGGGCCTGAACAGAATCTGTACTAGTTTTGGAAAGGTCCATCAGTTATCATTTCAAACACATACCACATCTTTTTGCATCCAGGAGGGTTTTTACCTGTGGTTGCATGTACTTTCAACTCTGACAAAGTCCCTGAAACCTAAGGGCAGCATGAAAAGCCAACTGCTAATTTGTTTACTTTCAACAGCTCCATTCCCTCTCATCTGATCTCTGTGTTTGGGGAGCTTCTGGCACCTGAAGGGAGTTTTCTTTGAGGTATGGGTCAGCCAGACTATCCTCATCACCCCTGTGGCTCACTTCAGCCACACTGGACTGGATTGGGGGAAAGATCTCAAGCTGTGGTTCTGTATAATTTCTCCAGCACTGAAATGGTGATATCTTTGGAATAACGGCTGTGGTGAGCAGCGAAATGGGGCCATGTATCAAATCCTGATTGATTTTATCATTACATCAGTCTTCCTGATTGTTCATTGTCATCTCACGATTAAAGTCCAACCATTCACTCATATTCCTGCACACACAGACACACACACACACACACACACACACACCCTTTTACAATAATTCAAAGTCACTGGGCGAATAAGGCAGCCCTGAAGTGTATCTTTACCTTAGACAAATCAAATCAGTGGCATTAGAAAGAAGGAAGCAGTGCATAAATGAAACACCCTTGGCCTTCGGAAGATGACTGATTCTACTGGTTTCTTTCCCCTTTCTCGTTCACCACCCTTGCTCTGCCCTCTCGCTGTCCCCAAGGGAGAGGGGAAACATCTGAAGACGATCAGAGAGGGTAGATGCAAACCTTGTCCTGCAGGGGCCCAACTGATGCTGCTACAGTACGTCGTAGAGGGTCATCATATCTGTGGGGTCTTGGCAGGATGACTCATGCTGGGTTATATATTGGTCACAGCAGGGCTTCAGTTCTGGAGTTCGCCACACTTCTCAGAGTATCATCTTTCCAACCACCACAGGGCTAAATTCCACATGTGCGTGTTAACTTGTGTTACTTTCCTTTAAAGCAGCGGGTAGAGTGGTGATGGACCAGCAGGTGTTATCTGCTACTTAAAAATGAAGATGCCTTTCCCTCACAACATGAGACAGATAAATGGCTTGGGGCAACAAGAATGCACTGACCAGGACAGAGTTTAGAGGAAAAAAAAAAAGTTTGAGCTGGTACACATGCTCGTAGAGATGATGCATACTAAACTGTGAACTTAAAAAACCCTTTTTGCTGTTATTATGTGCACTTTGGTGCCTCCATATCAAGCCAAATCCTCCACGTACACATAATGATAACCATAAGTGAAGAACATCCCCATGAGTCTACTTCATTTTCAACCTGACCTCAGAGTATCCACTTTGAGCTGGCTTTTGATCAACTTCAAACTACCATTAGTTCATTGTTAGTATACGAAACATTAGTATAATTTCTGTCTTCTCAAGGAGAGGCACTTGCTTAAATCACATCAAATCAGATGATGCACCACTTACTGGATGTAATACACAGATGTGTTTTGGTCTACTGGCTTCCCTGTGAGATGAGACTGCAGCTCATCGGATGAGTCACCCTTCAATAACATCAATGAAATCTTCATTTTCATATTGGCATCAGTATGAGTTGTAATGTAGTTGCTTTCCCCATGCAAAAAGAATTTAATATTTTTCTTGTCCCTGCAGTAGTAATAGATACTATGACCGCAGCACCAAGGACATCCACTCAGCACATTAAAAATAGCAAACACATCACACACACATTTTTATAAGCATGTAAAGTCAAATTGAAATTTCAATTCTCCTCACGGTTTGTGCAAAGAAATATAAACTGTGATAATACTGCGTCTATTATTCATGATTTTCCATTCTTAAAAAGACAGCAAAACCACTTTTGGTCATTTTTGTGGAAACAAGCATCTACACATCTGAACGTGTCCCATTGTAGCTGTCGACAATTGAGAGTCGGCGTTGCTGAGAGACACCCTGTCAAACTCTGTCGTCTGCTACTGGCTGGACCACTTCATAGCTCTGTGTAGCCTACGAATGTTAATACAAGACATGTCTTCCCATTTTCTCAACAGAGCTTTCGTATGAATCATGGAATGATTGTGACATACAGACAAGACAAGAGCAGTGGGTAATAATGTCAGGCCCCAGCTGGCAAACTGCCAGTGTGGAAGAACTGAAGTAATATTAGAAACTATTTTAAAGGACTTTCATACTGATTTCTCAACACAATTTTTAGTTTCAGTTCAGCTATAGAGATTACATCATTGTAAACTGAATATCTGAATAGGACTTTTTGGGGCCCAAAAGGTTGAATTAAGGGGTAAAGAGAGAAAATAATCATCAGAATAAAGATTATATATAATGATTGCTAGTTGTGGCACTATTTGACTTTGATAATTAACAAGCAAATGACTCAGATCACTATGCATAACTGAAGGGGCTGAGGGGAATTCCAGGCTATGATTTTGTTTTTGTTTTACTGACAGAGGAACACTGTTCTTAATCTATCCACACTGCACTGTCGCACACTGCATCCTCTCTGAGCGATTATAATTTACCACTCATCGATCTTTACAGCCTTTTTATGTTGCCTGAATGACACCAGAGCAACTACAGTTTAATTCTTTGGCTTGTGCCTGAGACTGCTCTGAAACTTTGCAGTTCCATACATTTTGTCATTCCTGTAGCTTTGACTTTAACATCCTGCCTTCAACACTTTAGGATTTATGGAGGAGCCATTCTAACATCCACAAGAGGTTTATGAACCCCAGTAAAATGTTATTTTGTTCAGTCTTCCAAATGGTCAGACCACAAACCATCCAATCGTGGCATTAACAGTCAGTATTGACCTGTTTTTCTGCTGTGGCCAGCTCCCATGGCATTTAGTCAAGACTGTGCAGACAGGCCTCCAGCCCAAACCTTTGCTTGGATGGAGAGAACATACTGAGCCAAGCACTTCTTATTCTACAATTGTCCAGAAATTTTGGACATCTTCCACGGTCTTTTACTGGTTCAAGCCCTTTGGACTTTTGCCTTGATCACAGCATCAAACTTTTAACTTTCTGGGATATTTCCGTGTGAACCGAGGATCACATGATGTTAGATATTTTAGAGCATTCCATGTGGTCTTTGCCATGTGTGTTTGTCTATGATAAAATCTTTGTCCGATACACTGTGTCGAAGGCATGTTTGCTCTGACTGAGGTGAATATGCATATTGACAGGCAATCTTGGCTACCCTGCTGAGTTTTATGATTTAAACAATGAACAGAACATTGAACTCTATAAAGTTCTCAGAATATTATATTTCAATAAGTAATAACTTCTGCGTTGGCTATCATTATTTAATTTAAATGCAATGTTCTATCAGATTAAAATAGAAATTATATATTTAACTTGTCAATTTGAAGTCCTGCGTGAGATTCGTAGTTATTGTCCATTACTTTTGCCCGTTATTATTGTCTTATTGCTGCAGACTCTGATGCTTACTTTGAAACCACACGGAATCATATCTTTGCTCAGTTCTGGCTCTTCCTAATGATTGAAAATGACGTGAATGGAGGCAAAATAGCACTGTGTCTCCATTCACATCAATTTCAATCACAAAGAAGAGCTTGTATTTTAGATACAATTCCATATGTTATTCACAAAGACAAACTTGGCAGTACTCTTCTTCAGATGACTGACAAACAATGCTTTCTTTATACCTACCTCTGAGTGGATGAACGTTACATAATAAATTCAGCTTTACTGTTATTTTTATCTTGGGAAAATCCCAGTCTATTTTTGTCCATTTCAAATAACATCAACAGCATATGCACTGTTATCATTTCGAATGAACGATAAATCCAACGCCAATCTTATGAGTGTGGTGTCCTAACATTTGGCAGAAAAAGCACAACATCTTAAACTGTACAAGTGAGAAGTACATTTTCCCACCACAAAAGGATTACATGAAGGAGACATGACTAGAAACAGGCAGTGGTTTGACATAGAAATAGCACAGTGGAAAGTAAGGCTGTTGTGGTTGGGGTGGTGGAGGGCTATGTACTTTTTGCCTTTAACTGCAGTGACCCAGGTTCAAATCTCAACTCATAATAAGAGGGCTTCTACTGTAAGTGGTTTTAATTGTAATTAACAGTTTTCTTATTTCACATTATGACCCTAACCAGTCTTTAGCTGCTTAAGCTTTACCAAATCATTAGACATGTATCAATAGACATGTTTCATACTAACATTTGATCATGGCCATGTATCATGTGATAAGAGTCTCTCGTAGTGACATACCTGCAAAAAGTTATACCTGACTCTGTACTTTCCTTCAGCTCTACAGACCATTTTAGTGTCTTACTTATTGTAAACCTTACTGTTTTGGTTTTGCTTTGGTTCAGACTCACAGCTCCTATCAGCATCGCCTCTGGCCAAAGCAGGCAGCTGTTTTCAGTGAAAAAGCGCTGATAACCACGAACCCACTGGAAACTACCGGCTCCAAACAGCAGACAGACAAAGTTAGCAACTAAGGGGTGAACATAGTGAAGCATTTTGCAGCTGGAGACCAAAACAGAGTGAAAAGAAAAATGAATTTTGGCCTTAAATTCTTCAGGTGGATGCTACAGATGTTACTCTGTTTCTGCTTTGTGTGTAAAAAGCCACTGTTTGCTAACTCATTTGCCAAATCCACTTTGTAAATTGGTATTATGTTTTATGCTGTGTTCACAGCTTCTTACACTGCCCCCTGGTGGCCAAGTAAAATGAATGGTGTGAAGGAAAAATCATTTTTATTCCTTGTTTTCTGTTATTTCTTCACACAGCGTTCAGACTTGGTCCCAGTTTCGTAGAGCAACAGGACAGAATGATGATGAGGATGATGATGATGAAGATGTAGGCCGCTCATATAGGCTCATGTCATTAAGAAATACTCTTTTCTTTTCATTGGCTTAACTGCACTGCACATTAGCCTGTTTGGGTTTTGCAAAAACTGGTGGAAGAGGAAAAGAACTTTAATACTGTATCATTTTACCCAAGGGCTTTTTCTATTAATAATGTCAGTTATTAAACAGAATAGCATGGTGAAATGATGACAACTCATGATGAAAGACAAGTGGCAGGGTTCCTGGTCAGAACTGATCCTACTATAATTGGAAATCTACAAGACTTATTCAAAGAGGTGTCCATATGTGACCATAAACTCCCCAACAGCCATGTCTACAATCAGTGACCCCCTGAGAGACACAGATCACCTACTTGCTAAGTCAGTAAAAGCTGCATTTAAATAAGTTACAGTTTGTTCACAATATAAACTGAAACATAGAGTCCACATAGAGAGGAATGTAAGAGTCAACGTATATAACTTACATCACTGATACTCCAGTGACACCTTCTATGTTTCACAACTTAAGACACACATTTGGCACTGCGTGAGTGAGGTTAGTCCTTGGAAACTGTGCTGCCATGGTCACACACACTGTGACAAGTACATTTCCATGTGTTCTCTCCTCAAGGCAATGAATCAATCAAGCTTACATGCAATAAAAGCAGAAGGGGGGTGCGATTATTATTGCACTAAATACTATGTTGTCAGAGTGTCTTTTTTTTTTTTTTTTGCTCCGCTGTTTTCTTTTACTGCTGGTCACAGATGAGTGTTTTATGGCCCCACGGCCCCTAGCGCATGGTCTTGATGCAGTAATGGGGCCCTCACATTCCCGTAAGACTGCTTTTTAAACAGACTGACATTGTAATTATGCCTGGCAAAGGGCTATGACGCAGCATAAAGCAGTGTGGCTATCTCCGTGCGGCCTGTGTAAAAGCTTCTCCCGGAAGTCTGGGGCCACATGACTGCAAGAAAGACCTCTACACCAGAGCTCACACGACCCTCACTGATGGCTTGGCCAATGCAAACCATCCTGCATGTGTTGTTTTTTTTTTTAAATTTTAGGTTCTGAAATAACAATGCAGAACAATGGAGGCGCCAGGCCGCAACCCACGCTAATCTGGACACACCTAGTGCACTGTTCAACTGACGCTCGGCATCCTACTCTGATTTGCTGCAACTATGTGGTGTTCATACACTAAAAGAGGAAGGAGAACAAATGAAAAGAGTGTTAGCGAGTTATGGGGTGGCTTATTGGACCCTGGTTGGAGACCCTGGCCTGAACAGTGGTCCGAGCTGTGAGGTCATCCAGACAGATGGTACGATTTTACATGCTCGCGGGCGTCGCTCTGTGGGTGGTGCACAGCAAGAACAGAGGCCAACTTATTAGCTGTCATACTCGTACCCACATATTGGATTTCTGTGAAATAATATTTGGGTTTCCCAGTCACTCCCTCTATCCAGCATTTGGTCCAGAGTGTTCGCCTGGCCCCAAAACCCAAGAGAAGCATGTGAAAATATCAAAGATAGCGCTGCTAAAACCAATGAGAATGTGTAACAATACCCAGAAGGCAAACTTGTGTTTCCTTCTATTTCATCCACTGTGTTTCTCCTGCAGAACTGACAGAACTGATTTATCTGTAATTTATTTTGAAATGACAGTAGGAAAAGAATTTATTGTGTTTTCTAAGTGAAATAAACCATGTCAGGATGATGTGAAAATTATAAATGACTTTCATAAGAAGTTACTTGGGAATAATATATGTCTGACTGTAGTGCTACTACCATTATATAAACTTTCTGCAAAGCGCCTGCCCTCGTACCTTTAAGGGTTTTGTTTATGAGGAGAGTAAAGTGTAAGCAGGCACTAAAGGTGATGTATGAGGAGATTTCCTCTGAGGCGGAGGCAATAATGGAAGAGGTGCTCTACCACAAGTCTGCTTCAGATGTGATCAGGCATCTTTGAACATTCACATCTCATCTTACGGCTTAACACTTACTGGATTGAGGAAGGGTGACGGACACTGCTTGTGAAATGAGTGTGCCTCTTAATCTTTCTCCCAAGAAACTACAGAGCACACCCCAGGGTCACTCTTCAGTAAATTTGACTCCAGCAACTGGGAGGAGTAGGATTGCCTCTGGATAATTTACAATTTCCGATGCATGAATCTTGTTGAAGGAAATGTCAAGTTGTTGATGCTACTGCAGTAATCTCTTTGATTTTGCCTTTTTAAAGATATTTGCATTTGCTAACTGAGCAGTCAAAGTGAGAAACAGCTGATAGAGTAAGTCCTCAAACAGGGGGCCAGGACTTTGGGGACAGATCATCAAATGCATTTATCTCGGCTAGATCTTACAGTTGCATGGTAATAATTAGACTGTTGTTGACTTCTTGCTAATTATCACACCTGCCAATCCAAGGAGGGTTGAATCTAAGGCAATTGGACTCACTCGTAGAAACTTGAAAATATTTCACCTCTCATCCAAATGGCTTCTTCAGTTTTAAATGACCAGTGAGGAGTCCCAGGTGTTTAACTTAACTGTGGGGTCGTTATCAAGGTAATTGACACCATTGTCAGTGCTCCTGGTTGTCTAATGGCAGTCGTTAGAGTTATTGGAGTCACCTGTGAATCGCTGTTTAATCTCCTGGGGAGGGATGAAAGGACAGTATTGCACGTGTGGGATAAGTGGTGTTGTAGCCCTCCTCCTCTGGTGAGGGATGCTGTCTCTGTTTTTACAAAAATAGCCTCCTTCACTCCTCTTTCATACCATCTGTCCTTCCCATCCAAAATATGTAAGTTGAATGAGTGTCCTTTATCTTTCAGGTGGAGGAATACTGCTGAGTCTTGAACTGAGGAGCTGGCCCTCCTGTGTTGAGCCATGGTTTAGTTAATGGTTGTTTAATTTCCCCAAAATACAAGTGTATTCCTCACCGCATTGGACTGCATTCACTAGATTGCTTTTCTCGTGTTGGGGTGTGCAGTCTTTAGGGTGGAACAGTTACTGCCTTAGTGTTTTGCTAGGTTTGAAAAATGCGGGCACGCAGTGTTTGATGAAAAAAAAAAAAATCACAGGTGTAAATGATTTAATTAATTGTGTTCATTTTTTCAATATCCCTTGTTTATATTGTTTATATTGCTTGTTTGTTATCTAATGTCCATTTTACTGATGCCCTCTATTTTTTGCTATCCACTTTGCTGCTGTAATACCAGAAATTACCCCACTGTGGGACTAATAAAGGAATATCTTATCTTATCTTATCTTGTCTTACGGCTGATTTCCTTTTAGGTGCTTCAGTTTAAGTTTTCAGTTTTTCATAGATGTATTATAAGAACTGGACTCAAAGATGGTGCCCAATCATTTGAATAAAAATTGCTCACCTAGCACATTAGCCAAAAAAGTTTTCTTGTTTCCTATTGCACATTTTGTTTACAGACACATCAATGGCACTTTTTTTCCGGATAAAGAACAAGTACAAGCCATTTGGGTGCTTGCCTATACAGAGTACCGAAGTATTAAAACCACTGCAGTTCAAAGATGCTCAACACACACACACACACACACACACACTTCACCTCAGATTGTGTACAGGTATAATGCAGTGCTTTCTGTAACTTGACAGCTACGACCCATATTCCCTTCATTGTTTTGTAGTACACTGAAAAGCTGATGAAATCCTTTAGTATCTACAACTTACAATGGCTGGTCATCAATCAAGAACAATGTACTGGGTAAGAGCTTCTACCATTCTAATGGCCTTTGGTTTGTCTTGGGACATTTTCCCTCACTTCAGCATTTGCTGCAAAGTTGGTTATTGCTGTTTCCCGCTGCAAGCGTTAGCCAGACCTGGACTGGACGTCGGGATCACTGTGTGACCTGGCAAGCTGATTGGCCTGCGGAGTAGGCCAGTGCTAAAAATGCTAAAGCGAACAGAAAACAAGACAGGGCAGTAACAGTCCCTCAGAGCTGTAGAGTCAGCCTTTCGCCTGCTTTTAACCTGATCATATGATCTCTGTTTGTCATCTCATGCAAGTGGTCACATGCACATACACATCAACACAACGTTCAGGCAATGCATGGAGTGCGCATCACAGAGCAGTGTGGTAAAAAAAAAAATGGACAGCACAGGACAAAGAGAGAATGAGAAAAGGTAAAGCTAAGAGGGAGCGCATTGAAAGAAAAGCTTGGGAGGACATTGCCATTGAATACTGTAAAATCACAGCATCTCATATCACAGCCACCTTTCCCGAGTTTATTCTGTGTTTTAAAAAACTTAATCATGGTAGGAAAGCAGGAGATGTGAATAAATAAAACACCCTGTGCAGACTCCCATTCATACGTCAACTTCTCACAATAAACCACCATGAGCAAACTCAAAATCATATACAGTATCAACAATGAACACAATTAAAACAGACAACGAAGGAATCCATTTAGCTACAAAGTCTACTTACTCATGGTAGAAGCACAAATATCAAGGAATGACCAAATCACCAAAATCTGAGCAAGTTAACAAAATAAGGCAGGCAAAATGTTCTGCTTATGTAATGTGGCCTGTGGGGTTTGCAGCTGCATGGAGGATGTAGCAAAAATGCGTTGCATATGCAACTTACAGAGACTTGCCTGGTGGAATCTCGGGGTATCTGCGGATTCCCATTTTTGTTTTACACCTTTTTTCACTTGCTTAAACCTGTGCTTCTCCTGCTATGACAGTTCCACAATGTTTACTGTGAAAAAGGCCTATGATCACAATTTTGTCTCATTGCCATGGCTGAATTAGATGTCTGCCCTTATTTCCCCTCAACTGTAATTTCAGATGTTAACAGAAATACGACCGAGAAAGCACACAAATCACCCCAATTCTTATTAACTTTTCTTCTAAATAATACAGGAAAATCGAACTCCAGTTCACAGAGAGCAGTTGCATCCATTACTGGGTCCAATCCCAGAATGATTTGACATATTTTGTGTCAACTTTCTGTTAATGCAGCCTAATTAGCGCTTGCTTATTCATTGCAAGAAAATTCCTGAAACATGGCCCTGATTTCCCTCATTTGACAAAGCACCACAACACAGTAGATAGACCTCACCCCCCACCCAGTTATATTATAATGGGAATTACCACATTTCTGACTGTCTGAAAACAGTCATGGTTAGCAGTCATAACAGAACAATAGCAAACCTCTACAGTCATAATTCTGCCCCAGAGCCAACAGAGGCACTGGCACGAACGCAGCCACTGAGGTTGAATAAAAACGGAACACTGTCAAGGTCACAGTGCCACAATCCACTCAAGCACATTGCTATGGGAAGTGGGAGATGTTGAAACAGATGTTTTTCATATTGGCTTTGTGGCGTGGAGTTGATGAGTGCTCTGTTACATTAGCGCAGCATGCTGTGCTGCTGTAGGAATCGCATTCAATTTCATCTCTCCCTAATTACAAACAATAAGCTCTCACTCTCTTAGCGTCGATTTACACGGATCCCTCTCAGGACCCACTCTGCCATAAGAGTCATCAGCCACCCCGTACCCTTCTCAGAACTAACTTTAGTGTTCCAGTATCCTCTAAAGGACTATTAAAAAGCCCCTTCAACAACATCATTTAAACAATTTACATATGAGGATCAAGCAAAAGCAGCATGTGTTTTATTTTTTGAACATGAGCCTCTCCCAAGAGAAATAGAAATGGAAACCAAACACTGAAACCCTAAAATAATAGCCTTTTATGATTAACTTTATTGACCCAAAGTGGAGGTGGGAATATTTAGGACTTTCCGACCTGGACATCGTCAAAACCTCTCAGCCCTTGATTGCCAGGATACTTTATATTTGTCCTGCTGTGCCCTTGGTGCACCTGGCTGTATAAATAAGACAGGATTTGTGTGGGGTTTGTTAATGATGTTTGGACTCATGGTATGGTCATGAAAGCAGTAGTGAAGTAATAAATAATGAATAGATCCTATCCAAAGTATGCACTTTCATGTGGATGGATCTGACATTGTCCAGCTCTGTCAGATTAATTTGTGTTTGTCCTAAGTCTCCTTTCTCTATCCCTTTTCTCTTACACATAGTACATGCACACACATACACACAGACACACAGACACACACACACACACACACACACACACACACACACTCTCTCTCTCTCTCTCTCTCTCACATTGTGCCGTCCCAGCCTGGGAACAAATGAAAATGGACATGCAGTTAATGATATTAAAAGGAGTCCAACATTGGCTGTCTCCATTACCCTATACCTCTGTCTCACTCTGTCCTGTCCCCCAGTGTCAATGATAAAGTGGGTTGTTTCCCCATGACACCATTGCCTTCACTAGAGAGGCCAGAGAACAGTCTCATCCATGTTCCATCATTTGTCTTAATCAGTGCCGAAGGGCACATATAATATGAAACCCTTTGCTTTAAAAATGGGCTGTTTTACTTCTGTAACAAGGGAGTGATTCAGGTCTTGTCTACACCTAGATGTTTTTAAAAATGGAGATTTTCCACCTCTGTTTTACAAAATACCTCTTTACATATGAGAATGCTAAAAAAGATCCACTCCCTTCTACATGTAAACACAGATGCACAGATATCGGAGTTCTGAAAAATCTGCACCTTCAAGGGTGTTTTCAAAAGTCTCTGTTTTAGTGACATAAAACTTGTATGTGGACAAGAAGCCAAAACATAAAGGAAAATGATGGTTTTCAAAATATCTGTATATGCGTAGACAAGACCTCAGTTATTTAACGTAACCTTCCAAGTAGTTTTTCTAAGACAAGCTCTCTGCCATGCAGGAGGAGGTGCATTTATGTGCTCGGCATTACACTTATTTGCTTTATGCTAGCTTAGCACAAAGACTGGAAATGGGGGGGCAGCTAGCCATGCTCTGTTCAAAAGTAACAAGTGTATAAACAATAAGTTGTGGTTTTAGAGGGTCTATGGATGATTTCTTAACCCAGAGCAGCAATTTCCTTTGAAAATCACAAGGTCACCATGCAACCAACAAAGACTCCATGAAGTCACTGCGCTCGACCAAGAAATGGTCGGACACATGAACTCCCATGTTTTTTGTAAGGATTACACAAACAAGGATAATGTGTTAATTTGTGATCTTTAGAGGTGCTGATTTGTTTAGAGCCTGGGTGGATTTCCCACTGTTTCCTGTCTTTGTGCAAAGCTAGACTAACCAGCTGCTAGATATAGCTTCATTCTTGACAGATATAGGAGTAATACAGATCATCTCATCTAATCCTATGCAAGAAAGCAAATTAGCATATTTTCCAAAATGACAAACCATTAAAGTGATTTCATTTTCTTTAAGCAGAGGAGATGATAATTGAGTGACTGATTGATCTTAATAAGGCAAACAAGATCTGACTTCAATTATCCTCTGTGTATGTTTTAACAGTCACTTGAGACTTGTGTGGAAGAAATGTTAGTACTAATGTTAGTTGAGAAAATAAAATAAAAGATAAGGTGAAATAAAGGAGCTTAATTTCACGCCAACTTTAGCACAACACAAAGAAACCAAGTAGAGGCACAGTGGAAAGTGTGCTGTCATTTGGTATCACTTTCTGAATCCTGTCTGGCCAGTTTTTTGAGTATGAGGCCAATGGAAACAAGTGCTACTCTGGACACCCGGAGATCCCAACAGTGCTGCATTTTTGAAAGGAAACGAGCTGATACTGCAACCAACCAACCAACCTATCATCTTCATATAATGTTACACATTCTATTTTATCAAGTACATTTGCAGCACAAGTGACTCATCATTTTCACATAGAGCATCCCCAGTACACGTCAGAGCTTTCCTCCCCTCACCATCACCCTTTCACCCCAGAAGAGGGTTTATATTCCAGTTCACTGCAATACGCCAACAGCCCTCAAGCCACACAAATGCTTCTTATTTTCACTGCAACCTCTCTATGTCTTTTTTATGAGGGTTTGCCAGAGCAGGACAGTTCTCTGGGTTTAGGAAAGAAAAGATTCGACAGCTGCCAAAAACGATCGGTGGTTGAGAAACAATGGCACGCCCTGTGTGATTCTCACTGCTCCTCGAACCCCAGACGTCCTCCTAGCTGTAATCCTCTGTTCCTTTTATTTGTCAGATCATGGTTGCCTCCTCCAATTGGTTGTGTCAGTTTTGGCCAAGGAACAGTGAGACGACCTGACCAACATGGTCATGCCACTTGCCAAAAGGACAGAGAAGAAAGGAAGAGGGAATGAGAGAAATGCTTTAATTGCTGCAAGAATCTAGACAGTTTGGGGAAATTTGTTTGAGAAATGTGTGGGTAATAAGACGGAGGCGAGGCGAAAAGTGGCAGTGTGATCCAGCGGACTCGAATTTGCTGCACTTCCACTTGCGACTTGTGTGGCAGACATTCCCGACTGGGCTCGGGCCATGCTGGGACGACGGCAGAGAATCAAGAGCAATTATTAAAGTGTGGGTGTGTTTGTCGCAGCCACGGGGGTGGTGGCGGTTTATTTAGATGCAGGGAAAGCCATGGGTAATTGATGTTGACAGATGTGGAAGAGGTCTACACTTCCAAGATGCAAAGGGAAAGAATTAAGGGAAGAAGTCAGTACACCACAGTCTGCTAATAACGCTCAGAAGTATCATTTATATTTTCTTTTATGTATGCAAATAAGTATGATGTGACTTGAGGGGCTTGATGTGCTTTACAGAGAGTTTTGAATCATTGTGAGGTTTCATTGATTCTCTTTCAGCAAGTGATTCTGGAAGAATTAGCCATACAGTAGCTATTAAGTCAGTATTTACTACAGAATGAATGCAGAAAGCTGCATCAGCCCCGTTGCTTTGGGCTACGCTGAGAACTGTGAAAGTGATTACCACTGCGGTTTTTGTCTACATTTCAAATGTCTGCAGCAGTTTCACTCAGTGTTTGAGTCTGACAGCAAATATTTGAGTAAAGCACAAAATTGTGTCATCAAATGCCTACACACTCATTCACTTCGAAGAGGTTCGGAGCAGGGAGACATTTACGCCAATTTCAGTGAGTTTATTGGATTGGACGCGTGGGGAGAGCAAGATTAATGGCTTCAACTTTATCTTGGCAAATCAAATTCCAATAAAGCTCAAAGAAAAATTAAAATCTGGCCAGCGCGAGCACTAAACTGTGACTTGATTGATGTGTGAGGGTAAGGTAGTTCCAAAAGCCCACAGGTGATTCTTTTACAGCCCTGATGTCCAATTCAAACCAGAGGTTTTATTAGCGGCTGGCTCACCTGGACGTGCCCGTCAGAGGGAAAGATTTATCATCTCCTGGTTTACCATGTCAGTGTATAAACTGCTGGACGTTTAATTAGAAGTCGTTACTCTTTGTTAAAACACATATAATTTGCAGAAAACGAGTCCAACAAACTGGACTGAGGGTCAGTTTAAGAAACCCTTTATTTGGCTGAACATTCTAATGCATTTAACAGAGACAATATTGTTATTTGAGATTGAGTCATTCATACACCAGCTGCTTTTGAGGAAAACGAAACATTTACTTGTTTGGCACCAAAGTGATTAGTTGCGATTTTTTTTCTCCAAAAGGTCAAATAGGTCTGTGTTCTGTTTCAGATTTAATGTGCCGCTCAAAAACACCATCTGCTTAGATTCACAAGGGTGATAAGTAATTGGTCGGATCAATCATGACTTTGTTTTCTGGATTCACACTTTGCATGAAGACAAGCCTTTGTTTTGATTAGCCCTTTCTGGATAAAGAAAACAAAACAAAACAAAACAAACAAACAAAAAACACCATTGTGTATAATCTCTAACTTTCAGGACATTTCTCCTGCGGAAGAGTTATGACCATTTCATAATATGTTCCTCTCTCTATCTTTATTGCTGATGTCGACTTTCTCATTTTCTTCCCGCTCTCCCTTTCATTCCTGCTGTCCTCCTAGCATCAAGGATATCTTACTAACATTTGCATTTTGGAGGGTCATACAGAAAGCTGAGTCCAGGCTAGCTTTCATCAACCTTTAATCCATGATGCCCTGCTGGCTGCGGGGTTCAGTGTAAGGGCAATCTATGATGACTGCAGTCTTAGAGGTAGTGATTGCTGAGGCCGAGGGCAAACCAGAGGGAGGCCTGATGGATGGAAACCATTAAGGATGTTGGGCCCCTTTAGGCCTGGGCCAAAGAGGGCCAACAGAGCACCAGACTAGATAAATACGGATGACCTGACAGGAGATATGATTGTAACCTCTCATACCCCACTGAGACCTTGGACCAATTTGTAAACTGAGCTCCTTTTCAGTGTAACACAAGTCAGTTAAAACAGCAAAAGATAGATAAAGACAACTGCACAACCACCGGAATGAGCACCAGATCATGATCTCATGTCAATGGAATAGCATCATATAGACAAGTTTAACATTTTCATTGACGTACCAGCCAGTCCAGTGTCTACACTGATGTCCATCTTCAGCTTTATAACCTGAGCTGCAATTCAGGATAATACCCATTAACACCAGTGTGAGGGCATTGGGCAGGGCCAGGGGGATGTGTGGAGTTGCAATGAGGTGGATGCCGGTGTGGTGGCCTGTGGTCGGGTGCCAGTCAGGCCATCATCAGGAGAAGGCCATCCCCACGAGAAAAGATATCACCATAGCCTGGTTGGCTGACAGCTCCAGGGCCCTTATTGAAAAATCAATGTCCATTTGTGCGTCCAGCTCACCTGGCCGTCTGCCAGCTCGGCTGAAGTCACCTAATGAAGCCTGATCCCGTTACCTGATTCCTGATTCACTGAGTCAAAGTGACTTTGCAGCTGAAGTCATCCACCCATCAGGGACCTCGGGGGTGAGTTCAACATGAACCATGCAGCACGTTGTTGTTGTTTCTGTTGTTGTTTCAGTTTGCTTTCTGTGCTGTTTTGGTGTCTAGTCGCATCCTGACATGCCCCCCTGCTAGTCTCTGTGATCATTGTGGTAATAGTCTATGCTTAGGTTAATGCTTGTTAGAGTACACACACATACATATATATACACACACACACACACATATATGTGTGTGTGTACGTGTGTTTCTATTTCTATTTTACTACACACAAAAATGATTCAAATTTTCAGGTTCCACAAAAATGTCCATAAAGCTCATGCAGTGATTGTTAAAAGAATCCAAGTTTCAGACTTACACTCTAATGCCACATTCATGTCATGTTGAAGTGACTGTAATAACCAGTTTGCATCTTGTAGATAGTGTTCACATCAACATCCAAGTCTCAGTTATAATAAGGAAACTTCAATTTTTCTGAAGGCTCCAATATAACTTAATAATACAGTAGGGCTTGGATACGAAAGAAACATGGATATCTTACGGCAGCCAAAGTCCGAAATTCTAGTTAACTGAAATATAAATTCAATGGAAATAGAGCTATATTGTCAATGTACAGTATTGAATGAACTTTTGAGGTTACCCTTTCATGGATTGGAGGACATCACAAAAACCATGTGGCAGCTCAACAGAGACTCCACTGGGAGAGAATGAATGCATTTAAAGCAAACAGGAAAACTCTTGGCAGCGTCCTCTTTGTATGACTTGGTCCAATAGTAAATAGAAACAATCCAGATTTTTACCCCAATACCAATAAGTGGTTAAATTGTCTCTTACCTTTGAGCAGTGCAGCATGTGAGAGGGTATTCTCACATCCCGACATAATTAAAACCAAGTACAGAGCTCAAATGTCAACTACTTGTTTCTCAGCCCTGATCCATGTTCACCTGTCAGAGACAATCACAGAGACATTTGGCCAGCTTTGGACAGCTGTTGACCTGTGGATGGAGACAGCTAACTGGAGGCTCAACCAGGGACTGGGAGATGCATCTTCATCAGCTACCATGCAGGAAGCTAAAACAGAGGGCAGTGAGCGAGACAATGAGGAAACAGAGGAAGACCACACTATGGAGTGAGGACCAAACACCATCCGCAGTACTCACCTGAGAACCTGATTAAAAAAGATGATGGTCATTGTTGGAGACTCTAGTGTTCACAGAGTCAAGTGATAAGCAGTTTCATGATGCTGGTCATATCAAGGATCACCAATGTTAATTTTGGTGAAAAAAGTGAGCCAAAGAGTTAGAGTCCTTAGGACAACAGCTAGCAATATGGAGGTTGGCTGCTAGCCAAATTCTACAAACTTACTTTTTTCTAGTCCTGGACAAGGACACAATCCAATCAAAGAATGTGTGATTTTGTTTCTAGGTGGTATGAATGTTCATGGGTATTTTTTTACAATCTACCCCATATGACATGAAAGCAGCTTAATGCTCCTGCTCATTTATTGGCCAGGAGTCCTGCATGACACTAAGCAGGTTTCCTTGGCCAATGAATGACCCAGAGGCAAGCATGACAGAGTTGTGAGAAGAAGAAATTCTCCAAAATTTAATCTAATTTATATTGCCATATTGAACATGGATACCCACATTTGTATTGTTGTTTGATTGGCAGAAGCTGAATAGAAAATGTTGATAAGATTGAGTGATTACAATCTTGCAATCATGGTGTTGTTTTAGCATTGGAAAACTTGGGTAACCCCTCTGTCTAATAGCATACTGTAAATGACTCATACCAGGATGGATTGCTAAAACCAAAATGCAGCCTGTATCCTAGACTATACACTGTGCAGTAGATTGTAACTGTGGTCATCTTTTTAAGCTTTGTGGATAAACCACCATAATATCACAGCTGAGACTGAGGCTTTTCTTCCAGTCACTCCACTCACAGTTTACCATTAGATGGATAGAGGGACTACACTATGGTATTGTGTATTGTGATTCATTTTTAGCCCATGCGAGGACTGTGGTCTAATTGTGTCCGGGAAACCTTTCCCGTGTGTAAACGCTCGGCCACTCTGACTGATCATTATGTTAAATGTCAGCTGGCTTTAAAGTTGTGGCTGAGGCAGCTGAGCAGCAAAGCCACCCCTCTTCAGTGGATTACTGCTCTCTGTGAAGTTTCATCTGTCCATGGATGAACGGCCGACAGCGGCAGTAGGCTGTAATCCTTCAGGCCACAACAGCAGTGCCTGATCCAAGGTGGAATGAAACATCCATCTGTAAACCCCCAATCAGAATTAAAATCCCAGTAACTCTAGTGGACTGGGGCAGCAAGCTGATCCTGCGGCTGGTGATTACTACAGTACATGACGCAGATATACAATCCCTCCACGGCCGGCTTGGTGCTACGTTGTTTCCTCCAGAAGAAACTGGGTTTTTGATGATGAAGTGTTTAGAAGAGCATTCCTTATGTACCTTCACTAAAGGGTAAGTCATATTGGGACGGTAGGAGTGAAATCAGTGAGGGTGAAGCGTAGAGAATGATGAGGAGGAAGTTTCTGGAGGAAGGAAAGGAAGAAGAAGAGGAGGGGAGGAAGGTACTGCTGAGGGCATTGCTCATGATAAGAAACACCGTCGTCCAGGAGAGAGAGTGCTCTGCCTTTAAAGCGCCCGACGCTCTAAAAGTTGAGCTGGCATTCATTACCAGAATGACGTAGTCTGTCTGTACACCTTGTCTGTCCCCAGTCTGACCCTGAATTCACACTGACTCCTGCTTCCTCTCACTGAAGGAGAACAAGAGGAGGAGCAATTTTGATTGGGCCTGTACATTAGAAATTCTTCAACATACATGCGACATAAGGCTCTCTCCAAAATTCCTCCAGATATTGGGAATGCCCCCCTTGGTGCTTCCAGTTCCCCCCACACCAACCGTCCTGTCTTTTCTGTCCCTCCTTCCTCTTTGCCGTGGAGCCTCGCGGAGGAGGCAGTGTGTAATGCAATTTGGTTGATTAAAAGAAAACATTAAAGCACTACCTTATTGAATTTGACGGCACGTACGGATCCGGATCTCACCGGCCACTCTGTTTTATTGGCCGGGATAAAGGGGATCACGTCACTCCCCATCACCCCCCACCTCCCCATTACCCTCCCCACCCGACGGCCCCGCCTTCCTTCATCCCTTCCAGCCCTCGACAAACCTTGGCAGGAGGACGTCCTGGCAGGACAGAGATTTGTTTAGACCCCCCTTTCCCTGTCTTTTCCGACTCTCCGCCCTTTCTCATTGCGACTCTCTAACCTTGGCCACCACAACAGAAAGAGAGGGGGACAGTATGACAGAGTGAAAGACATTAAGCAAGTATGAAAAGAGAAAGAGAGAGAGAGCCTTGGCATAAGTAAAAAGGCGTCATTTTGTTTGTCCCAATAAACAGGCTGATAGGTCATTAATCTCATGAGCAGATGGGTTAGAGGTAGTCACCTCAGTCACTGTCTGTCCAAGATGAGTCATCCGTTGTTCCTAACAGGTTCCAAGTCTCATAGTCTATAATTCTGACTCAGACATGACTTTCTGAGGGACTGAGACACAGATGCCGGGGTTGGCCGGGGGGGTGGGGGTGGGGGAGGGGGGTAGCCTTCAGTGAATATCAAACACCTGCCAATCTCCTCAGCTGAGGCCAAGTACCCTCTCAGCTCGCCATATCCAGTCCATTTATTAGAGTTATGGTGATGGGGCTGGTCTGCCCGGTCGTGTGTACGGGAGCAACAAAACAACTTCTGAATGGAAGTCCTGTGTTTAGATGACATCATCTGTGGCTGCTTCAATTACGCTGCAAGAAATGAATAACAGCACACAAGGGGTGACATAATGTATCGGCACTATGTTCAGCCACTGAATTTAGACTTTTAATCCATATTGGCCTCAGTGCATTGTTGACTCCAAAAACCTCATTACATCATCTACACTCTGTCTTGAGCAGCACAGTCATAAAAGAAGGGAACTTTTTTGTCCACAGAGGGAGTGACAGCAGGCTTACTTTGCAGAATTTAGGTTTGAAGTTCACATTGAATCAAGGTAATCAATATATTACTGATTAAAGGTTTCTGTACGGTAGAACCGAAGTGCATGTTGGATGGTTGAACAACATCTGAAACCTCCTCCTCCCACAACTTTCCCATGTCAAAACCAAAGAGGCAGCATCAATCCAACATGTACGAATTGTCGAAGCGTCACGTTAATGTGAAGTTGTTTTTGGTAACGAGTAGAGGAGACAATCATTTCAAATTCAGTTATAACATTACAATGAACACTGCTACACTCTGTGACTTTGCATTTTGGGGAGTCTTAGCAGGCGTTGGATGGGAGGGTTCTTATCAGTATCTATGTGTTCAGTCACTAGTCCAGGACATGTTAAGATATCAGTGTGTTTCAACTGAAGTGTTTCACCTATACCTTTCCTACATCAGAATTGGAGGAGATGTGTGTTCGACAATTCTTGTGAACTTTGCAAAACACGCAATTTTTCTGTTTCTATGTCCAAACACCCAACCTGGAGGGCCAGAGTACTGGCTTTGATCCAGTCACTCACCTGAGACTAATCAGGTTTGGCTGAACCTGCTGGGAGTTAAAACACCCATCGGCCTAGCTTTTAGCCCTAGATTCTAATTTCTTCTGGCACGGCTGTGTCACGTTCCAGCTGCAAAGTGGCTGCTGAGGCTGATTGTGACCATTCTAGACAATTCTTGTGATTCCACCAGAAGCGCCACAGAGAATATGTATCTAGTCTATTTTGGACAGAGGCAGATTGAGAGAGGCAGGAAGTCAGACACAGGAACAAAAGAAAGAAACCGGTCAATTTTCAAAATAAACCACTGTGTAGACTCCCAATTGAATGTCAACAATAAATACAACTAAAACTGATGGAAAAAGACACTATTTAACCTACTTACTCATGGTAGAAGCACAAACATAAAGGAAGACGACAAAATCAGCAAAATCTGAGTAAGTAAGCAAAATCAAATGCTCTATGCTTCTGAAACAATCCCAGTGGGATTTGAAGCGTGTGGTTTGTGTGGAGGACGGAACAAAACTACATTGCAGCCAGAATGTTACGCAGCCATGCATGATGGACTCTCTGAATTAGGGTCTTTGAGACCCTAACTCGCCACCACCGCAAAGGAGCTGCACAAGGAGAACACACACTTTGTATGGTGATTCGTTTCAAGCATTCACCAGCCTTTGGCATGGTCTAGGGGCCAGAAGCAGGGTGAGGTGGCTAACATTTGTCAAAAGAGGAGAAATATGACTTCCAGTAACTGTCTTGTGTATGTGTTTTGTCCTTTTAGCTGCCAAGCTAGACACCATATGCGTTACGGGACATGAACATTGAACGTTTTAGCTTTTCTGTGAGCACATTTTGTAGTCCTGCAAGCAAAACAGGAGGCTGCGCTAGCTGTTGATGGTGTGTAAATACTTTAAACCAAAGGCTGGATCCTTGTAAAAAGCCAGTGTCTTATATTTTCTACCTCTACACCTTAAAAACAGAAGATAATATGTGGGGCTTTGGAGTTGTTGAAAGGCACAGTTGATGGAGAAATGGAAGCAAGGTAACTAATTGCTAATACTATTGTGTAATTAGAAATGTAAGGCAATTACCTTTTTCAATAATTGATGAATGCTGGATTTGATTTCTTTCCCAGACCTGTTGATAACAAAGTAAGTCAAACCATCTTGCAAATCAGCAATACCACATTAACAACATGCAGTATCTCACTGTTAATAAACTAAGACAGACTGGCATTGCATCTTATTACTGTCCTCTTTATATGTGTCTAAAATGAATTGTAACAGTGGTAGCTTTTGAAGTTTAGGTATTCAACATGAAACTGCCAGTGGGATGGTTTCTTTTCTGTAAAAGATAACAACTAACAGCTGCTCTTGAGCAAACCCACATGTTTTGCATTGTCAAGGTGAAGGAAGTGATGCAGTATCAGTTAGCAGGGAAGGGAAGCTTCATCAAAGCAAAATCCCCAAATCACTAGCAGTACAGAGACAGCCCCGACAATTACATCCCTGTCTGACAGATTTATCGGCTACATGGATGTCTTTCAGGTCAAGCAAATACCTGGAGTGCATGATTTCAGTTCTTTGCCGCTTTTCCCACCTGATTTTCCTCTGCATCTTTGCAAGGTGGAGCATGAGTTTGGTGAATATAGGAAAAGGAAACATGAGAGGAAGGGAGAGGAGAGTTCCAGAAAGAGGAGGAGGATGAGGTGGTGGTGGTGGTGGAGAAGGAGGAGGGGAGAAGCAAATTTGAAGGTTCGGATGATGAGAATGCACTGCCTCACATCAGTGCGCTGTGCCACTGGGAAACTTGAGATGTGAGCAGATACGATTGTATGCTAGAGTTTCCCGCAAAGAGCACCCTTCAAGGCAGATATTGAGGGAGGAGGGGAGGAAGGCCAGCAGTGTGGAGGCATTATTGCGTTAAGACATCAGATCCATGGCATCGTCATCTGTATATCAGTTGCATAACACTTTTCAGGTTGAGGCAGAAAGGTAGAACTGTTAAATTGAAAAATGAGAGACAAGGATGGAAGAAGAGAGAAAGAGATGGATAAAGCTGAGGAGGTGCAGAGGGAAATCGGGTCAGAGTGATTAGAAAGGAAGACGAAGAAGATAGAGGTTAGGGGAAGAGAAAGTCAAGGAGAAAGTTGAAGATCGTTGTGGGTAGAGGAATGTTTTATAACCTCTCATCAGCCCAGACTCCTGGTGCTTTGAGGAGGGACAGGCCGAGATGAATTATTCAGTTTCTGGCTGGTTGATCTCCTGCGGGACTGACATTCACTCTCCTCGAACGTTAGAGCACCACTTGACGGTAAATGCTCACTGGGACAAACAAGAGGTCCTTAGAAAAAGACCCGTGCTCACTCGGCCCCTCGTCCTGACCAAGATCAATACACAGCCGGAGCCAGATGTTGCGCAATATCACACTGGGGAAAGGAAGGTTTCTAAGAGGAAACCTCCAGAGGAAGTTGTGTGCCTGCATTTATAAATGTACTCATGGGCATGCCAGTGGATTGTAGGGGAGTGAATACATTGACAAGAGAGGTTAGACTGGCTTGCTTCAAAGTTTCACATCATTTTTTTAACCATGTACATTTTTACAGAACCACAGTGATTTACAGAGCTCAGCACTGTAATATAGGGATCTCACACAGCCTATTCCCAGAGCATCAGACTCTCGATGCTGACAGGGCAGTAAGTGCCATGCTTTGGGTTCAGCCTGCAGGTTGCATAGTAAGGTCTAATGCTGCCATCTTCAGGTTGTCTTCTGCTATTAAAATGACATACTACAGATGAAACTATATGAGTGCCTGTAATCCAAGTACAGTGATTCTAAGTGATGTTCCTCTGAGGAGTCTGAGGCATGCAGATACTGACACTGGTACAAATCATTAAAAGTGATCGTTCATGAAGGTGAATGTTTTTTTCTGCCTGCAGTCAGCTCCTGTCTTCGCTCATCATAATTTACTCTGAGCACAATGAGGGTTACTGATAAATTGATTTCAGGATCTGGACTGAAGCAATTATTTCTCCAAGGTTTTTACTCTTCTCAGGTCTCACCACAAAGTCTATATATCAATTAAAGCTCAAACAGAATGCAAGAGCTCACATCACTTCTGTACTGTGTCTGGGCAGACTTCCAGTTAGTTTACGGATAGACTTCAAGATGCTTGTTTTTGTCAATAAATGTATTTTTGGACTTGCCCTTGACTACGATATGGATATGATATGATGCATAGGTATGTCCCTTGCAGATCCCTCAGATAAATGTTGTTTTTTTCTGTTTTACTCAATTCTGATAATTGCTGCTGTTACTGTTGTTATTATGTTGTCTTATTTCAGTTTTATTTTTTAATTGTTTATTATTGTATCATCCCTACTTCTATTATTGTTGGAATTATCTTTGCTTGCACAAGCATTTTGTGCATAGATAATGTGTAATTATTATTATTTTTAGTAGTAGCAGTAATAGTAGTAGTGGTAGCAGTTGTATTGAACTACAATTGTACAGCCCTATTTCTTTTAATTTTATTTAATGTGCACTCAAACTGTTTCAGTATATTTGAATTCACTTGAATTTGCTTTTATCCAGTACTGAGCACAGTCTGGAGGTATTTCTCCTTCACTTGAGTATTTGCATTTGTGCATCAGCATTACAAATCCAGTAATTTAGTCAGTCTGAAAAACATTAGTCTGCAAAATATACTGTTAATATATTAAGTACACGAGTGCATTTTTATTCTAATACTTCTATACAGCCACTTACTATAAGTAAAGCTTTGAATGTAGGAATTTTACTTTCATAGGCTTAATTGTGTATTTTGACATTATGGCTTTGCTGCTTTAATAAGTAAAGGATCTGAATATGTCCTCTGTCACTGATATCCTATTTTTTGTAACATAGGTTTGTTTCTTTTTCTGGCCTGTATCCCTTTGCAAAAACCCAGTTTACCCACAGCAATCAATCAAATTCATTTTATCTTGTGTAAAGGATACCACTGAACTCTGCTGAAAGGTAATGTGTCAATGTGCATACAGTACACGCATGCAATATGTGTATGTTTCAGAGTACGTGTATGTGCATGCGTGGGAGTGTATGCGTGTGTTCCCATGTGTGTATTCACCCTGTCAGCATCCTCCCTCTTCACATCCTGCTGGGTCTCTCCACCGGCCAGTATCATCTCTCAGCAGTCCAGTGTTCGCTGGTAACACAACACTGAAGGCAAATGAAATGCGGCGCAGACAATCAGCTCTGCAGTGTCGGCTTTTGGTCTCAGTCTCAGACCCAACACCACAGCGGACTTCTTCCAGAGCGTATCCTCTCTCTCCTGCCTGGTTCCTGGTCTACACAGAGCAGATAGTCCAGAGCTGTTTTCTCCTTTTGAGCTGAAGCACACTAAAGGTGCTGGAAATCACAAACACATGCTAACATGCACATAAACAGATTGGACATGCA
The DNA here is from genome assembly GCF_051107435.1 of Chaetodon auriga. NCBI lineage: Eukaryota > Metazoa > Chordata > Actinopteri > Chaetodontiformes > Chaetodontidae > Chaetodon > Chaetodon auriga. The sequence continues at coordinate 9,401,788 of NC_135081.1, forward strand.
GTTCAAAATACATTTTTTGGCCATAAAAATCATCTCACTGATTGAGTTAAACCTCAGTGGGTGGAGCAAACAAGCTACAGTTTTTGTCTAAGCACATAAATGGCAAACTGGAATTGCAAAGTACTCTGGTCAAAATTTAAATACAATGGCAGTAGCATTTTTCTCATTCCTTTATGATTATGGAATTCATGATCTCGTAAAGGTCAAATGTTGGATGGATTTCTCTGAAATTTTGTATAGGCATCCATGATGCCAGGAGTTGAAGCCTACTGATTTTGGTGATCCTCTTGTTGTCTTGGTGTTTTCATTAATGCAACCACGAGGTTGGCATTTTGGGTTTTTAGTGAATTTACCGCAACTAATAGATGGATTGCCATTTGGTACGGACTGATTCTGTAGTGCCACCAGGTAGTCAAAGTTTTCACATTATGATGAAATATCTCAACATCAACTAGATGGACAGTGTATCTTAATAACTTTGGTAATGCCTTAACTTTTTCTTTAGTGCCACCTTCAGGTCACATTTTCAAATCTGTCCAATACTTAGGTTTATGACCAAATACTCACAGCCTCAGCTGCAGTAAATGTTAGCATGCTAGCACGTGATACTAAGATGGTAAACAGGTAAACATAGTACACTTACTAAACTAGGGGTGTCCAAACTACAACCCACAGGTGCCTGTGAGATTTTCTAAAATGAATATGACATTTGGCCCATGACAGGTGGAGGGAATGGAATGGCGTTCCTCTTGTGCAGTAAAGTTGGGGAACGTGCTGGAAAAGCTGTTGCAATTGTATTGTATTATAATACATCAGAGAGCACTCTGCACCTCAGCTGCTTGGTTGGTGACGGATGAGCATCGTGGTGAAGACTATCAATCTCATCTGACCAAGAGCATTTAATCAGCAGGAGTTTCAGGCTATCATGTTGGAAAATGATGCTCAATGCAGGGAGTGTAATCTACCACTCAGATGTATGACAATGTAAGACAATTCTGAAGCGATTCTTTTCACTAAGATCTGAAAAATGGCTATTTTTTGAAAGCAAAAAGTCACAATCTTGTTGAACTTAGCAACCCTGAGTGGTTTGCAGCCTTCACCACTTTAGTTGACCACTGGTCATCTGAATCTGCTGGCAAGGAGAGGATGGGCTTGTATCACAAATGTGTGCACATGAAATCATTTGTTCTGAAGCTGTGTCTTTCTGAGAGGGAAATCGGTGACATCGGTGCTGCACACATTCCAACTCTGCATTTCTGTGCCTAAGCATAGCTTCCCAGAGCTGCTAGCGTGGCTGTTAAGACTTACTTTACATATGTCTTCTGCTCCATTGTGGTTTAACTCAACCGAAGCAGTTGTCCTTTTGTATTTAGGGAAAAATGTGTCAGATTGCTCAGCATGCCTTTCCATTGTGTTCTGTTGTTCAGATGTCGTAGGAGGAGATAAACAAGCTGTTTTCTTGGCTCACTGATATCTTTCTAAAGGCCACACTCTGTCCCACTTATAGTATTTACTGCAGCAAACTAGCAAGCAGTCATTATTTACTGTAATTAGAGGTAAATGCATAGGCATAATGGGGGAAACAAGCATACACTGGAGACCATGCATGACGAATAACTGCATTAGCAATTTGATACAAATTAAATCAATGGAGCCCGGCAAGACTGTGTGATTTACAACAGAAGGGGCTAAACAGTGAGGAGATCAAGAGGTGAAGCAAGCTTGTGATTTGTTTGCACAATATGTCTACATTACCTGAATCTACTAAGCTGAGGAGGCATTCAGCTCATTGAAAATATGATGGTAATGTTATTGTTAAAACAGCCGCTGTGTAACCACAACACTGGCAGGGGCACGGCCTCGGCCATGTAAAACAGCCCATTTTGAAATTCACTCAAGTGGATGATCAGAGAGGCTCAGACAGAGAGAGATGTAACCTGTATTGCCTTCCTGCAGCGGTTGGGTGGTTTTATGTAAGATTGATTCAACCGATCACCTCATTTCCTCTCTCATCTACCATAGCAGCCAAAGCGCTGAAAGTTTATCCGTCTGAGAAAGTGATTTTAAGGTGCCAAGTACAACACAGGAAATGGCTCTGCAGACGTTCCAATGTCTGGTTATGGCAGGCCTGATTGCTGGCATTAGTGAGGTTCACCAGTGACCGAGTGACAAAGCGGTTCTGAGGACTGTTTCACTGTTAGCCATGCAGAACTCGGCTGACCATAGACGTAAATCGATTTGACACGGAGCAGTACTTGTGGTCGCAAGAACAGAGTTTTGTTCAGTCTCGCCACACAGAATAGGAAACTGCTGAACCCTTGAGGATTTCAAAATACTGTGGCACGAGAGAAAGGAAAGGACAAGACAGTACTGATGAGGGGGAGGCACCTATTAATAAAGTGAGTTGAAGAAAACATAAAGGCAGAATAAACTTACTTTTCATGAGCTTTAATGTCATGCAGAAATGAAACTTGGATGCAGCTGAGCAAGGATGTTCTTGCAGGCTAAATGTAAAACAGCCCCTTTAAGTGCATCCTTAGCAATGAGCTTTGCGGACTACATTTACAATACAATGAGCTTTCCAAAAACCCAATATGCACATTGACTAAAAATATCCTGTCTGAGTAAAGCAGTGGAGGGAACAACCAAGAATGAAGTCATATCCCCGAGGAGTTTGGCTTTAGTCTCTCCCTCCAAAGGAATCATTTTAAGTTGAATTTTTTTTTTTTGTTTGTTTGTTTTTTTGTTTTTTTGAGCCACACTATCCACTGATGTGGAGTAAGCTCACCACAGATACATATATATCTAATACATGCGACCAAAGAGAGGCAGTTTTTCTATTTTACCTTAAAGCCTGAGTGCATTCACCACATAGTTGTATGTACACTGCACACTGTTAATAGTTCACCATCTTCTCAGTTATGGTTTTATGGAGGGTAATGTATTTGTTTCTTGGTTGGGTGCAGTGACCTCCAGGAGTCTACTTGCTCTAGGCGGTGTGGTCACTGCGCCCAGTAAAAAAATTTAAACAAACAAGATGTAATGTGTTTATTGGGTTGTGAAGTGAGAGGGGACGCTGGCTCCTGAAGTGTTTTTCCCTATTCTGTATCCTCATGTCAGTTTTTTCTTTAAACAATATCCTCAGTGTTACTTAACAGAGAAACAGGGGGCCGTCTCAGATGATGTAACGGTCCTATAGGTTTATGTTGTGACCACTTTTCCATTGTTGGCAATGAGGACAGCTTTTAATGCTACGATGCCCATATTGCTCAATCCAACCAAATTTGACTCAGAATTTAAAAGTGAACAGATTTAAGCTGCAGCTTGTTTTAGCACATTTCTCAACATGGTAATCTTTAGCTTTCATTGGAATTTTTAGTTCAGTGATCGGATGTTTCTTGCTGAAATGAGCCTTGGGATCATAGTTAACTTCAACATCAAAGTTATACCTTTTGTCTTTTATCAAATAAACGGATATGTTTTAGCGCAGCTCTTCGTTTTTTGGGCTGATGATTTAACAGGGAGAGTTTTACACTGATCCAAGCCATAGAGGTGCTCAAAATATGAGTCATGTAACATAATCTATTGGAAAAATGAATGGAACGTCTGCTCCTGGAACCAGGGGTGCCCAAAATAGCTCCTTCCACGTCAAGCTCCATTAGTGAGCTTTAGGGGTGCTGGTAGGCAAATTTTGTTACTTTCAAAAAGAGCCAGGCCAGCGGTTTTCCCCAGTTTCCATTATGCTAAGCTAAGCTAAGCTAAGCTAATGACTGTAGCTTCATGCTGAACAAACCATGAGAATGGCATGGATCTTCTCTTCTAACATCATCGAGCAAGAAAGCAAATTTCCCAGAATGTTAAACTATTCCTTTAACGCCTGCTCCATGTATAGTATATAGTGTTATGTAGCTTCTTGCTGTGCCTGTCTGCATTCTTCAGAGACTTTTCTTCCTCTCAGGGTGGCAAAGCCTACAACCATCTTTGGACACTAAATCTCTCCACAGAAAGTGTTTGAAATGAAATGTTAAGGTCATCAGTGCTTTGATCTAAGGTGACACACAACACCTATGCAAAGTGATATGAATACACACACACACACACACACACACACACACACACAGTATTAACACTGACAAGATGGAGGAGTGTAATAACACCTTTAGGAAATTAGCTGATGGCAGCAGCTCAGCCGCCCCTCGGCCTCACCTGAAGGGATCGACTTACAGAGGAGCTAACCAAATATCAATAAGGGTGATTTAGCTGTGCACTGCTCAAGGATAAAGAGCTTATGCATGAAACCTCTGGAAATACACTTGAGCTTGGCATGTAAAATGCTGTCGCTTCAAGCAAATCCCTGATTAAATCCCCCAAACACGTTTAGTTGGCTGTATGAAGGGAAGCCTGGTGTTAGCTGTGAGGCATGATGCCAAGCATGGAGGAGGACAGAAGGGGGGGGTGGGGGGGGTGGGGGGGTTAAGGAAGGGAGAGAGAGGGGGAGGAATAGTATATGTCTGAAAACCTGTGTTGTGCATTACATGCTGCAGATGAGTCTGTTTGAAGTCTGCAATGTTAATGGCTTCCCTCTGGCATTTATGATCCTCTGTGTGTTACAACAGTGACGTTCTCACAGATGATGCCACCTCTGAATATGACTGTGACACTGAATGGAAACCACTGATGTACTGCATGTGTAATGTACCCATTATATTACTGGGATTTGAATTAATTGCTCAATATTATCATGCAGAATTGTTGGCGTTAGTAGCATTGTTGTTGGCCACCCTTAAAGTGTTGAAGAAATTAAAATTTTACACAAATATATTATTGAGACGGAAAGAAAAAGGAAGTGGTAAGAAATGAGTGTCCAGCACTTGGGCGTCGCACCTTCTTCTCACAGCCAACAACACCAGGAAGGCTCGCTAAATGAAATATTACTTGAACATCTGCAATGCTGGTTGTGGATTTACAGCTTCTGTGAAGAGAGCAAGACAACATTGCCTCATATGGATCATTAATTTTTATTACCTTTCCTGGAAATCTCTTCATTTGGCATTTTACTGCCATATCAGGACGTAATGGCTGCTTTTCAGGGATGCACACACACTTGTCAGCTCTGTGGTCACAGACACAGAAAATGAAAAGCTTTCGCAACACAAACGTGCAACAGTTCACGGCTGCAGCGCATGATTTTGAATGATAATGCTGACTGAAAAGCTGATTAGACTCCTGTGACCCTGTCTTTTCATTTGAAACACACTTGTTCATCTGTCTGTGCGCTGACTGGCACTTCCAGTAGAATACATGTATACGTTGTGACAGTAAACATAGAGCCTATGTAAGTGAATGAAAGCACAGCAACGGTGAGGCCTCAAGCTGTTTACCATAGACTAATCAGCCTACGCATCTCATTAACAGAGGCTGACTCATGTCGTTTTGAATGTAAGCCATGAATCAGGGTCATCCAGCCCAGAAAATGAAAGGACAAAAAAACAAGACAATGGTGACACTGCATGAGAATCACGAGCACTTATCTTGCAGAATGCAACATTTGGCTGAGTATATGAATATATGCAAATATGAATGAATTCTAATAGTTCATGCATGATTTATGAGAGTTCCAGGGTGCATACCTACAAGAAAAATGTTTTTTCAGGAGACTCGCATGGTATTTTTTATTCTTCACTGCAGGTTTCTTCATACAGCATTAACAACCGTCAGGGACAAAGAAGGTTGCTTTTACATGGACTTAGCTAAGACAAACTACTAAAATCTTCCTCATCCAAGAAAAGGAAGTTGGTCTCTGATTTGTTCGGACAGCAGGGGTATTAACATTGTTAGCGAGTGTGCACATGATAAACCTCTTCTTCTAAGCTTTTTGTGTCATTTGCAAAAATTGTAGTCAGTAAATCACCATGATAACATCAAATATTACCCTTTAAAAAGAATGATACTTCACTTTGGAAATGTAATTAGCTCTTTGAAGTGACGGCTTAGGGTTTTGGAAGTAGGGCAACTCTTTCATGTGTGATTAGGTGTTCTTAAGTCCGTCCTCACGTAGAAAGAAAGAGAAAATGAAAGAAGACAGGTAAGGAAAGGCTCATCAACCTTGAAATGTCACAGGCACTTGGCTGTGGGTGCCCAGGACCCTTTCCACACACTATGGAAGTGTGTGTATAGTGAGAATTTACAGTATTGAGGAGAGTGCTGCAAAAATGGTAGGCAAATAGTTTCCTGTGGCAGAGAGAACTAGAAGGTGAGGGGAAGAAGGAGGAGAAGAAGAGCAGAGAGGATCAAGTGAGAGCAGAGGAGGGTGTACAGTGTCAGTGCTGTCGACTGCAGTCAAATTGCTCACTACAATCAAACCGACATGGAGCTTTGGCTCAGATGCATGAAGCCTGGCTTACTGGCTTACCTCAGCACTGCACCAGGGAGGGACTGTCACTGGATATTACCATGTGGACCACTGAGCTCATTTCTCCCACATCACAGTGGACAGGGACAGCTTTACATCCCTCCTCTCTCCCACTCTCCTGCCCTGGGGACACACACTTCCCTTACTTCCTGAAATGTGTCTGTGCACAGTTTCGCCGTTGGAAACATTCGCATTAAATATGAATAGCCTCAATAATAAATGGAAGCTCTCAGAGATTGCATCCTGGGTACAAAAAAATGTGATCTAGTATTTGTGACACAAGTTGTTAACATTCTTGCCAGTTACTTTTATGGTTTGGTGCCATTTTAAATCATGTGGGACCAATTTGATACCACATATTGTTTTTCACATTTCCAACAATTGCTCACTGCATCTGAGTGCTTTTCCTGTCTTTTCTGTTTGCCTTGTGGATATACAACACGGTATTCAAGCTATTTCTAGAGTATAAGACAAAAATGTTGCAGACTTACACTTTGAATATGAGTTTTTGGCTACAATATGTTAGACAATGTGTGTGAATGGCATTAATTCCTCAGTTATACACAAAGTGTTCTTATGCAGAGCAGCATTTTAAGTCAAAGTGTCCTCTATTTCCTCCTCCAGGGACAAGTGCGCAGAGGAGTGGCTGGGACTGGATCTAGTTTTCAGGCTGATAGAGCCGTACTGTTTGGCTGAACGCTTTGAATAAGCGATTACTTTTCTCCTGTACATTTCTCCCTTCCACATGGAGATCATCAGCAGCGTGGAGAGCACCACGCCGCCGAGCGTGAGCAGGCACAGTCCCGCTATGACGCACCGATCCAGGTGGGCACCTATCCGGGCGCTCTCCATCTCCAGCCTCTCCATCTCCCTCGCCGACACGCTGTCCCGGTCCACCACAACATCCCGAGGCACGGCGTAGGAGATGATCACCAAGGAGATCCCAGTCACTAAGAACGTGACTGCACTGATAAACCCGTAGTCTATAGAGGTCCCGGAGCTCTCCCCGAAGGAGAGATCATCCTCGGACATGAAGGAAAACTCCGGTAAAGTCTCGGAGCAAGGCTCGCCGTTGCGCACGGGTCTGTGTGTACTTTTACAACTAGTCTCCGGGCTGGCCAGTCGCAGGTTAACATTCTCATCAACGTATGTGAAGGATGTCTCTAATTCCTCGTCACAGCAAACCCGGACTTTCTCCTCGCCGAGGTGACAGAGTTTAACCTCCGCGCCTCCCTTCCGCGGCGCCGTCCTTGGTACTGAATGACACCCGTCATGGCAGCTGCGGGCCGGGTTACAGCAGCCCTCTCCCGGGAGCGCTCCTCCTGTTGATCCGCCCGACTTGCGGATATGCAGCGCGCTGGAAACCCTGTCAAGGACGTCGGGATGATCGGCCCGTTTGCCTCCCTCATCTGCGTGAAGCAGCTCTGGAGAATCCATTCGTAATTCACCACCCGCTGGTTCACTCTGAGCCTTCCTCCCACGATGTTGTCAGTCCACAGCATCCCTAATAAGAGCACAGACACCAGCACTAAGTTAAATGGTGCATCTTAATGAGATTACCCTGACTGTAAAGCGTGAAACCTTATCTTCTCAATGCGCAAAAACTTGCGTGCGTAATTTGGAACGGTGCGCAAATTGCACATACCTTTATAGTTTGGCTAACCCTCCTGAAATAAACGCCACTTTAAAGTTGATCGGATCGTTTAAGATAAATCCGTAGACCCGTCTTGAAAGGCGCTTATTGTGGCTGTGATTAGCCAAATGCCTCTGTATCCAATTAGGAAAGCAGTCCACGTAAACCGAGATTATTCTTATTCAGTTTTAACATGGACACAGTCTATAGAATGGATACATAAGCAAAACTGGGCTAAAACTAAATCACATAAAATATGCATAGCCATAGTTGGACTACTTACGAGAAAATGATGATGAAATTGTTTCCACTAGAGCCAGTTTTAATGCAAAATACATCCAATACCTCCGGAAAATGTGTCTGACTGCCCATGCACACTTTATTTGAATTCAGCAGAAGATGTGAGATGCTTCTCTGCATAAGGATGGACGAGCCGTGCACAACCCGGTTTGATTTTTTTTTTTTTCCAATCCCTTCCAAAAACCTCCTCAGACTGCACGATAAAAAAAGAAACACACTCACCGCGCTACTTCAGCATCCCTTCTCCTCTTCATAGACGCTGTAGCGAGGGCACACAACGGGGACAGATTAAAATAAAAACCTTATCTGTGAATATGCATCGAAGATATTCTCTGCCTGGTCGATGCTGTGGCGGCAGGCTGCACTGAGGGGAGCTCTCCGTTAGTCCCTCCCACACACAGAGCCCCGGCTGCCCGCGCTGTGGCGCTGAAAGGAGCGCCGCTATCTGAGAGCCGATTGAGATCACTACCAGTCAGTCAACACCCAAACGGGAGGAAGATTTGAAGGGCTGAGGCGCATCCTGGGACCTGATGGTCATATTTTACTTGCAGTGTCCTTCCCGAAACATTTTAGGAGAATATGATGCCATAAAAATCTAAGTGTACAACTGTAGAGCTCCTGGAGGCTGACGGTTGGTATTGTAGGTGTAAAACAAAATCAGCCTCTACAAGACAATTGACAGTATGGGAGCTCAAGTGGAGTAAAGTGTAAGGTTGCTATCAAGTCAGTGCTAAATGCCACAAACTCATCTGACATACAGGGATATTATACTGATGCCAATACAGATGAGTACTCATAATGTACAGTAAAGCAATTTTGAATTCAATATTTAACACCCCAGGTTAAATATAAAAAAGGTATTCTAATGATGTCAAAGCAAACAAACAGGACCTATTGCATGAAAATTTGTGTCCAACCTCACAACTGAATCTGATGGACACGCATACAATAATCTGTACTGTATGTTGTCAGTTAATGGCCTCATCATATCACAACAATTTATCCAGCGGTGATATGCAAACGAAATTGTTAAACTGCGTGTATCATGCACCATCTGTTCTCCTGTGCTCTCTCAGAAGATTACTGGTCACTATGTCAAAGCCATCCTAATCCATGTTTAATCTAGAGATCTAATAGATCATGTGATCTGTGACCCCTTGTAAATCTTTAGGAGGTTCATCTCTTTTATGCCACATCTTCAGAGTCCACATGTCGGTAGCATCTTCTAAGATACTGTGACTGATCAACAATGAAATGACTAAGTTTTCTCAGAAAGTGACACCGTAAACTAGATGTTAAGTGCAGGCCGCCATCAAAGATTTAAGTGCTTAATCCCACTTTCAACTCAATACTCATTTGCTGACGGTTCTACCTTATTTAGCACAACCAGGCAGCAGCTATAAATATAGTCGCCACTTTTCCTGGAGTCCTAGTGGCTGGGTGAATGGCTTTGGCTCATTTCCCAACAAGACTCCATTTAACAGATGAGTAAAGGGAAGGGGAGAGTCAGGGAGAGAGGAAGACAGAGAGGGAGAGAGAGATGGACAAAGATTTACTCCACCGTTTTTGTTCCAGATATTGGTTTACAGAGAGGGAATCATAATGCTTTATGGTGTGTTTGGTCAACTGTAGACAACTTCAGTTTGTCTCATGCAGACAGAGAGAGGGAGAGAGAGGATGCTGAAATCTGACTGTGTGTTCAACTGAGGGGTAACAACAGCCAACTATCAGATGCTATCTGTCTGCAACAGTGCACCACTTTTCCTGCTGGCAAGGACACCAGGCTTGGAAGAGGAGGGGCGGCTGGGGAGTCGGTGCTTCTAAAGGCTATAAATCCTCCCAGTGTCTCCTGCCAAAGAATGAACACGCAGAATAAAGATTATGACACATGCATGTAGCACTGCTTTTTCTTTAGCCAGTAGTAGATATCAGAAGGTGATGGAGGGGGAAGTGGAAGTCCCTGCAAATGCAGCAGGAGGAGGGAGAAGAAGAGCAGCACAATGCACGTATGGGTGTGTGAATTATTGAGTGAATAAATGAATGAGAGAGAGACCGAGTTCACTTCACTTCCAGGAGCAGCTGGAGCTGGTCAGTGTCCCACAGTAGCTACATAGTAATAATAGGAGGATGTGAATGGCTAGAATTATATGAATGTGAGACAGGCTGCTGCAAGGAAAAAGCTGAGAGGCTTAAGATCTTAAGTAGAGATTAGTTGTTAAATATTTGTACCCAATACCCACCAGTTGTAACATAGTAATACTGTGTTCATAATATGTTAGCATTTTTGTAGTTACCAGATTCCGATATGAGTAAAACTTAATTAAATAGTGTTCATGTGAACCTCTGAGTTGGACAAAAAGGCTAGCAGTGGGGTAATCAATCATTTTTATTTTTTAACAGATGGGATTGCCCAATGGGAGCACCCTGCTGCCCCCACACCACCAGCCAACACACGTTTACCGAACCTTAACCCCAACCCATGATCACAGGAATATTATAGGAATAGTGCAGGCAGCAGTGTGCCTCTGTGATCCTCTCTCCTCCGCAAAGACACATTGGCACTTGTCACTTTGATGATGAAGATGACACTACTCTATAGAGTAGATAGGCTGCAATATAATACAAAATTGAATATTCATAGCATATAGTTTAGAGAATATTATAGATCCAAGATGAAATTGACAGAAAGGCCAGACTGAAAGAAAACACAGTTATAAATCTGTTTGTTTCTTCAGCACTAGCACCATGGATTTATCAGTACAAAGCACTGTTAGGCTACTGATATTTCAGAGCCATGGTCATGGGCCATAGATTCTAACTTGCACAAACCTCAGTCATCACAAGCACAAGCTACAGTAACTTCCTGTTAACGGAGTTGATTGCTTTTGATTAGATGGTAGAACAGATGTTTTGTAGCAACCGATTTTGACACTAGTCTTTAGGACATTTGTAATGGTATGACCCAATGTAGTGAGCTACTGATTTAAAACTAGCTGGTAATGGATGCAGAAGTAGCTGGTGCAGCCCAGTCCAGAATACAAGATAAAAGAGAAAAATGAATTGATAAGACTGCGAATGTGGAAGTAAAACAATCTCTACAGTTTTCATAGTAAGCGTAGGAGCTTTATTATACATTGAAAGAGATGTACACGTTGTATGTCACAGTGTGCCTGTACGGTACATCTCTTCATCACCAGCAGCCAGAGAGCATCCTGAGGTCTCTGAGAGGGCAGTGGGCCACATCAGCAGAGTACTGTAGATTATTAATAAGATGGTGTACACAGTCCCCTGGATTCGTTTTGGAAGTCTGGCACGCAAACCCTCTGCTAGCTCTTAAAAAACCTCCCAGAGAAGAACGTGTATGCAGACAGCAAGATGACAAGGGAATTTATTTGATTTATTGATTTTATTCGTAAAAGACCACATGCAATATTAAACATAAATGTTTCTACTTGACGCATTGCACCAGAGTTAGCCTAAGGCTAATTTTCATCTGCCAGTCACAATTAAAATATTCACACAGGGACAGAACAGAATTAAGCAAACTGGATCAGCAAGACAGAACATATAGTACAAATTACACACAGTAAAACATTACACACACACACACACACACACACACACACACACACACACACACACACACTTTGCCAGCATCATGAGCATGTTAGCAACTTTAAAGTTACTGATTGAACTACAGCTCGTTATGGGGTCTGGTCAGGTGTTCCACTCAGTTTTGGCTTTCACAGAAAAATCTGACTGCCCAAAGGCAGATGACCAGAGAGTGCTGTACAATCTCTTATAGAGGATAATCTTGAGTATTTTTACAGGTTTCCAAATGAAAGTAAACAAAGTCGTATAATTTAGGCCAAATGGTCAAGTATTTTATATACAACTCACAAATTTGAAAAACAGTCTAAGCTCAGCTATTGAATTGGTTTCTTATCCAGAATTTTTAAAGTTTGTTTTTCACAGAGCATGTGAGGAAGGATCATAGCATGAATACATATCCTGCATTAACAGAAACACAGCATCTAATTTGTCTGAAATTTGCCAAGTTTTATTGCTTTGTATTAACATTTGGAGGCTTTACAGTGTTTTTAGAAAAGAACATACCGTTTGTCTTGCTAATGTTCAAACTAAGACATGACTGATTAAGACATTCTTTCGATAGTTAGCTTGGCAGCTGCTCAGCTGTATTTTGCATGTGTGTATACAACAATGTCATTGGCATACATTTGCAATTGCCATGATGCTGTTGTGGAAGGTCATTCATATACAGACTAAATAACAGGGCACCTAACACCAGTGCTTGGCGTACACCCACTGTGCACTTGTTGTTGGACTGAATCCTGTTAGATGAATATGAAAACATCCACGCCAGTGCTCAAGATGAAAAAAAATTTAACTTTGAAAGTTTAGTAATAAGAACTGATTAACTGTATCAAACGCTTCACACAAATCTAAAAACAGCACCAGCTACTCCTCCTTTATCAAGCCTTTGATTGTATTTGCTCTGTTAGGTGCCAAACTGCATGTGATGTAAGCCAAAATTTCTTGTGTTAACAAAAGCTGTCAGTTGTCCAGTGATAACTTTCTCAGAAACCTTTGAAAGTACTGGCAGTAAGCTGATTGGTCTATTGTTACTGGCTTCATGGCAGTCTTCAGGTTTAAAAATAGGTGCGACAATGGCGTGTTTCCAGTCTGTATGGAAAGTTCTGAGTTAAGTGACGAGTTAATTAAATATGCAATGGGGGGAGTTAAAATATCTTAGTGTTTAGTGTAGTGTTGTCTAGATTAATTTCTTACCTTTTGCTTCATTCATTACATGGAGATAGAAATGAATTTAGCTTCGTCTTCTTAGTAACTTTATTCCTCTGAGACACTTCTAGATTTCGTAGCCTTCCGTAATGCTGAATCTCTAGTCTTCATCAGTTTCACAGATTTTCATTAAATCAGTGTAGATTGTTGATTTTTTTTCTAAATCTGTGCAATGAATCTTTTCCTTACAGTTAATTCTGCAAGTAAATGTGTTACAGTCATACTCACCATTATCACATTACACAGCAATCATTTCATTGTCAAATGCAGCTTGAGAGAAAGGCAGACTGAAGCTCAGCGTGGACATTTTCTCCTCTTTTTGTGTGGTGGTGGCGGCAGACACTGTGATGAAATATTTAGCACTTAGACCTTCAAGTTAATTTACAGTGACTTTCCTAATTGAAGTGATGTGGCTGCCCTCAACACAGACACCGTGGGATAATGGAAGGATAATAATGGCTTTCCTAGTGCCTTATGTGTGTGTGTGTGTGTGTGTGTGTGTGTGTGTGTGTGTGCGTGTGTGTGCATTACTCATTTGTGGGTATATAAATCTGTTTACACAGTCACATTGTGGGGAGTCACTGTCCTTTTGGGGACAAAATGCAAGTCCCCATAATGCAAATCATGAAGTTTTAGGGTTAAGCCTTGAGTGAGGGTTAGATTAAGGTTAAAGGTAGGCTAAAGGTGAGGATTACGCAAGTGGTGGTAATAGTTAAGGAAAGTCTCCAAAAAATGAAGGTAAGTCTATGTAATGTCCCCAAAATGTGATGGAGACATGAATCGTGTGTGTGTGTGTGCATGCGTGTGTAGGCAAAGATTTATGCTTCACGCAAAGATCAGACAGAAAAAGCTTTTTAGTGATTAAGTAAGCTGGCTGGGATAATTAATTCCACCGTTTCGCTGAGCCTTCTTCTCTTTATCATCTCTTTATCATAATTAATGTGATGTTATCCCCTCACGCCACAGCTGCTTTTGCACTATAATGCTCTCAATAGCTCTTGATGATAATTCTCTTTTGCTGTCTTCTGCCTCTCTGTCTCCATCTGGAGCACTAATTATCAGTATTTCTTATGTGCCTAGTTATAATGGCGCCCTAATTATAACACAAGAAACATTTTGTTTGAGCTGCTGGATCCCATTTGTTTTGACAAATTCACAGTCAAGTTGAGTTAAGCTCTTGTTATCCTTGTGTGGGCTTAACGGTAAGCAAAGTCAGAGCCGGTGTTTAGTATGGATAGGGCAAACATTTTAGACGAGCTGGGATGAGTTTCATTCATTAGGTAAATGAGAAAGTCTTGAGTTCAGGCCAAAGACGTTATTTATTTTTGGTGAATATAGTGAGCCAAGCACTGAGTAGTCTGCTGGCACTGCTGTCATTGGTACAATTTTGCGTCTGAATTTCTGTTGGGATGTTTACCTTGCATTTTCAATTAGGAACAAAAGGACCTTGCTCTTAAAAGCTGCACTGGATGAATAATGCATTATTTTAACACAGAAGTCACTGTGGTGAATTTGAAGTGTAAGATTTTCAGGCGTGCAATTTCCTCATTTGCTCAAGAAGACATATGTTGTAAACAGGGAGCACGTATTCTCGTTACAGCTTTATATGGCCGGCTGGTTTGTTTCATGTCCTCCGGTGATCATTCGGCAAAAGAAGAAATTCCCTGGAGGTGAATTATCGGCCCAAAATAAAGTCTGAAGGAATGGATTCATTAATACAAATGAATTTGGAGGCAGAGGGAGAAGCATGACCACAAACCTGGATGAAAATATTACAGTTCAGCAGCACAAAAAATAAATATTAAATCCAAGTAACTTTGCTTCTCCAACACGTTGCAGGCCTATGCATTAGTTTGGCTTCATTCATGTATAGTAGTACGAGTAGCCTCTACTTATTTTTGGCACAAAATTCAAGGCCAAGTGGCACCTACTTCTGCAGTCATTAGTGTTTAAACCTTTGTGCATTTAAAATATTGACACAGTCTCCTACAGTAAACCTCTGGATCATACAGCTAAATTTAATCTTTTTGAAATGTGCCATGGTCCAAATATTTACAGCAACCTGGCTCCTCTCCTGTTCAATGTGCCAGTAGCAGTATTTGACCACGAGGTGGCAGTGAAGACCCACTGTCAGTGTAGGAGCAGGGAACCAAGAGCGGGGAAAATCATGCAGCGATCGATGGTGGGAAATACCACTTACTCAAGTACTGTACTTAAATACAATTTTGTGGTACTTGTGAGTATTTCCATTTTATACTACTTTATACTTTTACTCCAGAGTTAAACAGAGTACTGTTTACTCCACATTTACTTGACATCTGTGGACAATCTGCAGATTCACCCAGTTTAGAAATCACGATGCATTGTTATAGATTAAACTATCCATCAGTAAATGAAGTAGTCAGAATTAACTCCACCTCAACCAACTATGACAGTAAAATGCTGTCTGTACATTAATGTTTCAGATACAATAATGAGGTAGTATATATTATTATATCACTCACATGGCCAGATAGTGGATCATTTTTATAAAATTTTTTGTTTTGCCACTGGGAGGCATATTTTGTTATCTTCTGATAGATGTTAGAAGCAGCAGAAGCAAGTTGTGAGCACAGTATATCATCACCTTTCAAGCTGATATGATGAACCTGTTAGAAAATGCTTGACTATTACTTATCCGACAGTTATGAAGGAACTTTGTCTTTCATTTTGAGTCCTGTTTCTGGACAGCTGGTGAATGTAAGTCCAATATTTACCCTCTCTAATTCAGTTTTTGGTCTCTACCAGCTCCTAAAGAAAACTGCTGTTTTTTTAGCTGCTGTATACTCCACCATGCTCCTGTTCACCAGCCAGTCACTAACTGTGTCAGTCCACTGTTTGGTGTTGAGCAGGTAGCATAAGTGTTTTGCTGACAGCTTCCTGAAAGACATCACTATGACAGCAGTGAGAGTGAACACAACAATGTTGTGTGAAACTCACAGTAAAGCCGAGTGGAGCTGTGGATTCAAGTGTTAATGTTCTATAGGTAATACTTATTCCACTATGCTAGGCTTTTTTTTTTTTTAGTTGAATGGAAACAAATAAATGAAATGAGGTTGTTTATCAATGTATAAGCTAATGGTTTTGCAGTTATCTGCTTATGCTGCCTTCATTACTGAAGTACATACAGTACTTCAGTAATGAAGGCAGCATTCAGTGTAGTTGGCTCATAGATTGGAATGCATAACCTGTAACAAACGCATGCACTTTCTGTTAGCCGCTGCAGAAATGTATTGCACCAGTAATGAATTACAGCAAGCATAACCACTCACATTAATACAATCAATATTCACGTAAAATTACTTGGAAGACCTGCTGTTTCTGACACCTCTGGTGGATACATTCTGCAGGCAGCAATTACAAGATTTCTTGCCCACCTGTGAATTCACCTCTTGGCCCCCACCTGTGAGGAGTGATGATCTGTTAAGGTGTTCCACCGGAACTGAAAACTTCATTTAGCTTTCCTCTGATGGTATAATAGTCTCAGAGGGGATCGATACAGGGGTGACAGTGGATTAATACCTCGTGGTAAATTATGTGCACGCTGACGTAAAATCTTTTGAAGGATTGTGGGGTTAACAAAAGAGAAGTAGACCCATGAGCACTTAAGACCATGATAATCAATTGCTGACTTCCAAAAACACTACTATTAACAGTCAGGTAATCTGACTTTATATCCACACAGTCTGTGGGTAATCTGTCTACAGTTCAAAACGTAGCCTTAAGTAAGAGCCGTGCTTTCTTCCAGGCAGTTTTCCTGCAGACTGCTGAGCTCTCATTGCTAAACAAGCCTCCTGGGAAGGTTATATGGACAGTAATATAAACAGATGCAGCACCCACTGTGCTGAGATCTGAGTAATTTTCCTCCAATGCCTTCCCCTCTTTCAGCCCATGCAGCTTCACTGGGAATAACAATCATACTAATCCAGACTGGTGTTGAGCGACTGCCTGAAACCTCAGCCAGTTTGTTTATCTTTTTGGCTATGGGACCTGAAACACCAAGGGGGATTGGGGGGGTTCTAATCACGAACAGTTAAATCATGAGCATCCATGTCTCACTTTGCAGTTCCACGTTGGTTATCCTGCAGATGGTGATGAGTGCAGACAGTAGAGGACTTTCTCTCCCACTGAGAAGCAGCTCCATCAGAAGCATGTCAGCTCCTCTATCCATTGTTACAGGTGTTTGCCCCAAGGGAGGACAATTGCTGCAACTGCACCCATGGGTGTTGTGATAGCTCCTGAGAACTCACCCCTCTGTTTCTACATAGCGATGCTGTAATGTAACTGAACAGTGTGAACCTTAATTTGCTTTCCTTGTTGATGAGACAGGCAGAAAAACAACAGGAGGAGACAGGGATAGAGAGACACAGACAGACTGAGGCCATGAGAGAGGTGTAGGCACAAAAAAAGAGGTAGTGAGGCACCCAATTTCCCTGGTACATTTCACACATGGTTCACATGCAAGTTAGCCAATTTAGATTGCGGCAGCCTGTACTACAGTGCAAAATTGCAGACCCGGAGTGCAGTGCAAATAGGCTGCTGCTGGGTCTCCCATGAGTCCAAGTCATGCTGTGAACATTTTGGAGCCACCACATGAGAAGACACATCATCACAATATTATACAAAAAAGTGACATTAAAGTGACCTTGTCTTTCTTTAGGGCATATGTATCTCCTGCCATCACTGAAATAGTCCTATAATAGGGTCACAGCCTGCCTGTAGGACTCTAAAAGCTTTAGAATGATCTCATTGTGCTTTATGGATTTATTTTTTTCCATCTTCTTATATTCCCAGTTTCCTGTGATACTTGCTAATTGAGCCACAGGGACCTGAACACCCTTAATGGTATTTTTATGTCTCAGTATATAAATTCAGTTTGTCTGTCTGTCTGTGTGTGTGTGTGTGTGTGTGTGTGTGTGTGTGTGTGTGTGTTCAGAAGTCTAAATGCTCCATTACAAGTAAAAGTATAGCATTATCAGCTGATTGTGCTCAAGTGCAGAAAACGGCCCCTGTGACTGACATGCCGTTGTACATCATTTTATTTGATTCTTGTTATGGCTGAATTCATAGCATTCATAACATTTTAATATTGCGGAAACATCATGTGTCTTGTGTGCAGAATTTCTGTGAGTTTTAGCTAAAGCTGTCAAATAGATGCACTGTAGTAAAAAGTACAACATGTTAAAGTGGAGTAGAAGTATATAGCAGCATAAAATGAAAAAAATAAACTGAGGTAAAGTATGAGCACCTTAAAATTGTATTTGTATAATCTTGGTTTTTAGTTGTATAGATAAATCAATTTTCTCTCTACTTGTTTCATCCCTCCAACATATATTTTATTTTGTAGTAAATTATAAATATGTATCACCTGCCAATGTCATATCATTACTGTGAATATGGCACTTTATGAGATTTATACTTTATGAGATTTATAAGATTATTATGAGATTATCTTGTGGGTCAGTCAGTATAAACATATGTTGTGCAATATTCTGTTTTCCAAAGATGCCAAACATATCAGGCTGACTTTTGGCAAAACATGTAAATTGATGCAGACATCCACAATACCTCCAGCTGATGAAATGGTGCGGCCATAAAAGACACCAGTCTTGAATGTCACTCAGTGTGACATATTGTGGAGCTTCAATGAAGAGTTGGAACAAGCTGATACACAATATATATATAGTGAGACAGTATATATAGTTCTATTTTGTGTTCATACTCAGCACATGACACTGTAATGCGCTATAGTTTTTACAGTTATAAGGAAATTTTTAAGTGTTGAGGAGTGCTTGTGTGGGGAATGAATCAATTAGAATTGTTGACAAATGCATCCATAAACAAATAAAAAAGTATTCAACATTAATTGAAGCCCCTTGTATTGTAACTACATTGTAGTGTGTTATAAAACATTCATTAAGTCTTTATGTTTTGCTGTTGTCAAATGTTAAGAAAAAAAAAAGGTTTAATTTTCTACAGCAAGAAAATCCAACTTACATTCCCTCAAACATGTTATAGAGCACAGCGGAGCAGTGTGAGAGTCCCTGAGAGGAGAAAAGTTGTGAGCCCGTCATGTCACTGTGACCAGCGCTCGAGACTCCGCTCTCCCAGTCATGACTGTGTGAGCAGTGAGACAGGAGCAGAGCGCGGAGCTGCCTGCTGCACCTCCACTCTCCATTCTCTTACAACTTCAACCAACAACCGAGGCTTCGTCGTCTTATATTGGAGTTTCATTTAATGGCTCTGCGATATCAGAAATTGGATTTCGTGGAGAAGAAAGCGCAGTTTGACTTGATGATATGTGGCTGAAATGAAGTTTTTAGAGGATTTGTGGTCGTTGGATATTGGGTGCCAGGGCACTGAAGTTTACTGCAATGATTTTTTGTGCCCGATGCGATTTTGTTGAAAGCGCACAGAGAAACTGTCTGCTCCTGTAATGGAAAACCTCACCATGGATAACACGACTGTGGAGAATGACACGGCGGTGCAGGACAATCAAACCCTGGGCGTTTGGACTGACTACACAGCTGAATACAAAGTGGTCAGCGTGTTTTTGGTGTCCCTCATATGCGGAGTGGGGATCGTCGGGAACGTGATGGTCATACTGGTGGTCCTGACCACCAAACACATGCGGACTCCTACTAACTGTTACCTGGTGAGTCTGGCCGCGGCTGACCTGATGGTCCTGACGGCCGCCGGGCTGCCCAACATCACCGACGCCCTGTACGGACAGTGGGTGTTCGGTTACGCGGGCTGCTTGGGGATCACTTATTTCCAGTACTTGGGTATAAACGCGTCCTCCTGCTCCATCACTGCCTTCACCGTGGAGCGCTACATCGCCATCTGCCACCCCATCAAAGCGCAATTCCTGTGCACTTTATCCAGGGCCAAGAAAATCATCATGCTGGTCTGGGCGCTCACCTCGGTCTACTGCGTCATGTGGCTCTTTCTGTCAGACACCAAGAAGCTGGTGTATGACAACGTGGTGCTGCTCAGCTGCGCCTACAAAGTGTCCAGGAGTCACTACCTGCCCATTTACTTCACAGATTTCGCGGTGTTTTACGTGCTGCCTCTCATGCTGGCCACGGTTCTGTACGGACTGATCGCCCGGATACTTATCCTAAACCCGCTGCCTTCAGATCCCAAAGACAGCACCAAGAAGTGGAAGAGGGAGATGAGTCAGGGAGGGAGGATGATCAGCACCAGCTCCTCCAGCAGCACCACGGCTGCCTCCCGCAGACAGGTGGGCGAAACTGTTGGTTCATTCACCTCATCAATGTGGAATGAGTGTATGTGTGTGTGTGGGTTCAGGGGGAAACAGGTGATGTTCCAGCTGACCCCACACACTGGAGCAGCTTGAGTAAAGGTATTGATCTCACAAAACACACTACATGAGGCATTTAATTAACGTTTGGGTTTGGCTGGCCTGTGTTTTACTTCCTCATTGTTTGGGGCCCCACACACCCAACTGTGTAGTCATAATGATAATAAAAATGACAAAGTCAGCCTTTTCCCTCCTTTAAATAATTTGTTTTTATTTTCTTCTGGCCTTGTTAAACTCAATAACTAGACAAGCAGCAAAGCCACAACACTTCCTTTGCCACAACTTGCAATTGCACATTTGATGAAGGTGGCAAAGAGCAGAAATGAGCAAAAAGCGCTGTTATGACATCATCTAAGGAAATGTGTTTTCTGGGTAAATAGTGAGCAAAATTGTTTCTGTTTGCTGAGAAGTGGTGTACAGAGAAAGGCACGATGTTAATGTTTGAGGCCAGCGAGGTTTAACAGTAGAACAACAGTTATGAAATAACAATAACAGAAATTTTAATAGACTTATTTGAAATTTGGAAGGGAGATGTTCCCTAAAACATGCAGTCAGCAAAGCCAACAGAGCATACAAATCCTTTAAACTTAGCACAGCTGGAGTCTCTGAGGAGTGATATAATTTTCTGGAGTGGAAACAAGTCATTATTTCAAAATCATAAGCACTTCTCATAAAATTAGGAAAGTTCATGAATTATCAAGGTGATACAGCAGTGTTACGTATGCTTTTTGAGCAGGTAAAGGACCTGAGATCTCCAGGAGCCCAAACACACCATTAAGGTTTACTGTTGCCACATATGTATATCTATTAATATTATTGCTTTTTTTAATGTTACAGCTGACCTGAAGGTCCCCTCCGTCCTCACTGTTTGATATACAGTGCATCAAAGTGCTGCCACAACTCATTCACTTTCACACTGAGTCTGGTGTGAAGTGAAGTGCAAACCCCCATCACTCAGTTTGCCACTTTTTTTTAGTGGAATAGAGCTGATCCACCGTTCTAAAACTCAGGAACACAAACACAAACAGCAGCTCATACGAGGCTGAGTTCAACTGACAAAAATGATTCGACAACAGTGTTTTATAGTATTAAGTTTTGTTTATATTGATGGAGAAGAGTTCATGGTGCAGCCGCCTATTCATTTACCTTACTCAGTTTGTGTGTTTATGTGCATGCTGCAGAGAAATATGTGCTCTGTAATAACACACATGCAGTAAACACAAACTATCCAAGGCTGTGTCTCATCCCCTTCTGACATCATCTTCATCCTGTAGAAAGCTCATAACACCCTAGAAAAATAGTTAAAATTAAAGAGGATCCTCTGAAGACGCAGACACATCGTGCCAGACACTCAGCTAAAGAGCAGAGCGAGAGGTTTGTTTATCAGATCAGGGGAAGAAGTCTTCCTGGAATGACAGGGGGTGTGGTACCCTGAGGGAGTGCATGCACTATTGGATAGTCTAATCAGTTAACCTCAACTCAAATACGCTTTTCCTCCATCTGTGTGGCTTGTGTTTTCTCTTTGATGTATGCAACCCCGTAAACACACACTCACATGTGTTTCTGGTGGTCAACATTCATTTCTCATTTCCCACACATGGAACAATTCATACCATCGACTGTCTGCCTTACTGAATTAGCGAAAGGTCGAGAGATAATGACGATCCATGATTAAGTATTTTGCTCACTGATGACACTGGCAGTGCCCCTGTCCAATCCTGTTAGACTCACCTGACTGCGGCTGAGATGGCACAATATAAATATGGATAAGATTCAATTACATACAAGTTTCTCATCAGGATTATCATCTGATAATTACATTAACAAAGCCAGGCTTTGTTATAGTGCGCATACAGATTTTATCAGTCCTCCTAGTTGCAAATTAATCAACAGAATCTGAATAAACAGTGTTTTCTGTTTACTACTTACAAACTACTACGTTTGTTTTCCCCTAAAGAAATTTGTTGGGGGGGGGAGACAGTGAGAGTTGCAGTAATGAAAAATGTCATCCTATACATTTTGATCAGTTTGTGGTAATTTTATTACAACAAATAACTGACAAATCTATGGGGATATTTTGGAGCATTAACAACTACAAACACACAGTAATGTGGGGGATATAATGCAGTAATATAGGATCAGAAACCATCCAATAAAAACTGCAATGAAAAAGATGACTATTATTCCAAAAGTATGGCAGAGAGCTACAGTGTGAAATGTTAAAAAATGTGATTTGTGTCTAAAATCACAGCTTCAGCCTGACTGTGTTGCCTGTATCATTGTTTGCATTTTTCATTTTTGGTTTTCAATTCATAGGTCATTCGCAGTCATCTTTCTGTGGTCATCATGGTATATGAACAAATGCTAACGGGGCAGGGATTCTGTGTGGTGTGGCTCTGCTGAACTTCCTTTGTCTGATGAATCGTCAGTCATAACCTTCCAGGAACTCTGGGAAGTGACCACAGAGCTTTCAGCATTTATTTGTGAAACCTGATGACGGATAACTTTGTGGCAAGTTAAGTCATCTACAGTACGGTTTATTGTGAGCAAATGCCACCACGCTTGTCGGCTTGTTTGTTACCCACAACCCCCCTGAGCCAACTAAATGTGGAAACATTGTTTAATACCACTTATCGAGAGATCTTGTCGTCTACACTGAAAGGTCTGCTCAGTGGAAAAAAAGAGACCTTTTCTCATTCCTTTTGTTCAGCAAACAAAAAACAGTCTCAGCTGATTAAATCTCTGCTGACTCCATTATCATCTATACTGCATTTTAATGTGATTTGATTGGGCTTAGGAGTGCTGACATTATTAATATTTCTATCCAGGCAAATCAGAACTCCTGCATTTTATGATCGTGATGTTTTCTGACAAATCAAAAAAACAACATCTGTGTTGTGTGATCACAGACGGAGTTAGACGTAACAGAAAGCTCCTGGACCCTGTCTAGCAGACATACAGCACTGTTTAAGATTAATCCAATCTGGAGAATGTGAAGGAAAAGCTTGGTTTGGGGTGTACTCCTGTGGTTTCAGTACATTTGTATTATTACATCTGATCTAGTTTAGTTTTTTCACGTCTCAGTCGAGGAAACTCTTTTGTAAGTACTTGTTAATGTGCCAGATGTGTTTTTTTTTCTCCCTTTTTAATGAGTCCTTGTTACTAGAAGTAAGATAATGTCATCATCTCATCATCCATTGTAGATCCTGCTGGACATTAATGCACATTAATAACCACATCCTACCACTTTAGTGTGTCAATAAAGCAGCTCATAAGATGTGTTTCAATGAATTTAATAATTTTATCAGCATCACAACAGCTCAAGTGGATAATGCTTCGATTGCTTTACTTACGTTAAATCGCCTCCTGATGGGACACACGTGCAGTATAAATAGTCTATAGTCTTTTTTTTTTTTGCTTGTTTTTACTTTGTAATACATTTTTCATTCATAGTTTAGCTTATTAACAATTTTCCTGGTTTGGTGGGTCTATATGATCTGAATTGAGCACTTTGTTGATCTTGAATGCATCCCACTGTGAAGACACACGTAACTGCCTTTCTGCTGCTCACTGATCATACAATGTGCCCTTTAAAAAGAGAACTCACTTGGCATTCTGACAAACGCTTCACATCAAGTAGGTCCTTGTAAATAAAATGATCACAAATGAATCAAATGTGGATTTACTTTTTTTCATTACTCCTGCAGTGCTGCCTTTTTTCCTCAATAACTCTGGGGAACCCAAACAAACTTAAGTTTAGGGTTGAATCAGATCAGCAGAATGAATATTCAGCGCGGGAGGGTTTCCTTCTTCTGAACTTGGCACACCATCAATATTTGAGTAGGAGCATGGCTGCACAATTTTCATCTCATTAAACATACTCAAGTTGACTCAAGACAAGTGTTCAGGTGAAGCTGCAGCTGTGTCCACAGACACGACACAGTATACAGAGTGTCATCTGGTTAAAAAATAAACGATTCACCTGCATCAGTGGTGAGAGGCTCAATGAACAATACTTTTTATTTTGTTGGCCATGATGATTGTATGTCTATCACAGATGCTTGAATTATAAGTCTCAATATTTCAGTGCTGGTGATCATTACTTGTTCCTTTTAATGTAAAGCAACAGCAGTCAGAAATGTGCAGAGTAGTTTGATAAACAGAGAGGTTAACGTCAATGAGATAATGTGAATGTGGGTAGATAGTTAAAATCTTAAATGACAATGGCAGACTCCACCACTAACAGTGAAAACTATGCTATAGAAATGTAGCTGCAGAATGTAAATACATTGACAGCCTTTTACTGATAGACTCCATGTGCATTCAAAAAGTTCAATTGATTATTCAGTTTTCTGTGATCTCATGTTGTTGTATCATTATTTGAACACATGATTGAATTTTATCAGGTAACAAAGATGCTGGCTGTGGTGGTGATCCTCTTCGCTTTACTTTGGATGCCCTACCGAACCTTAGTGGTGGTCAACTCCTTCCTGGACAAGGCCTACCTGGATACCTGGTTCCTGCTCTTCTGCCGTCTCTGCATCTACCTTAACAGCGCCGTCAACCCGGTCATCTACAACGCCATGTCCCAGAAGTTTCGCGCTGCTTTCAAGAAGTTGTGTCACTGCGGCCCTCAGCGTATGGAGAAACCAGCTTCTTACAGCGTGGCGCTAACCTACAGTGTCATTAAGGAGACGTCCAATGGGGAAAGTCCTGACCACTTCACAGAAATGGATGATGAGTTAAACATGCCAACAGATCAGTACTTACCCACTAGCATCCTGCCAAGTGCCAAGAAAATGACGTTCAAAGAGCCCTCCCTGTCTGGGAGTGACGTCAAAGCCTGACTAAAAGCAAACTTTTCACCCAAAACGGATTCTGACAGCTGGATTCAGTCACCTATGGGACATTTTAGAGATATATTCATTCAAAGTACCCGCAAACTTCCAATTTATTTTCTCCTAGGTGTTTTTCTAGGAAATGTTTCTTTTATTTCACAAGACCATTTGCCAAAAACCAAAGAGGATGCAGTGAGATGAGCTGATGAATAGGTCTTTTAGCATTATAGTTACAGATACATGGATGCAGCAGTGATTATTCAGTTCTGCTGAGAAATCTCTAATATTTGTGAAAAACAGGAAATAGTAGTTATTAATGCAGTATGTGATGTACCTAATCTGACGGATAAAATGCAGGGACACCTTTAAATACACGTTAACTTAAACTGTTACAGGAAAAAGGTGCAAGAGAGAAAATAAAGTCATCAAGTTTATCCTATAGTTAAATGATGGATTTGGTTGAAGCAAACTGCTCCCACCCACATCCTAATATGGCAAAGTAATGCGGGAAACCATTTCGTCGTGATATATTTTATTTTTCATATAAGTTTATCGTTTTTTATCGAGATAGAATTTACGTCAGTGTTTTTGTTGAGCACAAGATTCTCCAGTCGGATACAGAATCGGAAAAGTGACCAAGCATTGCATAAGATGTGGAGGGAAAATCTATTTAAACTCATGATTTATATGAAAATAAGTGAAATATCCTCAGTCCTGTCAGTGAAGTGTGAAATGTTTACAGCCATGGAGCTTATATCTTGGGTTAGTTGAAATAGTCATGTTATGGTTTCTTGCACAGGTGTTTCTCTGTGATGTGTTTAGCTAACTCAAACTACCCCGCTGTGCCTGTTTCTAAAACACCCATAGATAACCGGTGTTTCTCTCAGATACAAGTTGTACAAGGGATTGCAATTTGAAATTCAGTTATTAAGCTGAGTAAGGCTCCGTTGCTTTGACAGTCTGAGGGTTGACTTGTGATCTGTCCTACCCGGCACATCCTCATACTTAAATGACTGAATATGTTGATTGTCGCTGTCTCTCAACAAGATGTGCATCACTGAGAGTACCAGCGACAAGCCAGTAAGACCATGTCTTCGAAGGCAGACGTTTTGCCCTAACTGACCTTTTGCATAGGTCTGGGCAGCAGTACTACCAGGTTAGGTTAAAGAAAAGATCACAGGTTAAAATGAGTTCGTTACTGTTACGTACTTGACACAACTTGAGTTCGTTATGTACCTTAAAATAGGTCAACACTGACTTTTGGTTTCACATGGGACATGAAGAGTGGTCTCCTGGGTAAAGTCCTGTCCTGTCTTTGATTGATCCATCCATCCACACCACCTCCCTCCTTCTTGCTCTCTACACAGCATTACCTGACTTCCTGCTGGCTGTTGATGGTCAGTATATACCTCCAAACTGTAGGCTGACTGCTTGTCAAACCACATCTCATTTTTCTATGCGTGTTAGATACAGATAAGATGTAACGTGTGAGTGTGTAGGTTTGAAGTTGTTTTAAAGGCACCAATGGACTGTAATCTAACAATATTCTAATGATGTTTACTGTTGAGTAATTAGATTTAGATTAAACTAATTAGATGTAATGTATAAAAGATGATATTTTTAAAGTATTTTGCCCATCACTTATGAGTGGTAAGAAATCGCTTCATTTCTGTGTTGGAATTAGGTTAATAGCACGTTGTCAAGCAATCTGTCTTATCTACAGTGTATCAACGTTTCTAATTTTCTTATCAAGGAAATTTTCTATCGTCTGACCCGAGGATACCATCCAGCAAAAGCTTTTCCTCTTGTTCATGCACCTCCCCACAAGAAACCATGTAATTCCAATGAATCCAAATGCACAACACCGTGACATTGTAATCTTGTTATTAGAGAGAAAGCACAGATATTGAATTACATGACATTTTGAAAAGGTCCATGTAAAGAAAAGGACAAACGTTACAGACACTCTCTTAAACCTGTGTCGATTTAAAAGTCTAACGATTTCTGCAGGGAATTTAGTCTTAACAGTGACAGACACGGCAAAGCCTTATCTTGCTTTGGTCACTGTGGAGATGATCACTGTGGACTCTGTGAGGAGCATGTGAAGGTCAGTGGCTGGTGTATAACAACTAGGGAGAAATGTGTAATCCTGATGTGCAGACAGAGAGGCTCTTTGTCAAAGGGTCAGATAACCATTGTGGCAGTAATTCACTGATATTGGCTGAGATTGCAGAGTGCAGCGCTTTTCTGTGATTTATCTGCTCAGCAAAATCCACAGAGCAATCATGGAATGTGTAAATAGTTCGTGGCAAAGTGCCATACTTGAGCTGGTGCAATCCACAGCATGTACATAGTTCACCCTGCTATTAAAAGAAAACATTTCCTGTTTGTTTGAGCTGCGTACATATATGTATAAATTGAAGAGCACTCAGAGGGAATGAGTACTGAGTGAACTAAATGAAACGGACCTGCTTCACCAGCAGGCCTTTTTGTCTATACTGTGAAGTTGCTTGAAACTGATTGTGCAGTGCTATGTGAAATTAATTCAGTATTGTGTTTTCAAATGTGTGCCAGTGAGTGCATATGTAAAATAATAGCTTGTTTCAATTCATTGTTCCATCAGTGTGTTTTCTATCATTTCAAACCAGTCAGTGGAAGCTAATATGCCCCAAAGTGGAATAGATGAGGAAATAAAAACATAAAAAAAGGTTTGAACTCTGTAGTTTGTAGCATAAAGTACCTCTCATTCGTGCACTTTTATTAATTTCTCCCTTTGTCCTCAGGTGAAAGGCATTTCATTGTGGGGAAAATACCAAGCAGTTGTGTTTTCTGTTCTGCACGGTACAGTTTGCAGCATGAATACAAGCTTTTGTGATGTGAACACAAAATGTCAAAATCAGATACCATCTGAGGCGACGCTTTGTGCACAACTCTGTCTCAAGGTAGCTTTTTTCTGCTCTTGCTGTTTGATGGATTGTTTTGTATTTTGGATTGTTCTTTGTCTATAATAAACAGAGACAATAATTGTAGCGCTTTGTCAATGGTGCATTATTGCTGCATTTTAATGTCTTGTAAGGTTATATTGTTTTTTTCACCAGCTTCTTTCACCTCTCCATCTATACTGATCTATTAACCAGCAGCCACTGAAAAAACTGCCTCATCCAAGACTGCCATGAATCAGGCACAGTTCGCTTCTGTATGAGCTACTACCACATCAGCGACATCAATCAGAGGGGTGATGGCTTCGCTTTGAAGCATGTGGTGGTCTGCTTTGACACAAATTCATCTAAGCTACAGGCCAACTGTACTCCTAACACAAACAATATGACACCCCCACACAATTTCCGTTCAGTTACTGTAGTAATATCCCTCTCAAGTCATCAAACCTCCCTCTATTTAGTTAAGCAATAATGCTAACACTAGAGTATATATTACAGTAATTACCCATGCAATGTTATGGAGCTAGAAAGAGCTTAATGTGCTGGGAGATAATGTCCTTGGAACATTAATTGGCGATTGCTGTTACATTTCATCAGCTGTGTGCACTACAGCCATAAATTTTAATACCACACACATTTTATTTTTAGGCCAGAACCTTTTAATACCTCAAATAACACACACAGTATTTCCTAGCGCATCCAGTGTTGATAGGAAAGTGGTATTTCTTATATAATGACAGGTTACGCTGTACAGTATTTGCACCTGGACTACAGCTTTTACACTGCAAAAGTGTCATTTATAAAGGTTGAACAAACAGTTCTTTTATATTTGTTGCTTTGGATTTTCAATTTACATAGAGCTACACACAGATTGCTCTTTTAAATGCAATTGCAATAAAGTTTCTTCAGTAAGACACCAGTGAGGATGTTTTTTGTGATTCAAATATTGAAATGTTACCACATGGAGGTACCCAGGCCGCAGGGACACCTGATAATGATGTGATCTGTATCAAGATACATCACTTTTTACAAGGCAAAATTTTCTAGCTGTTGCTACTCGCTACCTTCTACCAGGCAGCCTGAAGCAGGAGGAGGTGGAGTCAGGTGATATATATATATATATATATATATACACACACACACACAAGCAAA
Source organism: Chaetodon auriga (assembly GCF_051107435.1). Classification (NCBI taxonomy): domain Eukaryota; kingdom Metazoa; phylum Chordata; class Actinopteri; order Chaetodontiformes; family Chaetodontidae; genus Chaetodon; species Chaetodon auriga. The sequence continues at coordinate 9,431,246 of NC_135081.1, forward strand.
ATAAACATGCTGATCACACGTTGAAGGCAGGTCTTTATGGGGTACAAGACTAATGCTGGGGTCAGTCTCCACAAAATCAGCCTGATTTGACAGAGTTACAGTGTGATGAATGGAAAGAACTCACATGCATGCTCCACACCTGCACACTCACTCTATGCCATGAGTCATAAAGACTACAATTACTCAAACTTCACTGCTGAGTCATGATGACGTTTACTTCCAAGTTCACTTTCTTTAATAAAACTATCCATAACCACTATGTTGTCACTGCCAGGTTCAACAGTGAAGGCAGTCGCAGAAGTTGTGAAAGATGTCGTGCAAAAATGTATTGTTCTATGATCACCTGATCTGATGCCGTGACCATCTCAAGAGATGAAAATAGCATGTAGATGTGAGGCAGAGCAGAAGACTCATATCTACCTTACACAGCATCAGAATAAAAGGAAATATATTCCAGAAGGTGATTCAAATCTCCACTTTGTTATTGGGGTAGAGTGATTCGATTGTAATGGATGCTACCATTTAGAAGAGACCTTGTATGACCTTGTTGACAAACATGTGTTGAACTTTAAGTCAGACATGTTTGGATTGTACTCTGCACAGAAACATGATGTGCAAAATGTGGATGCTGATTATTGTGTGTTTAATTCAAAGTTGCTTAAATAGAGGTGATATACCTCACTGAATGGGATAAAGGCATACTGAGACAAATCTATCCAATTATACTGTGAAAGATGATGCTTTCAGTAAAGATTTACTGGCCAGAGAGAGACATTTTTTGCAAAGACTTAGAAATCCAAACGGGTGAAAACGAGACATTGAGCAGGGCTGAAGTGGCTGAGAGGATGAGACATCAGAATAAAAGCCTCAGCAGAGGGCAGCTGCACCAATGAAATGGCCCTGGCTCAATGAACCTCATTTATTTGCCTGCATCTGCCTTTCAAAGCTATTATGTTGGGAGAGCTGTACATCTTTATGTTCAATTTGAGAAAGAAGAACAAGAAGGGAAATGATGCTTCAGCCATCAGTAGAATGCAAACAAATTTGCATGAGACAAGAATATCACCAGTAACGGTAAACATTTACAGATTCCAACATTTCACTCTGACAGTGAATCATGGCTCTTATTTCTTCTCTACAGTTTATTGCATGCTTGGTGATTTATTCAGCCATTCTCAATGTGATTAGTCTTGGACTGAGAAGATATTATATTGGATAAATTGGTTTTCACTTATTTTACCCTTTCATTTTTTTTTTTTTTTTTTTGTTTTGTTTTTTTTTGTTTGTTTTGTTTTTTTTGTAACACAGTCCACAAACTGTAGCCTTTACCTGAAATGTACACTAAATCTAACATTTTTCACGCTGGATTTTTCTCTTTAAACCTGTTAAATGTAGCAGTATGCCAGCCATATCTGAGCATGATGTGCATGCATATGAGGAGAGCTGAAAGGCTTGGGTCTGACATTTCCCTTAAACTCAGTCTGTCAATTTTAATTTGTTTGATCCCCGAGCAGCATTCATCAACACAATCCAAGCCAATTAAGGTGGAAATGTTGCCTTGAAATTGCTGTTTTAATGTAGTTGCTGAGGCCACCAAGCTCTGCGAGAAACAATCAACAAGAATCCCTTGTTGAGAACAAGCATTTCCGCTTGACTTCACCAAGTCTTGCACCAGCACACAATCATTACTTTAGGAAAATGCTACTGAGCCCCTGTATGCAGGTGTAAAAATAAAGGAAACAGCTACTGTGTGACTGATGAGGTTTCTGAGCATGCTGCTGTTCATCATCTCACCCTTCGTCCTGCTTACCCATGGCATGGGTAGATCTGTGAAGGCACCATTAATGCTGAAAGGTACACAAAGGATTTGGAGCGATGGTGTCTTTTTCAGGGTCCTAGTAAAAGAATTCAGGCACAAGACTGGCGTGGTCTGCAGTCCACACCTGACTTCCACTGAAATGTGTGGCCCTCATGAAGCACAAATTATGACAACGGAGAGCCTGGACTGTTGAGGGCTAAAGTGAAAATCATGCAAGAATGACAAAGAGTTTCACTTTCAGCACTTCAACAGTTAGAATCCTCAGTTTCCAAAAGCTAACCGAGTAATGGTAAAAACAAAGGTGACGCAGTGGTAAACATGCTCCTGTTACAACTTTTTGGAACGGGTTGCAGGCATCAGTGCAAATTTGCAAAAAAAAAAAAGTTTTCCAGTTTGAACATTCAGTATCTCGACCATGTACTACTCAATTTGAATACAGGTTGATTTTTTTTTTTTTTCCAAGCATTCTGTTTTGTTTATTTTTTACAAAGCATTTGGAGACTTTTTTGGAATTGGGGTTGTAGTACCCTACTGAACTAACACTGATTTTCATTGTCATGAGCGCCCACAACTCAATGAGATAGCAAGTACAACAGTCTCAATACTGACAATGCTGGGGTGAATGATGCCAGTCAAACTTCTGCCCACTCAATCTTTTTACTTTCAGCTTATTAAAACGTGGTGGCTGCTTTTAAGCTGACAATACCACTGATTACTGTGTTACTGTTGGCACAGTTCAAAGCCTAATTTTCATCTTAATAGCAGGGATAAAAATTATGGAAGCTCATTGTTGATGAGGGGAAATAATGATGTTCCTCTTTTGACGGTAATATTTCATACATATAAGCTAGTTTCTCTGAAAAATGAATATAATTGTAACAACAGTAATATTTAAGAACTAAATTATTTCACAATTTCAACACACTGGGCTTTTTAAAGGACCAGCTAGAGAGCCAGAGGGAAACCAGATCTTCTGGGCTCTTTTCCAGAAATACGAAAAAACATATTTTTATTCGTGTGAATGTAAATTTTAAAAAATCCAGCCTTGGACCATGAGCTTTCATCATGGTTGGCGGTTCACTGCGTATCATTTCAGCGGCCTTTACTGAACACCATTTCCCATAAATCCACACCCCTCATGGCTTAAATGTCACCAGCCTGACAGCCAGCTCAGACATGTCTGTAATTAGAGCAGGACAGAAGGGGGCAGACAGCGTAGATGTGTTTTAGACAGCATACATTACAGCTGAGATATGTTTCAAGATGCATAGTAGACGACAATGTTGGTGGAAATTGTAACAATTCTAAACTTGCTTGAGAGTGAACATTTTGTGCTTTTTATTGTTTGTGAAACAGTTTTGTCATGCAGTACTGCAGAAAACATCAGCTGTCACTGGCTAGTACAACTTTGCTGTAATTGGCTGGTAGACGTTGCCTCGAGCATGAAAGAGTCTGTTCCAACAAAGTAGTTTTGGTTCCTAAAGCCAACCAACCTGCGACTGAACCCCCCCACCTCCCATAAAAAAGTCAACTACTGGTAAGTCTGAAAATAAAGTTTCTTGTGTCGAAGCCCTGTGTTTGTTCTACTTATACTACATCACCTGGCTTCCTAAAGGCTTTCTTTCTGGCAGAACAAGTACTAGGTAATCACAGCACAGTGGGGCGGGACTAGGCGGAGCAGTTATTACGAAGTAAGAAATTATCATTAACACATTTTAGCTTAGAAAGCTATCATTTGTTTTCACCTTGAATATGTTTAGTGTACATAAAATCAACAGCTAACCAGTTTCCAATGCAGCGCTTGAAGATTTTTAGTTATAGTATACATTTTATACTGTATATATAGTGTATACTGTAGCATTACATATTCTCATCCGGTATGAACATGTGATGATATGTTCACATGGATAAAAGCATTGTCTGAAGATTGGCTGAAGAGAAGAGGTGTCATGGGATTACGGGTTGAAACATCTGTCCAGCATCTGGCAATTCTGATGGTCATTAGGGCCTTTGGAGTGTACTAGCTTTGGTCTATGACTGCAACGATAAAATAACAAAAATGGCTGATTTATTTTTTTATTCTTGCATTTTCTCACCTAGTTGTTCCTTTAATGGAAATTAAACCTATTTAAAAATCCAATTTCATGAACAAAGGTAAAAGAGCTGGAGCTTTATCTTTTGTTTGGCAGCAGAGGAATCAGATCTGTGGAGGGTTTCATGACCAAACTGAAGTAAATTCCTGTTGACTGTAATGTTTTATACACAGAGTGACCAACAGACTCCATCAGTGACTGCAAAAAAGACCCCAGTATAAATGTAACATTTTATCTGTCTCCTCAGTGTGTGTTTGAGTCCATATGAATATGAGTATGAAACATTTTAATAACTTCCTAAATTGATCGTGCCATATAAATCATAAGGAATCAAATTTCTACAAAGCAACTTCAATTACGCGTACCTTCCTGGATGATGTATGAGCATCTTTCTGGACACTTTCTTTTAAAGTGCCGTTAGACCTACTTTAAACCTGTGTGCCATTTTCTGATATGAAGCAAGTCCTATAACAGTCATTATTCTGTATACTGAGGTAGAGGACAAAAGCTTTTAGTTTCAAATATAGTACAGCAATAAAAGAGAAAAACGTGCAAGACAGAATATCAAGACTCCCATCTCGTGTCAGCTTCTCTGTGCAGTAACAGAGTTCCTGTACAATTTGTTTGTGGTTAAAAGGCACAATATCTTGCGTGATCGTCAATAAAGCCACTTCTGGAAAACAGCTCCAAGACAAAATCTACAAACCCTGATGGATCATACAAGCACCAAGTGAGGCATGAAACCTGTCTGACTAGAGAGGAGAAAATAAAACCATGCAGCCTAATGTTTCCATCATCTCAGCCTATCAAATCATGAACGGAGAGAGGAAGGCCATAGCATGAAAGAAGCCATGTAATCACAGCTTGTTTCAAAAGCGCCCCAGGACATCTCTCACAGGAGTGCAGCCTTTATGGAACATGTCAGTGGTCGATAAGACTGGAGGGTAGGAAGCTGAGAACAGTTTGTGGCAGATGAGCTAGTCACTTACAAGGCTTTGTAGAGAAGGTTACTGCAGTAGTGTCATTTCTGCAACATTGTGACTCCAATCTGCGAATTTAGCAGTGAAATACAGGAAACATGTTGGAATATTACACTCCTCAACCATAAACTGGATGATGTGGAAGTTGTACAAATCACAAACTGGACAACTTCATAATTTTTTGAGAAATTTCACTAATAGCATTGCAGTAATGCCCTTTTTGCTTCTCTCATTTCTCCATTTTCCACCCCAGAATCAAGCTCTAAACCAATAACCTCCTCTGCAGCCACTTTAGGACCCACTTTCTATCTTTTATGATGCATTTAAACGAGCCAACAAATAAAACCTGCACCTTGATTTTACAGAAATATGGCTTACAAATGGCATCCTCTTCCTTTGGGTACCCAGTATTTTTTTACAATATATATATAATTTTTCAAAACTAAATTAAATATCAAGATGAGAGAATTACATGATAATGAATGAATATTAAATAAAATTAATATGTACCTAATCAATGAGGGGATCGACACAATAAGCAAAAACTAAGCATTATAACAATTTGGTTTTAACTAAATTTAGGAAACGTTTTAGTTATTATAAAAGAGAATCCTAAGCCAAAGTATTATACCTCCCTCTGGTATGAGCAAGGAAATTAACAGGGGTCAAGGAAAAGAGTTCAAGGCAAATGAACTGAGGAGCTGTTTCTATGACCACTCTCAGACCACTCTCTCTTTCTACTTACGTCTTTCTCCAGTAATGCTGTGATGAGAAAGTCTGCTTTATATTACTGAATGTCTTTGATGCAGGGAGGGTGAATCTTATTCTCGTGCTTACTTTTTATTCTGCACAACGAGACTAACTAAGGCTGGAGATACACTTGCTTTTAACATCACGTTCGTGTGTGCATGATGTCTGCCTGGTGTATCTTGAGCCCGTCTCAAGTGTTGGTTGTGCACGTCCCCAGAACTTAATGCTTCAGGTACACAAGATGCATTGTGCACACGAATGGTAGGGGCAGCGTTGGAGCACGTATGAGGATAGTAGCAGATGCCTGTTGCTAGAAAGCAGAAGGTGATGGCAAGCCTCTCTGCTGAACTGTCTGGCTCACTGTTTGTAGTATGTAATACATAGGCAGAGCAATTACCATGCAGCCAGTTGTCTACGCAAACACGTAATTAAAAAGCAAGTATATCTCTGGCTTAACTGCACCTAAAGGCATCGCAGTACTTTGAGATGCTAACACGCTCACGATGAAAATGCTAACATGCATTTGTTGAGCGGGGATGGTGTTTCAACCTGGGCATATTTCATTCTGGATCAAAGTGGTGGACCATTGCCTCTGCCATCCACACCCTAGCCTGCCTAAAAATGTTCAACAGGTCCCTGGAGGAAAAGGTGCACCCATGACAGCAAGATTAATTAAATCAGCTGACTTCATAGAGTCTGTCTGAAAGGCACCCTTACAAGCAACACATTACAATTTACAATTTGGACATTCAGCAATTTTATCCAGATCAATTTCAAATAAGTGCAACAGTAAAATGGGCATTCCTCAACTATCAGCAGGGAAAGTAGATGAATCAAGAAGAGTTCAGAATGAAAACGGAATGAATGTACAGAAATCAAGACAGTAAGTTAAGTTCAACAGCAGAAATAGATACATGACTCTGAGTCACTTCTGCTGTTTTGTAAGAGTGCTCTCTCTTCGTAACAGGAGCTACTCTGGACATGGAGGGCTTGTGTGTTTTCTCAGCTGGTGCTCCAGATTCTGTCCTTCACATGTGAAAAGCGTCATATGGATGTGCATTGAGCTCCAGGTCATCTCGCTCCTATCTGCGAGGATGCTCTTAGGTTGTACAGTTCAAACAGCACAGACCTGTTCCCTCTGAACAAAATGATTTGTGGCTATTTGCTTGTGAATGTGGCTGGCGGTGTGTATTAGCTGTGTGTTGAGAGAGTCAGGGCTTTTGATTGAACCTTTCCATCCTCTCATAGGTCTGGAGAAACTAACCTATTGGTAATACAATGAAAAAAAAACTTTTATGCAAGTAATCAATATTAACGCCATTCAGCAATAGTGCAAACACCATTATTGCTTGTGTAGCACAATCACACAAGAACAAATGCATCATTGAGGCATTACCAGATCATTCAAATATTTGCAGCTGAAGAAGTTGCTTCAGAGCAAAATATGAATAAGAAACACAAAACCAAAACAGCCCTAACAGAGGAGAGCTGTGTACATTTCTTATCAACTTGATGGGAGCAATGCCAGGTGTGTGTGTGTGTGTGTGTGTGTGTGTGTGTGTGTGTGTGTGTGTGTGTGTGTGTGTGTGTGTGTGTGCGTCATATTGCTGACAGGGTGAGCAGCTAGGAGCCTTGCTGACCTTGGTCGTACCTTTCTCCTGTTGGCAGATAAAGGAAATGTTGCTGAGCAACAGCTAGCTGTCCTTTCTAGCCAAAACCTTTTGTTTCCCACAATTGAAACTGAAATGACCATTTGTGCATTTTTTTGATTGTATCCTTGATTCTACGTTCACAAGTGTTTTTTTCCTAGATTTTCTTAACTTTTGATGTATCACACAGCTTGATGACTAATTCTTGATAAACAATGGGGAGGTTAAATTAGGGGGGCATAAAGGGGGGAGTGTTATCTATATGTTTTGTTGACAGTAGTGACGGATCTTTTGACTTCTTCTCACTCGAGATTTATTTTGATTTTCTTCTTTTCTTGTCAGATGTATCATAAAGGTTTATTTAGCAACTACATTTCTTGAAAATGTGGAGCAACCACAGCATTTTATGTATCATTGACATATTTTTTTGCCATAAATATAACTTTTTCAATGTGAAGGGGTGCATCCAAAGAAAATATTACTAATGCAGTGAAGGACCTTGCTCTTTAATTATATTAGATATAAAATTCAGCCCACCCAAATCATTTTTGGACAGTCCCTAAAGTAGAAACTGACACACTAAAAACATTCATAATGACCGATTTGACTTTCTTATAATCAGTCATCGAATGAGTTCAAAACAGCATGTTCACTTCATTCTAACCTTAAACTAAACAGTAGTTGTTGGGCACTTCATTGCGAGCGCCTGAATACAGGTACCCACAGCAGAGGGCTGACGATTTACAGGCTCACCTCCACATGAGAGCAGGCATCACACATAAGCACTGAACTGATAAAAAAAAAAAAAAGACAGGAGCAGCTGAGCGGTGGAGAGCCTCTTTCATTTAGCTGACCAATAACAGCTAGATGAACATTACCTTGATCAGACCTCTACACAGTCTCTCTCTGTTAGATTCAAGGCCATGTACCAGGTTCAACAAACCATATTTGTGCATGCTGACATAACATCCGACAACAATAACCAAGGACTCAGAGAAAAAGCTTCATTTGTAATGTAGTGACTCACTTCTGGTCTTTATCAGATTTCAGCATAAACTGAGCTTATTTGGCAAATATGTGGAACAATAGGACATCTCATTTTTGTGGCTAATGCTGACAATAATGTTGCTGTTTTCGTTTTTGTTTGTTATGGGTCCTATTGCGGCTCAAGCTGGATGAAACGACTTCTGATCTGAAATGATGACCTCAGTTCATGGCCCTGTACTTTCTGCCTGTGGTTGTTCTCTGGCAATGTCTTGTCAAGTCCAGGAAGTGCATTCTTATACCACTCATCACGTGTACAGTAGAGAGGTGATCCAGGTGGGAAGCGTGGGACTCTGACACGGGCCTTTTAGGTTCATGTACAGTGGGTGGTTAACTTTCGCCTATTACAACATTTTGTTCAAGGAAGGATGTTTTTTAAAAAAACCTATCCTGTATCTGACTTCAAGTAAGTGTTGACTTTTTACAAAATACGCAACAAAGAGCACAAATCTAAAATTCCCCAGAAAAATATTTTGTCTCCAAAGACTACAATGCACAGGGCTTTAACACTGGAGAATGGGGGTTGCATAATGATGACTGCCACTGTCTGTAAAATATAAATAATAACATGCATTAACTGTGTGTTCAGGCAGAAAGTGAAAACAAACATGAATTTGACCTCTGGACAATTTGTCTATATTTATTCGCCCCAGACAGCCAATAAAACGGCTGTGCAGCTGTTAGCTGTAAGCTCACAGTGTGTATGGCAGTTTGCCTTTGCATATGTTTGTGTTCAGCTTGGCCTGACTGAAGTCAGAAATCATCAGGAACTCCAATTCTTTCTGTTACCACCTGCAGGTTGTCTCCATTGTCTTACTGTCTTTGTGTGTTGATGAAGTAGATTCATAAAGCCTCTAATTTACCGCCTGAGTTGAGACATTCTGAATTCCACGTATTTTTGTGCTCCCATCTTGTCGGCTTGAAAAATTTACCTGAATTGTGTCTGTACTCACAGTAAAGGTCAATTCCTTTGCCATTCACAGACAAAACAATGATAATTCTAATCCACTAACAGGATCTGATTTTCTATCCAGACAGTGAATAAACTACTCCTGTTACCTTTTCAGTCTTACAAATGTGTTTATGGTGACCTTTCAGTTCTGTCGAGCAGACCTCCATCTGCTACAAATAGGAATGATTTGTTATATGACTGTACTTTCAAAGCATCTTCACAACCGTTACATATGACCACAAAACTGACACTAACACTCATCTGTCAGAATGACTTTTTCACTCACAAACAAGACATGTTGTCTCAGGAATCTCCTCTAGCCTGCAGGTTAGTTATTTCTTTATCAAAAAGACAAATCAAAAAATGTCAGAGTGGAGCTGGGCTCAAGTCTGGACATGCTGAATCCCCTCCATCACAGACTACACCTAATGGAATTCCTCGGGACATCTTCCAAACACGCGCTAAATTGACAGATAATTGCATGGATGTGTGGGAGTCGGGCAGGTGGCATCTCATCCACAGTCAAACAAACCTGTTTGTCTGGCTCTCTTGATATCATTGACAGTATCTCCTCAAGTAACTCTGCACAGCCCTCAGGGGCCACCACTCTTAGCCTCTGTTCCTGCAGTGTTTGGTATTGTATGTAAATATATATGATTACATAAGTCTGTCCTGGTTGTGTGTTATCAGAGTAGTTCTCTGGATAGTTCACCTGAAGAGAGATTAAGCAGCAGAACGATAAAAGTTCATGCAAAGAGAGCACAGTCTGAGCCTTGAGTAAAACCAAACATATTAAACACGAGCATTACATTTAGTTTGACCTTCACTAGAACGAAAGGGAATTCCAGGACAGAAATGAGTTGAGTCAAGTTTTGGAACATGATCTTTGACTGAAAATGTTTTAATAATTTACTGCAAAGTCGATTCAGACAATGCAATTTCAGGGGGTTTTGTCTCAGCTTAGATCCATTACCTTATAAAATGGAAAAGTTGGCACACTGTCGTTCCTTGATTCTATTCACAAGATCGCATCCTCTCAGAATACAAGGGAAAGCAAAAATGAAAAGTTGGTACAGATAACCCATGTTATCTTTAAAATGTGGGTTAACCCATGCTATCTGTACCGGGGCTCAGTCTGCCAACCCTCAGTTGGCCAGCTGCTGTAATTGCCACTGACAGCAGTTTCAGCTGAGTGGAGAACTGGCCTGTCCAGCTGTGTTTGCTCATAAATCACCACATGTATTTTGTCTCATTGCACAGACTGTTAATGCATGCGTTATAATCTCTGGCCAGCAATGTCATGAGTTTGGCTGCTCCAACTCACAATGACTTTTGACAGACTTAAATACCCAGAAATTATGTAAAGAGCAAATTAGTGAACATTGTTAAACTGCAAAGTCCTCTTGAAATCTGCACTAATCAGTATCTTTATATAAAGATGACAAAACTGACTTTGACAGGTGTCGCTTATAGTGACAAACTCATAAAAAATAATCACCTGGCTCTGTAGTTCCACTCAGTTCTACTGAACATTTTGTTGTCTTTCGGGTCATTGTTTTCTGTGGGTCAAGTTCCACCAATAATACAGGCAGACATATTACAGTGACTGCCACTCAGTGGCTATTGACTTAGACAATATGTTCCTCATCTTCTGAACTCCATTGTGCCATTGGGAGTGAGTGGACTACTTTGGACAAGTTAGCTAAATTCACCGAGTTAAATGTGAAAATATTCTGGCTCTGCACGCTGCCCGTGCCCGACCTTCCTCTCACCTGTCCTGCTCCACACTTCTTCTGTCCCTTCCTGCCTTGTCTTCATCGTCCCCAGAGTCTGAATCTGAGTTGCTGGAACTTAAATTCAGAAAGTGGTATTCAAGTCCTTCTTTTTGTTCTGGAGGAGGTCCCCCAGACCCCGCTCTCCATTGTGCCACCCCTCTGTTCAAACCAGTGTTACACCCATGACCTGAGGTGCATTTTCCTCTGGATGCAGAACTGGCTCACAGTGTATTTAAAGTGCATTCATCCCAAACTCTCACTTGGAAAAACAGGCTTGATGATATGTCCTGTGGTGAGGAAGGGGACGTATGGGAAGGACGGACAATCTTGCATAGGACAGCCTTATCAACAGTAAGGTCTGTCTTCATTTTGTCATCATATTGTAAAGAGCACATGACATCTAACACAATTACATCTATTGTACTGGGTCTCATGAAACATGCTTTACTGATAATGTGCTTAATAATGCAACATTTCTTTGTGACATTAAAATAATTGCAGGCAATTTTTTGAATGACATTTATGTATTCAGAATGGGCTGAATACAGAATCATGTTCTGCATTGGCTTATTAAAATGACTCAATATGACCCTGCCATTTCATTTTGCGTATATGACCTTTTTTCAATTACATCACAGGGATAATTAGGAGCGTGAAGAAAGGTCACATGAGTGCGAGGCTCCGTACTTGATTCTCCTAATAACAATGCTTCATTGTGAGCTGGCACAAGCAAATTTTGTGTTTTCTTTTTCGTCATTTTGCTAATCCAAAAGGTAATTTATTTAATGATACTCATCACCAAGGCAGCACCTGGGAACAGTTAGAGTGTGTTTTTGTGAGAAAAGGCAGGCGTCAGCCATGACAGAACCAAGACAAGACTCTGCAAAACACAGTAGTCAGCAACAGGTTCAGCGACTTCGCACAACAGCCTAACAACCAGAGGGATTCATCCTCTGGAGGCCATGAATGTCTGTCATATTTCAGTATGGACCAAAGAGGGATGGGCCAACATTGGCATCTCCTGTGCTATACAGCTACTGTGACTAAAAATATGTAGCTTTGTTTCAGCTCTTTCTGTTTTCAGCTCTTTAACTTTAACCTGCTCAATTTTTTCCATTAATTTATTTATATTTTACATTCAGTCTTGCATTATCCTTTGATGTCACTATGTTTGGTTTTTGACTGATGATCCTCTGAGGTGAAATAAAGGTTATGGATGTTTGAATCAGTTCATGTCCTCGTCTTGTCATCGTCCTCAGTTTGTAATTTACCATGTGAGATTTCATGTTAATATCTTGCTGCCATACATAGGCAGTGTTTGGGGGGAAGTTCTCTGTTTGATAAATGAAGCATTCACGCCTTTTTACTGAACTTCATTTGACATGATTAACAGTTTTCTAGACTAGCAAGTGCAGCCACTGCATCACTGCTTCTCTCCCAGTTCCAGCTTCCCAGAAGAGTTGCCTGTCAGCTGTGCTGCACTGGTACTTTTTCAGAATGAGGAGGTAGCGCTGGGAGGCAACACTACCTAATTGGCTTTTATGACAAGAAAGTCACTCGATGCCATAGTAATCAGGGCTTTTAGAAGAAATGAAAACGACACGGCCAAATTGAAGCTACACTGGATAGGTCCATTGTGTTTTATCATCAACTTGATTGGAGGCAATGCAACACTAGTAACAACCTACTGCTTTCTCCCACTGTGTAGCTGTGCTAAACCCACTCAAAGATTTCTCTGCTTCTCTCTACGGGATTTTGTTTTTTTGACAACTTACATATGGAAAGAACAATGATACTAACATGTGGGTTATCAATTAAAACATAATTGCATGTGTGCTCCTTAATTACTGACTGAATGTTCATTTACAAACCCTGCTGTATTTGTTCTTTGCAAGTGAGTATGATTCCCTTCATGTTTGCCTGCTGCGACACACTGAAGCATGCTCGTCATACATTAACATAATGTAGACAGATGCAATCACAAAGAGGACATAGTATTTTTTAACGAACTGGGTAAGGTAATGTGGAGGGTTTTAAGGGCTTTAAGGGTTTTTATATACATATATATAAATAATAATATAATTCAACGCTTGAATAAATGAATAAATAAATATATAATTACATGATAAAATTCTTAAAATCAATCAATATATAATTGAATGCGTAAAAATATCACCATGAATTAGAAATAAAATAGGACAATAAATATGCATTTCTTTATATATATAAACCATTGGATTTTAGGGGGGCAGAGTCTGTGAATTTATGATGGCAGCACCCAATGCAAATCTTCATGAAATCTTGCGTGCTGCAGTGGATGATATGTTGGCTAAAGCTGTGCAGATGTTAATAAGATGCTAATAAACAACAGTGTTGATTTAAAATATACTTTCTAGCTGTGTTTCTGCATTAATTCTTTTAATTATGTTTTAATTTCCATTATTGCAAGCTTCAGTATTAAGAAGTCTATATGTCTATGTATTTTAATTAAAATGTCTTGTTCTTAAATATTTATTAACAGCATATTAATTTGTTAATATGCGGAACATCTCCTGATTCAATACATTTCATTTTTTAAAGTTTTTCTTATGCAAATAAAGCTGGTCTGAAGGAAAGGCACAGTGGTTAGCAGTCAGTGCAGGTAGAGCAGCTGGGTAGCAGGCAGAGATGACTGACAGCTTGGATTTCTTCCAATAGCTTTTTTTCCCCCCCATTCATTCCATTCATCAGGTTAGACTGTCATATTTCTAAGGGGTTTTTTTTGTTTGTTTGTTTGTTTGTTTGTTTGTTTTGCTTATTAGGCAATCAATCCAAACTGATCCTACATATTGGGTATAAAGTTTCCACGTATTTTTCTTTCCTAGTTTTCATAGGGGCTGATGGTGATTAACAGACATGAGTAGCTGCACAGCAGGCTGCTCACTGAGAAAGCTCATTTCAAGTTTGTATGCCCACTATTATCACTATTATTATCACAATCAGCAGTGCATCAGCAGGAGAACTAGAAAACCACTCACTTAACCTTTTTTGAAAACCACTCACCTCAACAGACACCTGTGGCTTAATACAGCTACCTCTTAGATCCAATATGTCCTGTTGCGACTACAGAAACCCTCTTCCCTTGAGAGCTGTGAGCACAGTTCTGCATTAAGGTCAGCAGATAAGCCCGACTGTTTACTCGAAAAATGCTTCAAACTCAACGTGTAGCTCTGTGGTTTAGACTATGATTAGGTTTGTCAGAATTTCTACGGCTGATTTTATGATCTGAATATCTTGTTTTCTGTGAGAAACAGAGGAGAAAGTTACCTCAGGGAGTGATGCCACTCTCTATTAATACAGGGACCAACATGTAAAGGTGTGATCTAGCTTGACAGCCGGAAAGGGAAGAACCCCCCTTACTCTCAGGTCTGTGGTTTACTCGTTGCGCTCCACCTGAGTCTTCATGCCCAGAGCAGCTTACACTTACTTCACCCATCCATTTCCATCAGTGGCCCTAGTGGAGCCTTAGGGATGAGGCGAGTTATTTTGGATCCACATCGGCTTCTGTTGGAGTGGTGAGAGTGTCTCTATAGACTGATCCTTTGAAACCTCGTCCATTCCATCCCTCTATCACTTAGGCACCTCATGAACTGCGCTCCTCATCTCATCATTTTATTGATTACATGTGACAGATTATAGATTGTCACTTTGATAAGCCTGTCACTTATGATTAACAAAGTGACAAGCCCAAGGTGAAGATCATAATATCGCTCTTTGCAGACACTGTGTGCAGCCAAGCCAGGGCTGCATTTGTGTTCGCAGGTCTGACATAAACAGACAGCAAAGCTCCGTGTCAAAACCTCTGCCCTTTAAGGCTCATTAAACCCTGCTGGTGCATGGCCACCTACAGGCAGACCGGCAGACAGGAGGGGCAGCAGACAGCCAGGCAGGGAGGCTAGAGGTAGAAAGACGAGTAAGCACGTAAGCAAGCATAAGTGCGGTACAGCAGGCTCCTGACAAAGAACATTAACATAACCTTGTTCTTCTTGCTGCCTACACACCTGATTAATGAGGACAAGCCCGCTGGATGGCTGAGAGAGGTGAGGATAAGTAGACAAAGAGAGATGGAATAAAAGAGAGACAGATATTAGGGACAGAGGTAGAGAGAGTGAGGCAGAGAGAGGACTTTAGAGATAGCAGACAGAAAATCAATTACCAGGCTTAGACACAGTGATCCGACTTTCAAAGCTCTTCACTTCAGAAGTTTGAATATGCTCAGCTCTTTTCTAGACAAGCGTTCCGTCTGTAATATCATCTCAGATTCATTAGGGATTCAGCGTGATGATTCACATGTGGAGAAAAACTCTCTCCTTTCGATAATACAGATTTCAGCCTCACTGTTGGTGAAACAGAACAGTTCTGCTTTGTATGAATGCCAGCCACAGTGATTAAGCGTCCACATAATTACATGTCACCTTGCTACATAATTTAATTCTTCACAAAACTACAGCGGTGGAAGAGGTATTCATGTCTTTTATGTAGCAATACCCCAGCGTGGGAATAGTCTGTTACAAGTAAAAGTCCACCATTCAAAATTTTACTGAAGTAAAAGAGCTCATTTTACAGAATAACCCATTTCAGAATCATATTGTATTATTGGATCATACTTATTGATGCATTAATGTGTACATCACCTTAACATTGCAGCTGCTAAATGTGGGGGTAATTTAAATTGATTTATATATACTGCTGAATAATATAATTCTGAATCTATAAAGTGAAAAATGAAATGAGCAGTCAACATCGTGGCTGAGCACTTCTGCTTTGGAACTGACTGTCTCAAAAACATGGACTCAGGCAGCCAGAAACCAACCCAGTCAACTTGCGGTGTGGGTATCTGATGCATCAAACTGCAGGCAACCCTGTACAATTTGCTCTGCAGTGATTTGTCAGTTTGATGAGCAGAGTTGAAGGTCAGAAGATATACTTGTATATTCACATTCTAAATGAAGCCAAAGACATGTAGGATTTTTATTCATTTATTTTGTGGAAATAAACTTCTATATATGTGATTTTGATGAACAAAGAGTTTTTAGGCATTCAATCAGTGCCTGGATTACAATTTTGAGGTAAAAGTATACTAAAATTCAAAGACAAATATCATACTTTTTACTCCACTACATTTTTTTTTTTTTTTGCCAACTTTAATCACAAGACAATGTTAAAAACTTGATTTTCATTGTAGTTGGTCTTTAAGTAAAGTACTTGAGTAAATGTACTTTGTCCCACCACCGCAAAACAGTGTCTTATGTCTCCTAAATTACCTACTTGTAATTGTATCAAGTAAAAAAAATGATGGGTTGAGAGACCATATTCATCATTTATTCCAATTTCCATTCTCAAGGCTCAGTCACACGACAAACACTGGGTCAGAACATGTCACTGGTACCTGGTAAATTTAACCCAGTAATTTTGCTGCTGCTATATTGACTGGTGAGCTAACAGGTCAGTTAGCCCTGTGAGCGATATTTTCTCTACATTTTACATTTTATGTTCCCTCGTGTCACATTGTTACCAGGACTGCAGATCATTAAAATCAATGAAAAGTTATTAAAAGTGTGTAGAGGGAGCTCTCCTTATGACCTTGCTAACTGTCAGAAAGAAAGATTGCTGGATAGTCGAGTTCACACAGTCAAAAGATATGGCTGCACCATCGACTCCTGACTCATAACTGCGTGCAAATGGATTTCTTCTGCTGAAACATTGTGAATTTAACCCAATTTTAATCCCAAAGTGGTCACAGCCAACAAATTTAGGCTTCAGGCCAAATTTGTTATAGGCTTGCAGTTTGAAGGGGGTTGCAACACCTGTTTAACTGCCCAAAGTGGTTGTTGGACAGTTGGATGGATTTGTGAAATATTGACCTCCCATCATTCAGTTTGAGCTATGATGCAAATTCCAAGTGACGCCACCTCAATGCCTTTGTGTGAGTACACAAGCCAACAATACCTGCGTTTCTATCCACCCATTGTTATGCACATTTTCAGTTTGTGCTTAAAAAAACCTCAGTGGAAACACCAAAAAAATTGAGAAAACAATCTCGTCATATTGTAAAAAGGTTTTTGCACTTGGTTGAGGTGGAAAGTAAAGTGTCAATCAAAGCAAAATGCGACAAAGTGGAATGAAAACAGACTTAATGAAACGTACATGAAGCATGTGAAAAATAGCAACAGACTTAAAAATATGATGAGTGATGAGAGACTGTGATGTTCCACAAATGACTGCATGAAACAAACAAATGTCATATGTCCATTGCGTTTTCTACTTTGTTTTTTACCATTTGAAGTAATGTAGTTAGTTTAATGTTGTTGTGCAACTAGAAAACTGGTGCCACCTCCGGCTTATCTCAACTACTGCTTATTTTATCTAAGGATCTATCTGATGCACTCCTCAAATTCAGGACAAGAAGGCTGCATTTCTTGGCTGCATTTGTAGGATCGTTTGAAAGGGGACCACCATACATGCACTTGTATTCCTCAAATGCAGCCTTCGAAGGATGTGGCCCTTGAATTTAGACCCAGCTCAGTGTTGCTAAGCAATTGTGAACACTCTCAACCTTGAGGCTAATGTTAGCTAACACGCTTTTGTTGACAGATATTCAAACTAACCTTTAAAATCTCACCTCCAAGACAACCTGTGCTGACCGTATCTCCCCAAACATTTTCTCATCCAGACTCATTTACCTTCTTTTTTTCCTCACTGTAAAGCATTACTACAGCAAGTTGTTGCACCATGTCAGTCTTAGTTTTGTGAACATCTGCTTCCTCATGAGATCATGTGAGAAAGATCATGTGAGACGGCAAATTGCTCCTCCTAGCACAATAATCTTATGTAGCATGTGATGCATCATTATTTTCAAATCTTGCAATGTGCACACGTTTGAGATAACAGAGAACATCTCTGAAGTCTCCGGTTAAGATTTTAAAACTCTATAAATGTAAATAAAGATCAAAAGACAACCAAATACCAGCGGTATGTTAAGTTTAAGACAAAGACTGAGCATGGCAATCAGCAGGAAAGCAGCACTTTGCGGCCGATTCAATCCCCGATGAAAAAGTAACACATTTCCAAGCCTGTCGCTGAGGTTCTCCAGCTGTGGACTGAGGTGGTAAGTTTCGACGGGGGGGTAGCTAGAGGGGGGCTGTCTGCTCAGCCTCAGTTTGGCCCAAATTGGATGGCGTGACAGAGGAAATGTCAGCCACTGCTGAGCCCCAGAGAGCTTGGGGTCTTGCTGGCATGCAACAGTGAAATATAGATCTCTACTCGCTGCCATGAGAACAGCAGACGATAGTCAAGTATTCACACCCCAACGCGTGGAGTAAATGAAAAGACTCAGATCAATACGTGACCAGCCACTGAGAAAAGATTTTTTGTAGAAATATCAAAACAATAGCTAACTTCAGCCAACATATGCAGGGTTCTCCAAAGCACAGCCCAGGATGTGAATGAAGTTTCATTAGCCTTTCACTGCTATTTGCTGTGACTGTATGAAGCAATATAGCAAGCATCCACATCTTCAGCAAAGGTTTTCAAAAGAAATGTGACATTTACGTTTCACATGAGGTAACACATACAGAGCTACACATAGCTCACCTGTTTGCGCTCTTCATTTCACTAATGCATACACATTAATAGATGTTTGCCATTTTTGCTGCAAATGAGCTGTCAGCCTCTTTCCCCCGAGCTTGAGAAGACGTGGGCTTATCACAAAGTGCGTGACAGAGTAAAATGTTAATGGAGGGCAGGCCAGGCACAGGGAGGCTGCCGGAGCTCTGGTCACACACTTGACACTTCCTCATCAGCCGGAGCTGTCGTGGTTAAGGCAACGGTGTCGACAGAAATGTGCCTTATTGTTTTTCTGATGGCTTTTTTAAAGGATTCTGAATAGAAAGAGCTCAGTAATGATAGCAACAATGGCTTTGTTTGTAGTAGAGTATGTGTGTACTACTGGGTACACATTAGGGACTTGTAAAACAATAGTTAAATGTCAACAATTCATAATACTGCCTGTTGTCCGTGTTAGATGCGTTTGTTATGTAGTCGGCAATTTCTAATTGGATATTATTAATTTAAATAACGGTACCGGTTATTATGACCCATATTTCCATTTATTGTTGGATGCAGTAATTATGAGCAAAGGAGTAAGTCAGGTGACATAGTGTAAAGAGCAAGAAAGTCCACAGAAAGGAAAGGTGGGGTGGATGGGAGGGTCAGACAAACACCTAGGAGACCGCTCTTCATGTCCCATGTGAAGCTGAAAGTCAGCGCTGACCCTATTCACACATAACAGTAACGTATTTAACCCATAGCCCAGACCAAGCAGTTTTGTTGCCTAAACCTTAGCAAACTGTGACCATTTCACGTTAACCATCAGGATGAATGTCTAATACAACGATCACCTCCGCTGGTACTCTCCAACAGTGATGTATGTCATTTAGGGTCACTATATATTGTTTTGATTTTAGTCTTTTAGATATGAGGATGTGTCTGAAGGTCAATATCACTTTCAGCTCAATATGAAATTGCAACCAGCAGCTGGCTAGCTTAGTTTATCATGAAGTCTGGAATCAGCTGTACGACACAACATAACAAATATGTTTACCTAAATCATTGATTATTTAATGTGTTGTATTTTGCTTGTTTAATCTGTAAAAATTACAAGTTGGGTTTTCCCACAAGATATGCAGGCTGCTTCCCCCACTCTTCATATAAGCAAGGAAAGTACACATCATGTTTAAAAGTAATGAATTTCCATCTAAATAGATAGCAACATATAGACAGCAACAATAGCAAGATAGAATTTATTGTATTTTTGAGCTATCTCAAAACGCAGTGGGATTTGAGAGTAGCCACTGAAGATAAGGGCCTTAGAAAGAGTGAACACAAGCAGATGTGTCGAGGACTAATCTGATCGCATGCTGCTTCTTGAATTTGATACAGGCTGGCAACTGCACTCCTGTATGGTAAGTGTGGCATTGTGATTGTGATGACAAGTGTCAAGAGCAGTTCAAGAATCAGCAGAGACACCTGCTAAAAGGCTCTCTCACGTACACATGAGCTCAATTCAACATCGGTGACAGCGACGCCATGACACTTATTCTCCGACAATGAGCTTTTTTTTTTCTTTCTTTTTTTTTCTCAGAAATCAAGGCTGGAAAAAGCTGTGAATGCACAATGAGAGCAGCAGAGGAGGATCAAGAGAGTGTGTTATCAGCAGCATCAGGAAATGAGCAACAAGAGAGGCAAACATGGGTGAATCTGCTCAAATGGTGCAGAGCAGCTGGCCGTAGTGGGCTCTGTCCTCCTCTCAGAGTAGACAAGCTGGGTGCATCCCAATTCGTGTGACACATGTAACAACCAACAAATCCCATGGGGCGGTTTTTGAAAATGTTGGTTAGTGAGTGGAGCTGTGCTGGACACTTTTTTGAACTGTGTAGGAGGAGGATGCTCTCTCAGCCTGCATGCTGAACAGCACATAAGGTTGCCAAAGCTCTTGTACGTGGCTGGATTGAGCTGTGTGGGACTGCCATAAAATCTATATCACTGCTTTGGTATTTTTTGTGGCTGATAATCTTGGTATAAGCATGTTTTCTTGTGGAATTAAGAAAGATATACTTTAATTCCCCCCTCGCAAAAGGCATTAGAAATGGACAGACAAATGGAAAACTTGAGCCTCTAATCGCCAACAGCTGTAATATATTAGATTTCACGTCATCCCACTCCTATATAAATACAGTCCATTTACTCCTTGGGTGCAACAGTGGCAGTGATTTGAGTGCCAAAATACATCTATTCCATCTACAGTCACTGTGTTGCTTTTCACTGAGAGAGGACTTCAAGATGAAACAAAAACACACTAAGAAAGTGAATGCATAAGAAATGATATCATTGTATAGGAGTTTATCTTCATGACAGCCATAGGTGCTATTTCATATCTCCTCATGCATTATTCATCAGTAAATCACAACACCCCATGCTGTGCTGCGAGGATTCCATGAATAAAATGCCATCATCAGTATGCTTACACACTAACATTAGACTTTCAAGCGAAAGAATCACGTGACAGTTAACATCATAAATTGATTGACTGCCGCTTTGTCAACAGTTCTTCAAATGAATTTGCAGCAGAGATCACTATGAGGAGATCTTGAGGAATGCCCAGCCAATCAGAGCCCTCGATGGAGGCATGGAAGCATTTAAGTATTTCATAATGGGAACTGGGAATTATTGCTTAGCATCAACAAACATTGTTTTATGCATGCATGCAAACACACATGTACACACACACACAGTGTAATACAAGCGGCTCTATGAGGGACTGAGATTAACTCCACCCACAGTAGATTCAGATCACGATTTTCTGAAGCAGCATCCGTCTTACCACAGCGTGCATGGACCTCAGGCTTCAACACAGACTGCTCTCTTTAACACTTTGCCTGATTTACAGCCCCTTATAGCAGCTGCGATTCAGTCTAAATAAACAAGGAGCAGATGGCCACTTGGAGACACAAGTGTCAAGATGCTGGGATGGACACAACATGAGACACATGAAGAGACTCAAGACCCCTGTGTGAGTGCACGCTAACGTATGCATGCACACAGACGTACACACGAACAACGGCAAACACAAACATATCAGGTCTGATAAGCCTTTTGACTGAAAATGGAAATCAGATATAAATTCTACTTCGATGCTCAATCCAAGTCAAAATCTTGTCTGTATTTAGTAGTAAATTACATCCTTGATGAAGTTTTATAACAACCACCCATCTCTGGGTGTCAACTTCTCAAACTGTGGTATTGGAACACACACAGAAGTCAGAGCAATGCTTGTGTGCACATCTTTTTTTCAACCCACTATCCTGAAATACCAACTTAAAGCCCTGTGGAGTTTTCTTTTAAACAAACCAACAGACATTATGTGTATCCTTGAGGTCTAACAGTTCAATGCATTTCCTTTCTCCTTGCCAGTTTAAAAAGTATTTTAAATCCTGAATTGTTTACATCCATGTTGACTGGCTTGTGGTCTTCTTCAGTGGGACCCACTGATAAAAACATTGCTCCATTTCACCCGTCAAGAGCTCAGAATAGCAAATTAATGTCACTGACTTTTTGGTGTTGAAAAACCCTTTGAGAAACACTTTCTGAGCTTATAGAGACTGAGGTCATCATACTCAAAAGGGGGATCAAATTTGATCAAAAGACTATCCAAGCCTAACCAATCTGACATCCACAACATCCAGGAGTTTCACAGTTAAGTGTGTCTTAATCTGTATTGATCTGTTAGCGTTTTATGCTTCACTCGACTTTTTGTCTATGGCTGAAAATCAAAGTTAGTCATTATCACTGGATGTGATGAACTCCACTGCCCTTAATGTCAATATCAGTGCATTTTCTAAACCTGTAAAGCTTGAATTTGATTTGCCTTCTTGAAATTTTATTTACTTGCAGCAGTGAAAAGGCGCTTTTATTTTATTTTATTTTATTATTTTCTCATGTATGTATGATTATCACACACCTGGTCAATGCATGCATAATTTCAGTGTCCTGGACACTTGCCACAGCCCAGGCTCTTCCTAAATCACAAAGGCCACACAGCTACCTGAATTATTTAAAGAAAACAAGCAATTCATACATTATTGAGATGCACTTGTCTTGCTCATTGGTTTAACAGTATTTGTTCTTTTTATTTCCAGAAGGACTGCAGACAGTAAACATTAAAAGTGTATATACAAAATATGCAAAATAAATGAATAATTAAATAAATAAATACACATACAGAAAGACAAAGATCGTTGCTCATTTTGATCCTGCCAGCTGTTCTACTGGTCTCCATCTCTCTGTGAAGAGCTTTCAACTTTAATATCTTCAAGTGGGTCACGGGGTGGGTGGACGGGTTGGCGAGGCCAGAGCCTCACATGGAAAATTGGTGGTTAATTATGGGTGCAAAAAGGAAATGATAACCTCATTAACTGCCTGCACTGCTTAATACGCAAATTTTTTTCTACCTTTTATCCATAATACTCTAATACTGATGTCTCATAAAGTTTCAACAGATATGATCTCATGGTTTGTAAGAACTGCGCGACAGATTTTTGCTATTACAATTTCCTTCTTACCTCTTTAAAGCACTCTAATCAATATCTGGATCTAATAACCATGCAGTATGAAAATGATGGCTTGCAGTGACAAAACCAAAGAGAATAATCGAATGAGCAACAGAAAAAAGTAAGCTGGCAGCTGGTGAGCACACTGGACCATTTATGAATTTATGAGCCAGATATTTCCTTCAGCAGTTGGTGGAGACCAAAACAGAGCTTTAAGGTGAGTGAGTATTGGACTTCATTTGTCAAGTGGAACCAAACGTGACTCTAAGTGAAGGCTTGTGAAGGCTCCGTGTCTGCTTGATGTGAAAACCGTCACCATATAAACTTTATAAGGTGATAATATGCCAATGCAAGATGAACCAAAGGCCTGTTATGTGACCTTAACTTATCTTCATGTATTGTCTTCCTGAATTGAGAGCTAATCTATTACCATAGTAGACTGCAATAAAAACAAATAAAAATTAAAAATGACCTCTTAATTTCAGTGGCTGTGGTTTCTGATCAGTTTTTGTGATCTGCTCAGTAGAAAATGGAAGAAATTAGATCTCTACCACAATGATTATGCCTCCAATCTTATTAATGTGAAGCCTTTATCATTCTGACAGGATTAATTTGCTTTTCTCAAAGACAATTCGTATTCACAGTTGGTGATCCATTGACTTTTCCTTTAGCACCACCATGAGAGTTTGTGGTTGTAAGTGAAATGTCTCAATGACAGTTGGATGAATTGGCATGAAATGTCATACAGATATCTGGACGGGGTGTCTAAATACCAAATAAAGTTCTTCCAAGCTTTTACTGTAATCTTCCAAGATCAAAAGTCTCTGACTGTTTGAGAGCACCAATGTTTCCTCCCAGTGTGTAAAAGAAAAGCTTCATGGAAGAAAAATTATAATTCTTGAAAAGGTAAGAAAAATATGTCCAAAGGGGAACCAGTGACAGAGTTACTTCTCCCATCTGCAAATTCTGTCGGACACAAAATTCATTGCCGTCATTATTGCCTACTGGCCTGCCCCCAACACGCTCCTCAGAGATCCAACAACCCACAACTAGAAATGAGAATATTTATCATTGAACTCATTTATTTTGCCTTTGAGGATTCATGAAGTTGAATCCAGCCGAAGAGTAGTCTTATTGAGTAAGTAAATTGCAAATTTGAGAACTTTCATTTTGCTTGTTTTTTTTTCTGTTGTTGTTTTGTTGCTGTCATTTTGACACATCATTTTGTAATATCTTGTTCTTTTGTTTAGTTTCTCATCTTGTGCAGGCCAAGCCTATGTGTTGAGTGCTTTGCCACACACGGTTTCTGTTCCTCACATGTGAAAAAGAAAAGAAAAAAAAAAAAAAAACTGATGCCATTGACAACTCTCATCCTTGTTTGTGACATTAAAACCTCCTCTTCAAAACTCACGGCTTAATATGTAGGTCACTAAATACAGATAAAAAGCGTGTTGGAAAAAGCAGGAAATGGTGGTGTGCAATTAGAAAGGTATTGCATTAACCTTTTCAGGAATACTGGATAATGACGGATACTCACTGACCCCTTTTCAGGGAGCGTACAATGTGCTGTACTGATGACATCCGGCAGCACCCCATTCATGCTCGCCGTCCACTCACTAGTTACTGTGGCAACCTGAAGGGTGGGTAGTTTGATAATTTTAAAATGAATGAATGTCTTGTTGTAGACGGATGGTAGGGAAGGATCACAGCAAAAAGCAAAGAAAACACTTGCTGGGTGTTTGTGCATGCATGAGGAACTCCGATATTAAACACTGAGAGGATGAGGATGAGAAGGTGGAGGAGGCTGTCGGCACCCCTGCTATAATTAATGTCATTTTCATACAGTTAAAGAGCAATAAGCTCTGACCTCCTCTCTGCAAATGTCTTAGGGGCACTCACTGGGGAAATAATCTCAGTAACGTTTTCATGCACTAAGGGGAAAACTTAAACCATGAAATAAAAAACTACAAACACATGGACGCCATCAGGCTAAAGTCAAACTGACTCTGTAAGGTAAACCCACTTTAATCAGACAAATGTTTTGTCAATACAGAGTTCAGGCCGTTGTTTACTGTATGGGTTGTGTCCTGCTCTTGGTGTCTTCTTGTGTGTCTGATTTGTAAAGAGGGTGTGCTACACAAGATCAACTTGATCACAGTAAGCAGAAGCAAAACCTTGTTCAAATAAGTGTCGTCCAAAAGGATTTTACCAATATAGGCACCACCCTCCAAATGATTCTCCAAACGAACACTTTGTTTGATGCTAAGAACAACGTGCAAAGTATTGAGTAATTAACCTAATTGCTGCCTATATTATGTTCATAGTCAACGTCTTTTTTCAAGTGACAGAGGTGCAACCTTCTGTACCTCAAAAGGTTCCATGTGTGGCTATGTTTGACAACAACAGTTTGAGGTTATGGAAAGATCATAGTTTTGGTTGAATGTGTTATAGTTTGTACTTTTTCCATGTGTGTTTTTATGTTTTGCATGATTTGGCTAATGGCTCTCTCTCGCTCTCCTTGCCTGCAGTGGAGGTGTGGCCTGGCGGTGCTATGGGTCTCCGACACACCTGAGGCAGATCTCCACTGATTGCGCCGACTCTTAAGCAGCTTGGCAGCGTTGCCACGCTGCCAGATAGTTCTAGTTCGGTCTTTGTCATTAGTCTTGTGTGTTTAGCTCTCCTACCCGCTCGCCACGGTGTAGTGACTCTTTTGTTTTATTGGGCTGATTTTGTGTTCTAGTTCTTGGGTCGTTATTAAAACCGTTTGTTGTTACGACTCCTTGTTGTCCGGCTGTTCTTCCGCTCCATTGGTCCACCTTATTCACTGATTCTACGGAATCACAACAGAACGTCTTTACAGTGACAACAGCTTTACAATGACCGATCAGGGAAGGATCATGGCTTGGGTTAAAATAATTATTTTGGTGGGGTTAGGGGACCTCATGTTGTCCTGGTGACAATAACAAACACATTGTTGTGGTTATGAAATGATTGTGGTCATGCTTTAAATAAAGAAAAAGAAATCAACATCGACAGGCACTTAGAACAAAGCCACAGATTTAGCCACTTTATAATACTGTCATCTTACCACCTCATCATAATCAATTATTACAGGTGCTGAATGTGAACATGCTCGTTAATGTTTTTGCTGACATTCTTCTGTCATTCTCCTTGGGAGGACAGTCTCCTTTAAAACAGATGAATCTGTTACTTGGTTTCAACACCCCATTTTCAGTCTGAATCCCTGCTAAGACATGAAAGTGCTAACATCACTAACTGTTGTGGTCTCGATTTGTGCACTGTTTTTGTTTCTTGCCCTGCCTGTTGTTGTCCTCTTCCCTCTGTTTTCTCCCTTCCCCTCTTGCTCTCCCTCTCTGCAGCGCTGGAGTGTGGAAGGAGGCGGGGTCGATCTCCTGGCCACTTTGGAGACACACCTGAATGGCATCAGCTCATCAGCCGCGGGCTACTTCAACCAGCCTTTCCACCTGCTCAGTGCTGGAAGATTTCTTGGTCTGCTCACTCAGTTATTTCAGTTCTTTGTTTATTTCTTAGTGTTCCCTGAGAAGGTGATTTTTTTGTTTCTAGAGAATTTCTAGTTTTTCCCCCATTGTGGAGATTTTGAGTTTTTTGCCTTTTGCAGTCCACCTTGCCTTTTTCCCCTAGCGGTGATTTTTCATTGTCTTTTGTTTGTACTTTGTTTTTGGTGAAAATAAACTCTGTTCCTCCTTCTCTGCAATCTGGGTCCTGGCCGTGTTTGTCGTAGCTCGTAACGTAACACTAACAGCACTAAGGAGCACTGGAGGAGTACCTGTAGCCTGTCACAAGTACTCTCCCCTCCCCTCACTGTTCTAACTCTGTCTCTCTTCCTGACTCCAGTACAGCTGCCTGTCTCTCAAATTCACTATTTCTGCTTCCTCTTGACAAGCTTGTTTGATGATACAATGATGCTTCTTTTTACTGTGCAGCTTGATTACTAATACAAATTATGAACCCATCCAGCCCAACCGTAGTGTCACCTTTGATCTCAAGGTGGATTCAGGTTGTATATGAGTAAAAAATCACAAATACATTGCAGTAAGCAGGCCACAAAACCTTCAAAGTAATCGTTAAGATATTAAAATCAATCCTTAACCTGGAAGGCAGTGGAAGGAGGATTAAACAGGTGGGATGTATCCACAAGTAAAAGCCTGGCAGCTGAGTTCTGGACAGTCTTTAGCCAGTCAATAGGTTATAGGTCAAGAAAAGCGTAATAATCATGGTGTGAGGAGATAAAGCATGAAAGATGGTCTCTCTGTCTTTACATTTTTAAATTATCCAATTCCACACATTGGCCTTCAATCTTTTCGGTATCAGACTGGATACCACTGAACCTGTGACCGAGTCGCTCAGCGTACATTCTGAACATAGTATTTCATGGCCAAATGATTCTAAGCCCAATTCTGAAACTCATTCATGTAGAAATTCGACCTATACCAAGAAGAAAGGGGAAACTCGACAAGCCTGAATGCATTTTCTTTCTTTTATCTTTTATCTTATAGAGGGCTGTGATCTGACAAAACTCTATTGGTTGAACACTTTAATAATAACATGTGATTATCTTGAAATACTATTGCTCCACTTAGGGTTAATAAGACTTCGACTGACAGAATCTGCCCATGGTTAAACAATAGCAGTGTTAATGAGCAGAAGACAATCTGTTGAACAGCTGAAAGAAAGTGGAGGAAACCTGGGCTCACAGTTGACTGTAACATATACAAAGAAGTCATGGCTGTCTATAACAAAGCAATACCATATAGAAAGATTACTTTGCCAAGATTAAAACAGAGGATGCTGGGAACTCTAGAATATTATCTCCAGCTGCTCAATACTGCGCCCATCTGCCCACAGTTCTCTGCATCAAACTGTGAACAACTTACATTGTTTTTTGTAAATTAACTCCTTTCTTAAAGAAAATAGCATTCTGGGGGAATCTCAGTCAGGCTTTAGAACAAAGCACAGCACTGAAACCACTCTGACTTAAAATTAACAACCTCAGACCAAACTGATGAAAGTAAAGTCTCAGTTCTTGTCCTCTTGGACATAAGTGCAGCGTTTGATACAATTGACCATGATATCTCTTTGAATTGTCCTGAACAATTTGTTTGTCTTTCTGACTCTTTCTTGTACTGGTTACATACATCAAAGGGAGGGAGTTTTTTGTCAGTCTTGGACATTTTGTGTCTGAGGAACACGACATCTGTTTTGGGGTTGCACAAGGTAGCTGCCTCGACCCATTACTGTTGTCACTATACATGCTGCTGCTAACTAACGTCATTAGAGAGCACAATGTATGTTTTCATAGTTACACAGATGACACACAACTCTACATCTCTGCTGAACCAAATGATGCTGAAGCTATAGACTCTGTTAGTAATTGTCTTTCGGCAATAAATAAATGGATGAGGAATAACTTCTTGAAGTTATACAAGAACAAAACTGAAATCCTACTGGTTGGCCCAAAAGCAAAAAAGGAAATGTTATTTAATAATATGGGAAAAGTAAGTCCCTGGCTTAAAACTGTGGTTACAAGTCTTGTTATTATTATGTGCTTTCTTTGTTGTAAAGCACTTCTAGCTGTATTTCCTTTATGAAAGGTGCTATACAATTAAGTTTATTATGATTGTTAGCATTATCATTATTATTATGATTCAGTCTGATCTGATCTCCCTCCCTATCTACTATGTCTGCCTTAATGTCTACAGCATCGCAAGTAACAGCAGCTTGTCAATTTTAATCCAAGCAAGGGTAAACAAACCAAGCTCCTGCAGCCAAAATCAATACAAGTTTAAGTTGAAGGACTCTTCAATGGATTTTTGGACCTTCAATTTAAAACTGATCAGCAAGAATTGCACGGATATTATTCTCAGTGGAAGCCATCTCAGGCTAAAACTTATCAGAGCTGAAACATCTATAGCGAGCCCAGTCCTCCTAGGCCCTTAGTCGTAAATTACTCCCATATTTTTGGGTTGGAAACTCTGCTGTTTCACCACTGTGGGCTCCTGTACAGAGCCCGAGTGAATAAGTTTTCCACTTGCTCCTCTAATGTCATTATTGTGTCTGACAGGTCAGTACATCTATATGTCTGTCTTTAATGTGTTTTGCTGGCTGTGGTCTTCCCTCTTTTACACTTCCACTGTTGGCCCCATCAGTGGAGGTTGCTGAGCTGAAAGGTGAACTGTGATCCATTGAGCAGCTCACTGGGGATTTCATCCAATGACAGAGGGAGCTGTGTTGCCAGCTAATGTGTCAGCAGTCCTTGGCCTGGGATGCAGCAGCTTCTCCTGCTGACGTCACTGGCCTGACTTCACCTTGTCCCCTTTGCTGAGCGTCTGTAGTTAAGAGTCCCATAAGACCCATCCAGAAACTGCAGTGATGACGTCCCTCTCACCTACTTTACCTCTCCTCTGAGGTAAAGCTTCCCCCCAGTCTGCTCTTTCCTCTGTCCCACGTCCTGCTCTAGAAGTGGACTGTGTGTGATTTGCAATCAGAGAGTGTCCCACGCCCGCTCGCTTCACCTTGTCCACAGGCTCACCATCCCTTGCATCGGGCCCCACCAGGTGCAAACTTCCCCGTTTGTCACTTTTGCAGTTGGAGCCTGACAACCTGCTCCACTCTGTGTCAGCTCCAGTAATTTCTTTTCTTTCACCACAGCCACCTGCTACTATATCAGTGCCTCCCCCTACGCAAGCATTACACCAGGTAATCAATCATCCAGCTCACATGCTCTCAGTCAATTCGTTAACGATCGGTCATAAACTCAGATCAAAGCTTTCAATTTACAAAGGCGACCCTGAAAATGAGCAACCTGAGATTTTGACTGTTGGACACTTCATCCATCATCAGATTTGTAAAGCTTCCTGGTGCAATTACATGCCATGTGTCAGAAGGCAAGACAGCTGACTTTATTGAACTAATACCAGCTTTCCCTGACAGCCATCCCCTTGTCCTGTGATAGTGCATGCTGGCACCAGTCATGTCATGTTCAGGCAGTCCATTTAGGTGCATTATGAACTCGGGTCTCCACAGTTGAAGATGTGCCCTCGCTGGTCCCACTCCCACTGTGACAAAGAGCTCTGAGTGTTTTATCTATCTTTTAAGTTTGTACTTTTTAATGCTAAATTCTACGACTGCCATTGGATTTGCTTTTATTAGCAATTTTGATTCTTTCTGGACCAAGTGGGACCTCTCATCCTAACAAGCAGGGAACAGGAAAATTAATTTGGAATTTTATTAACAGTATTGCTTTTAGCCTTAATTGATGGTTTCCCCAGCAAGACTCTGCCCAGCATCCTGGCACTGCATTTCATCGCTCTGCTACAGCTGCTGCATGTCCTGCTGGTGCTCGTTTTGTGTTTGTTTCCCCCGCTAATTCATTCATTCCTGCTAGGATAATTGAAAGGTGGTGTGCAATAACAAAATCTACTCACAGCCAGCACAGAAGCAATCAAATCACAGTTAAAACCACTACTTGAATCTCAGTGAACCTTGCTGCCTCACCTCATGCCTCCTCAGGCAGTCCTGCTCCATCTCCGTCTCACAACCCAGGGCTGTTTCAGTTGTTGAACGTCACATCACTGGAAAATAAATCATTTTTATGCAGAGTTTTCATTGTGTGAAAGCAGTTAGACTGGTTAAGTCCATGTGACAGTGTTGTGGTGAATTAGGCTTGTTGTCCTGGTTTTAACTGTTTGCTGCAGACCACGATTTAAGGTTGTGGAGGTGGATTGTCTGAGGTTCACAGGGTGAATTTTAAATGCTCCCTGTACTCACTTGGAAACGTCTCCTCATTTGAATTACTTTGATTTATGATAAATGGCAAACCCCACCTACTTTGTGTTTTAATTCACAGACCCTCAAAGTCTATCTCAGGTTTTATTCAGGAATTCTCTGATCTTTTAGCTTTTATTAAACTTCGTTTTTAAAGAGTCTTGAGTTTAGTTGATTCATACATACATGTATGTTGACCCTCTGCAGGTCCCCACTAATTTAAGGTGATGCACTCTGCCCTCTGGTTTTATTCCTGGCGACTTATGTTTCTGGGACACAGCCTATAGTCTTAGTTCATGGCTCTACCAGGTGAGCTACTGGGGCGACCATTTCTTTTTAAAAAAACAACAGCTTTTATTAATTCTAGTACATTGTTTTATTGTCAACATGTCTTATCTGTTTTATTAGTATTTATTTTTATTGGGGGTTTATTCCATTTTATTTCTGTATTATTTTAACTACCTGAATTTATTTTGCTCAGTCCTGAAATTTGTCGTTTAAATAAGTGCTGTATAAGTAAGGTTTGTTGGTGTTGATGTTGTCATTATTTCATGTTTGTACAAGTTCTTAAAAAAATCTTGTAGAGGGCTGTGATCTGATGCAGCTGAGTCCATGTTTACCATGGCATATTGCAAGTTTCAGTGAAACAGGCTGAATGAATTAAAAACATAATTATCCCTCAAATTTCCCTGCAGCTTACATAAAAATGTAAGAGGCATCTAATGGGCTATTTGTGCTCTCATGGTAGCTACAGAAACAATATGTTTAAAAGCTTATGCAACAGGCAGTGATTGTTCCAGCTAAAGTGAGAAATCTGGTTTGGAAAGCAGACGAGGGTCCTTTGGGTTGATGTGATGGCTGATACTGTCATGTGTAAAATAAATACAAAATAGGATTGGGGTGTCATTACACACAGCTGTTTAGCACATTAATGATATTTCTGTTTACCTGACAGAAATTTTGCATCCTCTCTCTTCCCTGTCTCCTCTCATAGAAGTCATCGATCAGTGTCCAGGCATCCCAGACCCAGAACAGTTTTAGAAATATACTTTCCCATCACATCAGATATATCTTTCTTCTGGCTGTCTGACAGAATCTCACAAACTCATTACCAGCTGCTGGACACAGATGGGTGCGCTTCACAAAACCACGATGCTATCAAAGTCCCGTGTGACACTATTTAAATTGTTGTGTAAATGACTACATGCTAAATATATTAATCAATAAAAACAAAAGTGATCTCAATCCCATTTTTTTTTTTACAACAAGCAGACACAAACATCATGAAGACAGATGTGATAATGTGGCATTCTGGTTCGCGAAGCACATTGGGCAAAGGAAAAGTGCCAACTCATTCCAAAGTGGAAAAGCAATGTAACTGATCCTTATTTTTCATTCCCACACACATTAGACTCTGAAGCTCATCAGTGTGATGATGAATGCAGAGATGTGACAGCGTATTCACTCTGCCGCTAACACTTCAGCTCAGCTCCTTCATCACTGACACCATGATGACTGCTTCTGTCTCCCCGAAACAGCTATCATGACATAACTGCTCTGACAAATTTTCGCTCTGTCTTTTTTTTTTTTTGCAGACGTTTTTCGTTTTGGTCAGCGTGAAGCCGTGTGTGTCTGTGTGTGTGTGTGCGTGTGTGTGTCTATATGGTGTATGGCCATGTGTTTCCGTGAGTCCATAACTGTGTGTTATATTGTGAGTGAGGAGACAAATGTCTCCCTCCAAAAGGACCATTTATCAAGCCGGCTGCCCTTCGAGTTAATGAAGTCAGGGAGCCTCAGAGCACAGAGACCACTCCTCTCCCACCAACATGGACAAACAGGAAAGCATGAACGATCACACCACTCAGACTGCCCTCTCCTTCCTTCTCCCTGTCTGTTCACTGACTATAAAAGAGACTCCTGAGCACCACATCATTTGAAGCGAAGAAGCAGCTGTGGCACATGCTGGCAGTTCAGCGGCATTCATATCCAGAAGCTTCACCCCCAATTCTGGGTTCTTGTGAGCTCAGTAATGATAGGGAAATAAGCACATCTTTGTAATGTGAGTCACAGAGTCCAACTTTGAGAAAATGACCTACTCCAACTCCCTTATCAGAAAATGATTGCCAGTATGAAAGAGAAGAACATTATGAGTTGCTATTTAGCTTATGAATCACTATGGGATATTTAGTTATCATCTTCAGAAATCTTCATCCAAAATACAAATGTTTTAAAAAGTTAGAGAGATGAGCTGTAATGCATTACTGAAATGTGTTACAGTCATGGAAAGACTTTTTATAACTGTAAAGGATTAAAATTTACAGTAGTACTGCTCCATTACTGTGAGGATTTTTAGGACTCATCTTGTTTGCTGTCTTACCAAAGGATGAAATGATTGAGATTTAGGTCTGCTAGATAGCTTTAGCAAACATTCACTGTACTATATCCTTTTTAGGTTGAATTTTGGGTGAATCAACATGGTCCTTTTTCTTTTCCATTTTAAACCTGCCTCCCAACAGGAGTTTGATTCCACAACCAGCTTCCATGATGCTCAGGTTTGTATGATGTGCTGTCTGGTTTTGAGAGAAACATCCTTCTCTGTGTAAATTCATTGAGTAATTTATGTGTAACTTAAGATAAGATAAGATAAGATAAGATAAGATAAGATATAACTTTATTAATCCCCCGCTGGGGAAAATAGGGTGTTACGGACAGCAAGCAGTAGTAGTGGAAATTAAAAAAATGTAGAATGTAGAACATTGAAGACAATAAAAAAATACAAAATAAATAATCAACTTCATATCCGTACATCTTATACAAAAGGAGTATACAAAATAATATTGCAAAAGGAAAATTTTGAAATTGCAAATGGCATGGTACGGATAATTAATTGCAGTGTTTTGTATCATTGCGCTGTAGATAAATATATATGTACTACAGTAGAAAAAATATGCATACATGAGTTAGTACCTAGATAGAAAATACGTAATATTAATAAGATACTGCATGGATGTAATAGTGAAATGTTAAACATAAATCACACAGTGCAGGTGGAGACGACTTTGGCCCCTCTTGTACAGGACATCTGTGTTGCTAGTCCAGTCCAGTTTGTAGTTGAGGTGGACACCCAAATATTTGTACTCCCCACGATCTCAATGTCCAAACCCTTGATGTTCACCCATGTAGTCTGTGGGACCTTCTTGCAGAAGTCTATCACCATCTCCTTTGTCCTGCTGCAGTTTATGTGCAGGTGGTTCAGTTCACACCATTTGACAAAGTTGGTGATGACGTCCCTGTATTTCAATTCATTCCCCTGATATACACGTCCAACAATGGTTGTATCATCCATTAACGTAATGATTCATATGTGGTTTGTTCACCTTTTTTCCAAGCTAAGCAAGTGTGTAGTGTCCAAATATTCTTCAATCCATGCATGTACTTCAGTAAGTGATTGCATCACCACTGATGATACAAGCACTGATTCAGACTGTCTGCGGTTCAGTTGTATACTTCAGGACACCACCTGTGTACACCACCCACTAGGCTGAGAACTGTTTATCAGATTAATATCTCTGGAGACCCTTACTTGCAACATACTTATCACTTCATTAACCTTCTGTGGCATTCAAGGTCTCTCAGGAAGTAACATATTGTGTAGCCAATCACAGCAGAGCTGACAACGAGTGAGTCAGCAAAAGGTACTGATTTGGTTGGCGATGTGACAAGTTCAGAAAAGTTTGAAGTTTCATTGTTGAAGATCGCTGTTGATGGTCAGTAAATGACCCCGAGCTGTAGACAGGCTGCCTGTTAAACCACAATGTCTCATTTTCAGTTTGTTTAATACAGAAGATATGACATGCCGGTGAGGCACCTTTGACTGAGCTGAACTGAGTAATGAAAAACTTCCAGTTTCCATGGTCAGACTACCATTAAAGATCATGCAGAAGAAGAAATAGGAGCTTGTGATGCCATCCTGTCTGAACAGCCAAACACCGTGAACAGCACCACCTACAGAACCACAAACTTCATGCACAAGATAAATAATCCTTTTATTCTGAGGCCTGACTTTATGTTGTCTCAGTCATATCAATGCAGCACAGACTCACACACCCACACACACACACACACACACACACACACACACACACACACACACACTGATGGTCCTCTGGCTTATCAGACTGTCAAACCATGAGCGATGATGCCATTTAATGCTGTAACTGGCCCACCATTGTGTTTGCTGAAAAAGACACGGGTATGTGCACTGTTCGGACAGAAAAGAAGACAAAATAGATGAGGAACTCGCTGATAATGTATATATTTAGACTACATTTTATTCCAGATTCTCTAACAAACAGGTTCATATTTTGTGGGGGATTTTATTTGTAGACAAAGAGTTCAATTTACTGGAAATGGCAACACTGAATTCATGTCAGAAGCGTAGCGGAGAGAACAATCTGTTCCACAGTGGTGAGAGTGCTTCAAATTGCTGTCCTCTGGAGGCTTCTGCAAAAAATGCTGGTTATCTAGTTTTGGTAAAGTTGGAGGAGCAGATGGCAATTGGAAATGATCACTCAAAGATTAAACGTGGGTGATACCAGAGGCTGTACAGTGAGGAAATGAAAAGTCTTCAATATTCCAGCGCCAAGACAAGATTTAAAAGGAGTTTTAATGAGTATTGCTTCACAGTCAATTTATCAACAGAATTAGTTGAAGAAATCATAAATATTATATGATGGACAAAAGAGCACTGCTTTTCTGTCCCTGCAGTGCTGCTGTTTTCTGCCCAGAATGCAAGTGTGTGACAATGCATGTTAAAAATATATCATAGAAAAAGATAATTACTGCCAAGACATCATCCCAGTGGAAGACAATAGTCCAGATTACTTGTGCTCTGCTCTTTACAATTAACGTGTCGTCACATTAAGATGTAAATGGTAATTTGTGAGCTCGTTATTATTGGGTGAATGCAGGTGGTTCCCACCCCCACGTTTCCGGTTGCATCTTGTAAGAATTTTCCCTGCTAACAATTGCCAAGCGTGAAGTGCCATATATGTATTATTAGTACATCAGACACTGAATTGACTTCTTAGGGTGGGCAGGGCTGTCAGCTAGAAGGCAAAGCCATAAAAAACAGCCAATTTAATGTGGACACCCAATTTAGAGTTTTAGAATGGGGGTCCCAGGTTCTTGTGGCCACAGGCAGAGCTCACTGAAGTATCATTAGTCTTTTAGTCTGAGGATTATCCTCTCTTCCTTCGTGCTTTCTCTATCTCATGCTGCATGCTTCTCTTTCCAAGGTCTTGCAGAGAAAATAATTGCAGCTTCACATGAAACAAAGCAAAGAATCTGGTGTTTATGAATTACACCACCACCACATCTTGTGGTTTAAAAAAACCTTCAAATGAGGATCCCTGTGGCTTATTGCTTTGCTGGGAGTGGAGCACATCTCTTCTAGCTGTCCAGCTGCCTCGGGCAGCTTCAGCCAAGATAACTGTGGTAATAGGCTGGGACTATGTCAATTGTAGGCGGGGGAGGGAGAGAAGATAAGGCTTCGAGAGGGAGGGAAATTCTTTATACACCTTGTTGCACTGAGGCCCTCCCCTTTCACCCCAAAGGCACATTTGCTTGAGCATGTCCACTGAACTAAATAGTGGCGTAAACACCTCAGATTGGGTCTGAGGCGCAGAAACAATCACCAGCAGCAATAAAACCCCTCTCTAACTTTTCATCAGCTCCTCATCGTGCTGGCCAGCTGTCACCAGGGAGGTAGATAATTAAGCGAGGCTCCACACACACACCCACACACACAGGTTTTCTCTGTGTCATGTAGACTTGCACTCAGATAGAAGGCCATTACTCTTCCCAGTGCAGGTAGAGCATCAATCAGTCTGTCATGAGGTGATGCAGGGGGAGGTATTTCTCACTTGAACATGAGAGGAAGCCCTACTAAATTCCACTCTGAGACAGACAGTAATTCCTGACCAGACTTCAAAAGGCAGATTCTCCTATTTGAGCATGAAAGGTGAAGCCCTGGTCAGCCTCATGCATTGCATATAAAAGCTTCTCATGCTTTTCGGCTGTCCTACAGTGAGAATCCATCAGTTGCAGCTAAATGTGACCCTACTGGATTTTAGGGAACGTAAATGAAACAGTAGCACTTAAACTTTTGCAAGTGACCAGAAGTCAGAAAATGATTAATTAAACAGAGCAGCTGAGCAGAACGGGACTGGTAGTTGTGTCATAGGGCATTTCCTAATAAGGCTTGGCTCCATAGATTTCAGAGGTTTGAAGACTTGTTCAGACTCAACAAAGTTCTGTCTTATTAATTATGCGCAACAAGAACTTGAAGCATCTTTTGAGATTTGTGGACTGAACTGAAATAGTGGAAAAACTTGAACCAGGGTCTTTGGATTTCTTCATTTTTCCATTTCTCCTCTCATTTTCTGTCCCCAATCTGATTACAAACTTTGCATTGCAACATATATTTCATTAATATTTACCACCAAGGTTTGGTTTCTTCAATTACATGTGCAAAACATCTAGGTGCTGTGAACTGTATTCCCAAAGCTCTCTTTTATATATGCTCTTTGGAGCTGCATATGCAGGCTTTCACTATCTTTTACATTAATAAAGTGAAATCCATTTGTGATCCACAGCGTTCAGCCCCGCCAGCAGAGAATATTCTGATAACCTCAACAAAGCAAGGCAGGACTCAAGAGGACTTGACGAGCAATTGGTTTTGAGGTTGAAAAGATATAACCACTCAGGAAAAAGAGAAATATTGCTTAGAAATGATATTTCAAATTAAATGATAGACATTCATTTGTGATGCTTTGCCCTTTTGGTGTGCAATTCAAGAAAGCTGCATTACATTCATACAGTCCACTTCAAAAAGAGAGCTGGAGGCTTCATTGTTTAATCACTCATTTACTAAATGAAGGATAAAGATGTTTCAGTATTTGTTTGCATAGTTATAGTGTAGCTCAACAATGCTTAATAATGCAAAACAAGCAACAGAAAGCAAGTTTGAATGATGGATTTGTTTCTGTGGGGATAATAGCACGCTGTCATTTCAAGAGACAAGGCTTATATCGTGCTTCATAAGCCCTCATAGACCTTCTTTAACCTTTAGCGGGATCTCTTTTTCCAGTCCATCTTATTCCAAATCTAACTTCACAGAAATGGCTCCAAACATTTTGGGACATCACTGTCTCAGATAGAGGTGTTCAGTGCGTTTGTGAATGACATGAATTTCTGGTTCGAGCCAGTTGGTTTGTTTCCAATTTATAGTGCCAGGGTTGTGTTAGCACACACACAGAACAGGCAGCGGATGGCGGGCCGTGAACAGATATCCACTGAATTTAACATTCTGTGAATATCAGCAATCTTTCTCCACAATGATTCACCTCACCTTTAACAATTAGACTTTACTCTTTAAATTCAAACCTGAGTCACATAATGAGACAGCTTTAACCTGGGTTCGGAACTTCCTGTGTGCTGGTGCCCCACCGCGTGCGGCTGCTACTCTGTTTATCGCCCCTCAGACTCAGAGTCCACCACAATGCCTGCATAAGTCTGATCATCTGCCACAATACTGGTTGAAAATGAAAAGGCCAATGTTATCTGGGTGTCCAGACCCATAAAAAGGCAGTATGTTGCATACATACACAGGTCACAGGTGAACAGACAAGGTATTTATCTTGGTTTTCTGCTGTCAGCTGTGCCATTTGCATGGATCCATGAATAAACAGTTTTCAAGTCCCACCATCTGAACTTTGATCTTTCCTCTCCAGGAAATTATCGTTGTTTTCCAGCTATTTCTGTGCAGCATTTGCTTTGTTTAGCACTGTTATTTTACTGAAAGACAAAATTAAGGTTGCAGTTATGAGCTGGGCTCCAGCAGCTTTGTTCTTCACAAGCCCTCCAGGACCTGCTGCAGAGACGCATCCCCACAGCACAGTGCTGCCAGAACCCTTTAAGTGCTTACTGCCACAGGCCTCTTTGTAAGCTCATTTACAAGTGATGTACTTGCACCAGCTCAGTTTTGAATATGAATACAGGCACTGTAGTACATTGGGTCACAGTCAGTATCAGACAGATAGGAAACCATGAATGAAGAGCACATAGCCATGACTCACTTCCTGTGGCCTGCTGTGCACCACAAAAGACTGACTGATGTCCATTGAGTTGGAGCAGCAGCTTCAGTTTCACATCATGCCACATCACTGAGCCCACACCACGAATCCTGCTGCATCCAATTTCTCTTTTGTTTGCTACAGAAACCCCATTGATTGTATCTATCATTTTCACGTTGATGCTTTTCATAACTCGCTGATCTGGATTTTATTTTAAAATTTAACAGAAGTTCTGTTTGTTATTTTGCCCAGCTTGACATTTCTGCAGGTGACAGCTATCTGATGCTGTTGTGATCAAGATGTTGATTATATCTGAAAGGAAAACCTCATGATTATATACTGCTTCTTCCATAGGTGTGAATTCTGAGGATACAAGGAGACTCAGAAGTGCAACAGCACAGAACCACTGGCTGTTTGAATCTTCTTTGTATGCTTTTAAAGACTTTTTTAACAACAAAACAGGCTGCCATAATTAATGTTTTGATTTTTTTTCCCCTTTGATTGATGATCAGATGAAGGTTTCAGTGTAGGAAAGGCTTACTGGATGTAGCAGCGATGTTTACTCTTTTCACTCTAATACCTGCAGCCATGTTTCATGAATACATATATATTTCATTTCCAGATTTTTTGAAACCAAAGGGAAAACAGAGTGGTGTCCTGCCTCATTTGATCCAGAGATTCTCCCCTGAAAATCTGAAAACTATGTGTCATGTCACTCGTTCTCATATTTGCTTTGTAATCCTCATTAATGCTCTTGATTTAATAGTCAGATGGTGATTTTTGTTTTACGTTTTTCTGAATATGCACATGCACAATGACTATGACACCATGACACCATGGCCCAAGAACATTCATTTATTCTGCTGAGTACAGACTTATTTTTGGTTCTTGCTTACTTAATCAATAAAAAGGCACATCACACAATATTATTCACACACTTAGTAATGACCTTTGAAAGTCCCTTGAAGTTCATCAGTTTTTTTTTTTTTTTTTTTTTTTTTTTGGCAATTAAAGGGTGCTCCAGAGTATTTAGAGGTTGTCTTTAGCATTAAACTTGAGCATGTTTCCAGTGGGTCAAAGAAGCAGGCTCTCAGTGGTACTTGTGGAAGTGGCATTTGGAAAAAAAGCAAACAGCACTTCAGTCATCCCACTTCATATAAACACTATTACTGAGTGTGGTTGCTTCAGTCGTCAGTAGTCACCAGGAACCAACCACACACTGCTACCTCACTGCAAAACACAGTACATACACTAGCCGACTGACCGACCATATGACCCGAACGTTTTGACTTTTAGCTCTTAACATTTTATAGCCTGAAGCAGTCACACCTCTACATATAATTTTAATCTGTTCCTGAACGAAAGATTAATTCAAGTTCATCAAGTATGAAATAAACACACTGGGCTGGTGACAAATCCAGTGATTACTTATTATGAATAAAAATAATAAACTAAGTACATAAAACATCTGTAGGATGCAGAAAATACCAACAGGAGCTGATAGTCAGTGCGTTAATGTGAGATTTTGAAAACTATTATCCTCTAAAGGGAAGGTGAGAGGTCAAAGTCCGAACTGATTCAATTAGATGTATTAACCAACACTGCCGCTGTGTGGGGGAACAGAGTATTGCAGTTAACGCAGACGTAGGAACCATTGTACCATCCATGTTTCCTGTCGGGATGTGCTATCTGACGGTAAAACCCTGAAATCAAAAGCTCAGCCTCTCTTTTTAGCGCTGATCTACTGTAATTTTGACGCTAAATTACTTTAAAAAAGTCAATTCAACGTAATAGTTTAGCTTGTAGTGACTGTCGGATTTTCTAATGTTTGTTCTAAACATGTCTGCTGCCTTTTTCGGGCCATTTGACCTTATTTCATTTTAACTTTTTCATGTACGCCACAGAGTCTGGTAACACTGACGAGTGACACCTCTTTTAAACGTCCTTCTCTAGCGGGTAAGTTAATATTATAACAGTATAATATTCCAGCTTAGCCAGTGAAGCTTAGTTAATCACTGGCTTACAAACCATAACTGGCCAAACACTATTATTGTTGAGCAATTTAAACGTAAGCCCGAACAAGCAGATGCTACGTTGTGCTGCGCGGCGCCACCTTGACTTTACGTTGGCCGCGTTAACAGGCTGTGTTGTTTTTTTTTCTCCTCGGAGGTAAAAGACTATGAGTAAAGAGTCCAGAATGAGGGCGACGATAAACCAGAAGCTGACAGAGATGGGGGAACGAGAGAGGTGAGACAAAACACTGCGGCTTGCTTTAATTGTGACGTTACTTAATGTCACTGAACAGCGTGAGCAGTTCAGGTTGTTATTGTGCGCTGTTTTCCCACGTACAGTGCTTAGACCACCTGTCAT
This sequence comes from Chaetodon auriga, assembly GCF_051107435.1. Classification (NCBI taxonomy): domain Eukaryota; kingdom Metazoa; phylum Chordata; class Actinopteri; order Chaetodontiformes; family Chaetodontidae; genus Chaetodon; species Chaetodon auriga. The sequence goes on from NC_135081.1 coordinate 9,472,765, forward strand.
AAAAACGAGAAAACATGAATATTTTAGAAATCTTTCCAAAATTTGTTCAAAAATAAAAATGTTATTGTTATTTTCTTGGCAAATAACAAACTGAAACGACTAAATAGCCTTTTTCCTCACATATTAACCAAAAAACCTAATGTTTTGTATGGCCTCCTTTGCCCTTGATAACAGCTTGCACTCTTGCTGGCATTGTTTTTATGTACTTCTCGACAATCTCTTTTGTTTTTGAGTTCCAAATAGTTTCTAGCTGTTCCCACAGACTTGCTTTAGATGAAACCTTTGTGTGATCAATCTTTGAATCTACTAAATCCCAAATTTGTTCAGTAGGATTCAATTCCACACTTTGATTTGGCCAGTCCATCAGTTCCAGTCCTCCAGATTCCTTTTTCTTGGTCAAATAGTCTCTGCACAGCTTTGCTTCTTCCAGTCATCAACAGTCCAGTGTTTGTGCTCCCCGGCAAATCTGAGGCGTTTCTTGATGTTTGCAGGCCTCAATAAAGGCTTCTTAGCAGCTGTTCTTCCCTTTAGGCCTTGTTCCGTCAGTCGTCTGCTTATGGTCATTCTGGAGACTTTCTCAGACTCTGATCTAGAAGCATTCATCTGAAGATCAGCAGTGGTCTGCCTTCTGGCTCTAGTACTTAAAATCTTGAGGTGTCTGACATCTGCTTCAGTTAACTTTTGTTTCCTGCCTCTTCCTTGGCGCATTCTGTAAGTACCAGTCTCAGCAATTGACTCCAAAGCGTACTCGATCACACTGTGAGAACACTTCATGTCTTTCCCTGTTTGTCTCAGAGACCATCCAGCATCGTGAAGTGCTTTAATGTGGACTCTTTCATTTTCAGTGAGCTCTCGACGTTTTACCATTTTGAACAGAAAGGAAGCGTTTCGAACTGTCACCTTTTTATCCCAAAATTTGAGCCGGCTCACTGGGCTTCTGTGAGAAGTCAGAAATAAATCAAGCATAACTTTCCTGATTTCTCTTCAGGAATGCAAATAAATAACTATAATTTGACATATTAATCAAGAAATAATAATGTGCTTTACTATTTTTTCAGTTTTTTGTACAGCAGTAAATTTGAAAATTCATGGATAACAATAATAATTATATTTTAGCATTAAAAATATCATTTCCGTTAAAGAGCTTCTACATATTGGTGTTTGAACCATTACAGAAACATAAAAAATGGTTTTGGTAATTACCAGTGCTGTTCATTTAGGGCAGCTGTGGCATAAACCTTACTTTGGGTGGTGGTCCAATAAATTTGTTAAGCACTGTACATCCTGCGTCAGTCTGGATCGACATCGACAGTATTTGCAATTGACAATAAAATCATCGTTGTTTTATCAAAATACGTACGTGGGAAACCTATTATTGGGTGTCTGTCTTCAGATGGGTGTTACATACAGACACACTGCATGTATAGTATTGTTAGAGTTACTAACAATTACTTCATTCCCTACTCTTATTATCATTTGGAAAAAAGCTGAGGATCTAACTTGGCATATTGCCTGAATATAGAATAAAGTTACAGCTGCTCCAAACTACAAGGACATTATGAGCATGTATGGCATTGGCTTGATATTCTCAACATATCAGTGAAGACCAGAGGTTTCCAGATGTTACAGGGCAGAAACACAGGCGAGGAACCATCGTGTCATATGAACACTGAAGTTAAATGGCTCCACCAAGCTTCGAGGAAGGCTGCTGCTCCATCACGTGTTCCTTTTTCTGGCATGCAAAGAAGCATCAGTGCATAATCCAAATGTGGCAGTAATGCTGTCAACACACAGAGGGGACTTTATCGAGTTGTCAGCTGTTGTTGATAACTTAATCAGCATAAGAAGGAAATGCTGTACTGTATCATGTGTTTGCATCTTTTTGACAGACTGAAGGAGTTACTCAGAGCTAAGCTCACAGAGTGTGGATGGAAGGACCAGATGAAAGCTCATTGTAAAGGTACAAATTACAGCCACTGATTTGCTGCTATTGGCTGACTGCCAAAGAAGCGAAATGAACGCCATCATGTGCTTACTCAGTATGTTCACCTTAAAGGCCCAGTGTATTGTACTGTGAGCTTATAGCTTTGTTTACATTTGGACCACAAATTTTTACTTAAGTATTGCCTTCTATGCATAATTGACCCCCAACCAAACAACAGGCCCGTTTAACAGCAGTAGGAGAAGTCGAGGTGTTACTAATAACATTAACGATGGCTTTGTTCTATTCAAGTAACCCAGTGAGTCGTGACAGTGAGCCAGCATGAAAGACACAGGAGCCTGAATCTGAAGCAGCTAAATTTAATTCAGTCACTATTTTGTAATTTGCACCTGTGCTTCTCTTACAGTAACATGTCAAGATGTCTTCTGTGAGAAAAGCCTGTTGTGCAGTGTGTCCAAGATGTAAACTGAAGTTTAATTAAGAGCATATCTGATGTATATTTCCTCACTTTTTTTCTGCCATTGAAGCACAAATCAGCTTCGTACCTGAAATGAGCAAAACACAACCTCTTTATTGGAATAAAACCTCTAGAGCTTTAAGAACAGAGACCATTTAGGACATAATAAAGAACATAAACATATGACTTGAAACTGTGTAGGGGTTTGTTGTGACACTCTCATTATGCTTATTTTCTTCCTTTTTTGTAGAAGTAATCAAAGAAAAAGGCTTGGAGCATGTCACTGTGGAGGACCTGGTGGTAGAGATCACTCCTAAAGGAAGAGGTATCTTAACTGGACTATTTGGTGGTGAAACACATGCAGAAGAAAACTGATGAGATTTCGTGCAGCTTTTTATGGCTGTGCTCTTCTAAAAATCCACCCTAAAAGACAACATTGTTAAATCCATGTTGGTAATCTAATTGAATTGCATTTTGCTTCCTGTCTGGTCGAGTTAAAAACACAACATGTAGGCTTTTGCACAGCTTTAAAGTTACCGTTTTGTATCCGTCAGAGGAGACACAGAGCTGCTGGTTACTTCACCAGCGGCAGCCTCAGTAGGAGGTGGTGCAGTCACGAGATGTTATGTTTGCAGTAGTGAATGTGGGTGTGAGCATGGACACAGACGTTTTGCAGCACCACTTGCATTAGACAGCATCTGTGTGAACGGACAAGTCACAGTCATGTATATGTATGTATGTTTGTCTCTTTCAGCCTTGGTGCCCGACAGCGTCAAGAAAGAGCTTCTCCACAGAATAAGAGCCTTTTTAGCTCAACATGCCACCTAATTTTAACATGTTCTCAGACCATTTGCCTATACTGTCATGACACAGAAGATTTTAATGAATTTTAAAGATGTTATTTTCATTACCTTGAATTATCAGTCACATACTGACACACACTCAGCTATTTGGTTGTGTGTTTTTACTAATATTGTTTCTACAGTTATCATTTATTTGTAAATGCATTTAACTTGCACATTTAGCTGTCCTCCCTGTATGAGGTACGCTGTTTAAATAAAGGGTTTGATTTATTGGACTTGAGTGGACAACAATCATTTTCATATACTTTGTCACAGTAATATGTCTGAATAGAAGTTTTCACTGCCCTGGCTTCATTCTCCTCATTAAAACATTTGGAGCAGTACTTTTTAATCTGTCATTTTATTGATTTTTTTATGGCAGTATTAGGTGGATACACAGTTGGCACATGTTGTCAAAGGGCCTATGTCCTTTTCCACTGCGGTTCACATCTAATCCCACAATTTCCCACGTATGAACACAGCATGCAGCTCTTCACCTGGTCCTTCAAAGATGGGATCACAGCAAAAAATGTGACACATGAACTGAAAGAGGAAAAAACGTATTTACCGGAGCAACATGAGTCACACCCAGCTGGTGCTGTGAATTAACATTGTCCTCTGATTAAATGGACTAATATCCAAAGAACTGTGATCCTGTAATGACAAGCCTGGTGCTGCTTTTACATTCCAGAACAATGTTCCCAACTGAAGGGGGTCGTAAGAAAGAACATGAAAAGATGAACAGGCTGACTCTGTTTACAAGGAGAGGTGGATGCACCGGGGGACAAATGGCCTTCACTGAAGCCGGTTGTCAGATTGTTTCAAAGTCCTGGTGATGTGTATGAAATGAACACGTGCACACAAGTGAGAGAGAGAGAGCGTAGGCTGAGGGACTCACACAGTGAGTAGATAGAAAAAGGTTAGGCCATGAGCTCTCTACAATATCCTGATATGCTTAATATGTTTTGATGTTATCGTGCAAATTCATGACCTCCCCATCAACTCAATAAAACCAGGACTATTACAGGAATGACTGGTCCTGAAGCAGCCTTTGTTTCACTCTATTCTGTCCACATGCTGAACCACATCGTTCTGTTTTGTTGAAAGGTCTCTATAGTTACACACGCACAATGCCTAATTGGTTATGGATTACATTTGGAGAGGCCATGAACCCAAAGCAGCGCGCCGCTCGGCACGAGTAACACATTAGTGGGTAGTGAGTGAGTCTGAAGCTGGTCACCCACACGAGACAGAGAGTGTGTTTTCTTAGCCGAAAGACCTGCTGTGACATCAGCCCAGGTGACAACATGCTGATATACAGTGCTGTTGTGGAGGCCAAATGTAACGCACCCCTCCAGCCCAGTGCACACGCTCCTTTAATGGCCTACATCAATCCCCATGTTATCAGCAGATCTCGCTGGGCCCCTGCATATAAAGTGGGCTGTGCACACTGCAGCACACCGCAGACCGGCGCTGTATAGAATTACCAGTGATGCAATTTATTATCATACAGATTTTTATTTACCTTCTCACTCTCCCTTCTCAGCTTTTCTCCATCACTCAGGACCTGTGCAGCTCTGCCGAGGAGCTGTACAGTAACCAGATGACTCTGCACATCATTAAAAAAACCTAGAAAAGTGGACTTGTCCAAATAAAAGGAAAACATGATTTGAAAAATCCCATTCTCCTATTCACCAGCTCAGGGTTGCACATCTTGGATGTGGCCGGCAGGAGATTCAAATGAACCTAAAAGACCTGTTTTGGTGATCACAGCGGCGGCTGATAGCGAGGAAGCGTACACTTTGTAGCATCCTGTGAGGCAGCCTCTGAATGAACCACCGTAAGTCAAGCAACAACAAAGGGCGAGAGCGCCCTTATTCCACCAATGTCAACATCAAGCTGCGTCTGAGCAGCACTTAATGACATTTGAAAGGAAAAGACAAACATGTGATGTGTGTCTCCGTGGGCTTTTTGTGCGCATGTAGGTGAGTGTGCGCAGATATGTTCACCACCCCTGGAATCAGATCATTTCAGCATGATAGCAGCTGTGTCAATAGGCACCGCAGCCAAAAGTGTGGTCCTGTGTGCTGAGTCCCATAGGTGCTCTGCGGTCCTCTCTCTAGTGAAATTGGCAACATCCAAAGACCATAAACACCTCGGTTACTGTACAAACAAGTGAAGAAAAGGCAGCGCAGGGTGGAAACAGATGGCAGGGACTTCAGTTCATATTATAAACAAATGTTGGGGAATGATGATGTTATAGCACGTTGCCTTGTAAAGGATAACAGTGCACCTGCTTCAGGGGGTAATGGTTTAAGACGTGTCCGTGAAATACTGTATCTCATGCCCTGGTCATGTAACACTGATAGATAAATCTCTTCATGTTTACAGCAGTATATCTGACATTTCTAATTTATAGGACATTGCTATGGGATTTAGTGTCTCATATAAATTTTCCTATCTTTTTTCATAATGGAAAGGGCAAAGACATTGCATAAGCAGACAAAGGGTCAAAGAGGGTGTTTCAAAGCAAAAAAAGGGGGCCATGTGCTCCTACAAATTCCCAAGACCCAGTGTGCTGGCCCTCTTTACTGTCAACATGTGTGAATGCCATGCTCGATAAATTTCTCTTTGAATTCCCTCACTAGAATTTATGAGACGTGCAACATGGGGTTGCAACTCTTTTGAAGCCTACACACTTGCAGCACTCAATGCCGTTTACATTCTCATTTTAACAGGGAGAAAAAAAAAAGCAGAAATATGCAGAAGTTGGCGTGTAGCATCCTGCAGTGTAAAGAGTTTTAAATGTATTTACACTCTGTTGTGTCTCCTGGGAACTGTTTTCTACACACTAATGAGGCTGAGGAGCAAGTTTCATTCTGTTATTCCTGGCATTGATGCACCAGTCACAGGCATACCACTCACACTCTTTTTTTTCCCTCCCTTTCCCTCTCAGTAGCCCAGTGCAAATAATAAATAAGAGGAAATACATCATCCCTTTTTCAATCCCGGAGCCAAGAGCCGGTCTGCCAAAGGTAACACAAAGCAATCTTAGGTAATGATCGGCAAATGTGTATAAAGTTTCATAGAGCATGACTTCACATAATTCTTGTTTAGATCATGTTGGCTGGCTCAATGTCAGCTGTGATGCTGCTGCAGTAGAAACCATGCATTCACACGACACGCACACACACACACACACACACACACACACACACACACACACACACACACAGTATTCTCTCTTGAAGCCTGTTTGTGTCACGCCTAAAAGCAGCACTTCTGTTTTATAAGTGCTTGTAATTGATTTGATACAGTGTAACATTGTGGCAAGGATTAGCTACCAGTCATAAATTGTGGAATTTTAACAGAGGCTTTATTACATTACATACTCTCACAACCATTCACTCTGCAAAACTGTGTCAGATTTTCCATTCATTTACACTCATCGGTGGCATGGACATGAAACATTTCATCATGGCTCAATTGATGAAAATGATTTGTTGAATGTCAAAAAAAAAAAAAAAAAAAAGCTTCATGGAGCTGTTTTAGTGCTCTACCTACAGCACAGCCAGTGTGCAGATGGAGAGCCGGGGGGTCTCGATGCAACAACACGGAGGAAAGAAGCGAAACACAATCCAGACATTGTTTACCCTGTTTCTGATGTAAAGGCCACTTACTGTCGTGTCCAATGCCTAACCCTTAATTTGCTGCCCCAGCCTTTGAAGTTTGTGCATATTTCTGTTTCCTGACACTACCCCCCCCCCACTCTCTCTCTCTCTCTCTCTCTCTCTCTCTCTCTCTCTCTCTCTCTCTCTCTTTCCTGCAAGCCCCAGCAGTTGATATTGCAACTGGATAGGCCATGTTTCCATGTAGGGGGCTCTTTTTAGGCCTGCTCTGATGATAGAAAACACAAGTGGGGAAGGGGAAAAGGAGTGCTGGGCGCTCAGATCCACAGAGAGGCCCTGGCCCCAGTCCCGGCCCAGACAACGCTGCAGGGGATTAGAGCACACCCTGGCAGCAGAATGGTTTCACTTAAGAATTTCAGTAATCACTTTTAGGAGTGTAATATATAGCTGACCTTCGGCAGCGCCACACGACCCCCCGCTCCCCCAGCCATTTGATCAAAGGAAGCGGCAGTGGCTGTGCAAACAGGCGCTATCAGTGGACTCCAATGGATTTACTGCCTGCTTCTTCTCTCTTGTCTCCCCTGAGTCGTGTGCTGATACACACAGAAATCCAGTTTCATCTTACAGAACCTATTTTTCTCCCAGTACTAATTTACGGGCCAGATCATGAACTTAAAGGAGGAGGAGGGAGGGAGGGAGGACGGGGAGGCTCGGGGGGCCTCAGGGAAGGGGAGAGAGTGGAGGTGGGAGCAGCTCGGGGGCCCTTATGCACTGCCTGCTGACTGGGCTGAGCAGAGTGGCTCTCATCATCATGGGAAAAGCCCAGTAGGTGCTCTCTTCTCAGCTGGAGCAGCCAAACACCGTGGCCTGTGCTCCGCAACAATAACAGCAACCAGAAAAGGACAGAGGGCTGGCCCAGTAGGGTTTATATAGTGCCCTAAATCACAGGAGGCTCTGACAAAGGAGTCGGGAGAGAGGATGTGGGTATCATAGCAACTATTAATAACCCACTACATTCTGGTGTGAACACAGTCAAGGTGTCTCTAAGTCTCTCTCTCTTTAGTGTTTGCTCAGTTTTAATAACACATGTTCACTCTTAATATTCCAGCTCATAAGTATGACATTTTCATTGACTATTTATGGCTTTAAGTAACGGAACGTAGCATTTCCATCAATTATGATCAGCCAATTACTGTAAACATTCCTCAATGAGAAGCAGACTATCAGAAAACAATGTCAACATGTTGACCTTTATGCTTTTATAGGGAAATATCTTTCAGCTGGTTAAATCCCCACTAATTTGTAATTTGTGACTCACATGTTCTGGTCGAATTTCATGCTCTTGTTAAAGTGTTTCTTGCAGTACCCGTTGTGCTCATGGAAAAATGGTTGTTTATTTTGTCTGTTTGATTTCAAATGAACAACAACAACAACAAAGATTTATTTGTTGTGTTTCTATTTCAGCATGAATGCCAGTAAAAGCTGCACGAAGCTGTGGCTTGCAGAGCAGGAAGTTCCACTTGTGACCAGCTGAGGGCGTCACAGAACAGATGACTGAAGAGAAGCGATGCGCTGAGTATGAGGGGATACACTAGGTCATTCAAGCTGCTGAGTACTTACACCTCACTTAAGAAATTTCCCACATACAACTGGAAATATTTGTGAGAAATGTGTTGCTTCAAGCATATTTTTTATGTCCTTTGAATAATCCAGGCTCAGGAGATATGATCATTTCCGTCCATTGGACATATAGATGTGATTTCAATTTTCATGACAGTTTCAGGTGCATAAAAAAGTATTTCAGTGATGAGAAATTGAATCCAAATGATAATAGAGACATGCCTTCCTTAGCTGGCATGTCAGGGAGTGTTTATGTGACTCAGTTGATGACAATGTGTGCTGTGTCATTAAATGACCGCAGGAAGTCCACTGCTTTTATGAGCTTCTTTTGGGGGGGGGGGGGGGGGCAGAGATGAATGTTTCCTGGTTTCCTGATTCAAGCACGTTAGACATGAGGGCAACTTACCGCTTTTGTCTGTTCCAGAAACAACCACCATGCCAGGGCCCTAAAACACAGACTTTACCCGGCCTTTCATCTCCAAGGGTCACTGCAGGTCAGTCTTTCACCAAAGGCTACAAAGTATATGAAGAAAATGGCCGTTCAGCTCCTTCAGGTACGAATTTACACTCTTTTGAATCCGGTGTTGTAGTTATGCAACCCCCGTATCTAAAAAGAACTGATGAGGAGGAAGTGGAGGTGCGGAACATTCTTCCTGAAATATTCTTGCATGTCCCGCATCAGCTGATAAGGTTCCTTGTTTGGAGAGCAAACAGGAGTTTAAGTACCGGCTATAAATGCTCTGAGGCCCTTGGACGTGTAAGTATTTTATGGTGTGATACTGCTATGGATACACTGATAAGTCAGATACCTGAGTGCTTGCCATGTCATTACTGTAATACAGCTGGTTATTTTGATCCTAATTGGCCTTGAGTCAGTTACAGTAAGAAATAATAACCTCTCACTTTGTTGGAAAGAACTCTGCTCAGACTGTGATAATGCAATTGCCTTATTAGTTCCGAGCTGACAGCCAGCAACATTAACTTGTGTTCAACAGTTGCTTTGGGGAAAACAGGGAGAACTCTGTTGACCCTCATGATTATTACTAATTTTGCAGAAGAGTGTGCACTTTTCTGGGTGGGAAATAAGCTATCAGGCTTAAAGATGATTAACAACGTGCCTATTCTAATTCGCATCAAGTTATTAGAACCGTTCCATTTGGCTCTGTGCTTTATAATCGTTATCGTTGAGCACCATCTCTTTCACGCACACACACACATACACACACACACACCCTGCTTGGGCCCTCTGATCATACAATAGATATGTGCCGGCTAGCAGGTTGGCTGTGTGTGTGTGTGTGTGTGTGTGTGTGTGTGTGTGTGTGTATATGGCATCGGTACTATGAATCAGCTGAGGCTCATGTGGCTGGGGTTGCTCTGTGCGACCCAGCGGGGCTCAGCCACCAGCTGCCTAGCACCCACTACACATTCCTGCCTTATTCCCAAGCTCGCCTCCCTCAGCTTCACCAGTTAGGACAAAATGTATACCAGCTGCACCATCATTAAGTAAATAGGATCCTTGCACAGTGTTTTTTAAGGCACGGGATTGAAAAGTTAGCCGAATCAGTTTTGTCAAAGGCATGTGTATGTGACACATGAATGTGAACCCAGACTCTCATATACACACACAGTGGGCTGCACTGATAAAGAATGTACTGTAAGCTGCTGCAGAGATGTAAAGCACTTAGGAGAGCAATGTCAGTCTGTCTGTTGGTTGGTCTGCCCAGACTTCAATATCTCAACAACTATCCAATGGATTACCATGAAATTCCATACAGATGTTCATGGTTCTCAGAGGATGGATCCTACTGACTTTGAGGATTCACTGACTTTTCCTCTAACACCACCACAGGGTTGATATTTGTGGTTTTTACAGCAACATCTCTACAACTATTTAACTGACTGGAATTCAGATATCCAGGATGAATTAGAATAACTTTTGGTGATCCTTAACAGTACTTTAGCTCATGACCAAATACTTACAAAACTAATGTTTGCATAATACAATACAACCTGAAGTGTTGAAACTCTAGCAAACACTTCTTTTTGAGATTAATGCATTTCACATCATCAGGCTCTCACAATTCAGCTGTTTGTTTTATTACTAGTATTGCAGGAGTTTTGAACTCTTTAGACTACCTTGGAAGTAAGTGAAGTGGTGCCAGAAATCCCTACTCTGCTCCTAATACAGCCTCGCAGAGAGAGATGGTGTTTCTCCATAATTTTGTTGTTTCTCTCCTGCCTACAAAGCTACATGTCAAATTTCTGCTAATAAAGCCCGCTGAGCTGCATTATAGGTCCACAAGGTACCGCATAAATCAAATTTATTACTTTTTATCGTTGTCACAACCACATGTCCTCACCCTAAAGGCTTAACCTCTAGAGTCTCTCTCTCTCTCTCTCTCTCACACACACACACACACACACACCATTTGCATACTAAGACACTGCACACCAAAGTGTCCACATCCACTACAAACCATCATGCAACACGCAGCCAGACATACACACCCTTCCCTCCAGACTGCCGTCACAGCACTCCAAGCACAGCTGTCAAAACTCAGGGACTTCCAACACAACAATAGTTAGATGGCTTGGGAGGGCCAGAGAAAGACAGAGAGAGGAAGACATGTAGTGGATGCTGATGTGACACTTCTGGACAACTCATATGGTCCAGATTGGATCTACATTCTCTGCATCGTTTCTTTCTTTTCCCCCCTTTCACTCCTTTCTGTCACTCATGTTATTCGCCTCCTCCTCTGTTGAAAGCTCTCCCTTTCCTCCCCTCATTCCACCTCTACGTCTCTTTTGCTCCAGGCACAGTCCACTGTTGTCTTACATCAGCTCTCATAACAGCTCCGGGAAGACCTCCCTCAACCTCACGCCTCGCATGTGAGTCCACACGTCCAAGAGCAGTAACACTGAAATCCTCCAAATCAGGTCATGTCAAATTAAGGGAGGTATTTCAGGAGCCCACCCAAGTCTCCGAAGGGGTCAAGTGAAAGCTTGCTCGAGGCCAGATTTGCATGTCAAAATACACTTGATGATTCAGACTACATCACAAAGCGGGACTGAATCTCATAGTCTCAGAGTCTCTAAGATGCTGCAGATTTGGCCTGTCGCTGTGAAGTCAGGTGCGGACACGGGTGAGAGATCCTGTTGGCATGCAGAGACTGGCAAATCAAAGCTTCTGCCTTAATTGCAGCAAGCAAGTGTTCCTCGGTTGAACTAGCTACAATAATATTTTTTCGCCATTTTCATCCAAAATCCCTAGTAAGAAGAGGAAATTTTGTCTTGAGAAGTTTGCATTTATTTTTTCAACTGCTGACCCCACTTGTGGACACCAGAAACCCTGTGTTTCCTGGTGTTGATTTAAATGCAATGGCAACAAGTGATGTAATAAATTTGCACACCTGAAGCAGTTGTAGCTGCAATGCAAGTAAAGCATACAAGCTGCATAATCGTCACCTCAACAGTGCGCCTCTAGTGCACCTTTAGGTGTTTTATTACTGGAAATATTGCCTCTAGGCATCTAGTCTTGGGCTAAAGAGATCACTTTTATCTCAGCTTCATCTCTGATAACACAGAGATGTGTTGAACACTGATAAGGTTTGGACCTTGCTTGGACTTACAAACAATCATTTGGCAACTCAACAAGCATTCCAGGGAAGTTCACTCTCCCCAGTGATTTATTGCCAGGATGTGGCTGTATAGCGAGAGTGTGTAGGCTCCAGGTTGAAGTAGCTGGTGGCACTGCAGGTCAGCAAGATAGCTGAGCCGCGCAGCAGTCTGGGATTCATTCAGCAAAGCTCTCAAGGGAACTGTTGACTGGAAAGAGGCGGTAAATCTCCATTTTGAGGACTTCATTTTTGCTGATGTTGTGTGAAATGTGAGCTAATCTGACTTCACAGAGTCGGTCATTGTAGAGTCTATTGTGTGAGGCTTTGATATTGAGAGGAGGGTGGATGGCTGCAATTGTTTTCTAACATCTTTATTTTTCTTATTGTTAACAAATCCAATGAATGAATTCACCCTGCTAACAAGCTTTGTCTTTTTGTCCAAAGCCTGATATGTTATTCGTCTGTGCCAGAGTGCCCTGTTGTTGTTCAAAAACTATTGAAAATACATAACAGCTGAACTCTGTAACGTGTTCCTTTATTATGATGAACATGGTGCTACAGTTTATATTGAGCTAATCCCATACAGATACACAGCTGCTGTACACACTAACTAGTGCTCCAAATGTGTATTAATGCTCAGATGAAAATAGTCTCAACAAATGTGATATTTACTCCTGTTTGTTTTTAAAACTGAAACTCTATTATTTTGAAAATATATTTTCAAAGATGTACATCATCATCCCTTTATGAGATGCTGTAGATTAAACCTATAAACCGGTGTTAACTGTTTTTATTTTAGTTTATTTATTTTTTGGCCACTTGGGGGCAGCATAACAGCAATAGATACAACAATGACATACTGTTACCTTACAAAGCGGACATGATGAACATGTACGCAGACAACTGCCTACTTTCAGGGACTGACAGTGAAAAAAAAATAATAAAAATGTGACCCATAAATCAAAACCAATTATCTGAAAGATGCTAAAACACCATAGACCTGAGGGGAAGTGAAGAGTTGGGTAAGAGCCAGATTACTATGAGCAACATACTAATTCTCTCTATTGTTCATATAAAAATATTGATTATTGCAGTTTTTAATTCTGCTGTTGTCATCTCCTTAGTGACAAATCAAAATGAAATCAATGAAAAAATGAAAATTCAAACCGTTCTGTCAGTACTTTGGAGAAATCTGGACTCAGTGACATTAGATCCTTCACCTGTTTCCTTTGGCATTCAGAATCACGCACTCTTCAGGCTGCTATGCATGAACAAGTTCAACTTTTTTATTTCTTTTCAGAGCCACCACTTGCTGCTGCTGATACAGGAGATGAAAATGTGCTACAGCTATGGCTGCAACAATCTGTCTTTCCACATGTTCACCCCAGTGAAATAAAACAAACACACATCCTAAACTCATCTGCATGCCCCATCTGAGCTGATGTATACAGGTCCTCAGCAGCCGAAATGAGATGCCAAGCACTTCTCAAGTGCAAGGAAATGGTGCGGTTTCACAATTCCTAGATTAAGACTGAAATCTGCAGTTCCCCCACACCACTTTAAGTGGCTGTGGTGCACACACAAACCCACTGAGACCATAGAAACATACACAGCGGTTTTGTGTTGGGCTCTGGCCAAGATAAATGACTGCTTCAGGTGAAAACAAACCGTGGCCCCAGCAGATTCTTTCTTTTTTTTTTTTTCTGCAAGATTTGGGGCGACTTCTCCTTGTGTGTCAACTGTTCTTACACATATGCCTCGCTTTGACTCCTCCACTCTCCAACACTCTTCATGCTTGTGACTTATTCAGAATGAGGAATTAAAGTTGAAATGGTGCTCTGTACACACAAGTGCCTCATGTCCTGAGGACTAAAGGTGGAACAGCAGCGTTCAAGTCCATCACACTGGATATTTGTGACATCAAGTTTATCTTGAAGGGGAAAAGAAAGACATTTTCACATATTACAGCACCAAACCCATACATATACACACAGTGAACGCCCTCAAGCTTATTCATTCACTCTATAGATGACCACAATAAAAGTCCTGGCTATACCCAGAGCTCTCCGTAAATCCTGCAAGGCATTTTTACTTCTGCTGTGTCACTGGGCTATTTACCTCTGCGCAGTTTCATAATCATATGTTTGTGTTTATGAGCCAGCAATGGATATCATGAGCTGTTATAACTGTGGTGAGCAAGATAGACGTCCATATACAGCAGTTCCTTGGTATTTACTGTGCCAGAACAGCAGAACAAGAGAAGCGGATGTTTGTGAGTGAAGGAAGTTTTACATGACAATATCAGCTAGATTCGATATCATAATTATTCAATTACACAGTTGAGTCTCTGCCAGTTTATTATTTTCAAGATTAACAATGTGAAAGCATTGTCTTTTTCTCAGCACCTTTGAGTGATCACCTGAGTCCCACCTGAGGGAAGTGGGAAGAGCCTGTAGAGGCCCTGAATGGCTTCAATTAAGAGAACAATTGCTTTAGTCACACAATTATGAGCTCAGGGTGACTAAATGCAAAAGGCCCTGAAGGAGTGCAGCTAAAGATCTCTGGCATCCCATTCAATGTGGTCCGCCCACCCCCCGCTGCTCATTACTGGGACCACCAACTGGCAGCAACATTACTGAAATGAGCAACAACAGCACAGTGCTGCAATAGTCATGAGTTATTCAGCTTTAACTGACAACTAAAGGAACTGAAGTGTTGCAAAAATGAGCAACAAAGGCTACTGGATGATGAGATCATGGTGCAAAAATAAATGACTCATTGGGGTTTAGTGTCATTATTAAACAGTTGTTAGGAGCTCCAAAATGAGGAATCAAAATTGAGTCATCGTCTCCACTGATTTTAACTGTATATTACTTTATGGTGAAAGAAGTATTGGTATTCTTTATGAAAGTGAAGTTATATGTAAAAATACTGCATTACAACAAAGGTCTACATACAAAATCTTACTTAAGTAAAAGCATTAACAGCAAAACATAGTTAGATTATCAGAAAAAGAGCTGCTGTCAGTCTTATATTCCATGATTTTGTGATTAGCACTGATGCATCGCCATCTAAGCAATACTTGTAGTTTGTCAAAGGTGGATCTGATTATAACTGCTTAATATAAATGTGGATAGTTTTATCAAACAGTGCATCATATTTCATAAACTGGTCAGGCTTTGTATGTAAAGACTTGATCTTCAGAGAACATTTGCCTCTGAAATGTGGTAGTAGAAGTACAAACACCTAAAAATAGTACTCATGTACAGTACTTGAGTAATGCACTACGTGTCATTGTTGTTGAGATATTTCTGTCTGGAAATTGTTACAGCATTGCTCATAGCAAACGTTATTGTCTTAATATACTGTACACCGATTGGTCCTCTCCAGCTGTACAATGCTGGTCTCAATCCAAGTCCAATACATGCTATAAATGTTCAATTTAGATCACATCTGGTTATTTATATGACCACCATCGTTTGCGTGTTGTTCAAATCATCCAGTGGGTAATTGGGTGGACCCATTGCTGCAACCGGGAACATTTAAGCATGCATCCTCATGAATGCTGCAGGATGAGCCGTCCCTAAAATGATCAAGAAATGTCTGCACTGAGGCTATAGAGCGCTACATTGAGCTCATGGAAAAGCCCTAGATGAATGGTCTAATAATCTTTTAAGATATTGGTATGTATACAGTTTGTGGAGAGATTAGCTGTTGAATTAATCATTGGATGTACTCATGTTTGTGAAATCCCTTTCACATGCCAGAGGGTTCCATGACCGAGGCAACTCACTCTGACATTCCATGGGCCTCTCCTCCTCCTTCCCTCGCCTGTTTGCTGAGTGCAGCGTTGAACGCCATAGATGTACACAAATACAGATTTCATACTTCACCCTCACAAGTCAACAGGTTCTAAATGGGTTGATAAAATCAGCAGGCATCTTGGGTACACTACTAAGAGCCACAAACTTCCACTCGGCTGAGGCTTTGCTTTGGCAACAGGATTTCTCCTTGGAGAGGAATGAATGTGCAAATGTGTTACAGGTGGGATTCATTAAACTGAGACCTGGCACATTGGTACTCGCTCTGCACAATTACTATGTTGCAAAACCAGGGAGCAGAGAAAAGCTAACATATAGCTACACTACAGCTACACAGTAGATGAGCATACACACCTTGCATAAAGACTGGGAACGGAAAACAATGTATACACACAAACATATTGCACATATATAAGTACGCTCATGCACATTCTGCATGCACAGTCAAGATTTAAAAGGCTGATTTCACTGCTCTCTGATGAGCTCTTCAAAACAAAATAACCTATAAATGGAGCGGTTTGTGCCCGTGTTATTTCACAGAGGATGAAGAAAGAAAAAGTTCAAATTTCACGAGATCTTTTCATCCCTATTCAGCCTCCACTGCTCTCACCTCTCAGATAAAGTTTTAAGCTGTCAATACTCCATATTTTAGGCATAAATAACAATCCTTTAACATGTTTTCCTTACTTACATATGACAGACTCTTCCAGGCCATTCTCACCATCGAGTCGGTGGTGTTAATTTCTATGAATAATGTATCTGGTGAAATCTTTCAGCTCACTGAGCTGTGGTCACATCATAGAGCATTCCTACAGATTATAACTTCCTCCACCCTCCTTCTTCATGTTGCACTGAGACCATTAAAGAACTAAAGGCATTTATTGTGCAGTAATACTGAATATGTAAGAGCTGTGTGGAAACTGAAGGTGTTCAACAGATCCTAATTATCACTGACTACTACAATGCGTGGAATTCGTTTGCAGTGTTGGAAGCAATAAAATCTTGGGTCATACTGCACTAATGGGAACTGGCTTGCATAGTTGTGTGCTTTTTGATTTGATCTGAGGCGTAATTGAAATTTTCTCTTGTAAATTCTTGGACCGGCAGCTGTTTTTTGTCTCCTCACACATACATTTGTGCCTTCTCTGAAAAGTAGTGTATGTGCAATCAACAACCTTAGGATGCACACTGGGTGGCTTGCATTAAAGTGAGACTATGTAACTTATTTAGAGGAAATGACTCATTCCTGTTTTGAATTCCTGAATAGGGTTTAACCAGTTTCTTATGGTAGCTAATGCTTGCTAATGTTAGCAAACCACAGGTAAATATTGCCCTATCAGGGGCGTTGCTGATTGTGCTACTGTTACATTATGTTGGAGCATTAGCATTATCCCTTATTGTCTCTTGTAGCCACATTGGCAGCAACATTTACAGGCTCGCTTTCAATAATATCTGACACAGGTCAATCATTTCACATAAGGCCAGCCTAAGTGACAATTACAGGATAAAAGAGTCATAAAGCCACCAAACTGACATATTAAATGCAATTGTAAAGCAATCTGCAGCTAAGTTTAACTACATTAGCCACCATAAGGTACTGGCCATACCACACCACACCAAAGGAGGCTGTAGCAGCAGAGTGTACTTATGTACAAAGGTGCATTTTACTGCTTATGGATTTAAATATTTCATTTTCAAGAGAGGGAATGTGTTATTTGTTATGTCTCACTTCAATCACATCACAATGTCTGACAGGGTAAGAGACACCTTTAATCGAAGGATTCATGAGGTATTGTTAAGTACTGTAAAGTTAATTACATTATATGAAACATTATTTGCTCATGTTATCCTGATGGCCTTTTTTAAATAAAAGTGTTGATGTTTCTGTCATTTACTTCCAATACATCAAAAAGACTTTTTTTTGAAATATTACCACCATATGTAAACATCCAGAGACTCTCACACACACTTCAATACACACATATTTCACAGTTTTCCCATCGGACAGCTGTGCGTCAGTCACAACCATCCACCCTTCACACCTGGTGATCAGGGCAGGGTGCGTTCAAGTGACCCGCTTCCCAGAGTCCACAGCCAGATAATTATTTCCAGTTGCAATTAGAATAACCGCAAGATTTTTTTCTCTGTGAGCAAAAGGGGATCAGCAAATATCCTTTCCCCTCATTTTTTGCTTGTCTGACACGCTTGTGTAAATACCCTCCACCTGGTCATGGGAGTGTCTTTAGGGGAGCTATCAAAGCATTCATAAAAATCAAGATGTATGTGACATCCAGTGGATTTCCCCCGAGCTGCACACGGCAGGCCAACTCAGGAGGGCCAGAGCCGGGGTAAAGTTTCCACTCTTTTCCTCCCTGACTAGCGACTGACGCCTGATTGACTGTGATGGGCTTTTTTACGCCCTGCACGTGTTGTTCCGCTGCTCGTCTGTCTTCTCAGTGTGGTGTTTTTCTGGCCTCTGCTGCTACTAGACCTGTACTTCTAATGTGAATTTGTCAATCTAAAACCTGACCTGAAAATATTCGCCTGGTCGTGCACTTCACGCTCTGTTCTTAAATAACTCTCACCACAGTGCTCCACTTCCTCCCATGCTTCGTTTACAGATTAGGGCCTGCGTTGGCGTTTGTAAAACCATAAGAAGAGGCAACTGGATATCAGGAACATGACTGGGAATGAATGCATCTGCATGTGTCTGAGTGCCTTGGCTTGCGTGTAAAACATTTATAAAGTTGGGACTGATGACACGCACACTCATATCTGGTGATCAGAAACTCTGGGAAGGCGGCCATGATGGAGGGCTGCCTGACTTCTGTGTGTTCGACCCTGTGAAGACTGATTGTTCTGTCTGAAAACAGTTAGAACAAACTGGGAACACTGACTGAAAAAGGAAACAGATTTGTGGGAGGGACAGTGCAAAGCAGCAACACATATCTGTTTGTGAGGTTGAAAAGGGAACGCTGAAATGCCTCAGGTTTGCTGTTGTGTTACTTAAATGCTTGAACAAATTGTCTTATGAGGAAATGTCTGTTTTCATGAGCCATGCTTGTGTGTAGCTTTGTGTCATTCTGGTTAAATTCCCCATGTTGTAAAGGAAGTTGCAATATTTCCACCTCATGCTACTTCATGCTCATTAACTTTCATTCAACTTTGTATTGCAGAGACAGTCCCAGTCCTGTAGGGGGCAGTGTTTGTTTTACTCAACAGGGTCTGACTCTGGCCATAACTGGGCATATATAGTGCAGGTGAGAGCAAAGACTGCTGTGGCCAGCCTGCAGAGATGGCTACATACTTTCCATTCTTTAATGAAGCCCTTCAGTGACTCCTGCACTCCAGCACTTTAAACTCACACGCACACATATGCACACACACACACACACACACACACACACACACACACACACACACACACACTTTCCACTGGTGCACGGCCCCTGATAATAGACTCTACATAGGAAACCTGCGAAGCATTTTGAAATGCCAAACGGCTGTGAGGGTGTAGACATTTGAAGGACACTAATGTAGGAGCTGAGGCCTAATATAAACAGCATTATTCACATGAAAGCTCAGCTGCGGCCATTAGGGCCTTTCGGAGAGGTGGCACTTCTCCGCCGGCACCCTAATGGCACTTCTCGTTTAAGCCTGCGGATCTGTGTGCTCGCATATTCCCTTGTAATCTGTCTTTCCTGTAACAAATAGCTGTAAAATGATTTGTCAATTGTTATTTTGCACGAACATTTCCCGATTTCCAATCTCTTCGGGATCTCATTGAACTGTAACACAAGTCTTCATCCAGACCAGGCTTTTTGTTCAAAGCATGTGCTTTCTGCATGCTACAACTCATCTGTTATCCCATAATAACAATCGATATTCTGCTGAGAAGCAACTATAGCAGCTGTTCAAATACATTCTCTCTTCAATTGTGAAACCCAGAATTGCACTTCGTTTTTTTTTTTTTTCATTTTGAGGCCTGTAACTTACAACCACCTGGAGAATATAGCTGGCTAGTAGATCAGCCTCTCACGAAATTATTAATCCGACAGAAACGTCGGCCCACCATCTAACTGGGAGAAGCTGTTGAACTCCAACATCTTGTGTGGCGAACGCACAAGACTTGACCACTGTCAGCAGCAGTATAGCATGGCTATCCCACCAGCAGCACATTGTAACATGAAGCAGAGCAAAACATCTTTGTAATCTTTGAGGAAGGTCCAATCGGAAGAAGCGGGGAGGAACATACAGTAAAGGGGAGGCAATGAGGATGAATAACACATTTCTTTTTTGGCTGCGGCAACAATGGCCCACTCAATAGAAAATTAAACAAATGAAAGCATTTTAAAAGTCAGAGACATTGAAGATTAATTAGATTTGAGTGGTTCTTGCCAGCCAGAAGAAGTAAGCCATCTTGCCTTTTGATGGTATGGTTTTGATCAGAGAGCGATGGGACAGCCAAGTTTGTTGTTGCTCCACTGTTTTTGGCTTCTCCACTTCACATCCATCTTGTCAACACATTGACTAACTTCCCCTTTCACTGATAGTGACTCAGGAGTTTTACAGCACTGCAATCATTGTAAGACTTACACTGAATGATGGATGATAAATGATGTTGTGCAGTTGCTTTTTCAATCTGTAATTAATTTTCAATTTCAGGATTACACAAAAAAATAATAATAAAAAAATAATTTTAAAAAATGACAGAAAACTACAGGATGTGTCCAGCACTGGTGATTAGTCACACCCACATTACAACCCCACACAGGTGACAGTCCAAGTGACCCTTTTGATGAATACACTCCTTCAGTTACAGCAACTTAATGTAACCAGTGTTGCTTTTATGCAGCTGACATTTATATTAACAATATTTAAATCACATACATTTAAATTTCAGGAGTCTCTGTTACACGTTTTTGGATGGTGAAAGTCAATAAATGTGTATTATTTTCTTTTTTCTGTGTCAACTTGCAGTCAAAAGGAGCTTGAAAATAAATGAAACTCCCAGTAGGCATTTCTGAGTGAGTGACACAATTTTCTATGGGATTTAGATGAACCATTGAGTCGTTTTGGGTTAAATCCTGCAGTACCACTCTGTGACCCCTCCACTGGCCAGGCCCATCAAAGATTAAAGGTGAACACGGGGGCAAATCAGTTATCAAGTCAGAAACACTCATCGTCAACTTCCCACTGTGCCATTACTGCACAGCTGCACATACACACACATGGTTGACCCTCATCCTTCCTGCAATGGAGGTCATGACCCCATGTACCAGTACCAAGAAAGGAATAAGGGTGAGGATGCATGACCCTTGCCGATTTTTTTCAGTTCTGCGTGCAAAAAGTTTCTCTGAACAGAGATGATGCATCTGAGGGTTCAAAAGTACGGATGAAAGATTTACATGAGCCCTTTGACTCTAATAAGAGAGGAGTCATGTACAGAAAATAGTTGGAAAACCGAATAATGAAAACGTACACATGGAAGGTCGTCTTTCCTTAGATGACACAGCTTTCAGCTGACATACACATCAGTGAACAACAACAAAATAACCTCCTTTATATCTGTGGATTCATATTTGTTGGATTGTGCCAAAAATTAAAGGAACGTTTCTGGCAAGATTGCATATAAGAGAGTCGATATATTTTGTTTGCTTAATTTGCAGAGAAGTGTTGTAGTTTTTAAGGAGGGTTATGTGTGGAACTGTTTCTTGGCTGGGTGCAGCGACCTGCTGGAGCTTCCGTCGGTTGCCTGGCAGCTTCACGGTGACGACAAGACTCCAGAAGTCATTGTTATTTGTAGGTGAATTGTGTTTGGACAGAGCCGGGCTAGCTGTTTCCCCCATCTTTCCAGGCTTGGCTTCTTATTCACTAATACTGTAAAGGGGTTATCAATCTTCTCTTCTAACTCTACTCACAAGAGCAAATAAACAAAGCATATTTCCTAAATTTACTTTACAAACAGGGTTTATGATGTCTTTTTAGCTAAAGGTGACAATATCTGAAAAGATAGAAAAAAGTCTATTTTTCAAATAGGTGAATAAATGTTCTGGGCTGGTTGTGGTTGGGAAGAACTCAAACACCCACTGAGGGGACTGAGGAGTGATGTGTATAAGCTTAAGTTAGTTAGAAAGAGAAAGACAGAAAGATAGAAATAGAAAAGATAGTCTGTGTACGCATGACTGGCTGAGGGTAGATGCTGGTGATTGACTTTTAAAGCTGTTTTACTCTCACAAAAGGGACCAATTTACCTTTAGTTGCAGTCTTAAAATCTTGCTTTTGCTCTTAGACAAATCTATGCTCAAGTAAAAGTACAAGTACATAAATCCTTTCAAGTCATCCGTCTCAAGTCTAAAGTGTCAAGTCATGAATACCAAGTCAAAGTCAAGTCCAGCCTTTCATCCGTGTTCATCAAGCAAGTCTCAAGTCCTCAGATTTGCAACTCGAGTCTGACTCGAGTCGTCATGTAACTCGAGTCCCCCTCCTCTGCTGAGAGACAGTTTTTTGTATTTGTTTTGTTCTTGTTGAAGTGCTAAGTCTGAAATTTCATTTACTCTAC
Organism: Chaetodon auriga; assembly: GCF_051107435.1. NCBI lineage: Eukaryota > Metazoa > Chordata > Actinopteri > Chaetodontiformes > Chaetodontidae > Chaetodon > Chaetodon auriga. Next base: position 9,495,258 of record NC_135081.1, read on the forward strand.
ATTCCACCTGATGGAGTGTAAGTTACAGTTCTCCTGATGCTAGTTTTCACAGCAGTTGAAATGACAGATTGCTTTTCCATTTCACAGTTCATTTTAAATTGCCTGTGAAAGCATTTGGCGCGCTAGCTGAATATTTGTTTCAAGTTTTCTGGTTTCCTGATAAGGCATCGTAAGTCATGTCGTTTTACAACATTAGAGTATTTGATTTTGCATATTGCTTAATGGGACTTCTTTTGCTGTAAGTGTTTTAATTCTTTATCCATTTTTAGACTCCGTTATAGAAGAAATCACCATGTGTGACAAGAGTGTTTAGAGTGTTGAATCATCTGAGCCTAAAGAGCGAAGAAGGAAAAAAGTGAAACACGCAACAGCGCAAAAGTGACTGGAGAAGCATGGAGACCATGTGGAGATGTGTGTGTGGTGAGCGGGTCAACTAGATATTTCAACAAGTTTCAGGACGCACTGACTAAAACTTTTAGCACTGCATTTCTGCCTGTTAACTGAGTCATTCCTACTGACAAAGGGGAAAACACTCTCTACACTTATGACTATTTCATATTTAAAATGCATCAAATGACTATGTGTAATGTGAAAGGGATCAATCTGGATGGTGAACCCAAACAGGATTTCCAGTCTGACCTTACAGTTCCTGGGCAGCTCTACTGTACTACTCTGAGTGTTTTAGTGTCTCTCAGCTCATTGTTTTGGATTTATGGCCTGCAACATAATGGCTTTGGTTCACTCTCATTACTATTGTTTCCAGCCACAACAGGCAGCTGTTTCTAACTACAGAATTCTGATAGTACTGTTCAATACCTACCCAGCACTGACAGACAAAGCCAGTGACTGGGTGTTGAACATAATGGAGCATCTTAAGAGACATATATTTCTCAGGAGTTGCTGGAGACCAAAAAAGGGCTTTGAGTGTCTAATGGATGTGTGAGCAGGTTACTGCTTTCTAGCATGTAAGTCCGTGCGGTGTTACAGCTTGCTCTGTTGGCCCAAAATGGCCAAAAATGGCCTAATACTGCTGTAATTACATTTCTAGTTGACAAAGAGTTGTTGATAAAGATGTGATTTATCAATTCCACATCAAGATATGTTCAGACATACAGCAAGTGCTCTGCAACAACAGCAAAAAGGATAGTTGAGTCTTCAGTTTTTAGAAAGCAGACATTTACACTTTGTTAGACATTATTTTAGAGTTTAGAGATCTCATTTCAGCTTTTCCAGTTTCTAATTCCAAGTGGTGTCATCACCGTAATCATTTTTAACCACCTGAATGAAGTACAGCAATTACTATCTGCAAAGAAGTTTGGTACTTCATCTTGTTCACTCCTGAAGTCATGAAGGGCTTAGTGGATCGTACCAGTAAGTGGCTCCTCAACTGGAAAAACATTGGCTTATAGTTGTAAAGACCTAATGAAGCATTAGCTCACACTGCTTCTACCCCCATTGCACCCCCCTAGCCTTTCCCTGATGGAGGGACTTTGAGTGGGAAAGAACACAGGAGTTGGACTGATAATCTGGGCGTCTAATCCGTTATCTTTCCTGCAACCTGTTGCTCCTCAGTGATTCAGCCCGGCCCCTGCAGCTTCCTCTGGGCAGAGGTTTTGCATGCGTTCCGCTGACAGCTATCTCCCAGAGCAATTGTTGGTAAACACAACTGAACGGCTTACCCCAACAACAGGTTTCCTCTAACCCATAATACTGGCTGCAGAGGAGACCCCCCTCTTACCCTTTTGACCCTTCCCTTAGCCGAAACCCCCTCCGCTCCTCCTCCTCCTCCGTGGTGGTGGCGGTCGATGAGCTGGTGAGATAAGCCTGGGTGGAATTCCCGTCTGGGTGTTCTTGGGAGTGACCTGGGTGGCAGAGGAGCGTCAATGAAAATCACTCAGCACTCCACTCAATAAGGAACCAGTCTGAGCCATGGCTGCATTTCACATCATTCTTACTTCTGTTGCTATTCTGTCTGGCTCTTTTCCTTTTTGGTTGACGCTTTTACAGTAGAAATGAGAACAGGTGAAAGAGAAAGCAATGCTGACTGAGTTGGGAGCCTGTGTGAACTTTTGTTAACCTCTAACCCAGGGTAAGACAGCCTTAAAAAGTCTTGTTGTGCATGAATCAAGGAATGAGCTTAGTGCTGGAAAAGAGCTTGAAAATGGCACCAAGAATGTGATCTAATGCAAATCGGATTTCTTGGAATTATGAAAAAGAATCATATTCAGGGCAGATTTACTGTATTGCCAAACAAAGTGCTTTTTTGTTACAAAATACGGAAAACAGCAGTGATCAGAGACCCAAATTTTATGAGTGCAGCCATTAATTCTTGTCAGTGTTTTGTAAGCATTACAGAATTCTCCAAGTCAACAAACCTCTCAGAGGAGATGTACAAGGAGTCGGCCATATTTAACCATGTGTCTAGCACTTCCTTAGAGACCATGGGTCCATGGTGGAGGGGCCAGTTGTCTGGGAAAGAATGCTAGGGGTCTAGAGTGGCCCGGGTTAGGCAACGGCCTGGCCATTGTGCCCCAGGAGAAGGTAATTAGGAAGTGAAACCTTGACCAGTTGACAGCAGGCTTTGTTCAGGGGCGAGTGGGCCAAGAGAAATGCTTTTGAAAGCTTTTTCATTTTCTTTGCTGAGGCGACCTCAGCCCTTCCTCCAGAAACACGCTGGGGGAGATCATATAAGACCCTGAAGAAAAATGTATGGGAAGGAGGTTAAGTGGTATTTATTGAAAGAGAAGAAATCTATAGGCAGTGCCTTGTTTGACAAGAGTACCAAACCAAATATACAGTGTACAGTATCTGTTTACTGAAAATGTCATTTCCAATCTACATTGAACTTCAGTTCTAGTACAAGTATTTATATCCTTATACACTGTACCACAAATATACTGTATGTATTAAGTTATACAAGTTCTGGTAATTATGCTAATAATACCCACATCCTGGGCAGAAATCAACAGTCTGTCCACTTCAGAGTCCAGTACAGCCACCACTTCTTATGTGCTGCAGCTGCAGCTGGAGCTGCCAGCCAGCCCATAATCAACTCTACCGTCTACTTTTCCTGTACTGTACGTTTACTCTGCAGTATTAAACTTGTGGATGAGCCAAAGGACCAGCATCACTGCAGTGAGGGCATCCAACACCAGGAGCCCACGCCTGTCCTGTCCCTGTCGACCCCGGCGCTCTGCTCTCAACTCCTAATGTGGCAGGAAAAGTGTGAACATGGCTTTGGCAAACTGCAGTTCAGTTCACCATCATCACCATGGGACAGTAAGGGAAACTTGTGCACTCCTTGGACAGCTGGTCCAAGCAAGCTCCTGCAAAGGATTAATTCCCTGTACTTCTGAATCCAGTCAGAGGTTTTAAAATAATAATCCCTCACATATTTTAACCTTAAAAATGTGCTTTACTGTGTTATGTATTATAGCTTCTTTGTTGACATTCAAACAGAGTATGCACTAAATAATCTAAGCTTAAAGAGTCCACTACCTTTCTTAAGAAAGTGTACTAATGTTAGATGACTCTATGTTGTTATATGCTATTTGTCATATGATCTCTGAGAAACACAATGGCAATGACTTTCATAATAAAATTCAGTTCAATTCAGTTTTATTTATATATCACCAAATCACAACAGAAGTTGTCTTAGGACACTTTCCATATAGAGCTGGTACAGACCATACTCCTAATCTACAGAGAGCCAACAATTCTCTCCTGAGCAAGCACTTGGTGAAATTGCCAAGGAAAAATTTCCTTAATAGGCAGAAACCTCAGGTGGAACCAGGCTCTGAGTGGGCTGCTATCTGCCTTGAAACAGATTACAATTACCAAATTTAACAGTAGCCTTACAAATTAAAGGGCCCCTGTGGAATTTTGTAGTAAACAAACAAAAGTTTGTGTTTACACACTGCTTGTCTTACCAGTGTGTATCCTTGAGATCTAACAAATGTGTTGAATGGATTTCCTTCTTTGTAGTCTATTTTTTGTACATTTACATTATGTTTATATCCATGTTTACTTGCTAATGTAGCAATCTTCTTCACTGCCTGTAGAGCATTGTTACCCTTTTATGCATGTTACAGCGACCAAACAGTGATCTGAGGAGTAGCATGACACTAGCGACAAAACTGTGTATGCTGTCTCATGTGCTTGTGTGAATGTGTGTTCATGAACAGCACAAGCAAAAATTGGGACACCCACAGTTATTGTTCCATAGTGCTACTAGTGATCAAAAAATCCACAGGGTACCTTTAAAGCAGGGGCAGGGAACCTCAGGCCCCCAGGCTGTATCATATGGCCCGCGAGACAATTTGACCTTTTGAATTGAGGCAATTCGTATATACGAAAAAGTAATTACTTTTTTTCAGCGATAAAGAAAATAACATAAAACAGTTGACTTCCACGTTCTTCTGAGCGGTTCCTGAAAGCAACAGGCAAGGAGCAGTTGATATGATACCAATGCATCATAGCACCTGTCAACAAAACGTAAGTAGACGCAGAGTGTCACACTTTCCAAGAGAAATGGACAAATGGTCACATCTAAGTGTGTCCAAGTTAGTTTGTGGAGACGTAGTCGCAGTGATGAAAAAGGCCAATCTCAAGCGTGATTACAGGTCAAAACATGCTAAACTGGATGAGCTGCAAAGACAAATGCATTGGGACAATCAACTTTAACAGACCACTTTATGACGGAGGCGGTGTGTGATGAACAAGCTAATAGCTTAGAAGCTGAAACCTCATTCAGAAGGAGGATTTGTGAAGGAGTGCCTTGTTGCTGCTGTGGTGCACCGGACAAAGTAAAACTGTTCCAGAGTTTCAGTTTGTCTGGAATAATTCACAGAGATTAAAGAAAACCTGACATGGATACTCAGTGATAGCAAGTGTCTGTGTGATCTGGCCCTCTCAGCTCTCTGCTTTCAAATGTAAACTCATCTGAAGCCAAATTAAAGCTGTGGCAAGTGCAACTGTAAAGAGGAAACACTATGCATGTTCCTACTCTGCAGGAACAAAAGCCTGCTTTGACATTTAAATATGCTGCTGAGTGTGTAAACTCCTTCGGGCATGTGGTGAGACGTTTCAGGAAATGAAAAATAAACAAAAAGAACTGAACATATTTGCTCTGCAGCTTAATGTGGAATGTGATGTGTCTGACAACCTAAAACATGAAATTGTGCTGCAAAGCAACGACCAGCTACTGTGAGCAGCTCTTTTCAAAACTGACTCTTGCAAAGACTCAGACCCCACCCCAAAACTCAAACTAATCTAGTGTAACCTTGAACAAGATGTCCTCATACTTAACCGACTTTGACTCCCAAAAACGATTTATATGACCGTGGGAGAGTAGCAGCAATGGCCATACCAGACTTTCGCCATCACATGATTAATGATGTTATACGTTTGCTTAGGTTGAGGCAGCAAAACTACTTGGTTAGGTTCAGGAAATTTTCGTGGTATGGGTTAAAATAAGAACATTAGTGTTAAGTATGTGATGCAACTTCAGGATTCTTATGTAAATTAAAATAAGTCAGCATTGACTTTCAGTTTCATACAAACAGCAGTCTCCTGGGTGAAAATCCTGTGTTTGTATGATCCATCCATGCCACCTTCTTGCTCAGTTTTAGCTTTATACTACATCAGCTGACTTCCTCCTTTCCTCCCCTCATAATTAACGTGGCTACTCGAGGTCACCACCTAACAATAAACAAATATGGGTCATAATAACCTGCTGCTTTAGCTAGTGGACCTTTGATGGAATTATTATTTTGACACCATTATAAGTTTTACATTTGCTCTACCATCTCTCATCAAATTAAATATCACAGTACAGTTCACAGCCCATCTGTAATGTGCCATACTGAAGCACTATGGCAATGACTTTCAAAAAGGATATCAAATGTATAACAGCCTTGCAGATTTTTCAAGAATAACAACACCAAATCTGCAAAATGCACAAAAAATAAAACAGAAGCACAATGAAAAAAAAAAAAAAAAAACATACGCAACAATGGGGAATAATCATGTGTTTAACCTGAAAAGCCCTTGACCACAACAAACAGATTCTTCTATGCTTGAGCTTGAGCATTAGCCTTGCAGCTAGTCTATAAAACACCAGAAAGAAGACGAGAGGAATCTACACGTCCTTTGTTATTCTCTTTGTTCTCTGCCTTATTATGGGAAGCAGTGACCCTTGGTAGACAGTGGTTTCATCTGACTGTCTCAAGGACTTGTTTGGTTCCTTCCACATCGGCTTAAACTGAGCAAATTACATGTGTAGATGCTTTCTGAGTGAGTAAACCAACATTAATTGACATAAAGCGATCAAATAGATCCGTAAGTTGCGTGCTATGCTGCGTTGACCCTTGTGATCCTGACAGCAAGAGTCAAAGGCAGGAATTAATACAAACAAGTAAGGAGTCTTTTGTCTGCTTATTAGCAAATAAATCACAGTCAACACAATTTACACATTAAAAAGAGCCCAAACGTTCAGGTCTGTACTTAAAAATGAATAATAAAACACAGATAAACATGACCTTTCAAATTAAAGGATCAACTGTGCTAACACTGGTGTGGATCTTCAAACACATCTCACCGTCGTGTTTTGGAAAAAAATACATCACCTACTTGAGGTGGTTATTCTTAACATCACTCAGGTTTTATGAACTTGTTAGGGAAAATCTGCGGCTTTATGGGTGGTTTTTTGCACCGCGTTTGTACATTTACAGTGCTTACGTCTCTTAGCGCAGGTGTCACAAACAGGCTTTTCCAAGTAAATGAAGTCAACTGATTGCTCTTGACTTTCTCCTGGAGACTGCGAAGCTGGGACAGGGATCAGTCCTCTGTGACTGCAGTGATTAAAGTTTTTATGTAGTTGACAGAGGAGTTAGAAAATGCCAAGGGACATTTAGATTAATGATGGTATCCTTGAGGCCAGTATTATGTCACTCTGAATGAGAACTGGAGAGACAGAGGGATGACATTTTTACAGACCTGGTACTTATAAACACATTTGTGTGTATTTGCAAGGCAGTACATGCCAAATAGAACCAGACACACACGCTGCACACATGCATACACTTCTCCAGCACTTCACCGTAACACACTCACTCTGTGGCTGCTGTTGTATCCTGTAAGTGTGTGTATATGTGTGTGGTGAGTGCCATAATTGGCTGGTGGGCCAGTGTTTGATGATGAAGTCATCAGTTTAAGTAAACTCCAGATGGCCAGGCAGAAAGTAAAACAAGTGCCATCTGCTTAGATTCAACTGCTGCTCAACTTCTCCCCTCTCCGTCTCCTTGTTTCCCCTCCTCTCTCAGTTGGCACAGCGAAGGACCAGAGTGCTCAGAACATTAATGCCATTAGTGAAATGTTTCAGAAGAGGCAGCCAAGCACAATGCATTACTCTAGCACTACATTACCACCAAGGGCTGCGCTCACTGCTGGCTTATTCAAGTGTTGACTTTGTTGATAGAAAAAGCCCCATGCTGATTGTTTGTAGTTCCAAACAGTAATGCAATAATACTCTAATTCTTATCTATGTGTGTGTGATATAGATATATGTCAAATGAAAATAAATCCTGATCCTTAGAGATCTTTAGATCATTATGCATAAAACTTCAAAGAGACTGACGATAGATCATTTATTTAATCATTTCCAACCATGACTACAGTCAGTTGAAGTCTAAATCCTCAATGGTGCAATAAGAAATAATTCAGTGGAACTACATACTGATGGTATTAAAAGAGTTAAGTCAGTTGGTTTAAAAAGGTAAAGACTGTCATGAGGATGTCAGAGGAGAAAAGGCTGTGGGGCCACACACACAATGAGTTCAGCTTCAGGGCAACATGAGTGTGCTCAGACAATTTCACGACAACCTGTCTGTTGGATTATGAGATATAGTGTCTGCAAACTTGACATTTTTGCCAGAAGGTGACAAAAAAGTGTCTTTAACTTAACAAGTTCATCCCCTAAGGAGCTTTGACTGTGCTCAGTAAATTTTAATTGCTGTCCTTTAAATTTTGATATGTTTCTGATTAAGAGTATGTGGAGCTTTTCTGCTTTTTTGCTGTTTCTTATGGTGGTAATAATGGAGGCATCAAAGGCAGCCAAAAAACACTGGGAATCAACCATTCCAAGATGCATGGCAATTTGGCAAGTGTTGAACGTATTTGAATGACGTTGGCATCCCTGTGCTGAAGACCCACTGAATGTGGCACAACACAAAGACTGGCCCTCTTCATTTTCTATAGGACATGAATGAGTGAATCGCTTCTCAGGGCATGTAGGATAGTAAACTGGCCAGTGACGGAATAAAAGGGCCGAAGGTTTAGTCTTTACCTGCTGTGAATAAATGTCTCTAAAGGAAAGTCATATAATGGGCAAAGAAAGTTGTACAGCAGGTTGCTTATTCACACAATGCTCATGCTAATGAGCAAACATGTTGACATGTTCACTGTGACAAGCTGGAGGTGGAGGATCAGTGTTGCATGATTTGTTCACTTCCAGTGAGTTTCACCATCCATAGCAGGTCACTCAAAATAAAAAAAAAATACACCTTATCTGTCCAAACTTTGCACTCAGTGTTTGGATCTGCTGCTCCTCTTCCTGCATAAATGAGACTAAAGCGGTTGTTGTGGCTGAGATATAATCTGAGATAACTGCTTGTGGGGAAATTGGTGACATTATAGATACTTGAATTACAGCAGGTATTCTTATCATTCAGTGTTCCAGCACTAATCCCATAGACTATGAAAGGAGCGCATTGCTCAACATACTCCTAAAACTACATGCAGAGAGATGCATGGCAGAAATACAGTAGAACCAATAGAGCCAATAAGCAACAAGAAAAGTAAAATGGTTAAAATACAAACATGCATGTTGCTTCCTGCTGTAATTGTTCTGATCATGTAAGAATTTAATAGACAGTTACACAAAACTGACTGGCTGTATGTTATTGCTCCATGTGATGAATAAGCTAAGGCAGGCCCTGTTTCCCTCCTCCCACTGATGCAGAACTTTCAGTGATTCCCTTCATCTGGCTTAAAAACATTGGACTCTACACATCGGTTAAGCTGTGTGTCCCAGAAGAAAAACAGGACCAATCTCCTTCAACACTGAGCGTTGTAATTAAGCCCACAGCTGGCAGTTCCCATTACGCCATCAGGGTGAGCAGGCAGACCAGGTCTGTGGCACTACAGGCCCTCCTCCTCACCTCTCCACCCTGCTGCCTTTTTCCTCTCTTCAGCACCTGTACATTGTAAAGAAGTCCAAACAGCCCTGCAGCTAACAGTCTGATGGCTGTGAGAGTGTTTGTTGTGAAACACTTTGGTGTAACACATCATCTCCTCCGCCTCAGTGTACATTTTCACATTCCGCCTCGCTGACTGTTTTAGCCGGGGCCAGGTGGGGGAAAATGTCCACACGTGGTTTAAGGTTCAGTAAAATTCACACCAGCCTTTTATATCTGACAGGAAACTACATGGAAATGTGGCATAATGGAGAACAGGCAAGTGGTGCGACAATTGCTGTGGGGGCGACAAATCTGAGGGCCACGGCACAACGAGCAAGGGTTTCATCACATCTGCCCCACCTCCCCTCCCCTCCCCTCCTCTCTCTCACCCGTTCCCCTCCCTCTCACTTCACAGGACAAAAACGTTATGTCTGAGCAGGAATTTTAATGTTGTGCCGCTCTGAGTTTGCCCACACCACACCAAAAGCAGGCCTGTCCCTGTAGGCTAGCCCTCTCCTGGCCAAGATCAGCTGTCTGACCGCAGAGCAGCCTGCTGTAAACACTGGCCAGATTACCACACAGACAACACACACACACACACACACACACACAACTCTGCAAGAATGATCACACTGACAAACTTATAAGCAACCACTGTCAACAAAATAATTTGCTTCCAGCTGCATACCATATTGATTTCGATGGAGGCAGTTAGTAAGATTACAACTGGATCAAATAAAAACAGGGCATTAACATCCAAATCCATTTCAGACTGTGGGAAGTCTTATGTAACATTTGGGAGAAAGAAAAAAAATCAAAACGCAGCTCCGGTAATGATGTGCACATGATTGGCAATAGCTGACTATTACATTTCCCTCCCCCCGCCCATTGCAGGTGCTGCAAAAGCACGATTAGAGGTAAAACTGAAAACCATAACCAAGCAAAACACACCGCACCAGGGTCACAGTTGTTATTGTTCCGAGTGGCGCTGTCAAACATAAAAATGACCATGAATTTTGTTGCTCTGTCTCCCTTTGTTGATGTGTGTTTATGTAAGAGTTTCTGTCAAAACAAGGAAAAAAAGATAAATGTGGCTAATTAAAAGAACATTTCTTTGGTAGTTGCTGTAATAGATACCTCATTGTGGGGTCCAGAGGCAAAGCTCCCCTTTAACCAATCACAACCACTGCTCGCATTGAATTTGACTGCGGTGGTTGATTTTTGAAATCCTGCATCTTGCTGCCACACACACACACACACACGCACACGCACACGCACACAAAGACACACGCACACAGCCGGCATTATAACATCTTTGGTGTGTCACATCAGATTTGTGCAAAGGTGAGACTGAGGTTCACACTCTGAACTAAAAAGCTGAACTGATGGAAAGACTGAGTCCCTGTGACTCATGGCTCTGAAATGAATTGGACCGAGACACTGCAGCATGAGCACACCTGCTGCACCTTCACAGTGCCCGCAGAATGTCCTCTGTGTGTGTGTGTGTGTGTGTGTGTGTGTGTGTGTGAGTGTGTGTGACTCCTGCTCTGCCGTGTCAAAATGCAACATGTTCCAGCTGACTGCAATTAAACGGTAAACTGGAAATACTTACCCTTGATTTAGTTGTACATAAATTGGTCGAAATATGTTCCAGGGAGGAGCCGGTTACCTCACCATTCACCACCCAGGGAGGAGACATATTTATCTAATGGGGGGTTTATCAATTAACCCCCCCCCCCACACACACACACACACACACACACACACACACCTGCGTTTTCTGTGTTTCAAGGCAGCACGAAGATCATCTGCAAAAACAGCACACAAAACGTCGCCTTCACAATCAATCAAGAAGCAGAGCTGTGAAGCGCTGCACTAAAACGAACACAGCCAAGCAAAGAGAGATTCAGAAAAAAGCACAATTTCATAAGTTTTTTTTTTTTCTCTCCTCTTTATTATTTGACTCTGTTAAACATCATAAATCCTCTGGATGGGAGATAGACTGGAGAGCCTCAGTGAGAGATTTATATCCCATGCCTTTTTCTAATCCAATATCCCCTCCTCTCCAGCCATTCCCAAAATGGTTTGGCTGTGAGGACTCTGTGGAGGCTCTGCTGAGGGGAAGCACACACACACACACACACACACACACACACACACACACACACACACACACACACACACACATGTTCACACACCCTGAGTGACCAGAGCAACAAGAGGAATGTAGCGAGTTGCGCCACATCCCAGCTGGACTGACAGTGAGTGCTAGCGGTGTCCTCCTTTCCACCGAGGAGGATGAAAGGACATCAGCTCGTCTAAGACACGGAAGGAACGTCTGGAATTAAGAAAAGGGGAAGCTCTCCAACAGGGGCTTGCCTGGGAGACGACCTCGGTTCACTGCTAAAGCAAAGAAGAAGAAGATGGGGAAAAAAAGAAGAGAACTTCAAAAACACTCCCCATGCCACACCTGTGATCAATTATGATCTGCAAAATTAGAGAGTTACTAACAAAACCACGGCCTGTAATAATTCATAATTATCAAAAGAGCAATGAGGAGGGAGCTTGCAGGGTTCACACAGGCTTTGGGACAAGCTTGGAGGAGGAGGAGGAGGAGGAGGTGTGCAAGTACTTACGATGTCCTCAGTGTGGTGTCCCACCTTAGGCTGAGGCCTCCTTCAACCAGAGGGTCAAATGAATCTAATTGTGGTTTAATCACACACTCATGTCTGTTGTCAGTGAAAATATTTGCCTTGTGATGGGAGCTGTGCTATTATAGAGCATCAATGTTAATCTCCCCCTCCAAAACCTCGCTCAGACCTCTAAATTCTAAAACAAAACTACATTGTAAAGCAAATAGCGCAGCAATAAACACCTACTCCACATGTGTTTTCCCAGCTGTTTGTGTAGCTGCTAGCGATTGCTCTCTGATACAACACATTTGTAGGTTAATGACATCCATTATCCATTGATCTGAAACAAATGAACACAAGATATTTTAATCCAAGAATTTTCCTATGCACGTCCCTGTATGAACCAAGGACATTTTTTTTCTCAGGGAACTCAAAGAAATACAAGATGAAAATCTTTTTTACAAGGCCACAAAGGACAAAACAATGATGATGACTCAATAATGTGAGAATCTCCTTATAGGAATCACTATAAAGTCTGATCTTTTATCTTTATCACCAACCTTTATGCTTGTAGAAACAACTCTTATCTTAACAGGGGATTAAGAGTGATAAATGTTCAGAAACCTACAATGATCTTCCTCGCTCTTTTTACCGCAATCATAAAGACAAAACTGTTGCAAAAGCTAAAATATAAGTGTTAACTCAATGCTGTACACAGAGCGCCAAGGCAGAGAGAGATACTATCAGTGTGAACTGGGACGCTCTAATGATAAAACTACCTCTGCTTATCACTGCTGCTGCTTAACCTGAATCACAGCAGTAATAATCAGACATGGTCTCACACCAGTGGACACTGGGAAGAGGAGGAGGAGGAGGAGGAGGAGGAGGAGGAGGGGGCAGCATGCAAAATGAAACTCCTTTCCAAACAATCCTTGTGCCAGAGAATATCCCAGAGAATACACTCTCCCTGAAAGAAAATAAATGGAATCTCCTGTTTGGGTTAGATCGCTGAGAAAAAATAAAGACAATTTGCCGAAACTGCTCAATATGCAATGTGTTAGCACCGGAGTTAATTGGAGGAAAAATGTGAAACGTGAGCCAAAGTGGACAAGGATAATTGTCCTTCACTTTGAGCTGCTCGTTCACAGCACTGCTGTAAAATAAGGTCTTCTGAATTCAACAGAGGATCGCTGTTTATATGTCAGTTCTTATCGGCGTGATCAAGATAAAGGTGTGGTGTCTGAGATCCCCATGCAGATTGTGTTGTGTTACATGACGTAAAGTCAGAAATTCTGCTCTAGAAATTAGGAACGCAAAGTAATAAAATGGCCAATGTCAAGCTTCTGGGAAACAGAGGCAAGATTCTCATATATTTCTACTCAGCAGGTTTTTTCAGCTGCAGGGGTCTGCAGTTGTCTCCCGTGTTACACTTGACATTATACACTGTAATACATCATACTTTAATGCTGAACTTTGATTTTCAGTGTTGCTTAACTCCCTGAAAACCCCTTTGTGGGCTAATAAATGGCTAAACATTTACATTGGAAATGTAAAGCTGTGCTCTTCTGCTCTTGGTCTTCTATGATGACACGATAGCTAACATTCCTCAGTTTTGACTGATGAAGTAGCTTTTACATGAGGTTATAATTACATCTAAACCAGCTTGGATTTTCCCCATTTCTGACTTCTACTGCAGGGAAGCTTTAGGTCCCCAGCGGGTGTTCGATATAATTAAGTTCCAGGACTGTATTTTGTATTGCTTAAATAGTTTGGAAAATTAAGTCTGTGATTAAAACAATCATTCTTATACCTCTGTCTCTGGCTGTCCACCAAAGCCCTCGCCTGAACAGCGATTGACCAATCATACCTTAACTAGTCATGTCAGGCCTGTAAAGCTTTGGATTTCCTCACATGTTGAAACAGTGCACATGGGGCTGACCAATACCTGGAATCTAAAGAGTTTCAAGCTGGTGTCCTTTTTTCAGCCTTATCAAAACCACAAACATGAGAGCAAAAAGTGGAGCAAACCGATTTAACAGTGTGTTTGCTCTAATGTAAGCGGCCAATGTTACCAATGCTACCACCAGCAGCAGTTACTGTTTCCTAGGCCAAGTAGAGGCCTTCAGTCATCACGTTCCTGCTCCTTTATTTCCATGATCTGTACTTCGATCATCAACTGATGAGGATGCTGTGATTTAGGACATGTAGCTAATGTTAGCTTGGTTAGCCGACAAGCTCCGGTTCAGCTGATAAAATCTGCCAGCAAAAGTTGCCATGTCAGCCAACAAACTTGATGGCTGCCAATTAAAAATGAGAAGCCTGCTTTTGTCAGATTTGTGTCAGAAATCAAGGGCCCTTTTTAAAACTTCTTTTCAAAATTTACAACAAATTTTAAGCGCCATAATTATCATTAACTGCATATATGCTGTGTGAGGACAGGAAGGCTGACAGATGTGGTAACCGAGACCTGGGCAGGCAGGGCTTAATGAACAGTCAATGCAGATTATTTTGGAGAATAAAAGTCACAGTGAAATTTCAATGTATGTCTATTCATTATTACTTCGAGCACTTGGCACAACATCAAGGAACCTTAAATATACCCTGCATTACTTTCTAATATTCTGATCAAGCTTAATCATCCTTATTATCACACATTGCTTCATTGAACCCCGTATGATAAGCCTGTGCTTTGCCGTGCACAGGATATGGCTGCTAACTGAAACAGTTGAATTATGCAAAGAGGGTCAGGTTGCTCAAACAGTTCGCCTGCAGGGCTGCCAGGGTGAGGTCCGACCGCGGTGGACTCGGTTAGCAGGAGGCCCAATCTGTCTCCCAAAAACCTTCAGTGCTAGCATGCATCTCATTAGGTTAACAGCTTGCCGTCAGCACGGAGACAGGAAATCAGACTGTTGTGTCATGATGAATGCTCTCGTAAGCACCACATGTCATGGACGGAGGTTAAACTGAGGTATTCAGAGAGGAGGGGTGGGGGAGTTGCTTTGAGTTGTTGGAATATTCAAATTATATTCACTTCCTTTTCAAACACCTTTATAGCCCAACCCAGTTACCTGTAAGTGACTTCAGGGCATTTCACATTTTAATGAACAAACAAAAAAGTTACATTGTCTTTTTCTTTTTTGTAATTTACATCTGTTCATTTTGGATCTCAAACATAATTGTTTTAATATACTTGTGGTTTTGTAATTCACTTGTGGCTTTGTACAGTATCATACCCAAAAATAAAGTTGTAAGATTTATGTGCCATTTCCAAATGATGTGCAAGCTTGTATAGCTTGTATAGCTGAGTGAGAGTATTCTTACTCATCGCTGTGGCACATTTGCACACATGCCGTGAACTGTTGTTCTGATCAGGTACATCAGGACAGTTGTGAACTGTTCTTTTTAAGATCAAGATGCTGAAGAAATCTTTAGGCAAACAGTGTGACTAACCACACAGTTCTAAACAAAGTGGCTTCATAATTTGTTTCGAGCCTATGGGCTGACTTGCCTTTGGCTTATCAAACACTAACCAGCCTGGAAGTCTTTACTCCTATAGCAGCAGTGTTTTATTGGGGGTTGAGGCAGAAACCGCTTGCCTGTCACACTGATACATTTGTTATTGCACTAATTTGCAAACAATACCCCAAGCACTTCATATATAACCATTTTCTGGGATAATTTGATTGCACAGATGCTTGTCTGGGTCCCCTGTGTCAAAGGCTTTTGCCCCAGTGTGCAATGTACACTATTTCAGCAAAGAAAATAAACCTCATAAAAACTGGGATCTGTGCCAACAAGTACCCAGATGGTTCATTTAAGAGCCATGAAAACAACATTATATGTTTCTTATTGTACATGTTTCATAAAACTGCTAAGGTTACCCCCTAATTCTCTCCATGCATGTGCACACAGACACATACACACACGAAGCCCCCACACAAGTGCATTTCACCTTCGTATATGGCTCTGTGCATTTGCACATACATCCGTAATACAGAATTTGTTCACATTAAAATTCATGCAGTTGCCTTCCATATGTTCGGATCATGTAAGAGGAAAAATTCATAGGGACCAGATGTGAATCATACAGTCGAGGACCCTTCACAATCAAAATAATGTGTTTATAGGCTATGGCCTTTGTTACCAGTATAGTCCTCCATACTAATGCTGATACATTTATTAGCACAGAGTAGGAGTAAACACACCAAGTCCAGTTTTTTGTGCATAAATGCATTTTTTTTTTGAATTTGTCATCTGACAGATCATCATGCACAGCGAGCTCATACAGTGACTCACAAGCTGAGACTGGAGCTGCTAGATCTCTCCAAGATCTACTTTCTGTGTGTGAAAAAAAATAAAGGAAAGGAAGAATTTCATTGATTTTATTTCTCACTTTGACTTGTTTATTTTCTGATTTAAAGTTGTATTTTCCTTAAAGGGAAGTTTATTGTTTCCAGGCATGAAACAAACAGCAGCAGTTTAATGTGGCTACATCAGTTTCAGCTGCCAATGCAGTCAACACTATAACACACTGAGTCGTAACACTGTCAGTAAGCTGTGCGATAAAATGAAACAGGGCAAAAACAAAGTAAAGCCAAAAAAGGGAAAACAAAAAGTACGCAAGAGCACCATCAGTCAGTGAGATTGACTTCAGTGAAATCAAATGGCAGAACGGTCACAAAGGAAAATGTGTCTTTTGAAAATGCTAACGTGTGTTTGTCCGATTGTCTCTGACAAACATGAGTTCATCCTTTTAGCAGTGTTGCTATGAAGCCAGTTGCCTGTTGCCTTCATCTCTCAGATCACAGAATACAGGTGTCACTGTCATATTGTCCTTCTGTAAGACAATTACACAGGTACAAACCGATACATCAGCGAGGTCAGCAGGCAACACATCAGTCCAAGAATTATTTTACATTTGAGTTGTGCATCATCTGACGACGCAGACGGAGAGATATGTGGGTAACACCTGTGTCATGTTTGCTGCACTGTACAACAAAGCAACTGATCAATTCAAACGCAAGCAGAGAGTCCGGCCATGTTTGTTAAAATGATCATCTGGTAGTGATAATTTACTATATCACTGTTTGCCAATTGCCATTTAACTTCTATAAGGGCAAGCAGCAACTTTAAACAGCTTGTCTGTTTTGGTAGTTCAGACCGGTCTCATTCCCAGGTCATCAAATACTGATGTTCTGTCACACCCCTCGCAATATCATACAGACACACAAAGTACCCTTTAGCTTCTATATGAGATGAACCAGGCTTTCAACTAACCCCAGTGTAAACCCAGTTGCAGCAATAGCAGATGCTTAGAGGTCAGGTAGTATGAAAAGCGGCAAAGGATGGGTGAAAGACAGGACTCACACCCAGGAAAGTAAAGGTTGGCTTATCATTTTAATCCAAACGTGATCTTTTCCTGAGCCTAACCAAGTGGTTTTGGTGCCTACACCTAACAAAAGTAAACCTAGCCATCATTTCACAATGTTAACAACGTGTTAGGAAGGCTTTCTAGCAGGCGTCAGACACTGAGGGGTGCCTTAAGTGTCTGTATGAGACGGCGAGGTTTGTGACAAAAATGTCATTTTTTGGCCATGAATGAGAACAGGTTGGGTATTTTAGTGTTTACATCAGTCATATTGGTCTTCTAGCCATCACTTTGCCACCAAGCTTTAGTTTAGATGGTTGTGGCGTGATGCCTGCACCTGGGATGTGCTTCCTGTGTGCTGCAGGTAGTTCTGTTGATCATGTTGCCTTTTGCCCACCACTGCCTGCATTTTTATGAGGAACAATATCAAAATAGCAGTTATTATTTATTTCTATAATCACTCTCTAATGGAGAAAAAAATTCCATGATGACAGGGCACTCCCAAAATGATGGCCCCTCCCTCTTTCACCATCCAAAAACAAATCAACCCCCAGCTTTGCTCCTCTGGCATCATTCCCGACCCCTGCCAGTCTATGGGAAACTCCCAGCGTGCTCTCTGCTCCACCAGGAACCGCAGGAAATGAGTCTCAGAGAGCGCTGAAGTTTAATAAAAAATAAATGAATGGGGTGTCCCAGGGACAGAGTGAATGAAGAGTGGGAAAGAGAGGGAGAGAGAAGCTGAAGTTGGTGCCCTGAAGTGGAGGACAGGGAAGAGAGGAGACGGGAAGGAAAAACAAGGTATAAAATTTGAACCCATTACTGTGTGTGTTTCTGTACAGTGATGAATCAGGGAAACCAAAACCAGCTGCAACGAGGGGTTCTCGTCAACAAGAACGGCAACGTGGATCAACTGGCGGATCATTTAAAACCATCTAACCCTCTCTTTACCCTTTCTTACAATGACCAGTGGGCACGGAGCCTACAAACACACACTCAAACACAATTTGCTCATGCGTGTGTGTGTGTGTGTGAGAGAGAGAGAGAGAGAGAGTGTGTGTGTGTGTGTGTGCACAGAGATAGCCACATAGATCCCTTTCTTCTCTCTCCTGACACAATAACTTTCATGCTTTGAATGGAGGGACAAACATTCCAGACATGCCACATGTCGGGGCTGCTGGCAAATCATTAAACTGTGCAAGAGAAACTGCAGGATACCGTCTTTTTCTCCCATGTCTTCTCTAATTACCCTTATACCTTTAATTGATGTTAAACATGAAACAGGTATTAACTTGAAGGGAAGGAGGAAAATGGAAATCTGCAGGGCATTTGGACGTTAGTGGTTGCACTTTATGCTCTTTGGATATGGATGCTTTATGGATATGTGATAACTCTATAAATTAGGGAGGGTATTATCTCCCTTCGGCAGCCGACTGCTCCCAGGATTACAGCTTACCTCTGGGCCTCCTGGCCAAAAAAGAAAAAAAAAATTGCAGGAAAAGACATGACACAGGAGCACGGTATAAAAACAGAGCTAGAATAATAAAGGTTTATCCAACAAATCCACCTCTGAGCTGGTCTCAGGGAGAAAAAGGGGTGATTCTGAAATGCTGGTTGTTGGATATCTACTCACAGCTCACATACCCTCAGGGCCCAGGCCCCCCTTTCAAAGCGTGGCCGTCTAAGTGCCTGAAGTGTAACACCAAGCAGTCTATTGAGAGGCAGGTGATGTGCAGAACAAAGGGAGGATTCAGCACCTCAGTGACACAGTGGGAAAGAGATGAGTGATTATTAGCCCCACTGAGGGCCTTGGCAGACCATTTAAAGGCAGCTTCCTTTGATTGTGACAGTGTAATTGTTTCACAGATACAATCACGTTGAGTATTTACCTGAGGCAGGGGAAACTGGACTTTCATTAAAGTGCGGGATTGTCTCCAGGCTGCTCTGTAATTGTGTCTGTTGTCTTGTTTTGTGATGTTGTCGGGCTCTGTGCCCCTTCTGCTCTGAGGTAATCCGGAGGTGTGTGTGAATGCGTTGGGATTTGACTGCAGGCTATTTAGAATCTGAAACAGCCTCAGATGCCACAAATAGTGTTTAAGTCAAAGTAAAAGTGTTTGGGACGCAATTAAACAATTCTATTTTCACATTGCAAATTCCATAGATAATAACATATTGAGGAAAACTGCAAAAACACTAAAATTCCTAATTTCAGCGGTTCACTTAGCTTCTTTGAAACAGTGACAGGACAGGAGAATAAATCAAATTCAAGGAGTGTAAACAAAGCTACATAAACGGTGCAGGAGGGTGGGAAGTCTTCTCACTTAATCCCGGTCTCCTCAAAAAAGCAAACTAACCCATGTGTTTGTTTTTGATTCAGCAGGCTGAGATGACACAGTCTGTTGGGTACTCTATTGGCCATGTGGTCTGGGTCCATTGAGTGTGGCTGTGTGTCCAAGGGCCGAGCTGATTAGATAATAAACCGCAGGATGAAGAGAGAGGACAGAGCCGACGGGAAGGCCTCTTTGCTGCACGTTGTTTTTAGCTTTGACTGCTGCATCATCCTGTCAGGATGCTAAAGAGCTCGATTCCTGACACAAACCAGCACTGCACAAACATTTTAAAAGATCTGTAAAGTGTTGACATCCAGCACTGTGTTGCCAGCTACTCATCTATAACTGAATTTGTTTTCTCAAGAATGGAATTAACTACTTTAAGGGATTTATCTGTTTCGTAAACACAGGATGTTTACCCATTTGTTTAAGGAATTACACAAGTTGAGAGCCGGCCACAGTTTGCAGATTTTGCAAGTTGATAAGTAAAACATACAAATCATCACTGCTTTGATATTTCTGTGGATGTTTGACTCAAGAAGATTAATTCTGGGGTAATAACAGAACCCCAGCATGCTGCCAGCCGTGATTTGGCAAGAAGAAATACACAAACACACAGCTGAGTGCTCAACACAAGAGCTCTCCCTCGGTTGTTTATTCCCCCATGTCGAAATGCGGTGTGAAGTATTTTTCATTAAAGAAAAATAAATTAGCATTATTATTGTTTGAATCAGTCACGCTTCCCACAGCACATGTAACATAATCCTGTTCCCCTTCCTCTCGTTTTTGTGTTCACTGCTCAATTTAAGTGATGTATTTTTGTTGTCAAATGACAAATGTACGCTAACGAGGAGCTTGTGTGTCTGTGTGTGCGCACTGTGCGACTGCCACTGACCCCTGTCCTCCATGTTCATGCTCAGAATACCCAAAGCTAATTTGAAACCTGTTGATAGGTATGGTGCAGATCAAGTGCAATTTGGGGGCAGCACAAAAAGTCAGCAAGGAGACGTGAGTGGAGGGGGAAAGACCTGGATTCGCTCTGGGTGGCACAAAGTGAAACAAAGACGCATCTGCTCAAGTTGAAAACTTCATTGTGATCAAAAAAAATGTGCAGATTTTGTGACTCACACAAAGACAGAAGCAAAAATGAACAAAGACTGGAAAACAAGACAAACAACTGGAGCTCTAAGTTGGAATCGTCCACACAGACTTACCTTCATGGAATAGGTAAGCTAACTATGAATTTATTGCTATTTCGTCTGTAAAGCTTGTCTGTAGGAAACACTGCCTTTGAGCCAGTGAACGCTTGCAGTTCAGAATATGGCCACTACCCCACAATGCCTCACAGACCCACAAGAGTAGTCATTTTCACGTTAATAAAGTCAGATGGATTCAGTGTATTTTCTACCACGTGTTTGGGTTTTCCTTTTTTTTTCTTCCAATCTGCTGTTGCTACAATAACTTTTCTACACTCTGTCCATTAGCATCTTTGCTAGCCACAACTCACCTGTCGATCCAGATGCACACACAGAGCATTTCATGTGGAAAAAAGTTCCGTATTGAAGCTCTTACGCTGGCATATGTAGAGGTTAAGTGACAGCTGACACCAATATTCATCCCTTAGGGGTTTGGCGTGTGTCCAGGAGTCCCTGTGCTAGGCATTCTGCACAAGAGAGTTGCCAAGCCAAATCTCATCCCAAAAGGCTTGGAAGAGTGGAGTTAACAGGGCCCCCAGGAGCAGAACCGTAATGGGGATCCTGATGGGCCCCGATCTCTGTGGAAAGATCAGTTCCCCTGTTTAATGAGGCTCCGGGCCCCTCCATGCCGTTGACCTACCTCTCCTCGCCATTTCTCACGTCCGCCGGATCAGATTCACTTCCTTCTCACCATAAATCTGGGAAGCAGCGGCCCTGATCGACGTTAATTACCTGTGCTCCTCTTCAAGGAAGTTCACTCACTCGTCAGATGACTGGAGGAGCCGTTAATGCGCGGCAAGCTTCTGCGCATGTGTGCCTGTGTGTGAAAGGGGAAATTGAGTTACGATAACAGGAGATGAGCAAATTGAATTCTCACACCATACATCCACGCAGTGGGACAGCCCAAACTTCCCTCCTTCCCCACCACCTCCCCCGCCTCCCCCCTCCCTCCCTCCTGCCGCTGCAGAGTCCCCTGCTCTCTGTTTATAATTGCCTGAGCCCCCAGAATTTAAAATAATAAGATCAGGTTTCCAGGCAGGTAAGTGCATCCAGACTTGTTATCTGTGATATCACCGGTGCTCTAGCCCTCTTCCTCCTGCTCTCTCGTTCTCTCCCTTATCCCCTCTCTTTCTCCCTCTCTCTCCATCTCTCTCTCTTTCTAGGGTATCTCCTGCTTTTCTAAAACTGTACAGTGAAACACAATACTTTGCATTATATACTTTGTGAAAAGCGGTTTCTGCAGCATCTTGTCATCGTTTGGGTGAACGGCTGCTGTTTGAAGTGCTCTCGGGTTCAGGGCTTGGCGTATAACAGTGACGGCTCGGCTGCACAACAGCGTATTATTTACCCAGATGGGGTTAATTGCTGAATAAAAGAATGGTTCTTTTCAGTTGACCATTGTAAAGCTTCGCCCACCCCTCTACTGAGCCTTCCTACGCACACACACACACACACACACACATGCAAGGCTACAGAGTATGCATACGGACAGCACACACACACACACACACACACACACACACACACACACACACACACACACACGGCCACAGAGCATGCATACGGACAGCACACATAGAGGGACATATACATGGACGCCCGTGGACGCCTATACTCATACTAACTTAGGTGCACAGTCACAGAAATATTACAAGAACGCAAGCAAGATGGCAAAGACATTTGTACATACATGCATTCACACAGACAGGCATGATAATGAAAAATGAAAATCTGACTTCTGTTGCAATGGTAATGCTTTAGGTAGTCTAAAGACACAACAATATATGTTTCTACCGTGTGCATGTGTGTGTGCATGTGATTGAGGTGAATGGAGGTGGTGGTGGTGATGGTGGTTGGGGGGTGGCAGGGAGGGGAGGGGTGATAATCCACTGGCTTTCCCCATCAGATCAGTGCTGAAGGAGGTGGCATCATCCCTCAAAAATGCAAGCCTCTGATCACATAGAGTACAGTTACTTATCTAAATGAAACTCACATTGCCTGCGTAATCAGATGACATATGATGGCATGCAGCAAGTATGAGAGGAAAAATTCGTAATGCGTGAGAGGGAAGACAGGGAGAAAAAAGAGTTAATGCACAGAAGGGGGTGGGAGGAGAAAATGAGAGAATGTGAGAAAGAAAGAGGAGGAGAGGTTAAATAGCTCCCACACTTCAGGGCAGGATGGCAGGTTGGACAGGGCTTGACAAGTCCCAGAACAGTAGCCTCTCCTGATCCCCATTAGCAGCAGCCTGACAGTATTTCTCCTTTGAAGAACAGAAAGTCAACACTCCATTTGTGGAGATAAGGTGCAGGTGAAGGAGTGAGCATGAGGCCTGAAAAACGGTTTGGGTTATACAGGCTAAGAAAAAAGAAAAGGTTAAATCATTTGAACTGCTGCGCTGCTTCATTGAAACAATGTGTATGTTACTGCGGCTCCTTCTTTCTTCTAGAACTCCTTATCAGAGCCTTTAAGTGTTTCACGCTTTATGTTCCACATAGGTTAGTTGCTCCTGACCCATATCTGTAAACATCTCTCGGACGGACACACAGATGCAGTGACGTCACACACCTGAACAAAGCTTGGGACTGAAGGCCATCAGAGTTCTCCCTCCCATCTCAGTCACCTGCATGTCTCCTAAAAAGACCACACTCTCCAACCCCCCATTTGGAGACCCTGGTGTCCCATCTTAGCCCTACTCTTCAAACAGGCCTGCACTGATTAACTCAGGGGGGCTTTCTCTGCCATCCACCTATTAATTATATGGCCTTCATTAACACTGGGCTGATGAATGGCCTCTGCTAGAAAGGCGAGTTAAGAGGAGGTGTTAACACAGCACCTGCCTGCACTCATGTGGCCACTTATTAACCAACAATGACCTTCCACATCATAAACCCACTGGCCGGCTATTTGCTGTCTAATAAACGGAGCCCCTCTACCTCGGCGCCCCCCTTCCCTACTTGGTCCCCTTTACTTGAGCCCCTCAGAGTTTATTGTTCTGGAAGAAAAAAAAAATAGATGCCCGTAAACTTCAGACACCTGGAATCAACTAAAATACAGATCCATGGGACCAAAAAGGAGTTAAGTGGGGTAGGTGGTGAATGGATTGATGAAGAGCCTCTCCACGAGCCCTCTGAAGAGAAGATAGAAGCAGCTATAGGCAAGTGTCAAAGCTGTTCTCTCTTGACATTGTCGCTAATGGTAGCAGCTAGGCAGCACTTCAATGCTAATCTGTCATAATAGCAGGTCAACATATATGTGAGTACGCTGGGTAAGTAGTCGATGTGAGCCCTTTGCAAGCATGGAATACAGTACATCATTCCTCATGTCAGTCAGATTAATAGGTATGTTTGTTAGGGTTTTATTCAGGCATGACAGGACCAAATATAGAAAGAGTTGCAAAACTTACCACTCCTCAGTATTGGTATTAGTGGTGACATCACTGCTAAAGTAAAGCAATGAGCGAAAAGCTCTAATATGAAGGAAAAGAGGATTTGCAGTTCTCTCACAGGCTGCATCAGTGATGGCTTATAAAAGATATTTTCCATTAAAGTCTTAATTAATCACCATTTTGACCACACTCAGCACAGTGTGCTCAGCCCATTTCTCACAGTGAATACCCCAGTATATTTTCTCATCGACTTCCATATTTAGCAGACTTCCGATCTCAATTTTAGAAAGTCAGACAGTAAACACAACAAGAATGTCTGGGGCTCTCTTTTAATTCCTATTTGCTCACATGCTGTAAATCATTTTGTTAGATACTCCTAATTCCAAAAATGCATTAATAATCCCAGTAACGCTGGGACTGATAACGTTATTCAGACACTTTGCAGGCTCGACTTTTCCCTGTCTTACCAGGACTTTGACCAGGAAAGTTAGTGTGGTCTGCCAGCGTTGAGTGAGAGTGTGTGAGGCCCACAGCTTCACTGTGAGGACGAAACTTCTGATGTGCTGAGTGCCACGGTAACATAGGTGCTGATGATAAATAGTTTGTTCTGTAAAAAAAATACAGAATGTGTGATGTGTAATTGTAGAGGAGGTGTTTAAAGGCGCCTTGGAGTGGGGGAAAAAATAGCTTTAATTTACCTGTGCACGGGAGATAATAGTTAACCAATACCATGAAGTGGTCTTAATCAGGCCAAAAACAACTGATGTAATGAAATCAGATTAATGTAGTTCTTGCATTGAATATGATAGTGAGCTGAGAAATGAATGAAGAAATTAGTTTGAATAAAATTGAGACAGTTGAGACAGAGGAGCAAAGAAAAAGAAGAGACAAGCGTGAAAAAAGAAGGAAAAAAATGAAATCACTGATGACTGGGATTGATGCAGGGATATATTTCTGTCAGAGTGAGTAGTTTCGGCCATTTGCCCAGCAGTTAGAGTGCTCCACAGCAGCAGTGTGGATGGAGACCTCTCAACAGAGGGCTATAGTTTGGTAGATCTCAGACAGACATAATGGTCTGGGGCTGAGCCACTGCTCGGTCCCTCCGCAGACCAGGGGCAGAAATGGGAGAGAGAGGCCTGGTAATGGGCCCTAATGTGAGGACGTATTTATTTCATCCACTGGCCCAAGTAATTGGCTGTCTTTCAGTGTGGCCGGGGTTAAAACGCAGAGTGATGGATGGCAGTTTTGACAGAGGTTAGCTGGCTTCCGCTTTCACTGCTATTCTTCTCTCTGAGAGATGGATCCTGTCACTGGCTTTGGTGGAGTGATCCACTTTGAACCGCTTCATCTTGGACCAAAACCTCAAGGCCAATTTTAGTAAAATTACTAAGTGAACATTAAATAAAACATGAATTAAGGAAAACAATAGAGCTATTAGCAATGAACAGAACCCACGTATTTACCCTGGACTGGAACATAATTCTCCCAGTTTGGGTAATAATGTCACATTGAAATTCCTTCATGCAGTACCAAAGTCACTATGGGAGTATGGGATGAATGGGCATGTCAAACTTTTTAGCGACTAATCTTAATGAATGTAACGATGAGAGATGAATTTAGGGGGGAAAGCACAAACTGAACCAATTATGAAAGCCACTGCTATGCTGGCATGAGAATATTTTCCTGTCTATTAGTTGAAATGTATTGTACAATAAACTCAACTAATTCCCTAGTCAATGGATCTGAGGGAAAAATGGTGGTCTCCACAGACGGTTCTGCTCAAGTTTCAGTTGTTTATAGCCACCACTGTTGAGACCTCATCTGTTGATTTAACTCAAAAGAAGAACAGTGTTGACTACAGAATGGAATAATTCTGGATTTGCTTGAGATACCATCTGACGAAATGTTTTTAATTGAACATTTCATCCGTTCTGAGCTTTGCCAAACTCTCAAAGAGCTAAATGTGTGGATTCAATTGTCAAAACTGAGCCAAAGCAGTATCATTTGAGACTGAAGCGAGTTTCCTTTGGCTTGATGTCAAAACTGTACAAGTGATTCTGAAAGCTGTAAAATACTCATTCATGAGGTTCCTGCAAAAGAAGCAAGGAATATGTAATATCAAGTGTATGAATGGGAGACAAGCAGGTATCCTTCCCGACCCCCACCTACACTACTCTCAGTTCTTGGCTCAGTGTCTGACCTGGCAGGTGGATCCAACCATTACTGTGGAAGGGGTAGGGCTGGCATGTTACATTACAACTGGGGAGACGAGCTGTTTCACAGCTGCCAGGCCCACCTAACTCTTCCAGCTAAATAAAAGCTGTTTAATGCATTCCATAAATCTAATCAAACAAGCCCCTCTCTCTCATTACTCCATCTGATTCAGCAGTGCTCCCTCATGCCACGCACGGCACGCCATGCCAGGACAGCTGAAAAATCAGCACTCGAAATCCAAAAACAATGAAGAGGACTTTTTAAAACCAGACGTGGACACGGTGCATGTTTTGCTTTCTTGCTCAGAGGAGACTTGAAGAATTATGTTCTCTGTTATCCTTCAGTTGATCCCTTGATTATAGTCATACAGGTTATGCTGAAATTCTTAAGCAAGCTGGGAAAGGGGCTTTGAGCATGCAAAACATACTGCTTTATGGGAATGAATCAACCATGTGACAGCTTTTAAATTCCTCAGAGTCTCCCAAACAAATGTTACTCCTGATGGTCGGAGAGGAAGTCTTTGCCGCATCCAAAAGTAAATCAAATGCATATTTATGTCTCTATTTTGTGTGTCTCGTACTCCTTTTCTCCCCCCCCCCCCCCGCTTCCTTCTGTGAAGCAGGGCCTACATGGAGAAGTTTCCCTGCTTCAGCGGACTAGGCCGTAGGGATATTAGTCGAGACAGGCAATAGTGTTGATTACTCATTGGCCATTAGATTGCTTTCACTGCAGTGGCTAAGCCTCCTGCATCATGAGATCGCTTGGCTGAGTGCAAGATTAGAGAGCGTGCTTTGCTCAAATCCCCCCACTCACCCCCACCCACTGACCCGCCACCCCTTCACCCCTCCAAGCCACCCTTCCCTTTCCTTTCCCCACCTCGAAAAAAAAGTTCATCTGGCTCCCCTCAGGTCAGTGAGGCAGTGCAGCGGTAAGACAGGTTGACTAGCTGTGCAGTCCTTATTACCTCATTTCCTGTGACCACAGTTTTACCCCTTTTCTTTTTCTAGTGCAGGAACATGTTTTATGATGGTAATACATAGTTAATGGTCCCTATGACTTAATTGTTTTTAGGGTCAATTTGGAGTGACAAATTCAACTGAACCCAATTGTTTTGTTGGCTCCTTGGAACATGTTTGGTCAGCGAGGAGGGAGCGGGTTCTGTTTGTGATTTTAGCGAGTCCTGTCATACACACCATCATACATATACAAAGCACAGGGAAAACTCCCCATATGCATAAAACACATGGATAAACATACTGCCACACGTATTTGTACTTATGACACCCATATGGACAGAATGAAGAATGGTAAGAACTCAGCGTTAAATAAAAGCCCTGTGACCTGTTTCAACCTGAGTTTTATGCCTCTGTTTCTAATGTTGGCTTCTTTTAGCGCTGACGGGATTCAGAAAAAACAACAAAAGATTTCCTTCTTAAAACAGAACAAGATGGGAAAAAAATCACAAGTTCTCTCAGAGTCACTTGGCGAAGTGAACTCAAAACCTACTATGAGGGTTTATACCTTTGAGGCTCCTCTCAAAATAAGCTTGGACTTGAAAGGTGGCAAAGCAAAGGCAGGGAGAGGCATAGCAGTGCAGCTTAAAGCTCATTACTCTCTCTCCCCGGCACCTTGCTGAGTTGAAAAGGCTTGGCTGCCTCTCGTAGACACATCCACCGGCTCCTAATCAGGTCAACAGCGGAATTAACCAATCTTTTAAATTTGGTCACTGATGCTTGCAGGTTGTAAAAATACTTGCTTTTGAGTGTCATTGTGGTTTACTGTGATATAGTTCTTGTCTGTCATTTAGAACAAAGAGGGATACTTTGAGAGAGTTAAAAGACAAGGCTGAACTTCAGGGAGGACAAGGGCACATGAAAGCTCAAGTTAGGAATCTCTGCAATGGTGGAAAGTAACTGAACACATTTACTCAAGTACTGTATATGAGCACATCTTAAAGGAACTGCTATTTTAATCGACTCATTTCACTTGAGGCTACATTAAGCTTCTGCTGCACTACAGCTTAGAGGCAAGCATTGTATATTTTATCCACTATTTTGATTTGATGACCAAAGTAAGTTACTTTGTAAGCTATAATTTCACATGAAGTCTATTACATTTATGGAAATACACATTAGATACAAATAAATGACTCTGTCCAAATGACTAGTTGGGAGTAGTTACCAGTATCTCAACCAGCCACAACATTAAAAGGCTGCTTGAATGGTAATGCATCACTAATAACCCTATAAATGATACATAATAATATAACATACGCAGACGCGAGCAACTCTGAATGATGAACTGTCAGATGTAACTTTTGATACCAATACTTTATTTATGTAAAGCTGTTCTAATCCATATTAACAACAGATCAAATGATTGCATGTGATGTGAAACGGGTACATCAAGCACTCATGATGCAGAATGGCTCATTTCACTGGAATGTGTATTATGTAACAGGGTGATAAATAGTGATGCATTAATGTGTTCATCACTTTAATGTTGCAGCTGGCAAAGGTGGGGCTGATATCAGTTAATTATTGGGTATCTGGCAGTATTCATTATAATACATTAGCACTTGTTTGTTACATCTTGTATTGACAATGCATCTATAAACTTGTTACTTAAGTTAGCAATTAAATGTAGTGGAGTAAGAAGTACAATATTTCCCTCTGACATCTTGTGGAGTGGACATATAAAGTAGCATAAAATGGAAATATTCAAGCGCAAGTAGTTCAAAATTGCAGATCTTCAGTAAATGTAATGTTAAATTCACAAGTGGTCACTTGTAGTTAAAACCGACCCTGAGAATTGTCATCCAGCTGTGCCGTTCTACTCAGGTCTGTGGAGCATTTTAGCATCTTTCAACTCATTGTTTTGCTTTTATTGCCCACATGTTTACTTTTTTTGGTTCATTCTCACTGCTCTCATCAACCTGTTTCCTGTTTTTAGCCCAAAAAAGAAAAAAAATTCTGATAAACCCACTGTAGGCTACCTGCACAGCACCAAATGACAGACATGAAGTAGTGGAGTCTTTAGCCACGAAAGAGTCGGGCTAACATTCATCAGGTGGCCAGAAACATGACACCAAATGAATACTAATTTGCCAGTGTGTTTTCACACAACTGTTTAAAGTGATCATATTAAAATGTTGTGTTTACAGCTTACTTCCCTGAAGTGAGTGAAAAAAATCAGTGAATGTAGCATTAAGTCTAATTTTTGATGCATTTTTGTGTAATTGAGTAAATTTACATTGTGTTATTGCTACTTTTACTCAAAGAAATGGTCTTAGTACTTCTTCCACCACTGTGGCTCTGATATTTGCAACAGCAGGTTACATGATACCGTCATCCAGCACATTGTCCTTGCTGAGAGGTACATCAATCTCTCTCATGCAGCACGGTGCTAAAGTCAGGCCATAAAACTGTTAAAACACAGAGTGGCATGTGTGTGTTTTCCCTGGAGGAATTTTTACTGAGCTTTCCTTCTGAAAAACCACATCCCTGCCTTCAGCCTCTTTTACTTGCCACCTCCTTAACGCACACTTTTTCCCCCAACACACACACCTAGAGACACACGTCACCTGTCAGATGGTAATGTCCTGACTTCCACTGGAGGTTTTATCAAGTCTTTTTGCAGTGTGACAAAATGACACCAAGCAATATTGAGGTTGAAATATGAGGTCACAGAGCTCTGACAGGTTCCACATAAAAGGTTATTGATCTCTCTTAAGGGACAGATGTAAATCTGAATGTGGCCAACCTCCGCAGGCCCCCCCCACCCCCCCACCCCCCTCGCACCCTAACCCTTGGTGCTGTTTCACCCCTGCAGTCATGCAGCCTCAGGGAGTCATAGGGAGAGATCATGGAGGAGGTTGGGAGGATGAGAGGTGAGGTGGGGAGGGTGTTGTAGCAGTGGCAGAGGCCTGGGGTGAGTGCTGCTGAACTGTGGGAATGTGGGATATGCTCTCTGACATCCCTCTGTGGATTACGGCTCATGAGCCATCACTCCCAGTTGACCTGACTCTACATCATCATCGACACAGACCTATGAAGGAGCAGGTCTGGCTTGGCCTGGCCTGGTCTGGGCCTTCAACACTGGAGTAAGGAGGGGAAGAGGTTGAAGCGAGCCAGAAGGAAGCTTCTGGAAAGAGGGAACATGGGCCTACATGTGCAAGCTCTGCCCAGAAAGATGAGGTGATAGAGAGGATGCAGGGGCAGTGAGCGAAGATCCTATAAAGGATTGGTGAGATAAAGGAAAACAGGATGATCTCTTGTAGATTTATGAACCCTTTGCTGAAGCCCAATGAGTCAAAAGTAGAAATAACATACTATACTATATATTAAGTGATTAAAAAAGTTATTAATCAACAGTGGAAATCTATGGAAGAACTTTGACAAGATTGTCTCTGTAAACAAATAAAACAGGCTAATCCTAGCTACAGCTATGGGAAACAGAAAGGTAGAGTCATGTGGAAAACAGGTTGTTGCACTGCTGCTCTTTTGCTCTCTTGTGTTGTGGCACTGAGCAGGGAGCAACAGTATCTCTATAATAAAATTTTAATTTGCATTTCTATCTGTGTCTCATCCTATATACAATAAAACAGCACCACACATTTCTCTGTGGTAATAAATCAGGTGCATCAGCTTTAAGTGTGTTTGCATCCACTGGTTTTAATGAGTTAATTTAATGAATGAGAATTAGTGCCACCAATTGTTCATCTTGATACACCTAACTCCTAATATTCACATATAGTGGATGGAAACATGCATTCATTTGCCTTTTCTTTTGCATGTTTTTTATTAATTTGTGTCACATTTGCACTGACTGGAAGGAAATTTGCATGAATTTACATTCCAACTTCCCATTTTATTCACTTCTGAACAGGAACCTTAACATACATATTGCATGAGAGCAAGCATTTTCAGTTGGCTGTGTTCCTTCAATTTTACTACGCAAAGAATTGGTGCAGTCCTTAAGTAAATAAGGACATGTGCAGTTCAACTGTTAAGTGCATAAACAAGGGCCAGAAATCCATAAGAGTCTGCAGGAATGCTAGAAGCTTTGTGAGGACGTACTTAGGCAAAGTGGTGCTTTGGGCTAAATGCTAACATCAATAAGCTAACATGCTCACATTTACAATGTCAGCAAACTGACGTATGTAGGACGTTTTCACCTGAAAACCCAAATGAAAAGACAGGATCACCAAAGTGATTACAGTTGGGGAACGATTGGGAACATGAATGTCAGTACCAAATTTCATGGCATGGAGTCAAGCTCGTAGCTCTAAGTAGGCTAAAAGGTTGAGCTACTCTGTTGGTGATTATTCTCTCAGCTGAAGAGTTTGCACACGTCCATTCTGTGAGAGGACAACCGGGACATCACAGGTGAGAATGTTTGAAGCACAGCCATTATATGACGTACGATTCATCATCCACTCACTCCAGCCCACCAGCCATTAATAAAAGACTGACTGACACCGTGACTCACTCTATCTTTGCTTGTTTTATATAGGGGACATAAGGACACCAAGACAGATGGGTAAAACAAGTCAGAAATAATGATCATGTGTGGAACACTTGTTTCTTACAAAAACAGAGAAAGAGAGATATCAAAGCTGAAAGATAAAAGGAGAATAGAGAATAGCCTTCACGCAGTGAGATCATTCCTCAAATTCCAGCGAGAAGCAGGAGAGAGTCTCACCAGTGGCTCATTTGGCATGATTGACATTATTTGCTACCATTAGCCACTAGTATGCGGTTGCCCTCTGACCTTCCAGCAACCATGTTGTTTGAAACAACTTTAAGCAGTACGGTTTAATCTGCATGGGAAAAAAAGCTTGTGGAACCCGCCTGTCCAGGGCCTCTTAGATCAATCAACAATTAGAGGTGAGATAATGGTGGCCGTATCTCCAGGGTCAATGATCGTAAACTCTCCTCCCTGCCGGGCGCAGCCGAGTCCCTCCTGCTCCATCACCGCAGCCATAATAACCACAGTGAAGGTTATAGATGCGGGCGTAGTAGACCGTGTGTTTGTTTAACCACAGCGGTTTGACGTTAAGAAAAGCAGAAACGCTCTCTTTTCCTCTGAGCGACAGACAGACATTTCAGCCAAGAAGTTCCTGCCTCTGCCTCCTCAGACTGACGTAAGTGTGAATTAAGCAGCGCAACACAGAGGCGAGGCAGAGCGGGCTTAAAATCTGAGCTATGCACAGGAACATTTTGATTGACAATTTGATCCTGGAGTTGAAAGCTTGTTTATCACGCACTGCGCACGGCCTGTGGCAGCGCTGAGACATTTATGCTCAATAAAAGAAGTTACAGTAAGGTAGTGGTATTACAGTCAAATGAAGGGTACCGCAGTGACTGATGGATTTACTGTGCCACACAGTCAGAGTTTTATTTCAGAAAATATTTCTTTTATATTACATGTAATGTATTTATATTTATTTCAGATTTCTAAATCTGTGGTATTTTATAAGAGGAATAAAATACATTATACAGCTTTTGACTAACTAGGAAACATTTCCTCCAACAGTAATTCCCTGTTTTGAGGGACCCTGTCTATGTTCTGCTTCCCTGCTGTAAGGACATAAACATGGTCACAATACAGCCAGTGTATGTACAAGTTAAAGGGGGCGAATGGTGTAAAAATGAAGAACACCTGAGGTATATTAAGTTTGCAGCAGGCTGAACTGTGAACCTTTCGTTTTGAGCATCTGGTGTGAAACAAGGGTTAACAACATCTACACTGCATCTAAAAAAGCCCCATCTTTACCCCCCCCTCCCCAAAAAAAGACTGCAGAGGTGCTGAGGAGCTGCGGCCCACATGAGGCGAGGAAAGGGGAACTAAGAGGGGGGCAAAGAGGACTAGGGGAGGTCCCTGCTTAAAAGCAAACAATAGCTGCATGTTGAGTGTTACGACGTAATCAGCGCAAATGTAATTAGAGGAGATGTCATTTCTCGCAATAAGTGTTTTTACTCAGGGAGAAACCATCCAGGTGAATGCTTCCAAGACGACTTTCTCTGACATGTGATATCGATTTGCACTTGTCTGTCAGTAAAGTGAGTCATTGTTTAACTTCCTCCCCAACACCCAAAGCCGTCTCTCCACGGGATGAGGAATGTTTGGATGTTGAAGGATGAGAGTTCTACTGTTGGTAATAATCCTGCTCGCTGTGTTGGGCTGCGCAAACACATTGGATTTATACATGTATCACACTGATGACAGCTCAAGGCCACACTGAAAGTAAACATATGATGGTACTGTTCAAGTCAAAAATTCTAACTATTTACTCGTATATTTTTAAATGTCGGGAGCAATTATAGCAGTGCTGGAATGTAACTTAGTATATTTACTCAAGTACGGAGTTGAAGTACAATCCTTCAAGTTCATTACATTAAATGGGTACAATACTTTGCACTCAGCTGCATGCAAACTGTATTTCACAGACTTGATGATGATTTATGATTGAAATAAATGATTTTTAAATAAATTCATGCATCTGTAATAATGATGTAACAATATAATATCTAAAACACTCACTGGCAGCATTTTATGCCTAATGAGTACTTTTACTTTTGATAGCCTACTTTACGTCCGGTAAGAACACTGCTAATAATACATCTGTTCTGTTTTGAATGTGGACACTGCACTGCTTGTAATGTATTACACTGTGGTAATGTTTGCTTGAGTAAAGGAGCACTTCCTCTTCACGCTGCCAGACCTTAGAACTGTCCTCTCAGTGATTCTATGCATGACAGACAGACAGACAGCACATGAAAGAAAAAATGCCAGAGCACAGTGATACATGAATCAAGATACATCAACCACGAACACATCAGTCAGGTTTTGTTCAGATTTGATCGGCAGCATGTGAGAGATCCCATGACGGACAAACAAACAAGCTAACTAAGGAGAGACAGTCATTAAAAAACAAACACCCCCTTCAATGAGTAACTATTTTCCATTCTCATAAGAAAAGCCAGAGTGAAGCCGGGGGCTGTTGTTTATGTCATGCTCAACATGTTCCCTTCTTCAGGAATCAACACATTTTCTTGGGCTGTTTTAGTGCTGCAGTTTAGGATGTGTCTTTATGCACCCTGGACTTACGGTAGCCTGATAATTGTTTAAATATGTTTTTTCTCCAGAGAGCCCTTTGCCTTCTGGTGTGTGTGTGTGTGTGTGTGTGTGTGTGTGTGTGTGTGTGTGTGTGT
The DNA here is from genome assembly GCF_051107435.1 of Chaetodon auriga. NCBI lineage: Eukaryota > Metazoa > Chordata > Actinopteri > Chaetodontiformes > Chaetodontidae > Chaetodon > Chaetodon auriga. Next base: position 9,529,836 of record NC_135081.1, read on the forward strand.
GTGTGTTTCTGTGTACAATAAGGAGGTTAATAAAAGAACATTTCCTTACTTCGGGGGAACATTCCCTGTCTAAGGAAGTGTTAATAAGTGCACTTAAACCCTGTAGAGTATTTCCCAAGTGATACCAGGCAGTGGCTCAGCATTCAGCAAGCTGCACAACAATATAACTCTTTGTTTGTTTGATGCTAAAGAATCATTGACGCACCAAAAAGCTGTCTGGAATTATTTTAAGAGGACACAGCTGATTGTGCTGAAGGATGTGCGTCTCAGCAAGCAAAGCATGGTCGTGACACAGAACAGTTCTAGGTAGGCCTTACAGCTAACATGAGGACTTGTACACAGTAGTGGCTAGTTGCTGCGAACACACGTGTCCCGCTTCAGACCTGTTTGTCTCCTCTCTCTGCAGGGCCAGATGCTGCACTGATGTGTTCTTCCATATGGAACCACTCGGCTAAGCAAACAGAGAGGAGGCTGGATCACCACAGTGGGAAGGGAACCGTCCCTCTGAGTAATAATAATGAAAAGTAGGCTAACCATACGTCAACTATCCCACATTTACAACAGTTTCCATCCGTCAAACCCTCCCTCCCTCCTCACCCAACCAACCTCTCTCTGCTCCTTACCTGGCATAATCCACAGCAGGCTCACAACAAGTGCACTCATCTGCTAGTTTTAGACTAGTATGGGTTTTTTAAGGCTTGTGACAGTCTTTGTTAATTATTGCTGCTGACAATATTGAGAAATTAATATTATGTAATCAAATTGTTGTTTAAGGTTAAGGGCTTTCCATACATAACCAGTATAATATTGGCCCATATGGCAGAGAATGAACATATTAAAACACTACGTGGTGAAATTGCTAGTATTAAGTCTGTGGCACAGTCATTGTCAGGTACCACAGGTGAACCATGACTGAGCGCCAATTCAGGGAGCCAGCATATGATTGAGGGCTGTACAGGAAATCATATGGATTTGTGATTGGTCTCATACTGGCGTTTAAATTCCTTGAGCAGCAAATCCACCTGTTCGCAGGTAAGGTAGATGAGTTTATCTGTCCACGGAGAGCCAACAAAGTCAGAGTTGACCCATTTTTCTTTAAACCTCCTTTTCTCTTCAATCATACAGTGTTTTCCCATGATGCCTTTTCCATCTCTCTTCCACATTAAACTGCTGAGTTGTCCGCTGAAATACAGCACTAGCACTGATGACAGAGCGTGATTCCTGCAACACTCACGAGGTGCCACCATGGAACCAGTAGCTTTCTACAAGTTGTCATTTCTAACCTGAGAGACGCTTTTTACAGGGGCACAGTGGGATGTATTAGCCGAGTAGTGTGTTGGATGTGGGCTATTGAAACTGAGAGTATTGAAATGGAATGAAATATAATACATGCATTTTGTGTCATGTTTGGGGTCCACCCAAAATGTTTCTGAGGGATCACTTTGGAACCCCTGGGTGAAACCCCTGAAGCTCCACAAGATCTTTATTTTTCTCTTTACAGTCATGATTTTTTGTTCTCAGACCTAAACGATAAAATATGGTGTTTATTAGAGCGCTCCAAAACAACTCCTATGAAGGTACATACATGATTCATGGTAGAGTTCTCTGGTCCTCTCTTTGGTTAAGGTTTGGTTACATTTACGCAAAGTTTAAGACCAGCTGTCTGATCTAAATTGGCGTTTAAACAATAACTGATATGTTGTACCAAGTTTGACACTAAACTCACCACTAGACGAAGACAGTCCTTATTCACATCCAGTGTTTTTAAAGTGCTGCATAAACCCAAAGGTCATTGACATGTAATCCTTCAACTGATGTTAAAACCTAAAACATCCCCTGAGTCAGACCTTTGATATTTTCACATGACAACAGTAACAATACAGATGTGTATGTGCGCGCGCGCACACACACACACACACACACACACACATACACACACACGCATGCACGCACATGCACACTGGTTGTATCATAATGTCTGAAATGTCCTTACAAATGATGATACAGTACAACAAAGTCAATTCCCAGTGACAGCAGCTCTTTGATCAAAGAGCTGGCTTCTTTCGGCCACTGATGACACATACTTCTGTGTGCGTGTGTGCGAGTGTGTGAGTGTGTGTCTCAGTCTACCCTTAGGTCCCCTGGGGTGAAAATGAGACGGCTTCATATCAAGATACACACACACACACCACTACACTCCTCGCCAATGGTCCCCCTATCCGCCTATATTACAAAATATGATTTATAGCCCCTAAATACAGCCATGAGGTGCTTTAATAAGACAGGGAGCTTATAAAGAGGGACATGTGATTAAGAGCAGATCCCTGATCCTCTTGGGTCAATGAGGAGCATATAATATAGTTTAGGGGCAGGGGGTGGGGTGACGGGACAGATGTACAGAGGTCCTGAAGGTAAGGCCATGAGATCTTATTGGCTGTCGGACTCAATCCAGCAGGCGCTCTGGCTTACTGAGCTCTGCAGTGATCCTCCTCTGTGGGAGAAGATATTGCAAAATAGAGAAGGAATTCTCCTTTTTTATCTCTGTTGCAGTTAGATTGGTAGTATTTATCTCCTAGTCTAATGAACAGAGACATAGAATAATGCATAGGGTCAGGGATTTCAACTAGACCACTGAGAAACAAGTAAAGCCTCTCTGTACCACCCCTCCTGATTGAGCTCATTAGAAACTGAGGTTGCTTTACTCTTGAAAAATTACAAAGGCATCATGTGATATGATCCAGGCTACACTTGCACTAATTCAAGTCAAAAGGTGGGGTTTCTTGGATCCTCTGTGATGCCAGAAACACACACACATATGCGTCTATCGATCCCTCTGCTCTGTACCTACAGGGAACAGGGTCAGGCTCTGGCTTCAGTCACAGAGCTGGACCAAGACAAGAGACAGGGTCCAAGCTGTGCTGCCAGTGGTGTATGTGGTACAAACAAAAGCACAAAGATCTGAGTGCCTGATCTGAGCCAGTCATGCCCAAGGTGAGGAACACGGTATAAAAGATCCACCACGGAGAAAAAGGACGGTGTGTAGCAGGCTGGAACAGTATCTGAAACCTCCATTCAGCTTCATGGTGAAGATCATACACAGACTGTGATGTGTAAAGTCAGTTCCCTTTGAAATGGACTACATTTTAACATTATACACCTTTATTTAAATGCACGTTCAGTCACATTCACACACTGATGGGTACAAATCTGCCATATGTGCATATTGTAGGGAGTTACCAACTCTGCAATTATAGACCTTTTTCACAGCGGACATTTTGACATGTCATAGCAGGAAAAGCACCGGTGTAATAATCACATTAATGATGGCTGCGTCAGTTCCAGAGTCCAGATATTTTGCAGATTCCCTCAATGGCATGGCTTAATGGGACACTTATATGGTGCAGGGCCATCATTAATACTATTTGCACCTTTTCTTTCCATGCTATAGCAATTCAAAATGTTGGTATAACTGGTTTTTCAAGAAGCTCAGGTAGCAATGCCTAGTTCCTCCCCAACAGCTGTCTACTTTAGCACAGCTCTCAGATGGAGGATGAACAGTAGCACATGTTTTGTAGGCAAAGAAAAAGAAGCAATGCTTCAGCTAATATGTGTGTACAAATTCATTGCTTAGTGACACAACAGATGTGAACAAAAACGTGAAAGGTGGAGGGAGGTTTATCTGGCAATGCTTCACATAATCAAGAATACAGGGCTGGTGGAAAGGTCCAAAATGACCCAATGCCAGAATTTACACCTTTTCGCCTATATGTAATAACAACACCAGAATAATTAAATATGTTCCCTATTACAGGCATTTCACCAGGTAATCTGCAGATAAGTGGGGCATTATCTCCAGCCTGATCAACACTGATGAGGACAACAGATTAAATTCCACTCATGTATCGTACCTCATCCTGCATCAGCCTTCCTGAGTCAAAATTAAAGGAATCCAGACAATTAGAAAAACAGTGTTGGGAAACGTGGAGAACAAAGACAACAAAGAAAGACAATATGTGCTTTGCATTCCTTCTTACTGCATTCAAGTGTCCAGGTTACATGAGCCGCTCATTTGTAACTCACGGTAATATTGATGCACGGACGTACTGTAGTTCTTGTGCCCTTGAGGCCCAACAGTCTGCAGGATTTCATTCCAACCCAATCACCTCAGCAGGTCAGTTTCTCCCCTACTTGAAAGAGTGCCAATCAGTAAAATTAGCTGGTGGAGTGTTTGGTTGGAAGGAAAACCAGCAGACTGTTGGCCCTCCATTGTACAGTGGGTTTTTTTTTTTTTTTTTTTTTGGTCCTTTTAGTCACTACCTGTACTTTTGTTCACTGGCTAGATAGATAGATAGATAGATAGATAGATAGATAGATAGATATACTGTATATATGTGTGTGTGTGTGTGTGTGTGTGTGCATTTAACAAAATGTTAAACACTTTAATTCAGCCCCTCTTTTGCCCTGGATGCTCTGTCCTAGTTCAGCTAAGTCTCAGACTGTCCCTGTAGCTCAGCTGTGGACCTGGGGAAGACATTAGCATCAGGGAGACTTTAACAGAAACATCCCTGCAGCTCAGAGGGCCACGGCAGTCCAGGCTCTGATTTGGAGTGGACCGGGGCGTGTGGCAAGCAGGCAAGGTCTCATCATCACCATCATTCCCTCTCTCACTCACACCTCCTCCCCCTCCCTCTCTCCCTCTCTACCTCTCTCTCTCTCTCACACAGCATCTCTCTCTCTGTGTGGTCCAAAGTGTTGACCATCTGGGAGAAATGGATGTGGAGGACAGGGTCCCAATCCAACTAACTCTGTCAGCAAGGCAATGCTTTTTCCCCACGTCTGCCTGTGCGAAGGACAGAAAAAGGAAGAGAGAGAGAGAGAGAGAGAGAGAGAGAGAGAGAGAGAGAGACTGTCCTTGCTCCGTCTAGTGTCTGCTTACTGCTAACCTCCCCAGGTCCTGCATTGCCTCATCCTATATGAGCTCAAAATGGGCTGGGACCCATGTGTCAGGGGTCGCACTGTGGGGACTAGGCTTGGCCTGAAAGCCTGGGAAACGTGTAGATATTTGGCTATATACATTGTAGCTGCCAAGAGCAAATACTGCATGGATGCATGCTTGTGCACAAACAAGGACACAGACATACACTACATTTAAAACACATGGCTAAGTAAGTGGGTGTAAAACTGTGAAAAAAGGGAGGGGAGACCTGCTGTAGGTAAACAGGTTGGGAGCATCGCGGTTGTGCAGAGGGAAAAATCCCCCTGTAAGATCCCATCCCCCTGTTGTCCTTCAACCACACACACCTCACAAATCACAGCAGCTTCTCACCAAAGTCCACATTCCTCAAGATTCAACTTCATGAGAAACATATGGCCGACGTGAATCACATTATTCCTGATTAAGTGAGTATTGGGGGAGAGCATCCATAATAAACATTTTGGGTATTAGAAATGTATTCATTCAATAACTACAGTGCATAGTGCAGTGAAAATAATGCCCACTACAGGTAATGTACTCATGTGTAGTTTTACCCTGGCATGGGATCAATACAATCTTCCAAAGATGGTGAGATAAATGCAGGCATAACTTGGTGGACAGTATGTATATGAGTATGAGAAACCTCCAGAAAGTGGAGGCTTGGTAGGTTTCACTAAACTCTACAACAAGGCAAAGGCAAGTAACTGTCAGAAGCTACATTTCAGTGCAGAACATTATACTGAAATACTGCTGTTATTCATGAAGTATATATAGAAAAACACGCAATCCTAAATTAAGAAAAAAAATGTTTGATATTTGAAACAATAAAACAATACACACTGACATATACTGACATAAACAAACGTAATCTGTTCCATCTAAATTTGATATCAATAAAACTTTAGTTTATTCCAGCTCTATTAGTCCTGACAATCTAACTTAAAGTAATCTGTCTCTGGTTTTGAAACACACGGTAAATTCAAAGGATAAAAAATCAACTTTGTGCTTCTCTGTCTGAGAGATCTGTCTGTGGTAGGTCACAATGTTACACAATATATCCAAGTACTCTCTACAAATTGGCCTTGATAACACAACCTGTGGTTGATTTAGAAATGACTTGCAAACCAGATTTCAATATGTTGCAGCTGATGGTGTTGACTTGATTTTTTTTTTTTTAACATCAATAGAGGATTTCATCAGAGTTCAATCATAGGTCCTGTCCTTTTCACAAACGAGTAACCAGGGACAGAATTGTTCATTCCACTTGTATGCAGATGACGGTGCAGTGCAGACTTAACTGAACATGACTGCAGATTTGACTCTACACAAACATATCATATCAATCTAAAACTGGTTGGCAATCAGCCAACAAAACTAAGCTGATTATTGGAAAGCGTATTTATCTGCAGTCTTGGATAGAACTTGGAAAGATAGCAATAGAGTGTGGATTATATAGCTATACAGTACATAACTACGTACCATGACACTGCATGCTTTTAATGTCAAACCCCATGGAAGGTGGCTGTAAATGTGTGGTAGTTTTGTCCTTGACAGACAGTATGAACGCTCAATGTTGAGACAGATGATAATGAGCAACTTTGAACAAAATGAATGTCAACTTTGAGAGGCCATGTATAAGCAATAATACTCTTTCGGGCATTGTCCAGCAAATTCCACCTCAGTACTTTCTTATAGTGTTTCCCTGAGTTCAAAGGTGAGTACTTGTGCTTTGACTCATCAGATATGAATCACAGAGATTAAATAGTGTCGGGAATGAAGGTACAGCCAGTCTGTTTTGCCTGTGGGGACGTGGCTAAAGGTTTGAAGAATCATTACATGGAGAAGAGAGTGGCGTGTAAGTGATGGCATGTCATTTGCTCATTGAACACACTCTACCCTCCAATTCACACCATCCCACAATCAGCTGAGAACACAGATGAAAGGGGCAAGACAGTGACAACACAGCAGTGAGGGGAAAAAATGTATAGAAACAAAACAAAGACAGGGAAAAAAAACTGCCGCAGCAAACATTGGCGAAGGATAATTAGAGGGCAGGATCTTGTCATGCCATGCGATTACTCAATTCCTGTGATATCCCTGAGAAGCTCCAGTCAGCCTGCTCTATAATCTGAGCCTCGGCCAAAAGACACTGCACAGGAAGAAGAAGGCACAGGAGCCAGACAGATGCAGCAAGAGTTCAAAATGTCATCAGTAAATCATGACCATAAGAGGTGTTTTTCCTTGTATTTTGACACGTGTTGCATCCTGCAAGTTCATGTTTATACCTCTGTTGTCACAGAAAATCCAGTAGAAGGTGTTCGGCATGTAAGAAATAAAATACTTAGTGCCGCCACCTTCAAAGACAGTACCACAGGTAAATCAAACCTACTTATAACAGAGTGATACAAACCAAAAACGTGTTCAGCACATGAGTCATATTGCCCGAGGGTGTATGGGAGTACGAAACTTTATTAAGAGCCCTGTAGACCGGGGGCATCTAAATTACAACTTTGATTATTAATTACCCAAAAAGAAGCCATCTATTATTGAAACCACGTCATCCTGCTGTTGGCGGAGCAGCCAGCCAGTGATTCAGAATGGTGAAGCACAGGAAACTACTCTAGCAAATTACACAGAGGGCAGGAAGAGTGTGAAGCATGTATAGAGGAAAACATTGAACAGCCTGCAGTCACACAGATTGGGTGACGTGGGGACAGAGAAGAATTTTCATTGCAAGAAAAACATCAAAAATAGTGTGTTTCTCCTAGAGTATTATCCCTGTTAGAGTGGACAACATCTATTACAACTACATTACAAATACTACTATTACCATCATCCTGTCACGTCAAGTGTTGCTACTTCTTCACAGCTTTACAGCTTGACTTTATTATTGAGTAATGCATACAAGCGTGGCCAAGCAGTCCACATGGAAAATACAAGACACATAAAAATTAAAGGATAATTCCCATTTATTACAGTTTGGGTCATATTTTCACAGTTCTGGACAGTATTTCAGTCACTGAAGTATTGCTGAGACCGTGGAACACAGTATGAAGTACAATATGTCAATGATGAGAGGTGATATCAGACAGGCAACAAGCCAAAAGTTCAGATTATAAAGACCGTAAGGAAACACAAAGCATCTTGTCTAGCACATCATCCTGTGCGAGTTCTTTTGCATTGCCCTGCATATTTGATTGTATAGACATATGTACATTTTCAAAATTTTGCTTTTATTTCGAAGTTTTTTTTTATTTATTTATTTATTTATTTATTTATTGCAGTAGTCTCAAAAGCAGCCACACAACATTTCACTACACATATTTTTTGTATGTATGTGACAAATAAAACTTTTGAATCCTTTAAAATGTTCTCTTTGCATAGGAAAACTGTGTCTGGCAAAATCTGGGGGTCTGCTGTCTTTCTGTTTTGATGTAAGTGACAAACTTGGTGAATTCAATGTTACTGTGATGATATTAATATATTATGATATACAACTATTAAGTAGGTATGATGTCTATAACCACACAAGATGTCTAAAACTAAACTAGATGTAGTGCATGCATTTTGAAATGATGTGAAGACTAAGTGAGTGTCTTTTTAAGCAGCATAAGCAGCAGCATCTTATATAAATCTGCTGGGTTGATCCAAAACTTTTTGCCACCAGTCAGTTAATTAGCACTTTCCCCGAGTAGCTGCATCTGCTCTGTCTGCCTGGAGATTTATGCCGGGGAGAAGGAAAGACAGTGAGGGAACGCACTCTCTGATTTCAGACTCTTTTTTTTCTTTCTTCCTTTCCTCTTCCTCCTCTCAGACCCAATCCCACCTCCTCTACTCTCCTACCGCCTCCTATAACAGCACTGATCTATGAAAACATACAAACATGACACTGAGCCTATGATAAACACCAGGTCTGTATTTGGGGAGCAGAGGAAATCAACTCCAGTTCAGGATGTAACCACTACCTCTGCCCAGATCAATCATACTCCAGCAGACCTGCATGTGGGGGGCAACCATATCAGTACAGGCAGGGGGGTTGGGAGGTGTACACACACATGCACATAAACACACACACACAAACAAAGCTCTGGTAGTCTCTGTGCAGTGCAATGCACACATGGCCACAGCACACACAAAGTTAACAAGTTTCCCAGGCAGACAGGTAAAGAATGAACCCGCTGCAACTGGATTCCAGGGCCATGGTGCTGGGTTTACACTTTCAACTCCCCCTTCCTTATCTCCCAGATTAGCTCGATAAGAGAATTATGAAGCCAGACGGACATCTAAAGCTTCCTGGGGGGTCAACGGTGTGATGAGAGACAGCCCGGGAGGGAAGACCGCCGCCTCTGAAACGCTTAACCCTCCCACAACATACATGCACACACACATGTGCACGCATAGGCACAGACCCCCACCCCAGGGCTTTACTTATTCATTGCTCCATCATCCCTTTTCCCCTTTATCAGAAAGAGAAGGAGCAGGAAACAAAGGAGGAGGGAAGTAAAGGAATGGGGTGAGTACAGATAGCCTTGCTTCTGTGACTTCCTTCCTGTGCATTCCAGGTTTTGTGACCCTCTTTCAAGGACAAAGAGCTGAAAATCACTTCCCTCCTTCTTCTCAAAATTTAGGAGAAAAAAAGGGAACTTTCTCTCCAAGTTGCAGGATGCAAAGAACGATAAATTATGGAGGTCAGGAAGTCACCTGGTCACATGAGTGACTCAGCACTATGCAGGTACCAACATCTGGGTATGGAATGTCCATGAAATGTATGAAATGACATGGGTATGTTGAAACTTTATGATTCTTTACCTTCAAACTTTATTTATCTTTATGTTTCAGTTTTATGTTGGGACAATATAGTTGAGGCTTGGTTAGGTTTAGGCACAAAAACACATGGTTATGGATCGGAAAAATGGGCTTTATTCTGGAAAATGGGCTTTTTGTATGTAACCCCCAGGTTGGGATACACTGCTCTCTCTCACAGCATAACCAAAAGCCACACGGTCCTTACATGGTCCTTCTTATGGTATTGTGGGTCACTGGAAAGAATATGCTGTTTGAAAATAAGTTTGGTTTTTTTTCTGCCACACACACTAAAAATGTGGTGGGGAACAATGTCTCCTGCAGAGTTTACCATTGGCAGAAGGGAATCTGTGCCCTCACCCATCACACATCCTCCCTTGGGTGAACACCTACATGGTGCCAGAATTTAAGAGTTTTAAAGAGCCTTTAAAGGAACAACAAGCACTACCCCACCCATACCCCAACCCTTTCCACGTTTCCCCAGCATCTCAACACCGGCAAGTCTCGGCGTCCATCCATCCCATGATTCATCCTCCAGCTCTGTCATCTGTGACTAGTGACGCACCCTACTGCCCGGGGCATAATGAAACCTCTTACAGAGATCGCAGCTGCACCGACACCTTCACCATCTGATCCCCTGCTCTGGTATCATCTTCACCCATCAACCATGCAAAAGTGTCTCTTTGGACCCCTTAACTCGAACCTTCTTCACACTTATGCCCTCACCCTTGTTTCAGGCCAGCTAACCTCTCATGCCATGCTAATTTAATCCAAAAACACTTCCTATAGCAGCCTGTTAATGTCAGACCAGATTTCCTCTACGTTCTCCGTAACCCAGAAAAGAGCACCACCCTGCCACTTTGCCAGGAACCTTCCTTGGTTTAGTGTTTCCCAACAAACGGCAAATATGCTTCAAAACCAATAAACCTACCCCTGATATTTATTAGGCTGTTATTCAAGTATTCCCTCCCTACTCGGCCAAAGGGAGACGCACAGGCATGCATACATGCAAGAGTATTCACACACTTACACACACACATGCAGGCAGTCACACACCTTTCGTCAGCCGCAGACATATTAGTAATTCTAATGAGGAGCAGAAGATTAAAGAGTTGCGTTGTCTTGGGTGTTACAGTACACGTCTAGCTTTACTGTGAGGACCAGAGGTCAAGAAGAGGAACACCGAGGGAGGAAATTGAGAGCATTTCTTGATTAAAGGCCTCTGGAACATCTAACCTTTGACTGCACGCAGACTCGTCAGTGCTCTGACTTGACTGTGTTAGGGACCTCCAATAGCTCCTGGAAAGGAAAGAGGATAAAGGAGGATATTCAGGGACTCACATCGCTTGCCCAGACATCTGGGGACAAACTGGTAAAAGCAGCAGCCAGCTTGGCAGCAGCAGTTATTGTTTGGCTTGTGTAACTGTGTAGAATGACATTGGCATGTAAAGACTGCTCTGTTTTTGGATGGAAATAACAGGCACGCACTGAACATTACTCTTTCTCCTTCACATCCCTGTTGATGGTTAGCTGTTTTATTCGGGATTTGGTTTGAAAAGCTGATAAAAAAGATTTTTTTGAAAGCTGTTAAATATTTTGAGGAGCACATTGCACTTACATCAAGAATATATTGAAACTGTAAAACACTTTATTTTCAATTATTTCCACACTGAAAACAACTTCATGTTGTGCACCTCCACATTTTCCTCTCATTCACTCGAGCCACTGGTTCCTCATGTCCCCTGGCCATACAACTCCCTCAGCCCCACACAGTTAGCTTATCAATCCTCCTTCTGCTCCATCATCAATCTTCCAGTGAAAATGTCCTTGATTCTGCCTGTTGTTTCCTCGATTGCCAGCGTGACCCTGCAAAAGCGCCCCCGTTTCTGCCGGGTTGGTCGGAGGCTAATAAAACTGTCTTGGTCAGTCACAAGACACCCTGAGAGAGAGAAAGAGGGTGGGGTTGGTGTGGGGGGGGCGGGTAGCAGGGTCATGGCTCAGAGCAGGCTCAGTCGGACCTTACTGGCTCAGCCGAGGGGAGGGTCTCGCTTTTCGGACCTCCAAACCGAGAGGATGATAAATGGCATTTAAAGGAGACAGTAAAACACAACTATTGCATAAAGTCATCAGTTAAAGTTAATTACAAAATATATGGGGGTTTGATTGAATGGGTCTCCAGGGAGTGATCAGGGAGAGAAGCTGCAGGCGAGCCGTAGACAGTTGTCGGATGAGCGGCAGTGACTCACACACATTCCTTGAACTGGGACCTGGTCTGTGTAAAGGACTTCAGTGAGTGGGGATGATTCATCCTGGCCGCTATAAAAGCAAGAGCCATGAGCAAATGTTGGTCACTACCATACTCGATGCTTGATGAGGAACCTGGAAACATCCAGGCAAATCATTTAAAGTCATGCTGGTTTATATTTAAAGCTGCACCAGGCAAGATTTTTATGTGAATTACAACAGCAATATCCTACACTTGTTTGTAGGCATCACTGAGAAAAGGACTCTACCTGCTTCATTCACATCGACCCAATCAAGAGGAAACTGAGGTCCAATAATATTACACTTTGTAGATGTAATACTCATTATCAGGGGTTTGAAATTCTCAGCATGCAGTTTGCTCATACTACCTTTTATACCTCTTTAACATATGCTGATTCAGAGTTTCTTGCCAGTGTAGGTTGTCACTCCTCAATTGTACAGCCAGACAAGAACATTGATATCTGACAGTTCTGCAAAACCCAGATTACAAGGAGGATAGGAAAGAACTTTGTTATTACAAAAAAAAACAAAAAAAAAAACCATGATTGATGAATGATTTTAGGGTCTATAGTTAGGGTTACACAACTAAAACGCTTAGTTAAGGTTAGGGAAAGTTCATGGCTACGATGAATTAAAAGGCTGATTGCAGGTCTGTAACTCAAGTCTGCTGCCTGAATGTCAGACCTGCTACATGACCAAGTACAGTTAATGCTGAAAATTAGCAGTAGGAGATTATCCAATGTGGTTGCATGTTCAGGCACATTTGCATAAAGTGGAATCTCTGTCAGCTTGCCAACATCACATCACTGGGTGGCTTTTGAGTGGGTGGGTGAGTGAACAGCACGTGTTTCATCCTGTTGCATCTCTAGTGTTTGACTTCATGTGTTCACGATAACATGGAACTGCGGAGACATACATATGAAATTGTTTAATGTTGGTTTAAAGTTTATTGAAAATCTAGACATACACAATATAAATGTAAAATGAGTTTTGGCTTATTGCGGGTGGCTAAAACCATTGTTTTATTTGCACGCATTCGAAGCTAATGTTGTTACTGTTTTTGGAAGATGATCAAAATTCAAGTGATTCTTGATGCATGTTCGTGATCACAAGCATCTTCATGCTCAGAGTGAACTGTGGAAAATGAAAGATTATCCACTGACAGTCATACAGCAGACGCATATAGAAAATATGGTAAAAATGGTGTAGAGGATAGTATGCATGCTTTGTGTAAGTACTCACGTCTGTGCGTGTAGGGGTGTTTGTGTGTGTGTGTGTGTGTGTGTGTGTTTAGGGGATCTGTTACGTTTCAGACAGAGGGCTTTGTTACTGCTTCTGAGTGTTGGGGTGCAGCCGTGCATGCAATCAGTCTGTGTTTCTTTCTAATTTTCAATAAGTCTGTTTTTGGGCCTCCTATAGTTCAGCGCCAACTCAAAAGTACAATCACACATTCTCAAGCACACACACACACACACACACAAAGAAACAGAGAAACACATACAAAAAACTTTTGTGTTCCCTTCCAAGCAAAATGATTTAAGCCAGTTCCTCATTCAACCAGCAGACGCCATGTGTTTCTCATGTTGCCCTGACGGTCCCTTTTCATGAGATCTTCATGTTTTATTTCAGAGGAAAATGGACAGAAAGTCTAATTTCTCTGCATCATGTTCTAAAGTACAAATCACATTGAGGGAAAATGCTAGAGAAGAGAAGAATGGAAGGTGGGGAGGGGGGCAGGACTGGTGGTGGTGGTGGTGTATAAATCTTCATGGGGTTTGCAGGGAAGGAAACTCTTATGCTGAGGAACAAGAAGCACATGTAGCGAGCAAGCTACCAGGAAATTGGTATAGTCTTGTATGATTTTATAGGGATCTTGGGCATGCCCTTCACATTAATTAGGATGTGGAGTGCGGAGGTATTTTTTACAGGAAACTAAGTATGGAACCCCTGCTGTCTGCCTCAGGGCTGAGGCAGCTCCTGAGTCAAAAAACCTAGAGGACTCTGTAACCAAAGTAAAGCACGATAATGCAGGTCATATGCACACAAACAGGCTGACACACACAATCAGGCACGAACGCACACATACACAGGCATATACTGTACGCACGCATGAGGGAAACATTATTTGTCGAGGACAAACGAATGAGAAAATGATGTTCTGGAGGTTTAAGTGGCCAATGCAGATTCTTTTTAAATGTGGAATTTCAATTAATCTTTTTCTTTTGTTTGTTTTGGTTTTTTTTTTACTTTGAGGTGATGTTGTTAAGGGAAGTTTGCTAATGAATCTCTGCTACTCCTCTGTGGCAAAAAAAATATCTTAATTTGGGTTATTCAGACTGTGCTTTAAAAAAGATATGTTTGCATGTGTTTGCATAGTCACGCTATAAGGACTCATCTCCTATTGGGGGACAAAAACATGATCCTCAAGAGCTGAACTCTGTAAAGCTGAAACACTTACATTCTTACCTCTGATCCGCTTTTCCACTCTAGTCCCCTTCTCCTCTTTTAGCCCAGCGTGTGTGTAAGTGTGTGCGTGTTGACTGCCCGTTTGCAAACTCCTCTCCTCTCTGCCCACCCAGGTAGTTCTTCATAAGTACACAGTAGTAACTTCATCCTCTGTCTACTTAAACATGGCACTGCTGAAATGCTTGCATTCATTTGCCAACCTAAATGGAGACCAGAAGGAACCGTTGTCAAATTGTGTTTAAAATCTCATCCGAGCATGTGCTCGTCTGCCTGTATATACATTACAATCTTTTAATCCAGTCATTTTTTCTGTAATTATGTCTTCACATTTTTTTCTGCAAAAGTCATTCAGTGTATTTACATTCTGTAACTACCTCTAATTACCAGTCTGTAAAGTAGTTTTCACTACTGCCACATATTCAGTTTTCCCACCTACTCATGAGGGATCTGCAGGAAGCAATGTAACAGAAAGTGTTACTATGTGTAGTTTAATCTCAGATTGCAATCAGTCTTGTACACATGTCTCAGAGCTGTATTAAGAGACTACTACTTATAACCCAATATTTACAACTACTGCTGCTTCACATTAAAAGCATCCAGCTGGAGAGTGCACACCTCCAAGTCTTCAGCAAGGCCACCAACTTTACTGTGCCTCGCTGTGTGGACCAAGCTACACACACTATAGCAGCATGAAATCACATCCCCAGATTTCCCCTCATGGGGATGAATAAAGTATCTATCTATCTATCTATCTATCTATCTATCTATCTATGTATCTATTATTGTTGACCAACTTCTTTATTAAAACTGCTCCTCTGTTGTATTTCTGTTGTATTAAAGCGCACAAGCTGTGACCAACAGCAAGGACGGGTCGCTTCATCAATCCAACCAGGACTGATAGCGTGAGGGCTGTAACTTTATAGTCATATGTTTTAAAACAAAGGGAAAAGTCTGCTAGTGGAGTGAGATGATTCAAACTTGTTTATAACAAAAATCAGACAGAAAGTTCTTTTTTTCGTTGTTGTTTTGTTTTTGTTTTTTTTGTTTTAGGGCAGCGACCTGCATTGTCCTTTCATGCTTCATTAAACACGCCTGACTTCTGGATGAAAAATTTAAAGTGGACACAGCTTAAAACATTCTTTTAGAGAAATAAAATAAACATTTCTTAATTAGATATAGATTCTTGCAGCATATATGCAGAACTTTATTTCAGCTGCGCAAAGTTATGTTAACTTATTTTTTCAGACTTCCTGCTAATCTTTGCTTTTTCCCTTTAAGGCTTTAAAAACTACTGAAATACAGCAAAGAAAGTCACTTTTTGGTTGAATGGCATGAAATCCTGAAATGACAAGGGGCTGCAAGGGGAAGGGGTTACAAGCCAAAAAAGGGGAATCGGTGCTTTAGGATTTGACTAAAAAGGTGCTAAGAAAACCTCACTTTTCCTCCCATAAATACTTGCCATTGCTCTTATTCCTGAATATTTGCACTCCCACGCAGACAAACCAGAGGCTAGATCTGCAGTTGCAGAGGAGGAGGAACCATCCTAGCGTGTAGCACAGTGTCAGGACAAGCTGTGTCTAAACGTCTCAATGTATGTTTACACAATCTAATGCACAAGTTCAAAGGTGAAGGGGAAAAGGCCTTTTAATGTTTCCGGGTTTATTTATTCAGCCTAGTGTCTGGCTAAGAACTAACTCCCACCCACCCTCACTTCAGGCCCTCCTACAAGGGTTCCCACCTCAAATGACATCGCAAAGCCTGCGATGTGATTGGTGAAGAGCACAATGTGGTCTGTGTGAGAGGGGGAAAAAAGAGGAGCTGTAACTTCTATCCACATGTTTTCTGAGTCAAGTTAAGCACACACAGTAGTATATAAGGGCAATAAATCAGCAACGGCCGACCACAATAGTCCCGCTCATTTCTGCACAAAGGTGGGGGGGCTCTGTTATCGATTTCAAATAGCTCATGTAATTTTCTTTACAAGCACAGATCTCGAGGTTTAATGATAAGTTGTTTCATTTTGAGAAGAGAAGTGAAATCTGAATTATGTGTGGAAATTTCTGCATGTGTATGGCATATGTATAAATAAACTAAATCTGCATAGCTCTCATTCTGAGCAGATGTTCAAAAGAGTATTAAATGTGCGCGCGCACACGCACACACACACACACACACACACACACACACACGCACACACACACACATCCACACACACTATAAAAATTGCTTTAGGTAGGCAGACGCAGTATGCCAAACTTTAACTGTTGTTCCTGTGAGCAGTCAATCATAAACAGTTGAGCCATTTTATTTGGCCAAGTCGCTGTTAGTGGAAAGTGTTGGCACGCTGACCAGAGGCTCATAAAATTGACATGTCTGTAAATTCATGCATTTATTGACACAAATTAGTAGATGCAATGCCTTCCTCCGCTATTTCATTCTGCACTTTTCTCTATATTCTCAACCAGTTGGACAGTATTTGGATGAGGTTCCCAGTCTAAGGGAAGTGCTTTTTTCTTCCTCTTTTTTTTCTTTTTTTTTTTTTCTAAAGAGGCAAGTTTCAAAATCTTTTAGTAGAATGTTGCGGCCAGACTAAACAGAAAACAGAAAAGTTTACTGTGCACAGATGCACTCAAGTTCAGTTTGAGTCCAGGAACTCAAGCCAAAGAGTCATGGCTGGCTGTATATTATGGCTGTCAGGGGGCTCTCGTCTTCAGACAAGGACAAACCATTACATTATGCAGTGGAGAGAATATTTTCTGAGGGGACAGTTTGGAACTGAGCACTGGTGCTGCTGTCTGTGCAGAGTCTGCATGTGTTGCCTGTGTTTATGTGGGTTTCCTGCAGGTGATCCAGATTGTTCCCACGGTCCAGACGAGTGCAGGTGAATTCAAAACTCCAATTTTGTGTTTCTCTGAATTTTCCTCAATGAATCCAATCTTTTGGTGACCCTGCGTAGGGAAAAGCAGATGTAGAAGATAGATGGATAAGGAAAATAGAAACATGCATTCATGTACAAGTCACACATGCCAAAAGCAACATGCTATATCTGCTGTGTAGAGTTTGTGGTGCTAGAGAACCTGAGCCCACTTCAAAAGCTCAAAAAACAAACTTAACGTTGTTTTGTCATTACCGTGATGCTTCATGACTTTTCCTTATTATATGAAATTGCTAATAGACATGATTTTGAACTGATGACATGTGGGCTACAGATCATCACGTCATTCTGTTTGGGTTCTCCAAGACCTCAGAGCTAACATGGAAAAACACAATGGATCATATTCTCTACATGTGTGATTGGTTTTCACAGTATTTCTTATGCAGCACTATCACTCCAAAACCCCAAATAAATCTATTTAGATTTATGTTATTAGACTTTTACAAGCATTCATTTGTAAAAGGCACTGTGGAGGGTGAAATGGATTTGGTTTTTGACCAATAAAAGGAATATATATATATTTGTTAACACAGATATATAACTTACAAAACAGAATATTTCCACATTTGGTGCAAAAACAATGATTTATGGTCATTTCTGGTTCTTGTCACCATCAGTTTTCATTTGTGAAAACTCACAAAATGAAAAGTACAAGATCAGCGCTTTCCTCCATATTGAGTTTTGATGAAGTCAGAGGAAAAGAAAAGAATATATATATTTGAGAGAAAAAAAATATATAAATGCAATGATTAAACAAATTAAAGTTATTATTTTAATACACTTTTTTCTGTTTTCTTTTCTCTTTGTGAACCAAACCATGAAGAGGTAAAACAGTTAAAAACAGTTATCTCAAACACAAGTGTTGCTGCCTGTCTGTTTGGTTTATTCAACTGTACAGGACTGAGACCTTGTTCAGAATCTGGTTTCTGATCCACCGGTGATCCCACCCAGCGACAGGAAGCACTGTACGTTATGGGTTAAACGTGCCATGAATTATGGGTTAAGGTTTTTACCCCAGAAGAAAGTCCTTTAATGTTCTAAATTGCTGGGCACTGAAGGAAGGAATGGCTCTCACATGGCTTTTGTTGATGAGTTATGGTTCTTTAGTAATTTTGCCATGTGAGACGTACTGAAATGATGCATTTATGCAGCTCCTCCCCTGGTTTAAACCAACGCAAGCAGGCTACAGGCTTGAGAACAAACTAACTCTGCTTTCCCAACCTCATTTTCTCAATTTCACCCTCGCTTGTCCCCTCCTCCCCACGCTAACGAGATGTGCCAGTCACAGGACACCCTGCTGGCTGGAGAGAGCATTGCCTCTGTGGGACAGGTGAGGAGCAAGCTTTAGCCGATCAGCCTGGCTGGAAATCAGGAATGCCCTCCTCCTCCTCTTCCTCCTCCACCTCCTTCCCTTCCTAATGGCTCATACCAAACTCACCAGGAGATCTGTGGACGCACCATCCTCAGACCATGAGAAGACTGCCACCAACCTCCCCAGAGGTGGAGGATTATGTGTGCAAATGCTTTGCATCTGTGTGCTTTCTGTCTGTGCATGCCAGAGTGCTATTTCTACATAAGCTAAATGTAATGAGAGACAGTCTCATGTCCCCAAAGGTTAAAGTTTCATGCAGGGAGAGCCGATGTTTTCATTTTACAAACAGAAAAAGAGGAGATACTCATAGATGGAGTTTTCATTCATAAACTATTGATCATAGCCTGTAGGGAGGCACTGGTGTAATTTAAATGCAATCATAGACAAGTGTATGGCACTCTGTCATGAAACTGTATCCATCAATGGACGCGCTTGTTAAGAGGTTTTATTAAAAAATGCTGAAAAGATGTTTCACTACCGTTCTGGTATTTTTATTATTTTATTTTTATGAGAACATAATTTTTTCCTCCCTTTCCGTTTGGTTTCTTTGCCACAGTTTACATTTTCTTTACTGCCTCTTCTCCGGAGTTCAGCTGGAAGTGCTCTGTTTTCTCCACAAGAATTTTATGACTCTCTAACAGAGTGTTGAGACACAAAACACTTAAGCAGCGCTGGAAAAGACGGCGGGACGGGACTGACAAACAGGGACACAAAGCCTTGGAGGAATGAGGAGGAGAGAGATGGAGACAGACAGGAAGAGAGTGTGTGTATGGGTGTGCGTGTGCATGTACGTGTGTGTGCAAGGCCAACATATTTCAGCGTGATGACCAAGCATTTCTACTTGTTATTTAAAGTCATTTCCAAATCTCACAGGAAGTGCGTAGTTGGCTTCCAGAGGACATATGGTGTTAAACGTACCTGCTCTGCCCAGTTGTGCTCCAATTTGACGTTGATGAGCTGCATCTCACATGCTTAATGGTTAACAGCAGCCCTGCAGCATCTGTTCAATGTCTTTCTGAGGGTGGATATGCATTTTTAAGGCCAATAAGTGCACAAGTGACAGGGTTGGATGGAATAGTCCGCCCCAGATTAATCAGATTCAGTGCAATAACCCTGCAATCCTAGAAGTCTGAAGCGAGACCCCGGATCTTAATTCAAGACTTGCATTTTGAACCCCTCTGAAGTAGACAAAGAGGTAATTTGCAGAAGCATCTGGATCCGGTGGCAAAGCAGGCCAAGCAGCGGAGTACGTTCCCATCCACAGCCACTCTCCACCCAGCCCCCTTTCCCCTCCAACCACCACCCTCGTCTGTTTATCATAGGATCTCCAACACACAATCAAACATGAAAGGATGAGTGCTCGCAAGAGCCTTTTTAGATTTTGTGGAAATGTGACATCTCTGGAAACATTTAGGCTGTCATAGCTGCTGCTGCTCTTCAAAGAGCGCCGAGAGGAATAGATTAATGTCGCTTCTGAAACGAACCTTCTTCCTGTCTGTCCTCCTTTCCTACTAAACATGCTGGCTCCCTATATCTGCTGTAACCATACATGCACACAGACTACTGACTGTATAGTAATAAGGCAGCAAATCATTTTAAGATGTGTGTGTGTGTGTGTGTGTGTGTGTGTGTGTGTGTGTCAGCCTTGTACTGGTGATGATTTCAAACTGATAAGGCATGTGTGTTTTATTTCTATATCACAAAATATTTACTTCTGTATCCCACAATCTAGATTTAGAGTAATCTATGTATGTCTTTGAGTTATGCCAACTAAATAGGAAAGGTATGTGAACACATATTGTACAGCAGCATGTCATCATACCAAGGGGAGGTGCTTTGCTTATTATACTCCATGTTTTCTGCATCAGCAGGTCAATGGGAACGGTATGGAAATGAATGTGAATGCATCAGTGTATCGCTTTCAAACTAGGACATGCAAACTGAACATAAAAACAACTGGCCACAAAAATGTTCCTTTAATCATTAACTTTTAACTCAGTCCCCTCCATGCCAGTGTACTGAAGATAGACTGGAGAGACCGTGTAAATGCTGTGACAGGGTTTTCTTTTGACTGTGTAGCCAGTAAAAGGATGTTTCAGCAGTTTAGTGTTATAATCCGATATTTGGGGGACTTGGGAAACAGATGTAAAAGACTGGTCAACATCAGTGCAGTGAATATCCTGGCCTTTATGGTGTGCTCCGACAGATCTTAAGACATGGAATAATTGCATGCACAGTCAGTGGAAAGACACTCATGGACATGAGTGGCTTGTATTGAGGCAAACACGTGTCATACAGGCATCCCCAACTCACACACACACAAATGCAGTGTGTACATTTCTAACAAGCTTGCTGTGCAGCTGTACATTGGCTGTTTGGAGACAAATGAACGCAGACAGCGTTAAAGGTCCCACTGTCAGATTCGAGCGAATGTGAGAATTTGTTCCTCTTTCTGTCTGAACTGATTTTCACCTGGAGTGACCCTTTCAGTGCCGTGACAGCGAGATGGATTTGTGGTTAAAGATGAACCAGTCAGAAAGCTCGTCACCCAGCATCCTCAACACTACCCAACACTCTGAGATGTGAAGTGCTTAAGTGTCCTTGAGCAGGGCACTGAATGAGCTCCAGATATGCTGTTCTGTAGCTATGCCTGACCTTTGACCTCTGGAGCAGGTCACATTGAAAGACTTTGCAAGATATCACATGATAACTGTGACACTTTCTTGTTTTCGATTTTGCTGTTTGGGTTGAGTACTCATCACTTTGGAATAATGTAGCCTACATGCATGGACACAGGTGACATCGTGGGCTGTATCTTGTATATGTAACTACTCTTTGATATGGTTTGAGGCAGCATGAGGTCTTCAGGTTGGCGACTACAAGTATTAGCAAGAGGGAACTAAGTGAACTTCAGCATGTGGATGCTATAATTCAACTCTAACGTGATGAGATGTTTTATACCAAAGGGAAAGAGGCAGACGTTGTTTTCCTGGTTCTAGCTTTTCCTGTGAATTTATTGTGTCACTTCCCATATTGCACACATTATGTGTATAAATGGAGAGATCACCTGTATTAATATATTATATGGCATTAAGAATGTGGTGATGTGTACGCTCTTTTTTCAGTGATCGCAAACATTTTCCTCACAAAATGTACCCAAGATGCACAGTTGTAAATGTTTTAATAAGCGAGCTGATGGTCAGCCAGAGGTCAGATAGAGAGTGGCTCTAGCAGACAGCAGATACAAACTGGGAGGTGAAGTGCTTTTGCTAATATAGACAGACTATAAGAAAGATGAGAAAGAGAGACAAAAATAGGAGGCAGAGAGGGTCAGACAGAGAGAAAGGAATGCTGTTTACGCATTGCACTCATCCATAAGAGGGCTCCATCTCAACAGTCAGTCAGCCGGACGTTGCCTTGAGTTCAGTACCACATCCAGTCAACACCCCTCCTCTCCACCCCCAAACCACCCAACCCTAAACCACCACCACTTTACCAACACAAAAAGATGCAGCACGGCACTTTCCTTTTCACCCTAGCATGCAACCCCCCCTCCCACCACCCAACACACACACACACACACCACTGGCCTCCCCCTTTCCCACCTTTGTATCAGTTGAAAGGCATATGGTTACTGCCATCCGATTCCCCTCGGCTGAAAGTGCCTTTCACTTTACCGCAGTTCACAAAGAGGTCAGACTACGGCAAACAGAAATATTGTGTGAGAGCTCACTTTTTTGTGCCTGAGCTAAGAGATGTGAGAGACACAAGAAAAGCAGGGGAGAGAGAGTCCCTGATAAAGTTACATCTGGTCAAACAAACCTCACTCCATTCCTCATGCCAGAGCGGGAGAATTTATGTTGTAGTGAATAAAGAGCGGTATTTGAGAGAATTGACAGAAACTAACCTCGGACATGGTCAGCCATACATCATTCATTCAACTCCACATCCTTGCACCGAGATTTCCACCCAGGTCGGATTTCCTGATGTAGTTCAAACAGCTGCAGCAGAAATTTGCTGTGCGCAGCCACATTAGTGGAATTTTCAGTAAAAGTCAAACGGTGACAAATTCAGGACTGAGAGGACAAGGGCGTCCTGTCTGAGGCGAGCGTCACAATGAGAAAATCAATCATCGATGGGCAGGTAAAGCTGATAGCAGCGAGGTGTCAGAAATATCACAGTGGCCAGTGTGTGTAACATGATGAGGCAGTGTTTCGGTCACAAACCCCTGGGTGCTCTGGGCTATCTAGTCTCTCCAACTCTCTTTGTTCTACTCTGGTAAATGATTAATAATGACTGTTCCTCTGCTGACCTTGTTTGTTAAAAGACTTGTACCTGACAACTCTCCACAGCTTGTGCTCCAAAGGAAAACTATTTCTCACACAGACAGAGACCTACTCCTATTTCAGAACGTCTCCTTGTGCCGTTTAAACGAGTCATAGAATAAGTTGAGCTCTTTGAAGCTTTGCGATTTTCACCCCAGCGTCCCTATTGTTAACCTTAATAATTGTAGCCATGAGTTGCAGGGTAAATTTTCAGACCACAGCCCTGTAATTAGACTGCCTATTCAGGCACCGATTTATGACCAATATTTTACTTGGCAGAAAAGCTACTGAGCTAAAGATTTGATTTCCAAGTGGGAACTCTGGGGAACCACACCAAAACAGCCTCTGGAAAGAAACCACGCAGCCAAAGACTCTTCAGCACTTCAAACACTTCACGGCAAACTAAAAGAGATTAATTCTGAAAAGCTAACTGGTGTTTACTTTGCTCTTTATGATGTTCCTTTTAGCAGGATAACATTTGGTGAGAAAGTGTCAGACTTGGTTTTACTTGAGAGCTGCTGCTTCCCTGCAGACCAGGGAGTCTTCGAGGAGATCTTCCCCCGGCAACCCACAGCAACAACAGACTGATGACCGTCCTGGAAGCGTGCCTTGTTCCAAGGGGCCATCAAACATTTATTCATCTCATAAGCTGCTGCCAACAGTCTCACTCACAGCCGTGGGTGCTGCAGTGAGCTGGGCAAAGGGAGGGCAGGGCAGGCCCACAGTTGTGGCAGTCATAAAAAAGATAGTGAATTTATATGCATTTCTGCTCTTTGTGTGTGTGAATACAAGCAAGCGTGTGTGTTTGTGTATTAGGGAATGTGGTGGTGAGGGTGTTTTTTTACCCCTGAATGGGAGACTGCCTTGCACTATAAATCTGTCCCTCATTGGGAAGACAAAATGAAAATGGCCCCGTCATAAAACATCTGTAATGGCTCCATCCACCACCAGCACATAATGGGGCAATTACCAAGAAGGGGGCTAGGACAGCATGAAGCCTTTAGCTCTCTTTGGTACACCACATAATGCTTTGGTGCATGTGTTTGTGTCCCATATGCAATATGTGTGTATATGCATATGCTAGTGCTTCATTCCAGCTTAGGACCACGACATGAAGATCTCAAAGGAGACACAATGCAAGTCATGTTGCAGAAACCTCCACTTCTACCTGTTCCTTGACCCTGGACCCTGAAACCATTCTTTCCACTCTGCATGGTGACAGACAGGCACATCTAATCTGAAATTGCATTATTGATGCCTGATCTTTTGCACGGCCCAGCCCTAGCCCTGCGTCTTCCACACCTCGTAATCAAGCATAATTGAGGTTAACTGTACGGCACGGCTGAAATGCTAGACAGGTAAGCCGCAGCCTCTCATGATTAATGTAGTGTGTTAGTGTTCTGGGCTCTGACCTTTTGAGATAGGCCAGGCACCATTTTTAAGTGAAAGCTCTGCCTCTGCCGAGTTGTGGAGTTGTCCATCAAGTCCTCCTGCACCCCCCGCCACTCTCCACCCCACCATCATCCCCCTTTCCAAAGTCAGATCCTTGTCTTGCTGCCTCATTGCCCCTGACCCATGTTTGTTTGCTTACATGTCTCGTTTTACAATGCAGAACCAAAACCTCTTTTTACCACCTAGGCCCCTCTTTAGATTTGGGTATGTTTTATGTATTGGAGAGAAAAACTTGATGGGTATTGATCGAGCATGGATCAGAGGAGCAAGAATTGACTCTGAGTGCTGTTGACTCTGAGATTCTGGGTGTTTTCCTTACTTTTGAGCCATAAGGGTTGTTCTGTGCTACTCTGGAGCTGCTTTGTTTTTTAATTCCTGTCTTTTCTATTAACATTGCAAGTCAAATCATTCATTTTAGGTCTAATTTATCCATGTGCTTATCATTCAGACCAGCGAATGCCACTGTCCAGCCCCGGCTGGTCTGCAACCATCTCTCTCCTCTCCACAAACCTCCACGGATGTGAATTGGCAGGGAGGTCATGTCCTTGCTTTGCTCCCAAACACAAGCATTGTCAGAGTTAACTGAGCAAATTTACTTTTGGCTCGAGCTCATTCAGACCCTCACACAGAGACACTCAACAAAATAAAAAGATGAACTGTGAGCATACAAAGAGACAATCTGCCTTTCTGCAGAGATTTGCAGGAGAATCAGGAGGTGTACTTGTTAATCAGGGGATGGCGAGGACCCAGGTCACCATCTGTAACATCGACCAGGGGCAGTAAATGGATGAGGAGGGGTGAAAGGGCACCCTCAGACATTCCTTTAGAAAATAAACAGAACAAAAGCGGGCTTCTCTGGACAGGTACTCCAAGCAGATCTATCAAGTTGACGTAAGTTTTTACTCTTTTCTGAGTTTATGAATGCATTTAATGCAAAGATTTTGCCCCGATACAAAAACCACAAACACACTTTAAAGCACAGTTTCTGCTGCAGCTGAAATCAGCTACATTAGCGATGGCTTCGTCCTCATATTTCAAAAGCTCAGTTGGGAGCGAGTTTAATGCAATTAGCAGGTTATCTGTGGCGAAGTGGAGGTGTCTGCTCTCTTCCTGTTGCCGTATGGTCTGGCAGGAGGGAGGGATGGCCTTCTGCAGGACCACATAGGAAGAGGCAGAGGAAGAGATGGGCAGATGCCCTGTTTGAAGAAACACCCTGGTCTTTTGTTACACTATGGCTGCTCTGCCTCTGCCTTTATGATCTGTCTCTACTTAAAGAGCAGCTGCCAAGTGCAACAAACCACCGTTCTCTGAAATGACACATTTTTTTCAGTTTTGGTTTTCAAGTGATTTCAAAATTTTCTACAAAACAAGTCTTTTAAAATAAGTTTGGATCGCAGGAGGGAAAAAAACAAGTCATGACCTCTGGCATTAAGGCACAAGCAAGTGTATTTAATGTTTGGGGCCGCCCCTGCTTTTGTGTTGAAGCCAGTGGTTCAATGAAAGGCGGCAGTAGGGGTCACCTCAGGCATCTGCTGCTCTCCTGCACTACTCATCTGTCCATCTGTGTACGCTGCCGCCCTTCTGTCCACTCACGCAGACCGACAGACACACAGACACAAATAGAAAGACGCACTCCTTAACGTTGCACGTCAAGGCACACATAAAGTTGGTCAGGGTGTTTTTATTCTACATCTGTTGAGCTCAGAGAGGCACCACCTTGCATTGGCCTGTGTCCTTGGCTGGAGAAAGGTGTCAAGCTTTATTATAGAGTTAACTACAGTATCTGCAAAGCATAATGGTGGGAACTACAAGAAACCAGAGAAGGAGGGACCCCTCTAGAGGCAAAAAAAAAAAAAAAAAGAGAAAAAAAATACTGAGGAGAGAAACAGTCTCTGCAAAATAAAGAAGTTCTTGCTGGATTTTATCAGTAGCAGTTAAAAGTCAGGCCTTGGCAGCGACAGAGCTCCTCTTTTCTCTTCCTCTCCGTCCATTTAAATTGTATCCATTCAACAAATCAAAGCACAAGATCTAAGTCCTCATAATACATTTTCTAATGCTCCTTAATGCCCGTTCAACAAATTTCTGCATGCTTAGAGGTCCTTGCTGTCTGGAAGATCAGCGTGATTGATGCCTTTCCTGCTGCTGATGGGGACATCACTGATAACAGAGAGGTTAAGTATGAGGAACATTTGTGTCTCCATATGAGCCAAGACTTTTTTCTTTTTATCTTGGAGAGGCTCCTGGCTTTCCACTCGGAGCAACACCTTGTAGATATTCAGTTATGCAGCCTTACAGATCTCTAAAGAGGAGCCTCCACGCACAGATGTGGGGTGTCAAGTCTATTTAAGTCTTTCTGATGAAAAGGACCCCTCTCTTTGCCAATTTTGGTTTGCTTAGACTAATATATTAGGACGGAGTTTCAAATAAACACAACTTTCTTTCTTTCTTTTTTTTTTTTTGCTCTCTCTGCCTCGGCGTGGAGCAGAGGAACAATAAGGCGGTTGTGATGAAGAACTTTATAGGAACATTTAACTTGAGAGTGAGGGATTGAAGCGGGTAAACAAAGCATTCCTTTCCCTTTCATCACCATTTAACTGTTCCCTTAACATTCAGTCTCTCCTCCAGGCCAGTGCCCACCAGACCGGGGAACTTGTCAAATAAATATAAATCAAAAAGTAAAGGTTTATCCTACAAGTTGCCATGAAGTTGCTTAGAAATTTATACTTGATTGTGCAACATTACAGTATTTCTACTCCACAATCAGCTGTAAAGACTTGTGGCAGTGCACAGCATCTCCCATAGTGCACTTGTGTGCGGCAGGGACTGAATGGCTTGTCTTGTCGCAGCACCCCGGCAATGCTGTTCCAGACTTATAGCCTGGGGGGCCATTTGGTTATACTCAGGGGAATGGTTGTTGTGTCAGTCATTTGCGGCGACCGCTAAAGAGTGCACTTAGCATCCTCTGTTTCCCCCTAGCAAACATGTGGGGAGTGACATGATACTGTACAAGAGCCTGGACAACATATAACATTTCAAAGCAATTTCCTAATTGTTTCCAGGCCAAGGTCGATAGCCTATATGGAAGCAATCCCTTCTTTCAAACTTTTTCATCCACAGATTGGGAAACATTAAAGTGTTAAGTAAACTTGACCCAGGCAGGCTAATTCATTGGGAAATAGCTGGGGTTCGTACATTCAGTGCCATATCAGTGACAGTCAGTCAGTGGATTTCCTTCTACGTGGATGGTCACCATATGTTTATCTGGTTTTTGTGGTGCAAGCCTGAGCCAGCCAGTCACTGAATAATGACATTTGTTGTCTATAATGAGACATTGTTTACAAAGGGGAAGACTAGATTAGCTTGCATACCTGAAGGCAAAGGTATATGTGCTCCATATGCACATCTTAGAGGGGGATTCTTACCACAATATAGTTTTTTGTTTTCTTTTTTCTTCATCTTTTGAAGGTCATTCAAAATGATCTTGAACTTTGTGTTTTTTAAAACATATATATATTGAAGGATATTTAATCATCCAGGAAGAAAAAGTATGCATGGTTGAAGACTTGAGAATCAGAACACAGTAAGTTACTCAGGTGTACAAAATTAAACAAAATACTAGTAATGTGATTACTTCTTGTTGATTTAAATATTCCACTGATTAAAAATAAATAAAAAAAAAAAATTAAAAAAAACTTTTCTTATTCCCTCATAAAGAAGTTTGTTCAGGAAGTCAGACTCTTCACAACACTTCAAATGAATGAAATGAATGCAAAAAGGGTTACATTAAGCATCAGAAGTACCAGGCTTAGTTTGGAATTTTATTTGTACAGTAATGGTGTGGAATATTATCCAGTAATATATGTATATAAATGATCTTATATGTCGTTGTAAAAGCTCTTTACACTCTAACTGAATGCACCTCAAAACTCAGATCCTATATGCAATTATGAGGTAGACATTAATAATGGTATTTTCCACCCTCTGCGAAAAAAAAATCGAATACACCTTAAATTACTCTTGTCAATGTAAGAAATATATGATTATCATGAAACTCTGTACATCACAAATAATAAAATAATTATAGAATAGAAATTATACCGATTTGAGTGCATTTTGTATATTTACAAAGAAATGCCGTTTTCTCATTTCTTCATTCGTTGCACTTTGTAAAGTTTTCAACTGTACAAATATTTACAGCTCAGAAAAAAAAATAATGAACAGCAGTGCATTCAAGCTAATGTGCATTTAAATATCGTCTCGTTTGCGAGTCTCTTTTCTTACATTTTCGTCATTAGAGAAGACAGACTCTCTCGCTGACTGCATCTCCTCGGCGCAGTCAATTGTAGAAGTGCATTTCGTAAAGATGCAGACTTTTGAGCAAAAAGTTCGTCTCAGTTATGTGTGCTTTTTTTTCTTTTTCTTTTTTTTTAACAACAGGGGCCCTAGTCAGGCACAAGTCTGGTTTTGTGTCCTTTCTGTCCACAAAGGCGCACGACGCCTCTCTCTGCGCCTCTCAACTGGTCTCCAGTAAGGCAAAAATCTCTTGAAGGCATTACCCACCATCTTATCTCCTCTTCTCAGACCAGTCTCTCTCTCTCTCTCTCTCTCTCTCTCTCTCTCTCTCTCTCTCTCTCTGTGTGTGTGTGTGTGTGTGTGTGTGTGTGTGTGTGTGTGTGTGTGTGTGTGTCTGTTTGGTACATTAGA
Organism: Chaetodon auriga; assembly: GCF_051107435.1. NCBI lineage: Eukaryota > Metazoa > Chordata > Actinopteri > Chaetodontiformes > Chaetodontidae > Chaetodon > Chaetodon auriga. The sequence continues at coordinate 9,559,133 of NC_135081.1, forward strand.
CATTCACCCCCTTTGAAAAACAGGCACTTGCTCGGGCCTGTAATGACTCCAGCTGGACAGTGGCAATTACGGCCTGGATGCACATACCCAAAAGAGTCCGGCCTGGCTGGCAGGATCACACGGCAGAGCTGCAACAAAGCGCTGACAGGCAAAGCCCGCTGTCCTCTGGCCTCGGCACGAACAGGTGCACAGCCGGACTCAATAGGCTCCCATCACGCCTTGTGCCCATTCCTTGTGCCATATGGACACGTCTGAGTCTCTGGGAAACAATAGCCTGTTTGATGAGAGGTGACTTGTTGCACGGATGGGAATGAAGGCGTAACACTTTAAGGCAGAGAGTGTGAATTCTTGTGACTGTACTGAGTTTGAATAAATAGCAGATATCGCCTGTGTGTGCATCCCTTTTGAATAAAGACAAGGCGCGTCATGCGTCGAAGCATTTCAGACCTATGAGGACTTTATATGTTCAACCTGGGACCCAGCAAGTCTTATCTTTGATATTTCTGTCCTTTTAAGTTTCTATATATATACACATGCATACATATATATGTGTATATATATGAATAAGGGCCGCTACCTGCACCCACACTGCTCCACCACCATGTCCTCGTATTGTTTGTACACCACGTTATTGCCTGAGTCTATGTACAGGATGCTGATGGGGCTGAGTTTGGTGGGGACGCAGCAGCTGGGCGGGGTGCTGTTGGGGTCCATGGAGTTCATGAGCGTCTGTATGATGGCGTGGTTGGTCGGCTCGAGGTGCGACCTCAGGGGGAAGTCACACACCCCCTCACAGTGGTATGCCTCGTAATCCAGGGGTGCGATGATCCAGTCGTCCCAGCCCAGCTCTTTGAAATTCACATGCAGCGCTTTTTTGCTGCACCTGGATTTGGACTTCTTCCCGTGCCTCTTCCCGTGCCGGTTGCTCAGCGCGGTCCTCCTCCGCCGACGGGGCCCCTCTCCTTTAACCCCCTTCAGCGACACCCCCTGGTCCGCCGCCGCCTCCTTCACCACCACCGCCTCCTCCCTCTCACCGACCGACCTCCGCGACTTGATCTTCTCCTTCATCTCGTTGAACAGGTTCTCCCTCTTCTTAGAGCGGGTGTAGGCCACCAGGATGGCTTTCTCCCGCTGGGACCGGCCGCTCCTGTCCAGCCCCAGCTGCCTCAGGTCCACCTCGGTGTCTGACTTGCTGAGAGTGACGCGGAGCTGGAAGCAGAGCTGCTGGTTCCCCTGTTGATAGTGATGGTGATGATGATGGGGGTGATGATAATGGTGTTGGTGTGCTTTAAACATTTCCCAGACGTCCAAAACCTCCCAGCCGGTCTTGGTGGAGTCCTGCGTTTCCAGCGACCTGGAGTCCAGCAGTCTGTCCGAGTCGCAGGGGTAGACCTGGATGTCGTACAGACTCGTCGTCTGCAGGGAAGTCTGCAAATCCCCGGGCGCTCTCCTAAATATCCTTAATTCCGCCCCGACCAGCTCCTCTTTGTCTGAAAGGGTTGAGACATCAAACAGATACTTTTGTCTTCGCAGAGGAGAGTGCAAAAGATCGTCTGCAAGGATAAAAGAAGAAAATAATTGCAGTCAGATTCACTTAGGGTGTACAGTGTTCAGAGGGATGGAGGGAGGGAGGGGGACTCACATTCTCCCACAGAGGCCTTCTCTCTCTCTCTCTCTCTCTCTCTCTCTCTCTCTCTCTCTCTCTCTCTCTCTCTCTCTCTCTCTCTCTTGTTTTTCAAATGTCCACCCTGAACCTGCCTGAAATAAAGTGCAGATGACAAGTCCTCAGTTTGAAAAAAAACTCACAGTTAACACCACGTTTATTATTGGTAAAAATGCAAATAAAAGGCGTCAATCCTTGACTGTTATTGTACATATAAAGCCATTTTACATCCAGTTTGTTTTGATTTGATTCAATTCAAACATAATCCTGTTGAAAATAAAATCTCGTGCAATCTCTATAAGGCTAAAAGCTAAACGTGGGTGAAGTTTACAAAGTCTGCTTTAAGGTTTCCTCCCTAAAGTTTCTGAATTTCATTTCATGCAAATTTGCTGCACTTGAACAATTTGAAATGATATTATGATACAAAGCATACAATGTTCATGCATATGGGAAGACTCCAATACTCCAATAGAAAGTGTATATAATGTGCATTTACGCATTAATCATTATATTCGTTTTTGATCCTGCAGTGGCAGTAACCCAGTCAAATCTGGCTAAAGTGTAATGCCACACTGAATCAAAGCCAGCCCGTTTTAATGAAAATAGTTTTGCTTTCATTTCACTTGATGACAGAATAATTATTCATTTCCAGTTCCCTGACAGAGCGGAAGTAAACTGCTCCTTCTTCACGGTCTCAAAAGGTCTTAAATATAAGCAGCAGCAAGAGCACCAGAAATGTGGTTAGTTTGCTGTTTTGAGAACTCTTGCAGAGTTGTAAGGCAAAGAATGAGAAATAACAAGGGGCCTAGTGATGTGAAGGCCCCTGGGTGCTGCCAGACACAACGGACCAAAGGCGACATACTGTACACTCAACGGAACAATACACAATTAATGCATTATTCCCTGCTGGAGACCCAGGAGGCCTGCAAATATTCCATCAAGGCGAACCAATGAGACTGGAATATAATGCATGAAAAGGCGTTAGCAAAACACATTAAAAGTCTGCATTTGACAAACAAGGAATTCAGCCTGTCCGAGAGTTTTTTTTTTTTTTCTTTTTCTTTTTCTTAATACATTTTGGGTCAGAATAATTTATGTTGAGCATATGTTATCATGCATATCAAGCTGCAACTTGAAGCATGTTAAATCATAGCTACGATGACATCTTTGTTGGTTTTACTCCATTAGAAAAAAATCCTTTATAGCTATTTTTCTTGTGAAGACGGAAAGAATACAGCGAAAAGGGGGGGGGAAATAATTCTCTTATCTCCTGCATTTTTCCTTTTGTTCCGACGCTTTTCCTGCAGCTACAGTCAGTGGTTTGAGGATAAATGCTGTCTCCAATACAGAAGCTAAAAGAAACTGACATGAAATTCAAGAAAATGCTTAAAAACCGTTGATATAGGTTGTAATGAATGAGCAATAACTTTGTCTTAAATGTCAAATTTTTCCACCTATTTCAAAATAAAAGGCTTTAAACCTAAAAATAAATTGAATTAAATTGTTGAGATTGCTTTGTGATAAAATAAATAAATAAATAAAAGCATGTTGCCTCGGTCTCCATTAATATCTGAGTGTGTTCCTAAAAAATAAAGGTGACATGCCTACATCTAAACACCCCTGTGATATAATTCGCAAAACTTGTTCTAAAGAGATGTTTGAATCTAGCTGTCAGTTTCCCTCCGTGAACCCTGCCGAGTCCAACAGTAAAAGCAGATTGAAACCTGGTGCTCGTTTCAGTGACTTTGCGCGTATGGTCTGCATTAGGATTCTTTTTTTTTTTTTTATAAGACCTCAAACAAATCGAATACAAGTTCACCAAATAATTAACAGTTCTGAATTCCCAGCTTCCTCATTAAAGCACTTCCCCTCTTATATTTCATCTCATCCTGCCAACGACAACATTCCGCTTAAAACGCGCCTGCACGGGCTGACGGACTGACTGTAAAGACTAGGATTTATTGAGAAATATTCGTGTTGACAGTTTAAAAAAATGTACAAAGTTTTCTTAATTTCATTATTATGTAAAAAGCCAATTTTTTCCATTACGCGTAAGATGCTTGACGGTGGATAATTGGGGGAGAGTGCGGTGGATTTTACTGCTTGGTTAAAACGGCATCCTGTGCACTTTTGTTTGACCTTGTTGCTTGTATTTGAACAAATGCAAAACATGTTTTTGTCATCTATGCCTCTGTTTGGAGAGAGAGAGAGAGAGAGAGAGAGAGAGAGAGAGAGAGAGAGAGAGAGAGAGAGAGAGGCCGGGCTGCACCATCTGCGCTTTAATGAGTTACCCCAAGTGCCAAAAGTAATTTTCAGATTCGGGTTATTCTTTTCTGATCTTGCCTTTTCTGACCTCCAGGAAACACCCCGCCTGGTTTTATAAGCAAATTTCATTTACCTACAAAAGTGTGAAAGCCAAAGAAGCCGTAGATCATAGGTGCACTCAGTAAAACCTGTCTCTGCATGGATGAATAATGCGCAAAAGACGCAAAACCTGTTACTTTACGCGTCAAAAGCTGCCCCCGTGTGCATTTCTCTCGTGATGGAGGAGATCTGAAGGACCAAAACTCCCAGCTGAGGTTCATTCTGCAGGTTAATGCAATGCAACACTTATGGGACGCTGGGACGAATCCCAAAAGAAACCAAAAGCGCTTGAGCTGAAAGAACGGGAAGAAAAATAATTTTCCGTAATTAAAGTGGCGGTCGCAAGGGGAGGATCCGCAGTAAAAATACGAACCACTTCACAGCGGAGGAAGTGCTCTTTTATTTTTTTCCCCCTCGTCGTTTTTTGGTGATGTGCCCATCGTGGCCGAGCTGGGTCATTATGGGAGAATAGACAGTGTTTGATATGTTATGACATGAACACTCAATTAGATCACCGAGTTCAAATACTCCAATCAGCCGTTCGATGCCAAGCAGCTCTCAGAGGGTCCAGCTCGGGGTCAGAGCCAGTGACACATCACATCAAAATCACAGGAGAAAGTGAGGCGTTTTTCCTATCAAATCAGTTCACACTGCAAGAAATGGCCACACGGACGAGCCGTTCAGTTTCATAGTCATTCTTAAAACGTCCTCTTTTGTCTGGAAACGAGCAATTGTGTGAGAGAGCACCACTTGCTTTCAGTTCATTTAGGTTCACTTGGAGGAAAAGCTATCAAACCTTGAAATAAGCATTTTTCCTATATTTGATCAATCTTGAGAAAAGTTGATTTGCACTGGAAACAACTGCAGCTGCACCTCAGCAAGTAGGCAGATAGGCGTATGATTGAAGCAGCCGACTCTGCACTGAAGAGCTCCTAATGATGGATATTTTTTGCAGCGCGCAGTCCGCGTCCGAGAGCTGAGACTCGCAGTGTTTCAGACAGGAGGGAACTGGAACAAAGATAGCTTTTATTTCTGCAGCAAAGATTAACTCGGCTTATGTCCCCTTGTGTGTGTTGGATGTGTTTGTGTTTATCAGATTGTGTTTGTCCTCGCAGGCTGGTCAAATCACTTGGTTACACATGTTAAGTGACCCAAACACCTGCTTCTCACACCGACCCTCTCTGCCATGGCCCCCGGCTGCTTTTGTCAGCACAAGTGGGCCAAAATGGGCAAGACAGTGCCAACAGATTGAATTTTTTAAATATGTGCCGGGTTTGGGGGGGTTTAACTCAGTTTATATTATATATATCGTATAGTTTGCGTTTGGAGATGGATGATAAAATGAATCAGCCCCTGAGTGCTCTCATATGACCGAAAAAAGTTTCCTCTGAATTCACGTGGAGGTTGGGAGCAGAATAGTTTGCAGCCTACACTGACAGTGATTTACAGCCTTCATTTAAAGGGCGCCTTAATTAGTGTTTTACTGTCGTGTAACCCAAAGGTTAATTTAAGTGTAATATAACTTAATACGCGGAAAAAGTTACATGTTTCCGCGGCTGTGAGGAAAATAAACCCGAATGCAAACTACTCACGAACAACATATAATCCTGCAGCTTTCAAGGCTTCTCTTCTCTTCCACACTTATTCTTATGATCTTTTGATATTTTGTGCGCGTAAACGTGCACATTATTTCGCCTTACCTACAGCGTGCGTAAAAGCTGCCGCTGCGAGCTTGATTTTCTGCAGCTTTACGCACTGTTGTAATTTTTAGCCACATTTTAGCAAGATCTATGCAAGAGAATATTAGACCAGTCAGTTGAGGAAAAAACTGCCACAGAATTATGCAATGCCGAGCTGATGGAGCTGGCAGCGGACTGAAACCAACCTGTTCCTCTGTCCACAAAACTTGTTATGGTGTTGGCAGATTTAGAGGAGCGGAAAAAGCTTGCGTTTAGTCCGAGCTTCTCTGCAGCAGAGTATGTCCTGTATATAGAGAGCATGTATTCATGCGGCACAATAGCGTCCTTTGGGTCTTCTTTGTGATTGTCCACGATAGGATGTGAAGACGCGAAAATGTCTTTAAGGAATTTGGATGACCTTTGTCCGTCCTGATGAGAGATCCTGGCTCCCCTGTTCCTCCGCGGCGCAAGGGGAGAGATGATAGCAGCAGACTGGAAACACGGTATATTCCCAAGGAAAACGAGCAGCAGGCCGAGATATAGCGTTACGAGTCGAGATGCGTCCATGGCTGGAGGAGTCACCAGAAGATGTCAAGGAACTCTTCTTTTCCCGCTCAGTGAAGTCGGATTCGGGGGGCCGCCGGAGTCGGAGATGGTGTGCGCGTCAGGGTCGGAGAGCTGCTACTTTTTCGCTCTCCGGTCGCACCACAAGAAGTGCGTTTTGCGCTCTGGACTCCACACAAGAGCGGAGACTGTTGGTCCGAGAGAAACACGCCCACATGGTCGCTCAGTGCAGGGCTTCCCAAACAATTTCATGTCACAGACCTCCAAACAGACGCGCACTATGGAGGCAACGGACCGCCACAAGATACAGACACGAGGGTCTGTGTGGGAAAGTTTTTGTTGGTGGTGGTTTAGCAGCCCATTGCTGAGCAGTTTACGCTGTCTATAGGTAGTAGTGGTCTGCTTAATTTTTGGATGATAATAACTTAAATGACGCTATTAATAAGATAATTAAATTACAACGAAATTAAACTATTGACATTTCTGCTCCTCCCACAATTATTTATTTTAGACACATGTTTAACGAGAAGTACATATGAGCTATGAGCTGCACAGAGCTACGACCTTTACTACTGAGTTTATAAAATTAACCAAAGATGTAGGTCCAAACAGTTTTCAGAAAATCTGAGTTTGGCCTATAATCCTCCTTATCACAAAGTCTTTGAGAGCCTGAAAACTTCCAAGGACACGTCAGATCAGATTAGATTAGATTAGATTAGATTTTACCGACAGATAGACTGAAGACACTGTGTGTATGAGGCGATCATACGGTAAAGCATGTTTTTGCAAGAAACATCATGAATTTTGCAACACAGTTTCATACCTTATATTATGGAATATCATGAAGTAATATCCTATGGAATTATTAATAAAACAAGGCAGTTGAGATTTCTGTGTTTGATTTAGTGTTGAGCGAGTGCCAAGAGGAGAGAAATCAACTCGTCATAAACCAGAAATATGGTTCAATAAGGTGAGGGCAGAGGTCCCATGCATTTAAGTGTAACCTCGAGGTGTGATCACAGAAAACCCGAAACATTCACCCTTGATGAGCAGTCGTTCAAATGCATCACACACTTTCTAAATAACATTAGCGACCTCTAGTGGTCATCACTACTTATTACAATCCGGTGTCTCCTACGTAGAAAGAAACGAGGACAAATGCTGCATTCATGTGATCCGGGAAAATCTGGCAATGATGTGCAGTGTAAACCTCACAGCATAGACCAGAGCTCTGCCGTTCAAATGGTTTCAGACTGTCATAAGTCGTTCAATAGTCCTGATCAGTTTCACTCACACCTGGACTGGTTTTTTTTGTTGTTGTTCGGTTTGTTTGTTTGTTTGTTTGTTTGTTTGTTTTGTTTTGTTTATGGTACTGCAAACATTTCAATTACGTATAATAAACAAATAGAAAACCTAACAATAAGTTCAGGGATTTGTCATCTCAAATGGTGGTGGGGGGGGGGGGGGGCATTTATTTTATTCAGTTGAAGAGAGCGTACAATTCTTGACACTCCTGCACAGCTCTTTTTATTGTGTGTGTGTGTGTGTGTGTGTGTGTGTGTGTGTGTGTGTGTGGCCAGTATCCACAGTCCAGGAGGTCAGAGACGTCAAGGCTCACTGCGGGATTCAAATGTTCAAAAGCAGAAGGCCTGGCCAATGAAAGAAAAATCAAATGGGAAAATGTTATCGCCATGTTACCTGAATGCATCATCAGGGCATAGATACACATGCCTCCAACACAACAGATCCAAAGATGAAAGTGAATAGATTAATTTGTACATTTGGACTTGGCTAATGTTCAATGACTCGGCTGTGTCATATTGTATTTTGTAATTAATTAGGATGGGTGAATGGATTGCCATAGAGAAATGCTGACTCTTTAAAGTAATCAAACCTTTCCGTGTCAAATAATACTGTACAACATACAGTCATTTATATTATAGCCCTTTGGCTTGTGTTCACATTATTTTGTCTTATCTTGCAGGGGCAACATTTCAGACAGCTTGTTTTCAGTATAAATTGAAACAAGGCAGAATAATGCTGATCACTGCACAAAGATAGGTTATTATAGTTTGTAAAATCATGCAAATATGGATTTACATCAAGATAATAATGATAGGCAATGATAGAGCCTGTTTGTTGTGAGTTATAATAAATGACAATTAAAGTCTGCATCACAGGAACTTGGATGTTAAGGTACAGAGTACTCTGGTCTCAGTGCCTCAGGTCACAGTGTACCAGGTCACAGTGATCTTGATGCCAACCCATTGAGGTTTGTTACTGTGACATCATGGTGTTGTTCCAGTAGAGGGCCTCAGTGTTAAGAAGACAAACTGCTCCCAGGTCACATGCTAACATTTGATTCAGTACCACCCAGTGTCCGGATCTTCTTCACAGCCGACTGTCACCCTGATGATGAACACCTGTGCAGAGGCAAGACACAACATGAACACATGGCCTGCAGGTTATTTCATAAATATACACGACAACAGTTGAGTCCTCTTGCTTACAGTAACTGCCTGCAATGTTTCCACTCATTGAGCCGCCGGCGCAGTGGCTCAGGAGAACCGCATGTCGTTTTTAAATGACAGAATCTGTATATAAATGGAGATAAATTGGGACAGGAGCAGGAGGCTACCTCCCTGATTTCAGCACCATGGAGAGCAAACTCGCTCTTACACTAGAGGAAGTCAGCAGACGGTATTCGGCTTCATGCACATCACTGTGCACATAGACCTCCTGCGTGTGTTCGGCATTTGCTGGGCCTGAATGTCATGTTGTGCGTCTTAACGCGAGTCAACAGAAGCATCACCGATGGAGCAAATGTGTTAGATTCTGGCGAAATATTCCAAAATATGAAATGTATTTCGGCGATGAGATACATCAGATTTTGTTAATTTATGAATAATGTATAGAGGCATATGTCATGTGTTAAAATTGGAACATAAAATACATTTGGGGTCGGCGGTTAAGTAACGTCTCACGCATTATGTAACACACTTGGGATGGTGGTCATATTGTGCGTGCACAGTCAGTGCTCTCGCTTCTGGTCCAATCGCGTGTGTCCTCAGTCTGCACGCAGTTCTCCTCCACCCGACATCCGAGCAGCAGAGCGGAGGCTGGCACCGCCGGAGCACCAGCAGCGGAACGACCCTTTGTGCTTCACCGACTGACGCGCATCCTTCTGAGAGCAACCACCATCAGACAGTCCAGGCAAGCCTGTCATTTCTTTTCCTTTCACGAGAAATTGTTCTAAAATAATCCGTTATCACCATCAGGTTAAAAACCGAAATGAAACTATTGACAGGATGGGAGCAGGTGGTGCTGAGGTAGAGCTGTTTACAAGTTCAGAAGCCAGTCTTTTGTCAAATCATCTAAATATTGATAGAAATACAGCATGTAATGGCCGGTGCTGGGTGAAATATGGGCAAGTTGGATGTTTACATCCTGTGTCTTTATTCTAGAAGCTGAGAAAAACATCTGGTGCGGCTGCCGTGGGGGCGCCACATGAAACAAAACAAAACCCCATAGCTGGAAACAACATGATGGCAAATAAATGCCACAAGACATTTGAAGGGAGAAGATTCTCTCATTGTCAGGACAAACAGGGACGCGAAAATCTCACGAGTCTTTAGAAATAATAAAAACGGCTTTGAAGTGAGATATGGAAAACAAAGGAATTTGTAAACATGTAAACACATGGGGGGGGGGGGGGGGGGTCCTTGGTTAGGGCAGTTGTTCTATTTAATGTCTGACATTTTTTAGAAATGTTACATTTGATTTAATGACAGTTTCATCTATTTTTAAAGGGTTCTAGCAAAAAATAAAATATATAGATCTATGTGGAACCATATGGTGCTACAATGAATCTATTAGGACTGACACAAGCACTCAGCTGTGCTTCCCTCTGTGGTACAAGCCTAATAAACAGCTTCTGTACTATCCGGAAAATATTTTCTGCATGTTGGTATTGGTTTCAATGTGCTTCATGCTCCCTGGAATGATTGCTGAAAGTGAAAGTGATTACTAAGTTATGACATCATGTAGTGATGATGCAGTCCGTTTAAGGGTCCATGAGCTGTGTTGTAAATGACGTGCTGCTGGGAAGAGAATTAAACATGTCCAAGTATTTTCTTCATGGCTTAACAGGGAGAAATGGAGCATTTGGACAGACTGTAGATGCTCAGTTAAGCTCACATCTTTCAGATCTGTACAGTCTGTCACTCTGAAGTTCATGAGTTCTTTATCACTGAAATGACACAACACCACATTAACAATCATGTCAACAGAACAAATGGACTGAGTGCATCATCATCATCATCATCAAATTGGAATAAACAGCTTCACATTGTCCAACATGGGAAAGCACATACGTGGACTGGCATGGATTAAAGGAATTTATTATTCACGCCTACTCCATGCTGTTTTAGACCATCTGGATAAGGCAAATAGCTTCAGTGGAGGCTTAAAGACTTGTTTACCAGTCATGTACATATTATCTCAGCATCCCACTGACAGCTGTCATCCATGTCTTCCTTTCTCAGTAGATCTGCCTCCTAAATCAGGACACTCTTATGTTTAGAGGTGTTTTTTGGAGTGATTATGTGTCTCTTACACAGTGAGTTTAGCTGTGGTCATGCTTTAGAGAGCTGAATATCCTGTGTGTGCATCTTAGATAATGCTTAGCCTGTCGCCCAGCAGGTAGCCAATCAACATTGTCTGGAGTCAAGCAGAGGATCCAGGCAGAGGACGGAGTGCATGGGGTGCTAGTGCAGGAGCTACAGGAGCAAGAGAGGAACAAGTGCAAACACAAGGGAAGCAGGCAAACTGTCCCCACAGTTTAGATAACAAAAACAAAATCAAAGTACAGTAAGTACAGGCAGCAGAGCATGCATGGGCAGGCGTCTGTGTCCAAACACTTCACAGAGTTTCAGGTTACAAGCCGATGAGCGATCATTAGCATAGGAAGATGGTGTTGCACTGGAATAAATAACATGAGATGATTCTGAAACACTGTTTTAATGGTTATGCTAACAGCAGCTGATCTCTAACTCCAGCTCACAGCCTTCACACCTCTCGCTCCTCTCAGCCACACCCTGTTTATGGAATTATTTGTGCCCTATTCATTGGTCTCATTTATTATTTATTTTCTAGCACTTCACCATTAAATATAATCATTCCAGGTTGGAAGATATTTTTAACATCTGATGGCTCTGATAGCTTTATGGCTCTTACCCTTGATGTAAAAGAATTTCATGTTTTGCACTCCCAGTAAGAGAATCTGTTTGAAAAAGGCAAAATATTCCATATAAAGTCCAAAATATACCTTAAGCGTCTGCTACAAACAGCTGAAATATAAATCAGTAGTATCTGAGTTTATACAAAAGCTGCCTAAGCTCTCACATGCTGCCTCAAGGACAGCATGTTCATTCAGTCTGAATGAACACTCTGCAGCTGAATGGCAAACACCCCCACACAACCTCAGCACACTTTAGATCTCTCAGTGAAGGACGGCGTCTCATGAGCAGCAGAAGCCTACACTCTGTGCAGATTTACACATAATTGGCCTGATCTAGCCGGAGCCGTTCGTGCAGTGTTTTCTCTCAGTTGCTAGGGCACAGCTCTGGTTGCTCTGCCCTGCTTGGTGTCTATACCCGGACTGTGCTGTGCCAGCATGCCAGGCAGGCTGTGCATTGCCATAGTACAATAATACTGCCTGAAAATGAAAGTGAAACAGTAGGCGAGGTGATGAAGGCCGTCCAGAACGCAAATCTATTTTTGAGTCTGACAAAAGGAGGTGGATTTTGATTCCCACGACTCTCTGCTCTATTTTTGCAATCCTCTTTGGGCCTCAGCGGTTTAAAGAAAGAGGATTTTGCACGAGTCTGGACTGCTCATACAGAGAACGTGGCTTATATTAGGTCATCTGGTGGTGATAGCATTCTGACATTGATGGAGGATTGGTTTGGGGGGGCAGATGATCGAGGCAAGAGTGGCATCTATGCAGGCAAAATTCAAAAAAACAGTACCATCTGGATGAAGCGAGGAAAGACAGGTTCAGATTCACTGATGCGACAGCAGCACACAGACCTTGGGGTCAATTACATCATTCCCAGTGCAAAAAAGGAAAAACATGCATGCACTTACGCAACCGACCCCCTTAGGCAACGACTCTGAGAGGAAATCAACAGGCGAGAGGAAGTGCAGGGATTGTATAAAGTTTATTCAAGCATGAGAGAAATTCTGCATTATTTAGCTTTAAAGCATCAATAAAATATGTTTTTCCTTGTTTAAATGTGCATGTGCAAAACAAAAAAGTTCAGCGTTATACAACAGTTAATTTCTATTTTGGTCCCTACTTTGTTAAAGAGGATATGATGCTGCTCCATCGTCTATGATATCTCAGTGATGGAAGCACTTTGCAGCCTCTGTCTGGCAGACAGCCCCACAGTTTTGGTGCAGATAAGGAGAGTTTAGTGAAGTTCTGCTTAGCAGAGCGATACACTGAAGTTGGACACCTTTCATCTATTACTGTGCTTCATCTGATCATCTTAATCAGGGATGAAAAACCAGAATATGAAAAGATTTATACAAATCTTTCTTCTTTGGAGATGTATCTGTGCAGACTCTGAACTCCACTCTTTTGAAACCACAAACAGATGAGTTACCTGAGTTATTTTCAATCTATTTGTTTCAAGTTTTCTTTTGTCCTGTCTCTTTCTTGTTTTTGGTTCCATGGCAATGTTTGTCTGTCACTCAGCCCACCACTTTGGTCTGAACTGAAAAATCTTGACAACTACTTGATTTCCATGAAATTTTGTGCAGACAGCCATGGTCCCCGGGGGATGAATCCTAAAGAATTTGGTAATCCTCCGACTTTTCCTCTAGTGTCACCACAAGGACGACATTTGTGATTCAGTAGTATGGATAGCCATGAAATTCCGTTTAGATATTCAAGGCTCGTTGAGGATAAATTTTAATTATTTTGTGATCCTTTCACATTTCCTGTAGCCCCATTAGCTGGTCAAAATTCTGGTCAAAGGTTGATATCTTTTACTGGAATATCACAACAACCATTGAATCCAGGCACATCTTCAGGTTGAGTAAATTCCTGCAACGCTAATGATATTCCTACCAGCCTCAGCTGTACTTGCTGATTGGCAAATGTAAGCATGCTAACATGCTCAACTGAGATGTTAGACATAAACCTGTCAAACATCAACATGCTAGCATTATCATTGTAAGCTTATAATCATGCTTACGTTAGCATTTAACTCAAAGCACTGCTGTTATTAAGCCACTAGCACTGCTATAGACTCCTAGTCTTGCTATCTCATCCTCTTAACTTGTTTTTGCTATTAAACTCATTTGCCTCCATTTGATTGTTAAACTGCTTTACAAATTTGGATTTAAAATGTAATTGCCTGTTTATTTTTAGGGTTGCTGTGTAGAATTTGTTTCATAAGGTCATAAATTCCCTGTGTAATGGTCGTGGCTGGCTCTGGGCTTGTTGTGCCATCTGTACCAGGCAAGATTGTGTGTGTGTGTGTGTGTGTGTGTGTGTGTGTGTGTGTGTGTGTGTGTGTGTGTGTGTGTGTGTGTGGTGGGTGGGATTTAGTGGCGTAACAGAGTTCAGACAGAGGGCCCTTGTTTGTTAAGGGTTTGAGTGCCACGTCAAAATGCTGCCACATACACAGCCCACAGAAAAAAATGACTCACCTGAGTCTTCTCCTCTTTTTCACTCATCAGGGGAAAACGGTACGTGAAGCACAATGGGACCATTCCAAGAATATGAGGTGAGTCCTATCATTGCTCCTGGTCACTGGTGATAGATTCATGTTGAATCAGTCTTTTCAAAGAAGAATTCCTTTTTTTGTAAGCAGTGTTGTAAAGAAAAAGATGGGTAAACTGTGACCTTCCAGTTATCATCATAAGGCAAACAACCAACAAAATGAGCAAACTTAGGTCTTTTATGAATTGAAAAAATACCGTCATCCTGAAAAAGAAGGTACAGTGACTTAAGGTGGGTGGCTACATCCCTGCCTGCAGCTCTGACAGAAGTTGCTTTGAACAGGAAAAGAAGTCACCGGAGAAAGGAAGCCCCCGCAGCCGCATCCCACGTTTGGTCCTCCATCCCTTCCGACCAAAGGACAAAGGCTCGCCTCTGTCTGATTCACCTTTTTCAGAGGAGGAGGGGAAGGAGTGTGACATCAGCTCAGACCACTCCAAAAGGACCATCAGCACCAACAGCTTTTGCTCAGGTAAGAAGTTCAGCTGCAGTCTGAGGACAGCTGGGTTCATAACTGAAAGCTCTCAGATAGTTTGAACACCATTCACAGGCTGTCAGGTGCAAGATTGTGCTGCATTGCTCTCGTTTGGTTGAGCAAACATAAAATCCTCACTGTGTGTGAAGAAAGCAGTGGTGGCAGAAGTGTAAAAATCAGTGTAAAAATAAAGATAAATTTAAAGTAAAAGCCCTGCATTTTAAAAATCCTCCAAAAAGCAGCTATAAGAAACATTCATTTATTGTTGAATCTGGCGGCCCTTTTGGACAGCAAATGAGAGAAAGATGCGACATGTTTTTTCGTACAGTTTTTCTTTTTAAACACAGCCATTTGCAGGAGACATGAGGTAATGTATCAGGTAAGGGGATATCAGCTGCTTTGCCAAATAAATGTACCAGATAAATGTAGTAGAAAAAAAACACAATATTTCCCTCTGAAATTTATTGGAGTATAAGTGTTAAGCAGCAGAAAATGGAAACACTCAAGTAAAATAAAAGTAGCTCCAAATTGTACCCCACTGGATCAAAGCAATTAAAGCCATTGATTCAGTATTTCTCCTTCTTTTTCAGCACAGCATGCTGGATTAAGCAACCTTGTGCACAGTTATGTTTATTTTATGTACTGCACACGTAAATTGTCTTCCATAACAGAGAAAATGAAAGACAAAAACTACATAGCAAAGAATATGTGTGTGTGTGTGTGTGTGTGTGTGTGTGTGTGTGTGTGTGTGTGTGTGTGTGTGTGTGTGTGCACTGTGTAAACTACTTTATGAAAGTGACAAGCTATTGTGAAAGCTGTCATGCTATCTGTCAGATAACACCCGGGCTGGACCTTGAGCTCTGGCTGACTGCTTGTGTTCGCTGCCTGCCCCACGCTGCCTGTTCTTGGCTATTACTGTCTGTGTGCCTGTTTACAATAGATGACACCGGCTGCCCCACTAGTCAGTCTGTGTCCCCCTCCAAAACCCCGTCAGGCTCAGAGCAGAGTGCCCACGGCTCGCCGATACTCCCCGAGCGCAAGACCAAAGTGAAGAGGGTGAGGGTGATGGCGGAGTGGAGCGGCGAACCACGGAGTGCCCCGAGACACAAGAGGGAGCTGAGGTCGGCTATGAAAGCCAGAGGTAAAGAAGAATACAGAGATGAAGATAAAAAGGTTAAAAAAAGACTTTGTTTTTTTTTCAGAAAAAGCAGACTGAGGATAAACAACATTGAAAATGTTTACTGTAGACCTGCAGTGTGATCATCTGATCCTATACTGTGTGAAAATAATCTGACGTGTTGATTCTTCATTAACCTTATATATAGTATGTTGCCTATACATACTGATGCATGCCTGCGGTTACTCAAAGACCAAAGTACAATAACTGCATTTGTCACATGTCAGCAGCCAACAGATTCCCTGATATGTTGACGGGAACAAACACTGACTGGGAAGCAGCTGTTTGCCTAAAAGGGGAAAAATAACTGGAGTGAACCGTCGTCCATGCATCTGTGCTCTCTTAACACATATTTTAGAAACAGCGACAGCACACTCCAGCCTGTATCCTGAAAGTAAAATTCCTCCCTTTTAATCTGGGGAAGAAGAAAAAAAAACGGCTTGATCATGAGTCAAAATGAGGGAGAAAGCTGATTGGTTGAGGAAAAGGTTTGGGAGCTTAGCCAATTAGGCTGATTAGCAGGTGGTTACTACACTGACTGAATGTGCACAGACCCTCAGTTGACTCACAAAGTGGTGCAGGATCACTTAGTTTTGAATGATTTTATTTGTCACAGTCATCACTGGACAGAGTAACATGGTTTTGTTTGATGGGAAAAGATGCTACTCAGGTATGGTTTTAAAATTGACATTTATTATTTATCATCTTAATGCAGTATTTAGTGACCATTTTGCTCTGCTTGAACATTTAAATTGGTGATGTTCCAGGCTTCAGTATTGTGCTGAGGCCTTCTGTATACAGCGTCTGTCTGTCTTGTAGCATTTGAGCAGGGCCGATTGGTGCAACACATAATGACTGGATATTATTGGCCAATTCTGGACTATTAATGTCATTTGTAATCACATGGAGTAATCTGTATGCCCAGTGCTTCAAACTTGCATTGGTCCAAGGAGTATAGATTATGGGTGGCCCACAAGCAGCCCATCCAAAAGCTGTATGAGAATATCTGTTTCAGGGTGTGATATCTGATTGGTCCCTCCATCAGGAGGATCTAAAGTAAATCCCGCTTACAGAAACTGTAACATGATAGTCCTGCTTTAGCCTGCACTTGATCCTAACAGGTCTACATATGAGAAGGTGCTTAATAAAGGAGAGGCTAGCATACAAAAACAGAACAAGAGTAAAACTGGACCCAGACGGACGATATATATGATAACAGAAAAAGAGTACGGATTTACATTTATGAGGGGCTAAATGTTGATGTTTGAGACATAAAGTGAGACTATAGCTTCTTCTGAACAGCCACTGAGAGTGAGTGGAATGGGATGGGACCACAAGCAGGAAATAACAAACCTGGTTTCCTGGTGAGGTACAATGTGTTTAGATCTGTTTTTTCCTTTTTGGTTTTAAAGCTGTGTCCTGGTTAGGTATGGTATGACACTAGCACAAAAATGCATTAAGGACAGCAAACTGGCTCAATATCTAAAGTTTGGTAATATTAACTAATGTTTGGTAACAATAGCCTTCATAAACATCCAGTCATACCAGACCAACAATGGTTTTGGCACCAAAACCCTTCATTATGTTGAACTGGGCAAGAGTGTGTTTTATTTCTTATGAATTGAACCTTTCACTGAAGGAGGGAGATTTTGTTCGTTTGCCTTTCAATAGCTAAAGTCTGGCTTTAAGTGTGATAGCATGCTAATGTGGTGATACTTCTCTCTGCAGGTAGTGAGGCAGACTTCAGCTCTTCCAGCAGCACTGGGAGCCTGAAGGCCAGGGGGAGCCTCTCTTTCAGTTCAGCTGGAAAGAAAGCCCCTTCACGCAGGTATGAGGTGCATGCATATGTAGTCTGCTGGGGACACTACTAGACTAAAACAGTTGAACTAAAATGTGTCCATCATGCATTTAAATTTTCTCCTTTTTTGGAATTGACAAGTTAATGATTTTTTTCTTTTTATCTAGTCGCGGCGCCCACATCAGACCGCTCCCAGTGTTCAAACCAGCCGGGAGCCCTACAACCAACCGCGATGCAGAGCTCTACGCTCCCTACAGGACTCCTCCCAGACCTGCCTCCTCGACCAACAGTAGCAGCTGCAACTCTAGCCCAACCTCCAGGTACCAAACCTGGCTTGTACGTTTTCAGTAATCATAGTGGTTTTAAAGTTAAGGGAGTTCTTGATCCGTTGTGTGACCTCCTGGTCACGTCTAACCTTTCCACATTTCTCCACTTGGATTCATCACATATCCATCCTTGCCTGCTTGAGGGAGAAGCAACTTGATTTTGGAGACTGCAGATATTTGGACTGTAGCTCAGGCAATGTGCAGCATCACGATGAGTGAGTGGGATGCTGGATTAAGCTCAGACAGTTTTATCATTTCCTCTCTTGCACCCGTCTGGGATTATATCGGTCATGATTTGGCTGTGGTTGGGATTAATGAAGATTTAACATAGCAAATGTCTGACTATGGGACCCAGACAGTGGCCCTACTGACTGCAACTGACTCTTAACTGGATTAGAGTGAATGCACCTTGGTTTGGAGGAGAGAACAAGGTCATAAATATTTCAGTATGGCAGAACTGATGTGTGAACTGAGTAGCCTGAAGCATAAAAATGTTTGGAACCCCCATGAATTTCCTACACGGTGCTCCAGGCTGCATATTTGGAAGGTTTATTTCTTAGGCTTAATGTCTGTTGGCAGCCCAGCCCTGCATAAGGTTTAACCCTAAAAATCTTCTCTGCAGTATAAATGACAAACATTCAACCCATGCCTTTTGAGTTTTTATGCAGTAGCAGAATTTGCCTTCTGTATCTCATTTACAGCTTCCATAAATGCATTATTACCCTCCACTCTTGTCACATTAAGGCATTTCCTCTGCCTGGCTAAGTGTCATGTGACATCTTTTCCTCTCACATGCTACCTTCTGCTGGGCTGTTGCTATTTCTGGCAGGATGCAGAGCACTCGCATGAAAGCCTCAAGTATCCCAGGTTGCTAGGATATTGTGGTAGTGGAAGAGAGGGGCTTACATGCTGCTTTGCATTTTATCCAAATCCACCCACTCATCCTCTGCAGACAAAACATGAATCCTTTTATCAGTTCTCTTTGGGCAAGATAAAACACTGGTCACAGGACATGCAAAGGGTGTTTGCATGCTAATGCAATTACCCTCAGTTGGGGGGGGGGGGGTCTTCTCTCGTAAGGTGAATTCTTTCCTTGCAGACTCTGCTTGTATTTAGATAAACCAGCATTTTAGGGGTTTTTTTGCCTCTGCTCAACATGCCAGTAATCCTGTGTCAGACAGTAATTCCAGGCTTCAGAGAGCATCTGCCCTGACAGCACTCTCTCAGACAAATTACTGTCTACAGGGAGCGATTTTACTTTTAATCGGCAAATTGGTTTGTTTTCTGCTGTGCTTCAAAGAGTTTAGCTAGGAACTGATGGGTAATGTTGGCTCTACGGGGCTAAATGTGGCCTTTAACCAACATGTTTCTGTGGCCAACAGAAGAGCAAGCTTGGGCCGCTACCACTCCTGTGGAGACAACCATGGCATCAGACCCCCAAACCCAGAGCAGTATCTCACGCCTCTGCAACAGAAGGAAGTGGCCATCAGACACCTGAAGACCAAACTGATGGAGTCTGAGAATAGAGTCCATGACAGGTTGGTTAAGATTTAGCAGCACAGTAGCTCCTGTGACTGTATCTATAGCTTTTTATGGTTTTAAGGCCGGATGATAGTGGTCATATCAGGGGAAAAAACCAAACTATGGTTGTGACGTAATACCTGCTGCACACTGCAGCTCTGCTCAACCATTAAAATCGTGTGAACACACACACTGGAAAACGACCACTACATAAGATGAAAACCAGCATGATGCTGGGAATTATATCTTGCAAGAAATATGGACTGTACATAAGACAAACAAGACAACATGTTCAAAACCGCATGCTTCCTGATTTATCTGCTCTTTATCTTTTTAAATAATTCTATAAATAGTTCTGCACTGTATTATAGTATATTAAATTATTTTCCTTCTTAACCATAGTTAGATGAGAAGATTGATACTTATCAATCACTGCTGACACTAATCTGTCTGCCAAATATGAATCTAAAGCTAGTTATCCTAGCTTAGCATAAAAATTGGATATTGTTGAGAAATAGCTAGCCTGGCCACTGCCTACAGAGCATTCACAACATGCTGCCTTTGGACTTTGTTTCTTTTGTCCAGATTTAACAGATAATGTGAGGTTTGGAGGTGCACTTGCTCCAGATTTTGTGTGGGACTGGTTGTGAGCATACACTGCAGGAGATAGCCAGCTAAGAACAACATTCCACAAATTAAACAGCTTCATATCTTAGCACGTTCTTTTCTTAACCTCTCAATATCCTTGCACTTAACTGCGGCCAAGCAGCGTCACCCCTTCCCTGCTGCTTGCATTGTGTGAATCTAATTGGCAGCTGGCCACAGCTTTATATTTAGCAGATGGATATGAGTGCTATTGATCTTATCCAACTCTGGGCAAGAAAGTATATAAGCATATTTTCCAAACTGTTAAGTAACTCTGGATATTTTCCTTCCTCCTGATTAGAGAGACAGAGATTGAGGAACTTAAGGCTCAGCTCAGCAGAATGAGGGAAGACTGGATTGAAGAGGAGTGTCATCGGGTGGAGGCTCAGCTGTCCCTCAAAGAGGCTCGCAAAGAGATCAAGCAGCTGCGTCAGGTGGTGGAAACGATGAAGAGCAGTCTGATGGAGAAGGACAAGGGAATACAGAAGTATTTCATCGACATCAACATCCAAAACAGGAAGTTGGAATCCTTGCTCCAAAGCATGGAGCTTGCCCAGAGTGGCGCCAACCTCCAAGACGAAAACACCTTGGACTTTATTTGTGACAGCCCTGATAGTGGCGGAAAGAAGACGGTGGGGGAGGAAGAGGGAGGGATGGAGCTGGGAGAACAAGGGGCAGAGGCGATGGCAGACAGCGGGTTACTGCTAAATGATGAGATGGCCAACAGAGCGGACATTTTGGAGCAGGTCTTCATGTCCACTGCGGTGGATTTCAGTCAGGACTCTAGTGGTAAGCTGAGGGCAGGGACAGATGAGCCTGGGGTGTCTGCACTGTCAGAAGAAGGACAGTTGATCAATGAATCTACTGAAACCCCACCAACTCTACCGAATATAGTTTCCACCACCGTCTCCATCTCTTCAAGCACACTTCCCCCGCAGAACGCAGAAGATAAAGGAATCCAGACGGATATAACGCCCATGTCTCCAGACCTGCAGGCTCTGCTCCTCCAGCTGCTTAAGTTCCATGGGGCAACAGTGGGGGACACAGTTCTATCAGCCTCCAGCAGTCTTCTGGGCCTCCCACACATGCCCACCTCTACTTCCACCACTGCCAATCTCCTTGATTCGACCCCTCCTCCACCCAGCACGCCCAGTCCTGCTCCCCCTGACACCCCCGACACCTCCTCCGATTCTGGCATGTGCTGCTTGGAACCTGCAGAGAGCCGACGGTTCATGGAGGAGCTGGACTTTAATGTCGGCGAGGAGGAACCGTGTCTGTCACCAGGACTGGATGTGGTTGGCAAGCGTTACTGGAGCAACAGCTTCCTGGTGGATCTGGTAGCAGTGGCAGGCCCTGTGCTACCCACTGTAGCCTGGCTGTACTCGCGACATGGTGTGGACGGAAGTGCTCCAGTGTACAACATTGCTGCTCTCATCAGGGGCTGCTGCATCATGGGATTGCACTCTCTTCGTCACGTCGCTCACAGGCCTAATGCATAAAGGCTTCCACCCCGCATGCACACGCCTAACCTTGAACTACAAGCACTTAAGCATCTTTTCAACAGTATTTGTGAGATTTGTTGCATTTCTTTGTTAAACACTTGATGACATTAATGCAGTTATTTTGGTTCCAGCACTGTTTGTTTGCACTGTGCAGTTACCATGAGCTGAAACAAAATGGTGACTTGAAAGGGATTATTTTTAACAGGGGATATTTATATATTTATTTATCATTTACATGTATAAGCTGATCATCTGGGTAGATGGTTATGTGTTATCATTGTCCGGTGGTGTCCCAAGTTGTCCTTGTGTTTGAGAAAAAAAAAGTTCCTTATGTTAGGATGAGTTAGGAGGTGAAAGATTGAATGTTAGTTTCTGTTTGATGGGTTCTGAAAATTCAACGGGTTTTGAGTTATTGTTCAAAAAGAAACCTTAAACCTTCAGCCAAAGCTTTAATGTGAGTTCACTGTTATTGTTTTGTGAAGAAGTATAAATTATTTTTTCCTCCCTGGGAGTAGAGCTTTATTTGGTACAGCCTGTGTATTGTTCCATAGAAATAAGTTGGCGCTTCAAAGCAATTGACACTTGTTACGTGCCTGAGCTATGTGCAATACTGGTGGTTTACATCAAATGTCCTTGTATCTTTATTATTAAAGCATGATAAATTCTGACCATGTGTTGTGACTCGTGGTGTTTTTGATCAAACAGGTTTGTCATGGGGGAGTGTCAAGTTTGACTTGTTATCTAAGACGCAAGTTAAAAGTGCTAGCAAAGACTGGGAGAGCTGATGTTTCTTCATTTGCACAAGATGTTCACATAAATTAATAAAGGGGAAAATATGAACCCAAGTGCAACCAAGCAGTGTTCTCATGACAGTTCATCTTACATAAAAGCTTTCCCAGCCTGTATTCTCAGACATCCCTTGGGTTGTGGGTCTGACAATGTAAAGTGCATTAGCTCCACTTTACTGGCATCTCTCAGAAGCTGTGAAATACTGTCTGTGCCCTTTATACCAGTAAGAACTGGGTCAGTGCCAGAGAAGATGCAAAAACTACAAATGCTTTTAGTCATTACACAACATCTCCTCATATTCAATGATAATTGTAGAAAAAGCTGATTAAGTCTAAATAAACAAAAGCTTGGCATCTTTGCCATGATTACTGCGTTTCCCACTCTGCCATATGGCGATGTATCTTAAATTACATAACCATGAATGTCAGTTCATGAGGCATCACTCTGAGTCATCAGATGCTGTAATCCCCTCACTACTCTGTGGATGCCAGATGAAAACGAGTGAGCAGCAGTGGTCGTGAGTCAAACCAGCTGAGAACACACCAATCTTGAAAAATCAGTATATTTGATTCTTGAGCCTTTCAGGACAATTATTCACCCAAATAGCTTGTTCTCTTTCTGAAGACTGATGACGCACATTTTCCCTTTTTGAAAGTGGGTCAGTCTCTGAGAGGGTTTGGCAGGCAGTGTCCCCAGACAGATGGGAGTGACATCATTACGATGGGGGTCAGATGAGTGATGACAGCCATCCGTCAATCCAGTTTAAAAGCCACCTTTGTGTCTGATGCTATAATTTTGGGATATTAACCAGACTAGAGTGCGTGCTAGCAGCTCTAATGGGCTACTATTTAGGCACAGCACTGCTTCAAGCCAAATGCTAATATCAGCATGCTAATATGCTCACAATGACAATGCGAACAGATGTTTAATGGATATGTTTACTACAGTCACCATTTTAATTTAGCATGTTAGCACACTAATATTTACTGATCAGCACTAAACACTATAGCTGAGACTGATCAATGTCATTCCCATTCTGCTGGCACTAGATGAAAAGTCAGGCTCACCAAAGTTATTACAATTCATTCTGAGGGGACCACGAATATGCGTACCAAATTTCATGGTGATCCATCCAATAAACATAGATTTATCAGTCAAAACCAAAAACCCAACAGTTTTTTAGTAGTTTTGGTCTGGACTCATGAGGTGGAGTGACTGATCAACCATCCCCAGAGCCACGCCACACCTAATATGCTAATATGTTATCGATCTGTAATGGTACCTCAACCAC
The DNA here is from genome assembly GCF_051107435.1 of Chaetodon auriga. Classification (NCBI taxonomy): domain Eukaryota; kingdom Metazoa; phylum Chordata; class Actinopteri; order Chaetodontiformes; family Chaetodontidae; genus Chaetodon; species Chaetodon auriga. The sequence goes on from NC_135081.1 coordinate 9,582,716, forward strand.
AATACTTAAGATAGAGTTTCCCAAATTACACATCAGGCAGCAGACTCATGACCGAAGTTATTCACCTCTATAAGTACAAATCAAATCATTTTATTAAAATCCTGTGTAGGACTTATACAGCAGACGTACAGTCTGCCAAACCTTCTGAAATGATTGAGCATGTGGACTCATTTGTGCTCAAACGTGACAATTCTCATAACATGAAGTCTTACACGTGGATGAGAAAGAAATTGTTGAGAAACAAAAGGTGTTGTCTGTGATTCTTTTTTTGGGAAACTTAGATGTGGAAAACTTAAACAGAACCACATGCAGCTATGAAAATCAGGGGGGTAAGAGCATTTCCAAAGAAAACACAAATCCACATATATAGTTCACTGAATTCCCTTGAAGTAAACACCTGCTTTGGATTAAACTCTTAAACCTGATCATGCATTAATCAGTCATTTTAACATTTAACAGAATCAGTATCTCTGAGTGAGTCAATAAATCACTGCAAGGTAACATTAACCCAGTGTTTCTTTAGAAGCATCAAATACAGACGGGTGACCATTAAAGGAAAAACCAGAATAAATGAGTGGAGAAACATAACAAATGCAAATGCTTCCACAAAGGTGCGCTGCATGGTACGGTGAAGCAGGTAACATCCAATCATGATCCACGGTATGTACAAAAATGGTGAGCAGGCCGAGCTGATTCTGCTTTTGTATCGAGATAGTAAGAGGGAAAGATCTGAGTGATTTGAAAGAGGGTTGATAGTTGGGGATCAGATATCAGGAGCTTCAGCCACAAAGCTCAAAACTCTTCCTCAGGTGACTGAGAATGTCAATCAGATCGATCAGACTGTCAGCAAGAACAGTCCATCAACAATGACATAAGAGAGGGTTATCATAGCAGGGTCGCACTGCAGAAGCCTGCATAACATAGATGAATGTACGTTTAAGAGTTCAGTAGAGCAAAAACCATCGGCGCTGGTCTACAGCACCAGGCTTCAAGTTATGTGCTTGTGGCCAAAGCACAGTGGATTGGACCAATCAGCATCCTATGAGGAACAACCAGTAGCTATGAGTGGGCGTGGTTTTAGGTGTGTCGACAGTGAGAGAAGCTACTGTTCATTCAAAAACAACAGTGGTAGATGCTGCTATAGCATCAGTTATATCAGAACTGGAGAGCATTTCTTCACTAAAAGGCTTTTCTCAATGGAAAAGATGTTTTCACTCTTAACCAGACTGGCTGTGATAGACAGACAGTTCATCCAATCACCTGCCAAAGTGCCTGCCCTTTTCCCAACAGTTTCCATGGACGGCTTCCCAGATGGTTCTGTGGAACAAACCATCTGCCAGTCAGGTTACAGATGAGTCATCCTTCGGCATATTCTTGACAAATGGGCGTGAGGAGTTCACCAAGTGAACTGTGCAGGCCTGAATGCTTCACCCAACCATGAGGGGATCCAGTGGCTCTGCCACACTGTGTGGTCCATTTGTCTCCTTAGAGGGCTGGGTCACCGCAAATCAAGCTGTTCAACGATCATTTATCCTTTGATGAAACATTTCAATCCTTATGGAAACAGTCTGTTCCACGATGACTGTGCCCCATCCACAAGGCATGAGGGGTCACTGAATGGTTTGATGTATGAAAATGATGTGTCAGTTACCAGACCTCAACTCAGCACTACACCAGTGGACGATTTTGGACTGACTCTCTACTCATCAAAACACTAAATAAGGGAATATCCTTTGAAAGAATGGTGTTCTGCCCCTCCAGAAGCGCTTCAGAGACTCAATGCCACGGAGCACTGAAGCTGTTCTGGTGGAACATGATGAGTGAACACGTTACTAAAACGCTTCATGTTGGTTTTTCCTTTGTCACCCGTCTGCAGCTTACAGCTTTTCCAATTTTAAGGTTCAGTATGGAAATCTGCATCTCTCACCTCCACCCAAGTCATTTATTACACATCATGGACCAGAGGCATTTTGTATCATGTCTGCACATGATACGGGCCTTTGTTCACCTGCTAATGTTTCCATGACAACAGCTTGCCTTTTGGCACTGGGACTAACGTTTCCAACACTGACCAAGAATTTCATTATGATTCATAACAGGATGCACGGTCCAAACCATTAACTTCAACTGTTAGCCTCACATTGTCCGATGAGAAAAGAAGCAAGAATTTATTTTTCATCGTCTTATCAGCCGAGGTGACTGCTCTGAAACTACTGTGGTGATGGCGAGCCGTGTTTTATAAAGACAGCGCATGTGCAGTGAGTGTATCAACTATTTACGAGCAACATATCACCACCGCCCCCGCCCGCCCCCCCCGCCCCCCCCCCGTCAATGCCGTGAACACTTTCCTTTGAAATCAAAACATGTCAAAGGAGGAGAAAGAATGGCAGATCAGTAGCCATGAGATTACCACAGGAACCCACAGCTAACGTTTATCGTTGGGCTAGAATCAAGTCTATGGCCACTTATCTATACTCTGCCTTCATTTTAATGCTGCTTTCCAGTGTAGTAAGGGCTGCACAGCACAGGGAGATGATTTGAAATATCAAGTAACATTCATTAGAAAAAGAAAATAATCAGTTTTCAGACAATGTAGGACATAAATATAAAAACACAAGAATCAAGCAAACCAAGGGATGTCACTGGTACACAGTGATGCTTTCAATTAATTACACTCCTTCGTCCTTTGAGGTTATAAATATGAGAAAGAAAAGGAATTGTACTCCTTATTTGGGTTTCAAAAAAGGTAGCACAGGTACCTTTTTACTGACAAATGTTCCTGGGAAAAACCAAGAGAGCATATCTCTACACTACCTGACAGATTTAATCAGAATCTAAATGGCGCCTTCTAACGCTGCATCTAACCTTTAACCTAAGATGAAGTGTATCGTATGAATACAGCTCTCCTTTGACCAAAATGACCGTGCCACATGAACAGCGAGTACGCCAGGTGTGTTACCTGCCCGAGAATGATGCATTTTATACTGCTGCAGCTGTAAAACAGACTAAAATGGCTGCTGGTGGAAACAGGGTGGAGAAGGAGGACAGTTTGCTAACAAATAAGTGGGGTAGGGCAATAATCCTGGTTGGTTTGATAAAGATAAAGACAAACTAATGAATGATTTAGTGTCTTTGCCCCTGGCCCATCCCTTTGGCTCAAAATTGAGCATTTCTAAAATGTTACGAGAGCTTGACGGCAATCTTCTGCTCCTTCTTCATCATCCTCTGAGCCTCTTTCTCCATCTTCTTCCTTTGCTGCTCCATGGACCGCTTTTCTCTCTCAGCCATCTTCTGTTGTCTGTTTAAAAAAAGCAAGACATGTGTTTGTAAGCCTTGTCATTACAGCGCACATCAATGGAAGCTAGGTCAGCAGGGAGTGGGGAAAACAAAATCCCGCTCCTTGCTCTTGCATGCCGATATAATGGCACACACTGTCACCTGCTGGCCATCATGTGAATCTACACTCCTTGAACGGAAACATTGACGTGACCTTCATGAGATTTTCTTTATCATCATTACGATGGTGGCCAGGAAGCCTGTTTCAAGTGTTCTTTATAACTCTGACCTTTCCATGAGGAGAAGAGCAGGTCTGCAGTCCTGGGCGCTACAATTATGTTACACTGATACTTAGACCGTATGTTTGCAGGCTGATTTATGTGAGAATCATCTGCAGTTAAAGGCACATTTATCTTAAGAGATATTCTGGATTAGTCAGCGTATTACCTACAGTAGGTGGCAGTAGGCACTCCCCCAGTTTGGAGAAGAAACAGAAAATTTTTTAAAAAAACAGTATCAGTTTAAATGTTTGCAACATTTAGAAGATTTTCACTGCTTTACCTTGCCGTCAGATAGCCCTTTCCCTGTGGAACTGAAGCTGTTAGTATCATCTGCTCCAAAGCCACGATCCAGACTCCTTTAATAAAAACAGTGCTTGTAGCTTGCAGAATACAGGAGCTCCTCACTGCCTTGATCGGTTAGATTGTTCGTGTAATTGTGTGAACTCAGTGCTTTAAAGGGTTAGTTAGGATTCACCAAAATCACACAATAACACAAACTAACCAACCAAGCAAGGCAGAGGTAGACCAGCAGCTCTCGTGTTCTGCAAGGTCTAATTAGGAGTCTGGTTTTCGGCCACTGCTTTGGAAAGAGTGACACAGTCTCTTCAGTTCAGTGTCTGATGGCGACGTAAAGCAGTGAAAATATTCTAAATATAGCACACATTTACACTTAGGTTGATATTTTTAGGAGGACCTTTTTTGGGGGCTCAAATGCGTTTTGCTGCTGCCTCCAGTCTACAGCAATACGTTGCAGAGCTTCCTACTCAGGGTATGCCATCTACTATAGGTAATACACTGAATATGTATAAGTACCTCATACAACCTCACTTCAAAAAATCAAAACCATCTATTTAATAGGTTCAATTTTCCCCTTCCTCTTCCATGCAACTCATGCTCTTGTTCTTGTAACTGTTTTAATAATGAGTGATGCATCATTGATGATGAACTGGAAAATCCAGAAAAACTGGTATTAGTGCACATATATGGACTGTGTAGAAGCACAGAAGCGTTCTTTAAATATTACCTGAGAACCTCCTCTGCCTCCCAGGCAGCATCAGACTCGTCCTCCCAAGCATTTGTGTCCCCCTGCCAGTTGTCCATTTCTCCAAGTTCAGCCTGAACAAGACGATTTAAAAAATGAGAATTTCTCTTTTTTCAATTATTCTGGCTTTAGCTTTACCAGAGTAACTGCATGGAGGACACTGTGCAATTCATATTGTTGCATCCCTGTTAGTTTCCAGTTCAGTGTTAGATTTGTTTAAAGGTTTGATTTGTCATTTACTGTGGCCTGACAAATGTCCAAAAATGACACCAGAATTGAATCTGGACAGACAGGATGAATAAAAAGTGATCTGAAGGCTGAAGGCTCATGTTGTCATTTTGACTGATCATGTGCATTCTTACATTCAAGTCTTGCTTTTTGCAGCTTTAACAAAGTTCTTTACAAGCCTAACAGGTTACACAGCAGGTTTTACTTTCCTTTTATATCCAAGCATTTCTCCTATATATGAATATTTTTAACAACACCTGATGAATCTACATTTCTAAAGTAACATACAGAGTGTAGAAATGACATAGTCTGCATACATAACACTAAAACTGGGGATAATTTGATGATTTTTCACATTTTTATATGATGTTATTGTACAAAATACAAGGCAATGTATTCGGAATGAGCCGCATTTGATTTTATACTTCTCTACAGTAGAAACTCTGTTTGGTCCTAAACTTTTCAAAAAAACAAAAATCTTATTCTGTGAGGAACAGAAAACCTTCCTGTTGGTATAAAGCTGTGACTTACTGAGGGTGGACTGAAGGTCATCATATCCTGAGAGGCTGCCAGTCTGCTGGAGAAACCTGCTGAGCCATCAGGCACAGAGTAGTTCAAAGGCTCCCTTTTCTTCAGCAATATCTGCAACATGGAAACAGGGGCTGAAACTTAAACTGAAGCACTTCGTGAATACCATTAGAGGCACAGATTTAGTTTTTTTAATATTAAAATTTGACTGCATTCAAGCTGATTGCACTGTAATTATATCTGCGTTGACAACTGACTATTCAGATGCACTATTTTGTGCATTATGTCATGCTCTATTGCATTTACATTATATATATATGCAATGTACACACATTATAACCATCTCAAGTAAACTGCAAGTTAAATGTATTGTGGTCACGGCCATATTGGGAATACCTTCTGTGTTTTCCTGATGGTGGGAGCCATGTCTTTGAAGTAGTCAGGCTCTTCATCGACCTCGTTGGGTGAAGGGGAAACGTTTCCGTTGCCACCTTCAATCTTAATACTCGTAGGAGCCTCTTCATCCCAAGAGCTCCATTCTTCAATCTCTGGCTGTGCGGGCAAGCCAAGAAAATACTACTTGAAATCAAATTTATACACATGGAATTCAAAGTGAGTGTTTGTGTAGTTTATCTGTAGAAGCAAACACATCAAAGCCCAATGATAACGTCCGAACTTTGTAGTTTAAATAGTGTTCAAATAGTAAACCCAAGGCTCTGAGCATCTCAGGCGGGTGCTGTTAACTGAGGAAATGCTGACCTGTTTTGGTACAGATGATGAAAAATCCACTGTTGTTGGGAGAGTTATTTGATCACCACTGAGCTTGCGGCCCCTTCCACTCCTGCAGAGTAATACAATAAAATAAGTCAATTATCAATTTAATGCTGTAAATAGCAGCAACTGATGGAACATTGTTATCAAACACTACTGGCAGATCTCAGATGCACACGCCTTTCGACCATGAACTGAGACTTTCTGAATCCATTTGATCCATCAAAACAATGATCTGGTTGGTCTTCCATCACCATAAATCATGGTGGGTGGTAGTGAGTATGTTGAACAAGTACTACAAACACATTTCAATAAACAGCTTATGAGTTGTGGCTCACAAAGCAAAGTAGCACTGTACTGACAAGACCTTCATCAAAGACAATAGGATGCATCAGGTGTATTGGGCATTGCTCTTCTGCAGCGTACGGTTGCTCACCTGCATATCAACCTTTTAAAGAATGTAAGTAAGCTGGCTAGACATGTGCAGATCTTGAAAAGACGGAACTGAGTGATGGCCATGATGAAACTGAGCTGGTGGGAAAGAACACACAAAATATTATAATAGCATTTCAATTTACAACGATGCACATGTGTGTATTGTTTTGCTTCAAAGTACCTGAGTGTGCGCTAAAGCAAGTGTCCAGTAGACCAATATCTATGCAGGATGATATGAAATTAAGAATATCTAGCCAGGAGAAATAAGTTGGTATATATGAACATTACGCACCAACATCAGTCATATTAGTCATACCCCGAGCTGTGACACGAGCCTCTGATGAAAATGCTACCCTGCTTGTGAGTAAACGGATACACTCTCGATAGTTTGTATGCTAATTTTAACAAAAGACGCAGTCAACATAGTAAAACACCAATAAATGTAACTCTACTTGTGATTTAACGTTAAATCTTTGATTAATTCGTTATGTTCACCATAGAACAAAAAGCTCGAGCTACGGTTAACATTAACTGTTACACACAATACAAAATCTCCCAATATTTATGTTAATCAATACAATCAAATCGTGTCTTCACGTTTGCTTTTTGCACCTTTCAGCTATCATACAAATAGATACTCACCGAGCAAGATGTGACTACACCGTATGCAGAGCAGCTGCTTTCTTCTTGTGTGGCAGAAGAGACAAGTTCATTTATTTGCTAACCGTTGCTTGCTAGCTTAGCCCACAGGAAAGATGACATTTCTGAATCCTTTAATTGTCTTCGTAAGATGACACATTGGCAGTGACAAAAGATATCGCTGTCATGTCAAAAGCATGCATATAACAGCTGTACACCACAATGCAGTTTCATGACAAAACTCTAAATTTGTGTCGTCTCTCATCTCTGTCCCATGGCTGCCATCTTTGAGCTGGGAGGAGCAGGAACAGGGAAGTACGGCGTGCTCCTGCTGCATTCACGTACTATCGGAAATTGAAAGCGCCACAAAACTCCCATAGAGTCATTCCAGACTATGAAACTTTGAATGTGTGTCTGTTGTTGAGAAATAGTTGAAATTAATTCTACACTCACTGAATTAGAGGGGAAATTATAGTATGGAGAAAAATAAATCGACAGCACCAACAGTATTGGGATAAGATTACAATGTTATCTGGCTCTAAGAAGAAATTATGAAGTGGCAGATCATCCCTCTACACAGTCAGAGATCGAACAGATCCTGGTCAAGTACAGACTCATTGACCACAAATTGGCAACCAAAAAAGGAAGATACAAAATGACAGCCGACAGAAAAGTGAAACTGTTCAACGGGTGAGGATGAGAGAGAGATCACTTCCTCCTGCACTGTAAAGTATTCAATGAAATAACACTGCTAAAAAAAAAAAAAAAAAAAAAAAAAAAAAAGAATAAAACCTGAAGGTGGCAGTAATGCGACATCGTCGATGACATTTGTCTGAAAACCCCCCAAAAAAGAGGAAGAAGAAGTAGCCACAAAATATCCAATCAACACACGCCTTGGACGGAAGTGGCATATTTGAAAACTGGCAGATGAAGTCGAGCCTTTTTCCTACCCTGCAAGTGGAAAAGGATTAATAAAAACGCCAACACGGTGAGATCATTTTGACAAGAGATATATCGTTTTTGTGCTATTGAAGATGACCGTGTACATGTTTAACTTTATGTGAGTTTGCGTAACCCACAGGGGAACCAGTTCGCTAACCTAGTTAATGTTAACAATACCGTTAACGTGTTAGCAAACTCGGCTAACTCAGATTGTAAACAAGAAAGAGTAAATTCGTAATTCTTGGATATGTCACTGAAATGCTTTGTTGCCTCGCACCAAGCAACTTATTCAAACCAGGTGTCTTCAAGAAAGTTGACGTTAAGTCCGTACTAGTCGTCAGAGTCGAAAACTAAAAAATAATCCACAAAGCTGCACGTCATTGTGGTAACGTAACCTAAGTTACCGTCGCATGTGAATGTTGAGGTTGTCCTGACACTAACGTAGCCTTGCTAACATGTTAAATGTCACTTACAGCGTCACCGTTTTGGCAGAGAGTCTTATAAGACATTTTATAAAAGGTCTGAGGTAACGTTTATGTGTCACTAATGCACGTTGTCACACCAAGTGACGTTAAAAAATGATTAAATGAACATAAACTGTAATAAACACTGTATATCTTCATTCAGGCTAATGCGAATTAACTTGATCTAATGTGTGTACCCCCCAATTTCAGATGGAGGAAGAAGAACATACAGACAGAAAGCAGCAGCTTGCTATGCTTTATCAAAAGCTCAACAAGATTAAAAAGTATCTCAATGAAGGTAATGGTACGATGAGACGTCCTGTCACCGTCAGATCCATATGCATCATGATCCATAAGTCCATACTTCATACATTCATCATGACACCTTACGCTTGTTACAGATGACACGGACGATATTAACCAGGTCATCAGCTCCAACTCACCTGAATCATGCCTCTCTTATCTGATGGACCTGGAGAAGAAAGGGGACCCTCACCTGGATTGTAACCACCTCACTCGACTTGTTGACTTTTATACCAGAGTCTTCTCCGGGATGCCACTCGGGAAACACTGTCAGAATGAGAGCTATGCCAGGATGTTGGTCAGATTTGCAGAGCTAAAAGCGTGAGTAACCAAAGTTATAACTTGTGCAAAGACCTTTGTCCTCTTTCTAGTTTAGCAACTAGTCTGTTTTTCTTCTTGTTATTTTTTTTTTAGCATTCAAGATGGCAATGAGGCAGAAGCCAACTTCAACGTGGCGCGATCTCACAGTCAGAACTTTGCATTTGTTCACGTCGCACATGCACAGTTTGAGCATTCTCAAGGTAGAGAGGAGCTTTTTGTTGCTCTTGTACACATGAACACCTTCTCATGACGTGCTGTGTGGAGTGTTTCAGTGTCTGCTATATTATCTTATCAGGAAACACAAAGAGAGGCATTTACATATTGCAGAACGCTATTGAACTGGGTGCCAAACCAAAGGAACTGCTGGAGGCGGCCTTGCAAAGCATACAGACGGGGAAAACACAACTCTTCTGTTCAGAGGATAAGGAGAATGTACCACGTGAGTGTTTATTCGTGTTTTATTCCATGACTTTACATGCTTAGATTACTTGACTGGTGTACAGCATATCAGAAAATGAATTGACTGTTACAATACAATATTATTAAATGACATATAGACTTGTCTGATTTTCACATTTTGCTGTGTTTCTGTCTGCCAGTATTGTCTAACAGTGATGTGCACGATTCTGTTCAAAGGCTTAGCAGTGCAAAAAGTAAGCAGAACATCAGACGGGACAGGTGACTTGCAGCTCTCCAGTATTTTTGGTTCAGGGTAAGAATAAAACAAACGCTTTCACAAAGGCCTCAGTTTGATTTTAGGCAATGTGACATCTTGTGTTGATCTCTCACCTGCAGGACCGAGCCCCTCAGCGGATCATCAGATGACCAGCTACCAGGCTGGAGATCTGGATCTCAACGCAAGAGAGCAGTTGGCATGGTGAGACTTACATTTCCCCTTCTTGTGTTTTACACATTATGTTGACATGCTTTTTTCAAAGAATGCGTAAAATTAATTCCCAAATTGCTCTTTTTTGAAGTTGTGTTCTGACCTTTTGTGTTCCAGCCAGGGAGAGTTCCCATAATACCTTTCTCTATCCCAGAAAAGGATGATGATGACTATATAAGTGGGAATTCCTCAAAGAGAAGTGATGTCTCAATTCAGACCGGCTTGTCAAGGTACTTTTTATTCCTCTGTGTCATTTTACAATTTGTAGCTTCTTTGCAGCAACATCCATATTTGAAGCATTGTAGTTCACCACAAGCTCATTGGTTTTGCTGATATTGAGCTTCAGGTGATCATTGTTGCACTATGTGTTGAAGCTCTCTGTCAGTCCTCTGTGCTCATTTGTAAAAACAGTCTCTAAGTGAAGACAGCTTGTTTCTCACTGGACATTATCCACTGGAATCATGCATGTCAGTACTGTGACAACTTCTGTTTTAGCCAAAATTATACTGAATACCTTTACTGAAAGTCCTTCAAAGTCTTCACGATTTATGAGTCTGGACAGACAGGAGGTTGGTGGAGGCATGCAACCGACAGGCAAGGCAGTAACTGCAACTTATTCCGACATTTATTTCCAGTTATGTTTAATTTGATTATGTCTTGAAAAAAGCTGTATGAAAACAGTTTTATTGCCACATTAAATATGATACAGTAGATAGTGTTGAAAGTAGCTTCTTATACTAATGAGGTTAACTTACACTGTCATCTTGTTTGAACACCAACGGTCCTTTGCATGGACAGCTGGAGCGCCCTCATATGCCACTAACGAAAACAGTAACAGAGAACACACAAATGCTTTGAGTTAAATCAAACAGTTTCCACACATTTTCTAACATGCAGTCCTGTTTATTGAGCTGAGGAAATAAATCTTTTTGACATATTCTAAAGCACTGCGGCTGTATTGTGGCACATACTGCTGAGAAACCACAGGGCACCCCATGGGTTTTATGTCCCTATTCACTTTGTATGCAAATGCTTGAATATTTCAAGCATATGTGTCATAATAATAATAATAATAATAATTGTTTAACTTTGTCGTAGGCAAACATCTGGCTCAAGCATGAACCCACACTTTGGGCTGTCATCCTCAAAGAAAAATGCCATTGATGGAGATCTTCAGGTGAGTATAAACGAGCTGCAGTAGTTTGAGTCTAGCAATGTCAGAATCAACACTCAATGGTTTTCTCGATCGGTGCTGTGCTAAGCGAAGGTAGTGAGCTTGAGTTAAAGAAAGAAGTGTAATAACTTTCAGTTATATTGCTGTGTTTTCAGCCCCCAGCTGTCAGCCCAGAGCATTGCCCTTGGGAGGACCAGGCAGCTGTGGACTCCACCACCAATCTCCTTCACACCAGAGACACCTCACGAATGGAAGGTAGTATATAACTCAGACAACATATACTACATAGAATGTTTGTTTGTTTGCTTTGTTCAGTTTAATTTGTACAGCACTTTAGTAAACTCTGGTTGTTTTTAAATATCCTAAACAAATAAAATAGACCTGTTGTGATGACGTTAAGTTTCTCCCTGGCAGATGTAACATACAACTTCGACCAGGTCCTGAATACAAAATCCCCCGAGTCGTGTTGGACGTATCTGATGAACCTGGAGAAAAGAGGCAACCCTCACACAGACAACATCCTCCTTAATAAGCTCAAGGACTGTTACTCTAAAATCTTCTCCAGGCTGCCAATAAGACAGTTCAGCAAAAATGCCAGCTATGCCAGAATACTGGTCAGATACGCAGAACTCAAGGGGTGAGTGTGGATGAAAATACCAAATGTGCTTCACAGTACCGGGACTTTGTGGTGTGTGCCTTAACCTTACCTTGTGGATTTAACTGCAGGTCTGGTTAGCGTTGGGCATTGCAGGAAAAACAGTTAAGATTGTGACACACTGATAGATTCTCTATTTATCGTCCAGAGAGACACTATGAACCCAATTCAACCCAATTTTGAATTTTAATCGTTGAATCTTAATTAATTCTTTGTCAGATGCTTTTTTAGTGTAACTTCATTTCTTTCTTTTCCCTCTGAAGGATTGAAGACCCAGATGAAGCCCAAGACCACTTTATAGTTGCGAGATCCAACTGTAAAGGCTTTGCCTTTGTCCACATAGCACATGCCCAGTTTGAGGTTGCTCAAGGTACAATGGCTTTGTAATGATTTCAGTTTCCAGAAGGTTGATACATGAAATCCACAGACTACACACTTATAAATACATATTTTGAGGAATACATGCAGGTTTTCATCTTTTTCTGCATTGTGTTCTGTTAATAGAAAAAAAAAAAAAGGTTTTCATATGGGTCTGTATCAGACAACATGTATGCTAAGACCGATATATCTGTGATTGGCCAGTGATGTACTGATCAGGCTCTACTTAACACCTCTCAATGTGTTTAGCCAGTGAAGTGAATACTTGTCCAGTCAGCATGTCTCCAACATAGAGTGAAAATCTGATTTTTCTTCCTTTTTTCTTTCAAGGTAATATCATCAAAGCAACTTCAATTTTGCACAAAGCCCAGGCATTAAATGCCAGGCCAGCAGAGCTCCTGGAGATGGCCATTCGTAATCTGAAGGCTGGGGAAAAACAGCTTGTGCCCACCAGGGAGGAAGAACAGCCCACAGGTAGAAGAGTCCTTTAAGGTTAAGGTTAAAGCACTGACTCGGGCATGTTTTATAACTGACTTTTTTCCCTAATTTTTGCTGTTCTCCTCGTAGATTTGCAAGCAGCTGTCCCACCAAGTGTGCCCACTTGTGGGGGAAACCAGGAACTTCAGCTTCCTGCTCGGGTCCCCGTGAGGCGGTCAGTGGAGCAGCCTAAACCTGCCGGCAGGGAGCCGATATCAGAGTGGAAGATGCCAGCTCTGGTCCACCGACATGTTTCTCCAGAGGTCTAATGATGTTCTTTGTCTACTGTATACTGTGCACACATTTAAAATGTTTCATAAAAAAGGATTTCAAGTTATTCTCTAATCTCTTAATTTGCTGATTCCATTCTGATGTGATATTGTTGCTTTTTTGTTTATGACCTCTTCGAATCACTTATTTATTGAAACAGATTCTGTTTATTACTCTCAAACCTAACCGTGGTGTTGATCAGATATTCCAAACTTATGTTCTTTCTAGGAAAAACGCACAACACCCCCTGACCCCAGACCTGTTCCTCATGTGCTGGAGTCACTCTCCACTCCGTCCCTCCATCTTCCCTCCAGACTGAACCCACAAACAATCTGTGAGACACCCAACAGCTACAAAAACCCCTCTGTCAACAGGTAGTATCTTGAACTTAGAAATTCTCTTATTTCTTTATGTGCTTTTGTTTGTGCCATCATAAAATTTGCCCAACTTTGTCCTTGTCTCCCTCAGCTTTATCACTCCTGTTGTAAAGAGAGGCCCTGAAGTGTCTTCCTCTGCAGTGGCAGCACACAGAGCCGGACCCGTTCAGCAGCCCTTCACACCACTAAACCAAGCGCCGTCTTTCCAGACTCCGCAGGTACAGCATGTTCATGCCCTCCATTTTTTCTGTTTTCTGATCCACCACATTCATTTCTTACACTAGAGGACGTATTGCATGTGTCCATAAACAAGTTTTTCCTTGACACCAAACACCTGCTCTAACTGGTTCTGCAACAATAACTTAGCAGTGTCAAGAGCAGTGCAAAGTGAATTAGGAAGTGTTTTTATGTTGTGCTTCTTACTGTATACCTACTGTGTCTGTTACTGATATGAAAGTGTCAACCACTATAGAAAGAAATCATTTTCCCCACCAACATTTATTGATGCTTCTGTTGGAGCTGCAATACCCATAACTTAAGTGTAAGCGGAGATGACATGCGTTAGATAGCTGGACATGTAGACAGCAGTGTAGAAATCATTTGAAACTAACACCATGCCACTTTTGTCTGAATCTCATTTTAGGCAGCATCCTTCACTGCATTGTCAAACGAGTCCGTCACCATTAAGGGCAAGCAGTTCTTCATACTCAAGATGATTGGACGAGGAGGATCCAGCAAGGTAAAACGTTAGCAGGCAGCATTCATATGCTTTGCTGTTGTTGATGCAGCAGTGCTTCACGGCTGCCTTTTTGTTTCTCTCAGGTCTACCAGGTCCTTGACCACAAGAAGCAGCTGTTCGCCTTGAAATACGTGAACCTCGAGGAGGCCGATGCTCAGACCATAGAAAGTTACAAAAATGAGATTGAACATCTGAACCACTTGCAGCAGTACAGCGATCAAATTATCAAGCTCTACGACTAGTGAGTACATGGCCCGTCCAAAAACAGCACATCAGTGCATTACACAGGATCTTGACTCTTTTTGTCCTCTTAAAGGTTTTTGTTTTAAAGTTAGAGGTTGACTTGTAATTATGATTTCTGTTAGAAATGGCATGACGGTTGGGTATGTGTTTGCAGTGAAATAACCAACAGCTACATCTACATGCTGATGGAGTGTGGAAACTTGGATCTGAACACGTGGTTGCGAAACCGCAAAGCTGTGAATCCGCTGGAGAGGAAGTTCTACTGGAAGAACATGCTGGAGGCCGTCCAAACCATCCACAAACATGGTTCTTTTTCTCTTTATAAGTCATGACTTTTCCCTCGCTCATTCTCAGTGTTTACTAAATGGCACGCTAAAATGAATTCACCTCTAATATTTGCACATTTGTGTTCTGTGTAAGCAGGAATTGTCCACAGTGATTTGAAGCCAGCAAACTTTGTCATAGTGAACGCTTCGCTGAAGTTGATTGACTTTGGCATCGCAAACAGGATCCAGCCAGATGTGACAAGCATTATGAAGGATTCACAAGTAAGAATTATCATAATGTTGTCAGACACTGAGAATAACAATCTGAGACTGTGAGTGGGCAAAGAACAAAACACTTGTATTGGACATACATTGGCTCTGTACAATTGCCCAAAAGACTTACAGCTGCAGCGCTCTTACTCAAAACTCCACCAGTTTCACAAATGGTGACATAAAATAGAGGAAAATACGGTTGAAAAATACCAAAGTTTCCCTTTTGGTTGTGTCAGATGTACGCTCCAGGTGGAAAAAGTTGTACCCATGTAATAGTGTTTGTCAAACACAGGTTGGAACCTTGAACTATATGCCCCCTGAAGCCATCAAAGACACTTCATCCCAGCCAGGAAAAGCACGCTCAAAGGTACTCCTGCTGAGTCAGTGAAACGTTCGTATTCTCCAATCATTTCTGATCGGAGCACAGTGGTGAAAACCATTTTCTGACATTTTCCCCAAAGATCAGCCCCAAAGGTGACGTGTGGTCCCTTGGATGTATCCTGTACTGCATGACTTATGGGAAAACTCCATTCCAAAGCATCACCAATCAGATCGCCAAGCTGCACGCCATCATTGATCCTTCCCATAAGATTGAATTTCCCGACATCTCAGAGAAGGATTTGCTGGATGTGTTGAAGGTGAGAGAGCAGTGAAAGCTTTACAGGATGATCAGCCAGTGTCCTTCACAGTCCTTTACTAATGGATGTATCTCTGTTCTGTATGAGCTTGCATATGAATTGGCCTCTTGAAATGCTACAGGAGGAAATAAATCTGTATATATGAGTTTTCCTGTTGATCATTGTTAAAAAATCCAAATTACAGTGTGTGTGTAGAAGTGTTGTTGACGTGATGTAAAATACAAATGGGCTGTTTTCATCATCCCATTGTTCCAGAGGTGCCTGGTTCGAAACCCCAGAGAGAGAATCTCTATTGCAGAGCTGCTGGAGCATCCATACCTGCAGCTGAAGTCACAAGCATCACCTGAGCCAGGTGTGCTCACACACACACACACACCCTCATCAGTGGATGTATACTTGGAAGCCGCCTTTGCTGTTCACCACGTGACACTGAACTGTCCTCAATTCACCTGTTTCAGATCAACCATGTAACAGCGATCTCAAGAAGATCCTTACAGACCTCGCCGCCCTTCAGTCTCCAAACAGCATCGTCCGAGCTGCTAATGTAAGACTTGCTTTGAATAAACATCTTTTCCCACGAGAAGTTTCTTAGATGCTAACTGCATTCTGCTTTTCACAGAATCTGGCCAAAATGTGCAGCAGTGGCAGGAAGCTGGATGTCGCCGAGTGTGCAAAGTCATCCTCTGAACTATCCTGGAAAATGTGATGGGATATGTGCTCTATTTCATCATTATTCTTCTTATTTTTTGTTTTATTTTTATTTTTTAATGTATTAATTTTTTTTTTGACCCCACATAACCACTTCAGTACATGTTCAATATTTTCTGTAGGTATAGAACTAACAAATCAATATTTGTATGTTTGTTGCCTTGAAGCAAACTTATTATATTGCCTCATTTTTACTTCTGTCTGATCATAGATGCAAGTTTACAACATTGTTAAATATACATACTGTATCCTTAGAAGCTTTTGGTCCATTTGTCTCAGCTGATATAAATATAGTATAGTATAGTATAGTTGATAATGATCATATCTGCATCTGAAAATGTCGTGTAAAACAAAATCAGTTGTTTCTGGCTGCATTCAGCTCCCACAGTTCAGCTCCCATACGGCAGAGTGCAGCGGTAGAAAGAGCATATGATGAGTGCCAAGGCTCTTCCTCTCTTTAATTTGCAGAGGAAGTAGAGCACTGGAGAGGTCCTCAGTGATGTGCACACCCAGAAATTTGGTGCCCCTCACCCTCTCCACAGCAGAACCACGTTTGACTTTCTTGGTGCCACAGGGAAGGTCGGCCCTGGCTATTCTCACACTAGCTGTGGCGTTTCAGGCCTTCAGCAGCCTGTGGACCCACAAGACCAGTGTCATGATTCATAGCTGAACACTAAGTCAAGGCATAAATGTTTTGTATTGTTATTTGAGCACACAGTCTTGTTTAATAACGCCCAAGAAGAGAGACTGACCAACTCCCATCTCTCTGCTTCAGCGAGCAGCTGCTCATGGCAGTGCTGACCTTTGAGGTACATTGTAAGTAATAAGAGGAAACAACCTTTTGTTTTCTCATGATAGCAGGTGCTGCTATAATTAATTTGGGGGAGAGCTGGCAGTAAAGAACAAAATTCTTTAAAAAATGCTGTACTTTATTAATGATACATGATTTTGAATTTATCAATTATATTCACAATGTCAATAATGTCAATCGAGTGGAACGGATCACTTTTGTACATCACCTATCAACTTTATCAATTTGAAATGAAGTCTCTACTAAAGCATATACAACAAATACTTTCACATCCTAAAAGCACATTTTAAGATGTTAACTGATATGTCAGTCGAATGTCACAGTATAATCAAGCACCCTCTGTTGGTAGCAAAGAGTTATGAAACCATAACTAAGCAGAAACAACAAGTGGAGACAAAAAACATTTAATTCAGACTATCGTGATTATGTCTGAGAGGTCATGGAGGAGTGACGTGGTTTGGAGAATCCATTTGGAGAAACATCACGTTTTGTGAAATCCTCAGACTGTGCAGTTCGGAGAGGTGGCCACTAGGTGGTAGTGATGCGCCGGTATTTGTCCCGTCTGCCGGAAATTAAATGGAAGAAGAAGTGCAGCTAGTCGTCGATGTTTGATGACGCACAGAGCCTCAGTGACCGTGAGATGTGTGACATGTTGAGAACAACGGAAGCATGCCGACAGTAAAAATGATGAGTTTAGCCTCTGTAGTGCACAGACTGCGGTGCTCTTTGCTGCACATTGAAAGCAGACTTCTGCAGGCGGCGGGACTGGACAGACAGCTGGGTGAGTCCACTGACGAGCTCAGGACGACACACACACACACACACATCTTGTTCATCCAAAGGTTAAACTTGAACTTTTTCCTGGCCACACTGGGAACCATGTCTTTTCCCGTGTGAAGCTCCGGCGCTGGCAGTGACTGGCCCCAGCCTCCTTCCTCAACTCGACAAGAGGCACGAGCTGGAGGAGCAGCAGAGCCCAGAGCAGCCCCCCGGCCTCCTAGACAGCATCCTGTGGATGGCAGCACCCAAGAAGAGACGCACTATCGAGGTGAACCGCACCAGGAGGAGGTCTGACAGCAAACTCCTCAAAGTCCAGGTACACTGATGAGGATCTACCCTGGGTAAATGTTTACTCAGATAAAAGTTGGATAGACTGCTGACCCAGCAGTTTACCAACACCAAAGAACTGATAAATTAGCTTTTAACCACAGCTAATGGAACTCTTATGTATGTGTGTGTATACCAGAATGTCGGTGGAGATCATTCGCAGTCAACAAAGGTGACAAATACTCTGAATTCATCTGAACAATAGTTATGTTCAGGATCCCCTGTTGTCATGTGACTAATGCACACTCTCATGTTATTCACTACATATTCAACCAGGGAATGACTAATTGAATAACTGAATATTAATCAGTAGTGATGGAGTACAGCATTCAGAGAGCCACTAAATGAGCACTGGGAACTCAGATCAGTTCAGACAAATGGTATCAGTACCTCTAAACACACTCTTGTTGTGTGTGTTTGAAAACTGCTTTGTTCTTCAGTTTATTCTCATCTTCTCGTCTCAGAGTACAAGGAAGTAACTGTTAATAACAAGGGGCCCAAATCTCTATCTCTGTTTCTATAAAGAAGTATATGACCGCCATCATTTTCAGAAACAGTGAGTACAGCTCACAACAGGACCAAGATGAGTTCATGCCAACATCTCCAGCAGAGGCAGGCTGCAGATCACACATCTGTGGATCCAAAAGTGTATACTTTGGCCAATAAGTAGCAGTAAATGCCAAAGATATGTCAGAAGTCATTTAAAAACAGCATTGCCATTCCACTGTTTGACCCATAGTGTCCGCTGTCTGTGTCCCTCTCTCAGACCAACATTGAGCCGTGTCCAGAGTGCGGCCACCTGAAGCAGAAACACGTCTTGTGTGGCTTCTGTTATGCTAAGGTGTGCAGGGAGACCAGCCTGATTCGTCAGCAGATGAACGCAATGGAAGGCGGCCCGCTAAGGGCCCCAGCTGTGGAGACTGTCGTCCTGTATGAGGGTGAGACGCCAAGCCAGCAGGACAAAGACAAGAGGATTGTGGAGAGGGCCAGGAAGAGGCCTGCCTGGTTCAGCTCCTGATTCTGAGATATTAAGGCTGTGTGTGTCATACATACCTTCAGGCTGACACTGATGCTTTCGTCCTGTCTGTTATTCACTAAATTCAGAAAGTTTGTCGTATCAGTTTTGTTTCCACAAACAAATTCAGTGAAAGGATTGTTTTGATCGGCACTGACACCAGTTTTCAGTGGTCTCTGTGGACATACTGTACCATATCATTAATGTGTGAGTCGAAAAAGTCTATAAAGTTGTAGGTCTGTGGAGCTTGTGGTGTCAGACATCATGGTTCTTTGTCATTGTTTCAACTGAGAGAAATTTACAGTGTAATATTTGAATGTCTGACAATAAATCAGATCATTTTGAAAAGAACATTTTACAGTCTGTATCTACTCTGCTCACCTTTGCAATGTGCAGGACAATGGCTGTATTAGATAATATCTGATTTTATATATGTAAAAAAGAAACGTGGAATCTGATTTCTTAGGATTTCACAACATTTAATGTAAAATCTGTGTAGTTGATACATAACAAATGATTCTATACTGTATGCATGAATAGTGTCTGGAGAACATCCCTGCTCAGATGAAATCACATTCATATTATCTACATACTTCTAAACTTGAAGAGATGCCAGTGTTTTGTTTATGAATGAAGGTTCATGTGGCCACAGCAACATCTTTTAGTCAGGATTCAGCATCAAACTGAAGTCATGTAATACCAGCTCTGGTGTTGCTGGAACAGACTGTTTCTGCTGGGATGAGTCCAGCATACCTTCCACTGCCTCAGTGACACCATCGGGCGCGCTCTGATTCAGTTTCACCCCCGCAGTTAGATGGAGCCGGGTGTTGCCAGTGTCCCCATGACAGCACAAGTAATCACGGTTTAAAGTGATATTCTGTCAAAGCTTCAAATGTACACAGAGAACTGCAGTAACAGATCGTTCACTCATGGGGGTGCAGCTGCTGTCTCTGGAAAGTGATAAAACGTCACTGAAATGAAGTGTGGTGGAAGTAATCCTGCTGTGTTTATCTATCCCACGAAGTATTTCGTGTAAATCCAGCAAGGTCTTTAACTTGCCTCCCAACCTCTTCTCACATCCATCCATCATAACTGAAATGGGAACTGGGAGCACATCTGTTCTATCACTGTCCATCACTCTCATTATCCCACATTCATAGAGAGCTGAAGCACTCAAAAACGCACATATTACACTCAATCACAAGCATTATATCTATGGTCCTTGACATGATTTTGGCAGAGAAACTGACGTATCTTTTGATTAATGAGTTGGAATCTGACTGTCAGTCACTGCCCTGATTGCTCTCAGCTGTTTCTTTCCTGCAACATGTGGTCGATGCGAGAGACATCTGAGGAGTGGGAGGACATTTTCTTTGACCTGATAGGATGAACCCAAGATCCACGTCATTCTAGCGGATTAGTCATTTCATATTTCTGTCAGCACAGGTTGTTATAGATGTAAACACATATGCAGGTCTCCAAAAATCTATACTCACATGCACAAAATCAAACCAGTGATCCAAAAAATCCAAATGTACACGAGGGTAATTTGCACAAAATCAAGATTTTGTCTACATGATACAATGCAAACAGGTACAATGAAATGAAATGAGTTGCAGTTCACATTAAACCTCCATCTGGATTCATCTGGTTTGCTCGTGTCATGGAAAGAGCCAAAGCTCATTTTCAAATGAAAACCAACCTTCAGGATGCCTGAAGTGAGGACATTCACGACGTTCATCACAAAGTGATGCAGAGGGGTAAAAATAGAAACAAGACTGGATATTTAAGACACTGCTCAACACACACACATCTCAGACTACTTTGTACACACAGAGACACACATCAGTGATGACAACGTGATTTGATCGCTCATCGTATGTGTTTCCTGTGAGTTTTATTCAAGCGCAGACGGACAGGAGTGAAAGAGGACGTTTGTCTTGGCACGTGCTGGCTTTCTGCATCAGAATTACTGACGTTCACACAATCACAGCATGCACTGTGTGAGCAGAGGAGGCTGCTACCTGGTGAACTCCTACTGTGATCTTGAGGAGGACAACCAGTGGAAGAAGGAGAGCTACCAAGCATGCTGGCTGAGCCTGGTCCTTGAGACAAGACCACAATACAGGTAGGTTGCTCTCACTTGAACTTTGTTACATATTTGTAGATTTATACAGTGTGGTGCTCAGTATGGTGTCGTGGCAGAGTGGGATAGAGAGTAAATGACAGCGGGGCAGTTTTGACTCGGAATCAGTGATTCACAGTGATTCACATGCATTTGGGCTGAAAACTGCTGCCGCACTGCCTTGTTTGGGTTGAAACTTTCAGGCACGTGCATGAACTCATCCTGATCAGTGATGCCACTGCAGGCATGTTGTCTGTGACCACCAAAGACAAACACCTGTGCATGTCATGTGGAATGGTCAAAAAGTAACCAGCTTCAAAGATTCAACGGGAGCAGTGAAGCAGCAGTTTAATTCACTGTGGATGAACCCTGAAGTTTTTAAGCTATTTGAAAGAATTAGAAATAGATAAGGTGATCACAGCACCACTCTGAGTGTGTCACAGAGGCTGGATTCAAATCATTCATCTGGTATGTGTAATGTGTTCCAGGCAGACACTGTCAGAGACAGACAGCATTCAGAGAGAGAGTTACAAGCAGCAACAGGTGGTCCACTTCATGGTCCAGAGGAGTCCCAGCCAGACACTGGGGCTGGGCAGCAACGGCAGAGCCATGACAAAGCACCAGCTCCCCTTCTTAAGCACCGGCAGGGACCTTCATCGTGCAACAGCCATCCTTGGGTGCACTGAACGACAGCCAGTCATACTAAAGAAGGGGAATACGGGAGTGGATAAACAGGAAGTGACTGTCAAAACTCAGGACCTCAGCAAGCCAGTCAGAGTGAACTTCAGGCCCTCGAGCCTGATGTCCTCACCGAGGGAAAGCTCTCATCGGGCGCAGAGGAGGGAGTGAAGCAAGGAGGTGGAGGCTATTTAAAACTGCAGTTCAGAAAATATAACATTGCAATTTACATATTGACAAATTTAAAACCGCTGTATAGAGTTTAACACTTGTGTGAACAATCAAAGCTGTGACTTTGAAAAAATAAAGTCTGATGATATGCGTCTCAAATAATTTTTCTTGTGTATGACAAACTCCTCCATATCTCATCTGCTAAGTAACTTGATATTTTAAGTATCATCCAGACAAAAGACTCGTATTCTTCTTTTGAGGAGCGTTAACTTATTAACTTTAGGAGAGCTTCACTGTTTTTTTCTCTCAATTAAACTACCAAGCTATTATCTTTAAAAATGTGGAATAATGCTGAACTGATCATGTGAAATGTTGTCACATAAAGTATTACAGATATGAACACATTCTGGCTGATTCTTTACCATGATAATGTACTAATGTTCCAGGAAGAAATTATACCTCTGTCAGTGATTTACATGCCAAACAAAGCTTGATGAAAAAGTGTCTGGAGCCTCATCCTGCCTCCTGTTTCACACTGAACTTAACAACATTGTCTTGCTGAAGAAAGTACAACAAAGAACTGAACACACATGTGCCATGTTCATTTTGAATTCTGAGCTTTTGTGCTTCAGCTGCAGCACTGTCTCTGAGGTAAAACACCAGTGATCTGATTTTATACTTTGGTCACTCTAGCAGTATTTTTGAGATTCTTTAGGAGAAAATAATAACAGTCTGGAAATGACCAAACATTTATTAGGAGGATTTCACAGAGTGGGTAGAGTTAGTACATGTGAATTTATGGCATTATATCCAGCACTTAATCACCAGGTTATGGTCAAAACAAAATATGACAGTGTAGAGGCTTGGTACAAGGCGACAGCTTTCATTACAGGGGTGTAGTGTGTAAGTCCCCCACAAGCCTGTGACAACGTGCAGAGAGCTAGCATGGACAAGTCTGCAGTTTAATGTGGAAGTGGGACGGAAAAGCAACCACGGAGAAAAGGTTTTGGTTGAGGAGAAAAGGAGGGTCGGACGTCGAGGGCCTCATCTACAAACAGGTGACTTCAGTGCTCAAAGAATCAGCAAACCAACAATAATGTTGTGGGTTTTCCTGTGCAATCATATGCTGGCTTCCTGAATTGGCACTGAGTCCTCAAAACTGCCTGCCTGACGGTGAAAAAGCTCCAAAATAGCTGCATCAAACGCTAGAAATGTGAAAGCAGGGATCGGAAACACAGTATTCTAGTGGCTTTAGGCCATTTATCTTACGTGACCACACACATCAGAGTATGAGGAGAGATGGCTTGTATGAAAAGAAACCCCCAACTTATGGACAGAAGTGTTTGTAAAAACAAATTCAATCACATAGATATCAGGATGAAGATCTCACACAAAGCTCCATCCACACATTAATGCACGGTATCAACACACTCCACAGAAAGTTGTGTTGTTGGAAAAAATATTCTTGACAATGTGTTCTGAATTCCTGACTTTTTGTTCAATGCAGGAGTGTTTATTGTCAGTCTGATTTTTTTTCCCAAAGATGAGTGTGTGTGTGTGTGTGTTATCATAACCAACAGGGAACAGTTATGGAAGTTCTAAATTCATAGACAAGATGGAGAAATTTGCAGACATAAGAATATACATGCAAACGGTAGTAATTCATGGCACTCAGAGAATGTGAGTTAAATTGACACAAATATTCTGAGATTGTTCTAACAACATACTGAAGTTGTATATCCAATATGGACAGCAACTGAATGAACCTAGTGCACAGTTAAGTAAAGCTATTATTGGGGCTTCTGAATTTATGGTAATATTGTATTTCAGCATAAGGGAAGAATTTTCAGAAGTTCAGCTTTATGTTGTTGAGATTGCCTCTTGTGTGTTTCCATAAAATCCCTATCAAGTAAATTACACAGAGTGAAAAATGCATGCATTTTCCATTCCTGGTCCATGTATTTTCAACACTGTTCGAAGTCACATGAAAAACACAAGCTTGTGTTTGGCTTCCGTCACTTTGTGTGAGACTGGATTTTCTCTCCTAATATGGCTTCTTCAGCTCTCTTGTGTTTCTGGACAGTGACCTGCAGCTCCCAGTACTTGAGGTACACCCACATGAGGCTTCCATTCTTCCTCTTGTCCATGTTTAGCAGGTCCGCACAGTGCTTATCTCTCTTGAAAATATCCTTAAGATCAGACTCTAGATCCAGTTCTGGTCCAATGGGTTCTTTGACGACCTTGAGCAGCATATTCTTCTCCATCTCCAGCCGCTGGTCTCGGGGCTGGATGAGGGAACAGTAGGCATTCTGGCGCTCCACAAGCTGAGCCTCTAGCTCCTTCAGAGTAGCAGTTGCTCGATAGTACCAGTTGTTCTCTCGTTCCAGGGCTTGGTGCAGCACAGCACCCGCAGCACCAGACTTTACCAACCTTTGCTTCTCTCCCTCCAAGGCCTCACGCTCCTTATAAGGAAAAGACAGTTTGACTCATGCAGGACAGGCTACAGGTTAGAAGGTTAACATGCACAATAGCAAAAATGCATAGTCAATGTGGACATGATTTTACCTGCTGTAACTGTTTCCGTTCTGCCATCAGTTGCTGGCTCTGTGAGACCAGGGCCTGCTTGTAGCCTTTGACCCTCTGTCTCTCCTTCTCCAGCTCCAGCTCTAGTGTAGCTGCTGCCCTGCGCCTCTCCGTCAGAGTCTCCCGGTATTGTGCCTCCATCTCACTTTTTATTGTGGACACATCCTTGTCATACTGGGCTTTGACCTTCTGGATCTCCCTCTGAGACTCCTTGGTCCAGATCCAACCTGAAGGCACAGTGGCAAACATAAGCGCACCCAAAATGCTCCACCAGTAACCGCATTCACTGTGTACTATCCCTCCATCCATTTTCATATTCATTCTCTCCTACCAAATGTCTCACCTGCCAGTAGCCTCTCTCAACTGAAATATAATGTGTACATATCCTACAAGTAATTCACAAATAGAGTAAGTGCTGAATTTATAAGCCTTTTTGCATTCTCATTTTTTTTTATAATGAAATGGATGTTCATAGGATTTCCCTCTGCCCATGTAACTGCAGTCACTTGATGTAGGAACAAATGTTAGTTAACTCAATCCTTGCTGCTGTGATGTTTTAAAGCGAGTACTTGCCTAGTGATGATTTTAGAATTCACTGTGTGTAGCCTTGTCTACATGTAAGGTGTATGTGGGCAGCGGGAGGGGTGGTGAGGTGGACCAGGCAGGGTACTGGAAAATTTCCCTTATTTTTAATACTGACAGGTTTGCTTGCATGTTAGATTTTATTCACTACACACTCAATAATAACAGATGTCATCCTCCTTGCTCTGTTCACCTCATCCATAAACACACTTACACAACACAGACATGTCCCCTTGTGTAACTTACGAAACGCAGCCAGTCCCAGCATGGGGACCAGCAGGGCATAGTTCCATTGGTTCCCATCACCGGCCGCCGCCCCCCTTCCTCTGGGGTCTGGTTGGATGTTCCATCTAGGAGGGTCATTCAAGTTGTTCATGGAGGCTGCTGACAGACACACAAAGCAGACCCAAACAGTGGTCATAACTGAGCCCTTCTAATGTAGCGACACACACTGAAGGGTGCTGCTGCCTTTTCATTAGCACTGACACCGCAGCCACCAGCAGGTCCTCATCACTGGCTGCCAGTAGCTACGGTAAATGTTAGTCAGCAGTTTTAAACATCTATCGTTAGACAGTGGCCATTTGTAAACATAATCCCATTATAATAAAGCTAATTAATAATGTGACACAGCGGAGGTCCAAGTGTCTTGATTTTGTTGCTTAACAGAAGAAAGTCGCTTTAACGCTGAGTTCACCGACAAGCTAAAAACATAAACATGTTTGGACACTAAGCGTGGCATTTAGAAATAGTGTAACAAATAAGCAGAAAGCCAAAGTTCGTTAGCAATTTAATTTAGGCTGTTAGCATTTAGCAAAACATTGCGACAGGCAGCAACAGCAGTATCAGTATGGCATGGCTTGGAAGTTTGACAGCCCAGCTAACCACAACATGCTAGCTAACATTTTAGCTTGCTGGGTCATGCTCGATAGAGTATTTCATACAAACATTACACGGGGCATTATAGCCTTGTAAGTCCGACTACAAGTCGTACAAGTGTACGTCTGCGAAAAATGCGCTGCCGCGTCTCACCTTGAATGTAAAGTCTAGGTCACTTATACATTCGCTCCTGCACAACACCCGGTTATACAATTTTTACGCTTTTGTAGTACATCTGTACCTACCGGGGGTTAATCACGGAAATGTACTTATATAAAAGTCCAAATTTGCCTTAAAATTAAAGCATGTGTAAACTTATTTGGGACTATTGGACGTTGAAAAGCAGTTTCTACTGTTACACACTTGTAAAATAAAATTTGTTACTGGAAAATCATTAGGTGTAACATGAGCGATACCCCCGTTTTGGGAAAGTGGTTGAGTCCAGTGCAACAGAATACGTGAACCTCCGCTGTCTCTCTGCATCGGTCCTTCAGTTGACAACATGGCGAGTGTCCGTGCTGCCTCCCGTCTCCTCTCCAAGCGGGTGCTCTCTAAAACAAAAGCAGTGAGTATTAACAACTGGATATTCAGTTTTTCACACATCTATATGTGCTCTATTAATGTGCGCCTGTTTTCTTCTTAACGCAGAGAGGAAGAATTTTGCTGCTCTGTCAGCTTTCGTAACCAGCAGATTCTTACTTGCGTAACCAGTGTTATGTAGCTGCTGTTTCAATGTGACACTGAAGAAAAGCTACTTTGCGAGCACAACAAAAATGTTTTATCTAGCCGTGCAGTCCATATTTGTTTCACATTGTAGACAGAGAGCAATGTTTTCAGTAAACTGTCATTGTTTATTGAAGTAGTCCGACGTGTTTATACGTTACTTCAGTTGCCCTTGTAGCAAACCGTGTTAGCTAACGTTGCTGTGTGTTAGCTAGCGAGCTGGTAGAGGATACAATGAATTTATCTGTAAAGGCAGTTTCAGACTAAAGTAATCTTAAATGATATCTTAAATCATGAACTAGAAAGAAATGCTCAGTGGTAAGCAATTACGGATAACAAGTATTTATTGTTATAAACATATTAAATTTAGATGGCATATATTGTTATTTTAAAAAGTTTCCATTGGCATTATTGTTTATTTATACTCCCTTTGTGTAAAATGTACACATATAGTTGACTTTTCTTTTGTATTTTTTATTCTCTTCTGTGTCTCCTTTTTTTAATTCCTGCTTTTATTGCTTGCTGGCAGGGGATTAATAAAGCTATATCTCATCATATCTGTTTAGTATTACAAATGAGTTATGAGGAATATACATTTAAAGCTGCCTTCACGATGGGAGTAAACATCGTGCTTAATCATGGTTTGTTTTCTTTAAGTAAGCATCAATCGATATGGTTAATGTTACTCCTTTGAGGGATAACTGTGATGCTCTCTTGTGATTTCTCTGTGGATGTAAATTGCTGTGTTTTCTGCCAGGTCCCTGCTGCTGCTGTTCAGGGTTCCAGGAACTTTCATTTCTCCATCTACGGCAAGAAGAAAAATGCCAAAGTATCCGATGATGTGAGTTACATTTGCTCTTTTGTGTTGAGCAGCATTTAATAGGGTTATTAGTATGGTTGCATGGAAGGATACAGTTTTGCAGATGAGTAGAAATGTGAGTCTGTACATACTAATTTTGTTGACTGTAGCTTTGGATATCAGTATCAAGTTATTACCTTTTGATCATATATAATAATGGCCTCAAACTGGCCTTGAACTACGCATGCTTACTGCACTCCCTGACTATAGTGAGAGATTCAGTTTCCACTATGCGCAGGCTGCTCTTAATTGGAGTATCTTCTGTCTGCCATTGTTTTCAGATCTCTACCCAGTACCCAGTTGTGGATCATGAGTTTGATGCTGTGGTAGTAGGAGCCGGAGGAGCAGGGCTCAGGGCAGCTTTTGGCCTGTCTGAGGCTGGCTTCAACACTGCCTGCGTCACCAAGCTCTTCCCCACCAGGTCCCACACTGTGGCTGCACAGGTATAACAACACATCTGCTGGATTTTATCAGGCGGCAAACCTTTCTGCGTCCATTCAGCAAGGATTTAAAAAGATTTGCAGTGCTGCTTTGTTATGCAAATTCAAAGCTTCATGTTAACATAGTAGAAAGTAGACTGTCTTTTTTGAATTTCATTGAATTGTTGAATCTTAACCTGATTCACAGGGTGGGATCAATGCAGCTCTGGGGAACATGGAGCAGGATGACTGGAGGTGGCATTTTTATGACACAGTGAAGGGAT
This sequence comes from Chaetodon auriga, assembly GCF_051107435.1. NCBI lineage: Eukaryota > Metazoa > Chordata > Actinopteri > Chaetodontiformes > Chaetodontidae > Chaetodon > Chaetodon auriga. The sequence continues at coordinate 9,611,263 of NC_135081.1, forward strand.
CTGATTGGTTGGGGGACCAGGACGCTATCCACTACATGACAGAGCAGGCTCCTGCAGCCGTAGTGGAGGTAAGGTTTCACACACATGCACAACAGTGGTTATGTTAGCTGTCAGTTATCAGCTTTTTGGCACCAAAGCAGGATATCAAGAGACTGTAAGTTGTTCAATTAGAATATCCAATAGACAATTTAGGAAAAAAGACTAAATGCTTGCCCCCTTTATTCTAGTTAGATTAGATCTCAAAACCTAAAATACTAGAAAAATTAAAATGATTATTTCACATATTTTGAGTCAAAAGCACATTTTTACAAATCCTCCACCAGCATGGTGTAATGTCATTGTCTGAAGTCATTTCACTTGATGTAATGTCAAGGTATAAAAAATGGCTGTTAAAAAAATTGAAGAAAATATTAAAATAATTATAGAAAATTATAAGTTGTGGTTATATTATTTTGGTTTGGTTAGTATTTCTGTGGGTTGCAATTAACTTCCATGTAATGTTATTTGACAATTTGTGTTCATTTCCTTCCTTTTTGTTTGGGAGATTTGGTAGGTGATTAGGTCTTGTTTTCTATATCTTTGTGGGTTTTTAATTGCAGGAATTTTCATTCTTCCATCACACAATCAAAAGCGCTCTTTCCACACACAACAACAGTAAATCTTGACCACAAGTTGCTATGCCTCTTTGCCAGTTGGAGAACTTTGGCATGCCGTTCAGCCGCACTGAAGATGGGAAGATCTACCAGAGGGCCTTTGGAGGTCAGAGTCTCAAGTATGGAAAAGGAGGCCAGGCCCACCGCTGCTGCTGTGTTGCAGACAGGACAGGACACTCGCTACTGCACACACTTTATGGAAGGGTAAGTCCTCACACCTGTTCTCTATGTTTTCTGTGACTCAATCGGTAAATAAATCAAAACTTTCTGTGGAAGACCATTTAACCTCCTTTCATGTGTTTGTCTGCCTTCTCTCTTCTGCTCAGTCGCTTCGTTATGACACCAGTTACTTTGTTGAGTACTTTGCCCTCGACCTGCTAATGGAAAATGGAGAGTGTAAAGGAGTGATTGCTCTCTGCATGGAGGACGGATCTATTCATCGCTTCAGAGCTCAGAATACTGTCATTGCTACTGGGTAGGCTACGCACTCAATCTTTACAAAAACAGATGCTTTTTCTTGTAATCTTGTAATTGTAATTGTCTTCATTTAGAGTTTAATCTTGTTAACAACAGTGTTGTTCATGAAAGTTTATACATGAGTTATGTCCGTCCTTCCAGGGGCTATGGAAGAACCTATTTCAGCTGCACATCTGCTCACACCAGCACTGGAGATGGAAATGCAATGGTGACCCGAGCTGGCCTGCCCTGCCAGGATTTGGAGTTTGTACAGTTCCATCCCACCGGTGAGGAAAAGCACCAGATAAATGTCATGAAATAGTGCTAAAGCTTTAAAGCAACATGGTAAAAGCAGTATCTTATTTTGAGAGACAGTCACTTGAAAATGCCATAGAAGCTAAATTCATACTGAAAAGACCTGTCTGGATTTCTGACAGGACTAAAGGTGTGATAAGACACTGAAAAAATAGTGAAGACTACATTGTGCTCCAATAATAGACCTCACTTACATAAAGATAGGCGGTCATCTTTATTTTTGTTTCTGTTGGACACTCGACACCAGATTCTTCAGTTATGTATGAAGTAAACCAGTGAGGCCTGTTGGGGGGGGGGGGGGTGTCACTGAAGTTCGTTGAGTGTGCACCAACTTTGCAAGTCGTTTCAGTGTCTGGCTTCATACTAAAAGCAGCGATTATTATAGACTTTCTCATTGGCTGATGAGATAGACTCTTATGTGTTGGTTCACAACACTGCCCATTGGCCCATGAGGCAACTATAATATGAAAATATTTTGTATTGTAGAATATAATAGAACAATAAAATCAGTAGCTTAATGGGGGTGATGGGACTGTCATCATGTGCAAGGGAACTTGTTTATTAATGTTTGTCTTCCTTTTTCTAATACACTGAATGAAGATGAACACTAAAACTAATTAATTGAGGGTAAAAAGCAAGACTGTTTCCTGGTGCTCGACAAGCTTTCAGGAGTAAAATTACACTTTAAATGCCATAGTAATTAAACTTCTCAGTGTTTAGTCAGTAAAGCTCATTTTTCTACTTTTCACTGATGCAGTATCGTGTCAACAATATATCTTGTCCTTCTATCAGGAATCCTATGCAGTATTATCATTGAAAGATAACTGCTATTCAGTAGTTCACCACTTAACTATTACTGTACTTGTCTTATTTATTAATCAATGTTTGGATCCAAGTTACCATAATAACACAGAGGAATAATGTATTAGAAAACCCGGACTAAAGCTCAAGGTCAGCTTTCTATGATACATCTTTTTGGTGTCAGTGTTTCTAACTGAACGGTATCTCTTACGCTTACAAATGCGAGTCCCTTTAACGTGTGAATCTTTACAGGGATCTATGGAGCTGGCTGTCTAATCACGGAGGGTTGCCGTGGTGAGGGAGGGATCCTGATCAACAGTGAGGGAGAGCGTTTCATGGAGCGCTACGCACCCAACGCCAAAGACCTTGCCTCCAGAGACGTGGTCTCCCGTTCCATGACCATAGAGATCAGAGAGGGCAGGTATGGACAAAATATGTGTGTGATGCAAGTGAGCATGCAAAAATGGAATTGATTCACACACACCTAAACCATCACTTTAATGCCTGCCTTCATTCCTCCAGGGGTGTTGGTCCAGAGAAGGACCACGTCTACCTGCAGCTTCACCACCTGCCTCCCCAGCAGCTGGCCACAAGACTGCCTGGCATCTCCGAGACAGCCATGATCTTTGCTGGAGTGGACGTCACTAAAGAGCCCATCCCTGTCCTGCCCACTGTCCATTACAATATGGGTGGAATACCCACAAACTACAAGGGACAGGTGGGTGAAGTGTGAACAGCTGTCTGCATCCACACACATTCCCTCCTCATTCTCCTTTAAGTGCTTCACTGTGAGCCTCACCCCCAGCAAAGTGATTCACCCTTTTATATTTCCCATCAGGTGATCACTCATGTCAATGGAGACGACAAGGTGGTTCCTGGACTGTATGCTTGCGGTGAGGCGGCATGTGCCAGTGTCCACGGTGCAAACCGGCTGGGCGCTAACTCTCTGCTGGACCTGGTGGTGTTTGGCAGAGCCTGCGCCCTCACCATCGCAGAGGAGCACAAACCTGGTGAGGACCTGTGTTCAGTTATGTTAGTTAGTTTCTTAAGTTCTGCTTCTTTTTATATTTGACACTTGAGCACGACATATAGTGTTGTATGGTGCATAATATACTAACGTCTGTATCTGAGAAAAAAAAAACAGGTCTCTTGGAAAATACAAATTCACCTTCTGTTTTGATATCAAACAACTTCACTGCTTGGTCAACATGCAGGATAATATCAGTGTTCCAGTGCCTGCTTGCGCCACTGCTGACTCTGGTGTTTTGCTTTCTCTTCAGGAGAGAAACTGTCCCCACTGCAGCCCAGTGCAGGAGAGGAGTCCGTGGCCAACCTGGACAAAGTGAGGTTTGCCAACGGAAGCACGAGAACCTCCGAGATCAGGCTCAATATGCAGAAGGTACACACAAACACACACCAAACACTTAATGAGACCAGTAACATTGTGCATTAGAAAAAAAATATTTGGGAATTCATTCAACCTTTATTTTAACTCAGAAATACATTGAGGTAGAGACCTCATTTACAATGTAGCCGATTAAAACAATACAAACAAAAGCACTTAGACATGGAAAAAGCCAAAGAGAAAATTACATAAAACTTACATAAAAGTGCAACAAGAAGAAAAAGCAATAAAAGCCATAAAAAAAATGTGTTGTATGAATGTGTAAATGTACATAGAGGTAATCACAAAAGCACGAATCACTGCACATGAGATGCTATGCAGTGGTAAGCCAAACTGCTATTCAAGTGTTTGTTAGGGTCCCTCATATTATCTCTTGGCCTGTGTTGATCCGTATTTTCCTCCATAAGGCCCACAGAAACATGTACAGACAAACACAGATCACCTGTCTCTTCCTACCTGTCCTCACAGACCATGCAGGCCCATGCTGCAGTGTTCCGTACCGGCCCCGTTCTGAAGGAGGGATGCGACAAGATGGACGCCATTTACCAGACCATGGATGACATCAAGACCTTTGACAGAGGTACTGCACCACTTTGTGTGTCTGCTTACAGTTCCTCCTCTATGTGCAAAGAGGTGCCATAACATCACAATAAAAGCAGACCAATAAGTGTGCTCTCCTACAGGCATTGTGTGGAACACAGACCTGGTGGAAACGTTGGAGCTGCAGAATCTGATGCTGAATGCCGTCCAGACCATCCACTCCGCTGAGCAGAGAAAGGAGAGCAGGGGAGCCCATGCCAGAGAGGACTTCAAGGTCACTTTTACCATACTTAATCTGTGAACTTGTGTTTCTTTATCCATTGTTCTTGAAGTGGTCTCTCATCTCTCTTTCCTCTCTGTCAATGCCAGTGTTCCATTGTCTGCATACCTGAGATACATTTAGTCTTAACTTGCTCTTTACTAAACTGACTTTCTGTTTCTTTTTGCATCTGTGTATAATTGCCTAAATAAGCAAGCCAAACTTCTCACTCTCTGTTGTTAAGCCAGTCTCGCCTCTTGACTATATTGCAGGACCGTGTGGACGAGTACGACTACTCCAAGCCCCTGCAGGGACAGGAGAAGAGGCCCTTCGATCAGCACTGGAGGAAACACACTCTGTCCTACGTGGACCCAAAGACTGGAAAGGTAAGCTACCCTCCCCTGTCTGCTATTAGCCATTATTAACGTTAAAGTCCAACAGATTCAGTAATATGTGATTAATCTTGTCTCATCACAGGTGACCCTGGAATACCGCCGTGTCATTGACAGCTCTCTGGATGAACAGGACTGTGCCCACGTCCCTCCTGCCATCCGCTCCTACTAAGAAGATCTCCTCCTCTTTCCTCCTGTCTCCCTCTCACATCCGATTGGCTCATTTATTTACTATGTATGGAGATGCTTTTCCTGTAATAGAGATGACATTTTGGGACAAAATATGCTCATGGTTGCACATGTGTATCCATTTTAGAATATATAATACAAAATTGTCTTGTCTTTAAACTTCCTCCCTTCCTGTCAACTTCCTGTTCCTCTCCTGTGTTTTGCCTCGATTTCATCTCGATGGTTGTGACCTTTCACTCTGTGTGAGCTGGTCTTGTATATATCATAAGGCATTCAAGACAAGTGGATGACTCCAGCCTCCAGCTTAAGAACAGAAAAATAGACAGCAGTTATTATGTGTTGCACTACTCAGGCCTGGGCTTTTGTGATGACACAATGCTTTCATTTCCTTGTCTTGCATTGCATTAAATACTTATTATAACTTCTCTCCTCTGGCTGTTTGAAGTGAAGAGATTGGAGAATTGATTGTCACTTGAAATGCACAAGTCGCCATCAAGCCACAGAGGGAAGTTTTAAGTATGTAAATATTGCATTAATGTACAATAATCATGGCAAGCTATACTGTATGTACTTAGATTCTCACTCACTATGGCCTTCAGTCTTGGATAGTGTCGTCCAAACTATAAAGTGCATCTTCATCGAGCTCATGTTCAGTAAATAATCAGCTGTTTGATGAATTTGAGCTGAAGCTATTTGTCGTTCTTCACTATAAATCTTAACCAAACAAAGCAGCTCAACACGTGTTTCTGTTTAGCCACGTTATGGTGTGTCATCTGCTTGAACTGTGGCTTCTTTATGTGTTTTGATGTCAGTGTTGCTTTCTCTGAAAACTGAACACCGAGGATAAATTTCAGTGAGAGTCGGCAAAGTGCACAGAGCTGTGTGAGTTATTTGGCTGATTAGTGTTCTTCCAGAAGTTAGAAATTATTCTGAGCACCAACGTCAGTGGTGGCTCTAGTCTAAGTGGTTCAAGAGCAGCTGTGATCAGAGTTTTTCTGCCACTACACAAATGACTTTGAAGGTGTGCTCAGTGTTGTCACTCAAAGTATGGAACAAGTTCACATGCCATGTTTCTTGTACTGAAACATTGAAAGGGTGACTTAATTTATTTGCCTGTTTTAAAGAAAGTTTAATTTTCTGGATTTGCCATTTGTACTTGTTTTCATATGTTAAATAAAGTGTAGACTATGCACATAGAAACAGCTCTTTGTCTTCCTCCAATGGGCAGGGAATGGATGCTATGCAGTCAAAGAGCTCTATACTAAATCATGCATAGTTTTGTTCAGGCTTTTTCAGAGATTTCTCTGGTCCATTTTTAGTTGCCATGACTTGCAATGTTTATTGTGTCGTGTGCTGTTTATGGCCACTAGGTGGCAGCAGAAGCACATTGCTGAACCAGAGGTTCTGCAGCAGGCTTCCAATGTTGTTTATGAACAGTATGATATTCTCTCTGCTCTCTGTGGCTGCTCCCTAATGACTGTAATGTCATGTGTGGTGCAGCTCTTCTATAAAAGCCCTGCTGTTAAACAATCTCTTACTTTACCGGAAATTCTGCAGAGAATGTCAATAGTCACTAAACAAACACTGGAGAAACCTGAGCCCCTGTCATGTTCTGACCAGCTGTAAAAGCCAAACCCAGAAAGGCAAGGCACAACACTGGTAACACTCCCTGTGTCAGATCAGCTGTTTCCTATCGCCTGTGTCTGTATGGAACACTTTCACAATCATGATCACCATGTGATTTTACAAAACTATGATCCTATTTTCCCATTTTGGAAAAATATGTAGTGCAACCCAATGTGACCTTTAATACTGCAAGACTTTTCTTTAAAAAGGTGTTTTTCGCAACAATAATTCTCATATTGAATTTACTTTCAGACCAGATTTTTCTACTTGAACTATATAAACAACACTTTATCATGTGGAGGTTCTTCTCATTTAACCAAACTTCTCTGGGAAGCATTGTGAGAGGCCTTGCAGATTTGTTCTTCTTTCAAAACACGTAGTAAAACACCCACTGAAAAGAGCAGTAAGAAGCTATAAGAAGGCTACAAGCTTCCTGTCAAATGTAGATGTGAGGCATATGGACTGTGGTAAATTTGAACAGCCCTGGGATATATGTGTCAAACTTATGCAACCACAATGCCTTGCTCTTCTTTGTAAAGCAGTTCTCATCAAGAGAAGCAGAGCCTCGTGTATGTTCAATCAGCCTGTGCTGAAAACCACGTCCATTTATTGTTTAAGCTAATTTGGAAATGCTTGTCATTCTATGAGCTGTAGAATATATACATAAAACACAGACAGTGTAACACACAGGCAGCTATACAAACAGAACTTAAATAGAAAACACTGATATAATGAATCCATTTAACTATAGAATCAGATTACAAAATAACAAGACAAGGAAGAATAAAAGACATTGTTGGGCAGAGGGAGAAGAAGATGTAAGAGAGAAAGAATGGGGAAGTACAAAGAAACAGATGTGACAGGGGAAATTAGGACCCAATTGAAGTACCACTAGAACATGGAAGTCACTCAGAGTCTTAGACACGGTAATCTCATCAGAGCTGAACCCATCCTCTCCAAAGAAAGCTCCTCTTCGTCCAAGGAGTCAGGCGGGGGTGTGGTGATGGTTCTCTGGCGTTGAAGGTGCAGAGGTTCTGGTGGAATCTGACATTGAACTTCGAGTTGAGGGTGTGGTGATCAGGGACCCAGGACCTCTCCTCCGATCCACAACCCTCCCAGCCAACCAGATACTGAAGATGCAGTGTAGGCGGGGCCTCCTTCAATGAATCAAGGCAGCAGAGCGGGTGGATCTGCAGGCACAAGTGGAGTCTCTCAGGCTGGTTTCACCCGGGAGACGTGGAATGTGGGATGGACTCGGAGAAGCCTCAAGTTCACAGGTGTGGGACTGATGACCCTCTGGATGGTGATGGGGCCAGTGAACCTGGGCGCCGTCTTTCTGGATTGGTGGTGCTATAATTGCATCTGTAGAAGTTTGTGAACCCAGGAACCACTGTAGCTGCTTGCGGGTGTCAGGCATGGGTCAAGGCATGACGCAGAAACTATGGTGGGGTCCACTGACAGATAGAAGGGGGTGTGGAGTTGTGAATTCTCTAGATGGCGCTGCAGGACCGTTTGGATGTAATGGATGTGTTCTTCTCAGGATCGGGAGAAGATGAGGATGTCATCCAAATACACAAACACAAAGGAGGGCAGTGTGGAGGTGTGGGTCTGGTGAGCCCTGCCTTTTGTTGGGTGTACCAAATTGACAAACTAAAGAGAAATTTGTTTTTAATGTGGTAGCTGGTTCAAAGTTGGCGTGTTGACTTCAAACAAAAAATGACAAATTTTATTAAACAAAAATGAAGACAGAGAAAGAAAAATTGAAACTTCTTTTACTTGTACTTTTTTGTATGTTGTCAATATGTATGTGGATCATAAGTTGTAAGGAATTCATTTCTGTTCCAGTTCATTTATTGGAATGAATTACAGGTGTGTGATCAGGTGAGTGGGCAGGTAGGCGTGGCTGACAAGTGGAGTGAGAGTGGACAAGTACTGTCTGAGCAGGTGAGCAGATGGCAAGGAAATGGCAGCAGATAACACTACATTTACACGTAGCCGCCTATTTTCATAAACGGACATTTCACCCTCTCCATTTTCAAAACAGCGTGCACACGTGTCTGTTTTCAGAAAACTTTTCGTTTACACTAACCCGTGTATGTATGCCATCGACACTGGCGTTGACGCAGACTGGCTCTTCGTGTTGGAGAGGGGACAATTTGTTGCAGAATTGCTGATCTCCAAGCACTCATTCATCTCTGCTCCTCGATATAATAGAACAGCTGCATTTGCAAATGCAAACATAGAAAAAGTGTTTGCACCAACATAAATGCGACTGCTACTCTGAATGCATCTATGATCACCATAGCCAAATGAAAATGTAAACATAGGTTGCACTTCTGGTGCAGGTGCAAGTTCTGGCGCATAATGTGACGTCGGCTACCTAAAACTTTGTTTTTCTCCATTTTTCTTAGTTTACATGCAAACGTGCAACCGAAGTTTTGCAAAATCTCCACTCTGGCCAGAGTTTTTAGAATGCATCGTTTTCAGAGGTGGATTCTCTGTTTGCGTGTAAACAAAGGGCACAAATAACCGTGTACGTGTAAACGGCGCCTATGAGGCTGAATGAACTGTGACAATAGGAGTGAGATCAATAGATGTGTGGGGGAGCGGTGGGCATAGTAGTGGGGATGGAAGAGGAGAAAAGTGTGATCAAAGTGGGAGAGCAAGTGAAAAGCAGCGAGGCCGGGGCTGAGAGCAGGAAAGCAAGACAAAACATCTATCATGACAGCCTTGGGATGCTTACAGTAACTCCTAATGACTCCCAAATGCTTGACAGTGCTGATGTTTTTCCACACGCGTTCTCTTTTTTAAATGTGCCACTGGCTTACTGAAGACATGTCAGTTCTGTCTCGGACAAATCTGACACAATGTGGGAAAACAAGTCTGTGTTAGCACTAAGATCACTGAAGCAGTTAAAATGTCTGCACTTTAAATGGGCTTTAACATGAAACAAATGGGTAACTTCAGCCTGTCATGTTGACTCCTTACATAGCAGCATTTCTGCATGGTGAGACATTTTAATGCCTCAGTTAATACCTTCTCTAACAGTCATATCAGCCAAAGTATCAAAGTATGATGGAAAACCAGTAAGGACAGTAAGCCCAGGGTTTTTCATTACTACATCACATTTTTTCAATACTTACCCAACAGCACATGGCAATAAGTCCTAATGATACAATTAATTAATTGATCACAACCTGGGCCCAGATAAGCATGACAAAACGCTAAATGCAGAAAACTCAACAGTAACAAACAGGTGGTTTTGCTCAGAACTCTGTACATTATCCAATTTTCACATCAAATGTAGCTTTCTGTGAAACCAGCTCCGGATGATGGACAAATGACAGGTGAAGTAAAGGCAGGGGAAGTGGTGGGACTGCAGATGCACTTTCAGCATTTAGTATATATACAGAGGCATTTTTACACGTGAATGTGCACTTGGGGCACCAATATATGAAAGCACATGAGGAAATATTTGCTTGAATAGACATTTATTGTCTGGTGCACTGCTTGCGACCAACCTTTGGTGGCCATCGCATATTTGACAGATTCAATGAAGTTGGAGTCTGGTCCACACTGCAGGTCCACTCAGCTTTTTAGCAGCAAGATAAATGTTCTGATGCACTGTGACAAACCTTGTCAGGCTCTGACACTGGCCAGATAAAAATCATCTTAATAGACCAGACAGCACAAGTGTTTTTTTCTCTCAATATTCTTTGACTTTATTTATAAAGAAATTTGGTATACAGTACAATCTCACTTTTTCAGGTTTGGTTTTGAAAAGAACACACAGATGTGGTGGAAATTCTTGTGAGCTGAAGGAGGGAGTTCACCAGGAGACTTCAGATGTCTTACGCAGAAGTATTTCTTGCAGGCTTGATGCATCAAGGAGAAGCTGATGAGCAACACAATGTCCACAAGTGAACCATGGTAGTGCCACACCAAATTCTGAGGATGTCCCTTCTAATGGGGTGTATTAATACCCATACCTACATATGCCCTGACACCCAGCCTTCTAACTGAGGACACTTTTGACCTAATTCCTTTACAATGAGACCTCGAGCATTCTTCCTCAAATTGGTCCGGTATCTGTCTATATAATTTATCTATAAGACCTCGGCTACCTCTGTAGTAAGATCAGGGTTAGAGAGTTCCTATCTGATGTCTGTTAGAATGGCCTCTAAATATTATGTTAATGTGTCTCTGTCTGACATCTCTGTGTTATCCAACCTTAAGACCTTTGGGCGCCTAACTGTACAGAAGGCCTGTGATAGAAAATCCCTCACAACAGACATTGCATGACAACCTGAACGATTTGGTGTAATTTTGTGTTTCTACGGCAAATATTGTGGACACAGTCGCGAGTTGAAAACAGGGCTCCTTTCTGCTTCTCTCAGAAAATCTTTGTATTGCAGTCAATGGGGAGCAGAGACAGACGTGGTCGCGCTTAGAGGCTGCTAATTTGAATTCTGTAAGTCTCACAGATTTTTCGAGCACATTGTGAGAGAGAGGACAAGTTTGTCTACAACTGTGGAAAAAATCATGCATCTAGAGAGTAAATTGTGGCTGGGAGGAGCGTGGAAAGACAACAAATCTGGAGTTAAAAAAAGGCTCTCTGCCACTCTTGAGTACTGAGGCTGAGGCTCAGAGGTTGTCATGGCAACTTGAGCTAGTTGCCATTGACGACAGGGGCAGACAGAAACACGGAGAAAAGGAGCCATTTTCTGCCTCTGCACTCCTCTCACATTTGGGCTTCTCCTGAGAGAACGGTAGCTCCTATCAGAAAAACAAACACACCGTGAGCGCCTTGAGGACTTCCTGAACGATTTGGTGTAATTTTGTGTTTCTACGGCAAATATTGTGGACACAGTCGCGAGTTGAAAACAGGGCTCCTTTCTGCTTCTCTCCGAAAATCTTTGTATTGGAGTGAATGGGGAGCAGAGACAGACGTGGTCGCGCTTAGAGGCTGCTAATTCAAATTCTGTAAGTCTCACAGATTTTTCGAGCACATTGTGAGAGAGAGGACAAGTTTGTCTACAACTGTGGAAAAAGTCATGCCTGTAGAGTTTGAACTGTGGCCGGGAAGAGCGTGGAAAGAGCAAAAATCTAGACATTTTTTTCGGCTCTCTCCCACTCTAGCGATGATGTCACCCCCTCTAACCTCTAACAGTCCACGCAATACACACCCATTGAAATCTGAGAATTTCTCCAAAAACGCTCGTGGTCATTGATGAGGGCTTACTCAACAACTACACGAGCTATCAAAATGTGGCTTAATACAGCAATAGACAAGACTTGTGTCTACAATTTAAAGTTGAAATGGACTCTCTAGGTGAAAGTATGCCGGAGCAGTAGCCAGTAGAAAAAGTGGAATCACTTTTTCGTTTTTCGACCTCCTCCCATTCATTTCTTATGGGAAATTTATCGCAGCTGCGATAAATTCAAGAAAAGTAATAGCACGCTGATCCCGATCGAGACGCACGTTTTGATATATCATTTGCGTGGGTGCTCCCAAAACTGTAGGAGGAGTAGCGAATCGAAATTTGACACAGAAGAGGAAAAATAAGAAAAAACATGCAGGATAACATTAGTGCTCGAGGCTTGCCCCGTGGCCCCAATTATTAATTACAGCTGCTTTACAGCCACTTTAGATTCAGACTGATGTTTCATTGTCCGAACAGTAAAAAAGGGGAAGCCTGCAGTATTGGCAGAATAAACAACCAGGTTGCGTAATTGTTACAGTAAAACTTTATCCATCAGTGATAGGATGCAATGTGTGTTGGCACATGAAAGAGAAATACTTTAACTGATATGATAAGAAGAATCCCAGCCTGGCTTGGTGGAATAGCATGACTCAGAGCAGGTGTGCGAAACATCTGGGGCCATATATGGCTGTAAATGCAAAAACTCAACTCAACTCAACTCAACTTTATTTATATAGCACTTTAAAAACAGCCACAGCTGAAACAAAGTGCTGTACATAAATAGACAAAACAATATAAAAACAATAAAATAAGTCAAATAAAACAGGAATAAACACTAAAATTAATGTTTTATTGTTTTTAAAAACAGTCAAACAATAAAACAAAAAGTAAAAGCAAGCCATAAAACACTAAAACAAGAGCAGAGTCTCATGCGGGGTTGAAAGCCAAGGAATAAAAGTGGCAATTACTGTTTTTCAGTGATAAAGGTGAACATAAAATAATCAACTAACTCCTTCAGGTGCCTGGTGAGAGGTTTCAGGACATGAAAGTCTAAGTGATAAGAGAGATTATTAGTTTATTATGTTTACTGCAGTCAGTCCAACCTTCAGCACCTTGATTAAGCATAAATACACGCTTCCGACTAACAACTCCTCAAAGTGGATTGATTATATAAAATGTCCCCTATTATCATTTTATTTTTATATTGTTTCAATATCACAACAGTCAGTGATGATGAAGTACAGTAATGGTATTACAGCTGTTAACAATGCCATCACTGCTACTTGAAATATAAAATTGAAGCCCACTAAATGTGTTAGTTTGATTGGATTATTGGCAGTATTCGAGTATGGATCATGACATCTAATGCAGTTTCATGCATGAGAACATCTATGGAGAAAGTCCCAGAGAGAAATGCATCAGTATGTCCCTCCCTCCCCCGACCGTACAGAGGTCTCAGAGGTCAGCTGCTGGGCAGCAGTAGAGCTGGTATTCAGAGTATTGTTAAAGGTCTTTTCAACCAGGCTTCTTATAAACAGGGCCAATCAGACCATCATGTGTTGTGTTCCACTGCAATGTGCAGTATGTGTATATACAGTGAGGTTGTGGAAATTCCACAAATTGCCCTGACACAAGTCCATTAGCTTCACATTCCTTTATATATTGTTAGGGAAGGATGTGAATTTCATCAGAGTATATTGTAATATCTAGCAGGAACAAGGTGCAAACATTTCAGTGAGCAAGGTTTTACTGGCACTTAACTATCTTGCAACTTGAAATAAAAAAGTCTTACACAACAGTCTGTAGTGAGTGACCTTTGGACACATCCCACACCTGTAATTGTTTGCAGTTGAAGTGCAGAAACAAAGTGCAAGTGCAGACACATCAGACAGATCTGCAATGTTCAACTTAAAAAAACCTAGAGTGCATTTCTACGGCAGATAGAAAAGACTATCAATTAATAGTGCTTTGCATGCAGGGCCCTTTGAACCACTAAAGAAACCACTGAAAACTTACAGAATCTGTTTTTGGAAGTTATTCATGAAAAATTAGAATTCATGCTGCAAATGTGAAAGGCATTTCTTGTGATTTATTATATCAAAAATCACAATAGGTGTTTCAAACTACAAATATACTGGAGAATAAAACTAAACATTTAAGAAACCAATGGAACAGATCCTGTCAGAATCGGGCAGATGACCACACCTTTTGCTTCCTAAGCTCAGCCTTACTCAAAGTCTGATTGAAGAAAGTTAAAGTGAATTTACCACTGTCAGTTAACCCGGCTGTGCAGCTCCACTGAGTGAATTCTCCATCCTGCATCCATTACCTCAACTGAGTGAGTATGAGAGGAAGTAGAGTCAAAGTATCTGATATCTGATATTAGTCAGGAATGCTCTGCTCAAAGATGAAACTGGAATTACCTCCTCAAGTTTCATTTACATCCATGTCTATCCAGACTCATATATGTATTGAAAACTTTAAAGGAATTTATGAAAAGGCATTCTGTGTATTTTTTGGTGCAATGGAAGTCATCATTATATTGACATGCATGATTCCAGTGAATCATTTCCAGTGAGAAACAAGCTGTCTTCACAATAAAAACTGGACTGAACTCACAACACCAATTCTTCTGAGTAAACTCAGGATACCAAATTCTTATTCTGCTGTATGTCTCTTAGTGTCAAAGTTCACCGAGAGACACAAAAAACAGTAAAATTCCTTGTGTGTGTTCACAGTATGATGGAAAACCAGTAAGGACAGTAAGCCTAGGGTTTTTCATTAGTGCATCACATTTTTTCAAAACTTACCCAACAGCATATGGCAATAAGTCCTAATGATACAATTAATTAATTGATCACAACCTGGGCCCAGATAAGCATGAGAAAATGCTAAATGCAGAAAACTCAACAGTAACACACAGATGGTTTTGCTCAGAACTCTGTACATTATTCAATTTTCATGTCATATGTAGCTTTCTGTGAAACCAGCTCCAGGTGACGGACAAATGACAGGTGAAGTAAAGGCAGGGGACGTGGTGGGACTGCAGATGTACTTTCAGCATTTAGCATATATACAGAGGCATTTTTACATGTGAATGTGCACTTGGGGCACCAATATATGAAAGCACATGAGGAAATATCCACAAGTCCACGCTGCAGGTCCACTCAGCTTTTTAGCAGCAAGATAAATGTTCTGATGAACAATGATAAACCTTGTCAGGCTCTGACACTGGTCAGATAAAAATCATCTTAATAGACAGCACAAGTGTTTTTTTCTCTTAATATACTTTGACTTTATTTATAAAGAAATTTGGTATACAGTACAATCTCACTTTTTCAGCTTTGGTTTTGAAAAGAACACACAGACATTGTATGACAAACAACATACAGGCCAGCGACACATGAAGCACTGCAGCTTTCAAAATAAGTGAGTCATATTGAGTTATCCATGTTGGCTACACTGTCACTAAGTTTCTGCTGATTTTGTGTGAAGCTACAGATTCCTGTTCAACTGGAATAAAGAAGATGATTTTGGTGTGATTCAAAAATCATTTGAAAACAAGGACTGGGTCCCCTTGAAATGTGCAGTCTCACATGATACACTTTGATGAGAAACAGGCTCACCCAACACTGTAGTGAGCAAAACTCTTCAGGCATCACATTGACTAAACACGTTTCATTCAAAAACAAACAAACAAAAAAATGCTGATTTTTAATCTGTGATAAAAAATTATTCTTCGGAAAGCTGTGGTGGTTGCTCTCTACTGAGTTGGAGAGTACTGGATTACATTAATAAACTAGTGTAATTTGTTTACAATTAATGGTTATCTACTCTTTATAATAATGTCAATAATGTTTCAAAGGTCTTTTAGGCAATTATGTGACTCCGGGGTTACAGATTTTCAATCAAAAAACTCTTCCCAATCAGCAGCAATGATCCTGCTCTGGTCTGATTACCTGATATTGAACGAGAATGGGGACTAGATTTATTATGTTTACGTAGTAAACACAACCACCATGCAGATAATTGCGCCAGTGATGATCGTGATGCCGAATCCCACGGCCACGTGGTTCATTATCCTGGCTTTCTTGCTGAAGTGCTCTGCCAATTCCCGATTACCAATGTTGTTGGCTTCACGAGTCTGAGGGTGAGAAAAAATATTTAAAATTAGAAATGAGTGATGTTAAAATAAATAAAAAATGCCAGAAATATGACTGAACTAATGCTCCCTGTGAAGTAGCAAGCATTCAGTGCATTTTACAGTACTATACTGAGGTTAAAGAAGGCCCATGCAAAAAGTGAATCAAAGTGGATTGATTGTATGCAATGTGCCCTATTATCTTCCACCTGCATTTTATTTTTTACATTGTTTCAATATCACAACAGTCAGTGATGATGAATTACAGTAATGGTGTTACAACTATAAACAATGCCATCACTGCTACTTGAGATGTTAAATCGAAACACACTAAATGTGTTGGTTTGACTGGATTATTGGCAGTGTTCGAGTATGGAGAAGAAGAAGAAGAATCAGGGGGAGACATTCCCCTTTATTGTCACACATCATGCACATGCAGGATACTGCACACGAAGGTGAAATTCCGCATTTCGTCCTTCCTCCACGGCAGACCGGGAGCGGTGAGCTGCCATCCAAGCGGCGCCCGGGGACCCAGTTACTTTTTGTCACCATTGGTCAGGTGCTGATCTTCTTGCATGTTTTTAGTGGGGGTATATTTTACGGAGGATACCCCAGGTGAACACGGGGAGAACATGCAAACTCCATGGATCATAACATCTAATACTGTACTGACTGTACAGAGGTCTCAGAGGTCAGCTGCTGGGCAGCAGTAGAGCTGGTATTCAGAGTATTGTTAGAGGTCTTTTCAACTGGGCTTCTTATAAACAGGGGCCATCAGATCATCATGTGTTGTGTTTCACTGCAATGTGCAGTATGTGTATATACAGTGAGGTTGTGGAAATTCCCCAAATTGCCCTGACACAAGTCCATTAGCTTCAAGTTTCATATACATCCACATCTGTCCAGACTCATATATGTAGTGAAATCTTTAAAGGAATTTATTAAAAAGTATTCAGTGTATTTTTTTGGTGAAATGGAAGTCATCACTATATTAACATGTATGATTCCAGTGAATAGGCTGTTTGCATCGGGATTGTTTCTTAAGGAGAATGAAGTTTCAAGAGCAACAGTTTACAATAAGGTCTTTTATTTTTGCAAACCATCCCTTTAAACATTTCATTATAATAAATTTCATTTTTACCACCGAATTTAATTGTAATTAAGATGATTATGAGACACTTCCCTAAATGACTTCCTGACTTTGTTCAAACTGGCTCACACTATTATTTTCATATAATTCCTAATTATTGTGAAATAAATAATTTATTGTAATTAGTTAAAAAAAAAAAAACTATAAAAATCACTGTAGTTTTTAGAAATTGTATTTGTTATCATAGACATATTATTATATGGTTGTCTGATATCAGATATGTACTATGCACTAAATACAGACACATATTTCAGTGTATTCATCCAGTTGTACATTCGGCCCTTTTCACACGGAGGCCACACCAATCAGACAGGGTTTACAGGTAAATGCGTGGAAATACTTGTGTCTTATTGGCTGACAGGTCTGTCAGTTCTTCAGGTGAAGGGTTTACCACCAAACATTAGCTCAGTCCACCAGTCAAAACGAGAAGGGGAAGGTTAAGTTTGAATTCATGGTGGCTCAGACTAAAAACACAAGTATATTGAAATGTTAGCAATACAACTGGCAGAAGGCTCCGACAGAGAATGTAGGGTCAAAGTTGTCATTGTGACTTGAAAATGTGAAAATGTCTGGTGTGAATATAATACGAAACAATGTTGACGTTTGTGTGCAAGCCAGCTCCAAGACTACCAGCTACTGTAATGTTTGTTATCTGACTGTTGAGTCGGTGCTCCCAATTATTAAATGTTCATTTATTATTTTGTGTTTATGATGGGCAAACTTAATGGGAATGTGAGAAGATGAGGATGTCGTCTAGGTGGACAAACATGTAATGGTTAAGCATGTCTCTGAGCACGTCATTAACCAACGCCTGAAAGACTGATGGAGCATTGGGCAGCCCAAAAGGTATCACTAAGTATTCATAGTGGCCTGTGGGGGTACTGAATGCAGTCTTTCACTCATCCCCCTCCCAGATGCGGACCAGATGACAGGTGTTCGGTAGATCACTGTAAAAACGAACTCATTAACTTTTTCAGTTACCTCACAGAATAAAAACGCACGACTACCTACAATCAACCCTGAAGTGAAGTGATTCTGTGTAAGGTTTTATAATAACAGGCTTCATCAAATATTAAAACTAGATTCAACGTTAAACGAGTGCACATTTCATAGTGTGCTTGAACCTGGATACGCGTTTCACAATACAAAGCAGCAATTTTTTTGTATTACGTAACTCCAGCTTCCTCCCACAGACCAAAAACATGCTCATTAGGTTAATTGGTGACTCTAATCATTGATCCAGCCCCCCCGCAACCTTGAAAGAGATAGTCAGTATAGAAGATGAACGCTAATTAATTTTCCCCACTGTAATTACTGTAGGTGTGGACTGAACTTTATACTGTGGTGCCTGACAAATGAAATTAGACCTTTAGACCAGCTGTATTAATATTACTTTTCAAAAAAAAAAAAAAAAAACGTTTCCTGTCTGTTATCTCACAGACCTCCACCTCTTCCAGTAACTCTCATTCACTTCCTTGGAAACCACTGCTGGCTCTATTTATATTTTACAAGTGCTGGAAATTGAAAGGAACACCAATTTATGGAGCTTGTTTTATGAGGCCAAAATAACAATGCACATATTTACCTTTGACTAGATCGTGTCTCTTTAATAAATGTTCACAACAGAACATTTTTCCCCCCATCATCTGGCCTGCAGCCTTAATGCATAGTGTGGCAGTCATTACCACAAGGCACTGCGTACTGTTATTGCAGTATCAGTGCAACTGGAATTATTACACATCTTTCCATGTCTGCAATACTTCATTACGTGTAGGTTTTATTTTGAAAAATGACCTACAGTCCCTCCAGTATTCTGACATTTTGGTCAGTGTTTGTAGATGCTATTAGTGTTATTCTAGGCCATATTTTGATTTTAAAAATGTGAAACATTACAGACATTTGTATTTAGTATTAGTATTTCTTACTTAAAAGTACTATGTGTAACTTTCAGACAACCCTTTTTGTTAATGACACCTGTGGCCACTCACTGCAAAGTGCAGGGAGCATCCTCTTGCTCCGTAGGGGCGAGTGAGTATCATCCTGTGGCCATTGGTTAAAACAGTGAAGTGACATCAGCCAATGCCATGAACCAAAGCCAAACCACAGCCAGCTGGCCAACCCCAATTTAACTAAGGTTAGAGTTAGTTAGCTAGCCGCCGTGCATGAGTAGCTAGTAGCTGGGAATCGTTAGCTAAACACTTTTGTTTTGTACCGTTACACCATTTCTTGTTGGCTAAAATCAACACTGTTTATCTTAACACACAAGCTAGCATTGTGGATCATGGTAGCTGGTGAAGTAATTTGAGGAACTACCCAACTAACATATCCACTCAGATTGTATACTGCTAGCGATAATGTTAGCACGCTAAGGTTAGCCAGCTAACTGTAACTTGGCTATGCTAAATGGATCCATTGGTTGCTTTGAGAGGCTTGCTGATAGAGTAATTTTCAAGTTAACCACTTTATAAGCTGGATCAGCACAGGGAGTGTGGATGAATTGACGAAAACATTAGTCACTCAGGAGAGTATTTTGCTATGCTAGCTAGCGAGCAGTTGGAGTCTGTTGGACCCTGTGTTGTGGTGAGTTGATGTTAGCGGACATTAGCTAGCACACTGCCGCTGTAGGGAAGCAAGGAAGAGAGGCAAGCCAGGTAGGAAGATACAAGCTTCATGCCACATTCAGGGTGGACGATATGGACCTGAAAAAATATCATGATGTTTAGGGTATTTCTGTGATGATGATATTTTTTATGATGTTGAAAAATTTAGAAAAAACTTGCCAAAGATTTGGTGATGCTATGCTAAGCCAATGTAGTTTGTCTGACAATAGCTGTTGAGCTCCCCCTGCAGGATTTTTGGCTCCCCTCTCGTGAATAAGATTACTGTATTGCCCTCTATTGTTATTCCAGGCTTCTGGCACTTCTTACAAATTACCGTGGTTTGTTGTATTAATCTTATGTAACCCAACCACTTCCACACCAAAATTCTAATTCTACATATTGCATGTTTAAGTGGATTGGTTTTTTTTCGCTAGTTTTGATGTATTTTGAAATATGCATCAGTCTTCTATGGGACAGACTCGATACTGTGCTCAGAAATGATGTGCAGAATAAAATGACTTGGATGGGTTGGGGCAAATGTTGCTTGATGGCTGTGCATCAGTCCGTAAAGAACATAAATACTCAGACTCACTGCGATGGAGAACATGAAGGCAACAAATCCAAGAGGCAGGCAGCATATCAAGGTGAAGGTGGAGTAGGAAAAGTAGTCATTGACAGGGTCAGCTGGTGGGGCTTCAGTCACGTACATTGAGGGCTGGGAAGTGACGACTTTGGCCGGCTGCTGACCCCTGGGGTCCGGCTGTTGTCCTGCACCCCAATACTGTGGCTGGTTTCCATTGCCCTGCAGGCCACACACATGAAATACATTTTGAAATTCGGCTCAAAAGAAACAGGTATGACACAAAACCAAGTGGATGCCACAAGACGCAGAGGTAGCAAAGCATATGGGGAGGCTTCAGACCAAAGCTACAATTTTATGGTAATTCAACTTCGACATTAAGATCTTCAATAATGTATGTGCGTTTATTATTAATAATTAATAATTAAAGAACATTATGAGTCCACTCAGGGACAATAGCCTAGAAATAAATTTCATATGTCCTTCCAAGTCTTACATGAATAAATAATAACAATTTAACATCAGACAGAAAAGTAAAATATTTCTTAAATAGACCCCGTAATGACGGACTGTTATGGCAATAATTCCACAGATCAATGAATCTGATGCAGTTTAATTTTTTTTCGATGTTACACTGTTAAATGCTTACCCGTTGTTGTTGTTGTTGTTGTTGTTGTTGTTGTTGTTGTTGTTGTTGTGTGTACCACGGGTGCAGGTTGTTGCTGTAGGGCGAAGAGCCCGACTGGACCCTGGTCTTCTCATCCGTCCTTCCCGTTGAAAAATTGTTGGGTTGCATAACAGCTGGGTCTCTGGGCTTTCAGAATACAATTAAACAAACAAACAACCCTTCACGTCGTGTTGTTCCTTCTGAACTGACTAACGACAAGCTGTCACCGTTGTTGGCATTTCTTTGTTCCTCCCCTGCATCTATAAACTTAATTGCTCAAGTGACGTTTGATAAACTTTTTTCCAAGTGTCAAACGACGCAGATAGTACTGACTCTGCAATAATGAGATGAGCTAAGATGAGATAACCCTTCTGTGAACAATGGTTCACTGATTCAGCATTGCAAAAGAAATAGAATACAAGCAACGCTAATAGATTCAGAAATCAAATTAATTATTATTGTCTTAGGTACAAAGTCAATAGATTTTCCTGTGGGATGGGAAATTGTTTTTATGTCTTAGCTTTTACAGGACTCTGGACAATGGAGTTTGCATGTTCTCCCCGTGTTCACCTGGGGTATCCTCCGTAAAAATATACCCCCACTAAAAACATGCAAGAAGATCACCACCTGACCAATGGTGACGAAGAAGATGGGTCCCCGGGCGTCGGTCTGGCTGCCCACCGCTCCTGGTCTGCCGCGGAGGAAGGACGACCAGGATGGGTCAAAGGCGGAAGACAAATTTCACCTCCGTGTGCTGTGTGCATGTGTGTGTGACAATAAAGGGGAATGTCTCCCCCTGATTCTTCTTAAATGTTAGAACTAAGCTTGCATTGCTGCCTACGTCCGGTGGTGGGAAAAGTACTCCAGTTAGGGTTAGGGTTAGTGTAGAAATATTGTGCGACTGTAACCTCTGGGTGTCAGATGTGTTCTTGCCATACTAATTCTAATTTCTAATTTCTCACTCTTCAGTCAACAAAGCACACTCTTCTACTTTTCATTGACATAAACCAAGATGCACCTGGCGAAATCTTGGCACTATAACCAGTCTTACATAGCGCTGCCACTTGGTGGCCAATGTCTGTAACAACAGGTGGAACTGGCAGCTCACTTCAAATGAACATTAACAAAGATTTACAACAACATTACACTCAAAAGAAGCAAAACAAAGAATGGGGGAATACTTTGCAGACCACAGAGAAATAATGTATTAGAAAACCCAGACTTAAGCTCAAGGTCGGCTTTCTATGATACATCTTTTTGGTGTTTGGTGTTTCGAACTGAACGGTACCTCTTACGCTTACAAATGCGAGTCCCTTTAAAGTGTGAATTGATTCACACACACCTAAACCATCACTGTAATGCCTGTCTTCATTCCTCCAGGGGTGTTGGTCCAGAGAAGGACCACGTCTACCTGCAGCTTCACCACCTGCCTCCCCAGCAGCTGGCCACAAGACTGCCTGGCATCTCCAAGACGGCCATGATCTTTGCTGGAGTGGACGTCACTAAAGAGCCCATCCCTGTCCTGCCCACCGTCCATTACAATATGGGTGGAATACCCACAAACTACAAGGGACAGGTGGGTAAAGTGTGAACAGCTGTCTGCATCCACACACATTCCCTCCTCATTCTCCTTTAAGTGCTTCACTGTGAGCCTCACCCCCAGCAAAGTGATTCACCCTTTTATATTTTCCCATCAGGTGATCACTCATGTCAATGGAGACGACAAGGTGGTGTACCCGTGCTTTCTTGCGTCACTGCTGACTGTGTCACTGCTGTTTTGCTTTCTCTTCAGGAGAGAAACTGTGCCCCCTGCAGCCCAGTGCAGGAGAGGAGTCTGTGGCCAACCTGGACAAACTGAGGTTTGCCAACAGAAGCCCGTGAACCTCCGAGATCAGGCTCAATATGCAGAAGGTACACACAAACACACACCAAACACTTAATGAGACCGGTAACATTGTGCATTAGAAAAAAAAATATTTGGAAATGTGTTGTATGAATGTGTAAATGTACATAGAGGTAATCACAAAAGCACGAATCACTGCACATGAGATGCTATACAGTGGTAAGCCATACTGCTATTCAAGTGTTTGTTAGGGTCCCTCATATTATCTCTTGGCCTGTGTTGATCCGTATTCTCCTCCATAGGGCCCACAGAAACTTGTATAGACAAACGCAGATCACCTGTCTCTTCCTACCTGTCCTCACAGACCATGCAGGCCCATGCTGCAGTGTTCTGTACCGGCCCTGTTCTGAAGGAGGGATGCGACAAGATGGACGCCATTTACCAGACCATGGATGACATCAAGACCTTTGACAGCGGTACTGCACCACTTTGAGTTTTTAGAATGCATCGTTTTCAGAGGAGAATTCTCCGTTTGCATGTAAATAAAGGGCACAAATAACCGTGTACGTGTAAACGGGGCCTAAGAGGCTGAATGAACTGTGACATTAGGAGTGAGATCAATAGATGTGTGGGGGAGCGGTGGGCATAGTAATGGGGATGGAAGAGGAGAAAAGTGTGATGAAAGTGGGAGACCAATTGAAAAGCAGTGAGGCCGGGGCTAAGAGCAGGAAAGCAAGACAAAACATCTATCATAACAGCCTTGGGATGCTTACAGTAACTCCTAATGACTCCCAAATGCTTGACAGTGCTGATGTTTTTCCTCACATTCTCTTTTTCCAAATGTGCCACTGGCTTACTGAAGACATGTCAGTTCTGTCTCGGACAAATCTGACACAAAGTGGGAAAACAAGTCTGTGTTAGCACTAAGATCACTGAAGCAGTTAAAATGTCTGCACTTTAAATGGCTTTAACATGAAACAAATGGGTAACTTCAGCATGTCATGTTGACTCCTTACATAGCAGCATTTCTGCATGGCGAGACGTTTTAATGCCTCAGTGGACGCAATTTAATACCTTCTCTAACAGTCATACCAGCCAAAGTATCAAAGTATGATGGAAAACCAGTAAGGACAGTAAGCCTGGGGTTTTTCATTACTGCATCACATTTTTTCAATACTTACCCAACAGCACATGGCAATAAGTCCTAATGATACAATTAATTAATTGATCACAACCTGGGCCCAGATAAGCATGAGAAAATGCTAAATGCAGAAAACTTAACAGTAACAAACAGGTGGTTTTGCTCAGAACTCTGTACATTATCCAATTTTCATGTCAAATGTAGCTTTCTGTGAAACCAGCTCAGGATGATGGACAAATGACAGGTGAAGTAAAGGCAGGGGAAGTGGTGGGACTGCAGATGCACTTTCAGCATTTAGCATATATACAGAGACATTTTTACATGTGAATGTGCACTTGGGGCACCAATATATGAAAGCACATGAGGAAATATTTGCTTGAATAGACATTTATTGTCTGGTGCACTGCTTGCGACCAACCTTTGGTGGCCATCGCATATTTGACAGATTCAATGAAGTTGGAGTCTGGTCCACACTGCAGGTCCACTCAGCTTTTTAGCAGCAAGATAAATGTTCTGATGCACTGTGACAAACCTTGTCAGGCTCTGACACTGGTCAGATAAAAATCATCTTAATAGACCAGACAGCACAAGTGTTTTTTTCTCTCAATATACTTTGACTTTATTTATAAAGAAATTTGGTATACAGTACAATGTTACTTTTTCAGCTTTGGTTTTGAAAAGAACACACAGATGTGGTGGAAATTCTTGTGAGCTGAAGGAGGGAGTTCACCAGGAGACTTCAGATGTCTTACGCAGAAGTATTTCTTGCAGGCTTGATGCATCAAGGAGAAGTTGATGAGCAACACAATGTCCACAAGTGAACCAAGGTAGTGCCACACCAAATTCTGAAGATGTCCCTTCTAATGGGGTGTATTAATACCCATACCTACATATGCCCTGACACCCAGCCCTCTAACTGAGGACACTTTTGACCTAATTCCTTTACAATGAGACCTCGAGCATTCTTCCTCGAATTGGTCCGGTATCTGTCTATATAATTTATCTATAAGACCTCGGTTACCTCTGTAGTAAGATCAGGGTTAGAGAATTCCTATCTGATGTCTGCTAGAATGGCCTTTAAATATTATGTTAATGTGTCTCTGTCTGACATCTCTGTGTTATCCAACCTTAAGACCTTTGGGTGCCTAACTGTACAGAAGGCCTGTGATAGAAAATCCCTCACAACAGATATTGCATGACAAACAACATACAGGCCAGTGACACATAAAGCACCGCAGCTTTCAAAATAAGTGAGTCATCTCTGTTGGTTTGTCAATTCCAGTGGCATCTTGCACAAAGGAGCAGTCATGTGATCCGGTATTAATATAAAACTAGACAATTTCCCCTGGGGAAATCTTGAAAGGGCCACGGGGTCTACTGCCCGACTGCGTACATATACATTACATTATATGCCCATATGTCTGTTTGTGTGTGGGAGCATGAGAGAGTAGTGCTCACAGAGGTACAGAGCCTCAAAGGTTGCCATGGCAACTTGAGAGGCCCTCCCAATCATGCTCTATGAGACACAGCTGCGCACGCACACACACGCCCGCTCTCAGCACTCAGGCACACATGCACTCAGAGAGAGAAAAAGAGCCATTTTCTGCCTCTGCACTGGTCTCACGTTCGGACTTCTGCTGACCAAACCATAGCTCCTATCAGAAAAACACACACACACTGTGAGTGCCTTGAGGACTTCCTGAACGATTTGGTGTAATTTTGTGTTTCTACGGCAAATATTGTGGACACAGTCGCGAGTTGAAAACAGGGCTCCTTTCTGCTTCTCTCAGAAAATCTTTGTATTGCAGTCAATGGGGAGCAGAGACAGACGTGGTCGCGCTTAGAGGCTGCTAATTCGAATTCTGTAAGTCTCACAGATTCTTCCAGCACATTGTGAGAGAGAGGACAAGTTTGTCTACAACTGTGGAAAAAATCATGCATCTAGAGAGTAAATTGTGGCTGGGAGGAGCGTGGAAAGACAACAAATCTGGAGTTAAAAAAAGGCTCTCTGCCACTCTTGAGTACTGAGGCTGAGGCTCAGAGGTTGTCATGGCAACTTGAGCTAGTTGCCATTGACGACAGGGGCAGACAGAAACACGGAGAAAAGGAGCCATTTTCTGCCTCTGCACTCCTCTCACATTTGGGCTTCTCCTGAGAGAACGGTAGCTCCTATCAGAAAAACAAACACACCGTGAGCGCCTTGAGGACTTCCTGAACGATTTGGTGTAATTTTGTGTTTCTACGGCAAATATTGTGGACACAGTCGCGAGTTGAAAACAGGGCTCCTTTCTGCTTCTCTCCGAAAATCTTTGTATTGGAGTGAATGGGGAGCAGAGACAGACGTGGTCGCGCTTAGAGGCTGCTAATTCAAATTCTGTAAGTCTCACAGATTTTTCGAGCACATTGTGAGAGAGAGGACAAGTTTGTCTACAACTGTGGAAAAAGTCATGCCTGTAGAGTTTGAACTGTGGCCGGGAGGAGCGTGGAAAGAGCAAAAATCTAGACATTTTTTTCGGCTCTCTCCCACTCTAGCGATGATGTCACCCCCTCTAACCTCTAACAGTCCACGCAATACACACCCATTGAAATCTGAGAATTTCTCCAAAAACGCTCGTGGTCATTGATGAGGGCTTACTCAACAACTACACGAGCTATCAAAATGTGGCTTAATACAGCAATAGACAAGACTTGTGTCTACAATTTAAAGTTGAAATGGACTCTCTAGGTGAAAGTATGCCGGAGCAGTAGCCAGTAGAAAAAGTGGAATCACTTTTTCGTTTTTCGACCTCCTCCCATTCATTTCTTATGGGAAATTTATCGCAGCTGCGATAAATTCAAGAAAAGTAATAGCACGCTGATCCCGATCGAGACGCATGTTTTGATATATCATTTGCGTGGGTGCTCCCAAAACTGTAGGAGGAGTAGCGAATCGAAATTTGACACAGAAGAGGAAAAATAAGAAAAAACATGCAGGATAACATTAGTGCTCGAGGCTTGCCCCGTGGCCCCAATTATTAATTACAGCTGCTTTACAGCCACTTTAGATTCAGACTGATGTTTCATTGTCCGAACAGTAAAAAAGGGGAAGCCTGCAGTATTGGCAGAATAAACAACCAGGTTGCGTAATTGTTACAGTAAAACTTTATCCATCAGTGATAGGATGCAATGTGTGTTGGCACATGAAAGAGAAATACTTTAACTGATATGATAAGAAGAATCCCAGCCTGGCTTGGTGGAATAGCATGACTCAGAGCAGGTGTGCGAAACATCTGGGGCCATATATGGCTGTAAATGCAAAAACTCAACTCAACTCAACTCAACTCAACTTTATATAGCACTTTAAAAACAGCCACAGCTGAAACAAAGTGCTGTACATAAATAGACAAAACAATATAAAAACAATAAAATAAGTCAAATAAAACAGGAATAAACACTAAAATGAATGTTTTATTGTTTTTAAAAACAGTCAAACAATAAAACAAAAAGTAAAAGCAAGCCATAAAACACTAAAACAAGAGCAGAGTCTCATGCGGGGTTGAAAGCCAAGGAATAAAAGTGGCAATTACTGTTTTTCAGTGATAAAGGTGAACATAAAATAATCAACTAACTCCTTCAGGTGCCTGGTGAGAGGTTTCAGGACATGAAAGTCTAAGTGATAAGAGAGATTATTAGTTTATTATGTTTACTGCAGTGAGTCCAACCTTCAGCACCTTGACTAAGCATAAATACACGGTTCCAACTAACAACTCCTCAAAGTGGATTGATTATATACAATGTCCCCTATTATCATTTTATTTTTATATTGTTTCAATATCACAACAGTCAGTGATGATGAAGTACAGTAATGGTATTACAGCTGTTAACAATGCCATCACTGCTACTTGAAATATAAAATTGAAGCCCACTAAATGTGTTAGTTTGATTGGATTATTGGCAGTATTCGAGTATGGATCATGACATCTAATGCAGGTTCATGCATGAGAACATCTATGGAGAAAGTCCCAGAGAGAAATGTAGCAGTATGTCCCTCCCTCCCCCGACCGTACAGAGGTCTCAGAGGTCAGCTGCTGGGCAGCAGTAGAGCTGGTATTCAGAGTATTGTTAAAGGTCTTTTCAACCGGGCTTCTTATAAACAGGGCCAATCAGACCATCATGTGTTGTGTTCCACTGCAATGTGCAGTATGTGTATATACAGTGAGGTTGTGGAAATTCCACAAATTGCCCTGACACAAGTCCATTAGCTTCACATACCTTTATATATTGTTAGGGAAGGATGAAAATTTCATCAGGGCATATTGTAATATCTAGCAGGAACAAGGTGCAAACATTTCAGTGAGCAAGGTTTTACTGGCACTTAACTATCTTGCAACTTGAAATAAAAAAAGTCTTACACAACAGTCTGTAGTGAGTGACCTTTGGACACATCCCACACCTGTAATTGTTTGCAGTTGAAGTGCAGAAACAAAGTGCAAGTGCGGACACATCAGACAGATCTGTGATGTTCAACTTAAAAAAAACCTAGAGTGCATTTCTATGGCAGATAGAAAAGACTATCAATTAATAGTGCTTTGCATGCAGGGCCCTTTGAACCACTACAGAAACCACTGAAAACTTACAGAATCTGTTTTTGGAAGTTATTCATGAAAAATTAGAATTCATGCTGCAACTGTGAAAGACATTTCTTGTGATTTATTATATCAAAAATCACAATAGGTTTTTCAAACTACAAATATACTGGAGAATAAAACTAAACATTTAAGAAACCAATGGAACAGATCCTGTCAGAATCGGGCAGATGACCACACCTTTTGCTTCCTAAGCTCAGCCTTACTCAAAGTCTGATTGAAGAAAGCTAAAGTGAATTTACCACTGTCAGTTAACCCGGCTGTGCAGCTCCACTGAGTGAATTCTCCATCCTGCATCCATTACCTCAACTGAGTGAGTGTGAGAGGAAGTAGAGTCAAAGTATCTGATATCTGATATTAGTCAGGAATGCTCTGCTCAAAGATGAAACTGGAATTACCTCCTCAAGTTTCATTTACATCCACGTCTATCCAGACTCATATATGTATTGAAAACTTTAAAGGAATTTATTAAAAGGTATTCTGTGTATTTTTTGGTGCAATGGAAGTCATCATTATATTGACATGTATGATTCCAGTGAATCATTTCCAGTGAGAAACAAGCTGTCTTCACTTAGAGACTATGTTCACAGAGGAGCACAGAGGACTGATAGAGAGCTTCATCACATGGAGCAACGACCATCACCTGAAGCTCAATATCAGCAGAACCAATGAGCTTGTGGTGGATTTCCACCGGACTGATGCAAGTAACTTGGGTTCCAAATCAATAAAAACTGGACTGAACTCACAACACCAATTCTTCTGAGTAAACTCAGGATACCAAATTCTTATTCTGCTGTATGTCTCTTAGTGTCTAAGTTCACTGAGAGACACAAAAAACAGTAAAATTCCTTGTGTGTGTTCACAGTATGATGGAAAACCAGTAAGGACAGTAAGCCTAGGGTTTTTCATTACTGCATCACATTTTTTCAATACTTACCCAACAGCATATGGCAATAAGTCCTAATGATACAATTAATTAATTGATCACAACCTGGGCCCAGATAAGCATGACAAAATGCCAAATGCAGAAAACTCAACAGTAACACACAGATGGTTTTGCTCAGAACTCTGTACATTATTCAATTTTCATTTCATATGTAGCTTTCTGTGAAACCAGCTCCAGGTGACGGACAAATGACAGGTGAAGTAAAGGCAGGGGAAGTGGTGGGACTGCAGATGCACTTTCAGCATTTAGTATATATACAGAGGCATTTTTACACGTGAATGTGCACTTGGGGCACCAATATATGAAAGCACATGAGGAAATATCCACAAGTCCACACTGCAGGTCCACTCAGCTTTTTAGCAGCAAGATAAATGTTCTGATGAAATGTGATAAACCTTGTCAGGCTCTGACACTGGTCAGATAAAAATCATCTTAACAGACCAGACAGCACAAGTGTTTTTTTCTCTTAATACACTTTGACTTTATTTATAAAGAAATTTGGTATACAGTACAATCTCACTTTTTCAGCTTTGGTTTTGAAAAGAACACACAGACATTGTATGACAAACAACATACAGGCCAGTGACACATGAAGCACTGCAGCTTTCAAATAAGTGAGTCAGATTGAGTTATCCATGTTGGCTACACTGTCACTAAGTTCCTGCTGATTTCCTGTTCAGCTGGAATAAAGAAGATGACTTTGGTGTGATTCAAAAATCATTCGAAAACAAGGACTGGGTCCCCTTGAAATGTGCAGTCTCACATGATACACTTTGATGAGAAACAGGCTCACCCAACACTGTGGTGAGCAAGACTCTTAAGGCACATTGACTAAACACGTTTCATTCAAAAACAACAAACAAACAAAAATGCTGATTTTTAATGTGTGATAACACAGACAGTGATAAAAAATTATTCTTCGGAAAGCTGTGGTGTTTGCTCTCTACTGAGGTGGAGAGTACTGGATTACATTAATAAACTACTGTAATTTGTTTACAATTAATGGTTATCTACTCTTTATAATAATGTTAGTAATGTTTCAAAGGGCTTTTAGCCAATTATGTGACTCCGGGGTTACAGATTTTCAATCAAAAAACTCTTCCCAGTCAGCAGCAATGATCCTGCTCTGGTCTGATTACCTGATATTGAACGAGAATGGGGACTAGATTTATTATGTTTACGTAGTAAACACAACCACCACGCAGATAATTGCGCCAGTGATGATCGCGATGCCGAATCCCAGGGCCACGTGGCTCAATATCCTGGCTTTCTTGCTGCTGCGCTCCGCCGCTTCCCGATTACCAATGTTGTTGGCATCACGGGTCTGACGGTGAGAAAAAATATTTAAAATTAGAAATGAGTGATGTTAAAATAAATAAAAAATGCCAGAAATATGACTGAACTAATGCTCCCTGTTAAGTAGCAAGCATTCAGTGCATTTTACAGTACTATACTGAGGTTAAAGAAGGCCCATGCAAAAAGTGAATCAAAGTGGATTGATTGTATGCAATGTGCCCTATTATCTTCCACCTGCTTTTTATTTTTACATTGTTTCAATATCACAACAGTCAGTGATGATGAATTACAGTAATGGTGTTACAACTATAAACAATGCCATCACTGCTACTTGAGATGTTAAATCGAAACACACTAAATGTGTTAGTTTGACTGGATTATTGGCAGTGTTCGAGTATGGAGAAGAAGAAGAAGAATCAGGGGGAGACATTCCCCTTTATTGTCACACATCATGCACATGCAGGATACTGCACACGAAGGTGAAATTTGTCTTCCGCATTTCGTCCTTCCTCCACGGCAGACCGGGAGCGGTGAGCTGCCATCCAAGCGGCGCCCGGGGACCCAGTTCTTTTTTGTCACCATTAGTCAGGTGCTGATCTTCTTGCATGTTTTTAGTGGGGGTATATTTTACGGAGGATACCCCAGGTGAACACGGGGAGAACATGCAAACTCCATGGATCATAACATCTAATACTGTACTGACTGTACAGAGGTCTCAGAGGTCAGCTGCTGGGCAGCAGTAGAGCTGGTATTCAGAGTATTGTTAGAGGTCTTTTCAACCGGGCTTCTTATAAACAGGGGCCATCAGATCATCATGTGTTGTGTTTCACTGCAATGTGCAGTATGTGTATATACAGTGAGGTTGTGGAAATTCCCCAAATTGCCCTGACACAAGTCCATTAGCTTCAAGTTTCATATACATCCACATCTGTCCAGACTCATATATGTAGTGAAATCTTTAAAGGAATTTATTAAAAAGTATTCAGTGTATTTTTGTGGTGAAATGGAAGTCATCACTATATTAACATGTATGATTCCAGTGAATAGGCTGTTTGCATCGGGATTGTTTCTTAAGGAGAATGAAGTTTCAAGAGCAACAGTTTACAATAAGGTCTTTTATTTTTGCAAACCATCCCTTTAAACATTTCATTATAATAAATTTCATTTTTACCACCGAATTTAATTGTAATTAAGATGAGACACTTCCCTAAACGACTTCCTGACTTTGTTCAAACTGGCTCATACTATTATTTTCATATAATTGCTAATTATTGTGAAATAAATAATTTATTGTAATTAGTTAAAAAAAAAAAACTATAAAAATCACTGTAGTTTTTAGAAATTGTATTTGTTATCATAGACATATTATTATATGGTTGTCTGATATCAGATATGTACTATGCACTAAATACAGACACATATTTCAGTGTATTCATCCAGTTGTACATTCGGCCCTTTTCACACGGAGGCCACACCAATCAGACAGGGTTTACAGGTAAATGCGTGGAAATACTTGTGTCTTATTGGCTGACAGGTCTGTCAATTCTTCAGTTGATGGGTTTACCACCAAACATTAGCTCAGTCCACCAGTCAAAACGAGAAGGGGAAGGTTAAGTTTGAATTCATGGTGGCTCAGACTAAAAACACAGGTATATTGAAATGTTAGCAATACAAATGGCAGAAGGCTCTGACAGAGAATGTAGGGTCAAAGTTGTCATTGTGACTTGTGTGGAAAGTGAAAATGTCTGGTGTGAATATACTACAAAACACTGTTGACGTTTGTGTGCAAGCCAGCTCCAAGACTACCAGCTACTGTAATGTTTGTTATCTGACTGTTGAGTTGGTGCTCCCAATTATTAAATGTTCATTTATTATTTTGTGTTTATGATGGGCAAACTTAATGGGAATGTGAGAAGATGAGGATGTCGTCTAGGTGGACAAACATGTAATGGTTAAGCATGTCTCTGAGCACGTCATTAACCAACGTCTGAAAGACTGATGGGGCATTGGGCAGCCCAAAAGGTATCACTAAGTATTCATAGTGGCCTGTGGGGGTATTGAATGCAGTCTTTCACTCATCCCCCTCCCAGATGCGGACCAGATGATAGGCGTTAGGTAGATCACTGTAAAAACGAACTCATTAACTTTTTCAGTTACCTCACAGAATAAAAACGCACGACTACCTACAATCAACCCTGAAGTGAAGTGATTCTGTGTAAGGTTTTATAATAACAGGCTTTATCAAATATTGAAACTGGATTCAACGTTAAACGAGTGCATATTTCATAGTGTGCTTGAACCTGGATAGGCGTTTCAGAATACAAAGCAGCAATTTTTTGTATTACATAACTCCAGCTTCCTCCCACAGACCAAAAACATGCTCATTAGGTTAATTGGTGACTCTAATCATTGATCCAGCCCCCCCGCAACCCTGAAAGGGATAGTCAGTATAGAAGATGAACGCTAATTAATTTTCCCCACTGTAATTACTGTAGGTGTGGACTGAACTTTATACTGTGGTGCCTGGCAAATGTCCCACAGACCTCCACCTCTTCCAGTAACTCTCATTTACTTCCTTGGAAACCACTGCTGGCTCTATTTATATTTTACAAGTGCTGGAAATTGAAAGGAACATCAATTTATGGAGCTTGTTTTATGAGGCCAAAATAACAATGCACATATTTACCTTTGACTAGATCGTGTCTCTTTAATAAATGTTTACAACAGAACATTTTTCCCCCCATCATCTGGCCTGCAGCCTTAATGCATAGTGTGGCAGTCATTACCACAAGGCACTGCGTACTGTTATTGCAGTATCAGTGCAACTGGAATTATTACACATCTTTCCATGTCTGCAATACTTCATTACGTGTAGGTTTTATTTTGAAAAATGACCTACAGTCCTTCCAGTATTCTGACTTTTTGGTCAGTATTTGTAGATGCTATTAGTGTTATTCTAGGCCATATTTTGATTTTAAAAATGTAAAACATTACAGACATTTGTATTTAGTATTAGTATTTCTTACTTAAAAGTACTATGTGTAACTTTCAGACAACCCGTTTTGTTAATGGCACCTGTGGCCACTCACTGCAAAGTGCAGGGAGCATCCTCTTGCTCCGTAGGGGCGAGTGAGTATCATCCTGTGGCCATTGGTTAAAACAGTGAAGTGACATCAGCCAATGCCATGAAGCAAGGCCAAACCACAGCCAGCTGGCCAACCCCAACTTAACTAAGGTTAGAGTTAGCTAGCTAGCCGCCGTGCATGAGTAGCTAGTAGCTGGGAATCGTTACCTAAACACTTTTGTTTTGTACCGTTACATCATTTCTTGTTGGCTAAAATCAACACTGTTTATCTTAACACACAAGCTAGCATTGTGGATCATGGTCGCTGGTGAAGTAATTTGAGGAACTACCCAACTAACATATCCACTCAGATTGTATACTGCTAGCGATAATATTAGCACGCTAAGGTTAGCCAGCTAACTGTAACTTGGCTATGCTAAATGGATCCATTGGTTGCTTTGAGAGGCTTGCTGATAGAGTAATTTTCAAGTTAACCACTTTATCAGCTGGATCAGCACAGGGAGTGTGGATGAATTGACGAAAACATTAGTCACTCAGGAGAGTATTTTGCTATGCTAGCTAGCGAGCAGTTGGACTCTGTTGGACCCTGTGTTGTGGTGAGTTGATGTTAGCGGACATTAGCTAGCACACTGCCGCTGTAGGGAAGCAAGGAAGAGAGGCAAGCCAGGTAGTAAGTTACAAGCTCCATGCCACATTCAGGGTGGACGATATGGACCTGAAAAAATATCATGATGTTTAGGGTATTTCTGTGATGATGATATTTTTTATGATGTTGAAAAATTTAGAAAAAACTTGCCAAAGATTTGGTGATGCTATGCTGAGCCAATGTAGTTTGTCTGATAATAGCTGTTGAGCTCCCCCTGCAGGATTTTTGGCTCCCCTCTCGTGAATAAGATTACTGTATTGCCCTCTATTGTTATTCCAGGCTTCATGCACTTACAAATTACCGTGGTTTGTTGTATTAATCTTATGTAACCCAACCACTTCCACACCAAAATTCTAATTCTACATATTGCATGTTTAAGTGGATTGCTTTTTTTTTTTTTTTTTTTTTGCTGGTTTTGATGTATTTTGAAATATGCATCAGTCTGCTATGGGACAGACTCAATACTGTGTTCAGAATGAAATGTTGTGCAGAATAAAATGACTTGGATGGGTTGGGGCAAATGTTGCTTGATGGCTGTGCATCAGTCCATAAAGAACATAAATACTTGCGAGTCAAACTCACTGCGACGGAGTGGACGAGGGCAGCAATTCCAATAGGCAGGCAGCAGCACAGCATGGTGAAGATGGAGTAGAACAAGTAGTCATTGACAGGGTCAGCTGGTGGGGCTTCATTCACGTACATTGAGGGCTGGATAGTGACGACTTTGGCCGGCTGCTCACCCCTGGGGTACGGCTGTTGTCCTGCACCCCAATACTGTGGCTGGTTTCCATAGCCCTGCAGGCCACACACATGAAATACATTTTGAAATTCATTTTCAGCTCAAAAGAAACAGGTATGACACAAAACCAAGTGGATGCCACAAGACGCAGAGGTAGCAAAGCATGTGGGGAGGCTTCAGACCAAAGCTACAATTTTATGGTAATTCAACTTCGACATTAAGATCTTCAACAATGTATGTGCATTTATTATTAATAATTAATAATTAAAGAACATTATGAGTCCACTCAGGGACAATGGCCTAGAAATAAATTTCATATGTCCTTCCAAGTCTTACATGAATAAATAATAACAATTTAACATCAGACAGAAAAGTAAAATATTTCTTAAATAGACCCCGTAATGACGGACTGTTATGGCAATAATTCCACAGATCAATGAATGTGATGCGGTTTAATTTTTTTTCGATGTTACACTGTTAAATGCTTACCCGTTGTTGTTGTGTGTACCACGGGTGCAGGTTGTTGCTGTAGGGCGAAGGGCCCGACTGGACCCTGGTCTTCTCATCCGTCCATCCCGTTGAAAAAGGGTTGGGTTGCATAACAGCTGGGTCTCTGGGCTTTCAGAATACAATTAAACAAACAAACAACCCTTCACATCTTGTTGTTCCTTCTGAACAGACTAACGACAAGCTGTCACTGTTGTTGGCATTTCTTTGTTCCTCCCCTGCATCTATAAATTTAATTGCTCAAGTGACGTTTGATAAACTTTTTTCCAAGTGTCAAACAATGCAGATAGTACTGACTCTGCAATAATGAGATGAGCTAAGATGAGATAACCCTTCTGTGAACAATGGTTCACTGATTCAGCAATGCAAAAGAAATAGAATACAAGCAACGCTAATAGATTCAGAAATCAAATTAATTATTATTATCTTAGGTACAAAGTCAATAGATTTTCCTGTGGGATGGGAAATTGTTTTTATGTCTTAGCTTTTACAGGACTCTGGACAATGTTAGAACTAAGCTTGCATTGCTGCCTACGTCCGGTGGTGGGAAAAGTACTCCAGTTAGTACTGCAGTGTAAAAATATTGTGCGACTGTAACCTCTGGGCGTCAGATGTGTTCTTGCCATACTAATTCCTCAGAGATGCTCAATGTGTAGAGGTTTCTTCCCTCATCTACATCTACAGCACAGATACAGAGAGCATTTGAACATTTCTGATGGACAACAGCGCACACCTGGTCTCATGGCAAATTCGCCGATGTGTTGAGGATTTACCCATAATCTTTCGCGACTACTACTCTATGCTGGTACTGCATTGAGACAGCAGGTGGCGCCTTTGTGCCTTTTAGCGGGATTTAACCACAACCATTTTAACTATGTTACACTACAAGTAAATGTTCTGCATTAAAACTGTACATAAGTAAAATACAAAAGTCTTAGCACCAAAATATACTGAAATAACTAAAAGGGTAAAAAGTAAGACTATTTCCTGGTGCTCGACAGGATTTCAGGAGTAAAATTACACTTTAAATGCATTTCTCACTGTTCAGTCAACAAAGCACACTCTTCTACTTTTCATTGACACTGTATCGTGTCATAACAATAATGCTTTGAGGATTTTATGTTCACAATGTTTATCATATACTTCATTGATGGGAATGCGGTTAAAATCTTCTCAACAATCAGGAATCCGATGAGGTATTATCATTGAAAGATAACTGGGGTACCCCTGGGGTATGGCTGTTGTCCTGCACCCCAATACTGTGGCAGGTTTCCATCGCCCTGCAGGCCACACACATGCAATACATTTTGAAATTCATTTTCAGCTCAAAAGAAAATTATTAATAATTAATAAGAACATTATGAGTCCACTCAGGGACAATAGCCTAGAAATAGATTTAATATGTCCTTCCAAGTCTTACATGAATAAATAATAACAATTTAACATCAGACAGAAAAGAAAAATGTTTCTTAAATAGACCCCGTAATGACAGACTGTTATGGCAGATAAATGAATGTGATGCAGTTTAATTTTTTTTCGATGTTACACTGTTAAATGCTTACCTGTTGTTGTTGTGGGTACCATGGGTGCAGGTTGTTGCTGTAGGGCGAAGGGCCCGACTGGACCCTGGTCTTCTCATCCGACCATCCCGTTGAAAAAGTGTTGGGCTGCATAACAGCTGGGTCTCTGGGCTTTCAGAATACAATTAAACAAACAAACAAGCAACCCTTCACGTTGTGTTGTTCCTTCTGAACTGACCAACGACAAGCTGTCACCTTTGCTGGCATTTCTTTGTTCCTCCCCTGCATCTATAAATTTAATTGCTCAAGTGATGTTTGATAAACTTTTTTCCAAGTGTCAAACGACGCAGATAGTACTGACTCTGCAATAATGAGATGAACTAAGATGAGATAACCCTTCTGTGAACAAAGGTTCACTGATTCAGCAATGCAAAAGAAATAGAATACAGACAACGTTAGATTCAGAAATCAAATTAATTATTATTATCTTAGGTACAAAGTCAATAGATTTTCCTGTGGGATGGGAAATTGTTTTTATGTCTTAGCTTTTACAGGACTCTGGACAATGTTAGAACTAAGCTTGCATTGCTGCCTACGTCCAGTGGTGGGAAAAGTACTCCAGTTAGTACTGCAGTGTAGAAATATTGTGCGACTGTAACCTCTGGGTGTCAGATGTGTTCTTGCCATACTAATTCTAATTTCTAATTTCTCACTGTTCAGTCAACAAAGCACACTCTTCTACTTTTCATTGATACTGTATCGTGTCATAACAATAATGCTTTGAGGATTTTATGTTCACAATGTTTATCATATACTTCATTGATGGGAATGCGGTTAAAATCTTCTCAACAATCAGGAATCTGATGAGGTATTATCATTGAAAGATAACTGATATTCAGTACTTCACCATTTAACTATTATTGAACTTGTCCTATTTATTAATCAATATTTGGACCCAATAGCCTGAACAAAACCATAGATGTCTATTAGAAGTGTAGCCTGGGCCTCTCACAACAACATCCTCTGTGCATGTCCAGCTTGGTCCAAACACAAACAAACAAACAAACAAACAAACAAACAAACAAACGTTAAACCAAGATACACCTGGGGCCCGTTTCACAAAGGAGGTTCAACAAACTCCGAGTCTAATCCTGAACCTTGAGTTGATCTAGCCTGAGATAGGAAACTCCGAGTTTCCGGTTTCAGAACAGGTGATTTGAGTTAGTTCAGTCAACTCAGAGCAGGTTAACTCAGGGTTAAGCGCGTGCACCACGACTATAAAAAGCCAACATCAATGGAGCCCCGATTCGACGAGTCACCATGGCGACGGGGAAGAGGAGGGCTGCGTTTTTTACCACACTGGAACTCGAAATCTTAATGCGCTCATACGACGAATTTGAGCATGTTTTTAGAAAAAAGTGTAACACCGCTGCAGCTGCAAAAGAGAGGGAGGCGGCGTGGGAGAACATTGCTGCTCGGGTCAATGCGTAAGTTTAAACGCAGTCCTTTGCAATCACAATAATATTACAGGGGAAAACTGCTTGAATGGTAGCTCATTAATTTATTTCATGTAGGTGCAATCCCGCGGGGGAGAAGTGCACTTGGTAGCAGCTCAAGATGAAACATAAAAACATTGTTCAAACAGGTAAGACACGGCATAATTTAATGGGGGTACCTCATTTTGATCATGTGTTATATTATAAAGTAAATATTAAGTGGCTGTTTGACTGTGCAGTTGTTTTATCACCAACATAATGCTGCGCAAAGAAACGCAGCGCAACACACAATATCTGCTGGGATGTGAGAGCATGACTCCGGCTGGTAATGTTGCAAATGTAAAGACGGATTAGCTTATGTATGTAGATGATGGACTGTGATGTGAAACGGTACCGTTCAAAAACATAATTGTCGGGAAATGCCAGAACATCTATGCGCGGTCTGATAACCATCTCCCGACGAATATTTAATTCCCTGCGCAGCAATGCTGCACCTTCATCCACGGGATCGTTGTCAAAAGGACATGTTAGTGAAAAAAAGTGCCTACTGACTGATTTTTTTAAATAACAGACGGCAGAACTATGTTATCCCAAAACTCGCCTGCTGACGAATGAATGAGGAAATCAAATACCGTGTGCGGAGAGGGCGGAGACAGAGAGAAACTCGAGGTTCATGGAGAAAAACCTGGTCCCGACCAGGTTAGGTTCATAGAGTCTGTTACTATGGTAACTGACCGAGAGCTTAAGTTACCTCTCTCTGTGAAACGGGCTAGAGTTACCCCTCTTTCTCTGGTTTGAGTTACCTCCCTTTGTGAAACGGAAAACTCAGAGTTTCCTTCATTTCAGGCTTAACAAACTCGGAGTTTTCACTAAACCTGCTTTGTGAAACGGGCCCCTGGCGAAATCTTGGCACTATAACCAGTCTTACATAGCGCTGCCACTTGGTGGCCAATGTCTGTAACAACAGGTGGAACTGGCAGCTCACTTGAAATGAACATTAACAAAGATTTACAACAACATTACACTCAAAAGAAGCAAAACAAAGAATGGGGGAATACTTTGCAGACCACAGAGAAATAATGTATTAGAAAACCCAGACTTAAGCTCAAGGTTGGCTTTCTATGATACATCTTTTTGGTGTTTGGTGTTTCGAACTGAACGGTACCTCTTACGCTTACAAATGCGAGTCCCTTTAAAGTGTGAATTGATTCACACACACCTAAACCATCACTTTAATGCCTGTCTTCATTCCTCCAGGGGTGTTGGTCCAGAGAAGGACCACGTCTACCTGCAGCTTCACCACCTGCCTCCCCAGCAGCTGGCCACAAGACTGCCTGGCATCTTCAAGACGGCCATGATCTTTGCTGGAGTGGACGTCACTAAAGAGCCCATCCCTGTCCTGCCCACTGTCCATTACAATATGGGTGGAATACCCATACCCAACCTGGACAAACTGAGGTTTGCGAACAGAAGCACGAGAACCTCCGAGATCAGGCTCAATATGCAGAAGGTACACACAAACACACACCAAACACTTAATGAGACCAGTAACATTGTGCATTAGAAAAAAAAAGGAAATGTGTTGTATGAATGTGTAAATGTACACAGAGGTAATCACAAAAGCACAAATCACTGCACATGAGATGCTATGCAGTGGTAAGCCATACTGCTATTCAAGTGTTTGTTAGGGTCCCTCATACTATCTCCTGGCCTGTTTTGATCTGTATATTCCTCCATAAGGCCCACAGAAACTTGTATAGACAAACACAGATCACCTGTCTCTTCCCACCTGTCCTCACAGACCATGCAGGCCCATGCTGCAGTGTTCCGTACTGGCCCCGTTCTGAAGGAGGGATGTGACAAGATGGACGCCATTTACCAGACCATGGATGACATCAAGACCTTTGACAGAGGTACTGCACCACTTTGTGTGTCTGCTTACAGTTCCTCCTCTATGTACAAAGAAGTGCCATAGTATCACAATAAAAGCAGACCAATAAGTGTGCTCTCCTACAGGCATTGTGTGGAACACAGACCTGGTGGAAACGTTGGAGCTGCAGAATCTGATGCTGAATGCCGTCCAGACCATTTTGTCTCATCACAGGTGACCCTGGAATACCGCCGTGTCATTGACAGCTCTCTGGATGAACAGGACTGTGCCCACGTCCCTCCTGCCATCCGCTCCTACTAAGAAGATCTCCTCCTCTTTCCTCCTGTCTCCCTCTCACATCCGATTGACTCATTTATTTACTATGTATGGAGATGCTTTTCCTGTAATAGAGATGACATTTTGGGACAAAATATGCTCATGGTTGCACATGTGTATCCATTTTAGAATATATAATACAAAATTGTCTTGTCTTTAAACTTCCTCCCTTCCTGTCAACTTCCTGTTCCTCTCCTGTGTTTTGCCTCGATTTCATCTCGATGGTTGTGACCTTTCACTCTGTGTGAGCTGGTCTTGTATATATCATAAGGCATTCAAGACAAGTGGATGACTCCAGCCTCCAGCTTGAGAACAAAAAAATAGACAGCAGTTATTATGTGTTGCACTACTCAGGCCTGGGCTTTTGTGATGACACCATGCTTTGATTTCCTTGTCTTGCATT
This sequence comes from Chaetodon auriga, assembly GCF_051107435.1. Classification (NCBI taxonomy): domain Eukaryota; kingdom Metazoa; phylum Chordata; class Actinopteri; order Chaetodontiformes; family Chaetodontidae; genus Chaetodon; species Chaetodon auriga. Next base: position 9,652,694 of record NC_135081.1, read on the forward strand.
GCATTAAATACTTATTAGAACTTCTCTCCTCTGGCTGTTTGAAGTGAAGAGATTGGAGAATTGATTTTCACTTGAAATGCACAAGTCGCCATCAAGCCACAGAGGGAAGTTTTAAGTATGTAAATATTGCATTAATGTACAATAATCAAGGCAGGCTATACTGTATGTACTCAGATTCTCACTCACTATGGCCTTCAGTCTTGGATAGTGTCGTCCAAACTATAAAGTGCATCTTCATCGAGCTCATGTTTAGTAAATAATCAGCTGTTTGATGAATTTGAGCTGAAGCTATTTGTCGTTCTTCACTATAAATCTTAACCAAACAAAGCAGCTCAACACGTGTTTCTGTTTAGCCACGTTATGGTGTGTCATCTGCTGGAACTGTGGCTTCTTTAAGTGTTTTGATGTCAGTGTTGCTTTCTCTGAAAACTGAACACCGAGGATAAATTTCAGTGAGAGTCGGCAAGGTGCACAGAGCTGTGTGAGTTATTTGATTAAGTGTTCTTCAAGAAGTTAGAAATTATTCCGAGCATCAACGTCAGTGGTGGCTCTAAGTGGTTCAAGAGCAGCTGCAATCAGAGTGCTCTCCATCCAAACAACAAAGCTGTGTGGGTTAGAATTGATGATGGGACATCATCTCTACGTGTAACTTCCTACATTTTCTGCCATTACACAAATGACTTTGAAGGTGTGCTCAGTGTTGTCACTCAAAGTATGGAACAAGTTCACATGCCATGTTTCTTGTACTGAAATGCTGAAAGGGTGACTTGTTATTTTCCTGTTTTAAAGAAAGTTTAATTAATTTTCTTCTGATTTTGCCATTTGTACTTGTTTTCATATGTTAAATAAAGTGTAGACTATGCACATAGAAACAGCTCTTTGTCTTCCTCTAATGGGCAGGGAATGGATGCTATGCAATCAAAAAGCCCTATACTAAATCATGCATATGTATGTAAAATGCCGCTAGGGGGCAGCAGAAGCATATTGTGGAACCAGAGGTTGTGCAGCAGGTTTACAATGTTGTTTATGAACAGTATGATATTCTCTCTGCTCTCTGTGGCTGCTCCCTAATAGCTGTAATGTCGTGAGTGGTGCAGCTCTTCTATAAAAGCCCTGCTGTTAAACAATCTCTTACTTTACTGGAAATTCTGCAGAGAATGTCAATAATCACTAAACAAACACTGGAGAAACCTGAGCCCCTGTCATGTCCTGACCAGCTGTAAAAGCCAAACCCAGAGAGGCAAGGCACAACACTTGTAACACTCCCTGTGTCAAATCAGCTGTTTCCTATCGCCTGTGTCTGTATGGAACACTTTCACAATCATGATCACCATGTGATTTTACAAAACTATGATCCCATTTTCCCATTTTGGAAAAATATGTAGCGCAACCCAATGTGACCTTTAATACTGCAAGTCTTTTCTTTAAAAGGCTGTGTTTTGCAACAACAATTCTCATATTGAATTTACTTTCAGACCGGATTTTTCTACTTGAACTATATAAACACCACTTTATCATGTGGAGGTTCTTCTCATTTAACCAAACTTCTCTGGGAAGCATTGTGAGAGGCCTTGCAGATTTGTTCTTCTTTGAAAACACGTAGTAAAACACCCACTGAAAAGAGCAGTAAGAAGCTATAAGAAGGCTACAAGCTTCCTGTCAAATGTGGATGCGAGGCATATGGACTGTGGTAAATTCAACAGCTCTGGGATATATGTGTCAAACTTATGCAACCACAATGCCTTGCTCTTCTTTGTAAAGCAGTTCACATCAAGAGAAGCAGAGTCTTGTGCATGTTCAGTCAGCCTGTGCTGAATCGCTTAAGGTTAAATGACAGATTTTGTCTATTAATGGATTCCAGGGCAGGTGATCTGGGCCAGCAGAGAATTATTAATTAGTCAACTGCATTTTCACTAAAGGACTGGGCTGGAGAAAGAAGAAAAACCACGTCCATTTATTGTTTAAGCTAATTTGGAAATGCTTGTCCCTCCATGGGCTGTAGAATATATACATAAAACACAGACAGTGTAACACATAGGCAGCTATACAAACACAACTTAATTCAATTCAATTCAATTCAATTCAATTCAATATTCCTTTATTCGTCCCACGCAAAATTCCAAATTACAGCAACATCAATGAAGTGGATAGAGATAGTGTAACAAGTGCAAAATTAAACACAAGTATATACAAAAGAGTGGGAAATATAAAAAGAAATGCCGTCCTAAAAAATAAAATTGTAAATAGTATTTACAGACTGTATGTACAGGTTGTATTGCACCGATTATTGCATTGACTACTTGGAGCAGTTTTTGTTGTAGAGTCTGACAGCTGGAGGGAGGAATGACCTGTGATACTGCTCCTTCACACACTTTGGATGTAGCATCCTGACACTGATGGAGCTCCTCAGTGCAGTGAGTGTGTGTTGGAGGGGGTGGGAGTCGTTGACTGTCATGGAGGACAGTAAGGCTGTCATTCTCCTCTCCCCCACCTCCTCCACCAGTTCCAGAGGGCATCCCAGGACAGAGCTGGCCCTCCTAATGAGTTTGGCAGAAGGAGAAGAAGATATAAGAGAGATAGAATGGGGGAGTATAAAGAAATAGGTGTGACAGGGGAATTTAGGATCCAACTGAAGTACCACCAGAACATGGAAGTCACTCAGAGTCTTAGACACGGTAATCTCATCAGAGCTGAACCCATCCTCTCCAAAGACAGCTCCTCTTCGTCCGAGGAATCAGGCGGGGGTGCGGTGACTGTTCTCTGGCGTCGAGGTGCAGAAGTTCTGGTGGGCTGATCTGGGAGCTGCTGGTGGAATCTGGCAATGAACGTGGAGTTGAGGGTGTGGCGAGTGGGGATCCAGGACCTCTCCTCCGATCCACAACCCTCCCAGCCAACCAGATACTGAGGATACAGTGTAGGCGGGGCCTCCTTCAATGAATCAAGGTGGCAGAGGGGGTGGATTTGCAGGCATGAGTGGAGTCTCCAGGACAGGCGGGGTCCATTGACAGACCTTCTGTCTCTAGGCATTGCAGGACAGTTTGTATGTGATGGACATGTTCTTCTCAGGATCGGGAGAAGATGAGGATGTCGTCCAAATACACAAACACAAAGGAGGGCAGTGCGGAGGTGTGGGTCTGGTGAGCCCTGCCTTTTGTTGGGTGTACCAAATTGGCAGACTAAAGAAAAATGTGTTTTTAATGTGGTAGCTGGTTCAAGGACAGCGTGTTGACTTCAAACAAAAAAATGACAAATTTTATTGAACAAAAATGAAGACAGAGAAAGAAAAATGTAAACTTCTTTTACTTGTACTTTTTTGTATGTTGTCAATATGTATGTGGATCATAAGTTGTAAGGAATTCATTTCTGTTACAGTTTATTGATTGGAATGAATTACAGGTGTGTGATCAGGTGAGTGGGCAGGTAGGCGTGGCTGACAAGTGGAGTGAGAGTGGAAAAGTACTGTCTGAGCAGGTGAGCAGATGGCAAGGAAATGGCAGCAGATAAGAGGCTGAATGAACTGTGAAAATAGGAGTGAGATCAATAGATGTGTGGGGGAACAGTGGGGATAGTGATGGGGACGGAAGAGAAGAAAATTGTGATCAAAGTGGGAGAGCAAGTGAAAAGCAGCGAGGCCGGGGCTGAGAGCAGGAAAGCAAGACAAAACATCTATCATAACAGCCTTGGGATGCTTACAGTAACTCCTAATGACTCCCAAATGCTTGACAGTGCTGATGTTTTTCCACACGCGTTCTCTTTTTCAAATGTGCCACTGGCTTACTGAAGACATGTCAGTTCTGTCTCGGACAAATCTGACACAATGTGGGAAAACAAGTCTGTGTTAGCACTAAGATCACTGAAGCAGTTAAAATGTCTGCACTTTAAATGGGCTTTTAACATGAAACAAATGGGTAACTTCAGCCTGTCATGTTGACTTGGTTTTTAGGTCAAGCGTTTCCTCATGGGGGCCCCCCTCACTGGGAAATGCTTCTGGCCCACTGATGGGGGCGCTGCTGAGGGGACGGCTCTGGCCTGGATGGCTGGAGACCTCCGCACCCTGGTGTGGGGCCTTCTGTCTGCCTGGGTCGGGGTGGTCTCGGGCGGCGCCCCCCGGTCATGAGCCGGGGGCCCTCTCAGTGTGGATGGCCCCCACAGGTGGCTTACTACTTATCTTATCCGTATGGGTGCGTGTGTGTCTGTGTGTGTGTTTCTGTATGTGGTTATGGGGGCGGGAGGGCTGGGTTTTCTTCTCTGTCGTTTTTAGCCTCTGTGAGGCACTTTGTGTTGCTTTTTAAGTATGAAAAGTGCCATATAAATAAATAAAGTTTGAAGTTTGAAGTTTGAAGTTTGACTCCTTCCATAGCAGCATTTCTGCATGGTGAGATATTTTAATGCCTCAGTGGACGCAATTTAATACCTCCTCTAACAGTCATACCAGCCAAAGTATCAAAGTATGATGGAAAACCAGTAAGGACAGTAAGCCTAGGGTTTTTCATTACTGCATCACATTTTTTCAATACTTACCCAACAGTACATGGCAATAAGTCCTAATGATACAATTAATTAATTGATCACAACCTGGGCCCAGATAAGCATCAGAAAATGCTAAATGCAGAAAACTCAACAGTAACACACAGATGGTTTTGCTCAGAACTCTGTACATTATCCAATTTTCATGTCAAATGTAGCTTTCTGTGAAACCAGCTCCAGGTGACGGACAAATGACAGGTGAAGTAAAGGCAGGGGACGTGGTGGGACTGCAGATGCACTTTCAGCATTTAGCATATATACAGAGGCATTTTTACACATGAATGGCACCAATATATGAAAGCACATGAGGAAATATTTGCTTGAATAGACATTTATTGTCTGGTGCACTGCTTGCGACCAACCTTTGGTGGCCATCGCATATTTGACAGATTCAATGAAGTTGGAGTCTGGTCCACACTGCAGGTCCACTCAGCTTTTTAGCAGCAAGATAAATGTTCTGATGCACTGTGACAAACCTTGTCAGGCTCTGACACTGGTCAGATAAAAATCATCTTAACAGACCAGACAGCACAAGTGTTTTTTTCTCTCAATATACTTTGACTTTTTTTTTTATAAAGAAATTTGGTATACAGTACAATGTTACTTTTTCAGCTTTGGTTTTGAAAAGAACACACAGACATTGTATGACAAACAACATACAGGCCAGTGACACATAAAACATTGCAGCTTTCAAAATAAGTGAGTCAGATTGAGTTATCCATAATGGCTTCACTGTCATTAAGTTTCTGCTGATTTTGTGTGAAGCTACAGATTCCTGTTCAGCTGGAATAAAGAAGATGACTTTGGTGTGATTCAAAAATCATTTGAAAACAAGGACTGGGTCCCCTTGAAATGTGCAGTCTCACATGATACACTTTGATGAGAAACAGGCTCACCCAACACTGTAGTGAGCAAAACTCTTAAGGCATCACATTGACTAAACACGTTTCATTCAAAAACAAACAAACAAACAAAAATGCTGATTTTTAATGTGTGATAACACAGAAAGTGATAAAAAATTATTCTTCGGAAATCTGTGGTGGTTGCTCTCTACTGAGGTGGAGAGTAATGGATTACATTAATAAACTACTGTAATTTGTTTACAATTAATGGTTATCTACTCTTTATAATAATGTCAGTAATGTTTCAAAGGTCTTTTAGCAAATTGTGTGACTCCAGGGTTACAGATTTTCATTCAAAAACTCTTTCCAATCAGCAGTAATGATGCTGCTCTGTTCTGAGATTTAGTATCTAATCGTAGTATACACAACAATCACGTAGATAACTGCGATGGCAATGATCCCGATGCCGACTCCCAGGGCCACGTGGTTCAATATCCTGGCTGTCTTGCTGCTGCGCTCTGCCGCTGCCCGATCACCAATGTTGTTGGCTTCACGAGTCTGAGGGTGAGAAAAAATACTCTAAATTATAAATGAGTTATTTTAAAAAAAAAAAAAAAAATGCCAAAAGCATTCAGTGCATTTCACAGTACTATAGTGAGGTTAAAGTAAGCTCATGTAACTTTTGCTGAACAGCAACCGTCATACCAGATTAAGTAAGTAGGATATGTTTTCTTAAAGAATCTTATCAAAAGTTACTCCCTTTAAACCTGCAATCACTGTGTGCTTTCACTGCCTGTGTGAAGTGAACCCAAGTTGTGAACCCAGTGTTGATGCATCGTCAAGTTTACATGGAAACCTGCTTGCAAACAGTTGTTTATCACACATCCAGAAGTTATGGAACAAATTTATCATTCGCTTGGAGTCGTGTTTCTGGCTAGCTGATGAATGTAAGCCATTCTCTTTTTTGCTCAGTTTTTGTCTCTACCAACTCCTGTGGGAAATATCTGGCTCTTAAGCCGCTAAAAGCTCCACCATATTCACCGCCTAGTCACTAACTCCGTCTGTCTGCTGTTTGGTGCTGGGAAGGTGGTGAAAAAACCAAAACAACGAGCTGAAAGATGCTAAAATACTCCATAGAACTGCAAAGTCAGATGATGATTCTCTGTTGACTTGTCAATTCCAGTGGCATCTTGCACAAAGGAGCAGTCATGTGATCCGGTATTAATATAAAATTATTAATTACAGCTACTTTACAGCCACTTCAGAATCAGACTGATGTTTCATTGTCCGAACAGCAAAAAAGGGGAAGCCTGCAGTATTGGCAGAAAAAACAACCAGTTTGTTTAATTTCTACAGTAAATTTTTATGTGATAGGATGCAGTGTGTGTTGGCACATGAAAGAGAAATACTTTAACTGATATGATAAGAAGAATCCCAGCCTGGCTTGGTGGCATAGCGTGACTCAGAGCAGGGGTGCGGAACGTCCGGCTTCCGGGCCATATATGGCCGTAAATGCAAAAAAGCAAATACTGTTTTTCAGTGATAAAATAGTTACATAAAATAGTCGACTAACTCCTTCAGGTGCCTGGTGAGAGGTTTCAGGACATGAAAGTCTAAGTGATAAGAGAGATTATTAGTTTATTTTGTTTACTGCAGTCAGTCCAACCTTCAGCACCTTGATTCAGCCCAAATACACGCTTCCGACTAACAACTCCTCAAAGTGGATTGATTATATACAATGTCCCCTATTATCATTTTATTTTTATATTGTTTCAATATCACAACAGTCAGTGATGATGAATTACAGTAATGGTATTACAGCTGTTAACAATGCCATCACTGCTACTTGAAATATAAAATTGAAGCCCACTAAATGTGTTAGTTTGATTGGATTATTGGCAGTATTCGAGTATGGATCATGACATCTAATGCAGTTTCATGCATGAGAACATCTATGGAGAAAGTCCCAGAGAGAAATGCATCAGTATGTCCCTCCCTCCCCCGACCGTACAGAGGTCTCAGAGGTCAGCTGCTGGGCAGCAGTAGAGCTGGTATTCAGAGTATTGTTAAAGGTCTTTTCAACCGGGCTTCTTATAAACAGGGCCAATCAGACCATCATGTGTTGTGTTCCACTGCAATGTGCAGTATGTGTATATACAGTGAGGTTGTGGAAATTCCACAAATTGCCCTGACACAAGTCCATTAGCTTCACATTCCTTTATATTGTTAGGGAAGGATGTGAATTTCATCAGAGTATATTGTAATATCTAGCAGGAACAAGGTGCAAACATTTCAGTGAGCAAGGTTTTACTGGCACTTAACTATCTTGCAACTTGAAATAAAAAAGTCTTTCACAACAGTCTGTAGTGAGTGACCTTTGGACACATCCCACACCTGTAATTGTTTGCAGTTGAAGTGCAGAAACAAAGTGCAAGTGCGGACACATCAGACAGATCTGTGATGTTCAACTTAAAAAAAACCTAGAGTGCATTTCTACGGCAGATAGAAAAGACTATCAATTAATAGTGCTTTGCATGCAGGGCCCTTTGAACCACTACAGAAACCACTGAAAACTTACAGAATCTGTTTTTGGAAGTTATTCATGAAAAATTAGAATTCATGCTGCAAATGTGAAAGGCATTTCTTGTGATTTATTATATCAAAAATCACAATAGGTTTTTCAAACTACAAATATACTGGAGAATAAAACTAAATATTTAAGAAACCAATGGAACAGATCCTGTCAGAATCGGGCAGATGACCACACCTTTTGCTTCCTAAGCTCAGCCTTACTCAAAGTCTGATTGAAGAAAGCTAAAGTGAATTTACCACTGTCAGTTAACCCGGCTGTGCAGCTCCACTGAGTGAATTCTCCATCCTGCATCCATTACCTCAACTGAGTGAGTGTGAGAGGAAGTAGAGTCAAAGTATCTGATATCTGATATTAGTCAGGAATGCTCTGCTCAAAGATGAAACTGGAATTACCTCCTTAAGTTTCATTTACATCCACGTCTATCCAGACTCATATATGTATTGAAAACTTTAAAGGAATTTATTAAAAGGTATTCTGTGTATTTTTTGGTGCAATGGAAGTCATCATTATATTGACATGTATGGTTCCAGTGAATCATTTCCAGTGAGAAACAAGCTGTCTTCACTTAGAGACTATGTTCACAGAGGAGCACAGAGGACTGATAGAGAGCTTCATCACATGGAGCAACGACCATCACCTGAAGCTCAATATCAGCAGAACCAATGAGCTTGTGGTGGATTTCCACCGGACTGATGCAAGTAACTTGGGTTCCAAATCAATAAAAACTGGACTGAACTCACAACACCGATTCTTCTGAGTAAACTCAGGATACCAAATTCTTATTTTGCTGTATGTCTCTTAGTGTCTAAGTTCACTGAGAGACACAAAAAACAGTAAAATTCCTTGTGTGTGTTCACATGCATGGCCAATTAAGCTGATTGTGACAGAGCACTAAGTTGTATCCATGACATGCTTCAAATATGGATGTTGCTGCAAAGAAACTACAAATCAGAAAAGGTGGAAGATTCACACACATCCAAATGTGAAATATGGTCACAATCTGCCTTTCTGATCCTGAGCTCTGGTGTTGAATAATGGCCAGAAAACTGTTTTTGCAGAAGAAGTGAAAATCAGATGTAATCAAAGTCCCTCCAGGTGTTCCTGAGATATTGCGTTCACTAGAGCGAGACGGACGGACGGACAACCCACAAACAAAATGCCTCCGCGGACCAGTAAGAATGCACGCCATGTTTTATCAAGTAAACTGTGGTGTTTGAAGAACTTTGGTTATTATGGGCTGTGGAGAGGTGTGGAGCTTTGTTTCCTGGGCTTCCTTTCTTGGCAGAGGCGGGGCCTGGTTCTCCAGGTGGCTGGGAACTGGCTTCAACACAGCTGGGACTCATCACAATCAGCACAGTATAAAGACTGTGGACTACTGAAGAGTCGTCGCCAGATTGTTTCTGCTGCTCAGTGGTATTGTTGGCCGTTCATCAGTATTATTTTTATTATCATCGAGTGTTTGTTCTCCAGTCACCATCCCCTGTGTCTTTTTCCCTTTGTGTTTCAGATCAGTGACTTCTCCTCTATAAGATGCTTCGAATGAGTATCTTCATATAATAACTTCAACAACAAAAGTTAATGTTTTGTACTATGGCTCCATAATTTCCTATCATTTCCTGATCATTTCCTGAGAGGAAGCATACAACTGGATTATGAGACAGACTAGCTAACTAACTAGACTAACTAACTAACACCATGTGACATGATCATTTCCAGGAAACTTCTGCGACATTATTAGGACGAAAAGTTCTTTGACAAGAAAACAAAAGGAGAGAAAGCTCAGGAGGAGCGACAGGAGGGATTCCTCTATTTGCTTCTCTTGTTAAATGAAAAACAGCAACAGCAGAACAGCATGTATATTATAGTATTTGCTAATGAGGCTGTTTTATGTGAATAATATAAAAGCTCTTGACTCAGCTCTTCTTAAGAATAACTGCTGGAATGCATCATGTCCTGCAATCCAACACCCTTAAATCATATTACACAGACTGATGCACTGCTGCTTAAATTGTATTAGCTCCCTTTCTGGAGACTGGCTCTGCTTTCCTGCTGCTGCTCGACTGGCTGCCCGTCTGTCTTCAGGTCTGCCTGTTTTATTTCTGTTGCAGCATAGTCCGTCAGCTGAATCTCTGTGAGTGGGCCTCTCTGGTTGTCAGTGTGCCTGTCTGTGGTTTTCTGCCTCTGCCAGTCAGAGTCATCGTGAGCGACAATGGCCGTGAGAGAGCAGGGGGCTGACATCTGTGAGAAAATCACAGACAGCGGAACTGAACAGAGCTGATGAAAGAGAGGATGGAACAGATATCCCACACGATGAGACAAAACGAAGAAGAGTCAAGCCTGTTCATTAACATTTCTGCCCCACGTTTTTGTCCCACGTTTGCATCGCTTTGACAATGTGGTGAAACATTTCAAGACACCATGACCACCTTCGCTCCCGAAGTTTGATTCAGTCCTGAGCCTTCCATTTGATTGGCTGATGGTGAGCTCAACGGGGGAAACAAGATAAGATATTCCTTTATTAATCCCACAGAGGGGAAATTTACGGTATTACAGCAGCAAAGTGATCAAACAAGCAATATAAACAATATAAACAAGAAATATTGAAAAATATGAGCAACAGGTACTGATATCGCACACTGGGTGATAGTACTCCTGACTGGAGTATTGATACTGCACATAGGAGTAATAATACACCTGACTGAAAGATTGATACATTGCACCTTAAGTTGAAATTCACCTGAGCTCCACTCTGTGGCACTGCTCTCTGTACCTCTGCTTGACACATGGGCACCTGTTTTACTGAGCACAGTTACATGCAGTAGCAGGGCTTTATGGTATGTTTATCATTAACCAGCTCTCATGTGGCTGCTGTTGCTTATGAAGGCTAAACAGGCGCAGCCTTGAGGACACACCCTATTTCAGGGACGCCTGCCTCCTCAAAATGTGCTCTGTGTGATTCCCAGCTTCAGAGGTCGACGAGGTGGATCCTTAAAATCCCCCGTCTGGGATTTATTATAGTCCAGCTTTCTGGAATGAGGCCCACACGGGGAACAAACCTGGGCTTGGTGCTTCTGACCAAGAGAAAGCAGACACTACATGTCATTATCAGCATGGGAGAAACACTGGATATATTTAAACACTTTCCATGTCAAGCCAGGCATCACAGTGACTCATGGCTACGATCAGTGGATTACTCATCTCACTTTAAAGCTGCACTAATCAATACCTTTGGCAGACAGTGAAAAAGCTCTGATATCCCACACCTATTGAGTCAAAGTTAGCCAGAGAACATATTGGAGCATTTAGCTGAGTCCATGTCTCCAAATGAATGCTGACATTGCTCTCTGACTGTCACCATAAAATTGCAATAAAGCGAGAATGGTTTCTTGAAAATTAAATCTGAGAGAAAGAAATGCAGCTTCAATAAAACTATAAAGCTGCATTTGGAAATGAACCTTATGAGTAAGTTTCACCCTTGTGAAACGCTCACATTAAAAGCTGTGGATTGTTATTTCCACACATAATCAAGGTCAACAATGCCAGCCTGTTAGGTCAGGTGTGTTAGTCATCAAGAGAAAACCCTGTTGAACAAATATTTACATTAACTTTGGTCACAGCTTTGTGTTTATTTAGTATTTCACTTTGCCAGTAACACAGAATAAAAACATTTCTATTCGACATAAATATTTCAGAAATGGTTTAATAGACTGGTCTTAACTGGTCTCTCTTCCAGGTTAGGAGACTTTTCTTTAGCCTGCTGTGTGGTTGTTGTTGCTGTTGTGGTGTATTTATTTCAGTTTATATCACTTCCAGCACTCCATGCTGCAGATTATTCTTTGACCTCACAGCCATTTTAACTGGTGGGCAACAGGTGTTTACCTTTACACTGTTCTACGCAGCCCTGCAGTGGTTTACAGTAACACACAACTGCCTCCAGAGGGGCACAAATCCCTAAAATGATTAGTGTAAATTAAGAGGAGAAAGAGGAAATTATCTCATGTTGCAAATATGGTGAGAAGAAGCAGTGAAATAGAACTGCAGTGCAACAATCACGTCTTTTATCATTCATCGCTGCGTTCTGGACCATGCTGGAATTTGAGTTGCATGCTTGCACAGATTTCTAAAATCTGTCTCATAATCACAAATGCAATGTCACTGTAGTGGAGTGAGGTGTGTGTAAACAGTGAGTTTTGCATGGAGGTAACAGAAGAATAACCTTTATCTTCTTTTGCATCTTTACGTTATCTAATCTAAACTGTGCAATAAGCAATTTTCTGAAACATGATCTTAAATCTCATTGTTGTTGCAGCAGTGTGGTTCTGCAGCACAGGAAGTGCAAATCATGGCTTCACCCTGCATGTTACCATCTGGATGTTCATCCACTGTCAATAAAAGATAAGCTGTGAGGACAAGCTCACGCTTCAGGAAACAAAGGACCATTTGATCAAGCTGTCACAGAAGGAGTGGCCTGCCGACGGAGGCCGAGAGCGCTGATGTTTGATCCTGACAAAAGAATCGTTTGTCTGGACGCTCCAGAGTTAAGCACTGCAACTCGTCTCATCCTGGGCTCAATAGAAAATGACTCTAGTTTTCTAGATGTCATCAAAGTGAAGTTTCTCTCAGCAGCAAAGCCTTTAAAGAGAAAAACACGAGCTTGATTTTGACACGGTCAAACGGTTAGCCTGAGCGCTCTCTTGTCCATCATGGTTGAAAATGCCAGAGAGAGAATGCGGAGTGAGACGGATTCCAGCAGCCAGCTCTCTGTCTCTCACCACTCCCTCTCTTCTTTTTATTATTCCATTCCATCTTGTCCATCTCGCAATAAACTGTCAAAGTGACACAAGAACACACATAGTTTGAGACACAACCCAATTAAAACCCGACTGTCCACCTTTGTCTCTTTCTTTTCTCCCAATCCCAAGTCTTGGCCACTTTCTGGCACTTCATTCGTTTTCCTGAATCTTTCTTCTGCATCCCTCTTGACTCCCTCATTATGCCACAAAAGGCAACAATGGAAACTCAACGAACCATCCTCGCCTATTAATCTCGACTACATGACTGGACAGGAGCACACAGGCACTGTTTCCTCTCACTTTTTTTCTCTTTCAGCTTTCAAAGGGGGGGTCTCCATACTCGGCCAGACCGATTAGATCCTCATGACTCCTTCAAATTTACAAATTAAGGCATTTCAGAGAAGTCAGGGTTTGGTGAGTAGAACCACAATGGTTCATGTAATGCAGCACAGCCCTTCCCTGAACAATAACAAACCGATAATAAATGTGCTGTTACTAAATTCTAATCCAATCAAATACGCTGAGAATACTGTACTGTACTGAAAATGAGGAAGCAGATTTATCTCTGATCTTGCGTAACAGAACAAACTTGAGTGTCTCTTCTGTCTGTTTATCTTATCCCTGAGTGAACTCTTCTTTTTTACTGGGAAAATCTGTTGAAGTCCAACATATTTAAATCTCTGTGTTCATCATGTCAGGTGAAAATAATCCCTGAGTTAGATATGAAAATATTTAGGAGTTTATGGTGATTGCTGGACCAGTGAAAGATACACTAAGAAAGTTCTGGTGAGTTCAATTTTCTTTCTCAGTGGTGAGTTTGTGTTTTACAATTATAAAAGTACAGTTTCTATAAATGGAGTCTGGTGACTTTGCAGAGAGTGACACAACAGCTCGGCATCTCTGTACCATCGTTTCCATGACGTTGGACAGGTTGGTGTTTGTGCTCGTGTCGTGTTCCTTCACATTTCTTGGCATGGCCTAGATACGTGTTTGAGTGGGAGTGGGCTCATTCAGATCAGAGCATGTGAGTGTGTGAACTGTCTGTTTGCCGGTTGTGTTAATGACATAGAAGGAAGGGCAGAAAGAGAGACAGACACATGCACAAGAGACAGGAAAAGCAAGAGAGTTGCTCACGGATCAAACGATTTTCAACTGTGAAACTAACTGGACTAACTCAGTTCACTGCCGATTGTAGTGAAAAAAACCTACAGCTTTGAACTCTCTTCATTGAGATCCTAGTGTTTCCCAAGACAACACATTAAAATATAGTCCCTTTAGCACAAAAAATACAAGATCAGGATTATTAGTCATACGTGTGCTTGTGTCTTTGTGCACCCGTGTTTCCACATACCAAGGGCAGTTGTTCATACTTAAAACAAAGACACCTTGTCCAAATACCATAAATGCCGACACACAACTGTCATCGTTAAATATTTAAGCCCCACCCTGAAATGCTGTCATTACAGTGGATCAGGCTAAAATAGGGTTAGGCAAACGTGGTAAATAGTACCACCTAAAATTCAGTAGGGTAACATTGTTATTGTGAGCATGTTGGCATTTAGCTCAAGGCACCACTGAGCATAAGCACAGTCTCACAGAGCCATGAGCATGGCTGTGGACTCTGGTTCCACCTCAAAGGTATTCTAGTTTTACAGTATTATCTACTGAAAGCCAGTGTGAAATGTGTAAATTCATCATGGCAACTGCAGTCTGTTACAGCTGTGTACATATGCTCATCATAGTGAGGACAGAAATGAACACTTTGCCCACCTTGGTAACATAATACATTATGCTGGATCTATTCATCTTAATAGGAATGAGCACTATGCACGGGCCCATTCATTTCAACATTTCACTGACCTCTCTGTGGGCATGTCACAGGCCAAAACACGCCAGAGAAGGTGACTGTGGGACATTCATGCATGTTCTGTTTCAGGAAAGGTCTTTGTCATTTCAGAAACGCTACGTTTCTCCATAAGATCTGAAGTAGGGATGACATATGAATGTGAATCTGTTCATGGAGAGCAAAGAAGCCAAATCATAAGACAGATGTATTAAAAGAGCTATGGAGGAAATAGGTCTGCCTGTGTCATACTGTAGTAAAAAAACGAGGCAGAATGTCAGTAAATAGAACAATAAATGAAGTCATACTGGGATTTTCCACCAGGCTCAACTCAAGCTAAAGCTGAACGTACATTAACACTTACATTGAGTTTTTAACCCTTTCGGGACCATCCTTGATCTTGCCATGCCCATTCAAAGATCATGCCGCAAAGGGTTTAAGATCAGATTGTTTGGTGAGAGTCGTATGCGAACATGTGTGACTACACCTGCACAGGATACAGTGGTCATAGGCCAGTGCTTTCTCTGGAGGACTGAGATTGATTTTCAGACAGGTAACCATCACACATTGTTTCTGAAAGAGCATGTAGTTTCAAGAGAAACAGTTTACAATGAGGTCTACATTTCTTTTATTTTTGTTTTTATTTTTGCAAACCGTCCCTTTAAGTACATCATTACAATGAATTTCTTTTTTTTTTATCTCATCAACTAAAAACAGTTTGTTTGCAAATGACTTCATTTTGTTTTTATTTAAGTTTTACACAGTGTCCCAAACTTTTTTGGGATCAGGTTTGTACTTTAGAAACCTTGTCACATGATCACTGATTATAGCACACAAAGCACTTAAACTCTTATGATGCAGTTGAGGATCATTTCCTCTTATCAAAGTCATAACTGAAGCCATAAAAGCCGTTGACATCAGATAAATCTTCCCAGTGATAGTGCTCTCTCCTCTGTCCGTTGAGGATGAATGATCATAAATCTGTTTCGACATCACATAACTTAAGTGCTCCTGAAAACTCCAGATCTTGCCCCATAATGACCAAATTCAGACTTTTTATCCAGTATCAACAGTACTGCCTTAATTGTTGTCTGCATATCCAGAAAAGAGAGCTGCTGGCAGCTAACACATCTGCAAAAATGTAACCAACTTTTGTCTAACAACATGCAGGCTGAGCTCATTTTGGCTTTATCAGAGACCCTGCTCAATCAGACTTTCAGCGCCGTGGTGCTGAAAGTTGATGTTTACAATACGGTTGTCTGCTAGGTTGACTGCAAAGGTCCGCTGAAACGCCACTAAAGATGTGGATCGTCACAAAACCGTTAACACCAATTTAACAAGTGTCAGTCCTGTTGGTTGTAGCTGTAATAACCTGATAAATATCAGTTATATTTAGATATTGTTTTCCTGTCATTTAAATGTGTGGATATTTTCAATTATTGATGAGATGCCTGATTACTATTCAGTTGTCATGGTTACATTCAAATTCACATGATAAATAAGAGGTTAAAATATATTTAATTTACAGTTAAAATATGTGCCTGTAAAAATGTATTTCATTGCTGGTTCGATACTTTAAAAATGTTAAAAGTTGTGTTTTGTAGTAATGAGCTATAAAGTTTTCATTTCCGGTTCACCTGGGTGTGAGAGGAAGTAGGAGAAAAAAGTACGCAGAAAAGAGACGAGAAGAAGCAGGAGGACAATGGCGTAGAGCATGGAGACAGACTACCCCGTGTTTATACTTTTTTATTTTTGTTCAGTTAGACTGTTAACGGTTCGCCAGCCGACACGCTCTTAAATTACAGAGTTACGGACTGTGAATTGCCGACCGAGCGTGTCTGTTTTCTGCTGCAGATTGAGCTAGCTGAGTTAGCTTAGCTGCCGCGTTCCCCGCATTCATTTCCCCGCACGGACGTCGGAGGAGGCTGCCTGAGCTGAGGAGCTTCAGCGGATGTCGTGGCTGTGTGTGCTGAGGGCCGAGGACTGACTTTTCCCCCTGGTTGGAGAGGCTGTGGGTGCTGCTGCTCATTGCTGCTGTTGCTGCTGCGGACGAGAGACCAGAGGAGGATTTCCCTGCGGTAGGAGCCGTTTCCATTTCCCCACACGGAGGTACTGTTGTCTGCCTGAGCTCCAACTTTTAATGCACGCCAACGATCCAAAAGCAAGCTTGCTAAATCAAATTTAAACAAAGAGTGCACTCAGAAACTAAGACAAATTATTAAAGAAACCCCGGGTATTTTATTTTATTTTTTATTTTTCATATTAAAGAGTTGGCATTTGTATTTAAATATTGTCAATACATTCTCTAAACTGAGATTCAGTGTCTGTGTGTTTTTGCCTCCTGTTTATGGTGTCTTATGTATTTCTGTTTACATTACTATAAGGTTTCAAAACCAGAGGTATGCCCGTTACCCTAACCCTAACCCTACCAACCTAACCTTTTATCTAAACCTAACCCTCTAAATATATATTCAAGACAGTGAGAGTCATAATTTACCCTAAACAGTTAATTTACAATGAGATGTCTCTTTCACCATATGAGTATAAATTTGAGTTTGAGGAGCTTTAATTCTTTATTTAGTGTGAAGTAAAGGGTTTCACATTTCACGAGCCGATGGTGAAAAGGGTTACATAGCCATGACTTTTAAAACAATAGCTAATGTTACACCATTTCCACCATTAGCCAACTCGGCTCCTTCCAACCACAGACAATTAACAAGTCATTTTTTTCTGGCTTTTTTTCGATCCTTCTTTTTTTCTTTTTTTTCTTTTTTTTTTGCATTTTTCACCCTAATGAACAACAACTTTTGGCAGTCAATAAAAGCCCCTCTTGGTTTGTCATTTTGAATGTGTGTTAGAGTGCAGAAAATCACTTTCGGCCCTCCATCTGCAGTTCACACCACAACAAAAGAGCAACATGACATCATCTGCAAACAACCTAATCAGACAGCAAATGTATTATTTTCTTCCACTTAATGTTTTATTTGCTACTGATATGATACAGCTTTCTTAAAAATATAAATATTTTATTGTAGTGCCAATAAGTGGCTACTGAGTTTGACCATTAGTTGTGTGAATGTGTGTGTATCCAATATCCTGGAAGGTACATGCAAGCATAATGGGGGATAATTGAGTTCAGTTTACCTTGCACTGCATCATGGCTTACTCAGTCCAGTCATACAGCTCTGGGCTTCATACAGTATCTGTTCATTACTGTGACAGCCTAGCAAGCAGAGGCCAAATTAGGTTGCAGGCTGAGTGACTGCAAAGTACAGTCACAGTATTCTATCTCATAATGCAGACTGGCACCAGTCAAATGACCTACTGTTGCAATAGAAGGTATATGACAGACAGTAGTTTGCTGCCAGCACACACATGTACACATATTAAGTGGACTAGTAAATATTGTGTAGATGATTTTACAATTACACTGTACATTGAGTACATGCATGTGTGTGTACACAAGATAGCATGTCACATACGTCTGCCTTTGTTTAAGGACAGTAAGCAACATTACAGGGCTCGAGACTGTGACCAAAATGGTCGCTTATGCAACCTTTTTTTCAGAGTTTGCGAGTAAGAATTTCATCTGGTCGCGTTCGTGGGAACGCATCAGTTTTATTGCTCCATGTTAGACACTGTGGTTGAAAGTCGTGCTTTTTTTCCACTGGTTTAGTCAGCCGCCTCCACCTGCACTCTCTCCTGTTGAGACAGCGCCGTTGCGTGCACGTAAGCCGTCGCGTACACGCGCAGCGCACAGAACTTCAAGACACCAAGACTAGCGTTTCGCTATTCTCAAAAATGAAGCGGTCTATTGCTGATTTTTTCCAAAAACTAAATAAGGAGAGAGAGGAGGAGACTGGTGGTGAGGTAGAGCCAGCAAAAGGTGCCGAATCAGACGGTAGGCCTACTGTTGATGAGGAGGACAGGGAGAGACCGGCCAAGCAGCAGGTGGAAAAACAAAAAAAAGTACTGCTTTCAACCACAATGGTTGACACAGTACGTGTGGTTGCGGTACGAAGGGGGAACTACGTTGTGTGTCTGGTGTCGACAGTGTGGCCCATCTCTTGCAGGCAACACTAAATTTGTTACGGGGTCGACACAATTTAAGCTGGAAACTGTGAAGTTACACAACGACAGCATAAAACACAAAACCTGTCGGGACCAATGCATCACCCGAAACACTGAGCCCCTCCCGACAACGGGCTGAATGTGAACCCAACCTATGCCAATGACAAGACATGTGCCCAGTTCATAGGAAAATCATGTGCTGGTGCGACCAACTGAGAAAGTTGGTCGCACCAGTGCTACCAGTGGAAAAGTTAGTGTAGAGCCCTGCATTAAATGACTTGGTAAGATATTTAAAAATCATGCCACACATGGTGCGGAAACAAGTCAAAACACACAGGAAATTTAACATATTACAGACTTTTCATAGCACCTTTAAAGCTAAAAAAAAAGAAAGAAAAAAAAAAACTTTTTATGCGCAAGTAACACTCTCAGCCAATGTACTTAAATGTTACAGGGCCAAATAAATGTTGACTATGGCTGTTAATTTGTTTGAAAAATGTGTAGGAGGTCACACAAGGGTCTTTCCCCTCTGAGGAATCCACAGCAACCGCATGGAAACATTCGACCAACTCTTCCTCCTGAAGAGGTGTGTACTGTCCTTATGCCGCACCACTCTAATGGCACTGTAAAAACGAACTCATTAACTTTTCCAGTTACGTCACACAACAAAAACGCATTAATACCTCCAATCAACCGTGAAATAAAGTGATACTATATAACTTTTTACAACTACCAATATAACTTCTGATGCACAACTTTATAACAGGCCTTATCAAATATTAAAGCTGGATTCAAGGTTAAATGAGTGCACGGCTCATAGTTTGCTTGAACCTGGAGAGGCGTTTCACAATACAAAGCAGCATTTTTTTATATTACATAACTTAGATATAGAAATAAGAACTTTCAACCAGCTATATTAATACTACTTTTCAAAAAGACTGATTAAAATTAATTCTAGTTTTTAGAACAACGAGGAGACAAATGTCTGAGGAGGTCCAGGAGCTCGGGGGAATACAAGGCAATGCAAATAACTCAGGCCAGAGTATCTCTCAGCTCATACAACATTCAGCACTAAAAAATGTTTGGCTCCCCTCATACTCAGCGAGTGATATAAGATCACCGTACTGCCCTCTATTGTTGCTTCAGTCCGCTCCGGGACAGACTCGATACTGTGTTCAGAATGAAATGATGTGCAGAATAAAATGACTTGGATGGGTTGGGGCAAATGTTGCTTGATGGCTGTGCATCAGTCCATAAAGAACATAAATACTCAGACTCACTGCGACGGAGTAGACGAGGGCAGCAATTCCAACAGGCAGGAAGCAGCACAGCAAGGTGAAGATGGAGTAGCACAAGTAGTCATTGACAGGGTCAACCAGTGGGGCTCGAGTCACGTACACTGTGGGCTGGACAGCGACGACGGTGGCCGGCTGGTGCCCCGCGGGGTACAGCTGTTGTTCTGCACCTCCGTACTGTAGCGGGGCTCCATCAACCTGCAGGCCACACACATGCAATACATCTGAAACTCATTTTCAGCTCAAAGGAAACAGGTATGACACAAAACCAAGTGGATGCCACAAGATGGAGAGGTAATGAAGCAGTGACATGCAGTCAGGGGAGGCAGGTGAGGCACTGCCTCGCCTGTTAAAATATAATTAAAAAAAAAAACAAAACTTGCTGTGGTTTAGAAATTCATTAAGAGGGGGAAATTCGGACTTAAGCTCATGACTGTACTATAAATTTGTTTTCTGTATGATTTCAACATTTCTACGGTCAAAATCGCTACATTTACGCATTTCCTGTTCAAATGCGTGGGAGAAGGCCGAAGTGAGGCAGGGATGAGCTGTACCTCACTTCTGACGGTGCCACACACACTGACTGACGCAGGCGGTTGGCACATGCCCATTGCTGTTTCTCTTTATATCGGCCATAAATGCGCAATGAAAATGGGTGAGGCAGAAAGTACCGCGCCGCACTGACAGGTGGTAATGCTGAGCTCCATCAGCGCAATGCACGTCGCTGCGTGCTCTCCTACGCAGAGGGCGATAGTGAGTGTTCAATTTTAATTTAAAAGAGAGAGAGAGAGAGAGAGAGAGAGAGAGAGAGAGAGGGATCAGCAAAAAAATAAGAATAAAATAAATAAAAAAATGTGAATTTTAAAAAATCGAATTTGATCTTGTGTTAAATATTCTTTTATTTTCTTGCTATCGTATTGTTGAACACGGTGGAATTGATTAAAACATAATTAAAAGCTTTTAAATCAACTGAATGTTTCAATGAAGGTCAAAATTGAAATATAAGCTTCTATTTTTGGGTTCATATACGTCTAATTTGAATTATCTTGATGCCACAATCAAAAACTAAAGAACACTATGAGTCCACTCAGGGTAGGGCTTATCCACCAGGAGCAATAGCCTAGAAATAAATTTCATATGTTCTTCCAAGTCTTACATGATGAATATAATAACAAATTAACATTAGACAGAAAAGAAAAATATTTCTTAAAAAGGCCCCGTAATGACGGACTGTTATGGCAATAATTCCACAGATAAATGAGTGTGATGCGGTTTATATATATGTATATATTATTTTTTTCTCGATGTTACACTGTTAAAAGCTTACCTGCTGTGTGTACCCCGGGCGCGGGCTGTCGTGGTAGGGCGGAGGGACCGCCTGGCTCATGGAGGTCTTCTCATCTGTCCACCCCGCTGAAGTAGAGTTGATGTCCATAACAGCTGGGTCTCTGGGCTTTCAGAATCCAATTAAAGCAAAAAAAAAAACAAACAAAAACCTTCACGTCGCGTGGTTCCTTCTGAACTGACTAACGTCAAGCTGTCACTACCGTTTTATTTGTTCCTCCCCCGCAGCCATAAAGTCAATCGCTCAAGTGAGATTTGTAACTTTTCTCCATCACTGTCAGGTGACACAGAATAAGTAAGGAGCTTCCGGTTGGGATTGTCAAAATAAAAGCATGACACATATGGATATATTATTTATGCATTAATGCACTGATCATTTCATGTTGCAGCTGGTAAAGGTGGAGCTAATTTTGATATGCTGCTGAGTAGCTTGTGAATTTAAAATGAAATAACTGTAGTATAGGGGAATAATAACAGAGCAGGGCTTTTACCTAAATACAACTGCACAATTACTACAGTTGTATTGCTTTAAAATATATATTACTAAATAGATAAAATAATTCAGAAACGTATTTATTTACTCTTGGCTACAAAGTCAATAGATTGTTTTATGGGATGTGACAAAAATTGTGTCTTAGCTTTTCCAGGGCTCTGGACAATGTCCAGTGTTGGGAAAAGTACTCTGATTAGTACTACAGTGTAGAAATATTGTGCTACAGGTAAAAGTTCTCCACTGAAACTGTACTTATGTAAAGGTACAGAAGTATTAGCATCAAAATATACGGAAAGAACTTGTAGCAAAACTGCTTATTGAGCAGAATGGGCCATTTCAGAATAATGCCTTATATCTCTGGATATATTATTTATGCATTAATGCACTGATCATTTCATGTTGCAGCTGGTAAAGGTGGAGCTTTGATATGCTGCTGAGTAGCTTGTGAATTTACCTCCGTTGATCAATAAAGTCTTATAATGTATTTATCTGCGTCTGCAAAGTAACAAGCAATTAAAGCTATCAAATACATGTACTGAGTGAAAAGTACATTTGCCACTGAAATGTAGTGCAGTAGACGTATAAAGTCACTGAGCACGGAAATACTCAATTACAAGTGAGTAAAAGTAGGCTTCCTTATTTGCTTTCCACCAATGCAAATATCCATTCCACTCTATGTTTGCACTGTTCCAAGAAACACCGGAGAACATTTCAATAAAATGAATATAAATACAAACTCTTCTTCATCCTCAACCTGCCATACATTGAACTTAACCAAAAACACTTTATAATTATCAACCAAACATAAAATACACAGAACATAAAGAAGCAATGAAATAATAAGCCATCCTGAGAGAAACGATCCTGTCCATTTGCTGGATGCTGCAGAGCTCCTGTCCACTGCAGATATTAATACACAGAATTTAAAATGTAAAAGAAAAAAAAAATTGCAATATGAAAAATAAAACTTCCCAAGTCGCCATTCACGTAAGCTATTATTTTTCCTTGCTGTTTTAGACTTTTATTTTTAATGCGAATTCGTCTAATTTCTGGTCCTCTTCTGGCTACCAATGGCTGGCTTGACGCTCCCGCCTCCCTCATTACAGTCAGCCAAGGGGTGAAGACGGAGGGGCCAAGCGAGGCGAGGTCGGGTCCCTCACAACATTGAGACTGACGTTAAGTGAACAAAAAGAAAAGAAAAAAAAACTGAAAATAAAAACCTTCTTTAATGTTATTATAATGAGGCCAACATCACCCTGAATGCAAGTGTAGCCAAGATCCTCTCATCACACTTTATGGAGGTCACTGCTGTTATTCCTCTCTCTGTGAATCTATTTATATCTCTGTGGAGAAGCAGAAACATGTTTGGAGGGTTAAGTGAATGGTTGGTGTGAAAATAGAATAGAAAGTACGGCAGACACATATGATGGTGTCCACTAGATGGCGTCAGACTCTTTCTGAGGCGCAGTTAGGCAGCTGCAGAAACCGACCGTGAAGGTAATAATAATTCCTCCTGGGCTTTTCCTGCTATGACAGCTCGACTGCATGTAGTTTATACACCATATTAAATATCTTGTTTTATCTTCTTATCATTTTTTTCATTGCGCTCAGGCTCTCAAAAACTTGAACTTTAAATAAATAGCCTATTAAACTGCAAGCTGCATACGCATCCGTGGTATCCTCACACAGGAGTTTCCACTCACGGAGCCTGGCTCGACTTGGAAGCTGTCAAAAGATGAAAGTTTTAAGGCTCCACACACTCTTCACTGGAGACAGTACTTTAATGTTTCTAATTCTCCCCGTCTTTATGTTTGCAGCTCTCCAGTCTAACACAGACTGGTCATATCACATCATTTTCAGCCTCGATCTTCAACCCGAGCAGAGGTTTGTTCAGCTCATGACTGGAAACACCTGTGTTCACATCTGCATCATTCAGTTTAAATGAAGTTCAATAAATTAGTGATGGACGTTTCTAATTTTTGCAAGTTAATTTAAAGATGCCTCGAATCAGTTCAGTTGATAGAACATGACTTGAACAATCTTTTCATCCGCGTGATGCACTAAGTGAAAGCTTACTTATATACTTTAAAGACAAAAGCACTCAAACTGAGTATTTTAAAGATTCAAAGTTTCTATTTGTCACATTTCAAACATGAAGATTAGACAAAAAGAAATCTAAATAATGAAATTCTGAAAACAAGAAACTTTAAATCCCATATGTGTCAAAATGTTTGCATGCGCGCACACACACACACACACACACACACACACACAATTAAAACCCATAGGTCAGTTCGTTTCAGTAATTCTTTTATAGAAACATGACAGAGTCTTCCTGCATCTCTGAACAGTGCAATCCACTACTTTCAACCCGAACACTAAACATGGGAATTAACAGATTATCATGAATTATAAACACCACTCTAAACACTGCTGACTATGTGGATTTCATATACTTGGCATGAAAGTATGGACAGTGGGTTAGGTTGGTGACAATAAGCAACTAATATCTACATCAATGTTTACCTCACACGTACAGCACAGACATCAGAAGCAGAAGCACAGCCTACAGTATGCAGACACCTTTTGGAAGTTTTTGGTAATAGTTTTGTGTTACTGTCGTATGAAGTCACTTTCAGCTCAATCAACCAAAACTGTCAGCAATGAATGACAAAGCATTCGACTCAGTTACAGGAGGGATTCTCAAAAGGATGGATGTGTCAGTTTCTTCACGTTAAAGCTTTTTTTTTTTGTTTTTACATCTAAATACCTAAAAAAAATAGTTGAAGTGACTGAAATGACAGTGACAGAAGTTGTGTTTAAAACTGTGTGTAGGTCCGAGTGTGTGTGATGGTGCAGGCTGCAGATCAGTAGCTCAGTTATCAGGCAGAAAGCATCACACCTCACGCACAGACTACTCTCTGCTGCTCTCTAACAATGAAACAAAAGCCTCTGGTTGGATGTTTTGAATCCCGCCGCCGCTCCTCCTCCGTGTTATCTGTTGGTCACAGGGTCGGGAAGTCAGCGTGTGTTCCGGTCGACATCTAGCAGTCGCAGGAACGAGCTGCAGACAAACAGGAAGGAGAGCTTACAAATTCAGACGGTTCATCTGGACATAACTGAAGTGGCTCCTTACGCGTTGATTCACATCTCTGCATTCGGCTTTGACAACCAGTAAAATCTTAACGGCTGAAATTCATCATGAGAAGTGACTGTGATCATTCTCAGCATGAGGAGAACGAGACCAAGACTGAACACACATACACTCATTCTCAGGTAGTAAGCAGGAGAAAGAGTGTGTGTGTGTGTGTGTGTGTGTGTGTGTGTGTGTGTATGTGTCTCCATGCAAGTGGAAATTACCTGGGCACACAGTACAGTATGTCCCAAAGGGCTCCTGCTGAGTTGCTTGCTAACATACTGCACACACACACACACACACACACACACACACACACACACACACACACACACACACACACACACACATGCGCGTGCAGTGTTTTTCTATATGGGCCACCTGTGTATTCTGTGTGAATACACAGACTAGCCTGGTTTTCCAGTCACATCTGACATCATGAGCTCTGAGTTTGCTTGTGTTTTAACCACTTTAACCTCAGTCTTCCCTTCAGTTGTCTGAAAGTTCTCTGACAGTAGATATCATATTTGCTCTTCATCTGCTCGTTCATATGTTTTACAGAAATGTTTGGTTTGTGTGGAATTTTCAGACTCACGAAAGCACTTTTTATAGCTGTACCAGCACATACAACAAGCTGTAAAACCAGCCTTCATCCCTCTTCCTCTGCCTGCCAGACACCCAGAGTCCCACCACCTGTTGAACAGCGAGGTTCATGGCATCGGAATCCAGCACTATGGGAGCTTTCCATTCTGTCTCGGTATGTGTGTGTGTGTGTGTGTGTGTGTGTGAGACACAAGGCAGTTTACACTAAAACAGATGGACAGAGTAAATATAACTTTCAACCTTGGCAGGACGTCAAGCCATGTTTCTTGCCACACAGGAGTCTACATACATATGTGTACTAAATATGCAGTATTGTGGTTGTTTATTGACAAAACAGCCAAACAGGTAGGTTTGTTAGAATAACTCGCGTGTGCTAATCTGAAAAGGAAAAGCTCTGCTCAGTTTAGCTCTTGTCGTTGCTGCTCTCGTCTTGTCTTTTCTGTTGACATTTACAGGAAACCATAACTACAAACCCAGCTTCCTCTCTGTGTTAAAGGTCCAGAGTGCAGGATTTAGTGGCATCTAGTGGTGAGATTGCAGACTGCAATTAACAGAATACACTTCACCTCATCCCCCCCTTACTAAGTGTGCAGGAGATGCTACGGTGGCTGTGAAAAATGTAACACAATTCTTATTTTCAGGTGATCATGCACTAATGAAAACATAACTATGAATATTATGGTCCATCTCTGCCCACAGATCTCCTACAGGCTACACACTGCTGCTCGTTTTAGTGGAGCGAGTTACAGTAAACTGAAGTGAAGCCAGTTTTCTTCGTTCAGCTGTTCCAGTTTTCACCTCTTGAAGATGTCATCAACATAGTCTCATAGACGACAGGTGATTCGCTAAAGAAGGGTTTGTAGGTGGGTGAGCTAACGTTACCTTGGTCGTTGAGCATCTGCTGAGCATTGCTTCCTGTCCTCCGTCTGCAAAGAGAACCAAATGGGGAGTAAGATAAGAAAAACACACAATCTACCACTACTCTGTTAACTAACTTGGCCATGCATACTGTTTTTACAATATAACATGAAATGTGTTTGTTGTCTGGACTTTCCAGTAAAATTACACGAATGTTTTCATGTTGAACTGTATGAAGGATCACCTCTTGTCTTGGTTGAACTTGCACCTGCAGTGGCCACCTGGAAAGACATAAAAGAAGCGTTGACTTTCTACCTGATATCTGTCGAGCACTGTCTGAGTCTGTTTACGACTATCTATGTGTGCATAAGGGTGTGTGTATGGATAATTTGCATCTTACTGAGCAGGATGGTGATGCCAATGAGACAGAGGACAGCAGCTAGAATCAGGCCTCCGACGCGCAGTCTGTGGTAGTCTGCACAAAGAGGCCACGGTTACATTTGAGAACAAAAAATAAAAAAGTGAAGAAACATACAAGCTAATCACATTTGAAAGTAAGTTCAGCAAGTAGAAAAAGGTGACTATACAAAGTGAGTTTTAAAGCTGCTCTGTATGACAACACTGTAGATCATCTCTCTCGCTCCATTAACTTTTACATGAAAGTGGAAAATAAGTTAGAAAACAATGAATTACCGAAGGTAAATGGGTCATCTTCCACTGTGGGGATGGACATAAAGAGGGTCAGTTAAAAGCTGGTTTGAACAGCAGATACATGAGCATTTACAGACACATCCACATATCAAACAGTGACATAATAAAGTCAACAGTACAAAGTGAGAGGAGCAAACACAGTGCCCTAGTTTGATTCTCTCGCTAATGATTGACATACCTGACCATCCAATCAATACCTTCCAAACATTACACCCAATTTCAGGCCAAAATGTAAAAAAGATGACTCTTGTGCTTCTATTGTTCTCATATCCTGTTCCTGTCACATTTAAAAATAGAAGTTTTTGATGAAAGCTTTCAACCACAATTCTCAAATATTTCCTGCGGTGTACTTACAGTTCTGCTCTTCTGCAAACACCAGCGACACAACTGCAAGAGTTCAGAAAGAGAGACACACTGAACAAAAGTGCAGCACAGCTTGAGGCATCTCATTGTGTTTATGAGGGTGGAAAAGAACAGAAAAACAGTTAATGGCTGCTAGTTTATTTGGAAGTATATATTCATGTGGACATTAGTTTTGTGCAATTAAAACTGTAGAAGTATTTTCTACTTTGCTGGTACTTTTGAGGAAAGTCTGTTATTCTGAATCATTGACAAATAAAACTATTGATGAATTCAACACTTTCTTACATCTCAAATTCCTAAAATTTCTCACCTCTGACATGTTACTTAGTGTCTCACAAATATAAGTACTTGAGCAATGTGCTGATGGAAGACGCACTTCAGGCAGAATTTCCTCTGTAAAGAGGAAGTGCAGCTAATGGGTCACATGTCCTTACTGATGTGACATTAATCATGATGTCTGGTTGACTGAAGCTGATCAACACACTGACAGCAGCCAATAAAAATGAACTCATTTTGCTTCCTGACAGCTAAAAAAAAAGGAAGTTCCTAATTGAGCTCCAGAGGATTTTTTTCTGAAAACCTCTGATGAAAAGAGAAGACTTTAAAGAGTTTTACTCACGTGTCATCAACACCAGAGCACAGATCTTTGACATCTTCAAGCTTGAGCTGGTTTACCTGCAGAGATAAATACAAGTCAGTTACCAGGCAAAAAAGGGCAGAAATAAAGATGTTAAAATCATTAACGAGAAATAAACTAAAAAAAAAAAAAAGATCTTTTCTTTCCACTTTTGTTTGCATGTCAGCTGTCATTTGTGCAAGGCTCTGCTTGTATTAACAAAGGGCAAATAGCATTATCTCCAGTCCCAATGGCGCAAATAATCCAATTTTAAAATGGGTGTGTGCATGTTAGAAAGCTGATTACTGCACTCCAAAGTGGCTCATAGCAGCCAACAGAGTCAACAGAGACCTGATGCAGCGTTTGGCCCTTCAGTGTTTCATGAGCGGCAGTGAAAGGACGTAAACACGGAGAAACGAACGCATCGCTCATACGTCACATGCGTCCACACACACAGAGAAATCTGATCGAATTTAGGCAGGCATGAAGTGGACTCTGTCCCTCTCTTTCACACTCAGACGCACACAGAAACTTGATCTGATGTTGATGGGCGCAAAGTGCTCTGATGGAGCCTTAACGGGCGAGCGAGGTCTCTCGGGGTAATGCATCACACTGCTGCCATGTCACAGCTTCAGCCCTCTATGTTCTTGTTTCAATGTTACCCTTTATTTCCCTGTAGGCTTATTCCATCGTGTGTTCATGTACATGTCATCACCCGCTGCGACTGTCTAGATTTTTTTTTTTTTTTAAATTAGATTTTGCATGTGAGGAAAAAAAATCTATGAGAATTCTATAAAAGTGCACTCAGTCCTCCAAAAGCTATTCCTGTCTCTCAAGTCATTTCAGCCTTATTTCTAGCGCACATTAGTGTGTTGCTTGTTGGTGTCGATCAATGGAGATGTTTTGATTCTCCATTCCCTTAAAAACTGACAAAAAGAAGAGTCTTAAACGCTTCCAGTCAGACAGACAGAGATGATTTCCAATCATCTCATGTGTTAGCTGCTGTGTCGAGGCAGCAGCAGAGGTAACGTGCACAGGGAGGAGACACACCTTAAATAAAGCAGCAGTGATTTTCCACTTCCTCCTCTTTTCCGCTCTGAGCATGCCACAGTGAAGAGCAAACACACCCGTGCATTTCAAACTGGTATTTACACACAGTGAGTGAAAACGTGCATGAAGAATAATGCATCACTCGGATGACATCAAGTTCACGTTGGGGTTGACTTCCTGACTGTTTAACTGTATCTAAGAGGTGATCTGAACGCACCGGCAGTATGGGAGTATCGAGTCACATTGCCTGTTTGCCTGTTGGCAAGTGGTAACTGAAAAGAAGACACCAGATCAAACAGTGATGCAGCTTAAAGGTTGAGGTTTGGACTAGGGGTGTCAGTTATTTTTGCACCATACACATTTACTGGTAACCAATGGTTCATTTTTAAGAAAATATTGCCAGATTTTTTGCTATTCTTCTGGACGCAGGCCATTACATGGCAGCTGAGACCCCGTGTCTCCACTGCACTTGTCACCTACTCTGCAAATTTGTCTGATGTGTGTTTGGATGGAGAGCTCTGAAGGAGGAGCACATCTCCCATGAAGTGACCAGTAGTTGTGGTGTAGCTTTCATTCGTGAGAGATGTCCAGCAGCCGTCCTGGCTAGCTTGACTTTTAGCCCATCTTTGATCTCCTGAAGTGTTTTTCAAAGCGTATAGCCCTCAATGGCATAAAGTACACTGGCTCTAGGTACTGAACTAG
This sequence comes from Chaetodon auriga, assembly GCF_051107435.1. Lineage (NCBI taxonomy): Eukaryota > Metazoa > Chordata > Actinopteri > Chaetodontiformes > Chaetodontidae > Chaetodon > Chaetodon auriga. Next base: position 9,682,534 of record NC_135081.1, read on the forward strand.
CTCCCCGCCCTTTACCACGCTGATTCGCAGCATGTTAGTTTCAACCATTTGGCACACCAGCTGGGTGATGGCCCCTGAGCTGTTAGCCAGGCTAAGCAGTGTGTGTGTGTGTATGCAAATTACCCTATAGACCGCCATGCATAACCTGTCAATAATATTCTCTTTGTTTAGCTGTTGACATCCTACTTGTGACCTCCAGTAGCACTTTTTTTAATGAGCGTGTCCCCTTTTGCTTGTCTCATGCATGAACACAAAGACGTGCACATGTGGGCGTGTGGCGTTAATGCACCCAGATACACAGCCATGTGCTAACTGTTGGCAACACATGTTTAATGAGCACGCAAATGCATTCAGGATGTTTGTTTCAAGGACACACACAATGCTTTGTGGTGAACAACACCGACTGGAAACATAACTTTTGTTATGTACATGGAAACATCTTGAAGCTCTTAGGATCAGACAGACAGGACGAACGATGTCACAGTAAAGATTCCCCCTCCAGTAACCTTTGAGACTGAGAGATCCCAATAAAGGAAGATATATGTGAAACAATGTGTCTCCCTCCTCCTGCTGATGATATTTGGAGTTTGGCAGAAAAGGAGAAAGAGAGGAGCAGGACGAGAGCTTCTCTCCTGGTGCCTCTCCACAGCAACCCAAGGCGAGGCGGGGGGAATGTAGAGGATGGGAAACAGGCCAACAACCACTAGAGAATGGTTTACCTCAGGAGAAAGACACACTGAGAGGAGAGAGACGGAGGGCAAAGACAGAAAGAGGAGAGAGGAGGACTGGGACAGAGGAGAAGACACAGAGGGCAGGCTGACGGTGAGAAGGGACGCAGAGGAGAGACAGAGAAGAAAGACGGGGGTAAAGACGTGGTGAGGAACTGAAAGCAGGAGAGTGTAAGAGAGGTGGCGCCTCCCTCCTCCTATTTGAAGAGCATATTTTAAAGCAAATGTTGGTGTAAGGTGGAGCCGGGAGGTGAGTGTTGGAGGCGTGTCAGACAAAGTCACAGCACCCAGGTGGACGACTGAAGTACAGTGTGTACGATACGCTTACAGAGCTGACAACATTCAATATCAAATATCAGTGCTTCTTTTGTCGGCCTGCAGCTACAGATTCTTTCCATTGTTGATCAATCTGCAGATTATTTTTGAGTGTAAAACATGAGAAGGTTGTGAAAAATGCTGATCATGATTTCCCAGAGCTGTTCAGTACGTGAACATGTAAGACAAAGAAAAGCAACACGTGCCCATGCTAAAGAGGCTGGAACCAGCAAATGTTTGGTATTTTTGCTTTAAAAGCCACTTTGACAATTAATAGATTATCAAGATAGTGGCAGACCGATCAGCCAATCAGCTGATTGTCTCCGATCTAATTCAGTAATACTTTCACACTAAATACAGCTTTTACAAAACAAACACGAATCAGACTGAGTTGCAGAAAGAAGGCTGATCCCAAAGAAAGCTGTGACCGCTCATATCACATAAAGACTAGTTTATTTTCCCCTGAGGACAGATTTCCTGTGGAGCCTCTTCTCCAGCACCGCCTGGTCCAGGGATAAAGACTTTTCTGTTCTGGCTCTGTCACGCTACCCTGCCTGTCTCCAACTGTCCCTGTTTTTTTTGTTTTTTTTTTGTTTTCAGCTCATGCTGCATCTCTTTCTCTTCTTGTCTTTAGGACTGTTTTTCCACTTTTCTGTCTCTTCCTGTGTCTCTACCCCCTCAGCTTCTTTCATTCTGTCTTCTCTGTGTCGGTCTGATACTTTGTCCTACTTCTGTGTAAAGCTTTCAGAATGGCCGTTTGTGTAAAACCACTGTTTCACACCGCTCTTTTGCTTTTGTTGAGCTGCTGTCTCCTCTCAAACCCTCTTTAAACCACTCCTCCACTACTTCCCTTTTCTGACACACTTCTGCACGTCCTTGCTCCTCAGCCCGTCCCCTATCCTCCTCTTTCGTTAAATCTTTTCTACTCATTTATCCCTTCCCTTACAAACACCCTGGAGCACAGGCTCTCTCGGCTCTATGCCTGTCTCACGCTCACACACTATCATCTTCTCTTTTCCATCCCACTCTTCTCCTCCTCTCTTTTCCACCAGTAAGGTTAAAACTGCTTTGTTTTGAAAAGTTTTCATAGAGACCATTTTCTCTCTAGTAAGTACTTCCCATACAGAAATCAGGAATGAGAGGAATTTCCAAGAAATTAAGTCTGTAATTCTGTCAGTGGAACTGCTTCCCTCCAACACGTTGGCACAGACAGAAAGGGCACCAGTAGGCTTTGAATGTGGGTGTTTTACTTTCTTCTAGGTTAGGTGACAACACACAGACACCCCTATGTGCACATACACACACAAACACACACAGTCAAGGCCTTTGAATGAGAAACACTTAAAAGCAACATGTTCTACTACGTTGTACAACAGCCAAGTGTTCGCCATCCATTCTGAAAAGTACTTTTCCTGTTCAGGTGAGCACGTGTCATGAGAATCTATGATATGGTGGGGATAATAGATACATAGATAATAGATGTATGTTTGTATGAACAATATGCACTACTGCTCACCAAAGAGTGTTTGTAGTAAGTGCACAGTTATGTCAACTTAATGCTGCTTTGTTGCTTTATCCAAAAACCACAGATTCAATCTGTCTCCTCTATTTTGTATGAACATGACTACTTGTATGTGTGTGTGACTTAGTTCCTGTTTCTATTTTACCAACCCCCAACAGCACACACACCCACCCACCCCTTTGAATGCTGAACCCCTGTTTGTATGTGTGTGTGTGTGTGTGTGTGTGTGTGTGTGTGTGTGTGTGTGTGTTCCTGTACTGCACTACAAAGACAGCTGCCTATTCTCAGTGGCATTTTTTATTCCTAAATTAGCAGCACTGGAATCCAGTGTGCAGCACATCCTTTATGACACACACACACACACACACACACACACACACACACACACACACACACAGAGGAAAGTCTCGTTATGTACTATCGCAGCTGGGACACAGCTGAACTTATTCCTCCCTTCACTTTACCACTGCACTGAGGACTTTAATGAAATTGATGAATCTTACCTAATTTCATCACTGCAGTGGTAAAACATGTACATTATGTTTCTGTGGAAATGTGATTGATAAAGCACACGACCTCAGATCTCAGGGTTGTTGAATTATTAAAAAGTTAGACTACAAAGCAGACTTCTTTGTCTCTGTGGCTGCTGTGATAACAGCTAACAGCTTCTGACCAAAGATGAGTTTCACCAAATAACACTACAGAGCTGACTTAATTAAGGTGTTATAGGAAAACAAGCAAGAGAGACAAAAAGGAAGAGGGTGGGAAATCTGTGGCAGCACTTCACTCATGACGAAAGGGAAAGAGGGACGGAGAAGGGGGTGAACACGGAAAAGCATAAACAAGATATCAAGTTTGGAAATAAGTGAGCAAGAGAGGCAGAGAAGACGAATACAAGCCTGGGGGAATGAGAGAGGGAGGCAGGAAGACGGGAGAGAGTGCGGTTGGGAAAGAGGGAGTGAGAGGGGACACAAACAGACAGACGGAGGGTAAGAGGGAGTGGAGCATGCTAGAGCCATGAGTCACACATGGTAACCACAAGGCTAGCAGCGAGCGGCTAGCAACAGGCTGCACGCTCCTCTCTCTGCACTCGTAATCAGGGGGATGGAGGATGGAGCACAAGTCCCTCCTTTCAACTCCCCTTCCATCCATTAAACTTTTAATCATGCACATATTGATCAGCGACTGCTCCAATAAACTTTGTGAAAGACCCGATGCTCTCATTTTACTAACACTTGGAGATGATCTCAGCTTTGTATTAACGTGTGACAGCGGTAAATAAACACATCAGCACTGGTTAACAAGTGAGAAATGATGAGCTGTGTCTCTGCTGAGCTGTGAATTAAAGCTTTGTGGTTACGTGGGGAACACACTGAAGGTCACGGTCACACGCCCGCTATAAAATCAATGTCTTCGTGTTGAGGGTTCTAAATTTGTGTTTGTGAGCCATGGAAGTGATGTGAAGAAAGGTGAGGAGAAAGCGTGTCTGCCTCTTCCTCCCCTCCACCTCTCTCTACTGTCCTCCTCTCACTTTCCTTTTAAAGAGCTGAGGTCATGTGAGGAGGGGTGAGGACAGCGAGCTAAGTCTGTTTCACCTGAGAGAGGAAAGACAACTCTGTCTGTTGTCACCTTTGTTCACCCTTTCTCCATCTCTGTCTATTATTTTATGCACATAGAGTTTTCATACTGCCACAGCATCTGGCCCTTGATTTTGGAGTTATTTTGTCATTTAAAAATGCTCTGTTGTTGTCACAGTACAATTTACAGGGCAGGAACTTTTTCTTATTTGTTAGTCTAGGCTGAAATCATTTTCACAGTGTGTCAGAGTACTAAAATATCCAAAAATACATTTGGGACTATAGATTGAATGTAAACTCTTGAGGAAAATGTAATCTTTGTTGCTACGCAAGCATATTCATGTGTTGCAGGGCATAATATCAATGTGTCTGACAGAAATGTTAGTGATCCACATGGGGACATGCAGACAAATGACCTGTTATTTATGTAAAGTACAATACATGGATGAAAAAAAACTTCTAGTGCATTGCTAACTATCATCCATGTCTGATATACAGTGTATTAATACCCAGAGTTTCATTATGATGTGAGGTTTTGCAGGTGTAATTGACCTTTTTGAAGCCCCCCCCCAATGCCCTATTTAGTACAGTCACTGGTGTCCCACATTTTAACCTCACAAACACACAGAAGGGACCTCAACTTGTTGCAAAACAGACAGACAGCTTGCCAAAGAGTATGTTAGTAAGCTTTGCACATATTTAAAGTCATGGCAACCCTGAAAACACAACATATATTAAAAATGCAGCGTGTCTTCTTCAATCTCCATGTCTACGATTCACATTTTGGTCTGAAATGAGCATTTTGCTCATACACTAAAACCTGATTATGTAAAGCGTCCTGTTTAACCATGCATAGTCTGTATCTATAAGCATGAGTGACGGAAACACACTGATAAAGTGAAAAAACTGTTCATGCATCTCTGTCTTTTTATAATCAGTGCACTGCTGAGGGCATTTTGCCAATCACCTTAATGTTCTCCATAAACTGTGAAAAAATCATTTAGAAGCTTCACTTCAATTTGTGGTAAAGACTTAGTCAATAATGATTCAACAGAAAAGTGATGGATCACAATGCCAGTACCCATTAATTGTTGACATTATTCAACAGGTTAGAACACTAATTATTGATTTTTAAAACTATAACTAACCTGAATGATTGATTATTACAACAAATGACCAATATTTTCAAGTCCTTTCATCCCAACAGTCCTACATTTTACAGAAGAACTGGACAGGTCCTGTATCTGTCCTTGTCCCAGTCTGTCCTTGTGCCACATGGTAGCAAACTGTTATCAACATGGCTCTTATCAGCTGGCCTTTTCACACACACACACACACACACACACACACACACACACACACAGAAGCTTACAGTATGTGTTCAATAAAGCATGTAACAGCATGACAATATTGGAAAATTCCACAAGGGGAGGTCTTTGGGGTAAAACATTTTGAATAGTTTGATTAAATGCTATCTAATGCTATTTATTTAATGCTATTAAAGAGGCATTGCATCAAATATAAACACAGTGCCAGCGATGTCATCTTGATTATTTTAGTCTGTTTTTCTCTTATTAGGTGGCTTTAAACAAGGACAAAAGGTTCAAACAGACACACTGTGAGCGTTTTTAAGGAAATCTGTGCACTTTAAGCCCTTTAAGCTCTTTCACTGGACATCAGCGGTGCGATCAAAGCGCGTGAAGGAGCCGTTACGCACGTTGGGCCGGGGGCGCGTGCCGCTCCATTGTCCTGGCACCGGTCGGCTAGAGGAGAAATGTCAGCCGGATATTATGACATATGTTACTTTAGACTTCACATTTCAAGAAGTCATAGACTTTTTTTCTGGAGAAATGGATGTTTGTAGATTTCATTCGAGCCTGTTGGAGTTCTTCAGTGACCGAATGAGCCAGTTAATAAGAACTACAGAGATTTAACCGTTTTCCATCACAAGTAAACGTGTTAAGAAGCTAGCGCTCAAGGCTTCCTTAAAGTTAGCCAAACTTTAGCTGAGCTGTGCCTCAGTTGCCTTCAAAGATGCTCACGAACATATTTGGAAAACTTAGACTCCACAAAAAAATTCCCTCAATTGATAAAAAGAGTTGAGGAGACAACCTTCTGTGAAATATTAGCTACTTTTGTCCAACACTTACCTCTGACACGTTGTTTTTAGCAGCGACAAAAACGAGGAAATTTCTCTCAAGCAGGCGGATGTCTGACTCCGAACAGACGACTTTTCTCCACACAGAGCGCCAACACCCTGCCGTCAGCTCTGGGACACTCAACAGGTTGGCTTGGTTTTAGAAAAGGGGGCTGAGTTTAAAAATGGTCGCGTTTTGTCAGTGAATCCTGATCCCGGGTCGGTTTCTGCACGGCTGGCAGCTGAAGAGTGAAGACGAGCGGGGCGGGGAAGCTGATCCAGAGTCAGGGCAGGGAGCCCGGAGGAGGAGTGCAGCTTTAATGTTTGCTTGACGAGAACGAAGATGTCGAAGTTTGCCGAGTCAGGCTGAATTACTTTACCACACTTTCATGTAAGTTATGGACTATTAAAAGAAACCGAACGACCCCAGGGCCCTAATAACTATTCACTGTAATTATAATAAAGTATAATAATGTAATATAACAATTACAGTTATAGTACCTCAATGGAAAATCCAGAATTTTTTTTTCAGTCGAAGTTGAGGTCATTAAAGGTCATTAAAGGTCAAATAATTCGAGTTGATCTACAATACACGCATTACATAATTTGTGTGAAAAACAGTACTCACATATTACAATTTGGTTAAACATAATGATATTCATTTAAATTGTGGATGTGCTCACCAAAGGTTTCCAATCATTTTTATTTCTGATCTTGTCAACATTGAAACGTTTGATCACATGGATAATCTAACACTACAGTTTATCATACAGCAAAACATGCAGGCGGTAATGACTAAACATCACATTATGTTCCTAATGATGCACTACTTCACAAGCTATATGCAACGTGATGGTAATGACTAAAATAAGCAGCGTATGTGAGTCTGTCTACATGTGTTTTGACGGGTCATGTGTGTTTACAGAGAGAAAGATCTTCGTGAATATAAATGACTCTGATTTCTGTATCAGTACAGAGCTGGATACATTTTGAAAACAGAAACACATGAGGGGAGCTTCATTTAATCCATTTTAGTCATGACATGTCAATCTGTGTGACCGCTTTCACATCTTGTATAATTTCAGCAGCACTATTTTTTAATATAAATTGTATTTCTCTCCACAGGTTTGTCAAGGTATAATCACCTAAGTTGGTGTGTTTCCTCCAAACCCCCCACCATGCACCCAGTCTCTCCACCCCCAGCGTGTCAGCTCTTCTTCCTGGCCGAAACCGGTTTGTCAGGCACAATATCAGATTTCACTGTTGTCATCTTCCGCTTTTCTACAAGGTACGAGAGGAGGGCGGGGCGGCAGTTAGCACGGCAGTTTGGGAAGAAAGACAGAGAGGCGTAAGAGGTCAGACACAGACACAAACATGCACAGACATTTTTGTTAGGGAGTCATAAGACAGAAACATACTTGTCCTTCCTGGAGCACCTGTTATCTGTGAAGGCAAAGTAGGATGTGTTACTGAGGTTACACACACTGTTCTGTCCTTATCACTGATATTGGCATCGCTCTGAGATTTTTGACTCAGGAGTTAAAGAGAAATTTTGCACACTGAACTTTTTACTTATTTTTGCGGTCCCCATGACTCAGTATGGATGGCTAATGTCTTTAATTTCAATCTTGAGTCAATTACAGTAGAGTTTTCCACGGGTTTACCAAACAGGCTTAATGATCTGTGTGGTTTCAGGACTTACAAAGTATCACGCTGATTCCTCCAGCCACCAGCAAGCAGGCACAGATCAGGCCTCCGATTCGTAGCCTTTCATAGTCTGTTAGACAAAAATGTTAGAAATTAAGAGGCTTCTGGTGCAGCTCACAGAGCGAAAATGCACTTGCAAAGCAAATATATCCCTAAATTAACTGGAGAATTTTTGAAAGAATATTTGACTCATGGCCTATCTAAAATTGCACAAGACAGTTGTTTTTAATGTTGTTTTTAAACAATGAAATTCCCAATTGTTGCTTTTGTTGTCAAGCAATTTCCTATAATGCAAATGAATACTGCACTGATCTTTTTATAATCCATGCAAACAAGTGAGAGGATAGCTTCTGTATACTAGATTAAAAGAATTAGTGGATCAGAGTGTCTGTACTTACTGTAAACAAATGGATCTGCAGACCCAACATGAAGGGAGGAGGAGAAGTTAGAGATGAAAAGAAAAATGAGTGATAAACTTCAAACAATTGCACAACATGACAGCTCTATCAACATATTCAGAGGTATGCTGCCCCAGCAATGCAGAAGACCCATTTTTGGGTTGTTTAGGCCATTGTTGTGGCGACAAAAGAACATAATGTAATTGATTTCTCCCTAAACCAGTTTCTCAACAAACCAGTCTCAGAACAAGATACGGTGAAAGTCGAGTTTTGACCTTACTTGCTTCAGTTTCCATGAAAAGGGTGAAGAGCACTGCAGGAAAGTCAGACAAAGAAAACGTTCATTTGTGTCTGTAATGTTATATATGGGAAAGAAATGCACAGACTTGCATTCTTAGAGCTCCAGTATGGTTTTAAAATGCTTTGTTTCAGCAGTGATTGGTGCAGTTTTGTTTTGTCAAAATATCTTTAACATAACCTTCCAGAGAAAAGAGAATAATCCATGACTTTGAGACCATATGTCCTTGTTGTGATGTGATATGTGGATTTAAGTGTTTGATATGTGTTTTCATTTTATTTACCTGCCACAACAGCCACAACAGAGAAATGTCCCATCTTCAACACAGCTAAGAGTCAGATAGAAAGAGAGATGGGTAAAGACAGGGAGAGAGCATGGACAAAAGCAAAGTGTAGTTTTTATCAATCTTTTTTCCCTTGTTTCTCACACACATGCAGCAAATCTCACACTTCTCCCTCTCCCCAGGCACAATGTCCTTGTTGTGTGTGAGAGGTCAGTGTCTCGTCAGCAGGGATGCATTCTGGTTGTTTGGAGAGTAAACAGCGGATCATTTTTTGCTTGGGGCAAAACCCAGCAGGTTTCCAGACAATTTTCCTTCAACCTCCAGTCAGACTCCAGAAAGAGCTCATCGAATCGAGCCAAACACTGTCATGTGCTTTACAGTATCCAAGGATAGTTTCTCAACCTGTGGTTTTCTTAGTTTTCTAGTAAAACTGATACATAAGTATTATTGATAAATTGGCAAACTTAAGGCCATTGCAGATCAACAAAAGCCAAACTCTTTTCAGAAAAGTATGAAAAGCATTTAGCTCAGTATAATATTTAGGGGCACCCTGTAATGTTCTCCTTAGGCTAGTTGCTACTTCAAGAATGAACCTATGTTTTTGCAAAAGAAATCCAAAGTGTATTAGAAAACCAGGCAACCCTGCAAATGGCTTTTCAGTGACCTCAGTGTAACCTCTAACTGGCCTTGGACACTCTTTGTCCTCCATGGTGTTTCGATTCACTGCATTTTGGACATTCAGTGACCTTCCTCTCCGTTGCTCTCCTTCCTTCTGGCTCAGATGTGTTTTACATTGACAGGTAGTTTTTTTTTTTAAACATCCCTGCCTGCAATCCTGGCAAAAGCACAGTGAACCTACATGTAGCAATAGATAAAACATGTTTCATGTTTTTTTGTACTTGTTTAGTAAGTCCTTCAAGAAGACCTTTTTTTTTTCTTCTACACGGAATTTCTTACAGAGATACACACTTTGCAGCAGCTTTTCAAGAAATGGACACCAAATGAAAACAAAGATAATCCAGAGACTTCTTATCATGCAGTTTTTGTTCATCATGGCCCCAGTCCTCCGTCAAAAAATGTCATTGCAGCTATCAGTTAGCATGACATTAGTGAAGGTCAAACTGTGGACAGGCCTCTGTCATTAGAGTCTCGTGTCTTAAGGCAGAAGAGAGACGAGTAGCCTTTCTACTTGGACTTAAAGTGATTCAAAAATAATAATTAGGTTTTGCCCACTCTAATGTGGACATTACAGTTGAGTGTCCTTCACATTTTAGAGATGTTCTGTCAACATCTACTGCATCCTTTACTCTTTTGCTAATTGAATTAGTGCTGGGCTTCTTAACTGTTTTTAAATCCTAATTCAATTTCTCTTGGCTAAGAGAAAAGGTTTAATTAAAAGAGAGCACAATGCTGCATTTGTTAAGTCAAGACTAACCACAAATCAGCCCATATATTATGGGGGTCTTCATATATGGACATGCACATAATGTCATAAATTATAAACAGATGCCCCACATTCACAAATGAAAGGAAAAAACATGAAATTCACTTTTCAGCACAGACATATTCAGCCCTTGTCCCAATCTGCTATTTAATTTGTTTTAATTTTTCTTGAAATATCTAATTCAAAAGCTCATCTTTCAGTAAATTCCTCAAATGGCCTCGACCTACCACGTGTTTCAATCTGTCTTTGATAATGCAAAACATTCTGCTCTCACACTAAAACCTCCAGTATAAATGAAAATCACACAAGAATCCATCTCTTTCATTCAGCTTTTTCACAGAGAGGTGACCTTCAACCCTAACCCTCACTCATCCTGCCTTGCTCCACCATACAGTACCTGTGCTTACCTGCGCTGATGGTTCCGGAGCAGAGGAGTGTGTGTGAATGTTCCAAGACACTGCCCGGTCAAAAGTGTGTATTTTCTGTTTTACCTGAAGAACTAGCGCCTGCTCCTCCTCTTTGTTTGGGATATAAACTTAAGCGTGTGCACGTGTCCGCTGTGAGTGTGTGATGGTTGAAGTGGTGTCGCGTTCATGTGCATATGTATACGAGACCAGTGACAGTATTATTCGATAAACATCAGTGTGTCTGCCTGTGCACGATGGAGGGAAAGACATGACATATAATTAACACAGTGTACACTTACTACACTCTCAGTAACACAGATTCAAATGTGAGCAGTGAGACTGCTTTCACGCACCAGTAACAGTCAATGAGAGTCAGCTCTACAGATATCTCAGTAACTTATAGCAGAAGACCTCAAGTGTATTCTTAAATTTTGACAAGACAATGACAGGATGAAGGAGTGTGTGTGTGTGTGTGTGTGTGTGTGTGTGTGTGTGTGTGTGTGTGTGTGTGTGTGTACAGTTGTCACTGTTGGCTCTCTGCTCTCTGTGGCTCTGTCAGGTATCCCAGGTATCTCCCAGTGCTCCTCTCTCTGTGGATCAGCCTGTACTGTGTTGGTCTCATGGTTGACAGGCATTTTCCTTTTTTTACTAGAGCTGTGCAGGAGGGATGGATTTTTCTTAACTGTCATGACTGATTCAAACCACTTGCATGAAAGGGTCCATTAGTTGATGCTTATTGCTCAGGGACCACAGTTAAGCAGATGGAATTTGCTCCTGGTACAGCATACGACAGCACAGTTTCAGATATCCCGTAATGTACGTTGGTGGGCATCTGTAGATTTGTTGGTGTTAACAGAATATATTTGTATCCAATACATGTGTGCAGAAATATGTGAGTGCATGCATGTCACAGTGGTGACCTGTAACTATTTATACTGTTTCCTGTCACACAGTGGCAAAGCTGAGGCATGTATCAGCCTCTTAACAAATGATAATACTGTGAGGAGATAGAGAATGACAGACACACACACAAGGGGACATACTTCAGTTGATGGTGTGTGCGTGTAGTTGAATGTATGTGTAGGTGATAATACATTAATTTGACTGCAGATAGAGTGTCAACTGGTGATGACAAGACAGAGAGAGAGAGAGAGAAAGGAGATGACATTAACACTGACTATTTAGTGATTCACATTAACTTGCACTTATTTTCCTTGATTACTTCAGTTTTATAGAATTACTCTTTTTCACTGTAACCAATTATGATAACTGAAATCTAAATGCAAATGACCTCAAGCTGATTTTTAAGGGCTCTATGGCCACGCTGTGTGTGGGTGTTGTTTCTGGTTTCTATCGGCTCAAAGCACCATTTGCCTGTAACATCATTTATGTGACGTTGAATAAAAGTTCCTTTGTTCCATGTCAATGACACTTCACTGATAGAATCAGAGGAGCGAGGGAGTAGTTTTCCTCAGAAACACATCATCTCATCCCACATCCCACTGCTGAGCATTTTTGTGACAACATCATGAAGCAGAGCACAACATTAGTGTTTAAATGCATGCGTAATTACCCAGGGTAACCTTCCTATCCTTTGAAAAAAACTTCACTGTAAAAGTAATCCAAGATATACATGAATCAAATTAAATTGGAGGCTTTTAAAGATGTAAAGAAATAGCTGTAGAAGAAAGATAATTTTTTAACAAAGATCAGATCGAACATGTGTAGACAGAAGAGACTCTATATGGCTCTGCCTGTTCAGGCAGCTACGCAGGATCAGATCGATGCTGCAGGGCATAAGACCACATCTTTTGATGTCCATCCAGTTTTTGTCTCATTGGTCCACCATGAATGTCGTAAAAGTAGAGGTTAGGTGAAGGTCAGTGAAAATGATTCTAAAAGTTGTACAGTCTGTCATCTGCTCGACTCGGGACGATCGGCTTGTTACTGTTTGACTTTAATTGTAATAGTTTAACCTGCGTGTCATCAGGTATTGATAGGTGTACCAAGATTAACTCATTCATTGTCAGTTAAAGGTCATCTTGAGAACACACACAGAACAATGTAGGTTATCAGTGGACACACACACACACACACACACACACACACACACACACACACACACACACACATATGGCAACACGTGTGTTTCTGTTATGGTGGTATTCAGGGTGTTTGCCCATAAACAGTAAAGCTAAAGGTCTAAGAACAGGTTAGCTTACACAGCAGTGAGTGAGATCCAGTCAATTAGCAGATAAGAGCGCTTCACTTAGACCTTTATCCTACGGCAGTAATTCTTAATATTGCAAAGTCACATTTTTTCTCAACCAGAGGTAAGAAATGACAAATCAGACGAGAGCAAAAATGACCCGACATGACTCCTGCTGTAAATACACCATGCTCATTTCATCTTATGTCTAGCAAACATCAAATCTATCCAATCATACTTTGATTGTAAGACGAAGAAATCAGAGACCAGAATATGACAGAAAACTATCGTTGGTGAACCGAGGTGTAGCTGAGCAGCTGAGTCAACACGTTGCTCCATACTGCCTCTGTTGTATCAACTAAAAGACCAGGCAGAATTCTCTCCTGCTGGTTGTCCTGTGTGTGTGTGTGTGTGTGTGTGTGTGTGTGTATGTGTGTGTCTGTATGTGTGTGTGCGCGCGCGCGCATGTGCATGTGTCTTGCTGGCTGTCCATGCTGCTCTATCAGGTGTCACAACACAGAATCAGGGGACTTAAGACCACAGTCAAACGCAGTCAAATACGACTTGTCGTATTAGTGCTCAATTAATTGAATTCTAATATAAAGCAGAGATTGTGTGTTTCTTTACAATAGTCATGTGAGCAACTGTGCAGAGTACTTGTGTTTGAGTGGTAAAGTATCATTATTTCAGTGAATTTGACAACGCAGTGGAGAAGGTGTGAGAGACCATGAAACAGATGTTTCAAATCATCAGACTATTTTGAATGTACGGCGGCCCTGAGAGCTCAATTCTCAAACTTAAAAAAAGCACATGCAAATGGACAAAACACAAGCAATTTAAGTTTTGTGCATGTCACTTGCCTAAGTCACACTTATTTCGTTTTTTTCAGATGAGGCATTTCATTCAAAATCAGAACCCCAAATTCCCTAGTCGGCCACCGGAAACTCTGATTGATTCACTATTGGCTCTTGATCCTGAACAAAAGTGCCTAATTTCTAGCATTTATAGCCTTATCAATTCCACTATTGACACCCCAGTGTCCGGTCCCAAGGACTCTTGGGAGCAAGAGCTTGGAATCACACTGCCGGATAATTATTGGCAACAAGTTTTACGGTTAGTTCACTCCTCTTCAATCTGTGCGAGGCATGGCCTCTTACAATGTAAAGTTGTACACAAAATTCACTATACTAATTTGAAGTTGTCTCGGATCTATCCCGGTGTAACTGACTCATGTAATAGATGCAAACAGTCTCCAGCTAACCACTCCCATATGTTTTGGTTCTGTCCCAGGCTTGCCACATACTGGTCTGAAATCTTTAAAACTCTTAGCACAGCATATAACACCACTATCTCTCCGGATCCTCTCTTGGCTTTGTTTGGTGCCCCCCTGCAGCCTTTCACTTCCAAAATCACACAGACTGTTCTTGCCTTTACCACTCTGTTGGCCAGGCGACTCATACTCCTCAACTGGAAACTTCCTCAACCTCCATCTCATAGCAGGTGGGTGAAAGAGGTGTTACTTTCCATTAGACTTGAAAGGCTTAGATTTTCCCTTAATGGCTCTTTAAACTCATTTGAAAAAACTTGGAGACCTCTACTAAACTATATTGAATCTTTGACATCTCTGCCTGACTGTGACATATGAGCCCCCCCCTCCCCTTTTTTTTTTTTTTTTAAATGTACTTATTTATTTTTTATTTATTTAATTATTTTTTTATTTAAATTATATTATTTTATTTAACTTTTTGTATTTATTGTCCAGTGTTTTCCTTGTTGGTGTATTTATTGTATAGTTCTTGTGTGGGATGGGATTGCGGGAGGGATTAAAAGAGGGAAAAAATGAAAGAATGGAAGTCCTCTTTGTCACATTGTAGTCATGTTGTTGCCTGTGAAATTACTTCCAATAAAGAAAGTTGATAAAAAAATGTTTTCTCAAATTAATATATCAATTTGACAAGACATGCACAGCATTCAGAAAAAAAATGCTAAAATGCACAACTAAATACAGAAATGCAATAAATAACACAGTTGACAATGGAAGATGTTTCCAGGGGACACTATAAAGTTGATTTTGGCTTTGTTGATGTCATGGTTTGTCACTCAGCTTTTCCCATGCAACATTCCAGTACCTCTACTACCATAATATATAGTATGCTACAAAAAAAGGCTTAGCAGGTCCCAATAAATATTATGTCAAATGCAGCATGCCAAAAATATCAGGATGTCTGACCTACAATCCTCTGCGCAGAGGAAGATCCGTCAAATCGACTGAGCAGCCGAGAGCAGAGTTTGCACAAACTCTTGGCACCTGATAGCAGATTTTTCCTCTTTACATCAAATTTTGCATTACAGACTGTGACAGATGTATGAGCAAGAAGGTCAAAGTTCAATGTTATGATGAAGTAGTATGTCCTAATTGCATGTATACTGCATGCAACAGTGTGTACTTGATAAGGGCAGCCGCAGTATGTACTAAAAGTAAAAAGAAAAAGTATAGTTTCTGTTGTCGTCAGTGCTACAGTGTTCCTGCTGTATATTTGGTTGTGTTTTCAGTATTTGCAGTGTCTTTTTTCTTGGCTTGGTTTCTTAATTTGCCTATATTTTGTCCCATTTTGTCTCTCCCATTCACATTTTAATTACATGTTGAAGTACCTACAGTTAATAATAACTCCTGTTGTTTCTGTTACTTTGTGCCATATACCACCAATACAACTGAAAAAAAAAACTGATGGATGAAGGACAGCAGCACCAAAAGCCTGTGGAGCTCCTGTTCTGACACAAACAGACATGTGAGGAGTTCACCCTTAGGGGGAAGCACAAGACTCACCAAAGCGCTGATCACATGGTCACAAGTGCACTGCTGTCCCACATCTCTCTCAAATACTCTTACACACAGTGTTGTACCTTACAGTGATTGCAGCAAGTCTACCAAGTTATCACAGCATGTAACCCTGTACAGTAGCAGCACCATTGCAAAAATAATTATGCAAAAACACAATGATGGTGATAATGCAGAGGACACCAAGGTTCTAAAGAAGAGGCGATACAGAAATAAACATCCAAGAGCTCCATGTTTGAAATGCCAACTGGCAGACAACAAGCTGTCAGACCCAGTTGTATGAGTCTGGCTAAAAAGGAAGAGCAACTGGTGCAGAGTGATAACTCTAACATTTGCAGTAATTAAAAGAATCTGTCAAGAGCATTGCAATTTAATAAAGCTTTGACATCAGGTTTTGACATCATGTAACTTTAATCTGGGCCATACACTGACATCAGTACAGAACAGGCAGTAAACAAGAGCATATAGTAATCATAAACATGTCTAAATTAAAAGACAAAATACAGTGCACAACAACAAACATCAGCAACAGCATAAGAAGAAATACATTCCCAAGCTTACCTTTGGTAACTGTACGACTAAGAGCTCCTGTAGCTTGCCTTCATGCAAAGGCAGTGACTGAGTAACCACATCAAAACCATCTGGACAATTTACTTCAGAACGCAACATATAAAAACACTTAGCCTGAAAACATTATCACATCAAACTCATTTCACTAAATCTGATGGAAACAGAAATTGCTGTTTTAGTGTTTCGTTTTTACAACCACTTCTTTTGAAGTGAACATTTCTCTCTGTTGTTGTATTGGCTTGTTATCTGTGGAGTAAGTGCTTCCCTCAAGTGGACAAACTGTGAAAGTGCAGCTGTCCAGCCCTGTATTACAAGCACAACTGGGACACCCTTCAGTGAGTATCTTACCTCAAAATTTTGTTGTTATACAGCTGTAAAACAAACAAAAAAAAGGAAAAACAAACAAACAAATAAACCAAAAAAACCCAGTTAGATACATTGTTAGGCTGTAAGTAACATTCACAGGGTCTAATATTCCTCATTTAACTGTCTGCGGGCAACCTTTTCATGACATCTGTGACACTTACTGCTGCAGTCACTAGCTCAACCTGAAGTAACACATACCATACATTGTTAGTTTTTTATGTGTGCCAAAAGCTATTTAACATTCTTCAAATCCTCCAAGCTCCTCCACAGCTACGAGTCTGACTACTGCTTTCTACACACATGCTTAATTGTTTTGGCCACATCAGAAGGCACAACAGCAAATGCTACATATGATTTATAAGCTACGTACAATAAAAGTGGTGCACATTGATGTATGACCCTGTTCGAATGGGTTGAAGTGTTTGTTTGAAGTGTCCAACGCGATTAGGCAATTATTGAGAGCAGAATAAGGAAGTGATGGTATCAGGGGTCAGACTGGATCCGGCCTCACACACTTCTTCATCTTCAGACTTGGGCCCAGTGCTGCTTTCACTTCACTTAGATTGGTCGAAGGGTTTAAAATAGAAACACTTCCTTTTTTGTTTTTCTTCTCCACATGTTAGAAGGTAAATAGAGCCCTACTCTGAATATGTTTTAAAAAGAAAAAAAAACCTCTTCTCGTTTTAGTCCTTTGTTACGATTGTGGACATGTCATCTTCTGTTTCTTTTCCCCCTGAGAGCACAGAGACATCACACATTACTTATCAATTGTTGGTTTGCGGTCAGTGGGTTACATTTTACGCCAGTGATTGAAGCAGTGTACTTACTGAAGCACTTCTGGAAGGTCTCAGATCTCTGCAGCATGGTATACAACAAACCAGCCACCAACAGGACGCCAAAGAAGCCCCCAATGGCACAACCAATGAGAGTGGTGTAACTGAGGCCGTTATCTAGGAGTGAAGATAGCGGTGAGGGAGGAGAAAGGAAAAAATTAGGTTTGAAATGAATGTGAGTGAATCTAGAGTTCATTAACACAGTCCAAATGGATTAGGTAGCATCACTGTATATATACAATGATTAAAACAGAAGAGTCTTTACCATAAACATGTAGGACGGCAGCAGGTGCATCAGGATTCTTTGACTGCTGACATACGACTCTTGTGCCGTTGTCAGAGAAAGACGTTCCCTTGAGGGTCCACACAGCCTGGGACTCATCTTTCTTCATAAGACAACTTCCATAGAGAGCCTGAGGAGACAGACACAGAAGAGAATGAAGAACGATTCAGAAGAGAGGACAAGGAAGAAAGAAGAAGAGACTAAAAGAAGAATATACACATGATGTGAGTTAGGGTGTTAGAGTTAGGAGGTGATCAACTGACCTGGGGGATATCTTCCACGTGGCCGTTCGGGCAGGTGAGACTGTAGTTGCCGTGATTCCCATAGTAAGTGAACGTAAGGTCGGGAGACTCTTTTGGCACTCCACAGCGAAACACTGCAGGTTCTCCCACAGCCACTGAGACGTCAGCTGGGCGTGTGTGGTAAATGAGAGCTGCAGGATTCGGTGCGCTGGTGGTGAGACTCAAAGTGTTTTCAGCTGGAATAGTGATAAAGTGTTGACAATGTGTGTGTTTGTGTGTGTGTGTGTGTGGGGGGGGGGGGGTGTGAGTGAAAAAATAAAGAGGAAAGAGCAAAAAGTGGAAAAAATTGAATGAAATCACTGATGAGTCTAACATAATTGCAGATAAGTAAAAACATATTATCACCTTGTGTAAAATCTAGACCTAAATCTTTCCATTTGTTGAGACTGAATTTGAATTCAGCTCATTATGTCTGAAAAATAAACAGATTTTTAAGTCACATTAGAAAGCACTGAAATATAATTTGCCTTGACTACTGTGGATCTTTTTTCACATACAGAGAAGCAGGCACTTCGAGTGATCAGAAACTGTCAAGGAACCATTTTTCACACAGTCTGAAAAATGAGAAGTGTTCAAGACGGACAAACAGATCATTGCGTCAAAAAAGTCTGATCGAGGGTTAGATTGCACACTGAGCACAACATTACTTGAATAATTGTTGAGTTGTTGTCACGTATATGCAAAACCAAATATCCATCCTTGCTGTGTATTGTTAATGAGGAACAGAATGCTTCGTGCAACTAATATGTGACCATAAGCAAAGTCCCTCCACTGCCCTCATAAGTATTTGAATATTCTAATGACTGGAAACTCATGTTTCCCTGGAAGATTTTCTTCTTGGTCATCCCTGGTCTTTCTCCAGTGACTGCATTGGAGTGTGTGTGCGCCTGCAACACTGTGTGTCAGACAGAGTAGTCAGCAACACAGGGGCCCCTCTCTCCCTTCCTCTTCACCCTCTACACCACGGACTTCAACTATCGCACAGAGACCTGCCACCTTCAGAAGTTTTCTGATGACTCTGCAATAGTTGGATGTACGACTAAGGGTGATGAGGATGAGTACAGGGCTGCTGTGGACAACATTGTCGCATGGTGTGAGCAGAACCATCTGCAACTAAACGTGGCAAAGACTAAGGAACTGGTAGTGGACCTGAGGAGAACCAAGGCACCGGTGACCCCTGTTTCCATCCAGGGGGTCAGTGTGGACATTGTGGAGGATTACAAGTACCTGGGGGTAAATACTGACAATAAACTGGACTGGACAAAGAACACTGACGCTCTTTACAGGAAGGGCCAGAGTCATCTCTATTTTCTGAGGCGACTGAGGTCCTTCAACATCTGCCGGACTATGCTCAGGATTTTCTATGAGTCTGTGGTGGCTAGTGCTATTCTCTATGCTGTTGCGTGCTGCAGGCTGAGGATGGCGGACGCCAACAGACTCAACAATCTGATCCGCAAGGCCAGTGACGTTGTGAGAATGGAGTGTGACTCTCTGACGGTGATGTCAGAGAGGAGGATGCTGTTCTAATTAATCTCTTCTATCTCTTCAATTCTTATAAGGAGCACCTGTTACAAAAACAATTTCCCCTCAGGGATCAATAAAATATTTCTGATTCTGATTCTGATAAAGTTTTGCTGAAAGTCTCACAAACACTGTCAAAGCAGGGTGTGCAGTGCAGCTGCAGTGGTCAGTTTGATCCTGATCCTTTTATGACTTTGACTGTTGATTTTATTTTGGGTTTTCTTTTGTCCTTTTTTTGGCCTTGAAACTCCCATTGTCTTTTCCAGCTAATAAGGCCCAGATATAGTCATCTGCATAGCATCCATTTGCAAAAATATATTCAGGCGGGAAAAAAAAACCCTTCTACTTCAATGTGTTCAAGCATCTATTGCTCAATGCCAGTAGCACTTACAGTGATTCTGACTGCTGGGAGTAAAAGTTCAGAGTGTTACCTTTCAGAAGAGACCGAAACCATGCATTTTCTCTAAGTGGTTCACGAACAGCTATCAAACTTCGGGTACGTCTTTGATCGTTTTTTTATGCTCATTTCTGCTGGAATGGTAAGAGGATGAAAGGACTGGAAACTTACAACTTAAATAAATCTTATATATTGAAATCATGGGTGTGGTTTGTTACCTGAGGAGGATGTGGTGATTTGGAGCACAGCCAGCAGCAGCAAGCAGATATGAGAAACATTCCTCTTCCTCCTCATCGCTCCTGCCCTCCTCTTCTCCATTGTTTCCTCCACTCAGTCTCTCTTATTCCATAGGTTACTCTGCTAAACTGTGAACAGTAACTCAACTTTACTACAACAATGAAGGAAGGCAATGCATGTCATAGCACGAGAGTTCTTGTGTCTGGTTTCATTCAAATGAAAATATAGGCATTATTAACACTTGAATGGCTTTTACAGATACAATGTGTCTCTGCTTCATCATAGAGCTGCCAGGATTTTGTGAGATGAAAGTGAGTTGAGAAAGAACTGGTAACATCTATTTTCTGCACAATCATCACTTACTAATGTCAAGCTTTAATTGGACAGCTGACATGCTGAGAAACATACAAGCAACCACAATCAATCATTTTAAATATTTTATCATCTTTCAAATGCAGTTTCTAATTCTGTATTGTAACCCCGTTATCCATAATCTTGACTCTTTTGTCACCAAATCAGTCTATGTTTTTGTACAGAGGAGAAATAAAATGAAATGGAAAAAAACTACCTTGAAATATGCAGGAAGCCAAAACTTGCAGATTAGTAACAGTAACCGCAGAGTTAAGAGGAAATTCGCCAGCAGCTCCGCAGTTAGCTTCCTTATTTGAGGATGATGACGACTCTCCTTTCAAAAAAAAAAAACAAAAAACCCTGTTAACGGTCAGACGCCTTGACACCCTCTCTAAACTGTCTGATATGTCTATCTCCTGCCAGTGTCTCATTAAAGAGTGAAGAAGCTGTCACTGTCTCTGCGTAATGCTGTCTCTCTGTCTCACTCCATCCTCCCACTCTAAGGAGGGAAATTGAAAACAAGGCACCTGAAGGCATGTGGACATCTTCCTGGTTTACAAGATGGATTTCTGAGAATGGCAAACAGGTTGAGCAGGCCTGGCCTGAGCCTGTAATAGCTGTGTGGGGAGAAACGTCAGCAAATCATGTGAGGCTTTCCTTGCTGCGCCATTTACTCTCATTCTTGTAACACACATACATACACACACACACAAATCTGTTATCCCTCACCTCCCTCCAGTCTCCCTTACTTTGCCTACTGTCTCTCAGTCTTGGAGAACAAAATTTTACTTTCAAATAAGTTGCTTCTTGCTGAAGGACAAACAGCCTGACCTGCTGCCATCACAGCAGAAATGGCATCACTTCTCACCACACTGCTCTTGCACTTGTTTGAATGTCCAGTGCCAATTAATTATATTGCTTTGTTGCTTTCTTTATTGTTAGACACAATGAAAAGTTGAAAGAGAGAGGTTACATTTAGGCTCAGCTGCTCTACACTCATGCCAGCAGCTCTGTGAGGCTGTGGTCAGATGCCAAGGAGCCTGGAGCTGAACACTCACAGTCTAAATGCTCAGGCTCGCTGTGTTAGTTTGTTAGCATGCTACCTTTTGCTAATAGGTTGTTGGCAGTCACGTGACGTTAAATTCAGACGGGGGGCCAGAAGTGAGAACTACAATGGATGAGATAAAGGAAAGTTCTTACTGGGCTAGTTTATATGAAATTACGAAAGAAAGGTAGAAACATAAAATCAGAACATATGTTAGATGTGACTCCTTATGAAGAGACGTTATGAAAGGAAGTGATTTTTCAGCTGAGCTGAAAGTTTTGCTGCGACTGAGGCAGTAGATATGAGCAAGACGTCGCTCTACTCTCAAAAACAAGCAGACAAAAGTATGGATGTAAACAACTGTATTGTTAACGATTGGTTCCACGACCTCGATACCAAAGTGCTCCTGGATGACTGGCGTTTTGTTTTTTTCAAGGCTGCGCAGCTTTTATTTTCCGGTGGACTAACCGAGCAGCAAACATCCAGCACCGCGGTGCTGAATGTTGATGTTTACAATACGGTTTCCTGCTCGGTCAACCCCTCCCAAGGTCCGCTGAAACGCCAGTAACAAACAAACAAACAAGACAGCATATGTTATTTCTCTCTCTTCTCTTCTCTCTCTCTTTTATGTCAAAGTGTCAATGCTGATTTAATGTGGATTAACTGAGCAACAAACTTTCTGCGCTGCGGTGCTGAATGACGTTGATGTTTACGTCCGGTGGTTTGGTCGGGTAACCACTCCCAAAAGTTTCGGTGAAACGCCGCTGAAGACGTGGATCATCTCGAAACAGGACAGGGTATGTTATTTTTGCATGTTTCACCTTTATGCACAACAGCAAGTGGTACTCAACAAAAGCTCCTCTTGGTTTCTTGGTTTGATCTGAGCAACCGTGAACGACGCAAAACATCGGCATTTTGAGTGTGTTATACTGCTTTCCACGCACAAAATCACTTCTTGCCCTCCATCAGCAGTTCGCGCCACAACAATACAGTGACGTGACGTCATCTGCAAACAACCTATTGCTTAAGTTTAGACACATAACACAAGTGATGTTAAGCAGTTTTGCAGGTATTTTACAGGAAAGTCAGGTGTTCTCCAAAGTGTGTCCAATGCTCACATTGAATATTAGTTGTAAATTTCAAACAGTTGCCACATCTTGTGAGTAAACACAAGTCCATCTTATGGAGGTCTGTTTCACTGAGTATCTGACAACTTTTGACCTGTTGCCAGAGGAAAAGTCAGTGGCTCTCTGGTGCTCTTGACTGCCAAAACTGTTTAAAAATTTAAGTACATTAAAAAGCTTTTCAAAACATTGCCAAATACTAAATAACGGTGCAGGAAACCACCAAACTCAGATGTCAAATGGTGATAAACACCTCAGTGATTATTTTGAAGCCATTTGAATGCCAGACACTCTCAACAGATGTAACACTAAGACTGAGAGCCAACCACAAGTTCCCCATTTACAGATGACTACGTTCCGTTCTACTGGGTTTATTTTTATGCTTTTGTCTAAGTTACATTCCTCTACCTCTGTATTAACTGCTTGCTTCTCATATGTACCAAATTAAACACCCCCCCACACACATATATAACATAAATATATCTAACTTTCTTGTAAAACATTGAGTGGCATGAGGCACCAGCTGGCCCCTCCCAGCATCTCACGTGATGTGGCAGCATCTCATAGAGCATCACATGTGTCAGAGCTTCGCTTGGATATCATTTGTCAGAAACTGTCTTACATTTCCAGAACTGCACAGCTCTAATTGATTTATTTTCCCACCTCCTCCTCCTTCTGATCCATGCTGCTTGCCGTCACGCCTACTTATGAAAGATAAAATCAATTCCTCAAATTTCAAATCTATCTGGAAAGTTTGGATTTTCCATTGGTGTGGAGAAGATGATCATCACAATGCTGGTACTTTTGATCCTGAAACCAGGTAAGGAGAGATTAGTTTTCAATTAAGGCTACATTTCAAGATTTGTAAAAGCATATTGCATTGTTATAAGTTCTGTTTCTACATCACAAATCAGGCAGAGGATAGACACATCCAATCATATGAATTCTGATCTGTTAAAACTTGAACGAGGTACACCCAGCAGGGACATAGTTTAATTTTCACAGGGGATGGGGTTCGAGAGACAACAGCAGGTTTCAGTTTGAAATGCACTCTAAAATCTCATGCAGCCATCTGACAGAAAAATAAACAAAAACACTTCGCCATAGCTTGTCAAAAGTGATATGTCAATGCTGCGTTTAAAGCTTGTTTCCACTGCTCACAGGGCCAACAAAAATCTGTTATTGCAGGCTTTGAGGGGAAGTTTACACAGAATTTATAATTCTCATTTTTTTTTTTATCATTCTGTTTTATTTTCTGTTGTTTTTCATTTTTTAACAACCCAAGCTTTCATTTTGCCCCCTTCCATATATAAAAACAAACCTACAGTCTTGTCTTTTCTGATGAGTTTATGAGTTTACTTCATTTAATTCTCATCCTGAATTGACAGCATATTTATTGTTGCTCAATGGTATGTTTCCGTTTACTCTCATGTGTCTTCTCTTAATCCTGCATGTACAGGAAATCAGTAAAACTGATAAAAACGTGTTCTGACATCATGATCTCTCTGCAGGAACTGTGAGTGCTGCTTCCTTGGTGACCTTTGAAAACCCAAATCCTTGTGCTTTAAAGGGATCATCGGTGGAGTTCAGGTGCTCATACAACTACAGTCATGAGGAAACTGTTAGTGACACTGCATGGTTCAAAGGGGAATTAAAAGATGGCCACTGGAAACGTGTTGCGCTCTCAAGCCTTCTTTCATATCAAAATCGTACTGAATATGTTGGTGACCTGCAGCATGACTGTAGCCTGGCAATTCATGACCTGCAAGACAGTGACACTGGACATTACTACTTCAGGTTTGATACAGATGCGTATGGATGGCGTAGTAAAGATTCTGTGTATCTGACTGTCACAGGTAAAATGAATTTACATTGAGTGTAAGTTCAAGTTCAACAATTCCAGCTTTTCTTAACATCATGGTCTCCGTTTCTTTAACTGTTTGACGTCCAGAGCTGAGTACCACGGTGTACCCTGACAGTGTCAGAGCAGGAGACAACGTGACTCTTGAATGTAAAACATCCTGCCAACTTCCCAGCATAGTTTGGTTCAAAGATGGACGTCAAATGGCCAAACCAGAGTTTCAGGCTCAGAGAGAGGATTCAGGGAATTATGTATGTGCTATTAAAGGACAGGAGTCAGCGCCATCGGAGCCTGTGCGTCTGGATGTTCAGTGTAAGTATCTTTATTATGACATTATTGGTTGAGAAGGGTAATCAAAACCAAACAAAATCTGAATACCTTCATGTTATTTCACTGTGTGATGTATGTACATTAGTTATGTACTATAATTCCAGATTCTACAGGCAGAGCCCTGTTAGAGCTGGCACTACTGGGTTTATCTCCACATGGATGCACAGTCCTGAAGATTTTTTTTTTTACTGCCATCGCCCACTGTAGATTCGCCTCTCACTTGTCTTCATGTACAGTATATAACGCTATCCGGACCTCAGCTTTGCTCCCAAAATCTAGGATTTTCTTCAGCTAATGCTGATGGAGCAGGGGGCCTCAAGTCTTAGAGGTCTACGCCTATACTCATAGAATCTGGAGTTACATTATGTTACTAACGTTCCATTTTGCATAGGTTTAACCCTGTAAGAGCTGTCACTATTGGGATAATTGTGAAGTTGATGTAGTTAACATCTACTGTGACACCAAGGTCCACAAGCAGGTAACATGCACCAGGTCACGACCCTGCAAACAAGAAGTGTAATTGTAAGACAGAGAGATGCTGACTGGTCCCCATGCAGCCCATTAATCTGAGATGATGGGATTAGAGGCACACTGTTTTTTATATAGCCTATTCTTTGTGAATTTATGCTTTGTCTATAAATAATCATGATCATGCATGAATATTTCAGTCTATAAGTGAATGCATACAACGGCACGGTGGTTGCATTTTTAATACAGATCCTCCTTTGAACGTGTCGGTTGAGGTGAATTATTCTGGCCACCTGACAGCGAACAGCAGTGTGAATCTGACCTGCAGCAGTGCTGCTAACCCTCCAGCAGACAACTACACCTGGTACAGGGGTACTGTTTCCAGTTTCAGCACCATGGTCCAGGTGGGCTCAGGACAAGTGCTGTCTATTCCCTCTTTGGGGGCATCCCGCACATCCTACGTCTGCCAGGCCAGGAACCCCCTGGGGGAAGACAAGTCAAGTGAGGTGCTGCTGAGAGTGGACGAAACAGACAGTGACAGTGAGTGTACCGCGGAGATAAGAAGATCGATACACTGAGCAGCTATGACCTGTTGTATTGATTGTGACCATTAACTCATCCAGTGGGGAATGATAGTCCAAATTTGCAAATTAGCCTGATTGGAAGGACGTTTAGGTGGGTTTAAATTAACATTTTATTCATTACATATGTAACCCTAAATATGGAGTTAAAAACTATGTTTAAATGGGCTAATTTCAGTTCACACAAGCATCAGCTATATTTTTACAAGATATTTGTGAAACATTTATATTTGTACATAATAAAGGAAAATCTCAGATCCTGTTAGTATAATTACCCATGCAGCTTTCTTCTACCTCTCCCTCTACAGCTCATCATTTGATCCTCCTTGTTGGTGTTGGAGTCAAGGTTGTTATTGTGCTGTTGCTCACGCTGGTTATTATCTGGGCTTGGTAAGTTAAGTTACAACATTCGGCACGGTTCATTTTATTATGACTGTCATGAAATGTTGAAGAGTTCAGTGTGTAAACCTTTGTTATTGCATAGTTCAAGGAGGCGGAGATGTAGATCTGCTGTGGACAAAGAGGTAAGGAGGACCGGCTCTGTTTAAATAATCAACATGACAATGTCTCACAGCATGTCTGATGTTGCCCCCCTGTGTTTCAGGAGAACAACTGTGATTATGAAAATGTCAGCCGTGTGAAAATGGGTATAAGAAACAACAACAAATAAACAACAAAAAAACCCACAGGGTTCAGCGGAAGGACATGTCCCTTTACAGAAACTAGTGAAGCATGATGACATTTTATTACGCTCAATGAGGCACAAGGATCTCTGTGGTTTGTGCGCTGCCTGTAGCTGAGCTGAGCTCAATCAAAGAATTGCTGCAGTTATCAGAGCTGAGGAACAAGTTTGACAGCATGAAAGATGCAGCATTAATTCCTGACTGTCCTTCCCATGTCTCTCTGTAACCCTGGAGACAGAAGGGTTCCTCATTGTAGGAAAACAAGTAAACATGTTTATTTCATCAATGAAATACGACAACTCTAAAAATGCTCTGAATGCAGCCTCTCTTGCCACATGTGCAGCAGTGATAAGAGCAGTAAGGATAGTATGAATGTTAAACCATACTGCCCCCTAGAGTTTAAAATACTCACACACATTCTTTTCTGGTATACTTCTAAGTACTTTGATACCTTCAGTCTACCAACTTGTTAGTATTATTTACATTATCATCAACCTTCTGCTTTTGAACCACATGGTTAAGGTTTAACAGTAGTATTCAGTGTTTTTCATTGCAACAGAAGTGACATACAACAGCAAAACATTTATTGGTCAATGGATGTCAAAGTTTTTTTTTCTTGTTTGTTTGTTTCTCAGTGTAAACTGATCTGCCTCACTCAGCTAGACATGGCAGAACTTTGTCAGTGTGACAGTAATCAGTGATTGCTTTTCAATAATCTCTTTATTGAAAACTGCTGACACCTGTAAACACATTTCACACCAGCTGTTTTTGTAAGACATACTGCCAAATCCTCTCATTATCAATATTATTTTTGTACTTTTAAACAATAACATATTTTTTATGTAATAAACTTGCTGTCTTGTTAAGTGTTGGAAAACAGAAATAAAAAAATGTATTTGTAAAATCCAAGATATCAAGCATTTTGTAAATCTCGGTATCACTCTTCAACATGCCAAATACATCACACTGTATCTTACAGCAGTGGTATGTGCGCCACTAATTATCTCTATTTCTTATTAAAACATCATATAAATGTCAAAAATGTACAGTAAATGCAACCACATGATGTGCACGTATGTAAAACCATCTCTTAAACTGTTCAGGAAATGAAACAGCTCGCTTTGTTTAAATAATTTGCATTTAAAAATACACATGTGTGCACAACTTCAGTTCTTCTCACTTAATGATGAGAAATCAGACAAAAGCTAAATTCTAAAAATAGACTAATGGCATGAAGAGTTGTGATCCAAGTACATTTTGTAAATGGATGTTCTGGTGTCAGAGTCACTGTCCTGCTGGTTTTCATCCTCCTCCACTTCTCCTCAGGCTCTGGTCAGTATCTGTTAGAGACTTATCGCACGGAACAGTTTACTCAAAACCACACTATCTGACCCAGGCCCAACTGCTAACTGCTTTTAATTGGATCATTATAACTGTATTTTCCCTCGTCATCTTCATGCACAAACTTGTTTTCAGTAATAGCTGCTTCAGTGCCTTCTGTGCCATTGCTTATACAGTACAGTCAAAGTATCAGCGCTGACAACAGCTGTCATCTGTGGTCTTCATCCGTGATGAGCCGTGGAGGGTGTGTTCAAATTCTGCTCCTGCAACAGTTTAACTGACAAGAGCACTAAGTCAAAGGCTGATTCCTGACAGCAACATTTAGCTTATCTCACAGAACTGCACTGACGCAAAAGGAACAGAGGATCAGAAAGCCACCAGTGAACAGAATCAAGACATTCTGACAGGTTTTCCTTTGCTTCAGTTCTGCTGATTTTGAAATTAAGCAGCCACTCTCTTGAAGCCCATGTCGACCAAGCTCATCCTCATTCAGCTCAGCGGATTGAAATCCAGGAATGAAGGCTTTCAGTGCTATGTCCTGCTTGCTTGGATGTATAGGGATGCCTATTGTATGATCTCCAGGTTCAGTCTGTGTGAATCGGCACCACTGTCAGCAGTCTTAGAGGAAGTTCTTCTTCTGTGTGTAGGAGTCCAGCCATGGGCTCAAGCAGGCTGAAATATGCATCCTGTGCATTCCTGTGGCCCACATCTACCCAATCAGCTGCTTGATTTCTGAATGTTTCTAAACATTTACAGACACGTTTTTTTTTTTTTTGTATCTGAAGTAAATTAAAATAATCAGAGATAGTCTGGCTGCAGCCTAAGCCAGTTTGTGCATTAATGATGAGGATGAAATACTAGTTTTAAGGGGTTTGCTTGGGAACACGAGATGTGAAGGTAAACCCTCTATCTGAGGGTATTTAGAATAAAAATCTACCTATCTTGAGTTACTTGAATATAGTAAAAAGGTGCTTTTTGGTGGTTGTAGGGTGTTTGCACTTTGTTTTGTACTTTGTGCAGAATTAAGTCCAGCTGAGTCCTTAAGGTGCTGTTGCAGTTGTCGCGGTGAGGACATATGACCGGTGTCTGGATGGCTCCCGTCTCCTAAGGGCACAGAAAAACAACTCATCAAAAAATACTCACATTTACATTATAAAGTGAAGTTTTCTCTAGTCTTATTTTTATTTGTTTTTTATTTAGTAAATAATTTATTCATTTATGTAACACTGTATGTGACCCAAACCTAGACACTGTCCAACTATACACACACACACACACACACACACACACACACACACACTCACACACACACTCACACACACACACACACACACACACACACAAAAACAACTGTAAAAAACAACTTTAAGAGGAGCTAAGAACTCACCTTGTAATCACAAAAGCCACTACGGCTATAACAACAAGCAGAACACCGATGGCCACTCCGATATACACCAGTTTGCTTCCTGAAGAGTCCATTGGAGTCGCTGCTGTGGTGGACAAAAAGGGATGAGAGCTTACTACTGGTCAAACTGTCTCAGGTATTATTTTTAAATGCAGTGTGCATGTGAATGGCTAGACGTTGGACCAAGAACAGCCTGGTGCATAGTATGTGTAATGTAAAGGCATTTCACAATATTGAGCTTCATGGCAGCAGAGCCTGCAGATGTTTATCTACTTCAATTGTTCGCCGTTTTGGGATAATAATGTTGGGATAGTAAGAATTCACCCTTTTGATTTGTAGCATTCTAGCAACCAAACAGGTTCATTCAAATTTTTAGGTGAAAGAAAAAAGTCACTGTCAAAGATAAGATGGATTGTACAAAAAAACCTGTTCAAGCATTTGGCCAGCTGTTACTCTGGGACTGTTTTCTGCAGGAACATGGTTGCTACTGAAAACCTCAGGTTCTGTGAGCGACAGGCTCTTCGGTCGCCTACCTCTGGAGCTGCTGAGTGTTACGCTGTCAGTCTGTGATCCATGTCTGTTGCTTGCCACACAGCAGTGCTGCCCATGTTCCTCAGTGGTGATGCTGGCACTGCTGAGTGTCAGGCCTCTCCCTGTGGGTGTAGCCAGGGATTGTCTTGCTGGATGAAAGCTTTTGTCTGCTGTAGGGAGACACGCTGCACCCTGGTACCAAGCGTATGTGTGGACAGGTGGGTTAGCATCACTGCTGCAGGTCAGAGTCACAGGAAGCTCATCCTGTAGCTCCCCAGCAGGAGAGACTGAGACGGTTGTGTTTCGGGGAGAGTCTAGACAGGGAGGGGATGAAAGATCAGTCACAACTTGCTGTGAGTCATAACGGATTCCGAACTCTGGGATAAGTTTCATCACTTCTCAAGAACTTGTGCTGATATGCTCTTTCTTTCCTTGCTTCTTTCTTTCCTCCTGCTTTAAGTTTACATGTATGGCAGAACAAAGCAATGAATGAATGAATGAATGAATGAATGAATGAATGAATGAATGAATGAGTGGATGACTTTGTTGATGTCTGTTTCTCCTGCCCTGAAGACTGAATTTAAATCAGGATTAAACATCACTTACACTCTACATCAATGTGCAGCATTGTGGAGTTCTGCACTTTGTCTCCAGTCTGTATCTGACAGTAGTAGCTGCCAGAGTCATCTGATGTAACGCTGCCGATGTTCCACACCTGTGCAGTGTGTCTTGGGCTGGTGCTCGTGCTCTTGTACCATCTGAAATGGGACTGTGGACCAGCTGCAGGGCCGCAGCAGGCCATCTGTAAGGGCCCGCCCTCAGTGATGCCACTGGAGGGACTTGCTGACACTGTGACTACATTGGACGAGTCTGGAGAAAACAAAGATTAGGAAAGAGTATACGTATGTAATTAGATTCCTTACTGCAGACATTCAAGTCGACAAAATTCATTGTTTGACTGGTTAGTCAGTCTAATATTTTAGCAGGACAAAATCATATATATAATGTCAAAGAGCAATTAGTTGCTGGGCGAGAAGTATTAACTTCCAATGCTTTTCCCTTTCAATGTTTCTGCAGTTTTGAATGATTTGTGAGCTGAAACCAGCAGTGGTTCGGTGCTCTCTTTCCAGGGAATTAAGAAATACTGAGGTAGTCCAACCATCCGCCAGATAATATGAAAAGATTAATGTAATACTTTCATATTTTTTCCCTTTTTCATTCAAGCAGCTTTTCCATTATTTTTCTACAAAAAAAACCAAAAACAGTTGTGTTGCAAAATTTCTCTATGGTATAAGACACTCAATTCTGGTGTGAAATAATGTTTCTCATTTCTGTATTATTCTTGGCTAAAGAAGATCAGATGTAAAGACAAAACATTTTGGCACCCAAGTTTTAAAAACCCCTGTATGTAATGTATAATTATGATTTTAAAAAAGGCAGTGGTTTTTAATATTCTTTGTCAGTAATGGTTTAAAATTGCTTTTTGAATTGCAAAGCCACTCACTGACCTCTGACCTACCTAACCAGACTTCCAGTAATTCATTTCTGTTGCACTGTCTTCCACCGTTTTGGATTTTTTTTTTTCAGCCCACAGGTTGCCAGTACTTAATGAGCTTTTGTGAATCTCAAAGGATGACGCAACATGGCAACAGAGAGGAACAACAAGAAAACAACAACTTCATACGGATGTTTCTCAATATTTACTTAAGGCTATCATTGTGGTGGAACAGTACCAACCACCCTCTACACACAAAATGAGATGGCTTGTCAGCAGGTTCTAATACCTTAAATTGGCCTAAATGCCCTTTTTTAACACTTGTCAGCAAAGAAGTTAGTCCCCACATGTTTGACTGTGAGTGATGTTGCTACGAACATCAATGTAGGACCTGATTTGAAAAATGGCACCAGTCTCTGACATTACGGCTTTGATTATTATGTCAAGCTGAGTTTATACGTGCTTATATGCAGTCAGTGGTCAGTTTCAGTTCTACTTCTCATAAATAGGACAAATGATTGCATAAAGGAAGTGGTTACCACTTACTGCAAAAAAACATGAACACTTGTTATAGTAAGTCATGCAAGTGAACAAAGTGCAGATATTCTTAGTTTTATGTTTGTTTCTTGAACAGTTAGTACCGAACAGCTAGCACTCAGTACTGTTACTGTAAATGGGTCATGGGCCATGGAGCAACAGACAGGTTGTAAGTAAGACAGGGATTGAGACACAAAGATGGACACAGCCACAACATAGAGGAAGAACAAACAAAAAGACTTTAAGGTTTATCTGCTGTGATCTGTCAGAGCACACTGACTCGACACTTCTTTAAGATTGTGAGACGATTGTGAACTGTGGGTGAAACTCAGGGCCCAGCTGATAAAATCAGCTGCCTACATCATTTTTAAGATAACAACTTGATGTAAGAGTAATTATATGACCCAGCCACATAGATTCTGTCACATTTAACCCTAGTTTTATGTGCTGTTGGCATTTCTAATTTCAGCTTTACGCTTGTATTTTCTTAAATATTTTGCAACTCTACATATTGTGAATTAGTGTTTGATGATTGTGATGGTAGTGCTTTGATAAAGGAGATGGTAGTGATGAAGGTGATCATGCTGTGTAACATCTGTTGTAACATTAGTTGTAAATGAAATATTCCCACCTGCGACCAGCAGCTGTACACCGCTCTGCTCTGGCAGCTTCTGTGTAGGGTGGCTGGTGACGAGGTAAAACACGTATGTGCCGCTGTCCGACTCTCTCAAATCAGAAATCCTCAGGGAACAGTTTCTTGTTCCCAGCTGTCCCAGGTACTCCACCCTGTTCTGGTAGGATGGCTCTGGTAAGATACCGGCACTGTGGAAGACATATCTGAGACAGACAGACACACAGACTTAGACACCTAAAATGAATCGCAGGTCTGGTCTCGTGTGTGTCTCTGTGTCCCTTAAACACACCTTGGTGTGATACAGCGGCTGTCACCGAGACACCACATCTCAGACAAAACTTTGTACTGTTCTTCTTCTTCTCCTTCATCCTAAAAATAGAAAACAATGAGCTTTTGAACAAGGGACAACATTCTGTAAAATAGCAAATGCTATGTTTACTGTAAGTTAACCTGACTGTAGGTGTTTAAACCCCCTCCAGAACTTTAACTGCAGTCTTAAAAAAGCTTAATTCAGTTACTCCTTACTAAACCTCTTATAGTTGCATGTTTCTATTGGTTCTTTTTAAGCCCTGGCAGAGGAAGTCTTTGAGTTAAAGACACTGCTAACAAAGCCTTCTTTATTGAATCACCTGAGCAGAGGGCTGTCCCTCCTCCTTAGAACTTTGGGGGTAGTCATAGGAACAAGGGAGAACCACTGAAGAACCAATCACAGCACAGATAGGACTGGCGGGGAGGCGAACTGACCAATCACCAGCAAGAATACCTGGAGGGCAGAGGAAAACGTATGATAATAAGCATATAATAAGTATTAGGAGCCATACAAAAACAAAGTAAGCAAAGTAAGTCAAAGGGAGAACTATCAAAATATTTTACTGCAAGCAAGAAGACAGATAGAATATGCACGTAGCTGTGGATGCTGCTGCAGAAACGTCCAGGACAGGTGCAATGTAACATGACAGTGAAGATGTTATACATCTGCCACTGAAACAGCCCTCCAAGCAGTTGTGACCACACATCTGCTTTATGATTTTAATGGTATCGCCCCATGAATTAACTGTTAAGGTGCAACACTGGATATGAATGTGGATGCCACCATGAGCTGGTGCATTCATACAAGCTCTTACCTTTCAGAGAGAGTGTGAGCAGCAGCCAGCAGCTCCGTGCAGCTCGTCCACCCATCCTCATCCCTCCCCGCTGTGGCTGCTCCTTGTTCGTTGCCTGCTCACCTCTCTGGCTTCACCTCCTGACCCCTCTCTGTGGCTCTCTGATCCTCGTCTGCCAGTCACCCCCCTCTCCTGCTTGGTTAAGTCAGTGATCTGCGTGCGTGACACTTTTAGTCCAGATTGTTCGACTTCCCTTTTTATTTTCTCTGCTAACAAGGAACTGGGTGGTGACTGGGCCTTCAAGCCAGCAAAAGGAACATACATAAATATGTGTGCACAGTATGTGTGTCTGTGCACGGGGGACACTGTATGTGTTTGCTGACTCAGCTATACCAACAGGGACAGGAGGCATCACCCATGCTGAGAGTAATATACCAAAACAACAGCTGATATCCTCAGCCCCCAAGTCACTATTGAGCTTGCAGGATAATGTGTTCACCTGCAGCAGGTATGCGCGCTCAAGACAGCGTGTACGAGTGCTCTCGCGCCCCGTTTGTCCACTCAGAGACGCGCTGTTGACGTCACTCGTGCCCCTCTCGGGTGCGCAGCAGAGCGCTCACAGGACGACCACTCAAAGCGAGAAACTTCGCAGAAACCTCCACCAACTTTGTCCCACACTGCCCAGTCCTCCAAATGTGTCTCTCTTTCCTATTAGAGGCGGGCGCCGGTGGTTTTGGTTGATAGAAACGGTCTCTGCTACCTTCATGTCCCCTTCTTCTTTCTTTGGGGTCAGTAACCTGTGAAGAGAGGGGGAAAAAAAGGATTTTCTGAAAACTGGGATTTATCTGTGGTGGCGTTTTAGCAGTGTGCTCGTTCGTCTTCGAGGCAGTGTTGTGCTTTCTCTGTTTTCAAACTTACGGACTTAAACAAAAAAAGAATAAGATATCATCAAAGGACAAGGCCGGGGCTCCACCTGCTGCAAGGTAAGCCAGGTGAGCCACTTTCTGGAAGGCGAGTCGAAGTCTGTTTGAGCTGTTTGTAGTTTTATGCTAACTTTTAGCCAGACAGCAGCCTCGCTTTGGTGACATTCAATTATTATAACCTTCCTGTAGGCTGTACTGCTGAAAACTAGTCAGCAGCTATTTGAAATTGAACATTTTTCATGACAAGAAAGTCGACTATTTGTATATTTGTACTATTTCTACATAACAGCCTGTTGGTAACATGTCTGTGCCAAGATCTCTGCAGTCTAACAGGGCTTACTATACTTAAGTCATACAAATATCAAAGCCATTTCTTTTTATTTTAGAGGATTTTTAAACACTGTGGCCTGCACTGTGTAGTGGTACAACAGTAGATAAAACCTGTGTCTAAAATAATTCACTATTAGCTGAAGATACCCTTTAACTCCCGATAATAATGCCTTTGTGCTGCCATCTGACTTGATGTCCTCCTGTTTGCAGGGCAGTTATTACTGTAACTGGTTTAACCTTTGGTAACGGTTAATACAGTCTAATATGTGTTGTGGTGCAAGACGTGTGAAGTGTCATGAGTGGGATTCTAGTTCTGATGCGTTGACAAGTGTTTGTTCAGAAAAAAAATATTACCTACATTTGTTTGTCACTTAAAACCCCCAATATTATGTTAAAGGAGAAGGTGACTGCCAAGGGCTTAGACCACCTGCCCTGAGGAGTCCAGGAGAGAAGGAAGGAAGGAGACAGATCATTGTCTGCTGTTGCCCTCTGCTTCCTACAGTGTATAGATGTATGCTGAGAAAGTTGTGACAGAGGGGAAGATGGGTGAGTGCACATATTACATACATACACTTCTGTTCTTGCTATCGTTCTCCCCACCCATGCCTCCTCCTTCACACACACGCTCACACAAACAGATTAAAATGCTGCGCTGGTCATGTTGCAGCTCACGCTGCCTGTTTTTTTGTATTTGGGACCAGACATCAGTCCACTTGACAGTTAACCATTAACTGGTTTGTTCAAAGCTGGCTGGCTGTCTCTCTCATGTCTACTGGATTTATGTTTGATGTTCGGCTTTCATCTTGGAAAACATATACTCGTTGTGAGCTTTCTTCATCGAGGAAGATTGCATCCTCACTCAAATAGAAATGTGATAGCGATGTTGATTACTGGGGCGAGAAATAACCACAGGCCTTTATGCCAAATTTCACTTAATTGCAATGTATTATATTTACGGCACTAACAACACACTCTCCTGGTGGTCATAAACAAACCGCTCGCTGTACCTCATCCCTGTCAGTATGAAGCAATCCTACCTTGGGAAACCAGAGAATCCACAATTGCTCTCCTGCTGCTTGGCGTGAGCTGTAAGGCAGGTTTGTGGTGGTGAAGCTTTATGGCTCCTAATGATTTTACTGCCAGTCATATGATGCTGGATAGAAGTGAAGATAAGATAACTTGCTATGTTATACTGTTGCTAGGACAGTGAAACTGTTCACCATATGTTTTCCTGTGGTGTCTGGAAAGCCTGTGTTTACTTTTTGGATTGCAAACTTTTTACAACAGTTCTTGAAACTATATAGAGACAATAAATTCAGCCTTTCTATGGTTACCTCATGACCCGGCAGACAACAGTGTAAGTACCTACCTGACATTGCAGGGTCAAATTGAGTGCCGGTACAATAAAGCTGGTAGTCTCCAGTTAAGTGAAGGATTTTGTTGAAAACTGACAACATCTCCACATCTTCTGCTGCTCTCATCAACAGGTCTTCTTGGTCCTTGTGTCCTTGTTGTGCTGTAACTTACTCTTTGTGTCTGACCATGATCAGCCAGACGTTTGGTTTTGTAGTTTCTGTTTCCAGAATGAAGGGAGTCCACCCAGATACAGTGAACCAGGCTGTGTCTTTGGTGTGTGTAATTACAAGAGAAACACAGTCTAGCCAAGGAGTGGCACATATGGTGTGGCTTATTTTGTGTATGACTGTGCTTGGATTAGGTGGGACAATATCTATTTTCGGAAACAAGCAGTGTTTACCTTAAACATAACATGCTTATACACTATACGTGTGGATCTGTAGAGAAACACAAGTGTGCAAATTCACATGCAAACACTCGTGTCACACAACTCAGAGTATATTTGTAATCAGGCTAATATTTACTGCACAGTATGATTGTGTTTATTTTTACTTTTCCGCCATGACAACCACAATAAGTATGAGTCACAGCTTCTGGTGTGTCTTCATCTGTGTGTGTGTGAGGTCTCCGTCTGCTTCTGCGCTGTTATCTTTGCTTCATTCCACACTTACCACACCTACAATATTCTACGGTACTCAAAACTCTTTAAACCTTTTCCTGTTTAATGTGGAGAGAACGCATGTTGAATTAAGCTCAGCCCTGTTTTTGATGGACCAGATTCATAACAATCCGATCTTCCTGTTTTGACAGTCGTTTCGGAATCTGTTTCCCAAAGTCCAAATGTCAGTGTCTCGAAGAGGACAAAGGATAATACACTAGATGCTGACTGTGCAGTCAGGTAGTAAGATAGTACATGTACCTTCAGTTTGGATTATTTTGTCACATTACTGTTTTCAAAGTCAACAATGAACTTTCATACCTAACTTGAAGCCAAAACAGATGGGAAGTAATAAAAGACATTTATGAAATCATAACAGACACTGAGCTTACATGTGAGATCAATCTCCATGAAACGGAGCAAACTCTGTGTCCTGATGAAGACTGTGAGATACGGTTGGAGGCTCTGGAAAAAAAGTAAATAGACCCCGAGTCGGGATTGTTTATTTGTTAAACCTGTGTGACTAACACACTCATAAAGAAGAGTCCCAGACTTCTGCCTTGTACGTAGCCATGATCTCTCAGAAACCCTTTTCTGTTTGTAAGTCTTTGAAAAGGTACAGTTACAGTATATCAATAACACTTTTTGGGGAGTTCTTTAGTTTTGTAGATAGTAGCTTGTCAGGAAAGATCCTTCAGACAAAAGAAAATTTGATGCCTAAAAAATACCTCATGTTGTGTCATTTATTACATTCCTGTAATTTCAGATTAACTGTCATTTAGTAGAAAACTTGGCTGTTGTGGATGACAAAAAAGAAAAGCTTTTCTTCATGTGGAATGGGTTGTTTTCATGTTTTTCTCTCAATTTTGGTTTGGCAAGGGTGTGGATAGTGTCTCATGTGGTACACAGTTTACCCAGCAGTGAGGTGTTACAGTGGGAGGGCGTCATGTGGCAGATTTAAAGGTATCCCTCCCAACATCCCAGAGAATGAGTAACGACACAGTGAACCTTTTCCGTTGTGCTGTTTCTGGCTGGTCATGTGACACATGATGAGGAGGATAGAAATAACTCACAATAAAATGGATGCAAGCTCAGTATGTTTACGTGGATGGATCATAGGCAGTAAGTGACTCATTCCTACCTCTCGTGCCAGCCTTGTTTACCACAGCGGCCACAAACTATCCAGTCACACTTTGGGGAAGCCATGAATGTTGACTACACGGGGGAACAATCACACACAACAGCAGTGATGCATTGCATCAGTTCAGCTGTTGAAAATGCATCTTTTGGTTGAGCATAAATTAAGCTTAACTAAGTTTAAATAAGAAAGTCTGAGACATATTTGACAGTATTGTGACTTAGAGCCCCAGTATTGTCTTAGATAAACTTTTATTAGAAGATCAAATGTTTTAAAAATTACTGTAAACGTAATTCAACTTCATAACTCCATCTCACTGTGGAGAATCTTTGAACATAGAAAAGTTCAGCAGTTTCAAATTATTATAAGATAAGATATCCAACATATGGCCTGCACTCATAACTTTCTACCAACCTTTCCTGTTGAAGGGCACTCATCAGTACATAATACAACAGTGACTTCAGAAGAACCCTGCCTCATAACACACACATGCAGACACACACACACACACACACACACACACACACACACACACACACACACACACACACACAGGAGAAGGTGGTCTCAGGTACATAGAAGTGGATACAATAGAGTGCTTGTTCTGTCCTGCAGTGTGATTGTGAAGGGCGCAGAGTGGGGGGGGGGGGGGAAGAAAAGAAAGGAGTTGAGGTGTGTGGAGGAAACATTGTGGTATTTTCTGGAAAACACACTGTGATGAAATGAACATATTATCCCTCTGATAATATGTCGAGTGACATTGATCAGATATTCATTATGTTCTTGCCTTTTTGTTTCTCACTTAAATTTTTATCCTCTCTCTTTGAACTTTTTACACCAATTTTACAACGTAGGGAACAATAACACCATTATCATGCTGACTGGATGTTTGGAGGGAAAGTGTGAGGAAGGGAGTGGGAAGAGAGGACAGGTACGGAAGGGAAGGAGGAACAGACATGAGGCACAAAGAGGGGAAGACAGGAAGGAGAGAGATGGGCACAGAGGGAGGCAAGGAAAGAGGGAGTCGAGTTGGTCAGGGAGAAGTTGTAGTGTAGAGGGAGAGAGCAGATGTGAGGAGATAGCTGGGAAGGAGGTTAAGGTCACTGGGTTAACAGGTCTACACAGCTATCACCTTTCATGATAACAACTTAGAAATCCAGCAACTGTGGGACCAAGTAGGGTAACTGGTTCTGTACTACACTGGTCCCTTGTCATTCCTTGTTTACTTCCACAGATCAAGACACAAGACTCAGGAGTCTGCACATAAGCCAAGGAACTGACTTTAAGGTGGTAACTGTGCAGGATTGTTCTGGTTCCGCATCCAGATGCTGAATGTCAAGGAAAAAAAATGAAAAAACACTTCTAACTGATGTGTGTACTACCCTGAGATATCATCCAGCAGGGCTCCTTGGTAGTTCATGTGCTCCATGTGCAGAGAGGCTGAGTGCTCAGTGGCAGCTTCTCTTGTCTATCTCTTGCTGTTCTATCTAAATAAAGTCTGGGAAAGCCCACAAAATTATTTAAAGATTCAATTGTCAAGCCGCACAGAACACCTTCCCCATGAACGTTTGCATTTGGTGGACCTAATGTCACATCGAAACATTTTGATGGAATTGTTTTAATTTGTTGTTATTTTGTGAGAAAGCTCGGGATGTGAGAGAAAACGCACATGTTGCAGTGAGACAGTGGCAGGAAGGAAACCAGGCATGTAGAGTGTTTTCTCTGATTTGATAGGAAGCACCATACACTTAGAGTATCTCCAGTTGTTTCCTTGCACATTGATGGAAAGTATTACTATTACACTCCGCTCTGTCTCATGCATTGCAATGAACAGATAATCCACTTAATAACAGCTCGCTTATCTTATCTTAACAAATAACCACACACACAGGCTCTAAATGTTTCTGTACTTTGGTTCCATTTTCCTTTTCTGCATGGACACCTTATCTTCTCCTTCAGCTATTACTATTGATAAAGACACAAAATGATAATTAATGGTATTAGTAACACCTGCTTTTCCTGCCATGACAAGTCAAATGTGCTGTGAAAAATGCCTGATGATGGCTGGATTTCATTTAGCTGCTTCAGCTTCAGGGTCCTGGTATTGTGAATGGTGGTTCACTGTCATGGCTCACTGGGACACTTGAATATAAGAGAGCCATGGGTGTGAAATATTCGTCAATATAATCAGCTGGACTGGGGGCTTTTTTCATTCATGTTTTTAGTAGAGTCATAAAAAAGTTAAAGCAATAGACTTACAGCTTTGTGGTCTGAATTAATGTGCCAAGAGGTGCAGCCCTAGCTTCCAGCTTTTGTCTGCGCTGTTGATCTAACTTTGAAATGATGACGATGATGACAATGATGATGATGATGACCATGGGTTTGTGTCAGTGGATGATGGTGGGAAGTGGAATGAGCTGAGCTGTATTTAATGATTGTGGACATCCGTGGCAGTCTGACAGTTCAAATAACAGTAATATTTGCACTTTGCACAAGTAAGAAAAGAAACAGAAGGACAAATATCAGCAGACCTTTTTTACAACAGACTCGTCAAAGCAGGAACAGGACAGGTGGAACTCAAATCTATAACAAGTGTCCTAGTAAGCCATGATAGTGAGTCAGCATGCACAGTGCCCGGACCCTGGAACTGGCTCCCCTGAATGGATGTAATAATGTTAATAATTACACCTGTGTTTTTCATTCTCTTACATGTATGTCTGCAGAGAAAAATGTGGATTAACTCAAAGGGTCAAGTTGACAAAACTCTGCTCAGAGCAGAGCCGAGGATAGCGGGAGCGGGTGCACACACACATACTGTATGAGCACAGGGACATGACATGGCACCATATCCTAGCTTAAGAGTTTGTTCTTGCTTTGTGTAGAAATGCTAGACTTTAGACTATTGATCTAATCAGTGTCATTTGTTCTTTTCAGTCTGTGCCAGGAAATGTGCTGCATGCCCCTTCACATTGGGACAGTGAGCTGAAACCGGTCAATTTGCTGATGTTTGTTGTAGGGTGGCTAAAGAGTCCAAAAAAGAGCCCAAATTAAATACTAGCAGTCTGAACTTGTGCCATGTATTATTTTGTGAAATATCGCTCTTTGTGTGTGTGTGTGTGTGTGTGTGTGTGTGTGTGTAGGAGGCATTTTATATATATATATGTATATTCTTTTTACATCACACACCACAGTTAACTTCACCTCACTGTTGTAATATTTTCTCTTGTTTATGGGAATGTTATGTAACATTAAAGGCTTGAGTGCTGCTGTAGATGGTATGTATGCATTCATGTGTGTCTCTCCGTGTGTATATTCTGTCAAAGAGTGTACTGTATGCACACCTATGCATGTGTGTGTCTGTGTGTGGATCTGCAGGGAGCAGGGGAATCTCCCTGACCTGTGTGTTGACCCCCTGCCGTGTGATCGGAGTGTGTGTGATGCTGATGACTTTGGGAGCAATCGGAGCAGCTGTCTGGGCCGTAGGTCAGACCACATGCTTTCACACTTATACACATTTTTGTCAGACATACTGTGACATAACCGTAATAATCACTCTTTTTTTTATTATTATTTCACGGTGTTAATGTTTGATAGTTCTCACTATTAAAAATCTGATTATCAGTAGTCTTTGCTCTCTTACATTGCATTGATTTAACAGATGTCTGATGTTTTTTTATTACCCTTCTGAAGTTACGTATTGCACAATGGAGGAAGACACAGGACTGTATGATGGTGAGTAGAGGACACAGCGATGTTTTCTGATAAATACTCTTATACCAGACTTTAAGTGTAATAAAAATAGACAACACTGGCACAAGACCTATATGGTCTGATTATTATAATAAGAAAAATGAGCTTGAATTTTTTTTTTTTTTCTGCAGTCAAGGAGGATACTGCATGTGTTTGTTTGTTAGTGGAAGCAAAACGAACACTTGGCCATAGGTCATTAATTTTGGTGTGGATCCAGGATTTTCTGTCTTTTTTTTCAGCATTGCCAGGGTAAAGCTGTAGCTACCTGAGTGAAAAAAAATATATATATGATAATTGTTTGTCACTGCATTTGATGCATTTTTTTTCAATGTGTGTTATTGGAATAAAATTTAAAAAAAAATCAGAGAAGCAGAAACTGAAGTAGCTGCACTGCCAATAAGATCAGGCTCAACTCAAGGCAACAGGATGTGACATCTGTGGTCACATGTTGCTCAATAGAGGCAGGATGCAATCAGACAAACAAACAAGCAAAAAATATGTCACTAATACTCATCACAATCACAATGAGAAAAGAAAAATGAATTATGTGTTACAGGTAGGCAGGAGCGTGTGCCATCGTAGCTTGTTCTAAAATAAAGCCTGTATCTTTCCCTGCAGTCCAGGTGAATTCTGCTGATCAACATCTCAGAGTCTTTGACTCTGCCCAGAGGAGGTGGCGTCAGGTGTGTTCTTCCTCAGCCAATGAGCTGCTCGCTAGCATCAGCTGTGAAGAAGTGGGCTTTGTCAGGTGAGATGTCTTTACAATTGTATATCCATGCTTTCAGGCAGCGCAGCATGACACAGGACTGAAGTGTGTGTGTTTGTTACAGCGTGGTGAATTACTCAGTCACATCAGTGCCAGAGGCCGGCGGAGATGTTGGAGAGTTCTTCTGTGTCAGACAGGAAGAGCTCAGCTACGGCAAGAAAATCAAAGACTCATTGTTCCCATGGTATCAAACACCTGTCTGTCTGATGGTGCAGCAGTCTTACCTGCTACCACACTGTCCTCTCTGTTGCTCCCCCTGCCTTTTCTTTCACTCGTGTACTCGGTTGACATCAAGAGAGTTGAGTGACTTAGTTTGGATGTTTTTTTTCTCTGTCAGGATGTTACTAACTCTGTCTCTCTCTGTTGCAGTGACTGTGAGAGCAGGGAGGTCCTCACACTGTTGTGTCAAGGTAAGATGTGAGCTTAAATCTGCACTTGTTTCACACTGTTTCTCCTCTCTGTGTTTAATTCTTTCACCCACAGTTTACCGTCTTCCTCTGAGTCATCCTCTCTCTCTCTTTGGCAGACTGTGGCAGGCGTAGTTTTGCAGCAGACCGTATAGTTGGTGGCGTGGATGCCAGACAGGGCAGTTGGCCTTGGCAGGTCAGCTTGCAGTACGATGGAGTTCATCAGTGTGGAGGATCCATTATCTCAGACCGCTGGATTGTGTCAGCAGCTCACTGCTTTCCCGAGTAAGAAGTCAAGCTTGAATTTATACAGAAATCATGCGTTATTTTTAATCACATGCTGGACAAATGTGATTGCTTTAGATTCTCTTAACAGAGAAAAATGTAACATGCTTGCACAAAAACTGAAGAAGCTTTCCGTGCTAGGCGGTATCGCTTCGTTAATCGCTGGCGTGTGCTGCTGGGCTC
Organism: Chaetodon auriga; assembly: GCF_051107435.1. NCBI lineage: Eukaryota > Metazoa > Chordata > Actinopteri > Chaetodontiformes > Chaetodontidae > Chaetodon > Chaetodon auriga. Next base: position 9,726,192 of record NC_135081.1, read on the forward strand.
CATCTACAATAAACCCGTCAATGCCAATGTGGCAGAGGTGAAGACCATCGTTTACCACAGCAGCTACCTGCCCTTTGTAGATGCTAACATTGATGACAACAGCAGGGACATCGCCGTTCTGGCCCTCACCCAGCCCCTCACTTTCAACGGTAGCGCACACACACACACACACATTCATCAAAGAAGAAACACACTCATCTACACACACATGAGTATTTGATTGCATGAGGACAGTGATTAGAGATGAGGAAGAATGGCAAAGAAATTGAGAGAGCCAGAGAGACACAGAGTCAGTCATTATGGTAATTTGCCTGCTTTAGGGTTCCTGTTTCCCAGATTTGAGGCAACAGGACAAAAGTTCTTTGATTCAACATAATCATATCAGCACTGAACAGGATATAACCACTGATTCCTCCTGTGTGTGATGTGCTCTTTCTGTCCTGAAATCCCATTACTCCTTAAAAAAAATAACCACACTTTCATAATGACAAAGAGTCATCTGTGTTCTGCTTTAATGTTACTGCAATCTGTTGAGCCATGAAGAAGGATGAGCAGAAAAACAAGTATGATCTCTGCTGGCATTGTAGGTTTGGGAGCTGTTAACGTGCATGTCACAGCTGTGCAACTAAATAACACTATTTCAACATGCTTGATGGGTTGTAGGCAAATGTTTTGAGAACGTGACAAGTATCTAAATGCACACATACTGTATTAACATTACTTGTACTGACCAATAAGAGGAAGCAAAATGATGAAGACCTGTGCAGAGAGGAACGTGGCAGTGGCTAGAGTTTCAGTAAGTCATGCCTGACATCTAGTGTTAAGTGTTCATAATTGCAACCACAGCATGAAGTCCACTGGACTGAAAATAACACACGTAAAGGACAGTTTTAGCTGAAATATCTCTCTGTACAGTGTTCTGCCAACACTATGTAAGATTTTGCTTCACTGGTCAGTCATCAGGTATTTCACCACTTCTTGTCTGCCTGTCCTGACACATGTCACAGTGGTTTCTTGTGCATTTTATTATGAGTAAACTTCAAGTGATCGTGTGAGTGTTGGATGGTGAAGTATTGTTATGTACATGTGTTTGCTTATATCTTAAAACGTGTTTGTGTGCAGAATACATCCAGCCTATTTGCCTGCCAGCGTACGGTCAAAGACTGATAGACGGGCAGATGGGAACAGTAACAGGCTGGGGAAATGTAGGATACTATGGTGAGTCTGCATTTCATTACAGCTGTACTATAATACACTGCAGACAGCCCATCTTCGTTTTCTTTACTGTAGTTGTTTTTGTATTTAAACGCGTCAGTGTCCTCAATGTGCTGTTAACCCAAACCAGTGTACACTACATCTACATCTACATAACCAAGCCTCTTTAAAGTTTTTGATATTTCTCACTCACAGGTCATCTAGCAGATGTTCTTCAGGAAGCCAACGTCCCCATCATCAGTGACGCTGTCTGTAACGCTCCTGATTACTATGACAATCAGATCACCACCAGTATGTTCTGTGCTGGTTATGAGAAAGGAGGCACTGACGCCTGCCAGGTCAGGGTGTGCCTGTGTTGATGCGTGCTGGTGTGTAAAAGCTGGTGTGTTTATGTGTGTGGGTTTCTAATTAGAGACCTCTGTTCTCTGATAAGTCCTCATGTGTGTGTACTTTGTTTTTGTCTGATGTTTGTTTCCCTGCCTGTGATCTGAATGCCTATGTGTGCACAATGTGTGTAGCTGTTTGTTTGATATGTTGTTGCATTCCTCTTGAATTTCTGTTTGTGCTTGGCTAAAATGGGTGGTTATAATGTGTGTGTGTGAACTGCTGTAATCCTCTGTGGTTTTAGGGAGACAGCGGCGGCCCCTTTGTGGCAGATGACTGCCTGTCTAAGACCAGCCGGTATCGTCTGCTTGGGGTGGTGAGCTGGGGAACGGGCTGTGCCATGGCCAAGAAACCTGGCGTCTACACCAGAGTGTCTCGATTTCTGCCCTGGATATCTACGGCCATGAGGGTGAGAGACTGGGCTTGTTTTATTTGACTGTATTACTCTATTTCTTGGATTCTGTTGTGTTGTTGTAATGCTATAATTCCTACCAAGGAAACACTGATCACTGCCACCAAATAAAATGACTGCCAGTAACTAGAGAAACAGAACAGGAACTCATCTGTAACTCATCTATGAACCACTGCCAATAGACGGACTCACTGTGCAAATAAAAGCACATGATGAGGATTTTCTTCTTTGCCAGAAGAACAGTCCACTTTCCTACTGTTATGATTAAAACAATATTTTCTTGTGTATTAAGCTATAGCACTTGGAAAATCAAAGCATTTGGCATTGCCTGTCTTCACCCACAGACACACACAACACATGTAACTGCCAAATTAAGGACATGAAATGTCTTCATAGAACATTGTCCCACCACCCAGTGTGCAGACAAATATGCTCAGAGTTGTAAAATGAATGTTAATGCTTCAAGATAAGAGTGGAAGTTTTAGTCATCTACATGTAAAATTTCTTTTTGGGACACGACAGATGTGTTTAACGATTTCTGCTCTCATGTGTCTCCTCTAGAACTATCACAACTCACCGGGGGTTCACAAAATGGCTCGGACATGAAAGTCCTCCTCCCATGTTTCTACTTTTCTACTCTCGGATGAAAATACTGAAGACCTCGTAGTTGTCAGCAGGGACTGTTCGACGTTGGTTGAAAGGCTGTGAAGTTTCCCTCATGTCTCAATTCCAGATTCCTTTTTAGTGAGGATTTAACTACTTCCTGAACCTTCCCACATTAAATGTCTACCAATACCAAACTTACTAATAGATATCCTGTATCTTTGTAGAGATTCCCAGGCAGAGCTCTTTAAGAGACGTGACATTTGAACTCATCAGCAGAGTTATTGAGGTTGACTAACTTGGTTCATATGAAGTGAAATATTGAGAAAAGGGCAAATGTGAAATAATACTACAATCACAAACTGGGTTTAAGAAGCCAGTTTTGTAAAATATAATGAGATTCTTTTACTGTGATGTCTTTATTTTTTTTTTCGTCTTGTTTGTTTTAGCTGCCGTCACCAAAAATGAAACTGAAAATAACTACTATAACTTATGCGCTAAACAGCAATGAAGTGAATTTAAATTTAAAGGCTCAGGTTCATCATAAGCATTGTGGATGTACTTGCAAGGATTCATACAATTCATGCAATACAAAGTGCTGAATTTCCTGCAGCCAGTGTGCACAGCGAGCCATGAGTGCAGACTGCATCGTTGAGTTGTAATAAAGATCAGTAAAGATCTTGTGCAAACTCAACTCTTTAAGTACTCGTATATCAACAACTAAGACATAGACACAAGACGATTAGAGATTTGAAATGCCAGTAATTTATGAGTAATGTTAATTAATAAATAAAACATTCCCTGGTGGGCCTTAGTTTAAAAAATTATAGCACACATCAAACCTTTTTCAGACTTTTATAATTAAACTTACTTGTGTGATACATGTCTTGACTTTTTATATGCAGTAGCCTGTTTGTATGAAAAATAATTATTCATACAAGTTCTGTCTGATGAAGATGATGCTTATATTGAAATCAATATTTTGTTGTTGTCTTGTAAATATTAGTCAGTGTCTTGTTTATGTAGATGCTTATTTGAGACATGTTGCAGACGTCTTCATGATCCACAGATCTTAAAACCATGAGTGCAATAACAACCTAAATCATCTTCATCTTCTTCTGCAGCACATATTGATTACTGATTTCAAATGTGAACAATGTCTCATCACATTAACTGGCGTGTGTGTAGTATTATAAAGTAAAATTATCCGTCTCCTCCTGCAATCATATTTACCATAAACCACAAAAAACAATTTCAGTGACGAGTTTTCAATTGTTAATTACTTGTGTTTATTTTACACGACAACTACACATTAAAGGAGGTTTTTTTTTTTTGTTACATTTATATACAAAAAATAAATATTTTAAGGACAAACGGAGAACAACCTAGATTCATATTCTCAATACAATAAAAAAAGAATTGTTCAAGTGAATCTGGTCTTCAGGCAAATGACCATCATGACAAATGATAATCAAATACAAAATATGTATGTATAGAATACAACCATCAAGATAACACAACTAACTTTGTGCAAGCTACCTTTGAGCCCTTTCTAGCACTGATTTTTAAATCTTGACTGAACAAAATGTAATGTGCATTCATATAGTCCAGCACTACTCACCACCAGTTGCCCTCTGAAACAAAATGAATGTATGGACATTTATACAGTTATGATGTGTACAAGAGAAATAAATATTAAAAAACATAAATTGTTGCATTGAGTCTTGCATTGAAATAAATGCCCACAGTCATTGTGTAATAATATCCTATTTGTTTTTCTAAATCTGTCAAGAATAATTATACCATATCTTCCTGGACACAACAGAAATAAATACACAAAATCCGGTGTTTCAAGAATCTTTCCCCAACAATCCCTTTAGAATATCAAAAATTTTTAAATGATTTATTAAAATAAAATACCTGCATTGGTATTCAGTAAGTTTTACTACACAGAACTATAGAACACAAAAAGCCTCGCAAAAACACAGTAGTTTCCATAAACACAATAAATACAAAGAATAACAAAAAAGACATTTTAAACAATTGTCAAAGCAAGATGGTTTTAAAACTATTGCACATGCTCTGAGAAACTGAGCTTTAAACTCTGAACAGGAAGACGCAACATGACTTTCAGCATATGTAGGTTTCTTGATGATGATGAAACTGCACTCAAATGAGTGAAAGGTTCCTGTCAGACTCAGCTGGATTTAGCCACTGTAGCATAAATCACCCAGTCATCATTTGCTGCTGCTGTAGACCTGAAGAGGAAATAACATTATTAGTAAATTTGATTCAAATTGCAGCCAGAGCAGTGTCACTGTCCTTTGCCTGTGACCACCCCGATGGTGACGTGGTGATGGATAATGATAATAATAAGAAGAAACTCTATTTATGTAGCACAATTCATGCATAAAATGCAACACAAAGTGCTTAATAGCAGCAATAATAACTTCCGCCACATACAGATGCCTCACCCATTATACTCATAAACTTTTTTTATTACTAAGTTGATAAGATCGGTTTTGCTACCATAGGGATGCAGCTATTGTTGGGAAATTGCATGCTTGAATTTTTCATCTTTCTCAGTGAAGGTCAGAGGTCATGAAGTGGTCTTTTTTACATAACCTTCATGCATTATTTCTTAACCTGATTATTTCAGAGTGTACAGTAACAATGACAAAAGGCTGCACATATGAACTTGACTGTCAGTGAGTAATAAAGTGTGAAGTGCAGTGGCACTATAGCCCTGTGATCAGGCAAGCGTTTGGACAGCGAACCTACCGGGAGTCTTGGCGGGCTCTGCTGTTGTTTATGTTGTGTGAGGGTCTGGGGTTTCTGGTGTTGATGGTCACTGCTGAGTAGGTAACCTCGTCTTCATGAGATGTGGAGGCCTGAGAGGAGAAGAGACCGTTTCATCCAAATCTGCAGACGTTTGATTGAGTGTTACATTTAACATAAGTGTGTGTGAACCATATTTACCTCATGTTGATGGTGCGAGCCCCTCTGTGAAAGAGGAGTGGTGTCTGTAGCAGGTGGAGGAGAGGATGGCAGCGTGTGGATGTTGACATAAACACTGTCGGACTGATCTTCAGCGGCTGAAGAGCTCGAGCCTCTCCCACTGAGCCTGAAGTCCGACACAGTCTGCTGGATCGACACCCCAAAGGTCAGATTAGGTTTTTATTTATTTATTTTACTGTATGTTCATGGGCTTTGGCTACACTTAAGCTTTTGTTGTTTCTGTATTGCAAAATAATATGAAGTTCAGGTTATAAAGAAAACTTCATAAGAGGAAAGCACCACAGGAAAATGTGAGATATTTCCCTTCTTTAAATAATTTTTTGGGACTTTTTATGGGAACTTCAAATTCCCCCAAATCTTTCATGACTGACGTTGAATCATTAGAGTTTAATCAGATTCATGAGTTATTTCATGACTTACATTAGATGTAATCACCTTTTTCTCTGCATGGCTCCTATGTTTCCTCCTACCAAGACAGCAAAAAAAAAAAAAAAAATGAAATGAACCAATAAATAAATAAACCTGAAAAAACATTGTTGCTCAATCTTTCTCGGTTTCACATTTTTGAGAAGATGTTCTGTTATCATGGGAAACAGCAGCTTGACACTTCTGTAAACTGCGGTTCAGTACATGCAGCACTGACCATCGTTTTTTTACAATGTTAGAAGTGAGCTGTCGAAAATGATTTGAGTAAGGAAAAACAAAGCTTTTAGTTTAGCTTGATTGTCTTGGTCCATCATAACACAGAAAATAGTGCAGAATATATGAAATTCTTTATATCCATAATATTAGTCTTTTGAAAAGATGCTAATGATACTAACGTTAAAATCTACATATCATCATTCCATATGTTTAAACAAAAAAACCCCACACAACTATTTTAAAAAGTACATATTCAGTAATTCGTATACTTCAGCCAATGTCATGTATAAAAACTGAGTTAGTGGTTCGAAATGCCCACAGGATGGAAATGAAGATGACACATCCACACTATGACAACATGGGGTGAAACATATGTAGAAAAAGAAGCAAATGCACTTCAGAGATACATGTGTCAGTCAGTGGCAACAGTAAAAATGACACTATGAGTCATTTAGTCACACTTACTCTCTCCATCACTCATTGACTCACCAGAGCAACAGAAGAGCTAACACAAGCGTCACCAAGAGAGCGACTCCGATCCCAGCTATGATGGGGAGGGACTGGCTGCCTGAGGACAAACATATTGTACGATTAGATTACTGTTGGTAGATTGGAAAATGAGTGACCTGTGCCCCTGTGCTTCTTTAAATACAAAATGATGATGAAATATTACATTTTCTACATGAACACATTAGAAAATCAGTCGCTAATCCCTTCTCTGATGAGTATAATGATTAAGGATTTTCAGCAGTGCATCACTTTAAATGATTCGTTTTGGCAGTAAAGTCTCACAAACCGTGCTCCTCTTCCATCATGGCCAGCAGCACCTCAGTTGAGTTGCTTTCTCCTAGTCGGTTCCTGGCCTGGCAGACGTAGAGTCCAGTGTGGGACGTGTCCACAGAGGGGATGGACAGCACCTGTCCTGAGCCCACCTGGAGCATTGAGTGTGGAGAAGCTGCCCTCATGTACCAGGTGTAGTTATCTGCTGCAGGGTTAGCAGCACTGCCACAGCTCAGAGTCACACTGCTGCCCCGAGAGACACGCAGTGGGTTCATTGAAACAGAAACGTTGACTGGACGGTCTGAAAAATGTAGAAACACGGCACATGTTAACAGAAGATAAGGGAATTAAAAAGATAATTAAAGGGCTAAAAGAGAAAAAGTGCATTTCTGTTACACAGATTTTCCTTTGTTTTTTCTTATGAAATATTGGACACGTTCACCTCTTTAGGCTTTCAAATCCTTCAAGCATAACAAACTAGGTGGAAAAATTCTTCTTTGGTTGAAGTGCTCTCAATGAGGGCCATAATCTGTGATGAGGGCTCATGATTTCTTCATTTTCTGGGGTCACAAGCCGAAAAGGTTGGGAACAAAATGAACTAAAGGACATCGTACTGGAATAACTCCTGTGTCTAAATAGTGTGTTTGTGTCCACAACAGCACAGTTTCTGTGACAAAAGACACACATTTGAAAGCAGAACTGGCAGTGTGACGGGTCAGCATACTCACACTGGACATCGAGTTGAACCTCAGTGGAGTTAATGAAGTCGATGCCCCTCCAGCTGATGTTATTCCAGGCCTGACAGTGGTACAGTCCGCTGTGGCTGTGCTGGATGTCAGAGATGGTGTGGCTCTGTCCTGAACTGATGAAGTGTCCGTCTTTGTACAGGCTGTATCCGCTTTGTGCCACAGGTGGTCTGGCATCACTGCTGCAGGTGAACGTCACCGAGTCTCCTTTGACGACGTCTCCTGATGGACTCATTGACAACGTGACTTTCTCGGGAGCATCTGATTGAGAGGAGAGTTGGATGTTTAGCCTCACAGAGTTCAGTCAGTCAGTGAACCACAATGACAAGTGCAGTTGTGTGTATGTCGATGAGAGATATTTCTAGACATTTTTTTCACTCTGAGTTGAGGACAAGTCGTTAATTTGTGTCCTTATATTGTGTCTTAATTTTACTTCACTTCAGGTCTTTTTTATTGTTCCACAAGAAAAATGATATTTGCAACCAGGCAGCATAAAAATACTGAAAAAAGTGAAAAAAAAAAATGTTGACATATTACACAAATTATTGGCAAGGCATATTGAGCTGAGCTTTGAGATGTTCAAATGTTACTCCTGTACTTACACTGAACATCCAGAGCCACAGCAGCTGATCTGATCGTCTCTTGGCCCAGGACGGCACAGTAGTACCTCCCAGCATCTTCTCTCCTTGCCTGGAAGACTGGACTTAGAACACGTTGTCCGTCTCTGAAAAAGACTGTGTCTACAGGTGTGAGACACCCTGACACACAGGCCAGACTGACATTCCCTCCCTCCGTCACAGTGCTCGGCTGGACGACAGCAGTCAACTCTGATTCAGAAATAGAAGCAGAAGCTGATTAATTTTACTAAAACATATTTAATTCATGACAAATTCTCCTTTTTTCCAATATCTTGCCATTACCTTTTACTGACAAACGAGCGTACGTTTTGCTTGTCCATCTGTTCAATGTTGTCACAAAACTAAAGAAGTATAGTCCTTCATCAGCGTGCTGTACATCTTTGACCTGCAGGCTACAGTCACTCCAGTAGTTGCCCACATATTTAAAGTGGTCTCGGGGGGATGGGAGCTTTGACAGGGAGACCAGCCTCCGATTGTCAGATTTAGACCAGCCAACTGAGGTGACAAAGTGAGCGACAGGATAGTCGTACTCGCACTTTATAACGACTGATGCCCCTTTTAAAGCACACTGACTTTCGAAGGTCACCCTCCAGTCTGCACTCCTCACACCTTTGAAAAAAGTGAAAAATATACAGTTATTTAAATGTAGTTGTAGCTCTTTCTCCCACAGGATTTGGTGAATAAAGTCAAAGTCACTTTTATTTGTCAATTTCTTCACATGTACTTAACATAAAAAGGAATTGAAATTGCGTTTTGCACTGTCCCGGCATAGACTAGACAACAGTAAGTGCAAAAGCACGACAAGACAACAAGACAACAGGACAAATAAAAAAAAAATAAAATAAAAAAAAAAATCGTTCAAACTAGACTGTATGAAACCCCTAAACTGCTACAGCGAAAGCTGCACAGTGATTTGACTACAGTCACCACATTTACCATACATTAATTTAAAGAATGTGTTTTCTTACCTGGCATTATCATCAGAATAATCAGAATCAAGCTCTCCATGATTTGAATGAACCTGCAACATCATGACACAGGACACAGATGAATATAGAGTGTGTGTAGAACAGAGCACTGAGAACAGCATCCAAAAAGAAACACACATGGTATCAGAAGTAGTAGAACTCACCAGCTAAACGAAGACTTCTTGCTTTGACAATCGTGGAGATGATTTTGTGGAGTGAAAAGCAGAAGTGGGTGGGTGTTGTCACTGTCACACAGATAGAAAACCTCACATAATATCACTGCCCAACAGGAAGTATGTTCGGTATCCAGCGGTGCACAGCTTATCTTATCCAAAGTAACACCTGCACAAACTCTGAGTGGAGCTGCACTGAGACTTTACTGACAATTTGATCTCTTTGCTCTCTCTGCAGCCATGAGTGTCTGTGGGAAATGTGGAAACTTTACATCAAACACTCTGTACTGCTGTGTGTCACTGCCAGTCAGGTAGAGCGATGGTGCAATGAAACATTCAAAGCAATGACCTCAACTGTTCTCACTTTGTCACTACCAGCATGATCTATTCTTGTCCACAGGGTGGTGTTACTGGACCATGCAACTGATTGAGGCAATGCAAAGGGGTGGGTTAAAATGAGAAACTAGTGACTGAATACAGCTGAGGCTGAAACCACCAAACTTCTAACTGTAGCTACAACTGGTGACATCTATGTTACGTGTATGCACCACTACATCAGCAGCGGGGGCTGCTTTTGATGAGAAGCAGATAAACTGTCACATCGCTTTCTTCTCTCCTCTGCTCCATCCGTGTCCTGATATGAGGTGGCTGACGATGAGAGATAGAGTGACCGTGGAATAAAAAGTGTGGGTCCCAGTGGATTAATGTAACACTGTGAATCATTATGATTACGCACGTTTTTCTTGGTGTCTTATCACAACTTTCAGCACTTGACCCCACCGCTGCAGCTCCACATCCACAAGGGAGGAAAGGTCACAATAAGTACGTGATAGGATGCATTTATTGCACCAACCATTTCCTCTGCGTCACATGGGTCAGACAGGAAAATTTCAGAAAAAGAGTTAATGCTTTAGTGACTGATTGTGATGCTGAGTAGCGTTTAATGCAGGATGTAATGTGGCAAACATGAGTCAAACCTGTGGAGTCAACATGTGGTTGTTTTTATGTTCAGGTTTTACATAACAGGTTTGTGGCCGTGATGCCAGTCAGTATTACAAAAATGCCCAAATGTTTCATTTCCCCACATCTTGTAAGATCATGTTTGTGGTTCCAGATGTCGTAAGTGAAAGGACAAATGAACACAGCAGCAATGTAGCAAAGTAGATTACACATATTTTCGTGCGTAACTGACTTCATTACAAACTGTTCAAATAATAATCCATTATCAGCAACAGGTTAGAAAATCAAAGAGAAGAAAGAACACAGCCAATAGGAGAAAGAGAGCATTTATACATTTGATAGTCCGGTTAGTGTGTTGTGGATTTAACAGAGAGAAAAAGAAGTGCATGTCGATGTTTTTTATAATGTGTTTTTATTGCCACCATTTTGTTTGCTCACTGTCAAGACTCTCCCCGTTTGTCGGCGTGGGTGTGCTCTGCAGGCAGCACTTCTGCTCCGCCCGCTCACTCCACCCGCTCATCTCCTGACCTCACCTGGCTTCAATCATCAATCAAGACTCACCTCTCATCCACTGGATATAAGCGCCACCTCTCCTGCCAGTAGTTGTTGAATTGCAATGTGGTCACGTAGTCTGTCAGTTTAAGAGTTTGCCCTGTTTGCTGTGTCTGTCTTTTGGGTCTTAGTTCATGCAAGACACAACCGTTTGGTTGATTGCACTGGCTATTTTATGCTTTTCCAAAACACATTCTTATTTCTGGTTTAATTCATCCCAAAACCATTTACTGAATCCCTTTTATCTTACTGCTGATATACACGTTCCTCACTCTCAGCACATTTACAATTTGTCCAAGCTGTCAGATGTTTGTGAGCTGGAAAACAAAATAAAACGTACAATCAAGCTACGATTAGTTCCATCATAATTGTTTTATTTTTCTTCAGTGTAGCAAACCACAACATGTAATTTAGCATTATTTCGGGCTTTGCTAAAGACTGATTTAATGGAAGCAAGCTGTATCAACTGAATAAATGTTGCAGCATTTTCAATCAGAATAAGCCTGCTAACAATTCAGAACATAACAGTGGAAATTCACATGTCAAATATTGATTATTCTTATAGACGGCAACAAATTTTCCACAGCGTTCCACTTATATGTGGAGACAGTTATGTTGGAACACAAATGATTATCACTTGTCACTGGTCAGGATACAAATGATGCTGCAGCAACCCGTCACACTACGTCACCTACATTGACTTGATTGGGAATTTCCGTGCCAGCTATTAACTAAAAAGCAGCAGTAGATAGAGCCTGTGCTGTGGGTATAAATGCAGGCCAAATGATCTTTCTGCTCCTACTGCCTCATCAGGCAGCACACAGCGGGGAGATGCTTAGAAAACAAAGGGAAAGACATGCAACACAGTTTAAGAGCTGGACTCGCAGTCAGGACCAGGACCACATGTTGTCCTCATGGTCTGGTGAACTGTGGAGAATCCATAACGACCTGTCTGACCCAGAACAGCGTAAGGCATAGCCACAAGGAGCCCTGATCCTGGTCCACAACCCTCTCTGGGTGAACAGGTGTAAAGTGATTGGTTCAAATGAAGAAGGCTGATCAGGTGAGGAAGAGCAGAGAAAAAGAGCAGAAACATGAGAAAACTTTGAATTAAACAGAAAACAACTGGGTGCAAATTATGGGATTATTAAAAATGGTACATTGTTAAAACAAACTCTGAACTTCAAACTTGCTTATTTGGCATTTTTTCTGTCAGGGGCACAACTTTGCTTGATTTTGTAAAGGCTCACCTATTTTAAACATCCTACTGTATGTGGGGGGATCATAGCACTGACACATCCCCATGTTTTACAATACATAAAACTATGTGGGGACTTTGTAGATGACAATACTGAGAGTTGTAAGGTGTCATACCTGGTTTGCCTTTTTCCTTGCAGTCAGTGGCGCGGCTGGTGCAGTAAAGCGTAAACAACTTTGGAGGAATCTTTCGGCTTTTTATCCCCACCCAGTGGCAGGTTGTGGACCTGCACCTGGTCTGCACTGAACCAACATCAACAACAAACAGAAACCATATGAGTTCATCTGGACATCTGACTCAGATCAAAGCATAAAAAACAGGTCTTCATTTTGCTCCAGGACCATTGAAATGTTTTTGACATCCAAAACTGGGACGAGAAATTTATTGTCCTCTCGTAAACAGGAGAAGGTGTTGGATATCACAGAAAAAGAGAGAAAAGTCAGAGGAAAAGACAAGGAGTGGAAAGTGTAGATGACAGGAAGATAAAGAAGAAAGCACGAGGGCCAGTGCAGTTGTAAAATAAAATCTGCAGCATACAAGATATGAAACAGTAGATTGCTGCTGTGGTTGTGCAGGGAGACACATGGTGAAGAAGGAGAGAGACAGAAAGTGAAACAGACAGAGAGAGGGGGATAGAGGAGAAGAGAAAGTGACAGGTGGAGGAGGATGGAGTATACCTGGATAACTTGGAGTAGTGGACAGTGATGTAGCTGGGGGCCGGGCTGTGACTTTCAACTTCTGTGATTGGTGGAGCATCCTTCAGAGGAACGATGGAGGGGTGGGAGCTGTCACTCAAGTCCTCTGGCTCCTCCTGCGTGCGCGCACGCACACACACACACACACACACACACACACACACACACACACACACACACACATACATACACCAGAAATTCAGATCATTGGTACATTTTTCATTCACCCTCAGAATATGTACTGAGTTGTTTACCGGTATGTCGGACATCTTGCCCTTCCTCACTGGAAAGGTCTGTTGGGCTGACTCATAGAACATGGTGTCAGCTGTCACTGACGGGCGCTGGGGTCACAAACACACACACACACACACACACACACGCAAACAAGGGAAAGAGCAAAACTGAGGGTCATTTTTAATCAACAGTTTTAAATAGATAACATTACAACTGCACGTCGTCACAACTATCCTGACTTCACTTTGGGATGTTTCATCATTTAAAAGCAAATTTTTAACTGCTCACAGGTTAAACAACAACTGCAGATCTTGAGAAAAAGATGTTTAAAATAACACAGCAAACTGTACCTTGTTTGCTTCTTCTCCTGACTCCATGTCTACTCTGTGCATGTTCTTACTATGAAGACACAAATACAATATTATTAAGCCATGACCAATTGATGACTCCGACCACAAAAATAAAGCAAATAAAGCATGAAACTAGCTGTGTGAAGATCAATTCCTGCAAAAATCCATAAAATATTGTAAAAACTAATGTTGAATTATTAAATAAGGTGCAATGCACACAAAATGATTGCATAATGCTCCTAGAATTCCATCTTTTTATGATAGAAATAGTCCATCTCGCTGTGAGTAAATAGCAGGGTGTCACCTGATCATAATGGCCACTGTGAGAGTGATGAGCCCAGCAGACACGCCCACTGCTGAGGCCAAGGCAATGACCTTAAGACGACCTGCCAGAGGGAAGATAAGAACTATTATCAGCACAACTACAAACAAGGGGAAATGAGAGGGAACAAGGGTTAACATGAGATGAATAAAAATAGATGTGCAGCAAACTAAAAAAGGACAACAGACAAAAATAGAAAGAGAGAAAGTGAGGACCAGGGAAAGAGCCATGCATCATCTTTCTGGCGTCTAGACTTGAGACTTTTGTTTCCAGTTCTGATTTCCAAACCTTACTCCACTTCTTCAGCTGTCTAGACTCAAATAGTAGTTTTCCACAACACCTCATCACCCCTTCCTCTCCCCTCATAGCAAGAGGGCTTTACATGACTCACCATGACTCATAGAAAAACAGTCAGAAACCATGTGGACATACAGAAAGAAGACGAGGGCCCGGACCTCATGCCGCGATGGTGACAGGGGAGGTTTCATCACTCATCATTTCAAACGCACAGAAACCTTTCCAATCATCCCTCACGCTGTAATCTCAGAGAAACACTTTTTTTGGTCATTGTATGAGATAATCAGAAACATAGATGTAACAGTGGGGCAGGGGTGTTTCACTAACCTTATCAGTGACACCTCATCTCTTCCATTACACCTTTAAAAGTGACAAAAGCATGCACAATGACTGCAGGCCCCTACAGCGAACACAGGGGAGGCTCAGGGAACAGTAGTCAGCAGACATTGTCCACGAAAGGCTTTCAGAGTGAGTGTGAATGTAACTCTGACACCTTCACAACTCAGGAAAGTCACTGTATGAAAAATTCCATTGTGGTATTTTCGTCTCACAGGTTGCTATAATGTTAAGGGGTTTTTAAGGCCCCTCATAAAACCATTTCATTAGTATTTTTTAAATGTATGCTACTTTGCTGGTCTACCTCGTATTGGGAAGCTACTTCTATTTCTACTTTTATGAAAAAATCTTCTAGTGTTCAGTCAGTATTTATTTTACAAGAGTCTGCAGCCTTGTTAGTGGCTCTGTGAAGCTGGATTTAAGATGCATTTAGGCACAACTTGAGCTGAAGGCTAACATCAGCATGCTCACACAATTCTGATGTTTAGAAGGTTTAATGTATATGGTGTTCGACATCTTAGTTAAGTGTGTTAGTATGCTAATTTGCTAATTAGCATTTAACACAAAGTACAGCTGAGACTGATGGGGATGTCACTGGTTTCGCAGGTATTTGGTCATAAACAAATGGACAAATTTAAATTTTGATCTTATGATGACACTAAATGAAAAGTTAAGGGGTCATCAAAATTCATTCTGGGGGAGCTTGTTTGTAACAAGTGTCATAGCAATCCATCCAATAGTTGGTGAGACATTTCACCGCAGGAAAGGTCAGAGGATCATAGTCAGGCGGATTCATCATCTGGAGAAAATTCATGGCAATCCATCAGACAGTAGTTGATATTTCACTCTAGAACTGTACTAAGAAAAAAAAACTGCTTTCTTTCTGTTGCTGTGTTTGACACCAACAACACCCGTGTGAAAGACAATCATTACATACCTCTGACTCGTACGGTGAGGACAGGAGAGCTGCGGACTCCAATTCGATTCCTGGCCTCACAGTAGTACTGGCCGCTCTCTCCGGGGCCGACCTCTGAGAAGGTGAAGACAGGACTGGACTTGGTGCCCCACGCTGCACAGAAAGGGAGAACATCCACTTACTGTTTCAGAGAAACAAAGCAACAGACTGTCCACAGGCACACAGAGCATGACACCTTACTGACCACAAGCATTTACCACAGGTTATAGAGTTAGGTATTAATGATTTTGTAATGTTAACCTTGAGTGGAACCACATTTTTACGATGCTAACATTGTACAGAGCCCCCATCCAGAGCTAAGCGGTGCCATGTGAAGTTATCCACTGCAGGGTTGGCCTGACTGCTGCAGGTTAAGGTCAAAGGTCGGCCAGCGTCAACAACACTGGAGGGACGAGCCAGAACTGAGATATTCTTTGGAGGGTCTGGAGAGAGAGAGAGAGAGAGAGGAAGAAAAGATAGATGCAGAGGGTTAAGGAAGGTTTTGTCGTATAAATGATGGCCTGCAAATAATTTGGAACAGAGGTATGAAGAAGGTCAGGGGAAGGAGAGGAGGAGAGAAACTTTAGAGGTATTGATGTGTAGAGGAGAGGAGAGGAGAGGAGAGGAGAGGAGAGGAGAGGAGAGGAGCATCTGACACATCCTTTCCAACACTGTCGTTGTAATATTTAGAACAAACAGGCAAACCCAAGCATGATAAATAAAGATCACATCCCAGAAGACTCCCAAACATGTCACAAACAAACAACACAGCCACTACTTACACAGTATAGTGAGAGTGGCAACAGGGGAGGTTTGGTATCCTAACCGGCTCCACGCTGTGCAGTAGTACTGACCCGCATGGCGCGCACGCGCTAAAGGGAACGACAGGTTCTGGGAGGTTTCTTTAGCAAGCACCTGGTCACCTAGGATATGATACCATGCATACCTGCAGGAGAGAGGATTGTGAAAATGATGATGAAAATGATTACAGGACTGGGCAATTTGCAATAATATAACCTCTAGTCCTTGATAATTAGACAATGTAACACTGGATTTTATTTAGGTGAATTTTTATAATTATTTAAATTTTCCAGATTGTCCAGTCCGTAATTATGACATCTTGAAGGAGAGTGAAAGTCTGAATTAAAAAAGGTGATGGCGAATGCATGAATGATGATAATGACTACAAAAACAATGAAAAGGACAAAGGTTCCTCTTAGTTAGAAAGCCTCCACTGTTGATAAGCCTGGAGCAGACGTAGTTCTCATACCTGCTGGCAGGAGGGTTGGCGTGGCTGACACAGCTCAGGTTTACATACGAGCCTTCTCTGATGTCACCTGGAGGACTCACCAGCACACGCGTGTTCTTTGGAGAGTCTGACCATGCAAGCAGACAGTGATAAAAACAGGAGCATCATTACTATGTTTGTGTTTTTATTGTGTTGCTGTGTGGCTGATAAAGTCAAGTAATCTCAAGCAAAAAAGGAGCTATGACATATGCAGCTGTAGATTCAGCCTGCAGAGCTTTTAGCCATGCAAGCAGGACCAGAGTGAGCAAAATCCAGCAGTCAGATACGTAAAAACATTCAGTTATTTATGACCAGCAGCAAATCCTCTGAAGAACCAGAGAATGTTTGATTACTCTCACTTCAGTTTTACTACATTTTGATGTATATTCTTAGAAACAATAGTGAAGTAAAAGTATGAAAGATCAGCAGTTTGTATGAATCCTCCACATGACTGAGTACTCACATTATGACTCAAGTTTCAAATAGAGTTGTTGCCTAATCAGTTTAACCTAGACTAACCTTTCACAGATTTACACAACAGGACCTAAGACAGAAACCTACATCCAGACCTGGTATGGGGTTACAAAGGTTTTTTTGGTGTCAAAATCTAATCCTGATCTATGCATGTAGTTTTGATTCTGAACCCTGCAAAGTGTTTGAAGTTGGGAAAAGACACCCTGCCTGTAATAATGAAATGAAAACATCCAACAAACTTACAAGTGACGTTGAGCAGAAGCGGTTTGGAGCGGTCTGTTCCCAGTGAGTTACGTGCTACACAGAAGTACTCTCCTCTGTCTGTGTATTTGAGGTGTGACAGGTGGAGCTGAGGCCTGAAACTGTCTGGGATGCTGCCACTGTCCATGTCTGGAGAGCAGACAAAGACATGCATGTAGATTAGTGCACACATGAATATACATCACGAGCACAATAAGAGATTTACACACTGTACTTGAAAGATTACTTTTTTTTTTTTTTTTTTTCAAAGGATCTGCAATTCCAGAGAAAACCTGCTGACTATTTGACTCTGCTTCAACAAATCATTAAATCCAACTGCAGGAGGAAATCCACATGACAGTGTCATCAGCCCGTTAGCGCATATCCACGACCCAGC
Organism: Chaetodon auriga; assembly: GCF_051107435.1. Taxonomy (NCBI): domain Eukaryota; kingdom Metazoa; phylum Chordata; class Actinopteri; order Chaetodontiformes; family Chaetodontidae; genus Chaetodon; species Chaetodon auriga. Next base: position 9,744,129 of record NC_135081.1, read on the forward strand.
CAGTGAACGTGCACACTGAACAGTAAGTGTCATCATATGCTGTCCTGTACCTTTGAACCATGCGAAGCTCTCCACAGGTGGAGCTGCATCACTAGTGCAGGTCAATGTGACTGACCCCTCTTCTGACACCTCCCCTGCTGGGAAGACTGCTATGGAGGTGGAGCGAGGACCGTCTGGAGGGAAAGAGAGTGAACACGGGGAGGGGAGATCAGGAAAAAGGGAAGTTGAGATGAAGTAATTGAAAGAGTAAATACAGTTTACACTATATCAAAACTTATTTCAATAATTTAACATTTATGATGTCCAGATGCAGGCATGGACATGTTTAAGAAAATATTGTTCTTCTTGAAAATCTCTCTTCAAAGTTCATTCAAAGCTTTAGCTACTCTGCTCTACTAATAGTTGTATCCAATCAGTTCCAAACACTCTGAAAGTGTGTGTGAAAACGCTCTGTTCAGGTCATTTCAAATGGTGGATTGTACTCACGTCCCAGATCCAGGGAGAGGGATGGTGACTGGACGTTCTGTGGTGGGATTGGTCGACAGGTGTACACTCCAGTGTGCTGCTGGTCAAAGCGGTTGATGATCATCCACTTCTCATAGGAGCCAAGATTTAGTCCGTTCCTGTGTGCAGAGCATTGTATTGTATCTACAGTGTAGCAGATAGTGTACTTTTAAAAAAGTAAGCACAGTCTCTTTGCCCTGAACCACTTTTTGGGTGACATAAACACACCTGTAGAGTGCAAGGTTCCTTCCTGGAGCAGCACATCCTCGGGCCTGGCAACCCACAAACACAGTCTCCGCAAAGCCAAACATGTTGGCGGGCCTCACTGGATGCACCTGGACCTGGAGGTCTGAAATACACACAGACATTCACACGCTGGCTGCACGAGTCCACTGCAGGACTGATATGACCAAAGCAGGGACGTTGCAGCCGCTTAAGTTTGCGTGGACCCACCTGTGACGTCGAGGGTGATGGTGTTAGGGGAGGTCCATCTCCCCAGTGTTTGGTCTGTCTCAAACCTGAAGTGGTACTCGCCTGCATCACTCAGCTTCACAACCCGAATCTGGACTGAACAGCTGGAATAGCTGCCTCCGATGTAGCTGGAAGCCATGATCCATTTGTCACATATTTATGGATTATTTCACATTGACCATTCGCCAGCTTTCAAAAGTCACCGTGTGTTCCTCTTACCGAGTTCGTCCTCGGTACGACAGGCTGATCTGGTTCGGGTCAGTGTGGTGAGCAAACTCCCTGCGACCTTCTGCAGACACACGGAACCACATGACCCGCTTCACAGTGTGACCTGCCAAAACCACAGCAAAGCTCTACATCCAAACTCATCCAGAATTATAGCAACAAATGCAAAGAACACTGTGCTGATGATGATGATGATGATGAAGAAAAATTATGCCTTATAATGCTTGAGGTTGTTGAGGTTGTTGAGCTTGACAGAAAAGAATAGAGTGGGTTTACACACTGGTTTGATACCTGATGGGTAGTCATAACGACAGGGCAGAGTGACGGTTGTTCCTGCCCACACACAGATATCTCTCCTAGAAAATGTCACACTCCACCTGCTCTGGATACCTGCAGGGCAATTTAACAGCACAAACATGCAAAATCATAACCAGCAAGCAACAAAAAAGCAGAGCAGGCTGATTCACAGGCTTCAGGCTTTTCACACCATTTGTTTTCATGTTTAAATCAAGAATGCTTCGAGGTTCTAACCACATAAACATCCATAACTCCTGCCTGTCACATCCACAGACTGCTTGTCCTATTAAATCAGCTACCAAAAGTTTAGGGAATACATACTTTAAGACTAAAAAAAGTGCAAATCTCAGCTGCCCACAAGTCAAAGTTTTCCTTCAGTGTGGCTCCTCAGAGAACAACTTGTCAAACCACAGCTCTGATCAGCTCAGAGAGTGACACATAAAACTGAAGCAGTGAGAATGAGCCCTGATGTGCAGCCGTGGTGTCGTCCTGTGCTGCTAACTGCCTGCCTGGCTGACTACCTTGCACAAAAGGCAATCAATACTTATAAATAACTTGAGCGTAAAGGCAAGGGCACCTGGCTGCAGGACCTTATGTGCATAATGGATCCAATGAGTCAGGCATTCATTTTCTAACTGCTGTTTTACAGTATGTGTGATACATTTATGATCTATCCAGAACACAAAACCAATATCTGACAATTGAGGAGGCTGCCAATTCATCTCATCCCCTTTAAGTTATAAGAATATGCTCATTAAAGCCTTGTTTAGTTACGTTTTACACCTCATGATGTAAAAAAGTTAGAATAAAAGTTCAAATTTCTGTTGTAGTTTTGCGTTCCTCTCTTACCTGGTAAAGCTGTAAGCATGACACCCAGAACTAACACACCTGCCAACATCTCCGCTGACACGAGCTCTGTAATGTCACAGGGAGACAGAGAGGTGAACAAAACATTGGGATAAACAGCATGCAGCTGAGTGAACGTGAAGCACTCACCTTTTAAAGTATCTTCATTCAGCTCAGTCAGTCAGGCAGAAGACAGTTTGAGGGATGCGTGCAACCCGAACAGTGATGGAGGTGACGCTTTTAGAGCGGCGGGAGTTGCATGATGATCGGGTGGTCGGAGATGGGAGGAGGAGTGGAAGTGACAGAAGGAGGAGGATGAGGAAGAGGAAATATATGTGTGAAGCTTCTGCTACCTTCCGACATTCTACTTTTCTACAGTTTAACCGTTTCTATTTTCCCTGTTTCCACTTCTCCCTCTGAAACTGTTTTGAAGGTCAACGATGTGATGTTTCTGGTTTCCTACTTTCTGTTACTGTGAAAATGTGACATCCTTGTGATCCTGTCACTTTCACAATTGTCCCTTCTAACTGAAGGTCATTAACCTGTTCTCAGTAAAATATCTTATCAAGCATTGTCACGTTACAGCGAAAGATTAAGTGCTACTTTGTTTCAAAGTGGCTCTAAGATGCATTAAGTGTTGCCCTGAAGGCTTCGGATTTAAGGTGCCAACCATAATCATCATCTCTTTAGTGTCCACAATGAAACAAAGGCTTGTAATAACAGTTTGACATTGCCAAATACTACTACTTCTACTAGTTCTACTTCTACTTCTACTACTACTACTACTACTTCTACTACTAATAAAAATAATAATCAGCTGTTGGCTCTTGATTGTTTTAAAAGCAGCAGCACTATTAAAGGAGTAGTTTGAAATCCTTAGGATGCCTTGCAACACCATGGTGGCAACAAAACTGCAGGAGGTCACTGCACCTACATAATAACAGTAAATAATAGCTATTTGTGTCCAACAACTCATAGAAAAAATGTCTGCATCTTTCAATGCTAAATGCTCCACCAGCTAGTTGCTAAATGTGTCTGTTTGGTGTTTCTGGACAGGGGAGTATACAGTTGGTTTATTTTGCTGAAAATATGCTTACTGTGATTGAAAGATGAGAGTGATGGGAGTAAATCAAAACGGTAAGGTTGCAGGACGTAAAAATAAAACAATGAGCTAAAAGACACTAAAATGCTTCAAAGAGCAGAGAAAGTGCAGAGACAGGTGGTAATTCTCTACAAGCTCATCTCTCAGATTTATTTCATCCATTGTTCATGCAGAGTGCAGCTTTAACTCAATATTCATCCTGATTAGCAGACATACAGAGCATTCAGTGATCAAGTCTATTTCACTGTAAAACCCACTCTTCACTCTTGCCTGAAATTGTCACAATATTGTTGCAAACTTTGACCATCATGATTGACTGATTGTTCAAAAGATGTCTGGTTCATTTGTAAAATGAATTCAGGCCTGTTGGCGTACATTAATATACATAAGTCAAGCAGACATAGACTCAGCAGCCCAGATGTCCTCTCATCCACTACTCTAATTGAGAACTGTTGGCACAGAAAACTACCCACAACCAGACGTGGGGAGGTTCGAGACCTCTCAGTCAACTGTGTCCACTTAGCCTGATGAGTCTAAATGACTTTAACATCCCACCCTGCCACAACTTGGCCAATAGATGTCAGTTTAGCGTCATGATTTGGCCAATTGGCTACTTACCCCAGCTTTGACCCAGGAGTAATGATGATGTACAGTTTAACATTTCAGTCAATCTCTATTCAAAGGCATCCAAGTCAGAGAATGAAGGGGGAATTAACTTTCAGAGAAGATATCTTGATCTACATCTGGAAATAAACGCTGACATTTTACTTATTAGCCGTCAAATATGACAGAGGGGGGGCAACATAAGGAATCAGCGCTGATGTTAGGAAATACGGATGTATATCCGATTTATATCCTGCTGGATTTTAGGATCTGCAGGCCTCTTTTTTGTTAGTCTTCACCTGAAAACTTCAAGAATCTCAGTGCTTTTAATTAGTATTTGTTTAATAGCTAAGACTCTGCTAGTCATGTGGATCTTAAACAAATATTATTTTCAAAGACAATTTTTTGGGGTATTTTCACTTTTATTAGATAGGACAGTGAAGACAAGGAACCAGGGAGAAGAGAGGTGTATGACAGACAACACAGATCCTCAGCTCGAGATGAAACCATGGACTTTGCGGTTATGTGGTATAAAAACGTAATTTTGTTCGAGAGGTCTGCGTTATGTTTAGGGCTGAATCTGAGCTCGACCTTAAACAGCAACACTAATAAGGAACAGAAATTCTCTGGGAGGGAAAGTTACCTTCAAAATATAATCAAAATCCTCAGGATATGAGGTTAAATGAACAATATATTCCAGTTCACAGATTGCTTGGTTGGATTATGGGTTGAGACCCAAAATGGGTCGCAGGCCCTCCTCTAGCGGGTCTCCACATGACAAGAACGCTCGTATGATTTAATGATCCTGGATCCCTGGAAAAAAAAAAAAAAAAAAAAAAGTCATTTTGGTCCCTGGCTGAAAAGTTTTAAGAACCTTCCCCCTCCAAATACTGTCTGTATTATGTAGAGTAAGAAGAGTGGTGGGCTTTGAGCTTAACCTGTAACCACAGAATGACTTCAAAAGGATCACGGCACACTAATAGGTCAAAGCCTGATGTAATCTTAATCGAAAACAGAGCAGACTAAACGAATGAAGAGAAACAGATGGATGGAGCTAGATTAAGTGTGACTGACCACAAACAGAGAGAGAAAGAGGGTGAGAGAGGGAAGAATGAGAAAGTTTGAAGGGAAGGTAGGAGGTGGGGGGGCGGGAAGACAAAAACACGATGAGGTCAGTTTGCTAAGGAGGACAGAAAGAAAAGACAGACGTGAGGTGAAGCAAGAGAAGCAAGAGAGGAAGTGGAGGGGAAAAGGAGGAAGAAAGAATAAAAGAGGGGGAAGGTTTAAAAGAAGACAAGTGTTGGGTTAGACAGAGGAGAGAGAAAGAGGAAGAGAAATGGAAAAGAAGTGTGAGAGGGAGCAACAGACAAATGCATGACAGTGTATCCAACCCTTACGGTAGGAAAGGTATCCATCCACTGACCGCAGCCTCCAGGCCAGATGAAGTGTGACCGTCTGGTGGTCAGACTGGACCTGAAGATTTTCCGCTGTTGCAAAACACTTCCTGCCTGCTGTTTTCATGTAATGTGACCGCTCACAGTTTGCTCCCCTGCCATACTTTAAGTTGTACAATATGTTATTTCTATGTTACTCCTTATGCCCACAGATTAGACTCTTGGCTCTACAGGCCCTCCAGCCTTGGACGGACTCCACATAAGCAAATAATGATTCGACTGTCCAACATGTGTTAGTCTTCAGTTTGAGTGGTGCTCTCCACGGGGGAAGTCTGGGCAAGAATGACGATGATCAGAGCTACAATCATATCTGACAAGGTGATGTGTTGTTCCTGTGCTGTCTTTTAGGAGCTCTGCTTGATGACTTGATGAGCGGGATTTTGGCCAATACAATCACTGAACCAACGGGGAATTAAACAAGAGAGGTAAAAAGAAAGGGTGAGAGAGAAAGGAGGAGTTCCTTCTTTCTCGAACTGATACACATTATCAATAAAACACACAGTATTTAGCCACTTAGGCACTTGACTTTCATAAATAAGCCAAACCAAACACTTGATGAGTTTTTAAAACTCCTAAATCTTTGAAACCTATTGGAGCTGTATTAGATTTAGCCTGGTTTTGCTCATTCCTGTCCCATTCACAAACTCTGCTGCAGGGTCGGATTTCTGCTCCCTGTCTGCCAGAGACCTGTCTGTGGCTGCTGTGGTATTCCACGCTGAATGAGTCATGTCTGGTGGTTATTATGGGCAGGCGTTTGGCTCCCCCCGTCTCTCACCCCGTCTAGTGGCAGCAGACAAAATTACATCCTTTTTTGAGCCTCGTCCAACTGAGCTGACTAAGATGAGGGTTCTCAGTTAACCAGGCTAGAGGAGTTAAGGACACATTTTTGGTTAGTGGTGTAAGACTGCATTGCTGTTTTGACTTCAAGGTTTCTTAATGGTTATACTGAGGCCCAGACAAAAGAAAGCAGTAGACTTTTAACTCATCAATCACGAGAATCCTCGGACTGCTATTCAAACATTAAGCTGCACATCAAGAATAATTGAGGTGTTTGGTGGTCAAACACCAGCAGGTGCATGTCTACATTGTGTATTTTAACAATCATCTGCCAGTTACCACAGGGGTGGAGTTTAAAGGTGTAGGAGGTGTGTTATTCATTTTGTTGATCTGGCTTTTGAAGACCGGTCTCTCTTTTACCGATAGTACTACACAGCAGTTTTACCTGAGCTTCATTTAATTCAGCAAGAAACACATAACTGTCTCCAGACTGTCTTACCAAAACTCATCCTAATTCAACCACGATGGGTTGATGATGGATTAACAATCTTTCTCTTCATCTCAGTGCCAGTGCAGAAAGTAGCATAACACTCACACAGCACGGGAACAAGGAAGGGCTTTAAGGACACGTTGATAGATGGTTGCAAAACATCTTTAACAGTGGAGGTCTGGCTTCATGTTATATTTATTTTCAGTGAACAGTGTCTCCATCTTTTTAAAGGAATAGTTTGACGTTTCAGGAAATATGCTCATTTACTTTCTTGGTGAGGGATACATGAGAAGATCAATGCTGCTCTCACATCTGTTTGCTAAGTGTGAAGCTACCGTTAGCAGCTGGTTAGCTTCCCTTAGCATAAAGACTAAAACTGGGGAAACAGCGAGCTTGACTCTGTCCACTGCAGAGTTCTGCCTTCTTGCACCTCTAAAGCTCAGTAATTAACACTTTATATTTCATTATATCTCACAGTAACTTCCTGGAGTCCGACCATCACCGTGGGGTTGCCAGGCAACCAGTGCCCCGCCAAGAAATAGTCTGGCACATGACCCCGGTAAAACCACAATGTGTCGTTTTAAACTTTCTGAACATCAGACAAATGAGAGATGAAAAGTGCAAAGACGTGAGCTTAAGAAGTGCTGGTGGATGAATTTTCTTACTTTTAGAAAGGAAAAAGTGAACTGTTTTATGCTAAGCTAAGGACACAGCTGCTGGTTTTAGCTTCACATTTACCGCTCAACCATAAGAGTGGAATCAAACTTCTCATCAGCGTCTCTGAAAGAATGCGAATAAGAATTTCCTAAAAACTATTCCTTTAATATTTAATTATGATGACAATATTCCCCTCTTTTTAACAAAATGTCTGATTTGCATAACCACAACCACACACTGTAAGATTGACTTGATTAAATGTTGAACTGTTCTAGATGAGAATAAGATAATTCATTTGCAGACCAGGCGATTCTCCCTCACAGATTTTCCCAGCTGGGACTTTTGATCTCAGCCTTCAGTGGCACAAAAAGACAAAACACAGTCTGTCAGCCTCTCTCTCCCTCTCTCTCTGTCTGTGTCTGTCTGTCTGTCTGTATTTCTTATGTTTTCAAATATGAGTAAAAGCCATTTCCTGGTTGAGACCAAGAGAGAACATGTGTGTCCTCTGCATGTATGAGAGAGCGAGGCAGTGTATGGGAGTCTCTGTGTGTGTTCGTGTGTGTGTTTTGTGTGCCTGTGATGGTTTTACCATGTGCAGAGTCCCTGTATGGGACTGAATGAAGTCGGATATGAAGGAAACTGTCAGGTCTGGGCTACTGTCGGAAAACCTCCTTCTATTACCTCCTCCTCCTCTTCCTCTTCCTCTTTATCATACTTTCTAACATGTGAAGTTAGTACAAGACATCCTGGTTATTTATCTTCTGTTAAGTTAGTAGGTTACATATCATTTTAAAGTTACACTGTATCATTTGACAAATGTTAAAAACAAATGTGAACAAAGCAGTTTTTTCCTACAACTGATTCAAAATTTTCAGAGTAAATAAATCTCTCCAAAGACGATGGATGGTCAAGTGTAGAGTGGTAAGACGACAAACCTCACTGGTTTAGACTGTAATTGGACTAATTTTGCATATACAGTTGAAAGATAAAGAGGCCTAAAGGCTGAAGGAAATGATATGCCATGCTGTGTTTCAACAAAGAGGAACAAAACAAACCAGTGCTGAACATGTTTACTAGTGTTGGACAGGTTAAAAGAAAAAAAAAGTTGTTAGTAAGAATCAGTTTTCCAGTCATGAAGGCACACTTGCCTAAACAGTAGCACCTCAACAATGGAGCTGGTGAGTAAAATGTTAAAATAACTGTGGTTGAAAAACAGCATTTTTATTTAATTACCAAATAATGTTTTAGCTACTCACATTCTTAATTTGAACCAAAAACACTCACTAACAGCCACCCGCTTCACTAACTCTTCTTCTGGGTTTTATTTGGTGCCACGTTTATTTTCTGGGGAATGTTGAATCTGTGAAGAACAACATGCAATTATCACAGCCGCAAGATGAATTCTCAAGACAAATAGTTTATAAGCTTTCTCCCACTGATAATCACTGTTTGTTTAGTTGCTTTGGGGACAAATGAATATATAACGCAAGTAGTGTTTGAATGGTGTAACAAGCTTTTGATCACCACTGACTACAGTGTGCAGTCTGTAAGAAGTCACCTCATTTGAAGCCTCTTGTTCCATTATTAGACTCAACTCCAGTCACTTTTTAGGCCATAAATGATGCCACAGTTGACTGGAAAAATATTTTTAATTTACTTACTGTCAGGGAATTATTTTAGGACTTCAAAACAATGCAACCTTTAGATTGGAAAACCCAAAATACCGAAAGATCTATTTCAAACCTTCAGCTGGTATAGAGGGGGAGTGATCAAATTTGGATGGTGTCCAGTCCCACCCTGGCAGTCCCCTGGCTACGCCCCTGGTTTCATGTCGTCCACATGGAACAAGCTCAGTCCAGGACTTTCCTGCAATCCCAACCCCAATCCTAACCTTAACCCAAAGCCTGTAATTAGTTTTTTTGGAAAGAAAATGGTCGACACAAGTCATTTTCTGGTAATTGACTGCAAGTAGAATTTAAATGGTCACAGACCGTACACACACATATACAAACACACGTGCAGCCTGCATGCATGCACACACACACAAGCACAGTTACTCATATACACAGTGGTCTTGCAGCTGTGGCATGTGTGATAATGAGACAATCCTTGGAGGGACTCATCTGGACTGTGTTATATCATCCCCCTGGAAACGATCCACAGCTCTAAAATAGGAGTGTTTGCTCCCAGTCAGCTGCAGCATGATGTCATCCAATATAATTCCTACAATCGAGGGAAAAAAAAAGATATTTGATGACATATGAATGTGCAAAGAACAGTGGTTTCCTTAAATACGGAGATTCTTGTGGTGCAGACTAATTGGGAGCTCTGTCTACAGCTAATGTTTGTCTACTCAGAAACTTGCCATAAACAGAGAAACTTGTTGCCTGAGCCCTTACACCTGTCTCTTATTTTCACACAGCTTTAAAAAAAGGAGAAAAGGTTTTCTTTTTGATGTGCAGAACACCTTATCAGTCTGTTTACCTGTTCCTTTATCAACCTTGATGCACACGGACGGAGCCAAAAACATACTAAATACTTAATATACATGAAGAAACGTGTCCTTGTCTGGTATTTCACAGGCTCTTCCAGGTGTTCCACTTTTCTAATGAGTTTCACTGAGCTACTGACTTCATAGGACTCACTAGGTGTTCCCCCCTGCTGTGGCTTGTATTACTAACTCCACATCTGGACGGGGCAGTTCTACAGTACATTTACAGTTTTACAGTAGAACCATATGCAGACAAAATACTTATAATTGCACACATCAGTAAAGAGACGTTCACAATAGACCCTCATTTCAACATATCCACTACTTGTCTGTCATATTTTTGCTATTGTCTAGGAATCTCCTGGTTTGTAGGTTTGAAAGTCACAATAATGAGGCTCTTCTGTCATTTTTTCTGGCTGAGAGGATGTGAATCTATATGAATGTGAGCATGACCGTGTCACTCTCGCCTTAAAAGAGCCTCAGATTGGCCCAGGTCTGGTCTGTTTCCCGAGCAATGGCTTTATTAAAGACTCCATCTGTGTGTGTGTGTGTGTGTGTGTGTGTGTGTGTGTGTGTGTGTGTGTGTGGTTTACTAGCCGGCTGCGGTGGTTCTCAGGGGACAGCCCTCTCCAGCTGCTGCTTTACAAGACTGTAACATCAAACACACACATACGCACACACTTAACACAAAGGTTAACTTCACACATCTTTCACTTCAACCCTCAGCCTCCCTTAACAAGTTCATCAAATGAGCTCTCCTCCTCACTTCTTCCAGTCTCGACACAGCGCTGATCATCACCCTCACACTGCCTGTGATGTCTCTCCTTTCTTTTGAAATACAATAAAATGTATACATGCATGCAGTTTACACTTAAATGGCTGTTTTCCTGTAAAATAAAGTGTAAGACAAAGCAAGCAAGCAAGACAAAAAATCAGTATCAGCTCAACAGGTGTAACTCTGTATGTGACCCTGACCTTTGACCTACTAGAGGACAAGCAAAAGGCATCTCTTCACACACCCCCCCCCCCCCCCCCCCCCCCCGGTGCCCAATAATTGAAGTGATACTTTTAAAGAAGGATTGTTTTTCACTTTTCAAGGTCTGGTCTGTGAAAGTCGCTTCACTGCTGCACCACAGTAGTACAGTCATAAAATGCCGAATGAAGTATGAAATGTTTGGACTTGACCTAACAATAAAACTGCTTTTACACTTTAATATTTATTTGTATTACACCTCCACTTCAGCTGTCTGAAAACCAGTGCGCTGGAAATCTGTCAGTGTTGACTGACAGGTTTAGCTTAAGTGTTCAGTACATTTACTTGGTCAGCAAATAATGCTGCTAGTGCATATCCATACCTGCTACAAGGGGAGCCTCGGGGGTGTCATCTTATATGTGAAGTCTCCGTTATTTATCTCTAAAGAATTTGTCAATAGGAGGTGTTACATACAAACCTTGGCCATAGGTCAAACACACACAGGGTGAAGGGTTTTTTGTCTGTTTCCTGTTTTAATTGATGCTAAATTATTCTGACACTCTCAGTGTTTTCTATCAAGGCTTGGTGGCTAAATTCTGACAGTGGGCTCTTTACCACCTCCTACCCCTGTCTGTCTCTGTCACACTCTCTGCTCCCCCTTTTGCCCCCCCCCCACAGTGATGTGAGCTCCCTGGCATCTGAGGCAGCCAGTCATTACACCATGGAACGTAGCAGAGCCAACCAGAGCCTTAAGGGTTTGGAAAACCATAGTGTGAACCATTTTATTTATTGTTACCTTTCAGTTGATGTCCATTTGTCATGACCGATCCTGTTAACGTAAGTTATTTCTTTCTCAAGGGGACCAGATCGTTGAGCAAAGGTTTAGACTCGCTGAGCTGCATTCAAGGAGCTTATGCTTTGAGTTTTGTGCTCGTCTTAGTACTGTTTAACTGCTGCATTCAAGAGTGGCTCTGGAAATGATTGTAGCCAGGGCACAATGGAGCGGGACTGCCTGACTAAGCTCATATAACCAGTCAGGGAAAACACATCCCAGCAAAAAACACACGAGTGGTAGACAGAGATGGTGGCAGATCGAGGGGAGAAGAAAAAGAGGGTGAGAAAGCGATTGGGAGAGTTTAAGAGAGAGTTAAAAATATTTAGAAAGAGGTGAGCTGGTGAGCAAGTCAGGTGGTCAAACTCATTCCTGCCACCTCATTAGTCGCGATGACATCACATCTGATTTCTCTTTTGGTCCGCTACTACCGCTCCACCACTCGTCTGTTACAGGAGAGGTAGAGCTGCTACCGGCCAAAGTCTTTAACAGCAGAGTCTGGGGAGCTGCTTTTATGTCGTCAATAACTCAGAGCGAGTAAAAAGCAGGCTGGATCTGATTGGAGAAGCCATTTTTGAGCCGAGTAATCACAATTCAGATTTTTTAATATCAGTTACTCCACATCATGAATGGAGTGCAGGCAAGCTGCAGCTGTCTGTATTGAACTGATTTAGTTGCGTAACAAAGCCTTTAACAGTTTCCCTTGACGATACGGTTCACGTTAATGTCTGTAGAGAGCTTTCAAAGTTGTTTATACTGCAACAAAGCAAATATCTCACAGGTGACCAGCAGTTCTTCCAAACTGGCACTCAGTCAACTCCCTATACCTTTGTTAAGAGTCTCTCCATTCATCTTCTGAGTCCAACAGTCATTCAACAGGAAACAGAGGCCTAATAGTCGTAAGAGGAGAGTTTTAAGTGCAGCTCAGGGTCTGATTGGCTGCAGAAAACTGAATGGTGTCTTGATTTTTTTTTTTTTTTTTTTGTTAATGTCTACTGACATGAACCAGACCTTTCACCTACACTGGAATAAAATGCTGAGGGTAACAGAGTGTGGAGAGCGGTTTGGCTATGTAATGCACTTGGCACATAATTAACTGAACATAATTTACTGTGAGATACACGGGAGAAAAAGCACTAAACATTAAGGTGCATTAAGGTGTTACGGTAGCTACTGAGCCTACATAGGCTACAGCAGAGCTAATGTTCACTTCCTGGGGTTCTGTTGGCTGAGGGGACACCACGTGGAGGCTGTGATTGGTCAGTTTTGGCTGTTTATTCAATGTCTAATAACCAGTGATGACAGCAGCATTTCATTATATTATTCATGATTACATTTGTATACTTCAAAAAACCTAACTTTTGTCTCACATCCAGAGTGCTGCAGATTACAGTTACACTGAACAAAGAGAGAAAATGTTTTGCATATCGTTGTTCCAGCACATCCATATGACATAAACAGACTGCTGATGAACCTCATTAGATTTGTGTGTGCTGTAGGTGTGCTCCCCAGACAAACAGCTCCTGACTAACACCTTCCTGACTCTCGATATGTACTGGAGGTGAGATGGCCTTGAGCAACGCACGTCACCCTCAGTTGGCCCAGTGGAGCTGATCAGTGGCCAGTAGCTGTTTGTGGAAATACTCAGTGTAGGTGTGAATGCATGTGATTATGTTATTTGAAAGCAAAGAGCATCTGCGACACAAAAAAAACCCCTCAAGGTAAAACGACAACTCAGACACGCTGCAGTAGAAAAGAAGCAAATTAAAAATGAACACCAGATAATGGATTGGAAACAGACTTCCAGCCCTCAGAGTTTCTTTTATTGCCCCAGTGTGTTCACAAATACTGCAAGATTCAAACAAATGAGAAGAGACACCCTCATGAAGCGGGGCTCAGATGTATGACGACAGCCTTCAGACGCACTCAGACAAACGAGATAAAAGTCGCAGTCTTTAATTTCCCAGCATTTGTTTCATTGTTTTACAGCGTTCTGAGGGATGTCGAATCAAACAATAGCTTTTTACTATGTGTTTGAACCCAGTGCACCGCGAGCGTGTTTGTGAGAAACTCTATCATAAAACGGGATATGAACGGAAAAAACTGCCTGAAAAAAGCGAGCGAGCACGGTTTCAACTGATGTCTTCCAGTTGTGTGACCTCTCTTTCCTTCTCCGTCTTTTTTCTGTCTCTCTGCCTCTCTCGGTTTAATAAGGCCAGCTGTAGAGTCTGGCTCTCCTGGGAAACACAGTAGAGTGTGGCTGGAGCTGAGGCTGAATGAGGCTGAAATTGGGGCTGGTGGTGGTGGGGCTGCAAGTTGGGGGGCGAGCACTTCCGACCGTTTTCCCCATGCAATACACCATGCAGTCTGGAGCGTTGGCAGGCCGCCGCCAGCTCTCCCCTTCGTCTTCTTTCCCTCCCTCCCTCATTTCCTTCCTTTCCATCCTACTTTTCTTCCCCTGTCTCTTCGCCCGTCTCCTTCTCCCTCCTGCTTTCCGCCATCCCACCTTCTTTTCTTCCTTTTCCTACTCTTCTTCCTGTTGTCCTTTCTGTGCTCGCTGCCATGGAAAGCAGACAATTACTTTAGGTAATGACTCTCTCCAGACATCTGCTCAGTAGCACCATAACAAGTCTACAAACTCTTCCTTCTATCACTTTCAGCACAGGGTAGAAACGACCATCCAAGGACTACGATAAATAGCTCAGTCCCTTGGAGTCTCACTCCCCCTCTAGACGCCTGCTCTGTGGTACCGTATCGGGTCCAGACCTGCTTCCGAGTTTTGACAGGTCCCTGACCCACGCCAGAGCGGTTCAGCTGGGTTGGGACTATGTGCATGTGTATATATGTGTCTGTGTGCGCGCATGTGTGTGTGTGTGTGTGTATGCGAGGTTGGGCTCGGCTAAGTTGGTGGGTGTTTTTCATCAGACTAATGAATAATACGTCTGAGCTCAGAGAAGAGTATCAAGCAGGAGGAGGAGAGGAGGAGAAAGCAGGGGGGAGGAGAGGGGAGGGGTAATGACTATCAGATGGTGTTCTACTACTGTGCTGCTGCCGCCGCTGCTGCTGCTGCTGCTGAGTCCTTAAAGGAGAACGCCATTAAAAACTCACATGTGTGATTATTATTCTCTGGAATTGTGCAACCATCGTCCTGAAACGAAACAACTCTAAAGTAGAAAAATAGACTTCTGGACCAACACGCTGAACATCTACATCCCAATGGACTGATTCACTCTCTGGTCTAACCCGTGCCTGAAAACTTTCTTTAAAGGTCAGACTCTTACGATGGAGCATTTGTGTTATTTATTTTGTTAGGGTTAGTTACGCGTTCGTCATTCTTATTGGTTCATGGAGTTCAGTGAGCTCACGTAATTCCCAGTAAAGCTCCACCCAGCTTCAACCTGGGCAGGAATCTAATCAGCCCAAATGGCCAAATAAATGAGAACACCTGCGTGGGTGTGCTCATAGCTTGTTTTGGTGTCTGTGTGAGACTCCTGGCAGAAAGCCTTTTGGTGGCAGTTTGGTTGTTTTCAGGCACCAAAACTACTTGGTTAGGTTTAGGAAGAGATTATGGTTTGAGTTAAAATAAGTAAAGTCAAAACCTTCCACTTTTTTTTTTAATCTTTTAATCAGATTCTAAACCTAAAGCCGAACATTTCGCCTGCAGCCCATCAGCCTGTGTCTCTGTGCTTCCCAGCTGCTGCTCTACCAGGATTTAAATGATAAAATGATGCATGACAGTCACACACAAACTAATCCACTGGACAAGCTGTGGCAAGTATACCTCATATACGTCCATAAAACAACAGTAATGACTCAACTCCTGATGCACTTGTGAAAAGGGGAGGATTGGGGGTGACCTCAGTTCAATAAATGTCAATCTTACATTTTTACTAATGTCAAAATGATAAATGCTGGACATCAAAATAGCCCACTTCATAACAACAACACTGTCTGGAGTGACGAGACTGTTTGAGATCAATAGGAATATTGGTAGGGACCATTCAGCAGGGAATTGTAAACTCGTGTGTAATGGAAAATCTGTTTTCTAACATAACCTCTGAATAAAATTTACCGCTGGAGCAGACATTCACATTCATATTCTCTCCCATTGCAAGACTAATTAGAGTCTGTGTCTGTGTACTTTCTAAATTTCACGTTGTAGATCAAGTTTATATCAAATGTAATTTGAAGCTTCAAAATGCTGTTTGTCCCCTGCAGCTGACAACCAGTGCTCTCTATTTGACACACATTCAAAATGATTATGTAAAATCCAGAGTCTGTGTTGTGGACTTAGGTCAACACTGTATGCAGTTTTATGTAAATGTCACCATTACTGAGCTGTAATGTAGCTATTTCCTTTTCATATAACATTCCTCTGGTAAATGCAGCCACGTGTGATTATGAAAAGACTTTAAGTCTATGTTATACCCAGTGAAATGTTTTCTGGCCTGCGGGCAACAATTCAGAGAGAAATGGATACTATGTTAGACCAGCCACACACTCCAGGGAGATGCAAATCAGAGGAAGATCATGCTAATGCATGTAATGACGGGCCACAGTGAGTGTAGCACGTTTGGAAATACAGTGGACTGTAGACATATACATGCAGCCACAGTCTGACGTCATTAAATAAAGTATATCTAAATATATATCATAAAATACTGAACAGATGTTTTATTATCTTTCAGCTTTTCTTAGATCTGAAAAACAAAAAAACAAAAACAAAAAACCCCGAATCAGTTTAGCCATGATTTGATGTTTTAACTCTCTTCACTTCAAAACTGAACATTATCAGTGGATTTTTGCTAAATCTGAATAATTTCAAGAGCTGCTCTGATTTTCTCAGTTAAAAATAAAGCATTAATGGCATTCTCATGACTTTCAAGTATTCTGACTATTATGCTTAGAAGCAGACCCAAAGGGGAATCAGATCCAACCCTCATTGTTTACCACATGTTGTCATGATTTTCTCTCTTACAAGAGCAATAAGATGTTGGATTAGATTTCAGTGTTGGCTCTTCCAAGAAAAAGTTTGCTTTTGTTGGGTGATTTTTGCTCCTTTTTTAGGCCCAGTTTCATTAAGACTTTTGTTATTTCCAAAACTAACATAGCTATAACTGCTGTAATATCAGCTGATGAACGTGGGACATCAACTCAGGTGAATCCCAGATGTGGGAATCTGATCCACAGTAAAGATCACTGCAGAGGACCTGGGGCACTGGTTGCGTGAAGGCAGGGTGCTTTCATGAGTGACTTGATGTGATGTTGATCCAGTCTGACTCTCAGATGTTCAGAGCTGACAGCCAGGAAAGTGTTTTCAAAAACATTTGATATCCAATGACCGGATGTATCCAAGGAGAACTGGAGGAGAGTGGAAAAAGCACAAACTGTTAAACCGGACTTTTTTTTCTTGTTTCCATCCCATTGCATTCTTGGCCCATACGAGATTTGTTGCCAGTGACGGAACTTTAGGGAAATTTATTGTGAATTTCATGTCCAGCATGAGCGACTGCAGGGCCTTAACCCACACAGACTTTTAATGTGCAAGCAGTAGTGCAGCACCAGCTAATGTTGCCTAGTTTGATTGCACCTTTAGGGGAGTCCAGGTATTTGTTACTTTATGAAAGAAATTCTAATTGTGCCTGAGCTGGTTTTTTTTTCAGTGTTTTTTTCCCCGCCTATAGACAACCCCTCTGCCTGCTTCCTCCATCCTGAATGCTCCAAGCACTTCCTGTATGTATTGTAATCCATTGCTGCAACCACTGGCCTCAGTTCATGCAGTCAATACCGTAGCATAAACATTACGGCTGTGATCGAAGGGTAGAGGTGGATACACAGAGAAAGAGAGAGAAACATGGACAGACTAGGAGAAAAGACGGAGAAGAGAGAGTGATGAATGCCGATTGTAACATTGTGTAACTCTGACAGATTATTCATTGTGCTATTAGTTTTCAGCAGCAGCTTACGGTTGCCAATCTACACAAAAGAGGCATACCAGTAATGGCGGTTGGGTTTAGAGTTTTCAGTAATGTACTACTGAGGATTGTAGACTTCATAGTTGAGTTTTACATAGGTTGTCAACCTTTAACCACCGCACAGTTGAAGCAGGAAACTAAATTTAAAGTTCAGTCGGTTCTTTGGAAAGTTGAGAAAGTTAAGTTGCACAATCATGGCTAATAAAATTCCCAAGACTTTAAGTAGGATAAGCAGATTAGAATTTGAAGGCTGTATAAAAGTTTCAGTGAATTCTGAGGGAGACCTGCTCGAACACCTCTACGCCTTAACACACGTGGCTTGATAGATTTCATTCTGTCCTTCATTAGTTTTCTCCTACTCTTGCCTTTATTCCCTCCCATGTATTTGCTCCCTTTGCTGTCTCCTCTCATTTTTACTTCTCTTTCAGAGGAAGACAGATTATTAAAGGGAGTGTAAGTGCGTAAAGCAGCAGCTCCCCTACTACACACCCCTAAGCCTCCAACTCATCACCAAAACACTCCACCCAAAAATCTGAATCCCTTGAGAGCAAGCTGCTTGCAGGCCCTTCAGCGTCACAGCTCGTGCCGATAAAAGGCTTCAGCCATGGCTGAATAAACCCAGTTCCCGGCTTCACCCACGAGCCCAGGCTGAGCTGTCCGGCACTGCAGCTACCAGCCTCCCAGCCTGCTGTCCAGGCACGAACATGGGGATGGGGAGGCTCAAGGAAGAAAAGAAGACACGGAGAAAGGCAAACTCTTACTTCACCACTCAAGCTTCTCAGCTTCTTGCTGTCGAGAGTGTGTTTGAACAAAATTCCCATTAAGTTCCTGTTGCGGTACGTCTCAGTCTTACCTCTTCTGGAAGCCTGTTCTGTCATTAACGTATATTGACAACAAAAGATTTGAGAGAGCACAAAGCAAATCGGAGAGTTCCTCAGTCTGCAAGTCACAGATCTGTGAGAGCAAAATTAAGTTTGTGTGCAGGGGGACAGAGACCAAAACATGATCTGAGCATGCAAGAGGAATTGTGTCAAATGGGATTCTCACACTCGTAATGATCAAAGCTGATCGCGCTCATTTTTGGCGGTCTAAATCCCCTGAATGCGAACTCAAACTCAGAGCAGAGCATCACTTGTTCAATTTGGCTGGGAAGTGAAGGGTCATCCTGTCACTCCCTTCCTTCTACATTAAAGACAAAAGATGGGATAGTTAACCACCAGATGGAGACACAGAGCAGTATTTGCTCATTATCTAAAAAATGTAAATAGATTTACACTAATTGACTAAAATCCCTTTCAGTTTGATGGCAAATTATCTGGTTTTTAAGCCATCAAGACAGAGTCACTGTGAGAGTGAAATGAATTTAAAAGTAGTTACTAGCTATCAATCATTGTGGTTAACGTGGTCTTAACTGCTATTTCTAGTGTGATTTTCTTATTTGCTCTTTTCCATTCAGATGGGGGCATGTCCTGCTGCAGATTGCTGGTCAAAAATGGCTGGTAAGCAACCTTTTGTGTTCTCCGAAGACTGAACAGCTGGAGAAAATTGAGTGCGCAGACTCGGAAAGGAGTGCCCATATGATCAGGACTGCACGTTCAAATCATGCTGAACTTCCATGCTCTGTCTGATAAGCCTGGAAAAAGTAGAAGTCAGCCAGCGTGGAACAACTAGATTATAAAATTCTGAAATAATTTGATCAAGTTCTTTGTCATGTGAAGATTTTGCCTCCAACAAAGCTAATAACTTTGAGTTCACAGTTTGTCTTTGAAGCGATGATAAATATTAAAAAAACAACACCACTTGACATTTGATATTTGATGGCGCTGTCTAAAATCACGGCTTTATTACTCTTGTCAGATAACAACACTTTATCTCTGCTTCATTTCCATTTTAAGCCACCCATCCAAGAAACTCAACATGTGTGCAGTATTCATATTGACAGGAATGTGTGTTTCAGAGGCCTCTGTGGTCACTAAGGTCACCAAACTCACCAAGCAAATAAGGGTGATGCAGGTTCTGTTTTAGGGTGGATTTCCCTTGAAACACACCATCGTGCAGCCAAAACAAACTCCCGCTGATGGTTTGCCTCCTGCCTCCGGTCTCTCTGGCCTGCTTCTAGACAGCAGTCGAGGGACCCACAGCGCTCAGAGGGAGGAGCGGAGTAGTCCTCCGGTCCTCCCACCGGCTATAAGACCAGAGGCAGACGGAAACACTCAGACAGCAGGCACACGTGGAGCAAAGAGTCAGAGAGAGAGAGAGAGAGAGAGAGAGGGAGAGAGGACATCAAGAGAGGCTGAGAGAGAGAGACCAACAGAGAGCAAGAAAGAGTCAATCTGCTGCCACAGACTGGGAGTAGTTTGTGCTATTGGGACTGAAACAGACAAATATAGAACCAACGGACAAAGACAGAGGTGGAGAAGGAAAAGAGGACAAATCAACAGCAACATCTGACATCAACATGCCATTTTAAATTTGGCTGTCGTCCAAAGGATTAACTGAAAGCAGAGCTGACCTTTGGGATGTGAAGTGTTTTCGTACGAACCAAGAGAGAAACGCAAGAGGGACCTGGAACCTGTGGCCACATGTGACACAGCAGCTCTGAGGTCAAGTTGCTCTTGACCACTGACGATCAACTTGCTGATCTTTTAAATCAAGCATCAGAGGGGCTACATCTGACTCACCTGGCTTAACAGATTTTACAGAGAAGAGAGGTTAGAGGAGAAGTGACCATATAAGAAGCGGACGCCTTTCGTCAGCAACATCAACAGTCAACATTTGCTAAACAACTTCTGGTAAGAAACTTCCAAACGAGTTGAACCTCAGCAAGTGGAAGTCTCAGAGGGATTGACCAGGAGCTGTCAGAACCTTGTCGCAGTGAAGATGACATTTGCCATGCTGCGGACAGCGCCTCCTGCAGGTCGCTTCCTGTATGGCGACATTGCCCTCCTCTCCGAAGATGACGACGAGAACGGGAGCGAGGGGTCAGGCTCCGAGGAGCGTAACACCAACTCCTCCAACTCTGCTGCCTTCCGCCTGTCCTCCTCATCGCCATCTGCCTTTCACATCAAGGTGAACAGGAAGAGGAAGCTGTGCGGGGGAGTAGGGGGCGGAGGGGTAGATTCAGGGGCCATGATGGGGAGGCTTGTCCCCCAGGTTCCTTCTGTCACTGGAGAGGTTCGTCAGAGGACCGCCGCCAACGCGCGGGAGAGAGATCGCACCAATTCTGTCAACACAGCATTCACAGCGCTGCGCACTCTCATCCCCACCGAGCCTGCAGACAGGTACAGAGCAATGAGTCAAAGGGCTCGTGGCATTTTGTCTGATGCAAAAATATGTTCCTGAAAATACAGTTTTTCCATCAAGTCAACCCTGATGTAGCTCTGGCACCTTTCATCACAATTAAATGATTTTTGAGACTGGACTGTGATCTAATGAGCCAACACTGCATTTAACCATGAGCGGATATTTCTTATCAGGAAGTGGCATGAGATGTTCAAAATCAAGCATCACTATGTACAGTGTATATCCTGTGTAGTACTCCAATGTTGTGATACGATACATTTTTTTCAAATTGTTGTACAGTTTTTTAATATTGTGTTTTAATCCATAACGATGAATCTCCTTCTGATTTGATGTTCAGGAAGCTGTCGAAGATCGAGACGTTACGCTTGGCCAGCAGCTACATCAGTCATCTGGGGAATGTGTTGCTCCTGGGCGAGGGCCTTCATGACGGGCAGCCGTGCCACGCTCCCTCACCACCGTTCTTCCACGTTAACTCCTCCCCCACTCGAGGATCTGACCAATCAGCCCAGCCAAAGCACATCTGTACTTTCTGCCTCAGCAACCAGAGGAAAATGGTGAGCAGACGACAATTATAAATCAACAAGCAAGAGAAAAAAAGGCCAAATCAACTGAAACAAAGGTGCTGTATATAGTAAGATCTCCAGCAGGGCAGTGTAATCAACTTTAAAATGGTACTAAATACAGCTTTTGAATATGTCTGTGTGACCTAAAAAACTATAATAAAAACTTAAAAATAACTGTAATAAATGTCTTTAGTTACTTTTCAAATACTATAAACAGAGCACTTGAAGTTCTTTACGCGGAATTAAAAGAAATAGAGGAAAGCCCAGATTTAGCCAAAGGGAAAGTTGATCATGCAGAGCGAAGCTTCTTTTGGGGAAAGTGCAGTTCTTTAGGGTCAATTTGGTGTTTAAAGCTGACCTGAGATCAGTGACTGTGCCTATAAACCTGATTGGCCCTGAGGGACATTAAAAGCAGAACCTCTTTAAAGTCCTCTTTTGGGGTGAAGGACTGTGTATTATTGTCCCACTGGGGCTTCGTTTTACTCGAGCAGGTGGCTCAAAAGTTCAAGGTGCTTGCTGAAGCTCACCGGACAGTACCGTGAATGGCTGTGATTGTTTTTGTGTCAGAGGAGCTAAGAGAGGGCTGAGCAGAGCGGATCGAACAACACGCAGCCAACAAGATGTGCACCGACATTATGTAAAAAAGACAAGTCTAACCCCGACTGTGATGTTTTTTCCTTTCTGTTTTTAAAAATATGAATTTGAAGTTTACAAGGGTATTTATGCAGCGAGTGAGATTTATGACCGGGAACCCATGAAATCCATCCAAAACCATGTGTATAATTTGAAGAATGTATTGACGTCAGCCTGAATATGAGAAGGTTTTAATCATAAGTGCTGAAGAGCTGACCTGAGATACAAAGATTGGCAAATGGTAATAACTTTGTTCCACTCAAACTGGATGTTTCAAGACACCAAACTGTCATATGTACTTTTTATATATTTAACTCACATGCTGTGTATTAAGAACATTTTCCAGAAGCACTTCTAGGATGTTGTTGTCCCGCACAAAACAAGCTAACAAAACATCAACAATGATTTTTCTAAGGTTCAGTGTCAGCGATAGCATTTCAGATCAGAGTTCTATAGCCAGCTCTTCTGGCACTTTTCCCACACTCCCCGCTGCGCTTACACCTTCACAGAGATGCAGAGAAGGAGAACTGCATCCAGTGCGAAGTTCAACTCGCATTTGATTGATTCAACACAGGAAGTAGACATAATCAAGAACACTCCCGCCATGAGAAAGTTGTCAGTCTGATGAGAAATAGCAGGCAATGAAGAATTCCTATCAGCTGGCTGAAATCAAATTTATGTGACTCCGGCTCCGACTTCAACAAACACCACCGGCCTGTACAGAAGATGATAGAGAGGTGACGTCCACTCAACTTTCCCCCTCTAACCTAGCTGCTGCCCATTTAGCAGGATTTATGGGTAAGGAGCTGACATCTGGCAGACTCCCCCGTTGCCCCAGCAGTGTGTGAAAGCTAATACCCTCCTCAGTGTCTAAACCCAGAGACCCTTTAGCTGGGGGATAACCTAAGTCTCAGCAGTGTGTG
Source organism: Chaetodon auriga (assembly GCF_051107435.1). Taxonomy (NCBI): domain Eukaryota; kingdom Metazoa; phylum Chordata; class Actinopteri; order Chaetodontiformes; family Chaetodontidae; genus Chaetodon; species Chaetodon auriga. The sequence continues at coordinate 9,767,248 of NC_135081.1, forward strand.
TCTCCCCCTCCCTCCTGCCTCGCCTCTGAACCGTTGTGTGTGAAAGCCTAGACGTGCTCAGCGCCTGAAACCCAGACACCCTCGGCTGGGAGATAGCTAGCCTGAAAGTTGTCTCTCTCCTCTGACTCTTTTTCTTTCAGCTTCAGTCTGTCCTCCATGAGTTCTTCACCTCTACTCTCTTCCTCCTTTGCCCTCGCACTCTTCACATTCCGCTTCACTTTTTCCGTCTCAACGCTTTCCCCGAGCGTCTCTCGTTCCCCCACCTCTCCCTCAGCTGCCTGCGTATCGATCAGCCTGGTGGAGGTCAGAGCTGTCAGTAGGAGCTGTGTAATACTATCTGCTGCTGTCAGCTCACCGCTGCAGACGCATGACTGACCTGTAAATGCATGCTGGGTAGAAAACAATTTTGAAACTTTCTCATGTCAAACCTTTCAAATGTAGACACTTTCAGTCTTTCTTACTTGACGTCAGTCACGTTATGCTGTTTCCCATTAGCTCAGTAACAGTTCACACTATTCTCTGCTGTGTATGATGCATTCAGAGAGCATTTAACGGTTTTATCTTAGATGTGGTTTGTGCAAAATGACCGAAATGTCATTATAAATAAGTCATTCCATATGTACTTTTGGTGTAACTTTAATCCATCACATAAAATAATCCTCCCCTCTTCAATCCAGTTCAAGCGAACAAAGTTTTCTCTGAAAATGATCCTCTAACAGGATTATTTTCAGATATATTCTCATCATCAACAGATTCCGCAAAAACACATAAATCTTTAAAAACAGCTTACAAATATATAGTTTAATTTGAAAAAATGTCGAAGTAAATTCCTAAAACAGCTGGGTGGTTGGGGTTATCAGCAGTGGATTGATACACGTTTGGTGCATTTACATGTATGTGGCTTTGGTCTTTTCATGTGATCTGCTGACAGCAGACTCTTTGAGGAGAAGCAGAAGGGATCCCAGGCTCACCTGGAAGATGAATGGTTAACTCTGATTGGCAGAACCTGAGAGAATTTCATTTTCCCTGGAAAAGTGGCTATACAGTGCGTTTAAGTGGGCTAAAGGGCAGAGGCAGTGCTGGTGATTACAGAGAGGAAACGATTGTGAAGGTAAAATGAGACTTTGTGTCCTGACTGCTCTCTTTGTATGTTTTTATGGTCATTGAGGTTCATCACAGCTGTCAGGTCTGCTTAGACCAGCTGCTTCACTTGCACTTATTTCCAGTGTGGGGGAGGTTGAAAGTGAGAAAAGTACACATTCATTTCCTCTTATTATGTGTGTGTACAGTAAAAGTGTTTCAAAACAAACAGTCTTGGTCGTAATGACTACTGCACAGAGAGGGCTAATCCACTGCATATTACATATTGAGTGGAATATGACTGTGATCTCATTATGTGACTTTATGCACATGATACAGAAAGATTTGAGATGGAGTTTATGCAGGGGAAGGACATATGATTTATTCTGTGCATCCTCTCGTCATGGTAGGGTGGTTTTTTCAGGCAGCAGGAGTGAGATTGAAAATGATCATAAACTTCCTGTGAAAAACATGTATCTGCTGTCAGCTCCAAAGGCTTTTTAATGGTTTATTTGGTTAAAGAAGAAGATCTTTTTCTACCCATAAATGAACTCTTCATCCTTCAGTTTATTGGAAAAAGTGTTTAGAGGCAATAAAAGAACAGTGAAAATCTCCTCAGTGTGAGCTTAAAGCATGAGAAATTGTTGTTTTTCTTTTCTGGTGAGATTTGCTGAATAGCGTGGTTGCTCAGGCTCAGTGTGGTGATCAGAGTGTAAATCTACTCCTCTGCACTACTGTTACATATTCTTTTCTCCATCAAGTTGTCAGCTGCAGGTCCACATGCTGTGGGACATTTCTAGTGAGTTTCTTTTGATCAGAAGCCAAGCATCCACATATATCCTGACGTATTTTGACTTTTAAAAAAACAGTTCTGGGTGCAGCAGCAGCAGCAGTTTGGCATTGACAAGCTGGAGCCCTACTGATGTCTTTGATACATGCAGTAAGAAAATGGGATGCTCCTGATGGCTACATCTGTAAATGAGATGTACAGGGCTGTGGATAGAGGATTGAGGTGAGCAAAGGGCTGCTCAAATCCCTGCGCTGTCTGGTTGATTGATGCAGATATCCTGTTCTAGGCCTCTCTGCTTCTGCTGATCAGCGTAACTGTCAGGTGCCTGGACTCAACCTACAGCAGGAAACCTGCACGATTACAGCTTTTCTTAATCATTGTGGCTTTATTATCTAGTGCTTCTGCATCTCTGCTAGAAGTCCCCCTTCATGGCTTTGAAATGTGTCGTACCGGCGGAGCATCTGCAGTGACACTTAAATAAATATTTGTTTGCGTTGTAGGTGAAGGCAGGACATCAGTATCAATGTAATGCAACTGAATGACAATGAGATTATGTTTATTCAGCAGTACAAAGCAAAAACACAAAGCTTTTTTAAATGTGCTAATCTGTCTACTTTGTTGTCTTTAGGCTATGGCGCTTGAAGCATTTTTACAGCTTCCTCCTCAACTGTGGCTTGTTGCTTTTGGCCCAAAAACAGGAGAAGGTCAATTCAATTCAATGGCAAACGTAAACAGAAATGGCGATTCATCTGCCAGTAAGAGCAATCATGCTGAACTTTTTCCTTTCAAGCTGGAGATGACATGTCCAAACATTTTCCATCATTTAAAATTTAAAGACAGCCATTTGGTGAATTAAACGAGAATTTATATGTTTAGAAACAAAATAAAAATCTGGCAAAAATATAACTACTATGATACTTATAGTGCGGTTGCTGTAAATAGACTGCTGCTCCTTTGAGATGGTTACATTTAGTTGAGTTTACAAGCATTTTAAGGCACAACCCTGATTTAATTCCAACTCCAAGGAATTTTATTTATTTGGAATTTCTCAAAATTAAAATGTGTGAACTTAGCGAAACAGCAAACCTAACAAATGATGTATACGGCTCCTAATATCACGAACTGTTCTAATTTACATCTGGGCTGCAGTAAAACTTTTATGTGTGATGATTTTTGTGGGTGGCTGGAAAGCAGGGCGTATGGAAAGACAGTGGCACTAAAACTGCACCGTGCAACTGGAAACGGACTTATCTGTACTTGTGTGTTTATGTGCGTGTGTGTGGCAGTTAATGTGAGTGCATGTGTGTGTGTGTGTGTATGTGAGTGGATGAGACAGAGAAAGAGTGAGTCTGTATATATATCTGTGTGTGTTTGTTGCTCTGAGATGGATGTGAGTGGCAAAGAGTGACATTACGTCCATGTAGATATACAGTATGCACTCACACACTCTCACACACATGCACACACACACACTGGCCTGCTCTCCGTGTCTGGAAGTCATTGGCAGTGCAGAGCAGAGCAACAAATGAGCTAATTGTTCTGTAAATGATTTATCCTCTGCTGAGGCCTGTACAGCCAGTGTTTAATTCAGCTGCTACTATTAGAAACACATTGACGTTGAGCTTTGATGGTGATGTTAAAGAAGCCTGGAAACCACGCTCTGTGAAACGCCCTCGCTGCTTGCACACACACACACACACTCACACCCACACATATGACACATAGACACACACATGCAGACACGACCGTAGAAACACTGACACACGCACACAGCGCACCACACTCAGAGACTTTTATCAAAAGCATTTCTTCCTCTCTCATATTTTTTCTAGTCTTTTCAGCCAGACGGCAGTTCATTGCGTCTTTCTAGACACCCAAAAAAACCTCATATATGATTACTCACTTAAGGAGCCCTGGATCACGACTGTGCTTTCAACACCTTCTAAACTAATGGTTTGCAGGAAGTTGTGGAAACAGAGATGGAGAAGGAGAGAAAGAGAGGCAGAGAAATAGCCAGCGACTCAGCAGGATAATCAACTTAGCTATTTATCCTCCAGCTTGGACAGTTGGTTTTTGAGTGTGCCGAAACTACACTTTGCTTCTTTATGGAGATCAAATGAAGCATGCACCTTAAGAGGGCTTAAATGCATGGATGGGACATGTGCAGGAGCACTCTAATGACTGCGGTTTTTACAGTCATTTGGTTATTAGTCTGTTTTCGCTGGAAAAAAGCATTACGTCATTTGCATGAAGTAGACTTTTCAAGGTCATAGATGAAAACTAAATTACCCTCATTTGCAGATAATGCCGGTGTTGACTTGGAGTTAATGTTTTGTGCCTCATAAGCTCGAGCTATGCCTGTTTGCTTCTCAGTTCAAGCTATGCTGATGAGGTGCATCGAAGGTAGCTAATACACTGCAGGCAGTTTTTAAATATATTCTTGCCCACGTTCAATATGCGTCTGTGTGTGTGTGTGTGTGTGTGTGTGTGTGTGCGAGCCTGGCTCTGTGTATGACGTGTGCCTGCATGCATGGACCTGTCTGTATATTTTCAGCACAGATGGAAGCAGTTAAACCCTAATTTAACGGCAACAGAAGAAGTCGGGTCAGATAACTAACAAAATCTATTAGCAAAACTATCATTCTGTTGTCATTTGGTCTTCAGGGGAAGGGTTGCTCACGGAGCAAATTAGAACAAAACTACAGGAAACCGAACCAGGCAAAGACCAAATCTAAAAGAAATCTATAACATAGAGAAAAGCAGAAATTGCCAGTTTAAATTGTCCAGTTTCTTAAAACAATATCTACTTAAACTAATGACATACTGGCTTTGCAGGGTGCACATCGCTCCACTGATGATCAAGTGCTGGTTGGTGTCTAGTGCAGCAGAATGAAGTCATCAAAACTGAGTTAGGCTTGTTCTGGAGTCATTATAACCAATTATTAAAATGTGGGAATAATTAAACGCATGTGTGGCCGGCTGGTGCGAATTACATCTGATTAGGCAATCTAAGATAAATCGTGTTTTTCAGAAGCCATCAGGATGCTTATTAGCAAACCACAGTGAACATGAAGTACATGCCTGATATATCCAAGCCACATGGTGGCAGACTGTGGCTTGTTTGGTGCGTTCGTTAGCTTAATTCAAAAGTCTGATGAGTTATTTATTGCACTATTTTAACGTGTGCCTGTAATCCTCTAATCGATGATCATTTATGAGGGTAATTACAGCTTCTATTAGACACTTGAGGGAACTGACGCATATTCACATATTTTCACTGGATAAACTAAAGGGATATTACCAGTTTTCATTTCATGGTTGAATACCAATCTCCTTATACGATTGTTGGGCCAGTACCCAAGTGGAATTATTTTTTCCAACCAGTCATTCCTCTCTTCATGCAGCCAGAAACTAAATTAGATGTTCATATTTGACAGAACAGCTTAACACAGGAAAAAAGAGAGAGAGAGAGAGAGAGAGAGAGAGAGAGAGAGAGAGAGAGAGAGAGAGAGAGAGAGCATGGAAAATCCACATTTATAGGTAAAGGAAAAGCCCGGATTGAGTTTCGGAAAAACAATATTAAAGTTTGAATTTGCATAAGATGCCGTGAAGAGACTGTTTACTCTCTTCTCGTTGAGGTTAAACAGGCTCCTTTCACCTTGATAAAACAATAATATTGTTCCAGTGTGGTAATATCATCATATCGTATCTAAAGTAAACATCATCGGGTAATCATATTAGTGTTGGACAAATCACCCCCCTGGGAGGTCATGGTATGTGTGCATGTGTGTGTGTGTGTGTGTGTGTGTGTGGGTGGGTCGGTGGGTGTTTTGAGAAAGAAAGAGAGAGAGCAGAGATGTCATCCGACCATGCCCTATTAGTCTTCAGGAGATTGTTTTGACTACCAGGCCAGCCTTTAAGCCCCCCTCCTCCTGTTTTGACTGAACCAGTTACACTCCAGCTGAACCAGCTACAGCTGTGCTTCCCAAACTCACAGCGGGACGCAGGCTAATTACTAGTGATTTCATAGTAATTTGATGTAATTTGGTAAATCATCCAATTGTCATGTACCCACTCTCTCGAAACTTGTTTCAAGCTTTTTTATTTCCATTGATAAATACCTACAATTTTCCACGCTGCCTTCCAACAAACACCAGAGAGCATGGCTGCACTTGTCTCTGTTTTATAGTTTGTGTGAGGAGAAAGCACAATAACAGCAATGTCATTAAGGCGAAAAGTTTTTCCAGGTTCTCTGTGAACAGCAGTCACAATTCATAAAGACTATTCCATGTGATCGTACAATTAAAACAAATGTTTAAGACACTTCTTGGGTCATTTAGGCTTCTAGACACTACTAACGGTGGTTTAAAGCTCTTGGTTGGTGACCATCGATTGTTCACATCTTCTTATACTGCATTGTGGGATCATTTGCTATATGCAGTCCCATCCCCTGGAAATTACATCTATATACTACTTATTTGCTTCATCAATAATTAAAAACAAATGTAGAGTAATTGCTGTTAAGATTATGGAAGTGAAGTTTCTTCCAGTGGAGGAGACAGGCATCAAAGTGCAACATTTTGTGACATGATAGACGCACTGATAAAAATGTAAAGTGGGAATCATGACAGTTCTTCTAAATTGGATCTGCTGTTACAAGACAGAATCTCTGGGACTCAGTTAAGTGTAAGTTAAGTTACAATAACTCTAAAGCTTGAAAATGGTCAAACTCTGTACAGTGTGGTTCACAATGTTCGTGAATGGTTTCTGACACAACAGCACTACAAACATGCTGACTTCGACACAAAAGCCTCTGATGACTCTGTGATTCTGAGAAACTGTCAAGATCAAACATTCAAATCTTAATCTTAATGTTTTTGTTCCAGAAATAATTCTGCTACCTTAACTAGACCCTAACCCTTAACTTAGCTAGACATTTCTCAGCAGATGGTTATGTCATTTAGTTTTGGCGCCCAGGAAATGTTCATGGAAATCAGAAAAACACACCAACAAGTAGCTGATTACAGACATACCAAAGAGATATTTACTTGCATACATAGCCAGCAACATAATGGTAATGGTTCATGTCTCGATAATAGCAATCTAACAATGATCCTCTGCTCTCAGTCCAGCTGGAGGAAGTATTGACAATAATAACTCACGTCTCCTCACACTCACCTCAATCAGTGGGAGGACCGATTCCTGTCCAAATCCTATGATCTCACTCCCTCATTACTGCCTGATACCCTTCCAAACACCTACCCACCTTTGTTGATGTCAGTCAAGCGGATTTTTCCAAACACCTACACTTGGTGCACGGTCTAGGAGGAAATGTGTAACAGGTGTTCAGCTGATGAGAGGAATGGGGGTGGGGGGGGGGGGAGGGTTCGTGGAGACGATATGAGAAGGGAAAGAAAAGTCAGGAGAGGACAGGAGTGCAGAGAAGTTGACCTAGACTCGAGTGAGAAGTTTCACCTCTCTGTGCTTTTACTACCACATGAATGAAGTTTGCCTGTTTTCACTTGCTTTTTGTCCATGAAAGGTGACCACAAATGAAGTTTGCCAGCACTTGATCAAACATCAGCCCTGAAAAGGGGTTAGTAAGACTGCATGGCATGCTGCATATCACTCTGGCGTTTTCGATAGGCTAAAATCCCTTGTCTTGGAAAGTGAGCGGTAGATGGCCTGAGAAGTGTGCAGAGCAGAGGTTAGGTGAGGAGGGAAAATGTGATGTTATTTTCCTGGCCAGATAGAGAAAGTCTCCTCACCAGCCAGGAAATCAAGGCTACTCTGTTCTGATACCACAGATAAATGAGAAGCATATCATCATGCCGGGCTGTCATACATCAGCTCATGATGTCACTCCTCAGACTATAATAAAGTTAACTGCCACTACCGCAATTAATGTACAGTATGTGCGCTACCGTGCAGAGTGTGTTTACTGCATGCAGTCAAGGTTCGTTTACTTTTTCAACCTTTCTGAAGTAAATACAGCACAAAGCCGCACAAATTTACTGTGCCAGTGATTGCAGTAAAACGGTATCCATTTCGACAATATGTACTACATTTTCCTGGAGTCCCATTTCATGACACTGTAATAAAGGGTGGACATCAAAGACAGCAGTCTGACTCACCTGTTAAACATATTTAAATATTTGAGCAAAGGGTGAACAGCTGTCCCCTGCCCGCAACGCTACAGATATACTCTTAACTGCTTTCTTGCAGAGAGTTAGATGAGAAGATTAATGGCAGTCTCCTGCGTGTATGGTAAATATGAAACTACAGCCAGCAGCGAGTTAGCCTAGCTTAGCATAAAGAGTGGGAGCAGGAGGAAACAGCTAGCCTGGCTCTGTCCAAAAGTAACAAAATCTGTCCAGCAGCTCACTAACGTTACATCTGTCAAAACCATGGGGTGTCAAAATGTTTTACGTTGTGGTTTTACAGGAGGTTATGTGCAGCTAGCTGTTTCCACACTTTCCAGTCTTTATGCTAAGCTAAACGGTGCTGTTCCTTTGAATTGACTTCAGTGTTGAATCCGCAGCGATGTGACATGTCGTTTCTCTCTCTTGCAGAACAAAGACAGAGACAGGAAGACGGCCATCAGAAGCTAACGATGAGGACACAAACCACACAGATGAAATGCTCATCTCTTTGACGGGACCTTCAGTGATTTTGCAATCACTGCAACTTGAATACTTATCAGACTAGTGATGCATTTCAAAGACTTTTGAAGGACTTCTTTAGCACTTCCAGGACTTTTGAAGGAACCTTACCAAGCATCTCTTCTTCTTTTTTTTACTTTTTATATTGCTTTACAAGAACTTCATTCCTGTTCAGGGAGTTTTCAAATATGTATGAAACACTCCTGAAAAGTTGAATGGTACTTTTAAAAGGCTTTCACATGATTATCAAGACCATGAAGAACCTTTCAACAACACTTGTAAGAGACTTTTTACTGTATTGTTCAAAGACTCAGTGACTCAGTTAAGAGTCTAAGGAACTTGTGGCACATGATGGAAAAACACACAGAACCTATGAAAGACAAATGTGTACTCATCGAAAGCTGTGTGTTATTAATGTGTAAACTGAAATATAAATGTATATTTATGTGACATAACATTATATAATGAAACTGTAATTTAACCGGCATTGACATTTATGACAAATAATGAAAGGTATAAAGGTGCAAAATCATTGGCTATTGACACAATTTATGGCATCACAGAAAACATGCTGGAACCTTGTGGTATTGGTTATTCCTAATAATCATTTCTGAAAATGTCTTAATGCTGGAAAATAACTCAAGATGACCAATAAATTGTTTGTATATCTGGGAGTTCATTTATATGTTGGTGGTATTTTGAGCACTGTCAAGTCCTTCTCAGTTCCAACCAATAAACATTAGAAAAGTTTCCACTGTGCTGTAGAGATATTTTCATAGCAAATGGTGGTTTTATCATACTCTTGCTCATTCGGGCTGTTCGGGGAGAGATAATTTTGGAAGTTTCAAATAAATTCCTTCTCAAAAGAAGCAGCACAGCAAGCATAAGTGCACAGTGGATACACCTGTAGCTCACATCAGCCTAATTCCTAGTTTTACTTCTCTCTCTCTCTCTCTCTCTCTCTCTCTCTCTCTCTCTCTCTCTCTCTCTCTTCTCTTCTCTTCTGGGGCACCAAGATCAGAGCAGACAGAGACAGAAGGGGTTGAAGACGAGGTGGACAAGAAGGGTTTTGAGGAGCAGAGGAAAGGCGAGCAGAGGAGAATGGGAGGGAGAAAAAAAAGAGCAGAATTGAATTTGCAGGTATGGCTGCTTGGACATCTGCCTGTGTCCCCTCGCTGTCCTCTTCTTTACCTTTCCACATGCTCTCTCTTCTCCTCCTCTCCTCCTCTGCTCTTCCTCTCTTTTCCCCAGAGTGCCACTGGCCAGAGTCTGGTTGGTGATGGCTTTCCAGCGTGTTTAGCCACGCACTGCTTACCCTCTCCTTACCTTCTTCTCTACTAATCTATCTATCTATCTATCTATCTATCTATCTATCTATCTATCTTACTCTTTCTGGTCTTCTCCCTTGTTTTTTGCTACCTTTTCCACTCTTTCCATCCCTCGCTCCTCGTGTCCCATTCTTTCATCTTCCCTCCACTCTGTTTTCCTCCAAATCTGTTCACCGCCTTTATGGAAAATGATCAGGGCATTAGCAACGTGGAATGTTGCCCCTTCCTTTTCTGAAAATTGTCACATTTTTCGTAATGGCCTGCTTCTCTCTCCCTCTGCCTGCCTTACACTGACATCCACAAGCTGTGATATTACCGTCTATGAGGCCTGCGTGCTCCCTTTTCTGCGGTTCATTCTGTCGTTGATGCAGTGTTTTCTCTCTGTTCTGCAGCAAACTTACAAATGCAGCAAGAAAGAAACCAATGTTGCCAGGATTCTTTTCATAGTTATTACAGATTTTATTATAAAAAATGGCTTTGGAGAGTGGGAATCTGTTAATACAGTCTATACCCAGTGCCCCAGTTCAGCATTTTAAAGCCACATAACAGCCGTATTTTTGAGGGCATTTTCCACCATTAAGTGAAATGCAAACGAACCGTTCTCTTAATGGAGGCTTACCGCTTTTGGTGCACCGATTTGGTGTTTCCAAATTATTTTTTAACAATGCTAACAAGCTGCTTCTGCGATGGAGGTGCCAATTATGGAGTTTTTTCCAGCAACGTGACAAGTGCCTGGTGAAGAAAAACAACTAACAAAAATCCAAAAGCCACTTGATCGCACTGCCAACACACAGTTTTTAGTGGAAGCTGCCCTAAAAATCAAAGCTGATTTATTGTGTGTGTAATCTCACAAACACCCCAAAACTATAAACAGTACCAAACACTTGCACTCGGTGTTAGAGTTAATGTGTCTGCCTTTTCCTCAGAGTGATGTCATGTAAAGGACATTCACTTCAATGAAATAACTCACAAAGGTGATGAAGGGGGAAAAAGGTGTAGATGTAAATATGGGGCAGGGGAAAGAGTGAAAAATAGAGTTTCACAGTTGATAGTGTGCGTTATGAAGTCTAGAAAAAAAAAAATTGCAGCCAAATAATGAACTGAAGATAGTTGCAAAATTCTTCCTGGAGAATCGCTTATACCAAGGACAAAATGCAGCTCTGGCAGATTATGCTTGAAATGCCCTTTAAACTCAAGTGCCAGAGCAGGTTTTTCCTCCCCAAACGTAACACAGGGAAACAAAGGTCTAAATCTCTGGGCACAGTTTCACTGTAAGTGGTCCCTGCTGCTCGCTGGTTCCTGAGACAAAGGTTTGAAAAGCACGGTGCACCTTGTTTAAAAGATCTTTCTTTTATTATGAGCCGATGAGATGTAGATAATCTTACTGCTGAGGGTTTTTTAAAAGGAAGCAAAAGCTTTGAAAAAAGCGCTGTGTGTCTAGTGTGTCCTAATGACTTCTGGTCCAGTTAGTCTGAGAGTCTGATCTCTCTAGCAGGCCGTCTGTCTGAGCAGCAGAGAGGGGGGAAAAAGGAACTGTTCCTCCCACACAGACCAGATCAGGTTCCCCCAACGCCTACACATGCACAATTTAGCACACACACGGATGACCATTTACACACTCATACGATGAACTTACATATGCACAAATAGATGGACGTACGCATGCACAAGCAGTCACACACTCACATGAGCGCACACACTTGCGTTAAGCCGAAGGATCTGTGATATAGCTTAGTTGTCTAATGATCTCTGTATTTTACATTGATGAAAACAGATCAGCTGAGAGGGCAGACTGCTGTGGTGAATTTAAGTGGGCGGTTTTGGACCAAGGTGCACCGGAGGCTGGACGATGGACTGGCTCTTATTATCAATATAATGGTGTCTGACGAAGATGCCCCCGTGGAAATCTGGCATGTGAACACTGATAGCTGGAGTAATGAAAAGCAGCTTTTGTTCTGGCGTTTGCAGAGTCTTCGGTGGTACCGGTGCCAAAGGGGCTGGAGGATGTTGCCTGAAGACGATTTAGATTAATGAAACATATTTGGATATAATTGAAAACTGACAGTGAAGGACTAAGTACGGAAAACATAAACTTGTGATCTATTTTAATCACATATTAAAAAAAAACAAACGGGTTTATGTTCTCTGGTGAGCTCAGTACTAACAGTTATTGAGCAACCAAATGATTTTCCTGTTGTACATGTGAACCTCGTTAGGGTAGTGAGTCACAGAAATGATAATACATAATTAGATTTTCACTTTATTGCAAAGTTCTTGTTTCACATCTTTGCTCCATGTGTCCATCTGTACATTGAGCTTTCTCACAAATTGTGCAAAGACAGTGCTAAAGGTTAACGCAGGAGGCCTCAGGGGTGAAAGTTCTAATTACAAATTACTTGATTTAAAAGTAAGCTAATCAATTGTTTTATATAAAAACACTGTCTCTAAATTACTTCACTCAGTCCCTCAAGTTAATGGCCTTAAGTTAATGAAGCAATTGAGACCTAAGTTACCAGATGCTGCTGTGGTTTGTGGCCAGTGTTAGCATCCTCTGCACAAATGCAGTGTAAAATGAACAGCTGAAATAGTCTGTTTGTCTTCAAAGCATTATGTTAATGGATTTTGCAACTAGGAGGCAGTGGAACAAGCTATAAACACAACGCTGACATAATATCACCTTACAAAGTCAATATGGCACACAATAGGAAACAGTTGTCTATTTACACATCCGGCATTAATTTAATGTTAACATTTATTTGCAGTTGTGTTTGTAGCCTCCTGACGAATGTATCCTGATGTAAACCAACATTCACTCTACTTCTAGCTCTGCTTTGGTCTCCACCAACTTCTAAGTGAAATACCTGGCTCCATATTTTCCAAATGCCCCACTACATTCACCACGCTTGTCTCTAACTCCGCCTGTCCGACTGTGCCACGCCAAAGAGTGTTATAGACCTGCTGATGTCACATTTTGCTTCATGTAGGTGTGAAAAGAACACGTTCTCATTCCGCAGCCAAGTTGAGAAATAATAAATATGTAACATCTGGTTTAAAGTAAAGCTTGTTGAGAGACATTTCAGGTTCACAGTTTGGTTAGGTTTAGGAAAAAAATCATGGATTGGCTTAAAAATTACTTCCTTAAAACAAGCAGCATGAACTATTTGGTGTGAGACTGACAGACATGTCTGTCTGCTGTTTGGTGCTTGGCGGATTGTGTATGGTGCCGTTTTTTGCTGATGTGAGTTGTCTACTATAGCTAAAATTAACATTATGAGAGCAAAAAGTGTGAACCAACACGTCAACAATACAACCAAAACAACGGGCTGAATGACACTAAAACAGAAATAGATAGAGATGAGTCAAACTAGTCAGGTGATGACTCCTTGTGGGTTCCTCACTATCATCACTATAAACAAAGTCCTTTGAGACAGTATTAATATAGAAATATTCATTTGTTCAGCTTTAAACTGGCTACTTGTAGAATAATCAAAATATTTAGTCCTGGCAGCTGCTTGGCTTCATAGGACGCTTGCTTTAGTCCCGTCCTCCAACATAGACCCAGTAACAGTTAAGTAGGAAACTGAATGTGAAGCCTGTAACTCTCAAATCCAATTTGTTTTAAGTAACCACTATAGTTGTTTCAAATAAGTCTCGAGCGGCTCTTGGACTTTCTCTCAAAAGTCATTTCTACATTTGTCAACTGTCATAGCACGAGAATCAGTGAAGGAGACCGGAGCACTTCCTGTTTTTTTTCCAACTCATCCATGTTTTTGTGCTCAGATGGTACCCAGCTGAATAAGGTCTATTAATTAAAGACGGATAGGTAGCAGCGCTTTTCCTGAAGCATGACCTCCTGTTGACATTGGAGCAGAAGTTTCCTCTGGTGTCCTCTCCTGCTCTGTAGGCCTGTTGGCCAACTTCCTGCCTCCACTCGAACTGTCTCAATAAAACATAAAGAACAAAGATATAAAAACGTGGAGGAAAGAGCGAAATGCACCTTTAGGAACATTAGTCTTTCTAACCCAACTGGGACCTGTGCTACACAAACACACACACACACACGCACACACACACACACACACACACACACACACACACACACACACACACACACGCACACACACGGCAGGAGGCTAACTGCTCCAAGTGGGAGCTGTGCTGCTGAGGGCCGGATGAAAGGAAACACTAAAACTACAACGAGGGAAAGACAGGTGGCCAGTTTGGCAGCTCCACACACTCATGCACACACAAACACACACACGCATGTACACAAACTCTTTCCTCCTCAAACCCCCTGTTGTGCACACCTGTGAAAGTGCCAAATCCTGGACTCTACCTCGTTCAGCTCTCCAGCTTTCCTCCTACCTCCTCGCTCTCTATATATCTCTCCCTTCTCTCCCCCGTGATGAATCTCTCTCCCCCCTTTCTCTCGTTCAGAAAGCTGCTTTGTGTAAACATTCCTCTTGTAAGCTAGCAGCCTGGCTCAACTTTAATTGGTTGTTAAAAAGACATTTCCTGCTCATGAAGATACCACCATGGAAGCCTCTATGATTGTGTATAACTGTGTGTACATGTGTGTGTACATTGAATCGTAACAATAGTTCATATGTGTATCCATGTGTTTACTCCTCTAAGATTACCAAGTGCTCATCATGCATGCAATGATCCATTACACTCAGTTACCTGATCACTAAAACTCTTGCATACGGAGCTTGTTGGCTCAACAAAATTCACCAGAATGTCTCTTCCTCTGAAATGTTGTAATCCCTGCATAATGTTCTGTCTCCTGAACACATCCTGAATTTAAAAGGCCTGTAGTTTCTCTTTAGTTCCACCTCTTTTCATGCACTGAAGCTTGTGTTTGAGGGTGATCTGGCCAGGTAATGAAAGCTGATGTTCTGACGTGAGCCAGTGATTGTTTCCCCGTTGTGCTCCTCCATTGTTATTCCTCCGGTTTTCCCCTTTTTTAAGGAGAATTCTCACTCGTAGTTCACAGCAGATGTCTAGACTCAGTATTAATGTCTGTCTGGAAAATATGCCCTGATGAGCAAAGAGAAAATAACCAAGAGGCCAAAACTACAAAGGCTCAAAGAACAGCGGGTGCCCTGTTTGTTTTTATTTTATTTTAGAAATCAATTATTATTTAAGCCTTTTAGGGCTTCAACTAATGGTGTTTTTCATTACCAATGAATCTGTTATTTTCTTGATCTGACTTGTAATAGGGAGAGCAGTGCCTCTGTCATCCCCACTCTGCAACCCCCAAGGCCTGGTCTTGCTGTGTGTAACTTGGGTTGCCAGGTACAGTCGCCCACGAGGAGTACATAATACTTTACGGTACTACATCACACACCTTAACTATGTCAGTGATTCTGGTGAAACTGGATCATATTTTATGGAGAAAATGTTTTCTGGTTTTCCCTCTGATGTCCTTTGGCTGCTCTGCCTCAAGTCTACATATATTCACATTTGAGTAGCTGGAATTGCAGAGCTTTTGGCATTTTATCTTTAAAAAAGAAAATAATACAGTGATGAAACAATTGTCTGCATAGTTGCAGATTAAGTTTTCATTGATTCACTAATTAGTTAATCAACTAATTGTTTCAGCACCTAATCTTTAATAGTTAAAGGATCGCAATAGGATAGGACAGGATCACTTTGGTTATTCAGACAGTCAATTGGAAATATAGAATGGATTATTATATGAATTATAAAATAAGAACAACAACATAAGAACAAATGTTTGCAAAATTAACAACGTCATGCTAACATGCTAAACTAAGATCTTGAACATGGTGAATATTAGATCTGCTGAAATCATTTGCCATTGTTACAGTGCACATGTTAGCATGCTGACATTAGTATTTAGCTCAAAGTAGCGCTGCCCCTAAGTGCAGCCTCACAGAGCTGCCAGCACGGCTGTGGGCTGTGGTCTTGTCAAGTGTTATATGAACAGCACCAGCGGCAGTAGCAGCAGGTGTCAGCATAACTTTCAGGTGTGGGGTGTGGCAGCCAGCTTGGCAGAAAACGAGTGAACGGAGCACTGATGGGTTAAGTCAACACCATAATCAAAAGAGGTGCATTAGATTCATGTTTTTAGCTTTTTGTACTGCCGTTTTAAGTTACTTGACAGTTACTTAAATGTCCTTTTGGGTGCACAGTCTGGTTTTAGCAAACACAGCCAAAGTGGAAAGTAGGTGACAATAGCAACATAAACAAATTGGCAGGAAAATGCTGAAGAAACAGGAAATGTAAGAAAAATAAGCACAAATCACATTATGGGCCAGTGATTAATTGCATGAACATTAATTCCCAGAGTGATGATGTTGACACTGGCTGCTGTGTCGTAGTTTCACGTGCACAAAATCTGAACAGGGGTCCCACATGTTCAGAATTTCAAGGGAAGACTAAAGGGCACCAATTTTGATCCTAAGCCAAACCAGAGCCAGACCCACAGGCACAGCTGAATAATTGTGAAGTTAGAAAAATTATAATTACTGGATTTACACAGTCAGGCCTTGAAAAGCATACATGTATGTTTTGAGGAAAAAATGAATTCATATTGTAGGTACACTGGAATGTTATACAGTGCTAAAGAGATTTACATTTGACATAACAGCTCTGTGCCATTGAGGATAGAAAACAGAGCCAGACCTTAACCAAGTACAGGCTCAGTGACCACCAGCTGACAATCAGTGGAGACATATGAAATATTCACAATATTAGAGCAAAATATCTGGTAACTGCAGGTGATGCTGAGCCATTCCTCCATTCCTGCATTAAGTTGTCAACTATGAGAATCACTAGGTGACCTACACAGACTTTTCTACTTGATCTGGGCTGGTGATAGATGGATATTGAGACAGACGGAGGTTGAGACACACCCTGAGCTGCCTGAGGTGCATGCGTGAAGGCACACACACGCACACACACTGTGAGAGCTGCAAGTGTTTCATCCTTTTACAGGCTCTGTGAATCGGGAGGCACTTTAGGTTTTATTAGCCTCTAAGCAGGCGTACACAGATCCAACAATGAACACGTGCTGCCCTCCCCAGAGTGAACACTCCAAGCATCCTAGACACACTTATTCGACGCTAGACAAGAAATCAAAAAAGCAAATAAAGCCCCAAACAGGAAAAGGTGAAATAACTAAAACAAGAAAACAGAAGAAGTCAATAGGTGAACTTGGAGAGGAGAGGACAGTGGGACGAGGAGGAAGAGGAGGAGCAGGTACAGACTGCAACAATCTTCTCCTCAGTTATAGATAGACTAGAGAGAAAGAAGTAGATGGTAAGAAAGAAAGAATAAAGAAGAGAAGCCAAGCCTTCAGTCAGTAGCAGCTTGCCAGAGCGTTGCTTTGCTTCGCCAGGTCCCTGTGCTCTCTGCTCTGTCCTCTCCAATAAGACCCCTGGTTTAATGCTGGAAAATTCCCTCCAAGCTGTCAATCACCCCCTTTAATAAAAACAAAGTATAACATTGCGGTCTCGCTCGCTCTCCGTTCCCCCTCGAGAATTAGAATGCGAGGTTTTGTCTGCGGAACTGTGAAAATCTCCTCTGCTTTTATTAGCAAAGCCCTGGTTCGACCGAAACTCTGGAAAAATCTGGCCACTCTCCGCTCTGCGTCTCCCATCTGGACTACATTAAAACCAACCACCTGGACCCAAACCAAACCTGAAATGAAACTGGGGGTATTACAGAAAATAACTCTGGGATCTGCCTATATACACACACACACACACACACACACACACACACACACACACACAGTTCCACAGATACATATCTTCCGTCATTCACTCACGCACACGTTTGCGTGCGTGTGTGCCCCAGACATGCTTCATGCAGCCATCCTGTTTCTCTCACTTTCGATTTTGTGCTTAATCAGATTTCCTTAAGGAAAACTAGTCTTAGCCAGCACGATGGGATCTGATTTGACTGACTGGCTGGTCGGCTGTTTTTCTTTTTTCTCTCCACTGTTTGGTTAACTGACTAGCTGATGGGCTAGTTGGGTGCTGACAAGCTGGCTAACATGGCTGACAGAATGAGGGATTGACCGGCTGACTGATGAGTGACAATAACCGACTGACTGAGTGGCAGCTGGCAACGTACAGTACGTGTGAGATTAATGAACTCTTTCTTTTACCTGCTGACCCAAGAAAAAGTCCTTCAAATTATGGGTTTTGGCCCTGAGTGGCCTGCAAGTCCGTCAGCAGTCATGTCTACTGAACATCTGTACGGTGCAATTTATCACAGGATTTTGAACCCGAACTTTTAAACCATCAATCATATTACCAACATAACTGTCTTTTCAATTAGGAGTCCTACAATCTTCTATATATATATATATTTTTTTTTATCACCAACAAACTGAATAAAAAACCAAACCAATAATGAATTGACCTGGACAACAAATATTGTCTTGTGCCCCTGACATTGTTTATTTCTCTGTGCCATGGAGCTCCACTGTTGTCCAAAAATTATTGAAAACACATCAATCAAACAACCTCTTGTTGATGTGTATCATCATTAGACCGCCAAATGTGTAGTAGTCCACCCCTGAAAATAGTAACTAATGTAAACACAGTTTCTTCCTGTTTGAGCAACATTGGCTAAAAACTCCCAATGCCCAGCTGTTTAAGGAATTTATTGAGCTTTTTAAAAGATGAAATTATTATTATTTGTGAGCAGCTTTTAAGGAATTACGTCTTCAGTAGGAAGGACTGGGCTTGGGCCTGATTTTCATAAATAGGGAATGGAAGTTTTGAGAGACACACTTGGACATTGTCATTGGCAGTTGTTAGGATGGCAAAAGCAAAGAACGGCCTTAAGATATTTAAAACACCTTTCATTCAAAATTCGAGGTATAACTTAGCACAACCGAAGACAAAATCAGCTTTTGATGAAAAATATAGTTTTGGTTGTGCAACCTCTCAAAAAGAAACAAAAAATAAATCAAGTTGAACAACAGTATGCAGAGATAAAAGGTGGCAAATTACTACACACAGCTATAAATGATGAACATATAAAGCATGACACTGCACAGCATGTACAGCTAATGCATCACGATCTAGGAGTTTCTATATAGGAACAATTTATCTAACAGTAGGTGGACAACAGAAGACAACAGCAAGCCGTCTGTTTGTGACATCATAATGGTGGATTTACCCTCCATAGAATCGACCTATCAAAAGCTACAAAATATTCTGTTTAATTGTAATCAACTGTTCAAATTTGGACGCTTCTATTTAGATTAAATCACACATGCTGACATGACAGGTGCACAGTATACAACAGGTGAAGCTGTTCTGCAGAATAGAGCAAAGAAGTAGAGCAGAAGAGGATTCAATAGCTTAATATTTTAGAGGACATGCACACACACTCACTGACAGACACACACGCACACACACACACACACACACACACACGCACACACACACACACACACACACACACAGACTGCCAGTTGGTTGCATTCCAAAACCACTCATAGCCTCCTTAAATCACGAAGGTAAAGTGTTAGTAGAGGCAGAACAAAATGAAATGAAAATAAACATGGCAGAGCAACGTTTACAGCCCAGAACCCGGTATCGCTCCCCTCGGTGGAAAACACACCATAAATTACTGCAGATCATTTTGTGGAATTTTGGAAAAAATTGTTCTCCGCTCCAGTAAAAAATTGGGCAGTTGATTTATATCAGCATTAATTGTGCGTGCATGTGAGCGGGTGCGGGTGATTTGTGTGTGTGCCTGCTGGGTGTCCTTGTGTGCATCCATTTGTTTATATTCAAGGTTTGTCTTGTGTGTTTATGTGTGTGTGTGTGTGTGTGTGTGAGTAAGAGAGAGAGAGACGAGGTTTGAGCTGTGGAGAGTAACAGCGCTGTGGTTTTGACCATATGATCCTGTGCATTTCTTGCTCTGTAGGCAGCTGGACAGCCTCCACCTCTCATAACAACAATATGTTCCATATGAATCCCACTCCTCAACTCTGTCAGTGTTTGGCTACAAAGGCACCCCCTCTGCACAGATTTGTAAGCATATATCCTTTGACTGGTGCTGGTCTGGAGCCAAAAAGAAAGGGACAAGACAAAATCAGCAAGCGAGGCAATTCACTGTTTATTGCAGCATCATCGAACAATTCTTCCAAGATCAATAAAAAGTAGTACAACAACTGGACTCTTCACTCAGATGTAAGCTACTGTTTGGTGCAGTTAAAATGGTGGTCGTGTACTGCACTGAACATCAGGAAAGAGATTATCAAATGTCTTCAAATGATTCAACTTTTCAACCAGTTCTCATACATTTTAACCCATCTCTGGGCACACATGTGACTACATGTAAGTCCAATCTTCACTCTCTGTTTTGGTCTCCACCTGCTTCTGAGAAAAATAACTGGTTCTTTAGCTAAATGCTCCACTGTAGTCACTAACTTACTAAACTTTATGACTGTGGCTTTGCATGTCTGTAGTTGGACATTGAAAAGTAGTTTTGTTACTGCAACCTAACCAAGTAATTTTGGTTCTTAAATCTACAGAAACTGTGACTGTTTCACAACATTGTGATGTGAGGACGGAGGTACTTCAAAGGTCCACCTATGACGAACATCTGCCTTCGTCACACCATCTTGCAGCTGGTTCTCTCCAGAGATGAGATATGACATTTTGGGAGTCAGTGGCAATTGACCGATTTAGTCATTTAGCAATGAGGACGTGTTGGTTTACCACTACAAATGAGCCCTTTGACAGTCTATACTGCATAGTTATATGTTTATATAATAAATACTGATCCCCTCAGCTTTAACACTTGTGTTTGGTAAGCATGAAGTACAAAGTGACACTGTTCTAGTCATTCCCTGACAGCAGAAGGCTTACGGTGTGCTTAAATGGACAGTGTGGTGCAGAGTAAAGCAGTAGCATAAACACTTCAGCCAAAATATTCTTCTATCTGAATATGATGAGAAAATTGGTACGGCCCTTTGGTAGCAATTACAGCCAATGTTGAATGGGCCCAGCTTTGCACATCTGGACACAGCAATTTTTGACCAATCTTTTCTTACTTAACTAAATTGCTGCAGCTCAATCTCACTGAATGGGAAAAACGAGCGAAATGAAATTGTCAAGGCCTTGTCTGCATTCTCAGTTCAGCTGAGGTTTGGACTCTGCCTCAGCGTTGGCTGTGTGTTCGGGGTCAGTGCCCTGCTGGAAGACTGATTCTCTGCAACAGGTTTTACTCCAGAATTCCCAGCTACAATTATGCATTGTCTTAAACCATTCAGTCTCCACTATTCACGCAAGATGATGCTGCAACCACTGTGCTTTTCTGTAAGGGCAGTTGTGTTGGTAAATGTAGATTTTATGATAGCTTGCACAAAATGCTTCATGTTCTATGCCAGCGGTCACCTGCCTTGACCAGAGAGAAAGAGAGAGAGAGACCGAGAGACAGAGAGAGAGAGAGAGACAGAGAGAGAGCCCTATATGCACAGCAATGACAATAATAGCAGCTATAATAATAATAGACATATGACTAATGATTAAATAGTATATGATAGTATAAGTATATGGTATGTGGTAGCTGTTGCTATAGCGGGTATAGCATCCTTCACTTTAACCAGAAAAGAGGTCAGTTCCTTCCTTATTAGGCTGTTTTCAAAGCCTGCATGGCTTACATCATCTGCCGGTTTTCTTCTTCTCCTCTTTTATTGTTGTGTCACATCACATAACCACCCACTGCAGTTAGCAGACCCTTATGACACCATATGCTCACCGTGTAGATGTGATTCCTTGTGTGTGTGATAACAAAACATTTGGACTCATAAGACCATCTTGAATAAAAGTACAGCTGTTAAAAGAAAAACAGGATTTCAGCCTGAAGTAAGCATTTTTATAAACCCTATGCAAATGAGGTGTATTAACAAGCCAAACTGTGCATGAAACCTCCTGCAGATCAGCACCATGTGTATAGCTTAAAAACAGGGCATCTGGGTCTCGGCTACTCTCAGAGTTTATTTGGGCAGAACGCTTGTGGCCACTTGTGGTAGCAAATCAAAATCTCCCGTTTTAAGTATAGAACTGAACTATGGGCATCTCTGCCTCACAGTTTTTTTTCTTCTTCTTCTTTTTTAATAATGTGCGCAGGATTGTACACTGGCAGTGACTCAAATGGAAAAAGGGGCATCAGTCACAGGAGTGTGGTTGGAAATTTACCATACAGGACAGTCTGCACATTCTGAGTGACTGAGGAATCTTGAGTGTTCCTCACTCTGCTGTATTGGTCATTTTACAGGACGCATAACTTGAAGCTTAGCTGTGGAGCAGTTGTATTTGTCTTTTTGTCTTGTTGTTGTCTAGTCAGAGCATGAGGACTTGAAAGACCCTTTTGCTCTTTAGCCAGTCCAGACTCTTGTGTGCTTGTGCGTGAGATAAATCTGCCCTGGACACAAACTGAATTGATTTGTTTGGGCTAGATACTGTGCCAACAGGTAAGAATGGTTCAGTATAGCACAGTATCTGATGTCAAAGGTTTGTGATTTAAAAGGAAAATTGTGGGAATATGCTACAACTGTGAGTGTTGTGGCTGCACAAGCACTTCAGTTGTATCACTATATCATGAACTGTCCTAAGAATCCACAAATAAAACATAATATATGCCACAAGGTTACAGCTGATTGCATCAAGCTCGATTGTCCAAAATACCAACAGGATTTGTGCTTTCTAAGTAGAAGAGCATGTGTCTTTTACTTTTTCAGCTTTACTGATTCTTTTTGAGAAAACGCAACATTAATTCTAAGTAAGGTGAAAAGGCAAATGTTACAAAATTCAAAGACTTATGCACTGGTGAAGTGCTTTACATGGCTCTCTGACATCAAAAAGGTAAAATGAAAGCTCACAGTAGTATCAGTCAACATGAAAATCCACTGCTCTGAAGAGCAAAAGACTTCTTGACCAGGAATCATCTGAAATATTAAACCCCCCAGCATCATTAATAAAAAGAGGAGAAAAAAAAGAGCTGATAAGCTGATCCATAGAGCAGTGGTCCAGGGGGTGCGGACAGCTTTGTCTGCACTGAGGTTGTGAGGTTACCAAAATTGTCTTTGTGTACATTAAATTTATAAAATGCCAATACCACAACCAAATGGATAATCAAAACTCTGTATAATCCAAATTAAAACATATTTTTGGTTCACGTTTAAATTCATTAAGCTATTTATTACCGCTGACCTTTTATTTTTGCAAAGAGGCAAGGGGGGCTTCAAGGAAAAAAGGTTGGGAACCACTGCAATAGAGGATACACTCTCACAAGGAAAGACATTTTTAAAGATAAACCTTAATGCAAAGAGCCAGAGGGTCAGATTCACAGTGGCCCACAGAAGCAGGGAGAAGACCCTTGTTAGAAATGCTCAGGCTGTGTTAGGAGCTCTCTGAGAGGTGAATGTGGCCCCTGGTGGTCTGTGACAGGCTCACTTTGCTGTGGAAACACATAGGAGATGGCACAAGCTCTACCAAACTGCATCAGTGAGCTGGAAGTGCAGGATACGCCCTGTTGAATTTGGGTGCCATGGATTTGTAGCCACTTCCACGAGCAGTTTCCCCAGGCAGTTAGTGCAGGGTTTTGTGGTCAGGGCGGAGGTCAGAGAGTGCCGGGCTTTCCTGCAGAGGAGCAACTCTGGCTGAAAAAAGAGAAAGAAGGGACAACCTGGAAGAGTCATATCACAGGTAGGAATCTATGAGTTTGCATATCATGTGATAGCAAAGGTGGGATCAGTAGAGTAATTCAACATTGTTCACTGGATCATTGAATGTCCCCTTGGAGGAAGCGTACCTCTTAAAAAGCTCAGTCTCTACAAGTGTGCGGGATAGTCTGGTTCTGATCATCTAATGTTGCTCCCGTATATTTCAGCACTGCGTCAACATCAACCTCACGCAGGATGGATGAGTTCGGCCAGAAGCTAGCGGCACACTGTGTGCATTTACTTGACATATGATTTCATTTATTTTACAAGGATTTATCACTTTTCTATTTTAATCATAGTAGGCCATGAAGCATTATCATGTCATCACTGCACAAACACATACAAGCACAGGCACATACAAACTAAAGCTGCGGTTTAAGCGGAAAGAATTAGAGCCCTCAGAACTCTATTTCCCAGAGGGCCGACTGACTCAGAAGAACTGCAGACTCCTGCACACGCTCAAATGACAAGAGACAAGACAGGCTGAGAGATGGGAGGGGAGTCAGATGGACAGAAAGCGAAACCAGACCCACACCGACATAATGAATGGAAGATGCTTCCAGTAAAGACTCAGAAAATGGTCCAAGCGATGAGGACGTCGATTTACTTTCATTTTCGGAAGTGCTTTGTCTTCAGTATTTGGCTTTGGAAATGGGTGCCACGGTTGCATGTTATTACAAGAATGTGATTATGTTTGGAAATGTGAGAACGCAGTCACAACAGAGCAGAAAGGCCAGCTTCTGTTTACACTTTGTACAGGCTGGATTTACAGTCATCCAGTGCAAACATACTCTGGCAGATGTGGAGTGGTGGGATTTTGGGTCACAATAAGTTATGGAATGAGCTTCTGCCACTTGTCTCTGTATGGACCATAAACCAACCTTCTCCTCTACGGACAGCGAGCCTCCATGTGAGAGAGGAAAGATGTT
The DNA here is from genome assembly GCF_051107435.1 of Chaetodon auriga. Taxonomy (NCBI): domain Eukaryota; kingdom Metazoa; phylum Chordata; class Actinopteri; order Chaetodontiformes; family Chaetodontidae; genus Chaetodon; species Chaetodon auriga. The sequence goes on from NC_135081.1 coordinate 9,791,760, forward strand.
CGGGGAGAGTGAGACGAGCCTGCCAACAGAAATAAAGATGGAGGACACAGAGCTCTCTGTAGAGATGTGGAAGCTTTCAAATTATAGAAAGAATAAGATCTCCGCTCCGCTGTGAGTCATCAATCAGTTCAGAGGCCTCTTTCTTTATGCTAGAAGAACAAATGATAATATTTTGATCAGAATAAATTTGATGCTGTACATTACAGACAGTTCTGTTTCTTCCCAGTGACAAGCTTGACAGTAAATCTCACAAGATATTTCTGGATGAATCTGCACTTAATCTGGCCTCAGAAAGTCTAGAACATCCACATCAGAGAGTAAAATAAATTATTGGCTGTGTGCAATTTCTCTTTTGCTTCACCTTATGGGAATCAAAACATAGATCATTTGACATTTTACGTATTATTTTAACAGATTAATTAACAGATTCAAGTGACTCTCATACAAGTAATCCCTTCATATGTTATTTTGGACAGTAAAACATTAAATGTAACTTGGAGCAGGAAGATTGAGGCAGCAGAAAAGTCACTGGTGTTTTATCAAATGAAAACAGTTAGACGCATTTCAAAGATTAAAATAGTTAAGCAGTATAAAGCAAAATTAAAATACAAAACTTAAAGCATGAGTTTTACGCATTGTATTTGTCTGCTCACAAACAGGGTTTGAAACCCCCAGAAATTATGGTCTCACAGTTTCAGAGGGAATTACATAGTGCCAGCGTATTTTGAGGAACAACAATTTATCCACATGCCCGGCACTTATGTGGCCAGCAACCTTATGGCGACGGCAGGACTCCAGGAAGCCATTGTGCTCAGCCATTTTTCAACACCATGTAGTTACAGCAATTCTCCATGAAAACCACACGTTTTTACATTTCTGTTTGTGTGCAGATTAAGAAAATGTGATAATTTGTTAATTACTGAGTTTTGATGTGTGGGTAGGAGTATTTTTGCACTTTTGACTGAACCAGGCAAGTGTCCAACTATTATGCGAACAAAGCTAAACTAAGCTAATTCTTGGTGCAAGCTCCTCATTAACACTGTCCTGTCATGTGAACTCAGCAAAAGTGAGAAGCAGTATTACTGAAAAAGTAATATTCCTAACTATTCCTGTAATAGCAAGCACAGAGGACTAAGGTGGATAAGTATGGGCCTATAAGCATTTGGTTCTCTTAGTTAGCACTGACATTTTGATAAATCAATTGTTTAGTTGCCCAACTCCAGTCGTGACCTAGAAAAGTCATTTGTGGGACAAAATTCAGTAGTTTGAGTTGACTTACATGCGTTTGTGCAGGATTATCACTGAGGTTTCACAGTACAGGCTGCTAACAGTTCAAAACAACAACAAGCTGAAAGTGGAAACCGTAGTGGAGGAAAGTTTGTCGTGGGATCCTTCTGGGAACAAATTGGCCGTGTTAGGGGAGTTTTCTGCTAAGTGTTTGAGAGTTAAATATACTGTTTAGTGGCAACTGCAGCTGGCTGGTCGTTCTGGAAACAAAGTGAGCGATGCATGACGCGTTTTTTTGTTTTTTTTTTTATCAGCACAAAATGTGGTTGAGACAGCAGTTTTTCTACAACAAAAACGGCACACGTGAGCGTGCCCGAAGTGCACAGTTACGGTAGGGTCAGCCGTGATTTCAGGGAAAGTGCTGATGTATGTTTTTTTGTTTGTTTTGGAGAACACTTTGTTGTTGCTTTTTGTGTCTTGGCACACAACTATGCGCAACACAATACCTGTGCAGCATGTGTCAGGAAAGATGCCAGTTTTTGATTTAAAGCCAGTCTAAACCTTTCTCGTCTTTATTTGTGCCTCCAGCAGTAGTGTTCCTTTGAGGGTGTTGATACTGATTTTCCACATTACTCCTGATATTCTTTATATCTAATTCTGTCATGTCAAGTAGGGAAATGGTGCAAAGGGATCTTGAGGACCTCTGGAGCTCTGCTGGTTTGTTATGGTGCTGTTCAATGGGACCAGTGCCAAACCTAATCCAGGTTGCTCCCTATTATGCTTCTTCTCACATCTAATCAAAGTGTTTCTCCTGATTGCATCCAACGTTAGGTAATCGGTTGCCACCTTTACAGGTGAATAGACATGCAGAATAATGTCACGTTAAGCTTGCCTGTATGGACAGCTAAAATGCTGATGCCAGGTTCAATTGAACTACAGTTACTACAGCAATGGATTGCATCTGTTTAAAATAAAAACTGTGCAGGAAAATTCTTTGCTTTGACTGATTGAATGTGATGATTGTTTCCACTCATTACTTTCCCTCAAGGTACATAACTGTAGCACTGAGGTAGTGTAACTTTTACTCTGTACTTCTCCCCATGTCAGCTCCCAGGCCTGTATTCCTTTCAACCTTTATTTTTAATCCAAGGCCATATTGTTGCTTTCTCAGTTGTCACCAATTATGCTGATCCACAAATCTCCCCGCTACATTTAACTGTGATGTCTAATAGCTTAAACTAACTGCAACAAACTATCCATTTCTCCCTTTGAGGTTGGTTTCAATCGTGAAATATGAAGTTGGAGCATATTTAGTGATGGAAACCACCAGAAGTGCTAAAAATACCTCTGCCAGTCTGGTAGCCACGAGGCTCCATCACACACTCATTACCACACGACCTGAGGTTGGGAGGAGAGGAGAGAAGCGGGGATGTGGTCAGGAGAGAGAGGCACATAGCGTGTGTGTGTGTGTGTGTGTGTGTGTGTGTGTGTGTGTGTGTGTGTGTGTGTGTATGTGTGTTGAAAGGGTTAGCAGCAGAAAGGAGAGAGAAAGTAAGGGATGTGGTAAAAAGGGGAAAAGAGAAGTGGAGAATGAAAGAAAGGAAGAGGGAGAGAGGGATATGAGGTGTGTGTGTGTGTGTGTGTGTGTGTGTGTGTGTGTCTGTCTGTCTGTCTGTCTGTCTGTCTGTGTCTGCACAGAGTCAAGAATGGTTGTGGTCAGATACATTAGTATTATATGATATTTCCTATGGTCTCCTGGCATTTCTGAATGACGGCACACATTGAAGCCTACTGGGCTATTATTGAAATCTTGCATCACATCATTTCTGAAGAATTTGCAGTTTGTTTGTCTGGACAAACCTCTTTTTCTATGATTCCCCCTCCTCCTCCTCCTCCTCCTCCTCCTCCTCCTCTCCCCTCTCCCTTTCTCTCCGTCCTCCACACTTCCAGCCACCTTCCTTTTCTCCTCTATTTCTCTGATTTATTCCCCTGTTTCTCTCCATCCGTCCGTCCGTCTGTCTGGTGTTCTCTGTTCCAGCTGCCGAGTCCCTCCAGGACCATCAATCCTTCTCCTCAACCCATACCTGGCCCTCATTCAGCACACACACTCTCGCACATGCAAGCGTGCGCACACACACACTAGATATCAACACACATGTACAAATACAAAGTTATACGCACGCATGCAGACATGTAGTCGGACAAGCGCTAAAAAACACACGTGTATACACAGATACACACACACATCAGGAAGCCAGAGGGGCAACCTGATCCTTCAGTCAACCTTGAAGTGAATCACACAGATGGAACTTCCAGGTTTGGGTCAGAATCTGAAATCAAGACTAACAAGGTGATCTGTGGCTCAGCGGGCCGAGGCCATGTGCTGGCAGCAACGTAAGTTTGAGCTCGGCTCATGACCAGTTACTTCGCTGTCCTCTTTCACAGTCTAACACCGTTAATACTGGACAGCAGATAGGAAGATGACAACATTTGGATTAGAAAAAGAAGGAGAGATAGAAACTCAAAGTTCATAAAGTTGAAGAGAGCTGTTTCACATTCACAATTCATTCGTTTAATTTCATATATCAATGCACTGAAAAGTAAAATGAAATATGCAAGGATATGAATATAAGTCTGAAGTTTGAGACCTCTGTTTTATTTTTGGGGGGCAGGGTGACTTTTACACCGTATAAACGTATATTTCTAAATTGATCTTAACTACCAGAGGTGCAGAGTACACACTACAGTCCTAATTGTTGGGGGCCCACTAATTACTGTCCTCCTCAGCCACAAAATGGCTCAGGGACCAAAACATGTAGTTCTTAATTATACAAGCAATTTTAATCAGGCTAGTTGAAGAAATTCACATCATCAGGTTTGTTATTGTTGGTGGTTTAGTGGTAAAGTCTACACTGGTGGTCAAGGTCTGATTCCTGTCTGACATGACAACCCTGTCAACCTCCATCGTACCAAAGCAGATTGATTTGGTGCGTTTGATAGACGAGGGGAGGTGCGTGTCTAAATATGATGGAGAGGAGGCCCCAAGACCCATGACTAATGTGATAGGCCACCGTATTTGCCCATGAAAATCAGTTTCTTTGTTGAACATAGATCAGCGGCAGCAGCTGCGCTGAGGAAGCAGCCCTCGTGTGAATTCAAAGCCCTTTGCTGCTCGTGTGCAGCAGCGCAGGATCCAGCTGAGAATATACAGGTATACAGGAGGGAAGGAGGTGCACATCTCCTCTCCATCTTCAGAGCCACATCTTAGCCTCTGCTGCACATGCTCAGTCACCAGTCCCTTTCCTCAGGAATTTAAAATTGTGAATTATTGTATTTGGACATTTAAACAGCCAATTAAGGGATATGTCTGGGTAAACATTATCACATGTTTCGGTCCATATATGTGCCAAAGAGTGCATAGCAGCCCAATGCAAACACATGACATCAGCTTCGAGAAAGAGAGAGAGACACATAGATATACAGAAAGCAGTGTTGAGAGAGACTGAGAGATGAAGTGTGAGGCAAGCGGGCAGAGAGAGAGGCAGTAACAATAAATAGGCTGAATTAAGTGAAACAGAAGAAGAGGAAAAGGTGAAAAGAGACAATAATGAGAAAGAGTTAAAAAAAAAAGCACACACACATTTGGAAAACAGGGACAGTATACGGATACATTTCTTGGGTGGCCAACCACTGGACGATGTGTTTAATACACTTAGCAGTCCCTGATTTACTAACTGGCAGATGTGATAGTGACGAGAGCGAGGGAAAGATGAGGAGTGAAACAAAGGAGAGAGGTCACATGCAGAACTGGGTGTTGATGCATGAAGGCGAGGGGAGAAGCGAGAGGAGAATAAGATAATAAAGTCAAGGTGTTAAAACTGGAGGTGTTATGGTAGATCCCGATATTGGAAAAAGAGAAGAGACAAAAGGGCAAAAAAAAAAAAGAAAATACAGGCGAGAGAAAAGTAGAAAGTGTAGAGGAAAGGAAAAAAGAGAAGACAGGAACTGTGTTCTGGAGAAAGACTTGACGTAGCAGCTGTTTAAACATCATAGTAGTTCATAGTTTACTGTGTGTATGTGTGTGCGTCACTATTCATAGCATATAGTGAGCACATTAAGAAATATAAAACAGTGGGATTTAGGCCTGTCTTTCTGAAGATATAAAACTTCCTTGCTCATCGGAGATGAAGATTAAAATAGGTGCATTTCGTCTTCCACTCAGTCAAAATTAAACGTGTGTTTCAAGTTATTGATAGATCACAGGAAGGAGCAGATAGTTTAAAGATTCGAGAAACCGACCCAATCTAAGAGAAAAACAGAGAACAGAGAATCAATAATACTGTCAAAATCAGTGAAAGCTTGTTGGAGCAGCCCACAGCACAGCAGGACAAAAGAAAAACTGTGATTATGTTTCAATGTGGTGTTGGTAGTTTCCATTATCATCACACAGTATACAGCTCTTGCTTCCACATATATTTGTGGTCTGCAACATGTCATTTGTTTTTACAATATTTTATAATAACTTTCTATATAACTTTTACTGTTTTCAGCTAAAATAATGCCTAGAAATCAAACGACAGCTCTTCAGGAGAAGATGGGTTGTGCAGAGTGCCTGCGTTTCTTCCTGTGACGGTTTCTTTTATGGAGAAATACAGTAATGCATTTTCCTTGTTTTCAAAAAAGCGTTGTTGCATGCAACATTTTTTAGAATAAAAGAAAACGCATGATGATGACAACATAGAGTATGGAGTAATTTTGGGGTTTAAGGATCTTAACCTAAATGACTTCTAGATGGATGAAGCCCTGAAGAAACTGAGACAAATAACTTTTTTACCACCGTAAAGGCCCAATCTAACATGCTGTTAGAAGTTATATATGGCTTTCACAGGAAAATGTGTATTCTACATCCCTCTCATTATATATCAATGAAAGTATGGGGCCGCTTGCAAACATTATGATAAAACACTAATGAAAATATCAATACTTAATTATCAATAATTAAAATTTTGTTACTGTGTGGCATTTTTCCCTGTTTCAATGAATTGAGTGGTGATGTTGTATTCACTGCTATGAAACGCTGTAGTTTGGAGAAGTTATTGCTGTCAAATAGTTTTATTTGTAAGGCTGTTACTGCGCTCTGACCAGCTGGCGCCTTACCCTAAATATCCATGTATAAAGAAGGCAGGGATGCACACAGCAATGTAAGTCATTTAATAAGTTCACTAAGTCATCTGTCTGGCAATACACAAAAGACTCTCAGTCATCCGGCCTTCATCAGTGTGTGCTAATGCAGGGATACAGTGTCTTCTTAAGGGTGCCGCGTGACTAAACAGGTGACATTTGATATAAGCTTTTATTATTGTTATTATTCCAGCAATTTTCTTAATTCCTTGCAAATGTCTTATTGCAGTAAGCTGCAGATGTTTTTAGCTTTTCTAAAAACATCTGGAGGCGCAGCAAGAGATTAAGAGAATTGTTCAAAAAGCTTTGCTAGGTTGGACTGATCCTTTGTTAGATCCTAGAATATTTGTTTACCAACTATTAGTTTGATCTGCTTTATGAACGGTGAGAAACAGTTCATGTATTTTTTGATGTTTGTCATTCAAAATGTCTGACTGATCAATCGGCTTCAGATGAAACTGAAAAGAGTTTAAATGCGTAGCAGTGACTCACTTTGAGGTCAGTGCATTTCCATTTTGGGTGGAGTCGCAGTGATTGATGGTCAGGCTCACCTGTCTATGTGATTTCACTCTGGGAGAAATCACAGTGATTGATTGATTCCATTCACCTGTTCACTCGCCGGCACCCTTAAATAAAGACTGTATCCCTGCATGTGTGCACACTGATGAAGGCCGGGTGGCTGAAAACACTTTGCATATTGCCAGACAGATGACTGAGCGAACTTATTAAGCAAACCATTGCTGAGTGCAGCCTGCTCTTCAAGCAGTTTTTACACCTGTTCAGAAACAGTTATTAAAGAATTTGATTTTGTTTCTGTCTTATTAGTAACATGTTGATTTTGGTCGGCACCGCTCTGGCATAGAGCATGTCTGCTGAGCTGATTCCACTTTCTGTGGAGCTGTAAGCTACTGCTTACTTTTCAGTGTAAAATTAGCAGTTTGAGAGGAGCAGAGTCATTATTTATTGTGGTAAGCGCTTGCTCATCTCTCCCTGTTTTCTCTTTCTGTGACTCCCTCCCTGCCCCTCTCTCTACCTCGCTCTCTGTTCCTCCAAGAAGGTTTGCTCATCTCTCCGGAGACCCACCTGATGTTTTTGACAGAAGGTGAGCAAAAGAGAAGAGACACGTTGTACTCTCAAGAATGTCATCTTAACCTTGCCATACCACGTCTTACACACACACACGCACACACGCTCATCATATTTCTCTCTCACACACACACATTTGTGAGGACATTCCACTGACTTGCTTCATTCTTTAAATCTTAACGCTGACATTCACCCAAACCACCAGATGACTGAACTTTTGCTCTTGTGCTGAATCAAACCGCAACAAGCGGCTGAACACACACACATACACACAAAAGACAAAACATAAACTATGTGTAAGCACATGACCTGCCCAACTGGAAAACTAGTTAGGTGTTGAACAGGCACTAAAATGCACGTCACATATCACACACACACATTTTACCTACAGTGTGTGTGTTTTACCTGCAGTTTCTTTGTTGTTAAGCACTTTGAGCTGCAGTTCTCATATGAAAGGTACTATACAAATACAGTTAAATAAAAGTATGTTAAATATTGGAGTGGTACTGCTGACTCTACCTGACTTAGTCAAAACTCTCTGATTGACTGAGTCAGTTGCAAATGACATGGAAGAATAGACAGCAGGAAAGCAGAGATAATGGAAGTAGAGCAATATTAAAGAGAGATAAAGACGGAAAGAAAGGAAATAGATGCAAGAATCCTAGAGATAAAGATCTGCTTGAATCAAACTATCTTAAGTCTTGATGTGAACAGCCACTGCAATATTTTAAACATTTTAATTCACCGCAAATAAATTCAAAAAGCACTCCAGCGATTTAGCATTGCACTCCTATAACTCTGTCTGCCTCTCGAGAGGCACTTTTTAAAAAGGATCAAAATCAGTGCAGCAGAAACACAGATATTGTCTTGTTTATTCCCGGCATTCTCATTCTTTGTCAAAACCTGGCGCCTACATTAACCACGATGCAACTTGACCCAACAGTACACTCTGAGATTTGAGCATGTTGTGCTAGTAGCAGCGAATGTAGCCTGGAGCTGTTGGCCTGCAGCAGAGATGAGGAGTGGGCTGCAGAGGTCCCATAAGCTCACTTCATTTCATTTCTGAACCTGTGGTCTTCAGACCCAACTGATGCTGACTGAAGCGACATAACGACAGGGCATTTATCAGCTTTCACACAACTTATCTCACATGCAGTGATGCTCTGAATGTGTCACATTTCCTTTAATTTCAGTCAGCTGAGGTCACCTCAATTTAAATCAATGTCCTCATCTCTAGGTACAGCATTCGTACATCAGAAATTCATAATGAAACTAAAAGAGGGGAAATAAAATGTTGGCAGCGAGGGAGGAGATATTTCAGCTCCATCGTTTTAGCAGAATTATTTTGTAATAAATTTGAATGAACAGTAGACTTTTCTGGCTCAAACATTCATATTGTGGTTTTGACACTGGAGAGTGTTGTTGCTGCGGTGATTTCTCATACTGTACACCTGTATCTGACCAGCTCCTGACACGCAGCCTAATTCCTCTGCAGGATAAACATTCTTTTCCCACTGTGTATGATTGATAAATTGCTCATTCATGTTCTTTTAATCAGACTGCCAGAACGTCAGATACATGGCTGTGGCAGCTCGGTGGAATTTGAGAACAGTTTATTGCACAATACCGTGTTTGCCTGCACAGCAAGACCCAGCCAATGTAAGGAAAGGTTAAAAACTGGCACAGCCCCACACACCACTGAGGCTGATTGTAGAGTTATTACAGGCAGTCTATCTCTCAGATAGACAACGCTGTACGAGGGACTTCATAGTTCAGCGTTTCAAAGCCAGCAGTGTTTGTAGGAAGCTGCCAAATCCAGGTTGAGGATTTCAGATCAGATTAACAGACATCCTACTGCAGCCTCCAAGGGAAACAAAACTCTGCTGTGATGAGGTGACACTTCCAGCCCTTCAGTGCCAGGCCAAAGAAAACATGGTGGAGAGGGAGTGGCTGGAGAGGAAGTGGAAGAGATATATAAACGGAGGAGAGACAGGTAGGTAGGAACAGGGGCGTGTCCAGGGAGTGGCTAAATGGCTGGTAAGGGTTGGGGTAAGAATACCAGAGTCAGCCAATCACAGGCAGAGGAGAAGGGGTCATCTCTTCAGCATTGTAGGATTTGTAAAGCATTTGCAGCATAGGGTGCCAACCATTGATTGAAATCTGATTGGCCACCCCATTATCCTATAGCATGATTGGCTATGTACCCAGCGAGAGGCGGGACAAGCACCAAGAATTAAGAATGGAAGCTTTACATTAGATTTGCTGCCAGTCTGTTGTGTCTCTGTGCTGTGATTGGTAGGACTATTTATTTATTTTTTTAAATAAAAAAATTAAACTCAGGAATTTCAGAATTGAAGTAGGTTTAGGAAATGATAAATTAATGTCAGTCTGAGATCTCTCCGTAAACTCACTGTGTCATAATTGTATTATACACACATAATGTTAGCACTCGATGGTACATGTATTTACTTATTTATTGAGCACTTTCCAGGATGTCCAAAGATGCTTTACATGATAAAAATAAGACAGACATTTTTTTCCAAAGAGACACAAGAATACACAGTATGAGCACAGAGACAAACACTGAAATTCTTAATGAAGAATGACAGATTTGAATGTCAGTGTTTTTTGTACTTAATTCAATCAGGTTTTCCAAACTCAGTTTGAACATTTGGTACTGCTAAAATTACAGGGAAATGTCCTGCCATGTGACATTATAATATTCTTCTAATTTAGTTTAAACGAACATGATATTTGCATTATAATTCAACCTGAGGTCAGCTTTTCACATACTCTTTCCCCCCTCATAACAGGAAACTGATTTAATACGAAAGGCTGCCGTGGTTGCCATCAGCTCACATGAAGGCCAACAACCTCCACCCGTGTGCCCATCCCCAGAGCTTTGATTGATTTTCATTTTGGCATTGATGACACATCCTCCTCAGAAAAATCAATCTTGCACTTCTTCATTCAAACTAACGGCATTACTTTGCAGATCTCTTTGCTGGACAACACAGAAATGTGGCGGCCGTTTGATTTTAATGTGGCCTGGAAAATTCATGTCACAGTGAAAAATAGTTCCTCATATTAAACACTGAATAATTAGAACTGAATATGAGACAGTAAGTGCATAGTGACTAAAAAGCAAATACAGATAACAATGTGATATTGCATTTCCCCTGACTTAAGTGTTTTGTTTTCATTGAGGCATTTAAAATCTTCCATACACTGGAGGTAAAACTCTGCCTTCAAGAGCATCTTGATGTTAGCTGTGCAGAGGGGAGACTCATTCACTTCCCTCAGCCAGCCAAGGACTCCAGCCAGGAGCCGTACCTTCCTGCCTTTGGCTATCATTGTCTTCCACCGCTTTCCAGCTTTGCCAGGAAGTTTGTAAAACTATGGAAATGCTGCTGTCCCGGGCACACGCTACGTCTCAGTGGTGTCAAGGGTTTCAATCTGACAATGGATGGCTTTGCTGTATTTTATCCCCTATCCTTCACATCCTTCCTTTTATTTTCCACTGTATACTTTCTTAAAAGACACATACGCCATAAAAAATAATTGTTATAATGAATGTTTTAACTTTGGCTAAAACCTGGCGCTCTAGGCTCTCTATCCAGACTTTGTGGTTTACTGATGCTAAGCAGCTCTTGGCATGAGTGTAACTCTGCGATTAGTGCCCCTTTAAACACTTATAATTCACAGCCTATGAAAATATTATCAGAGAGGGCCAGCTCTCTGCCTGAGGGGGTCAGGAGGTTGTTTTAATGGTACCATGGGCTCAGTGTGTTGAACTGTTCAAGCTCACAGCATTAGCGTTGTCTTAAATCACTTTCAGTGGATTGAGAATGTGAAGAAAAACTACACGAGATATAATCATACGTGTATGGAGTAATGTAAATGTGAAAATTAGGCCTAATGCTCTGGCTATTAAAACCTTGACATGACTGGAACATGTGGAAATTATTTTTAAAGTTTGGGTTATGATGACGAATGGTTGTTTTTCCAGTGTTGTGTATGAGGGAAAGGCTGAATTCTCATATGTTCACATCTGCACACACCCCCACACACCTCTGCTCAGACCTAAATTTCCTGTGAAGTAGTGGTAGGAGGTGTATATGAACGTTTTGTCATTTGGCTAGTGGCTCATTTCAGCTGACAGTTTATAGAAGGAAGTTTCAATATCAATAAATACTTTGTTCTGCTGCACAGGTGCTTTCCTTTCCCAGACATAATCTATGGTGTGTGGAGGAAAGAAATAATGAAAAACAACCAAGAAAGGAACAGACTGAAAATATAAGGTTTGCTTCTTAACAGATGAGCAAATAAACTAGACACTGTCTGCAAATGCATTGACTAAGATTTGACAGAACGGTTCCATAACCAACCAAATCATTATGGTTCAACTGTGCAGACTGTGATCTTTTTCTTTTGTTATTTAATGGTAATTCCTCATTGTTCATTGTAATGTATTGTCTGTTCAGAGTCTGTTTAGTTAATAACGAATGTTTTTCAGCCTGCGGACGATGCAGAGACACACAATTCATCTCTCAAAGCTGAGATCAAGGCTGTCGCTATAACAAGACATTATAATATGCAGAGTTGTAAATGTGGATTAAAAGGGTCTGTCTTTAATATTAAAAAAAATGTTATGGAAATGTTGTGACATTGTTATCTTTTACTCTTTTTTTTTTTTTTTTTGGTTAGATTTCCTGACAAACATATTAAATATCTAATACGTTTTAATGACAGTAATTTACGAAATTTCTAAACTTTGTTCAAAGTAGACCAAACAAAGCACACATGGTTTTTACAGGATTTACAGTTTATTCAAATTCATAGATGAGATTAGTTAATACAATTAGTTAGTTAATAAATTGATTACCTTGACGCCTGACAGTTACGTGCATTCATTACACACTTCTTTATCATCTATATATTCTCATAGTTTTTCTCAGATAGCAGAAACATTCATTAACATATTGGATTTAATTGAGAGTGAATAGACACCGACACTGACCCTCAACTGCCGCTGCCTCATAAAACCGTTATTGTAAAGGCAAGACCGCCCCCTGATGCACAAAGAAGAAACTACATGGTGATTCAAGTTGAATCAGTCTTCTGTTTCAACCTACTGAAATGTCACAGTGCCAGTGATTATGTTGTCATTTGAAAATAAAGAAGGTAGAAATGTGGAATATTATAAAAATAGATGGACAGACAGTGGACCTTGAAATGTCTTTAAGTGCTGCCTGTCCTGTCCTTTTCAATTTCAGCTTCCTCTGAAGCTGCTTCACTTTAATCCAGGAAAACAGTTGCTAAGTATAGCTCAACGAGGCTGAAGGCTATAGACAAAGTGATTGTTCTGACCTAACAGCACCCTGGGCCGCCATGGGACATATGCACATGAGTACAGTCATTGTATCCAATCCAGCATTTACTGTTAACTGTCCCTGCCCTGCTGCTTTTCCACACTTCCTTGCACCATTGCGTCTCTGACCTTTTCACCTTCCCTCACCTTGTACTGAGCCGTTTAACAACAGGGCCTCGCCATAGTGGTGAGTCCCAGTGAGAGGTCAGACCAAACATAATGATAGGCTTACTGTCCCAACTGCTTTCGCAACAGCTTGCCAATTTGAAGACTTTCCACAATTTTTCATGGACAAAATAACGTATTTCCACTGTAGTAAGCACCACAGACGCAAGAATTGCACTCCTCTTGAAAACCATCTTGAACCCTCCTGCGCGCTGCATGTAGTTTATTGTCAGAGCTAATCTGAGAGTCAGCAGAAATGCCGGTGTCAAAGAGTGTTAGGACAAGTCAGGAGTTGCCTATGTTTCAACCATGCTCAACCTTTCACCATTTACTTATCTTGATTTTAAATCTAACGTAAACAAGATTGCACAGCACCATGGTGTGCAGAGTGCTGGTTTGTCCGGTAGATGGCGCCATAGTTTAACTTCTGGTCCTGGGTGGAACTTACAGACTTCGAAAAATTTGCCCTCAGAATTGCTGCATGCTGTGATTTTATTATTTTCTGTCGTGAACAACTTTCACAGAACAAGAAAAGAAGAAACCTAACGCAAAAAAACCCCCCACACATTTCAATCCAACATAGGGCATTCTAAACAGATTATGACCTGAGGTGTAGGAGTAGGGGTGCATGCATGCACCCTGAGGTTTTTGTATCTTAATTATTTTAATTGTGGGTCTGTCATTTGTTTGTAGGACTGAAACCTTAAACTTACCATATGTCCTACAAACTAATAGTGCTTTCTTTGTTTTTAGGCACAGAACTGGCTGCCGTTTATTTTAGTTTATTATTTTACATTTTTTGCCATATTGTTTTTATTATTTTAGATTTGAGTTTGTTAGTTTTAGGATTTTAACATTCTGTCTTCTGTTTCTAGTGTTGCGGCTGGTGGGGTCCTCCATTCACCGGTGTGGTTAAGACGCTGGGAATTCACTTTAGATGGTGATATGGTTTGTGGTTGCACGTTGAATTAGTGTGGTGTTTTTGTTTGAAGTGTTTTGGGTTTATATTTCTTTTGGGTATTTAGTATATTCCCCGGGTCCTTGGCAGTGAGTGGTTGGCTTCCCAGCCGTGATATGACTGTCTGTCGCCTTGTCTTTCATTGACTGTGTCTCTTAGAGTTTTACCTATTGTAAAATAAATGGAACATGATTGACCCACACTGACCGTTGTGGCCTCCTTCACTGAAGCCCCTGTGTGCTAGCCCATCCTCAAGGTTACATTTGCAATGCGGAAATCAAACGCCTACCAGAGCTGACGAAATGCAATGTGTGTGTGCAAATCATGTTGGTCAACGAGCATTCCTTCCTCCTTGCACTGCAGGGATTTCCCATGTTTCACTACTGTACGCACCCTCCCTCACGTAGCCTTCTTCTCAGTCTGACACGTGCAGTGACACACGGAGAGGAGAGGAGGAGAGGAGAGCAGATGGGAAAAACGAGGTCGGCATAGAGATGGAAATAATGCAAAGTAATAGACTAGAAGAATTAAACTCTGGTCTAATTTATATATGTATTTATGTTTATTTGAATCGTCATGTTGTGGTGCATGCAAGCATTCAATTCATCGAGCCAGTTTACAGCAGAACATCCTGTCTCCATGGGATCGTTACATGTTAGTTTCATGACTTCTTATGTAACAGTGCTGCATCTATCCATATAGGAACACACACACACACACACACACACACACACTGCATCCATAGGCGACCCAGTGTGCAGTCCTTTGCACATCAATGCGCAGTGGAGGCCTGGTTATAAAACATTTGCCTGTATAGACCATGCTGTCCAGCAGGACCCTGCCACATGCAAAGCGTGACCAGCCTCACAATCAAGTTAATAGTGAGTCTAGCTAGTTTCCTGTCTCTGTCTGTTACATCTAACACGTTTCCCTAGTATTTGGTCACATGCACGTGACCAGCTCTATAACATGGTGGGAATGAGACAAAATGCTTCATCATTCCTCACCAGTTCCACGTTGGCATGCTGCTGCTCTCTGACTCTGTGTCTCTTATGTGTTTCTGTCTGTCCTCTGATATAAATAATCTTCCATCGTCGACACAGCCCGCGGGCCTATGATATGAATAAGCTGTGTGAAGAAGACGTTATGCAGACCGGTTTTTCATCACCTCTGCTTGCTGTAGCGGCCGCTCAGAGACCGTGACCAGCCCCTCGTTCCGAATGGATCCCAGCAGCAAAGGATGACATGACGTCACGTCGCCAGGGCGACCGGGCTCCCCGAGGCACGTGTCTTGTATAAAAGCGGAAGGCGGCACTGTGAACTGCGCACACAGACTCAAGAAGCATCGGCCGTGAGGTAAGCCGTAAGACCGATTTACCCTTCGGTGTGTAGAGGCCTGTGTAACAGCTAGACCACATTACTTTCCCTACGTTATCTAAGTGAAGTACATTTTAAGTATCTATTGTTTCAGCCTTCACCACGGTTTCAAATGTTAGCTTATCTGTCGTTGCACAAATGTCGGCTGGCCATACATCAACTTGGTCAACTAGCCAACTTTGTGCAGTTTTAAATGACAAATTCTATTATTCAGCGTTAAATTCGTTCTATATTTACCAGAGTGTGGCATAACTCAAAGCTGTAAACGACTTAGGGAAGCCAGTGGCTTCTGTAGCCTGTGGGGTGCTTTTTGTGTACCAGCTTTATTTTAATCAGCCACGTATCCGTTCAACGTGGCGCAAATGCACGAGAGGATGCGAGAGTGTAATAGCGCAAATCTCATTTAGCGATGTTTAACGCAGCCTCGCTCTCAGGATGCACGCGGTAATGATACAGGAAGAGAAAAGCGAGGATGGGAGGGGATGCGGCCATGGCCTTGCAGTGTGGAGAGAGCCAGGTCGTTGTGTAATGTGTTCGTTTTCACACCTAACACTTAGCCAAAATCCACTGGAGCTGAAAACAAGCACTGAAATGACAAGGAATAGTGCCTTCTCGTAAAGAAAATCTGCATATATATATCATGGTCCATTCATAATGTGCTATTCTTTCATCTTAATTTAAATTGTCCTACAAAGCGGATAACGTGACATTGGCAGCTCCCACTGCTGCATCTTTGCGGAAGTGGATTAGTCTCCATGTTACGTAACCTAATTCAAAAAAAAAAAAAAAAAAAGTATTTAGCGACAGAGCAATTCCAGTATTGATAGATACGGGAAATAGTTCCCTGTAAAAACCTGACTGTAAAAGTGCCGCTGAACGGTGCATTGAGCTGAAATGACGCCGCTGTAACGTTACGGGGTGAATGGGTGTACGTGAACGGAGGTAACTACGTGCCTCCCCTGGTCTTCAACATGAAGTCTGTCGTCGTTGCGCAATTAGATTTCTCACATGAACGGTGCTCTCGAAATGACGGGAAAGAGAGGTCGTAGGGATGCAAGAACCGAAACGAGACCGATGTAAACCCATAGCAGCATTTCACGTCGAAAGATGGGAGTCGTGTAGAAAACCTTCCTGTGATGCGTGTGAAGGGCAGAGAGGCGGTGTGGTGGTGTCGCATGATTCTGCCGCAGTTTGACTCCACACTCGACAGACCTGTTGATGCAGTTTGCACAGAGGCCTGCTTTTTTGAAGTAACAGCACGACACAGTTAAAGCTCGCGTCCAGCGTATTATGCTCTCTAACCGCCCATACAGTGTACAAGTACAACAAGGGTTTAATAAGAAAACTGAACAACAGAATTAATCACACTCGTTCAGTGGAGGGAATTAATAAGGACAATGATTTTTTTTTAATCCAGAAAAATCAGAATATGTGAAAGCCACGCAGTCCCACTGTGCAAAAATCTGGGATGCTCATGTCTCTTATTATCTGCTTTAGTATTCGCTGTCATTTAGTAATAATACAGTACGTAATACTGTTATTAATCACTGCTTTCTTGCAGTTGCTTTAATTCATCTCGTGCAGATGCAGCCGTGTCTGGCCTGGTCTCACTGTTCAAGGTCATCACTCCAGCTGAGGAAGGTCACATTAGGCCCAGAGATGCTGTAGTGGTGCTGACCTGCTGCTAATCTTTATTCCCAAACTTCTCAGCAACTTAAGCATGGCTATTCGCATTGTACTCGTGGAGGGGGAGCCACACCTCTTAGCTCAGGCTATGGATGAGTGAAGGTCACTAAGAACAGGCCTGGTGCTGGGCCAGGTAGATACTAAGTATTGTAGTCAGAGCTGTACATGTTGCCAAACCTCAGATGTTATGACCATAATCTTAGAGGAACATTAGCAGCCATTTGCCATGCATCAGCAGATAATAGTTTGCAGTATATTTAATTAACATGACTTATTATTATTACTGATTAGAACCTCCCTCTAGATTAATTGTCCAATGTGATTTTGAAACACATCCAATATGTAACCTTCTTTAGAGCAGCTTTCTTCATACACAATAGTCATTATATTAAAAATGACAGTGACTGTGACAAGATCTCAAAACAAAACTAGTGGACTAGCTTCATCAGTGCCTTTGAGGTGGCTATATGCTACACTTGTACATCATAACAAGCCACTATTGGCTGAAGATGTGCCTGTTTTGGGGTATATTATTACTTTAAATTTGAGACACATAAAGATTCCTTGCATATGAGGAACAGAACTTATTTGCTTGTCATCTAATTATCATTATGCTCTTGTAGGTGTTGCAGATGAGACAGCCAAGTGTCTGAAATGTAAATGTCAGTGACTGCATGACCAACATGTTGGCCCATGATGAGCAAGGGCTGAATTAATAGCCAGTGAGATTAGCACAATAGCAACACACAGGACGTGTTATGCCAGCCGAAGGACTGCAGCCGTGTTATTGAGCAGATGTGCACAACCCACACAAACCACTCGCGGTGTATGAAAGTGAGAGTCTATGGGGTCTCTATGACATAGATCATAGATGTGGACTGGATTCTCAGGTGTTTGCTTTAAGTACCAACACCTTAGTTTAGTGCATCCTGTGGTTAGTGAATAGTCACTGCTGCTATAGGTCAGTTTTGTCATGAGACTGATTTACATGCGACCTTGATTCCATTCTTCTTGAGGTGGTTATGACTTTTGAACAAGTTTTCCACTTAAAGGTTGCATGCTTTTTTTCTAGACTGAGTTTAGCATGAGTATCCCTCTTGATTATGTTCTGCAGCTGACTTATCAACCAGCCATCTTGTCCAGGATGTGTGTAAGAGAGGAGGAACTCTGAAGTGACTCAGCACTCTGCACCTAACCGTTGCCAGTTTGAGGAAATAAACCCGTAGGGAAGGTTATACACAGCTGTGAAATAAAAGGTCCTTGTTTTGTTTTATAATGCAGTTATTCAAAGGTGAAGGTATTTGTTTCACTTGCGGAATAGGAGAAAAGTAGCAAACACAGCATAAAACTGCACTACTGTACTGCAGCTTGAGAGAGAGGAGAGGAGGTGAATGACAGGCCCTGCGCATTAGGAAGGATATCTGCCTGATGACACAAGCTCATACATTAGGGCTAGGGGCAGTGTGTGTGTGTGTGTGTGTGTCTGTGTCTGTGTGTGTGTGTGTGTGTGTGTGTGTGTCTGTGTCTGTCTGGTCCAGCATTACACCTGCTGAGTAGTCATGTTCTCTCCTATTGAATCCTCTGCAGGTTGATACAGAACACCTTTTACTAATTCATGGTGGTTGATGTGTGTGTGTGTGTACATGCGTACTATTGCAGTTTAACACATTCATGCACACAGCAGTGTTGAACACTAGTAGTGAGTTACTGGATATAAAACCACCTTTTTTGTCTAAATGTCTAAGTGAAACAGTGATCGCATTATGTGCCCGTCACCATCAGCAGGAGACCACGCCTGCTGAGCTGGACATGCAGTCTGTGATGTGTGTTCATGTGTCTGACAGGTGATGTGATAGTGTTGGACATTTAACTGACTAGTCTACAACACCAAAGTGGCGTTGCCTCTGTGATGAGACTATAATAAGCAGGTATACTGCTAAAGAAAAGACGAAAGTTCAAAAGTTGCAGACAACACAGAAAGTTTTTCTCTGTGCACATGAGGGTGTATAACTGACATTTATTGTTTAGTCTTTAATGTATTTGATTTATTTGATTCACAGAGAGGTGGACAAGAAAACAAAATGTTACCTAATTGGATAGTCTGCCTGGCCTCTAGCCAATCAACGCACTGCAGTGGAAAAATACTGGAGAGAGAGAGAGAGTGTGTGACAGAGGGGTAGAAAGCTCAAGGAAGGCTTGAATAGGCAAGAGACACTGAAAGAAGGGCAGCTGAAGGAGGGAGGCGCGGGGGGAGTGGCATAGTGGGCAGGAAAAGGAAGACAGAGTCAGTGAGTTCATGCACTCACAGACTAATTTCCAACAAACTCACAAATCAAGGCAGCCAAAACAGCCAGTCTATACCAAATAAGTAACCCAGTCATCTCGTACCATAGAGAATTATGTGAATGGGTTATTTAGCATGTGTCCTGTCTGTACATGTACCATAACACTGTTGAAAAGATAGTCTATCTGTGCTCCTCCAAACTCAACTCCATATAAGGCTTAACACCACGAGTCCACATACTGTCCAAGTGCTCCGCTAAGAGTGCTGACATATTACAGAGAAAAGACGAATCAGTGTTTGTTTGGTGAAGTGTTGGTGCTTGACATCAGAGGAGGTGTTGGCAGGAGTGAAATACTGTGTCATGCCCTCTCCTCTCCCTTGCTCTTTCATTACAGTTTTTGCCTGAGTTTTGAGATTTTATCACCTGATGTAGCCTGTTGTCTTTGTCTGTCTCTGGTCCACTGGTTATGAGTCATCTTTCCCTAGCAGTCCCTGTGGTGCACACACCCCCACCACCCGATTAAAATCTGGGTTTGTGCAAAGAAAATGGGTCGCAGCTTAGAGGGAGGGTAGGGTTGTGCTAAATGAGGGGACTAGACAGACAAAGAGTGGCAAGGGCAGACAAATAGGGAGGTGGAGGGAGGGTGTTGAATTTTAATGATTAGTTTGGGTGGTGGGGAAAAGGGGAGGGGAGGTATAATACTCATGGAGTAAAAAGCAACAGAGAGACAGAAGTAGAGGGGAGCAGGTGGACAACAAAAGAAAGTGAATAAGCCAAACAGAAAAAAAAACTGTTAGGATGGAGGACAGATAGATGAAGAGACAGAAAGAGAAGTACTGTAGGTAGACAGAGAGCAGCTGGGTGTACTCCCTTATTAATTAAGATTGAATACTGAGAGCCTCTCTGACTGGTTGGTTCTTGCCTTTGTCTAACCAATCAGAAGAGGAGATGGCTACACCACCCTCGCCTGATGATTCACTCTTTACCAGTTTGGTCTGATCTCAAGGAGATGTTAGATTTATGGAGCAGAGAGGTGAGACAGAAGTGAGGATGAAGGGAGGAAGGTTGAACAGAGAGACAGACAGACTGGATGGATGCATTTCCCTTCTTACTTGCACACAGTCACGTGTCTCTGATTGGTCTCAGTCCTGCTCTCTGGCCAACCAATCAGCAGAGGAGGAGGATGCACTGCAAAAATCTGAATCATGCATTTTACCCACATCAGTGCAGGTAGTACAGATAAATCAATTCGGATGCCACTGAAGAGAGCTCAGTTTGACCACAGTAATATTCACTGTGGTATGCTGCATGACCAACCCGGTTATAGGTTTTTAGCACTTGACTCTGCAAGTCAGTCTTTTTCAGATGTTAATAGGACTCTTCCTCGGTAACCTTGTGAAACTGCTGTGTTGTAAATCTGCAGTGGGCAGTAAGTAGTCAGAAAAATGTTGAAGGAAACGTACTACACGTCATATGTCTGGCTGTCTGCCTGCCTCTTCCTGCGTTTCAATGAGTGTCAGCAGATTGCAAGCTGTAGTTAACAACATGTAACTTCTTGCTCTGCTCTGCACAATACTGCCTCTGTGAGCTGGGACGTGTCTGTGTGAGTGTTGAATACCAGATCAGGGCTGATTTATCAACGGTGAAAAGAGGAAGGACTGTGTGGTGGAGACCTGGGAAGAGCTGCTGGCTATGGAAGAGTTGATTTTGCCTGGTTATAAATGTTTTGATATGTTGTGTTACAGCATTTTGAGCATATTTTATGCTAAAACTGCATTACAATACATAGCTAACACTAAATTTGGGAGCAGAGCAGTGGTGCTACAGGAGGCCATGATGGTGCAGCATGAGCATTTTCATTCCATTCATTCATTAAAACTCTATCAAGCAAGAGTATTTCTTAAGAATAAACATGATATTATAAATGTGTTACTACAGGCAATGGCTTATGAAGGCTTTTTTTCTGTAAAATAAGATCTTAAAAGTGTCACACCGCTGAGCAGCATGGGCACCAGAAATAAAGACTGTGTCTCTTTAACCAAACGACAACACTTCCGCACAATCTGGTAACTTTGACTGTTTTCACCAGACCAGAATTTTTTTAACTGTGACTCAGTGGTGAGAAATCACATCCATCCTAAGTAGGTTGGTCTTTTATTGTAGGGCACTGGTGGTGTAACCTCTCCCTCTTCTCCCACTGACTGGCCAAAGCCCCACACAGTTGCGAGGCAACAATGACAGACTTGGAGGGGGGAGTGCCACAAGGTGCATACAGGCAGACTGACAAACACACACTCACACATACCTGCGTCATATTTAAGTCTAAGTCAGGTTATTCAAACATACTCACACTTTCATGGCTCTATCAAAAGCAACAAATTAAAAACTGAAATTTTCTCCACATTTAGAGTCTGAGTTTGAGCTCCACCGGATCTCTCTTATGTGGCTCCACGAGTCTTTGTCCAGTCCCATTTCCCAAACTGAATAGCCCACTCTAATAAAAAGTGGCATCATTTGTCAGTAGTGCAGCCATTTTATGTTGGAAAGCCCACTGCTCGTTTTAAAGAAAATGGAGAGGTTAGTGTAGACAGAGTGAAAGCCAACGAGTGAGACAAATTGTTAAAAAGTGCACAGACGACAGGGGGAGGCAGAGTTCAAAAGAGAGGAAAGAGTCGTGAATGCACAATGGGGTAACGTTGAGAAGCAAGTATAAAGGGGAGGAAAGACAGAAATGTGAGAACAGCGTGGTCATATTGTATGAGCCTCTCTCTCCCTTTTCTCTCTCTCCTTTGGTGACCTTGTATTATAGATCCCAGCAGCAGAACACAAAATGGCCGCTCTACCCTTAAAGAAAGGTATCACAAATAGGCAAACAAGTATAAAGGTGACATCTGAAAGTGGCAGATCTGAGTTGATCTACCATTGTTCATCTTCGAGAGCGTGTGGGAGAGTGAGACGAGATCATTTATCCTAATCTGGTTGCTCCTTTAGTCTATTTAAAGTCCTCCCACAATGCATTTCACCAGATCGTCAGCCTTCCCTACATGCACTGTGACACACACATGCGCTCATGCAGATGGAGACACACACATACACACACAAAACAGATTAGGAGATTACAGTAGTCTAAAGTGACAACCAACCAGTTTCAAGGACAGTCCGCTTTGCCCTTACGTACTCTACCTGCGCCTGTCTCTCACACACACACACACACACACACACATATATTCTGATTAAGCATTTCTGTTCACCTGTGTTTATCTGTATCTCCTGAGTGTGTGTTTGGATGCAGGTTACAGACAGAGATCTCTGTAAATCTGTAGAGCTTTAATAAATCCTAAATGAGCCCATAAATAACTTCAGGTTTTCAGATTATTTAGACCACCTTTAATCCTGTATGAACATTTTAGCGATTTGGGCTTAATGAGCTAAATATGATATTAGGGTTTGTGTACCTTATAGTGTAGACAGACCAAGGACAGTAGAAGAGAGGAAGAGATAGAGTTAGTGAGAAGATGATCAGGTGAAGGAGGTGTAACTGGTAGAAAATATGTGGGCCAGAAAAGTGGGAGGGGAGGACCGAGGAGGCGTGGTGAGGAGAGACGGGCAGATGAGTGTGCGGCAGCATGAGAGGTGACATAGTTGAGTCAAGGCCAGGCTTCCTCTGTTCAGCCAGCAGACACATCTCTGTTTTTTGCATTGCATAAAGTATGTACCACTTTCTCCCCTCCTTCTGATCCCATTGTTTTCTAAACATGTCCCTGCATGATGAAACACCGCCCTACTCCTGCAGCAGATGCACGTAAAACATGGTATTTGAGAACCTGTATTTTTCAGCCACTGACAACAAACAGAATCACACCCTTGCACAGCTGCAGTCTTCAACCCAAGTAACCAATACATCAACGTACTGCACCACCTTGGTGTTTTTTTCACCCTTTAGTGCTAATGCGTCACACCGCCCACACTGTACTATGCTGTGAGGCTACCGCTAGCAGTCTTTCTCATTATTTTAGCATTACTGTGCAGAGCTTAAAGCTGACGCCACAAAAGAAAATAACAACATAAAAAGTAGATGTTAAAGTGTAGTCCACAGAGCATTTTCAAACGCATACCTTTCACAAGAAGCTACATGAATGCAAAAGGTTTCCTGCTAGCATGTTGTTAGGAGAGGAGAGGACAGATGGTCTCAGTGTGACAGCCAATGCACGGTATATGAAACAGTGTGAGAAGCAAAGAAAGCTGACAAATAAAGACATGTGAAATGTATCGGCACACACACGCACACTCAGGTAGCTTTTTCAGTGGTTTGTGGATCCTGAAGAACAGAGGCTTCACACTGAAATGCCAGATTGCACATGGTGATATTACAGCAACACACACACACATTATGTATCAACAACAACTCAGCTAACCAGATTAAAGCCACCTCCTGCTGCCAGGGCAGCAGTTTGTCTCAGTCTAAGTAGTCGTGTGTACGTGGGGTTTTTGTTGTCAAGCTTACATTGCATGTTTAAACTCGAGGACAAAGAGGAGAGGGCATTTGCTGGCACATTGTTAAGCTGCATTCTTGTCTGTTAAGAACAGAAGCATTTTTGTCTCAGTCATCTGACTGAGTGCGTTGCCAGCCAGTGGACATTACTGAGACTGAATAGCCTGCATTTCATGTTATTTTCATCACTCGGCGGCTGTTCTCTTTCTAATTTTATTGGTTTCTCTGTTGGTTTGTTTTTCCCCCAGGTAACTCCCCCAAGCAGCAGCAACCATGTCAGATCTCTGTGTTGGAATCAATGGGTGAGTTTGGAACACACACACTTCATAAACAGGATGCTTCAGAATGGTTTTAGGATGTCAGTGAAGCATATTTTGGGGGTGGGTGTTCACCATTAACACAGCGCTATCTGGTGGTTAGTAAATTGTCATGTAGACGGATGGCCATAGAAAAGCTTTTTATGTAAACTAACAAGCAGAGTGTTCAGCCTACATTAAACATATCGCACCAGCAGTGGAGCTGCGTGAGTATAGGAGTGGAAGAAGTCATGATTTCATGATATTTCTGCTGCTGGGGATGAATGGGCAGGTCTTCTCTATGGTAGTAAACACTGAAAGTTATATTGGACTCTTTGTGACGCTTTGTTACAAGATTCATGTCCCTGGAGTGGTTTGACATCCTGGGGAAGTTTCCCACCATTTTCCCAAAATAACTGTTATGAATCTCTCTCTCTCCCCTCACAGCTTCGGTCGTATTGGCCGTCTGGTCTTGAGGGCTTGCCTTCAGAAAGGCATCAAGGTTGTGGCCATCAATGACCCCTTCATTGACTTGCAGTACATGGTGAGTGAACTTTTCATGTGCACACTTTTTTACAAATTGTTAACAACATTTATTATTTAATTCCAGTGGAGCACCGCTTGTGTGAGATTTACATTATTACTTAAAATATTAGATGGAAAAATAAGACCTAAGCCTTCAGCGTATATTGTTGAAAGAGGCTGGTTTACAACATAAACAGAAAACATGCCTAAATGGGACAAGAGTTTTTATTTTATTTAATTAATAATTGGCATTTAGTTGTAATTCTTCAGTCATATGAAAAATACTACCAGTGACGACCAAAATCTCCCAGATTGTTTTGACATTGTGTTATGATGGGGTACATCATATGAAATGTAGTGTTCAGGTGAAGTTTAATGCTTGTGATCAAACAACAACCAGATGCCTCTTCAAACCTCTGCCCCTATAAGCCCATCATGTTCCTCCTGCCTCCCAGGTCTACATGTTCAAGTATGACTCCACCCACGGCCGTTACCGTGGTGATGTCTCCCAAGAGGACGGCAAGCTCGTCGTCGATGGCAACGCCATCTCTGTCTTCCAGTGGTAAGTGATGATGATGTTTAGTGGTTAGTGGCTGCCACATCTGTGCCACACCACGTCTGTGATGGCACAGATATCAGCAGTGTTGATGTTAAAAAAGGCCAGCTGAAGTGCCACTAAAGTACAAAATGTATCATAGAGGTCTCTCTAATGGAGAAGCAGCCATCTAAATCGTTATTTTTCATTTAAGGTGAGGTATTTTGGCCAGTTGGACCTCCTGGTCTTTAATATCCAGAGTGTATTCCAGGCAATGGAATGAGACTTTCTGCCTCCTGGGCCTCACCCATATAGCTACCCCTCCACCCATTGTACCGGCTGTTGTTTTAGCCCATTGAATAAAGGGCCTCATCACTGCAAAAGGCAACACCAACAAAAAGGAGGGTTAGACATTCCTTTGAGCACTAAGTGTAAATTTAGGAGGTTTCTCCCACTGAGACTCCAGTTTTTACTCTTACTATTAACCCGTACAGCCTGATGTGTCAATGGAAGAATGGTCTTCTGTTCATCACAAGCATTGAAAGAGGCTCAGCACACTAATTTAGAAAGCACAGGATGTCCTGTTCTAACAAGATTACCCTTCACTTCTCTCTAGCTATATGAAACTTGCTCACTGTCTCTGGTTGGTTTGCTTCTATGTTTTGTTTCTACTTTTGTAGCATTTTGGTGTTACTTGTGCAGTTGAACATTACTATTCAGTAGTGTAAACCATTGCATCTGCGACTGACTCTGTTCTCTCTCTGACTCCAGTATGAAGCCATCAGAGATCCCCTGGGGCAGTGCTGGAGCCAAGTACGTTGTCGAGTCCACGGGTGTCTTCCTCAGTGTGGAGAAGGCCTCTGTATGTACATCCACACACACACACACACACACACACACACATGCATACATGCACATGTACACAATCTGCCAGATGGTCCTGTTTCTAACCTGTGTCCTCTCTCTCTCTTGGTCAATCACAGTCTCACCTTCAGGGTGGAGCTCAGCGTGTGGTTGTGTCCGCCCCCTCACCTGATGCTCCAATGTTTGTCATGGGAGTTAACGAGGACAAATACGACCCCTCCTCCATGACCATCGTCAGGTAACGTACCTTTGGCCTTGGCCATGCATTCTTTTAATTTCCACAAACATGTTAGATTTAGGTGGAGCAATCCCATTACTTACTTGAAGTGTGGGAGTTAGTGACCATGTCTGTCTTTCTGTTGATAGCAATGCCTCCTGCACCACCAACTGCCTGGCCCCCCTGGCCAAAGTCATCCATGATAACTTTGGCATTGAGGAGGCTCTCATGGTAAGTCAGTTGCATCATTCTGACTGCAGTTAGCAATATCCAAACGTAACACTGAAAGTTTTAACCACTATTGTGACAAGGGATGTTTCATCATAACATTCTCAGCCTTAAATGGATGCCGGAGTCATTGATGTGTCTTGTAATATGACCCTTCTCTCTGCAGACTACAGTCCATGCATACACAGCCACCCAGAAGACAGTGGACGGTCCCAGCGCCAAGGCCTGGCGCGATGGCCGCGGTGCACACCAGAACATCATTCCAGCCTCCACTGGTGCCGCCAAGGCAGTGGGCAAAGTCATCCCCGAACTCAACGGGTGAGGACAAGCGCAATTATGTGTAAAGGTGAAGAAAATCCAAAAACAGAAGGTGACACAGTTCCAATATCTCTTTTGTCCGTCCTCTCTCTAGGAAGCTGACAGGCATGGCCTTCAGGGTGCCGGTGGCTGATGTGTCAGTGGTGGACCTGACATGCCGTCTGTCCAAGCCTGCGTCTTACGCTGAGATTAAGGAAGCCTGCAAGAAGGCCGCACATGGGCCCATGAAGGGAGTGCTGGGCTACACCGAGGACCAGGTAACACAAAAGTTCTTTCTCATGTACTGTAAATCAGATCCATGACTAGTTATGATGTCAGAGTTAAGACTGCTCCTTAATGTGGAGGCTGTGCGGTGGGATAAAGAGGTTCAAGCCAGGACGTGTGCTTTTTTCCACTCGTGTTTTCAGTGAATTAGAATACATTTTACTGGAAACATGCACAGACTGGAAAAAGATGACCCCTATGACTGATTTTTCTGTTTTCCATTAGTTCCATATTGCCTAAACTCTGCCTGGCTACACCGCAGTATATCTGACTTGTAGCTGGTTTGTGATCTGCAGGTGGTCTCTTCTGACTTCATCGGTGACACCCACTCCTCCATCTTTGATGCTGGCGCCGGAATCTCCCTCAACGACAACTTTGTCAAGCTCATTTCCTGGTTAGTTTTCAAGTGTCTCTGTCAGTCCCACGTGGAAAACAGGAAGTTAGTGTTAATCTAAAGAGGAAAAGGAAAACACAGTGTCACCTTTTCAAAGCCAAACCATTCATTTTTCTTTCTCCCTCTCTCTCTCTCTCCAGGTATGATAATGAGTTTGGCTACAGCCACCGTGTCGCTGACCTGCTGCTGTACATGCACTCCAAGGAGTAGACACTTCCTGTCCAGAAAGGAAGTCAGGAAAGGGACCACCCCAACCATCCTCCCACCCCCCCACCCCCCCTCTCTCTTTTACACACAGGCCCCATCCATAGCCAAGTCATAGCATCACAGCCCTTAGCTCTACTACAGTATACGTAGGCAGCAGCAACAGTGTGTTTGAGTGTTCTGAGTTTATCTGTTTTTCCTTTAACGACGAGACGATCGGTCGGTGACAGTATTCGTGTCCGTGTGCCCCCTCTCCACCTCCCACTGCCACTTTAGATGTGTCGTTATGGCTCAGTACTATGGTAACTACTGTATCCATCTCCCTGTTGGTGTGTGTTTTAAAGGCTTAATCACCCGTGGAAAGAGGAAGCTGAGAGGCAGAGCTAATGTAACTCCGCTTAAGAGTAAAGAGACAAAGAAATAAAACTTGAAAAACCTCAAGCTGTCAAGTTGTCCTGCTTCATTATTATCTTTATCTTTATCTGTGTCCTGTGGAGCCCCGAAACTGACAAAATGTAGAAAAAGGTTATCAGACAAAAATATAACTGGATACAGCAGTAAATAATATTTTTACTTTAATCACTAAAATAGAGCGTAAATACTACAAGTATGCATCTGTATATTTAGCACAGTTTTTTTTTAGTTCAACTCCATTTTCTGATTTTTAATCAGTCAGCAGACTCTTTATCATTTATCTAGTACGCACTTTACCGCATTTTTTCCTCACTTTACTCAAATATATATTTTTTCTCACGTCCTTTAGTGTCCAGCTGTACTGTGCTTGCCGGGGTAGAAAGAGAATTATTGTGAAGAAATGGAGGCAGCACCAACCTGTGACTAACGCTGTAAACATACATTTTATATCATCGGTGTTCAGGCTGCAGACACCATGGTAATGCATGTACCAAAAGTGTGCACTGAAATAAAAAAGGAGGCATCCCAATGACCTGTCGAAGACGCTGCTAATAATGTGTGTAAACAATAAAAGAAAATGTGTCTTTACCGTATGGGTCCTGTTACACCTCCATGAGCAGGAGGTGGCAACCCAATGGGAACATCAGCCAACATCTCCCTTCAGAAAAACCTTCAGAGCCACCTGCTGCCCTTCTAGAGTACTGCAGCAAGACTGCAGGCTGCGTCCCAGAAATGTTCCGCCTTCAGATTTTTCCCGCCTTGACCAAGTTTGTTCCTCATAAAAGGAACTGACACTACAACCTTTGAAAATGTGTGGAATGATTTTGCTGCAGTGCCTCCTACTGTTTCACTGAACATACTGCAATGAAAACAACAAATTTCAAGGGTCAATGAACTGGTTGTAGATGGGGCTGAGCACACGATTAACAGCATTACTTTGTATGTAAAATCATCTGCATGACAATTTAAAGCTGACTTTTTCAATGATGTTGAAACTGTGTGTTGAGGGGACGCTGTGTCTCCATGTCCTTGCTCCTCATAATTCTGCAGACATCTTCATTTCAGACTGATGTCAGCTGCTGAAGCACAGTGGCACATTTTGTTTGAAAGGATGGCATCGTGCTGAAACTAAAGACCGACAGCACAAGGACGTCAGCCTGTCCCGACTTATGGGATTCAAATCTGGTCATTTGCCTGCCCCCTGATTTCCCCATCCAAGCATGGAAACTGGACAGTTTTGAATGGCAAAAATTTGAATTTTGCTTTAGGATGCAGGAGCACAGAGGCTTTCACTGCACCACACATGACTGGATTTGAGTCCACTTTGTTTTTTAACAAAAAAAAAAACCTTTTCCTGGCCATTTGTTTCTAAGTCATGAGAAGCAAACTGAAGCTAAGCCACCACAAGGGTTCATTGCGTTAAGTTTTTCACCACTTCACCTTCTGAGTGTTTCTAACTGCTCTGAATGTGACTTTTTCAGCTCTAATAGAGAATGCTAGTCAGTAGCTTTGATCCAGTGATCTCAACTCGAGAAAACACAGTGACTGTGATGGATCTGTGGCTGCACATGAATCCGTAGAAGGAGCCCGTCACTGTCTATGTTGACATGTGTCTCCTTTTGTCTTCTTTTCAGTTTGTGTTGTCAACTTTGCATTTGTACTGCTTCCACTTCTTTTCATGAACTCGTCTTCCCACCCTCTTAATTGTAATTCTGAGAGTTCAAGTTATAATCGTTCAACTTTTAATGAAATCAATAAGCTATTTACGGCCTGTATAATACATTCTGTGATTCATTTAAATACAGTATAGTATTTGTCTGGCTGCATTGTAAACATACAGCAGTTGCTCTTCTGTTGTATTTCTGACAAAGTAGCTGTTTAAGAAAGCTCCAGTTTTCTGTAATATTAAAAAGCACGGTAACTGTTGGAGTCACAGATCAACCAGACTTGAAATCTTACCGATTACAACTTTAATGTGAAAGGACTGATTCACGTCAGAGAGAAACTGAAGCATGTACGGTGAAATCAGCGAATCGTTTGTGGAGGGTTACCGGTTATTGTGACAAAAAATATCCTAAAGATCAGCATCACACCAGTTTGTGATCCTACGTGTGTTTGTCTTCCTCCTGTTTTCTCTTTTATTCAAAATCATATCATACAAGCACCCCTGGTTAGGAATCACTGCCCAAAGCTACCTGGAAGATTGGCACAAACATAAGACTAGCATTTATTTAGCATTTTGGGAAAAAGCATCTTCAAGTTAAATTTACAGATAAGTTTAAGTGACTATATTAATACAATAAATCAAATGGCTAGCACGACTGTAACACTGGAGCGATGTGGAGAGGTGATACTGGTCAGCTGGATCTGGTGAGGTGTGTCTATGTGGGAGGGACCAGGTATGTAGTTTCTATAAGAGCAGAGTGAGAGCGCCTCAGCAGCCACTGACCACACCATAAGGGTCTGCATCCAGACACACCTTTAACTTGACGTGAAGACAGGACCAGCCATGGGGAACAAGAGCAGGCCTGAGCTCATACTCTCCCTCCTGCTCATGGCTGCTGTCGGTCTGGAGGCATTCTTAAGCTACTCAGTGCACTCTTCAGCTGTGAACTTGACCTGGTCAGAGGCGAGATTGTACTGCCAGCAGAACTACATTGACCTGGTTACTTTGAATGCAATTGACAGAGACCAGATGACCAAGGATTTGACGACAGCTGAGGTGGAGCAAATGTGGATCGGTCTATTCAGAGACCCTGAGAATGACACAGTCTGGAAGTGGATAAGGCAAAAGTGAGTAACCTGTTTGACGTTATCTTTATTCTGATTTCAATATCTTGAAATATAACAAAGGTTAATACAGTTGTTCAGATGTAGATCTCGTTGGTTTGTTTCAGAATTGACAATGGGATCAAAGGGGATGATGTTTCATGGCAGGACAGCTGGGCCAGTGGACAGCAGAGCAGTCACTGTGCAGTTGTGTCAGCTGAGGATCTAATGTGGTACAGTGATAAATGTTCAAACGAATACGGCTTTTACTGCTCAGTGGGGAAGAAAATTCATTATAACCCGATGGCTGTCAGGTGGCACAATGCTTCTCGCTTCTGTCAGAAAAACAGCGGTCACCTAGCCACCATCACCCAAACCAACAGAGATCATTTCAACCAAACTGGCTGGATTGGACTGTACCAAGAGGCTGGTGAGACCTGGAGCTGGATTGGAAACTTGCCATCTGACTACAGAAACTGGGCACCAGGACAGCCACTCAACGCAGACTGTGCCGCTTTAGACCCTGTCAGTAAAAAGTACTACAGCAACCCGTGCTCCAAAAAGCTTCAGTTTCTCTGCTATGACGACAACCTGATCGTGGTGAAAGAGAAAAAGACATGGGAGGACGCCATGAAGCACTGCCTGGCCTTGGAAAAGTCATGTGCTGGGCCCTGCCTGTACGAACACTACTTCCTGAGCCTGGAATCCTTTTCCGATTACGGCTACTACTATCTCAGCAACAAGATCAGCACAGCCACGACCGATGAGGTTTGAGAATGAGTGACAGGGTTTACATGAGTCGCTTTCACTGAACACTGTCATGAAGTGAATCATGTGACTAAAGAGATTTCTTCCATACAGTGCTGCCTTGTGACCATTCATGGTGAAGAAATGCATACCAACCACCTAAACTTTAAAAAGGCCATATTTCATTTTAAAACTCAATTATTCATAATTTCATTTTTGAGACAGTATAGTGTTGATAGAATTAGCGACTACCTTTTTTTTACGTTGTTTTAATGCAAAATTTAAATGCAAATTCAACTGATCAAATTAAAAATCCTCTTTTAAATGTATTAGTTTATAGATAAATCAAGCATTAAAAGGTGGAAAGCTCCAGTTTTGGGGGTAAGTATACATTTTGAATGGAATGAACTGCTTTAGGCAATCCAGATGTGGTCATCAGCTGAATACCAGGA
Organism: Chaetodon auriga; assembly: GCF_051107435.1. Taxonomy (NCBI): domain Eukaryota; kingdom Metazoa; phylum Chordata; class Actinopteri; order Chaetodontiformes; family Chaetodontidae; genus Chaetodon; species Chaetodon auriga. The sequence continues at coordinate 9,823,815 of NC_135081.1, forward strand.
TGTAGATTTTGTCCAACCAGTTTAAAATGGATATCATAGAGAATATTGAGCAGTGCAGGTAGCCACATTCACCAACTCAGTGAATCATTTTCAGGGTCACCGAGTTATCATGCAGGTGCATTTCCTTAATGTTAGACCCTCTGCTCAGCAGTGTATGTCTAAATGTATGTCCAGAGACATTTTTCCACAAGGACAACACAGTTCAAATGTTCAGGGCTGTTTGATAATCCAACTAGACACCAGCACTGCCTGGTTCACAATCACTGTGTTGAACACATATTTTATCATATGATATTTGATTTAGTATTAATATTTGACCCTTGTTTGTTCAAAATAATGACTTTAAACTTCAGCATTGGGGTCATTGCGATCACTCTTTGTCTTTCAAATAAGTGATTTGTTGAAGGTTCATCAAGCTTCCTCAATTGAGCAAGCATAAGGTCAATAAATGAGTGAGCAGTCACAGTAAAACACTGTGGCTTGCCTTGTGTTTTTCAGGTTTGGATAGGCCTGCGTTTCCTGGGAGGTGAGTGGTGGAGGGTGAATGGAAGGAACCTGGATGCCAAGGGGATGCTGCCACAGTGTCCGCCTCAGTCAAAACACTGTGGGACCCTGTCCAAACACGACGCATACACCTGGATCACCAGGGACTGCTCAGAAGAAAGAAACTTTGTCTGCTACAGAGTTAAATACCCTGCACTGATAATAACTTAAACTGGCAGTATGGAAAATTAATTGTCTGTCAGTGACCAGAATGAGCTCTCTCTACGATAAGCCCTTTTATTCTATATTAATGACGTTTTGTGGTAATTATAGTAATTTTTGAAAATAGAGGTAGAGATATTCACAAATGTATGTTACTTAGTTGATTTTACCAAAGAGTGGAGAAGAATATTGTCACACAGAGAGTGTGAGGGTGTAATTTTACTCTTTGACCTCTATTAAAAACATGTTTTGTGGTGTAATAATAAAAGAAAAACTTTTTCCTGTTCTCTTTTGTGATGTTTCACATGTCTGTGGTGTCTGTACTGTAGAAATTCAAATGGGCAACACATATAGACTGCTTTTGGTTTCCGTAGTCATCATTAACATGAAATCATGTTGCTTCAGCTGGATTCCTTCAGTGCTGGTTGCTAGTTGATCAGCTACTGGGTGCTCATGTATTGTATCGTGACATAATTCTGCTGTGAGCAAAATAATGCACATTTTGAACTCTCAAAATCAGCATTATTCTTTAATGTCTATGTTTGTCTGTTTGTCTTGTGGCTTTAATTGACAACTTACCTAACAATTGTCGGAGCATCCTGAACGCACCACAGACGGTAGTTATGTCTATGTTTAGCATGAATGCACGCGCGCGCGCACACACACACACACACACACACACACACACACACACACACATCTGAAGTATGTTAACACCTTAAATTACGACCCTCAATTGACGTTATTTGATAAAGAGGAGAGAATCATGTGGAACGTGTTGTTAAGTTCCTACCGATGACGTTGTCGGAGGCATTTCGAGGTTGAGCCAAGCTTACTTCCGTTCGTCATTCAACGAGACACTTTTACCACCTACTGCCTCTTTACATCTCTTCAGCCACAGTAAGCACCGCCTCTGAAATGCTCTGTTTTACAGGTGACGCCATGTGGTTTAAATACTAACTGAATAAATGCTAACTTTATGGTTAAACTAATGACAGACAGAAATGATCTAGTCTTGTTAGCTCGATGCTAAACCGGTGACGGGATTGTCCTTTAGCTAGCTAGCGTAGAGAGTATTCATTTCCATAATGACAGTCACGTTACACAGCTTTGTAGCTCCGTACATGGAGTGATAAAGAAACCTATGGAACATGTTACTTGGCGTTGAAAGACTTGTTATTGCTTTGCAAATGCTGTAAATCAGTCTGTTAGCTGGTTATAGTTGTACTAAAGCTGGTCGAGTTTGAAACGGTGATGTTACATTCGGCAAATATCAAAACTGTGACTGACTGTTACTCAGGTGACATGAACATGTAAAACCATCGGTAACAACTTAGATTATCGGTGAATCACTTAAGAGAGCAACCTTAATGCACTCTCTGGTTTGAGCCTCTGAAGTGAGAGGATTTGCTGCTTTCTCTGTTTTGTGTCAAGATAAATGAAGTATCTTCGATTCTGGGAGCATTAGTTAGACAAAACAGGACATTTCAAGGTGTCACCCTGATCTCTGAAAACTTTCAAGGAGCATTTTTCACCAGTCTAAGACATTTTGCATGTCAAAAATGGGTTGGTGTTCAAACAGTCTGCTAAAAGTTTGGCCTGTTGTATCAATGGTCGGTGAAGTCTTCCCTTCTTTGTCTCTCTTTCTCTCCAGGGAGCTGAATTTCGTGACCAGACATCATGACACTGTTTCACTTCGGGAACTGCTTCGCCCTGGCGTATTTCCCTTACTTTATAACATACAAGTGCAGTGGCCTGTAAGTGTCTGTGTGAATCAGAGATCTGGTCTGATGTCTGTCAGTGCAGTCATGGCCAGTGAAGTGCATTTGGAGTGAATGATTGAAAGTAAAATGCTGAGTTGTACCACATTGGAAAATGACTGTCGTGACTAATTGTAACATCATTATTAGGTGGCGTCTCACGTATTCATCTGTTGTAGCAACATATGCTCGGACACTAAGAAGTCTATTAATAATCTGATTAGGTTTGGGAGGGGTCCACATAATCCTCTTAAAACAGTGTAGAGTGGCCCTGAATTTGGCAGTGCTTTTATTCTGCCGGTATTATTGCACTGAAGTCTTAAAACGGGGCATCCCAAACTGCCAGTTTCTGCCTGGGGTGCCTTGTCTCACAGTAACTTTTTTTATTGTGCACTCTTGTTTTACAGTCCCACCATTTCACGCTGTGTTTGTGTGTTCAATCTCTAGTTCAGAGTACAATGCCTTCTGGAGATGTGTCCAGGCTGGAGCGACCTACCTGTTTGTCCAGCTGTGTAAAGTGAGTGAGCTGTCATGTCTTTCGAAAGTACTGGAAGTAAAAGCATAAACGATGCTGTTATTGGCTTCCTTGTGTTTTGGGGTGTGTCAACAGGGTTTGCTTATCTTTTGGTATCACAGATGCTGTTCTTGGCTACATTTTTCCCCACATGGGAAGGGGGAGCTGGAGTTTATGACTTTGTTGGGGTGAGTGTTGAAACTTTTGTTAACTCTTGCTAACACCAGCTCGTGTAGGAGGCTGTAAAGTGTGTGTGTATCTGTGTGTGTTTGTTTTCCAGGAATTTATGAAGGCAACAGTGGACCTGGCAGACCTGTTGGGCCTCCACCTTGTGATGTCTCGTAATGCTGGTAAAGGCGAGTACAAGATCATGGTGGCTGCCATGGGCTGGGCCACAGCAGAACTTGTGATGTCAAGGTAAGCAGTAATGTTGTTCCTGCGGGGAACAAGAGCTTTTCTTTGTCAAATTATTCTACATATGTCAACACTGGACCTCACTGTTTGTGTCCTGTGCGGCCCTGCAGGTGTCTTCCTCTGTGGGTGGGAGCCAGAGGGATTGAGTTTGACTGGAAATACATCCAGATGAGCTTTGACTCTAACATTAGTTTGGTGAGTACTTTTGCTGTCCTCCTCTACTGTCTGCTCCTGTATGTCCTCTGGCCTTGGCTTTCACTCCATCTGTCGTCTTCGGCCCATTTTCCCATCTCACCTCCTTCCTGTAAAGATGGTGGTGATGATGATAACTTAAATCCAGTAATTATGTCTGTGTGGTTATAGGTCCATTACATTGCTATGGCAGCAGTGGTGTGGATGTTTACACGATATGACCTTCCTAAGAGCTTCAGGCTTCCTGTTACTGTGCTGCTGGCTCTCTGTGTCTACAAGGCCTTCTTAATGGAGTAAGTCTGACTTTACACACACACACATGTGTGCTCAACACAAACATTTACACACCCTCAGACGTACAACATACAGTACACAGTGGGACAGTGAAAGAGTTTCTTTGTCTTGAGGGATGTGACATTTGCTATTGTTGTTGAAAAGTAAGCAGTTGGAGCTCAAATTTAGCCAGCAACTCGATTATCATGACTGCTGCAGTAGAAACAAAGATATATGTTAATTAGTGAGCTGCAGAGGTGTTAGAAGGCAGCATCTGTTTCCTTTGAACAGAGCCAGGGTGGCTGTTACCCCTCTTTTTCCAGTCTTTATGCTAAGCTAGGCTAACCACATCCTAGCTCCAGCTCTATACTTAATGGAGAAATGTGACATTGGTATCACTCTTGTCATTTAAGTTCTGACAAGAAAGTGAGTAAGAATGTTTCCAAAAAGCCAAACTGATTGTTTGAGGAAAAATTCAGTTGAGCCCGTGTTTGGCCTCCTGTGTGGTGGCTGCACTTTCCTTTGTAAACCACAGGATGGTACTCGTCACCAGCAACAACACGAGCAGTGAGGATACATACATTTTATATACAGTGAATTTAATTTATTAACAATTAAAGAGATTTTAAAAATCAAGAATAGTAAAATACAAAGAGAAATTTACTTCCAGTAAAACAATAACCACATAAGAATTCCATCACTTGATTCACTTAAAATCTCTTCCTATTTTTTTCTGTTTTGCGTTATTATTAATAGCAAACATTGCTCATAAGCCCTTGAAAAACTCTAAAGGCTTTTGATTTTTTGCGTAAAGAATAAGAGACCAATGAGAGGAGCAGCAGATCAGTTAATTAAATTTCCATTTTGTAAAATGTTGTGTCGTCAGTGTTGGTGGTTGCAGTTGAATTTGGGTAATAAACAGAGTGTCACCGCCGAACACAGGCCTGTTCCCTTGTGTGGTTTATTTACCTGGAAGAATTTTAAAGCTCTAAATGCATGAAGTGGGAGAGATTGTTTTGCGTTTCATGACATGTGGGCTGATCAAATATCTGAAATGTCTTGTATAAACCTAATATTTATCTCTAACTTGCATTGTGTTCCTCTTCGTTGTGTCCTCAGGTTGTTTGTCCATGTCTTCCTGCTGGGCAGTTGGACAGTGCTGTTGGTGAAAGCTGTGCTGACTGGTGCCATCTCTCTCTGCTCACTGTTTCTCTTCGTCACTCTGGTCCACAGCAACTAAGTAAAAACCAGCACACTGGGATAAGCCTTCAACAGTCAGTCTCTCTGGTCCAGATTAGACCGGGGTTGTCATAACTCAGGACCTGACTCCTGATGCCACGTCAGTCTCACTATCACATCAAAGCTGACTGACAAATGCTTGTTGGACTGATCTGATGTACAGAACAGGCTAAAGGCACAAGCTTATCAGGTGGTAAGATAACCGGTTTGTCCAGTTTTTTTAAACTGGCCTGTGTGAAGGGTTGAGATTGAAAACACGCATTCAGGGCGAGGCTTGGTTTGCTGTCAGTCCACCAATGAGAACTGCTGGATGAGTTGTGACATCAGGAGGCTTCCGTATATGATTGGCTTGCCTAAGATGTGTTGGTTTTGTTCAAGGGTGAATTTTGTATCAGTAAGATCACAAATGAATTACGACTTTGTACAAAAAGCATTTTTTTAATGTGTTTTCCAATGAGCCAGTGTAAATGCTTAGATGACATAGTAAAGTGAATTTCTAACAAATGAATAACAGCCATGTTTCCTTGATGATTCTTTGTGTTGCCACACATCTGTCAATTTATTTATATACAAGTAAATATTACAAGTAGTTAAAACATATCATTATTGAATAAATTGTCTTAAAGACTTAGAGTTTAGCCTGAAACACCTGAATGCAGCCTGCAGTGTGAAAACACGCAGCAGGTCCACTCAGCATTATGACCACATTATGTTGAATTGTAAGCATCTGTGATTTTGACATTAAAGTGATGTTTTTTTTGTCTTATCCAGGCTTCTCGTGTCTCTTTAATTTTCCCATAAATTTGCTCTAGGTATTAAATTTGCAGATGGTGTGTTTAACACCGCTGTAGCCAACCGTGAAATGTCAGGAGATGCACATTTGATAACAATTGTTAGGTTTCTGAGGTGGTTGGCAGCAGCAGGAAATGATGTAAGGTCTAATTTCAGCTAAAAGACGCTCACAGTAGGGACCGTGGGGGTGACAGCCATTGAATCCCTCAATGATCTGAAAAGCACCAACCTTACACCGTGGCAACTAGGGTGGCTAAGCCTGCATTGTTTGCATGTAGCACAGCGAAACTTCTCAACAGCCGGCTCTGAGGAATTTGTATGTGCTCGTGGCCTTCTCTGCTAATTTCTTCTACCATCCTGTCACACAACACACCTCTTCAGTCATTACACCTCGTGTTTTTCCCCCGTCACGTTACTTTAGCTCACTGCCTGCATTTTTTTGCCTCTCTCGTACTCCTCCCTCAGCTGGGGCCTCTGGAGTCCAACAAAGCTCGCATTATTGACGTGTCACAATAGGCTTGGCTGTTACCTAGTACACATACACACTACTTTCTGTTCATGCACTGTTGCTACTTGTGTATGTGGTTGCTAAACAAAATCAAGCTTACTTGTTCGAGAGAGAAGGCTCCACTGACACTGACATTAACCTGACCTTGTGATTTCCAATGAGAATTAGAGGGCTGTGACTCCAGCATCGGGGTGGTACGTACAAATCCTGACTGTGCAGGTTAATGCACACATAACAAGAGCAAGAGTATGGACTTGATCACCATTCCTGCCAGCCAGAGGGGAAAATAACAAGGAGCTCAGGGAAAAGGGACTGTAACAGGAGAAACTACCAGGACTGAGAGAAAGAGAGAGAGAGAGAGAGAGAGAGAGGAGAACTGTGTAGACTACAGGAAGAACCAAGTGCAGAGCTTTAAACCTCTGAGGCAGGCACAATCATCATGTCCTCCTGCGAGTATATTCAGTACCGTGGCATTGACCTGCCCCCTGTGGCTCATAGCATGGAAAGCTTGGAATACGCCCAAAATTTCTCTGTGGAAGACACCGATGTGTTTGCTGTGACTTACCCCAAATCAGGTACAGTGAATCAACTCTCATATCTGTTAATCACCTCTTTTCAGCTGTCACATTGTGTGTGTGTGTGTGTGTGTGTGTGTGTGTGTGTGTGTGTGTGTGTGTGTGTTTCCACATGCAGGCTGCATACATGTGAATACACGTAAACTCACACTGATGCAATATCAAAGCCTGCGAAGGCTTTTTGTGAATTATAGCTCAATAACCAGTGGCCATGTTTTTGCCCTAAAGCACCAGATGTAGGGACTATAAATCAGGTGCTTAGAGACAACTACTTCCAACTGTCTTTTTGTCATTTCTGTGAGGGCCAGCCTGAAAGTCTGTTTCAACACTGCATTTTACATGGAAATCTCCTTCTTTGGTGTTCTCCAAATCTTATTTAGCTCTGTGCAACGCTGGGCAGAACATGTTCAGCACTTAACAGTAAAATCTTTGTCAGTGACCAGATGGGAGGCCATGTCCTCTCAGTGCAGAAGGACTCAGACAATGTCCACTACAACCAGCACAAAGGGTGAACTTGAGACATGGAGACTTGCACTGTGCACCATTATCTGGTTCAACATATTCTATCAGATCAAGCATGTCAGCAAAATTCTGTAGAGGTCAAGAGTTTGAAACACTTCAATGAGAAACGGGTGAAGTGCGTCTGGATCATTTCAGGGAAAGTGGACTTGAGCTGCCTGTCAAACCAATGCTAGAGAGACTGAGAGGACATTTCCTGAGAAAAGACACCCGAAAACAACCTGCCAGTTCCTGTCTGAGGGCAGCGAAGAAATGCAATGCACTCTAGATTTAGCAAGAGTTTTACCTGTCCATAGGGGACACAGCCCTCAACAACTTGGAGGACTGATTTTCAAAACTGGAAGATATTTATGTCCTTTTATATTCGCAAAATAAAACATGTCAGAGACTGTGCCACTTCAGGGTGGCAAACTTTCAGACAACCAAGAGAAACTGGAGAAAACACTGCACAACAAAGATCCTGAGGACTTGGTCCTGGAGGTCAGGGCTGCTGTTCGCGGCTCTCCTGATCGAGTATCTTCATCCCCATTTACAAGGAGCAGCCTCTGGATCTTGATGGAAACCTCAGCATTGCCCTTTGTCTGCTGGTATCTCTTCCATTCACTGCTGCCTCCAGGGAGAGAGCTGCTTCCCTGCACTAAAACTTGTGAAAACCTATCTCAGGTCAACCTTGTCCCAGGAGTGGCTTTCATGACTCTCTCTTCTTTCAATAGCGCACAGTGTGCAAAGGTCTTTTGATGTGAGGACAGTAGCAGCATCTGCAAAATCAATGCCTTATGTGTTGATGAGCAGCGGCCAGAATCACCACTGCATAAGCTCTGAGCCAGTTTAACCTGAGAAGAAACTGGGCGTCAGCCAGCAGAGAAAGACAAAAAACTGTCCTTGCTAACATCAAGATGCTGTTGAAAATCGATAGAGGACAGACAAGGGATTAAACTAACTTAGTCCATCGGTTTTATACTTGTAGTTACCGCTTTGAAAACGGTATGTGTGTGTGAGTTTCTGTGTGTCTGTGTGCGTGTGTCCAATGCGGTTAGAAATGAGTGTGAGCTCACATAAGTGCGAGCATAGTTGTGATACCGTTATCCCACTGACCAGGCGGAGCAGAGCAATGTTTTTTTGTCCTAAACGCTCCCTGAAAATGGAAGTAATGTGCTGCATTCACGTCGCTCCCAATAAGTTGGACTTATTGCCTTGTATCGTTTAATTTATGATGGTTAGTTTGCAGTCAGCTCGCGTTGCTCGGATATATAATTATAACGAAACGGACACAGTACTAATCAGCGATTTAATGAAAGAGAAGCGGCAACACCTGAAAGCATTGAAAGCACCAAAATAACGGAGAACGATACAACAACAACAACAACAACAACAACAACAACAACAACAATAATAATAATAATAATAATAATAATAATAATAATAATAATAATAATAATATGTGAGAGGACTCTGGAGGCTAAAGACTGGGGCACACGAAGTTTCGTTATCTAGTGTGCTCTTTTGTGCGCCCAAATGTCCTAGTTCCATATTTTCCCACACGACGAGAACGCAGCAGGTGTAGCAGGTGAGGAAGCGACACGCCGTGATTTCCTGACTCAGAAGTCAACACAATGTCCTCTGAACAGATGTATATGCTGTATCATGGACTTCTACTTCCCAAAGAGACTCACTGCACAGAGAGCTTGAAGTTTGTGCAGGAATTCACGTTTAAAGACGAGGACGTCGTGGTGGTCACGTATCCAAAGTCAGGTCAGTGTATCCAAGTCAGACTCAAGTAGTTTTTAGTTTAGCGAAGAATCAGGATAAAGACTTCAAATTATTTTTATATCCTTTGCCTCGCAGCGGGCTTATCCCCTGAGGTGCAGAGCACCGTCGGCTTGACCCTCACAACAAGCATTCCCGGGGAGATTTTCGGGAAAGTTTTCCTGACGTTCCTCGAACCGAAAAATGTTTGCCAGTACTGATGTTGTGCGATAGAGCAGCGGTCCCCAACCACCGTTGGTACCGGGCCGCATAGAGAGACTGAACAAAAAATATTTTATTGATCATCAGAGTCTGAAAGAAGTTTTTTTTTTTTTATTTTGAAAACCAGGTGCATCCGTCTGTGCATCTGTACTCATGTCAAACACAGAGCAGCTAAAACTAGACTAATGTGCTCTTTGCTCCCGGTTCTGGTTCATAGTCGAGCTGCAGCGTTTTGAATAAGCTTAAGCCTATCAGTGGATTTTCTTCTGGAGGTCAGTACCCGATGCCAACCCGGGATCCACACTAATGATAATAACAACAATAATAATAATAACAACAACAACAACAACAACAATAATAATAACAATAACAATAACAACAACCCGGGCCGGGATCCAGACCCGGGACTCTCACACACACTAATAATAATAATAATAATAATAATAATAATAATAATAATAATAATAATAATAACCCGACCGGATCAGTACCCAGGATTTCCCTTGGGGATGAATAAAGTATCTATCTATCTATCTATCTATCTATCTATCTATCTATCTATCTATCTTCAAAGCCAATGTAGTATAATCTAAATGATGATGATTAAAAAGGTATAATTTATCACATGAGACAAATTTAAAAGGACAGGAAAAGTGCAATGGAACGGTCGTTCAAGTCAGATTTTCAAGTGAGGTCAAGTCTGCAAACTCGGGCAAGATGGATCTTGCCCGAGTTTGCAGACGTAAACACGCTGGCATGGCAGCAGTGTGGAGGCGCACACAGCATACAGTCAGCAGATGTGATCATCAAAGCTTACTTTATGTGGTGTTTGTGATGTGAAATGTTCTGTAACAACTCTGTAGTTGCCATTTCCATTCAGTTCATTCCTGTTTGACAGAAGTCTTTGCGAGCATGCAGTACAAGCCTGTTCCTCCCATCTCTTTTAAAATCCTGCTAATATGCTACAAACATCAGTTTGCTATGGGTGTCCATGTTTCCCTAAGCAGATGCAGGAAGACAGACAGAACAAGCTGCAGACTGAGACTAGCACCTGGTGTCGTGTGGCCAATGAGCCCATGATGTGTGCTTGAAACAGAATGTGCTCTTGGTTCATTCATTCAGTTACTTTCTATAGCTTCTTATGCCTATCCAGGACCATGGGAACCATGGCCATCCCAGCATGCAGCGGGTTGAAAAGTGAGAGTTGTCTGTGCAGCTGTGGGTACATTTCAAATTGGAGCTACTAATAGCCAATTCAGCATAATTTTAATGGTACCAGTTTGCCGAAATGTAAACAAATATAAGCCAAAAAACAGGGTTCAAGTGGGGATTGTTTGTTTCAGTTTTGTCTGAAGGGTAACCCACAGTGTCAGACTTTGAAGACCACTGACCATATCATTTGGACCATTTAATGCTGCTTTATCGCTCTGTCTTTTCCTTATTGCAGACATTAGTTATAGCAGGCTTGTTACTTGTTACTATTCTCTTCTGCAGGTACAATCTGGATGCAGGAGATCCTCCCGCTGGTGCTGAATGGTGGGGATCTGACGCCGATCCACACCATTCCTAACTGGGACAGAGTCCCCTGGCTGGAGGAGAAGAGGTTAGCAGTGGTCGTGGATCAGCTGACTTCTCCACGAGCGCTGGTCACACATTTTCCTTACCACCTCATGCCCCCCTCCTTCCACGCCTCCAAAGCCAAGGTAAATGTGTGGATACTTCCTGTGTGAATGTCTGTTCTGTGTAGGTGTGTCATCAGCAGCCCTGAGAGCTTGAGTTATTGTACATGAGAAAACACTGACAGATTCTTCCTAAATGTCTGGGTCCATATCTCCTGGAACATCATCCAGGAGCTTATTGTCTGCTTCATTCTGGCAACATCTATCATGGTTATTTGTAACTGCCACAGGTGGTCTATGTCATGAGGAACCCTAAGGACGTCATGGTGTCTTCATACTACTTTCACCAGATGGCCGGATTCCTCGATGATCCGGGAACCTTTGATGAGTTCATGGCCAAATTCCTGGAGGGCAAAGGTCAGAGCATGTGAACAGATTTTGGATGTTAGTAGATTGTGAAAGACAAAGCCATCGTTGTTTGTCATCATTGCCAACGTAGAGTCGTGGTTGACTGCTCTGTGGTCCAATGTCCGTGTTGTCTGCAGTGCTGTTTGGAAAATGGACAGACCATGTGAAGAGCTGGAGACGCACCGAGCTGGGAGACAGAATAATGTACATCACATATGAAGAAATGGTTCAGGTAAAACACTGAAGACCAGATTTGCTGGTTGACTCCATCCATTAAATGTCTTGTTGAACAAAAAAATTGTCTCTTCCAGCAGCAGCCGTGTGGTGCATAGTTCTGCTACAGTTTCAAGAGACAGACAGTATTTTCCATTTGTTATTTCTGTCTTATTTTTAACTCTAGGGCTCCAACTGGAAAACATGTTACCACAGACCAAACTGCAGTCTTGAATTTGCTTTTTTGTCTGAGCAGCAATCCCAAAACCCAAAGGTGTTCAAGTTACATGATATGAAACAGCAGAGTCCAACGTGCAATCACTGTGGTTACACAAAGAAAACAGAGCAAAACAGACTGAGTAAATGTGGTCCATTGTGCCATATGTGCAGAAAACGGTATTAATTAAAATAGAAACTGTTCTGTCACACATGGCGAACGATGACAATCACAGCTTAAATGCCTCTTGTGTAGTCAAGCTGTATGAAGCAGTGCAGCCAAAGTATTGCAGAACGTTCTTCGTATGAGAACGGCCCTCATAAGATAAAGGCCTGATGCTTCGCGTAAATGAATGAATGTCCATGTCCTCTTCTAGGACCTCCCTGCAGCTCTCAGGAGTTTGTCAGATTTCTTGGGCAGTAATCTGAGTGAGGAAGTCATCCAGAAGATAGCAGAGCATTGCTCCTTCAAGACCATGAAGGTCAACAGCATGTCCAACTTCAGCCTGGTCCCCAAGGTTCTGATGGACAGCGATAAATCTCCATTCCTCAGGAAAGGTGAGGCTCCGTGTGTCCATTATCAGTTCCTCTGCTTTGACTGGATTGAAATGTCACCCCGCTTTAAGCTGATCAGGTCGGGTTAGTACAACCCTGGTGGACTGTGGTGTGATCAGATATGCTCCCATGAAAATGTCTGACTGTTTTTAGTTTCTTACTAAACTGATTCCTTTCATATCAGAGATTTATTGCGGTCATGTGATGTGTGTGTGTGTTTTTATGTTAGGTGTTGTGGGAGACTGGAAAAATCATTTCAGCTCAGAGCAGCTGGCCAGATTCACGTCAGTTATTCGCCAAGAGCTGGAGAATGAGAGCTTCCCTCTGCCTTGGAGCTTGGATTGAAACACCGCAGAGAGGGGGAGAGCTGTAGAAATAAAAACCAAGGCCTACCAAGCACGTAGGAGTTTGGTGCAAAATTCCCAGAGTTACTTTTGATTTTAATATTAGTCATATGACTGAATGCTTTTCATTGACTTTTACATAACAACTGACTTCTTTGAAATGAATAATTAGATAAATATCTTGTCAATAAAATCTATCCAGGATGTAAATGCTGCATCTACTGAAGGTCACCCTCTGCAGGAAACGTGTACTTGTATGTCATTTGTGTTAAACCGCCAACAAGGAAATGCTGCTACACCACCAGTCATTTGGTTCCCTCACAGCTGAGCTTATTACACCTTTATGCTCCGGGCTTATATTGTTGTTTTTCTGCCACTAAGCATGATTAAAACAGCCATGATGCACATTGCCGACCTCTTGCTAACTTGCATGTTATCCTAACATAATGTCACTTTTGTACTGTAAACGTTTTTGTGCTGATTACTGCATACTTGTAGTACTGCGTACTTTTAAAATTTGTCCCTATCTATTAGTGCGTAATTACTACTTAAGTACGAATATGCATACTGTTTTTAGTAATAACTACAAGTAAAATTTTTTTGCATAATTACCTAGTAAATGCTTAATTACTTTCTAATTATTTGGTTCATTAAATTAGTTATTTTACAATAACATTGACTGACATTGAATTTTCCCACCAGTTTCAATCTGCTAAATTCTTTACAGAAGATAATGAAAGGAGCAGGAATGTAGTTCATTAGGTTTTAATGATTTATTCACTTTAATAACTATAATGTTATTTTACGCATCTATCCAGTTATACTGTTAGTGTGTTTATCAGACACATTTCTACTTTTTTTATGGGAATATTATTGTAAGTTAACAATTTGATAAACTTTTTTATGGAGTGATTAGTTAACATGTTTAGAATTATTGTTATCATTATTATTGTTGGTATTATTATTATTACGGTCTTTCAGCTTTTTATTATTGAATTGTTACTGAATCGACATTCGTTCCTTCAGTGTCTCACTGTCTATAAGTACACGCACTGTACTTGATTATCTTTTTCTTTTATTCTTGAAGGTCCAGTGTTTAGGATTTAGTGGCATCAAGTGGTGATGTTGCTGATTGCAACCATATGAATACCCCTCGTCTCACCCTTCCCTCTCCAAAGCATCCACAAAACAGCTGGTGTCTGGTTTGTCCATTCTGGGCTACTGTAGAAACATGGTGGTGCAACATGGCGGACCCCATGGAAGAGGACCTACTCCCTCTGTAGACATAAAGAGCTCATTCTAAGGTAACAAAGACACAACTATACTTATTATCAGGTGGTTGTACTCTGATGAAAACGTGCTTATGCATGTTATATTCTACTTCTGCCAGTTGATCCTTTGAAATCCTACACACTGGGCCTTTAAAGTGTTCTCTGTAAGGGATATGTATGTAGAGGTTGGTGTATTTTGGTTTCTCAGCAAACCAAGGAATGAACATTCACCTGAAGGCACAAACTTGCTACTAAGCTGAACTGACCCAGTGAACCCAGCTAATGTCACAAATTTGAGAACTAACTTCCTAAATATGTGACAGTAGCCTGGTTCAGAAAGAAAGTCATTTCCAGGTAAATGTCACTGTTGGATAACATTAATAAAGGTAACATTAATAAAGCATGAATATTTAACATTTTAATGCTCCATTGAGGACCATGTTCAGTCATTACAGGTGAATATCATAAGAATATACCCTGCACTGTGCAGCTCTTTCTCCAGCCTGCACATGTTATGGAATGTATGGTTGAGTCTTACTGCTCTGCTCACTGCTCACACATGCATGGTACAACCATCCCTTTACGTTTTCAGACAAGACGTTTGAGCACGACCTGGTTGGCATGGAGCCACAAAGCTGATGCAAAGGAGTGGTAGATTTAAAAAAAAAAAAATGTCAAGCTTCTAGCAAGTTAAAGGCAAAATTGAAGTTTATGGGCAAAATAGAGCAGAAAGGCTGTAAACACAACTCCATTTCACGATCTGCTGTTCTTTGTTGCACGTGTGAGCATGCGGTTGTTTATTAATGCTTTTATTAAAAACTTGATAACAGAAGTAGAAGTTTAATTAACAGTTTTCTAGAGCAAAAATTACAAAGTGTTTTTACATACAGTAAACCAACTAACACCAATTAATCTATATGTTAAAAGGAACCTTAGTGACAGTATTCATACTCGGCTTTGGATGGCACCTCTACAGACCTTTGTAGTATCATATTTATCAATATTGTGTTCTTGGAATTCTGAATATTTGTGACTTTAAAAGTGTATGATTTGCCCACCGTTCTTATCTCTCAATCTGCATGTTTACATGTTGTGGTGGAAATACAGCGGTGCAGTTGCCTACAATGTTTCGCTGTGGTTGTCTCTTTAAACACACCTGGAGACCAAAGGCAACCGTGTCCAAACATGTCTCAACTCTGCAGGCAACAACAGAGCGAGAGGCACAAAG
Organism: Chaetodon auriga; assembly: GCF_051107435.1. Taxonomy (NCBI): domain Eukaryota; kingdom Metazoa; phylum Chordata; class Actinopteri; order Chaetodontiformes; family Chaetodontidae; genus Chaetodon; species Chaetodon auriga. The sequence continues at coordinate 9,839,128 of NC_135081.1, forward strand.
GGCAGAGGGAGACACTCCTCCTTATGAGTACGAGTCATCAAAGTCATTATTAAACGTAAATGATAGAAAGCATGATTTCACTGACACTGAGCACTTATTTACTTGAGACTTATTTGACTCAACCTGTAGATGGCAGCAAAACATCACCACTGTTTCTGCAGACTCTCAGTAGTCAGTCCCACACAGAATACAACTACAGTCACCCATGAAAAGACCACAGCAAAGACAGTCCGGCAGATTCGGACTGACAGATTCAGAGACACACACACGCACACACAGTCATAAGAGTAGGAAAACTTTATTCGTGAACAGTCTGTGTACACTCTGCTGAGTAGTGCTGCTGTTTGAAACTTACACTGTTTTGGCACACTTAGAATTAAATTAAAAGATTTTGAAAGGTACTCTTTATTTTCAGGGGAAACATGCACTAAACAGTATCACAATACAGAAAGAGGATGTTACAATAAATCTAAAATCTGTTTTGTTTCCTAAACGTTGAGATGTGAATCACAGGCTTGCAACACAGTGGAATTATTCAAGACACATATTTTGCAGAGTTGTGATCACATCCCCAATCACGATAGTTTGTTCCCTATAGCTTGCATAAAGTCCTGAGAAGTCAAATGTATCTTTAGTCCTGGTTTGCCATTAGATGTACTGTAGTTCAAAAAACTCCATGTCCTTGCGTTACAGAAAACATTTCTTTGACAAGCCAAGCAAGACTGAACATTTATGCTACTCATATTAATGAACATGTTTTCAGTTCCACATCAGGTATTTCTAATCAATAACTTTATTAAATACATGTTTACACAAAATAGCCAGACTCTCTTCTTGTGCTCATGTGTTTCTCTATGCAGCCATGAATGTGACACACACCTCTACCAGCACAGTGCGACAGCCTGAGCAGCGGCCATCAATAAGAGTACATTTTACATGATAACACGATAAGAAATTAATCCACAAATTGTGAATTTACATTTATTCAGTCCCATCTGGACAATGCTGACACAGCTGTAATGAGAAACACCACTCACATCCTGCTCTTATACTGCATTTTAAATAAGCTCTCTTCTGTCATGTTTGGTTTCTGAAGGCACACAAAAGCATTTCAATCATTTGTATCTCAATAATCGTTAATTTGACTAAAACCGCTGATAAGTGTTAAAGCACACTCCTCAGTCATTATTTTTGTCCTTAATTTGAGTTTTAAATTGTACACAACATTGGAAAATGTTCCAAATGTAAATAGGAGGAATCAACCCAGTTAAAGAGGTCAATGCAGTAGAACAGCTCCTCTGAGTGTGTGCTTGTGTTTGTGTGTCCCTCCCATCTCTCCGTCCCTTGAGTTCTGACACTACTTCAATTACATGGTGGCCTTTTGTGCCCGGGAGGGGGATTGTGTGTGTGTGTGTGTGTGTGTGTGTGTGTGTGTGTGTGTGTGGAGGCAGACGGTGTGGTGCCTGCTCCAGGACACCCACCTCGCTGCCGCCTTGTGCCCACTGGTCCTGCCCTGGGCTGCCCACAGGATGTTAGCCTGCTTTGATGCCCTCTTCTCATCAACATACTGTAGACATACACACTTACACAAGATAGCCAATAACTCCTCAGAAGATCCTGTAATCTTTTTAAAGTCTCTAACATTCAGTCAGCCGTCATCTAAAGTCTGTTGGCTTCCTCCGCCTGGAGCAATGCTCACATTTATCCGATGAAACTCCAGTTGAGGACAACCAAAAGTTTTTGATCACCAACAGTGTTTGGAATACGGTTCTTAGGTCCAAGGGTTACGAACTTCACACTGTTCATATCTGAGGTCACATGAACCTCGACTCCAATTAGCTTATCAAGTAACCTGCGAAAGTTGTTGGGACGAAGTTGCTTTTACAGTTTGGAGCCCGAATAATTGTTGAAAACTTATTTTAGTTTAGCACAAAGACTGGAAACAGGGAAACAGCTAGCCTGTCTCTGTCCAAAACTGACTAAATCAGCTCTTCAGCACCTCTGAAGTGCAATAATTAACACATTACATCTTGCTCAGTCTGCACAAAAACCAAAGTCTAAACAGTCTGTGTTTTCTGCAGAGTAATGTGCTGGAGTATTTTCTGGCTGGCAGCAATAACTTCCTGAAGTCTCCACTCTCAGCCAAGTAGGCTAATTGTTTGGCACATAACCCCCGGTAAAATGGCAAACTGTCATTTTTACACTTCAGTTTTTGTACTGATTAAACAAAGAAGATACATGTTAAGTCATTCCACATTTTGTTACTGTTGGGCAAAGCCAGGCTAGCTGTTTCCCCTTTTGCACTGTTTAAGCTAGGCTAAGCTAACTAGCCGTCACTCAGACCACACATTTACTCTACAGATACGGAAGCATCTGCACAATATTGATGTGTGAGATCAATCTTCTCATCTAACTCTGAGCAAGAGATTGAATTAGGGTATTTCACAAAATGCCAAACTATTTCCTTTCAGTTATGAAAACATGCCCCACACGTTACACTCACTACCCTAAAGGGTTGAAACTTAACCACAAACCTTGTAATGAGAAAATAAGCTACTTAGATTTCTTTTTCATTAAACCTGCATGCCCTGAAGCTGAACAATTTTATGCATTATGTTTCTGTATAATTTGAATAGCTAAATTGTCCATGCTTGATGTCCTTGTTAGATACATACAGCCCGCTGCCGCCCTCCCCAGGGTCATATAGCCTGCTGTAGACATCTGCAGATAGACCGGTGATAACATACAGTTACAGCTAAACATCCTCTCCTCCCTTTTTGTATGACACAGGAAAGGAGCACTGATGCACCATCACCCTTGTATGCCCTCTTGTTATACAGCCTACAGTACATGGCAGCATGGTGTATAACACTGGGTCTGTGTTTGTCAAGATCCTCCTAATAGATACCCCAATATATACTGTTTACTTTTTTCTTACATAACTGTTGCTTTGTCCTGATTTTTTTTTTTTTTTATAAATACAGAGTGCATCTGTGTGACATCTATCAACATAATGTGTTTACCGTACATTCTTAAGATTGAACACATCCAGGTCCCTAGAATACAACTGATTTTCAAATATTTTAATTCACCTCAACCAGCTCATAGCTGTGAAGCCAGTTTCCATTACGGACCTTACATCATCTTCTTTGTGACAGATGTAGACAACATACGCGTTCTGTCTGGCTGCTATCTTTCCCATCCATCCATCCCTCCATTGTCTGCAAATCCTTCATCCTCTCTTCCATTTACTATGAATGCACCGGCAATACTGACAACACATCAACCACATTTCTCCACGACAGGGGGCATACACAGTGATACATTCAGCCATGTGAATAGGTAGGAAGCATTTGCAGACATGGGAATAACTTAAATTTGTAAAACACACACACAGGCATACACACTCCTCAGTCACGCCCCACCCAGGGTGTCTGCACAGTTCCGGGCCGTGGGGCAATTAGCAGTAATGGCAGGAAGCTAGTTAGCGTTATCTGCTGCCATGGCGGCCTCCACTGGCACTGACAGACCCTGGACCAGTCACGTAGAGACTCGGAGTCTGACATAGAGCCTAGGAGGGGGAGGAGGAGGAAGTGGACGGGTGGTGTCTGTCGTTTTTCCAACCTACTTTCAAAGAAATCACACCCTTTTCTGTGCGACCAATGCCTCGACAGCATATGACAGCTACAGTAGCTTGGAAAAAAGCAATATGTGTGTTTTCACCCACATTTAGTAAGCTGTAAATAAGCAACAACTGAACCAGCTCAGATGATTCCTCAAATTTACAGCATCAGCTCATATACTATACTACAAAAATGACAACGTGTCCCATCTATGTGCCACATGCAATACACCTCCTGCCTGCCGTCACTCCTGTCTCTCCATTGTTCCCGCTGCACGTCTCTCTTCCTGTATGCATGATACTACACACATGCCTTGGAGTGGGTGTGTTCTAGGGGGGCGACAGGGATGACGGTATGAGTCGCATTGTAGAGCGCAAAAGGATGTGGTCGGGGCCCAAAAAAACTAAACAAAATAAACAGCAGAAATCCCTGAAAGAGCCTCAGACAGTCACGTAGGTTTGACCAGCTCCAAGTCACATCATCAGAATGGCAGGCGTACACGGGTGTTAGCGCTCAGGGTCACATTTAGGTTCACTTTGAGCATCAGTCACAGACTTCTTACGTCTCAGTACAAACTTAAAAGATGGGTGCAGGTGATTTTTTGTCAAGTCACACTCACATGTCCATATGTACATTACATATATATAAGTTTTGGTCCCTGTAATTATCCCACCTGTCTGTACTGGCTGTGCAGAGATCCCCTCCTTATGCTATTCCAGTGATTCTGATGGTGGATGAAATCCACAATCCTCATTCTGTGCAAAAATACATTTCAAAATTCAACCAAACTTTACAGGTGGCTTCAACAATTTGAGTTACTCCAATAAAGCTGATTTATTCCAAACGTTCTGTGTTCTTAATACAAAGTATTCATCTTTGTGTTACTATTGATGTGTCACTCGGCAAGGAAACACTGTCCAGAAAATACAACAAGGGAATTTTGTATTTAAAAGATAGGAAGATTGGAAAAAACCCACTTATTTTGTGGCTCAGGCTCTTCTAAAGGGTTTTACACAAAATGAGGACCAACTCTTTACTTACTTTGGAAGCACAGCCAGTGTGGACAGGAGAGAATGATTACAGCGACCAACATCTCTTTCAACAGGTTTTGGAGGACCAGACTTGGCCCAATGGTTGCTATTTCCCCATTTGTGAGAGTGCTAAACAGAGAGAGGATTTACTGTACGTGTTTACGTATGAAATCATCCCTTTTCCCCTCATCAACTCCCCAAGGCAACAGCTCTACAAAAGAAAAAGGTCTCAGTTAACACTAGAGGCCAAGATAAGACTCACTAACAAATAGCTTAGAGTAATACAGCATGGAGAGCTTACGTGCCAGTTCGCCCAACACTGTGTTACCGAACATCTACCTCATCCTCATGAGCGCTGCTGTTCCCGTTTTGACTGACATGTCCTGTACCCACAAGCTCTTTACCAGATCAACAGCCATTCACAAAATATACTCTGTTTTTCCTCTTTCTCTCAACATTAAACAACTAAAAATCCAAAGCACAGCGGCCATTCAAGACAGCGAGTTTTAATGATGTCTGCTAAATGAGAGGCTGCATGTGTTTGGAAGAAAACATCCTTAACGGAAGTTCTAGTAAAATATCAGCTGCTGGCAAACCGCTCACAGCCTGCTGCAGTGTTGACTCGAATTCATTCACTCATGTGATGGCATGCAAAATAAACTATAAGTCAAATAAACAGGCCTCCATTCTGGGAATGGGTCAACAACTTCCCCTTCATTTCAAAATGTCAATGGAAACTTTAACTGAAGTGCCCCATTGTAACAGAAGCATGTTATATGTCATTTTTTAGTAAATGAACTGATGGAATCTAATTTGAATCTTGTCTGAGCAAGTTAATGAGTTTAAATTAAAAAAAGAAAATTTTGTCAACATCTTAATCAAAGACGTGAGTGCAGAGATGCAGGAACAGCTTGCAGGTACTCCGCCTCATTAGGTACAAACCCTTTTCCAAAAAGGTTGGGACATTGTGTAAAACATAAAGAAAAACAGAATACAATCACTTGTAAACAAAGTGTCTTTACCAACAACAGTTTAACAAAGTGTTAAGTGACATCCTTCATCCAATCATGTGTTCACAAAGTGGTGAACCTCTCTCCATCCTGGTTTGTGAACGACTGAGCCTTTCCAGGATGCCCCTTTAACACCCAATCATGATACTATCACCTGTTACCAATCAACCTGTTTACCTGTGGAATGTTCCAAACAGGTGTTTTTGGAACATTCCACGACTTTCTTTTCAATGGAGCATATGTCAGAAAGGATTAGCAAGGTGTCACCTTCTGTTTTATTTAAGTTTTACTCAGCGTCACAGGTTTTTTGGGATCAGGGCTGTAGCTGTTTTGTTTGTCTGCTAAAGATAGTTGATTAGTCTAAGCATGCATGTAAAGATGCTTGGTTTCTAGACAAGCTGACTGCACCCCAGCCTACCATCTGTCTTCCTTCTATTGTTGCTGCTGATTGTATTTTGAATTTCAGTGATGCACAGTAACATTGACAGAGCCGTCTATAGTCTGACTGAACTACGCAGAGTGGCTTCAGATGACAGATTGATGGTGGACTGAATGAGTGAAGAATTAAGGGTACTTCTTTAATTTTAGGACTTTTCTCCTCCCCGTTTCAATCAGAAAACAGACCCGAAATGCTTTCACACATTAGACATGTCAAAAAAAGATTTGAGGATAGGAACTTAGTGGCAAAAAGCTCTACATATAAGCAACATTCTGACAAGATGTCCAGATCCTCAAACTTTGCGGATGCGTCAGCAGCATTTCCCTCAGTCCCTCCATTTGATATAAAATGATGTGTGCTCTGTCGCCAGCTCTCACGATCTGATGTGGCAGGCTGCCTTTTAATTGGCGCGATGGAACATCAAGAGCACATCTGCAGCTGCATCTGCCAGAGTGGGTTTAGATGTTCTAAATGTTCAGATGAAACATCTGATGAGAGACTTAATTGCAACATTCGGGATTGTTTAGACTGCCCAGCTGTTTGATGACTGACATGGCTGGTACCGTAATAGCACTTCGTACCACTCTTAGCCACCACAGTTTCTTATGACAATCAAGGATGCTCAGAGCAAACTTAGCAGACAGATGTGAGAAGACCACGTCTGTCACCTGTCTGTCTTCATAGTATGAATCCACTATGAGGTTCCTGTATGGCAGACAGGTCAGGAAGAGGGAGCACGGAGCAGGAAATGGTCCTGGTCGCTCCCGTTGTGGAGGTGCAGGGGTCTGGCTAAGTGCCGGACCGGTCCAGAATAGACGTGATACACACACATGCGGTGCACAGGAGAACACACTGTAGTGTTTGTTTATCAGCTGTTTATGTGACAACAATGGTTGGCGTACACAGAGGTTTTGATGACCTCAAGGCGACTCCTTTATTGTCTTCTGTGTGTATAAATATAAGCTGGATAAATATAGCGAGCAGCAGTCACTTTCACACTGATGACAACAGAGAAAAGGAAGTATGTCTTTTGTTTTTAAAGCCAGTCTGCAGCTATTTTAGTAAGGCTGATAATTCTACTGAGCACAAAGCGCGGCTCTGCGTGCGAGGAGTAATCACTACTTGGATTACTGTGACTGTGATAATTAATAAGTTAGTAAAGTAAATAGTAAATTCAGACATAGATAGATAGATCTGAGCGTTAGCCATGCTGGGGGTCTACATACACTCATAAGCTGAGTGAACTGGAGCATCACATATTTTACAGCCAGGCTTTATAAGCTGTTATGTACTCTCTATCCTTTTAAATATTCACCCTAACCAAGTTATAAAAACACAGCTGCAGCATAATGATTGATGTATGATTGCTCCTCATTTTGATGTACTTAGTATTTAAATTTTTGATACAGTTTTCCTGTCAGCAGTGGAAATTTGATTTAAATTGTTATAAAATATAGTTCTGATTAATTTCTGTGGAAGAGTTGGCATATGTGAAGGTTAATCTCTGTGTTTAGTCTCAAATGTTAAACTCCGTGACTCTGACACCAAGACTGTGAATCTGCATCCATCCATATTATGTCCATTCGTCCATACACAATATTGCAAACAACACTGATGAGCCACTCACTTGGCTCGAGACGTCATTACAGCACTTGTTGCATTTTGCATATATGTATCATGCTCATACAATCATGGCAATCAGGATTGTCCATGACGTTTGGTGATTAACATACTTTCCAGAATGGACAAACGATTGTTAATATTTTTCTCAGCTCTTCATGAAGGATGTTCATGGTCTGGACCGCCAAAGATAGCATCTCATGAGGTGAGGAAAAAATGAGTGATGTTTAGTCTTCCTTCACTACCTGGCTTGTGAAAGGTACGGCTTTAGACCGCACTGTTTACTGTGGTTCTAATTATATAACCCACTGAGCCGAGCTTATCTGTGAAGTAAAGATACTTGAGGAAATGCACATACACACACACACACACACACACACACACACACACACAGGTCTGTTCTGTTCGCACAAAGCGGAGAGCGAGGGTGTGTTTTCTCCAGTCACGAGAGTCTGTCTGTCAGTCTGTCTGTCTCTCTCCTTCCTGCCTGTCTCGTCCTCATGTCTTCAGCTGTCACATCATTGTTTCTGTCAGTCTGAGTGTTACATGAGGCTGCACTTGTGCATACACTGTTTTTGTATGAGCGCAGACACAAAAATGTGTTACGTAAATGGATTCCATTTTTACTGTATACAACGTATTTTGTGTATTGTCTGTGTGTTTGTCGACAGAATTGAAAACAGACACGCCAGCACACTGTACATGTCCACAAGCAGACGCCCTGCCGATGTGTCCCTTAGCAAGTCACTGAGTTCACGTTCATCTACTGTGTCAACATGTCAGCATAGGTTTAGAAGAGTTTTCATCAAAGCTCTGTTCAAAAGTAGATATGCCACCTCTGGTCACCGGACAAATTAGATTGTTTTCCAAAATCTACCCTCCTTATCCACTTAAGCACTCAACACAGAGCTGAGAAAGGCTCTGTTCCAGGCTCCCACCTGTAGCTCATTAATGTCAAACTGAAATAAACAAAATAAACAGTGACAATATTCCAAATTTTATAGCAAATCCCATTTTGATATTCAGAGTAGGCCTTATTCTGAATGGAGCATTTTCCAAGTACGACATGTGAGATATACCAACATTATTAAGGTTTAGGAGCATACTTTGGACATGCCTACAGCACATTCAGAATATGCATCTCAATTGAAGTTTTAACCACAGATGGAGACACACAGCCTCTGCCCCGTTCACAGTCAGCTCTGTGCGTTGCCTCAACAACAGTTTGCAAGGTTGTTGTAGAGGTACGTGCACAAAAGAAAAGTCTGCATTTCCTGTCGGAAGGAGAAACACACCTACTTTTAAACATTATGAAATACTTGGACATCAGCAGGTTTTTGAATTTGGGCCAGAAGACTTAGAAACCATGGTCCCTGTGTCACTACATGAACATGTTCATGTATCTTCACCATTTGTTGTTGAATCCTGCTCAAAACCAACGCGGACATGAATTTCACCAATTTTATCAATTATCAGAGTTAGCAAGAAAAAACGCAGCTAAATTGACAGTGATGTGGAGCAGCTGTCAGTGTGTGCCCACCCTTGTTAATGGCCCTCGTTAACAGCCCTCATTACGAGCACACTCCATTCTAATGAGCCATAATAGCGCCTCCTGATAATCAACCTGATAGGTGGCCCCTTTGGACTCTATGTCCTTTGATTGGCTTGGTGGACGGCGGCGTGGACACACTGATAGGCTATCAGGGGAGAGGTGGGAGGGGCAGGCTGGCTGTTGGCCAATAGAAGTGATAGGACCCAGAGGAACAAAACTTGACTGGCAGCAGGCAGGTAGATGAAAGGGCAGTGACGTCAGCCGTGTGCTCGTTTGTGTGAGAGTTTACGTGTTTCAGTTAAGGACGATCATTTGACCCGTTAATTCCAGGCTTGTTAAAACATGACGCAGCAAATGTCGGGTGATGACCAAAACTGACGAAAGAGTTTTCTGATGAACCCACAATGTGATTTTTGCAGGCTGAAACATTTTGACACGTCACAGACTTGCACTTTCTTAGTGATTTTAACCAATACTATGCAAGCACATGCTTGCTCTCTCTCTCTCTCTCTCTCTCTCTCTCTCTCTCTCTCTCTCTCTCTCTCTGTGTAAGCTTGATGCTGACTGGTTCCAGGATGCTCACCATCAAAGCCCTGAGCTGCCATCAGATCATGTTTGTTGAGCTTTGACAGATGACTGATTAGACAAAGCTACATTGTGTGTTTGTGTGTGTTCCCAGTGAAGCTCTAATCATGATCAGTGACCACATCCTGAAGTGAATCAGGACTGCGCAAGAGCACACACACATATCAATCTGCTGCTCGCTAACAGAAGTCAGTAGCTCTCTCTCATTGTGACATCTGGTCAAAGACATTTCATTTAGCTGCTGTGGCCTTTACTTTACAGCAGTCATGACAGTGTGACAGAGTACAGTACTACAGGACCAGGACCTGGAACTGGAGCAACTACATGGAATTCAGATATTATTAACTTTATTATTTGCACCTGTACTTTTTATGCTATGAGAAAAAGTCGGCCTCTTACACATTAAAGTCTTTGAAGTCTATTTTGATTTGACTTTGACTTGGCAGCTTAAACAAAAGCTTGTGCTGGAATAAGATTTGGAAAAGATAAAAGTCGCTCGATAGAAACGATCAAATTCAGTTCCTTTTGCAATCACAGAACATGGGCTGTTTTTCAAAGTTAAGGATATGCTTCCTCTGTAGTAGAGGGGGTGTCACTGGGGTTTGTTAAGGTCGGCGTCTTAAAGGAAGTGCGTTTTCAGCACGTGAGCGATGGCAGTGCGGTGAATTTGGCATACGTGTTTGTGCTCGAAAACAATGTCACCCTTTTCAAATGAGAGGGGAAAAAACGATGGAATGATAAAAATATCTTTCCCCATCTCTTCTTCCCCTGGGGTGCTGCCTCCCCTGCTATCATCCGGTAGCTTGGAGAGAGAGAGAGAGAGAGAGAGAGAGAGAGAGAGAGAGAGAGAGAGAAAAGAGGTAAAAAATATAGAAACATAGAGACAGACAAAGTATAGATTGGGACCAACGTGAGACATAGGAAAGGAAAGAGAGGGACAGACGTCATTCAGTCACCTCCCATTTGTCTTCATGAATGACCAACAGTAACCCTGTGGGATTAAAGGATGAGAGAGCAATGCTTCCTCTCTCCCCCTTCCTCCACCCTTTTCTTGTTTCCTCTCATCTCTGCTGTGGCCCTATATAACCCCTGACACAGACCCTCTCCCCATCATAGCTATGTTGGGTGAATAGGAAGCAGCAGGTGTCTGCATGTCAGCGGGAGACTGAGTTACAGATATTTGAAGTTTCTTTTTATCATAGCAGATTTTTAGTGGGTGTTGTAAACTTTGTCAGACAAGCACTTTTATCTCCAGCTGGGTTGATTGCACAGCTTTGATTTGAAGTCATATAGGACTGGTAATCATCCGCCAGGTGAACATGAAGAACCAATCAGCTCTCATCCTGAGGACGGCCTTGCTGCTGCTGCTGCTGATGTACGGCACAGGTAAGATCTGTAGACGTTGTTGTGATGAGATGTTTTGATATATGCTGCATAGCTGAGATATTGAGACTGCGAGTAAATGCAAGTTTATGCTGGCATTTTAAAGTGCAGGCAGTCAGTAACTGAGGAAATCTGAAGCTTTCCTCACAAATCTGTATTAACAGGGAAAGTCTGGATTTTGTTCTGTTTGAGTGTTCGGTGTAAAAGCTTAAGATCTAAGGTCTACTTTGGTGGGATATAAAATGTGATAAAGCAGAATAATATTCCAACAACAAATATTAGTATTGTAAATTTCTAATTAAAGTTACCAGCTACATTTTACTATCAGTTTTGGTTCATATATTCACTTCTGATGACCTACATGTCAGTTGCTTCAGACCACATCTGTCTTTTCAGACTTAGACGGATAAACTCACGCCTGAAAAGCACAAAATACATGTGTTACATCAGTCTGTTTTTTAGATTACAAATGACAAATAGTAATATTCACCTTGACTCTAAAATGGGTATTTCTGCTGTGATGTGGATGTTGCATCAATTTGTTTTGTCATCAGCTTAATCTGGCCAGAACTATCAGTTCTACAATCATTGTTCTTGTCTCCTCCTCTAGATGCAAAGATGGAAATCATTACCAGTAATCCAGATGTTCCGGTAGGAAACGAGATCTTACTGTTGTGTAAAGGTGAGTCTTCGTTTGATGGCTCATGAAACTTGTCCATGTGAGTGACATGTTTCAGATTGAGCCTCTTCCAGGAAATGAGCCTCCACTCTGTCTCTCTTCCTCCTGTCCCAGCTGGAGGAGATGGAGACATAACGTGGCAAAAGGATGGAGAAGACATCGATGATGAAGAAAAGGTGTCCAAGGTGGATGAGACCTCCTCTAAACTGATCATTAAGAAGGCTACGATACAGGATGCGGGCAGTTATACCTGTCTGTGTGAGTTCGACAACGGACACAATGACAAGATTATGATGCAGCTGTATGTTCATGGTATGTAACACCTGACTGCACACACATACTTGAACGCTGAACATGTCCATTGAAATCTTCAAGATGCTTATTTTCGGCGTACGAGGTCTTGTTTAATGAACCAAACCCTGTTTATCTTGATGATGATAGCACTCGTTTTGTTGCTTTATTGTGTGCAAAATAAGCATCTTAAGCCTCTCCTCTTTTGGCAGAGGGTCCATCATTTGGCCGCACCACCACCTACCATGAGTTTCTGGAGGGCACAGATGGTGTGGTGCCCTGCCTGGTGACTGGACAGCCAGCGGTGGTTGTTCACTGGCTCAGAGACAAGCAAGAAATCCCTTCAAATGGTATGCCCAGCACCCAGGGACAGTCTTTGATCTGTAGATGTAGCTCTTGTCAATATTCCCATGACCTTTACACTGATATGCTTTGTATTTGAGTGAGCACTTGCTTTTTACCCATGATTGTATATCATTTTGACAATCCTGCAGAAATATCTTTTAGATTTGTGTCTGCTATAACTAACATCAAGGCTCTGCAAGAGTTCAACGATTCTTGTGCTAAATAGCATAAAGAGCTCTGCAGTGTACTTTGTCCAGCTGCACTTTTATGGCTGAATAAGGGGTTTTCACCCAGAAATATAACTGTCTTTTTTTATGTTTTTGTCTCTGCCTTTGCTTCTTTCCAACACGCTCTGCATTTTCTCTCACTTCAGGGGGAAGGCGTGTGCGTCAGCTGCCTGATAACACGCTCTTGATTGAAAAAGTGAAAAGAGAGGATGCTGGGACGTACGTGTGTCAGGCCCAGATCAGAGGAAGGCCCATCTATCAGCAGCTCTCTGTCTCTGTTGTAGTCAACGGTCAGTGTCTTTTTCACACCATTAAATAGTGGTAGGGGGGTAATCAGTGACACAAAGATCCTCTCTGACTCTTGTGTAACACAGTGCTGAGTGTCAGGGACTCTGCTGATGAACGCATTTTGTATTTCAAGTAAATGAAATATAATGTTTGCTTCAAATATAATTCCCCCACGCAGCTCCTCCTACTGTGCATCTGAAGGAAGAGCAGAAAAAAGTGTTGGCTGGACCAGAAACCAATGTGTCCTTGCTGTGTTTGGTGGACGGTCTACCAAAACCCAACATCACCTGGACCATGTAAGTCCTGACTTGTGGAGAGTTGGTTACTTTTTGTGGCCCCATAAATGTTGCTCAGAGAGGTACATTCTGCATCAGTGTGTTAACAATGTACAAGTTTAATATGGAATTAATTTAGCTGATCTAAACCTGTTTCTCTCTACTTCTTTTACACCACAACAGAAGTCTAATGACTAACAGTATGCGTTATTTCTCAGTTGGCTTTTTCACTGCAGTTCATTGCTATCCTTCATTTCAGCTGACTTAAATGTTTTTTCTAAATATCAAATTGGTTTAATTTTCAACCTTAGCTTCAGACAATCTATCATCTGCAACAAAACTGTGTCACTTTGTGTTGATATATAGACAAATGCCCTTGACTCTCAGCCGGCTTGTTGCTATTGTTGCATAGCATCTTATCTGTGTGTCAGAGGGTGAAAGGAGACAAATTTCCTCATCAGTTTTGTTACTATTCTGAAGTATCGTCTCTCCCTCTGCTGGCCTCATTCTTTCTCTTATCCTCCATTAAGTTGCATCTGCAAATATCTGGGTGACATAACACTGTCTTTTGAATCCATATGAATAACAAATCCCTGCGACATTACTCAAAGTGTATTTTGCTCTCCACTTCCTGCCCCCAGGCCGATGACAATTGACCCTTCACACCATCACTTTAACTCAGACCGCAGCCAGCTGACCATAACGTCTGTTGCGAGGGCTGACTACGGAGAGTACATCTGCACCGCCACCAACAAGATAGCCGAGAGCAGTGCCACCATCATGCTTCATGTTTTTGGTTAGTTGAGTTTTTTATTGTTTTTCACATTAATCATCAGCATGACAATGATTTTCAATTGATTTACTTTATCCAGTTGAACTATACTGACACTTGGACATGTGTTGCTCAGCATTTCTTTAAACTCTAGCGAGGTGGTGACTGTTATGATAAGAGAGATGTTGTATTTCAGAGGCCCCAGAGGTGTTTGTGTCAGCAGAGCAGCAGAGTGTGTCAGTGGGTCAGCGTGTGTCTGTGTCCTGTAACGTATCTGGCCATCCTCAGCCTGAGCTACACTGGCTCAACAAGCACAATGGACGCACACTGGTAAGAGTGTATAGACACATACACACACACGCAGTTTTGAGCAGCCCCAGAGCTGCCTGAGCTATATGACAAACAGCGCTCCAGTCAGCTCCATGTTAGAGCCTCAGTAGCCTTTAGCACTGTCCAGCTCCTCCAACAACATGAAATCTGAGCGTTACAGATTTATGTTTGGTCTCATATTTGATTGGATGTTTCTTTTTGTGCCTCTCCCTGTCAGGACTCTACCTCTGCTCGTGTCCGTGTTGTCGATGGTGCTTTGGTGATTGAGGAGGTGATGCCCTCTGATGGTGGACTGTATTCCTGCATGGCTGTCAGTGTCTCTGGAAATGCATCAAGAGATGTTGCAATATACAGTAAGAGTCAATGTCTGTCTTTGGTGTAGGAAAAAAGTCATAGATTTCATCTTCACTTATAATCATGCACCTGACTTACAATTCTAATATTTGTTTTTCTTTCTTCCATCCTCCCCTCCCTCCTCTCTGCCCTCCTGACTCACAGCCGAGCCCAGTATGCCTCACTACCTGTCAGTCTCACCTGGACCAGCCTCAGTCCTCTTTGCCCTCAAAACCCTGCCCATCAGTGGAGGAACACCAATCACAAGTTTCATTCTACAGTGGAGGCAAAGTGCAGCAGAACAGTGGAAGGAGATCGCAGCCCCAGTTTCAGGTTAGACATCTGCTCCTCAAACAGGCTTTGCAGTGGTGCATCATGACTCAAAGAGAAATCAGTCAGTTAATCGTTTCTGCTTTAAAGTGCTTAAACCATAAAATCTATCCTGCCATAAATACCTAAATAACATTTAATCATGCACATCAACTGATGTTGTGTCTTTCTGTGTGTGTGTGTGTGTGTGTGTGTGTGTGTGTGTGTGTGTGTGTGTGTGTGTGTGTGTTTGCTATTGTAGGTCCTCTAGCTATCACCAACCTCAAGCAGTACACGACGTACACAGTGCGTATGGCTGCCTCGAATGCAGTGGGAGTGGGACAGTTCTCAGACACAAAGGCAGTCCGCACACAGGGAATACGTAAGTGTTACACACACTGAACCCATATTTCATGCAATGTGTGGAGCACAAACGTTCACACATGTATTTGGTGCACAGCACATGTCTAGTAAGCAAGGTTTTTCCTCCTCATCTGCCATCACTAATTTATCTTTTTTTCATCTCCCGTGCTAACGTTTCCATGACGTCATCATCATCTGCCTGATGTTCCTTCATGCTACTGATGACACCATGTAATCCGCTGTCATCCATCTTCAGAGGGTAAATTACACACAGTCACCTACTCAACTGTGAAACAATAAACTGTACTACTAAAAACAATGGCCTGTATAAGTAGATACTTCTAAATCCAAAGACGAGGTGTTGATTGTTATTCATGACTGTTGAATTTGAATGCATTGTCATCAGCTCTTTCCTTCCTTTCTGCCTCCTGTATCTTGTAGGTGAACCAGACAGTCCAGTTGTGTCAGTTGATCGGATGAAAATAGAGAGCAACTCCTTCTCTGTCCCTCTTAAACAGATTGATGATGGTGGATCTCCTCTGATGCACTTCAACATACGATACAGACAGGTAAGAGACGGTGTGATTCTGTATGTGAATGGCTCTTTTTTTGGTGCTTTTGTTTCCTTCAGGGCTCTCTTATGCTCTCTTAGGATAAAGAAGGCACAGAGTGGAAAGAGATGGAGCTGCCATCCAATACTGACTCTATCTCCCTTCAAGACCTGCCTTTCGGCTCTGACTATCAACTGGAGGTGACAGCGGTCAATGCTAATGGTACATCTGTCCCTGCCACGTTCAACTTCACCATTGGAGAACAGCCTGGTATGTGACCCCCCCCCCCCCAACAAGTCCCCACACCATGCACTTTAGCCAGGACATGTGGCTTAAACTGCGAACTGGGAGCGCTGACAAAAATGCGTTTCTTGCCACAATGAGGATATTTTCCATACTTTCAGTTAGGTCATCTTGACTCTCTCATGTGTCCCTCCAAAGTGAGCAGCCGCAGCATGACCAAAGGCAGCGTGGTTGGCATCGTCATGGTGATTTTCCTGCTGGTGTTCCTGGTGGTAGACGTCACCTGCTGCTACAGAAATCACTGCGGCCTGCTCATGTCCATCTCAAGGAAGCTCTTTGGACAGAAAGTCCCAGGCATGAAAATGCTTGAAGACGGAGAGGGAACCACTAATGGGTAAGTAGAGGTTGGAAAATATTTCCACAAAATAGAATTTCTTTTTTTTTTTGTAGATCGCCAAGTTGTCATTATCATATCTGAAATCTTTGTGTGTGTGCAGAGAAGTGAAGCTAAAGGGTATATCCATTTCTAGAGGCAGTATACAACTGGCGGGGGTTCAGACGTTGACTAAGGAGGGGGGGCAGCTCACAGAGGTCACCTGCGACAAAGCCTCCCTGACAAAACACGAGTATGTTCATTCACACCCATAGACATCAGACCATCTCACCTCTGTTTAAATACATGCTCTAGGCTGTTTCCCTTCACCGTGTCTCCAGACAATTGCAGGAAAGAGCAGTAAAGCAAATTCTGTGCTTTCATAAATGTTTTTCCAAAATCAATGTGACCAAATTGGTGTCAGTGCTCAGCCCCATACACAGAGCTGTTGTGCAAATGTGCAATTGAACAGAAATAGGTTGTGAAGACTTTCATGTTGAAGTCAAAGACTAAATTTAGTTAGGAGCAAAATACCACTGTGAACATCTCCTAGATCTGTTTGAAAGACAGCCAACAGCAGTGTTTGACTTGAAGAAAATCTAATCTCATAGCATTTCTGCTCATCTAGACAGTCACACAAAGAGCCAATCTATACTAGAGTAAATGATTAAATAACTCCACTTTTAACTGATTGTTATTTTCTATGCAGTTATACGTTTTTATATCAATATCTCACTGATGAATTATGTCTTTCCTACAGGAAAATACAGCCAGGTAGAGACCTGCCCAAAGCCGATGCATGAGGCCAAAGAACTGGAGAAACAACACACTTCTCATAAACAACAAGTAGAAATCAACCAATCACTCGGCCTTAATGAGTGACTCAGAGCAACCAGCCATCTCTACACTGAATACAACTGCCATGGGAAGGGTCAAACACACCTGACAGACTGCAGGGAAAACACTCACTCACTGGGCTGTCTCAGGCGTCTGAGCTGTTGGAGTGAGAGGACAGTGGGTCCGTGCTCAGCCTCTCCCGACAACACTGTCCTCTCCTCAGCTTGAAGACCTCCCAGCCTCCAGATGACGTGAAGGCTGACAGAGGCTGCAGGAGACTGTGCCATTTAATAGTCTTTTGTTGTTCTGTCTGCTCTCATTTAGATGAGTCCAAGACACAGAAGACACAATCTCCTTTCACAGGGTAATCTTGATGTCTGTGTTTTACAGGGTAAAATGATCGATAATATAGATAAATCCTCAGATTGCTCTATTCTCACAACACGTTTACTGCATTTTGAATGTTGTACACAGACACAAGGTCTTATTTTATTTTTCTCATTCAGAATCATATCATGGATATTCTGTTTAATGCAGAGGGTTTTTTGGCATTTAAAAATACGTGTCTATATTAATGATGTTTTTTCACATGTCTTTTAATTATTATTAAGTTTTATTAACAGTGCATTGTGGCTGCTCCTCTGATTGTTATGTAAGCCTGAACATCTTATTTTCTGAGTTTAAATAACACTGTATGCTAATACTGAGCAGTATTTTAAAGGGCATTTCAGCTTAAACTAAACTAACTAACCTTAATGTACTTATTATTCACTGATATTTATTGTTTTTAAACCATACATGAGAGATATTTATCATGAGAGGCTTTGAACTTGAAGCCATGTTTGACTTTGTAGCCAGCTTTACTGTTAAGCACTTTTTTGTGAAAGGATTTTCATATCGTCGGCAACTAACACTGGCCACATAGGGGACCTGTGATTAAAAGCAACTTTTATTATGAGAGCCTCCTTTAAAGTACCTGTAATAATAGGCAACATGTATGAAACAATAGTACACCTAACAAACTGACTAATGTTCTAAGTTATTTTGTATTTATAGTCATATTAATACTTACGATAATCAAACATGTTAAGTGCAAAAAGCTTCAACTCTGATATTCTTTACCTGACCGTATTAATGAAGTGTTTTGAGATTATTGTATTCATTGTATTGAACACTGTACATGGTTGTATATACATATTTGCATTTGATATAAAAGCATAGACTGTAACAGCTTTGTGTATTTTGTGCTCACCAAGTGAATGTTGGTTTTGTCATGTTAGTAGCACCTCATTGTCACATACAGTAAAAGTACAAAAACTACAAACAAAACCTACTTTTTTCGTTTTTGCTTTTATGAAATTTCTTTATGTCAAACAATCACTGGAGTTATGTTACTGCAGTAGATGCTAATTCAGCTTTCCTTCCCACAATCCTTTTCTCTTCCACCCATCCTCTCATCACCACTGTCCTTGTGCCCCTGTATAAGCTCTTGACACAGAGTTACAGATATAAGAGGTTTCGTTGTGTGCTGCAGATTTATTAGAGATTTCTAGACTTTGTTAGATAGATACGTGTGTTTTGTTGAGTTGTGCTGACTGGAAAACAAAATCAGTCAAACCCAGCAGGCCACCTGTGGAGTCATGATTTATGTTTCAGCTGCTAGAGGTGTCTGCACAGGTAAGAGCTACCAATTATTTAGATTTCAGCAGCTAAGACAGTGTATGAAGTCTATGTTCTGATATATACTACATAAATATTGAGACTCTGAGTGATCATTCCTGCCACGGTGATCTTATGTTGGTCTTTTGAAGTGTAAACACTGGATTTCCTCAGGATATAACTGATACTTAGTTCTTTTTTTGTGCCTAAACTAAAATTTCCATGCCAGCATAAACAAGGAAAACGCTGGATTCAGTTTGTTTCTGCCTGTTTAAACAGTAAAATACAAAAATAAAAGCAGTGTTATAAACAGTTGCTCCTGAACAGCCCATCGGAACCAGAGAACACTGAGCCAAAAGTCAACACATCCAGCTGACCGCTTCCAGATGTAGCTCTGTGGAATGATGACTGTGATGAATGAAAGCCATGAAATGTCAAAAAAAAAAAAATCACCTGAGGGAGTTGAAGGTGGCTGATAAGTTGATTTTTCCGTCACATGGTCATCTTGAAGAATTAATTACAGTG
The DNA here is from genome assembly GCF_051107435.1 of Chaetodon auriga. Lineage (NCBI taxonomy): Eukaryota > Metazoa > Chordata > Actinopteri > Chaetodontiformes > Chaetodontidae > Chaetodon > Chaetodon auriga. Next base: position 9,858,771 of record NC_135081.1, read on the forward strand.
TCTTCTTTACATTGAGACGCTGTGTCTGGAGAAGCGTTTCTGCTGAATATTTTAAAATGCTGAAAGAATGAACTGAATGAGGGAGATGGGTGGTGTTAGATGGTCCTGATGGTGCTCACCAAATCAGTTTTTTTCCTTTATCAACCTCTTCATAGTACTTTGTTTTTGCTCTTTTCTAAATAAGATAGATTTATATTTATACCCAGGAACTAAATCATGACTTCTCTTATTTCAGACATTTTGGCAATGCAGTCCAAAAGCTGTTTTGTTGGCATTTTTTCGGGTTATGTAAATGCCCTGATGACTCAGATTTAAACAGGAAGACAAATTCACACTGAGCTCAATCAGTGTGAACTTGAAGTCAAAGTTTCTAGAATACCTAGCATGCTGTCATCTGCACCAGACACAAACCTACACATATTTTGGGTCCCTGTTAGGTGATCTGGGAGGAAGTGGAGGGTTTGGTTTGCGGGGGCGGCTGAGTCCGACTGGCATCAAAGACTGACTAATAAAAGATGTGGTAATCAAGACTGTGAGGGTGCTGGGTGGTGTGTGATACATTTTATTTTTCAATACCTTTATCAAGGATCTGAAAGGCACCGCTTCATAAAACAGCGCTTGAACACAGTTTTGATGAACTTGTGCTATACTTGAGCATTTCCATTTTAAGCTACTTTATACTTGATTTCAGAGGGAATGTTGTGTCTTCCACTACATTTATCCGACAGCTGTAGTTTGTACTTTTCTTATTACAATCTTTATATAACCAGATTATAAAATATGGTGGATCATTTACAGATTAAATGACCCAGCACTATGTAAAGCAGGCGTTAAGTATCTACATTACAATGTTAGAACACATCAATGCTTCAGGGGCTACAGTAACAGTAATCCTTGTATAAAGGTCCATATAGTAACAATATATTCTCAGGGATCATTTTTACGTATAACATGTGGGCATCTCTTTATTTTTTTGTTACAGACATTTAACTTTTTCGTCTGTTTCAGAGTTTACCTGATATAAAGTATTTTTTTTACATATTTTCACTCAGGTAAACGATCTCAGTGATGTTGCGCAATGCTTCGTCGTGCCAGAGCGCGAGCTGGACGAAACGGTGATGGCTGCTAACCAGAGACATGCAAACATGAGACACACCTACATTCAGTTTGGTCATAAAGTTAAGTCCTATGTCACAGTCTCCAGTCAGTAACAGTAACAGTCGATGTTGGGCTGCAGCTGTCTGTCTGTCTGTCTGTCTCGGTGCTGTGGTCCTCACTCTGAGGAGACGCCCCCTGCCTGCCTGATAGCTTCCTGCTGACCAGAAGCACATGACCAGGCGTGTTTACACCTGCGGTGACAGAGACACACTTCGCCGCTGACAGAGGAGCCTATCGTCCAAACCGGAATAAAAAGCTGCGTTGTCGTAAGAGGTTATTGTTTAGCGGAGTCTCACTGGGATTTGGTAAGTTAGCTTTTTTTTATCAAGGCTGTGTTTTTTTCCTAAAATGTGTGATATGAGGACGCTGTCGCCTCTTCCGTAGCAGCAGATGCTAGGTTAGCATGCTAACGTCTGTCAGCGGCTTAGCTAGCTGCTGCAGCATCACCACCACCCAAACAGGTTAAAGCTGGATATAAAATTATACCATCACATATAGAAGACATGGCCCTATGAGTGTTATTTAGCTAAACTACACGCTGTGTTTGTTTTTAATGTCATCCTTAGATAGCGTTGTAATCGCAAAAGTTACTTTGTCAGTTAGCTACTTCGTATTCGTGCAGTTGGTGGTGGCGTTGGTAGCTAATGAAGTGGCTTGGACAGGTAGCTTAACCTTAGAAAGCTGTCGTGATACTTACATTTAAAAGCAGATTCAGTTTATCTAAAAAGACTACGACAGCTTTCGGCTGAAGACAATAATGCTGTCTCCGTGTTTGCTGCAGTGAAGCTGTCTCAAAGGTCGGTGTCAGCTGTAACTCATCATCATGTCATGTGAATGAAAGAAATCTGAAAAGCTTTGATTTTACAAGCGCCTTCAGTCTTCAGATAGATTTGTACAACAGTACAGGAGACATTTGCTCCGCATTTGAGAAAAGTCGCATTTTAAGAGAGATCACAAAATGCTGATTTACAGCCAAGATGTATTTATATCCTTTCATATTGTGGTCCTCAGTTCCAGGCAGCCTCTGCCCATCTGTCCTCCAGGGGGGACGCTACATCCTCAGCCACAGGCTCCAGGAAGGCAGCCCTCTTGCTGTCCACCATGGACGAGACAGATGTGGAACGTGAGCCCTTTCTCTTCTCTTCTCTTCTCTTCTCTTCTCCTTCACGTTGTCCATTAATTCACTTGCTCTCTTTAAGTCTGAATGCTAAGCCATGCATATTTTTGTCTAGCCATTTGTTTGTACTTAATGTCTCTCTTCTGTCTGCATCGCGATCCTTCGACTGAGCCTGTTGTGTTGTCCCTCCAGAGGTGACCCTGGCTCTGCTAGATGCCGCCACCGATAAAGACACAGAGGTCCAGGAACAGGTCAGAAAGTCCATGTTGACCCTGGGAAAACAGCAGCCAGACAGAGTGCTAGCAATGTGTCAGGACTACCTTCTGAAACACCCAAAGGTAAATAATTACGTCTGCTCTATCAAACAGCTCTCAGAGTGTCGGCCTACCTGGCTAAACTGGAAGCTGTAGGGGAAGGCTTCCATGCCTTCAGTTTCTTATGAGGGGAAAATATTGTCCTTTTAAACTGTTAAACATTAAGCCAGATTGCAGCAAGCACTAAAATGTGGTATTTATGTGATGGAAATGTGTGTGCTTTTATTAGAGATTTGGCTTGGCTCCAGAAACCCCTGCTAACAATAGTCTGCTGCTAATCTGTTAAACCCAGTCACACTTGAAAGGCCTCTCAGAGCCCCTAGCATGTGGTTTGCCGGCCTGTTTCACTGAGAGTCAACACACGAGGTTTCACGCATGTACAAGATGTAAACATTGCAGTCAGTAGTTGTATGTGCATTTCTGTCAGAGACTTTCAGCCTGAGGTTTTCACATTTCATAGATGTCAGACAAGCAGCATGAATCAGGGTCATTCAATCTGTTATGTAATTTATTATGAAGTTGCCTATAAAATGTCAGAAATAGTGACTATCATCGTCATTATTTCCTGTTCCTATTATTTCCGGCTTGTTGAACAGAATAGAAAAGAATCAGTCTACCTCTAAAACTGAAAAGCTGTCACTGATGTACCTTAAATTCTAGAGCCTGTGTCTGTGTGATGCTGCAACATCTTATCAGCCTGTCACAGCCCTGTGAGATTATCAGATGATGGCATCATCACACAGAGGAAATGTTTTGGGAAACATCAGTGACTTATCACAAATGATATCCTTTGTGCTGAGATGGTGTTGAATGTGCTGTATCATACTGTACTTTATCTATTTGCGCACCACCTTCAGACATTTTACTTGGCATTTCCTGCTGCTCTATACAGATGAATAAATGTGTTCCATTAATCAATATTCCATTTAGTTTTATTCATGTCCTCTGTCTCTTGTCCTTGTTCCTCTCCTCATTCTCCTGTAGTTGGTGGTTACCCACAGAGTTGTAATTCTTCAGACTATTGAGCTGATTGTAGGCTGCAGAATAGAGGAGATCAGTTACCCGAGGATAAAGAGTATTATCTCCTTGGCCTCCGATGAGATGACACGGTCAAAGGTAAGATATTAGACGTTATTAGCATTTATTTTTTTGCAGAGAGCAAATGATAAATTATATTCCTGACTGTTTTCTTCCTGTTTTCTGTTTCAATCAGGACGTCATCCCTGATTGGCAGCAGGCAGCCAGTAATATCTTAGTTGCTGTGGGTAACAAGCATATCAATGACATCATGGAGGAGATACTAAGCAAGTTTCAGCCAGGGCTCCTGCCTCACTTCTTTGTGGTCCAGACACTTGCCAACCTTTCTGATTCAAACGGTAAGAAAATATTTACTGACACAAACACAAAGAAATCACACATTGGCCATAAACAAGAACACACACACACACACACACACACACACACACACACACACACACACACACCAGCAAATCAGGACTTTTGTTCACAAAGCAGGTATTCAGAGGTGGTTGAGAAAGACATGAACCTGTTAAACCTGTGCAAAAACAGCACTTGCAGGCCAAAGATTTTGCACACCACCAGAATGTGTTTGTTTTGGAGCAGTCTTTACAGTCTTTGTACTAAATGCACCTTTGCATCTGTATCATCAAAATGTGGGCAGGTGCTGAGTGACCAAATGATATTAAATGTCTCACCCTTTTTGCTCATGAACAGCATAGGAGTTTTAGAGAAGTACAAGCTAGTTCCAGCTATAAATCACTGAACACATACATTTATTTTGATACACAATGTGACTTTTGTTATATATATTGAATATACTATATATAATATATAATATAATGCACTGATTATGAACTTGCAATGTGCCAAGATAAATATCATGAGGGACTACTAAAACCTTCTGTTAACTTCTGTACATTCTCCCTGACTTAGCACTGATCCTGTCAGTCCAAAAAAGGATTATCGTGTAGAGGAAGTGGTAAATAAGTCATAAACGCTGTTCTCTTGTCCTTGTTCTCTAGTTTATGGCATGGTACCCTTCCTGAATGCTATTCTGGGCACCATGTTGCCCATGTTGAGCATGGCCAAGCATGACAACATGAAGTGGGTCTTCTCTTCTGGTAAGGATCTCCTGTGCTATTCACCTCCTCACTTCCTCTTACAGTTTCGTCATCACGTGGTTTTCTACTCTCCCTGATGTCCTTTCCTTCACTCTTGTGTTTCCGTCCCTCCAGCTCTGTGCCACTTCAGCGACAGCATCTTGGAGTACCTCGCCAACCTGGACAAGGCTCCAGATCCCACAGTCAGAAAAGACACATTCTCCAGTGAAATCCATGCTGCTTTCGACATACTCTTCAATAATTGGTTACAAAGCAGGGAGTCTAAGGTGAGGTCACTGCACATCAGTGTGAAGTTGGATAAAAAGGGAAGCTGAGGTCAGCCATCTGAAGCGTTTCAGTTTTGGATGATGCCAGCAGTCCAAAAAGCGTACATTGATTAAAGCTATGCCCTGATGAAAGTGCACCGTTAATACACTTTTCTGATGTAATTTCATCTTGGCCACAGTTTCCATGTGTTAGAGTTTGAGCATGCTAATACAAGTTCTTGTGTGTGTTTGTACTGAGTCCATACTTAGTTAAGTTAACTGAATCTAACAATTTAACCACTGTGCACTCGTGTTGCATTACAGAAGGCAGGGAACCTATTAGAGCCAATTACGTTTCACTTGAACAACATTCACAAATCCACTTCATACAGTGACAGAATATCTGCTTCAGTCACTGATCTTGTTTTGTTCTATCGTTCATTCTTCCACCTGAAAAATATAGAAAGTATAGAACTCTGATGACATGGGCACAATGTTTAATCTTTCCATGCATTGTATTATCTTTTGACAATATATTATTTTTTATGGCTAGAGTTCCCTTTTATTTCTTCCTTAACAACACACAACAGTTCAGCTCAGTTCAGATCTTTATTGTCCCTTGGGGAGAAATTTGATACAACATAAAAAAGGATATGACGATTGATCACAACAGTTACAGCAAACAGCTGAATAAAAAAGATGTATCTGTTCTTAGTATCAACCCATTGGAATGGCAGCCAAGATAAAGTGCTGCTCAGCAGTGCACTCACTATTTAGTGCAAATCAACCGCCTTTATTGCACTTGGAACACAGGAAAAATTAAACTTGCTTTTTACCCTCTGGGATCTGTATCGCTGCCCAGAAGGGAGAAGAAGGAATTCCTCCAAGAGTGGGCGGTCAGAGCTGGCCAAGATCGACCATCCTTTCCTCAAAACTTGTCTGACATAGATATCTGCTGAAGAAAGCTGCTGTCTGCCCATTATTTTGGCTGGCTGCTGTAACAGTGTTGGTCAAACGATTGGTGTTTTACACACCTACAGTAGTTGGTGTTACAAGTCAGTGAATCCATGTCAGCTAATCTCTGTCATGTCCGTCATCTGACATCCTGTGTTTCTGTGTGTGTGTGTGTCCGTCCTAGTTGAGACTTACGGTAGCTGAGGCAGTGGGGTCTATGTGCCATCTGATGGCCAGTGATAAGCTGGAGGAGCAGATTCCTAAACTCATTCCTGCCATCTTGTCCCTGTACAAGAAGAACAACGAGCACTATGTCATTAGCAAGGTGGGTCATCGGCTGAGCGCAGTGGACTGTTTATCATGGATTTTGTAAAATGGATAATTTGTGTTGAACAGTCGACTATGGCTCTCTGTCCATCTCTAAACTGCCTTAATCTCATGTTTCTCTCAGTTTTGATGTCGAGTATTTTGTATTTTTTCTTCTGCCTCCACTCAGAGTCTGTGCCAAGTGCTTGATGCTTCTGTCAACATGGGCAGTAGGGTGCTGGAGACACAACTGGACAGTCTGCTCTTTGCACTGCATCAACAGGTACACATTAAGTACATACTAAAATGAATGCTGCAGCTTTGGCCTTAAGTGAACCAGGTGACTGACGTATGACACAGGTGCTCATAAAAAGGTGCAACTTGGCAGAAAACATGCACATGGAGAGATTGTGCTCCTCCTGTATTCACAGACCCAAACCAGATATTGTTGATTGGACTTTTCAGCACTGTTTTTACACAGTTATTGATTTGAGGAGATGTAAATAGTTTGAATTGATAAATAAAACAGGCATGGTGTCCTTGATTACCTCATATTCGGCTGTCCACAGTATTTTTGAGTTTGTTTTCAAATAGTAGCAGACAAATCCTTGAGCTTTACTCAGAATGCACTGTTTATTTGCACTGTGATGAACACTATACAATCAATAACATTATCAAAAAAAGTCCCCTTAATGTATCACAGAGTGTTACTTTTGGGGTTGTGGAAGTGGGAGTGCTAAGTAACACGTCAGCAAGCTGCAAGCATCAAAAGCCAGCGACCTCTGCCACATTACATTAGCTGTACCTGGATTTGATTTGACAGGTCTGACTGCTGACAGTTGCTGCTTTCTGTCACATGACAAGTCTGAAGTCATAGTAACTGTACTCTAATCCACGAGTCTCAGGCTTCCTGTTCAGTGACAGAAAGGTTCACCACATTAACTGCTGATCTGTGACTAAACAGTGGACAGACCAGATCAATCCTTTTGATTTTTGAGTTCACCTTACGCTGCATGTGTCAGATGACTCAGACAGTTGTTGCAGTCAGATGTTTTCAGAACCGTGTGACTCAGCTGAAGCATGGCCTGATGCCTTGACTATTGCAACATATTACCACAATGACTCTGCCAGTGATATATGTGTACGATCCGGATCGCCTGTGTAACATGGCAGTGTAACATTTCCTTTGTGTCCCTCCCTCCCAGGTTTCTGCCCCTGTTGATTATAGTAACCCTCCTACTATCAAGAACCACAACGAGGTGCTGCGCTGCTTCAGCTTATTAGGTACTAAAGCTCTTGAATTGGGTTCAGTGTAGCTGATGTTTATGTGTGTGTCCGTATGTTACATTTGACTGTTGTTGCCTCGAGATTAAATTCTGCTATTTTTTAATACAGTTAATAAGAAAGTCTGCAGCGATGACTAAGTTAAGTGTGGCGTAACAGCTGAACGTTGTCTCACAGCATCAGGCCTTTGTGTGGAGTCACAAGAACAGTAATGAGATCATCCATTGGTGTGCCAGACTTAATGTCCACCACGAGATAATCATGTTAACCGTGACAGTTGGTCCACTTCTCTCTCTTGTCTTTCCTGTTTTTTTCTCTTGTTTTTGTATTTCTGTGACAGTTTGTGCATTTCTCACATCAATTTCTGTCTTTCTACTTCCACTTCTCTCCCTGCAGCTAACTCTTTCCCAGATCGGCTGGTTCTGTTTGTTCTACAGAAGTTGGAGAACAGTAATGAGCGGAGCAGGGTGGGCTCGCTGTCTGTCCTTCGTCACCTCATCAACTCCAGCAGTAAGAAAATACCCCCCCCACTCACACCATACACATGTACCTGTTCCTTCACAGGTATCAGTGATTGATTTGACATAAGGATTTTTTTTTTAGGGCGAACTGTCCCTTTTAAGTGTTAAGCACAGTCATGTAGACTACATTATCCCCTTTTATGTGTCCACTGACTTTTTCTAATCAAGTTATCTGTGTGTGTGTGTGTGTGTGTGTGTGTGTGTGTGTTGCAGCTTCCACGATGGAGAGTAAGAAGCTGCTGATTCTGGCCAGCATCAGACAACCAATGGCAGACCACAGCAACAAGGTAACACACACGTAGACACACACACACACACACACCCTCTATGTGACATTGTTAACAGTTTAGTTGTGGCATTGCCATGTCTCACACTCTGCCTGACTCTCTCTGTGTCTCAGGTCAAGAAGCATGTGATCCAGGTGATCAGTGCGATGGCTCATCACGGCTACCTGGAGTTAGAGGGAGGGGAGTTACTGGTTCGATTCATCGTTCAGCACTGTGCCTTACATGACACATATCAGGTAGGACTGTACTTCATTTATTGGTGCATTTTTATGGATGTTGCCTTTCATAATAATTTTCTTCATTTGTGTGCATGTGGCTTGAGTGATTACGACAGTTTTACTTAATGAATCTTCAAGAATGAGAGTGTTCAAGTAATTTTCAGAATTTTCCATCTAATTTTGAACATATCTGCTGAAGCTTTTTGGACAACAAGCTGTTAAAAATTAAGTGACTAGTTGCTCATACGTTAAACATTTAGCTTTACAGAACACCTGAGGGAATGGAAGATCAAACATTTTTCCATGTGTGACTGTGTGTGTATGTCCAGCGAGACCACAGGCCCACAGATCCAGAGGAGGTGAGCAACGAGGCGCTGAGGACGATGTGTGACAACACCCTTCATCTCCTGACCACCACTGTCGGTCGGCTAGCTGATGTACGTTGACTGTCTCCCTTTGTACCCACCTGTCTGATCTGTTGATTGCTGTTTCACCCACAACCATTAAACTGCTCATGCTGTGTATTTTGTTGTTTGTAGGTGCTCTGGCCAAAGCTGCTGTACTATCTGACCCCTTCACAGTACAGCAATGCCACCACTCCTCTGTGCAAGAGTCTGATAGTGCTGGGCACCAAGAAGAAAAGCAACCAGGAGCCCAGCTTCAACATAGACTTTACACGGGAAGGTAGGAGGAATATTTCCTGACCGGTTGCATCTATTTGGAAGTTATCTGCTGTGTGTGTTGCATTTGAGATTGAACTCATAAATAGGAGGTGAGGATTATGGAAGATAGCATCATAAATTCATTTTCTAACCATTTTTGTAGTTGTGTATGATCCACTCCAAGCTAAATGTGTCTTATCCCTCTCCTCCAGTCAATCTGCCCTCTCCTCAAACACTAATGGTCAGACTGATGGTAAGTAAATCCAACTCTGCAACTGTTTGTTCAAACTCTGGTGACTTCATGTGGAGCCACAGTGTAGAAAAAGTGTCACTAAACATCCAATCTAATAACTGTCTGCTGTTATGTTATTTAAATAAGTAAAAGGTACTTTATAATCTCTAACATTCTGTTTGTCTGCGTCTGTCTGTGCCTTGGTTTGCCTTGATGTGTCCCAGGTGAATGCAGCGTTCCCGTTCAATAGCAGAGGTCATGGAGCTCCTTCCCTCTCTCTCCTTCACATCCTCAGTGTCAACATTCACCCCAATACAGAGACACTCTGGGAGAAAGAGATACCTCCTCTGCTTTCAGTGCTAGAGGGTATGGAAATATGAGTACATCTTTTCTGTGGATTTATTTCTATAAGGTAATAGCTTTTGAGGAGACCTTGCTTTCCTGTAGTGACACCAGAGTTGACTTTAAGTCTTCAGTCTGGTCCTTTTTCTTTTTCACTCCTCGTGTACAGTGGATTTTTCCTCAGTAGTCGATGAGTCTGACTGTTTGTTGTTGTTTCAGAGTCAACAGCAGAGAGCCTGGATAAGAAGCACTGGAATGAAAAGTTGCTAAAGGTGGGCTTCTTTACTGTGTATGGGAATATTATGTCGATCACATTATATGTCAGTGTTTTGCATTTGAATATAACCAAAATGTGGTGGCAAATATTTCCAGATTTAACAGATAATTCCCATTTATTTGCATTAATAGTCAGAATTATTTAAATCTGACTTGATGTTGTGGAATGTCGTTCTAAACATGATCAAATTATCTGCAGCTCTTGTCTAAAACCCTGTCAGCTATTGATGATGACAAGTGGGTGTGTCAGCTGGCAGCTGAGGCAACAAGGTACCTCTCCACGTATAACAACGCCTTAGAGGAGAAGGTGAGTGCTTTCAACAGCCTTTTCACCCTCAAATCAAGAGCAAGCCATTGCTTTGGTCTAGTTAGTCCAGTGACAGTCAACAAATGGACCTAACTTTGTGGTTTGACCAGTTGCTAAGCCGCCACAGCAAGCCTGATTGAGGGCTTCATGTTAGTCATAATTGAACGTGATTCATATCCTTTGTGGATCATGACTTCCTTAAACAGAGCCATGCTTCCACATAACAGCCACAGAGTGTGTACACAGAGAGGTGAACAGTTAAAACCACTCCCACCAAAGACTGTAGTGTAGATGCTTTAAGCCATTTATTTAACAATAGCAATTAAAAATGTAGGATGGGAACAAGTGACGAGGGCCATAGATGAGAAAACAATACTTATTACAGTAAAGTATAAATAAGACAATTGCATTTGTCCTTCTCTAGAGTTTCCTGTATCGATGTATAGGAGTGACTCTCCAACAGTGTTTCAATAAGGAGGTGGTTAAGAAACAGCTGCAGGAAATCCTCCTCGCAGCTCGACACAATGATGCCGTCGAAAGAGAGGTACCTGAAACACACAGAAGATTTGTGGTGTTGTGGTTCTGAAAAAATCTGAAAACATCTCTGAATGATTGGTACCATATGTTTCACACCTGGACAGGTTTATGGTCCAACCTATGGTGTCTGTCATCTCTTTCTATCAGGGAGTTGCAATGGGAGTTGGTCTGTGCGCCAACAGCCACTTGGAGGGAACTCTGGCCAAGCTGGATGAGTTCGGCAAGTCGGACGCCTTCAAGAAGTCACCAAGCATCTTCAACCTTCTCAAAGTACGAGTCATATGACTCAGTTCCCTTCAGGCAGGTTGTGTCACTGTTCATGCTATTGTCTGTCTTCATCACTCCTTTTCTTTTCCTCAGGAGCGTAATGACGTTGAGGTAGAGAAGGTGAAAAGCACGTTAATCTTGTGTTACGGTCAAGTGGCCCTGAACGCACCCCCAGAAAAAATACTGAACCGCATCGATCAAGACATCCTTCGCTGCATCAGTAAACACTTCAATACCAAGGTAAGTAAACACTAAGCTGACATGACTTTGTTATTCAAGACAAATCATTTACATACACAGAAAAATGACACTGAGAAACAAGGCTTGCATTAATAATCTGTAGCTGCAGGACTGATTGTCATGCGAAGCTGTTCCAGGTGTGACCTTTGGTTGTTAGCACCCTGCTAAGACTTTTTCAGCTCATGTCACTTCATATTTTTAGCTACAACACTGCAGTGAAATGGACCCACTGTCAGCATGTTCGTTTAAAAAGGGCTAAATCCAGGCCAGCACTGACCCATTTACTTGTGTACGTGGTTATTTTCCTGACCATGAAGTCTGCTTGGCCTGGTGAGAGGCGCAAATAGGTGCGAGGTTCATTCAGATTAATGACCAACACACCTCTGCACATATCAGACTGGTCGGTTGTAACTCAATATTCTCCCTGTTTATGCAGGAGATGTCAGATTTCTAGTCATGTGACTGGCTGACAGTGTATTTATTAATCACCACACCCTCTGATCTATAGTCAACTTTGCCCAGCCTTCTTGTACTTTGCGCCCACACGATCCATCCAAGCTGTATTTATCTGTATTTGCTCTCATGACTTTATCACCTCTATTTCATACAGGTTCTGGGGATTAAAGTAGAAACAAAGGTATCGTCACAGGAATGCCAGGGTCCTTTCATCCCACCTCACTCGTCTTTGAATCTTTCCTTTGTTCTGTCACTAAAATCTTTACTGGAAATTTTCAGCTTGATACAATAAAGCAACTACTTTTTCTCAAAGCCTTTCCTTTGCTATGTCTCAGTTATATTTCACACTGGTAGAGCACCAGATTTAGAGCCCATGTCTTGAAGGCATTCATGACTGAGCCATCATTAAAATGAATGATTGTGGTGGTGGAGCACAGGTTGATTGTGAAAGCACAGACTGTATTTTACCTCTCAATCATGTGCAGTTCATATGATGTAGACCAATTCAGGTCACCATTAAGGTTGCTTGAATTTAAAGTATTAAAAGAAAAATGCTCTACCTCAGTGAAATGCAGCTTTAAGTGATACACCACCTAAAACCTTTCGAGTATCAAACACTGACCCCCTGCAGCCTTGAATGGAGGCTGTTTAAAAGTTTGTGATGTCCCTGTTAATTAAGAACAGCAGCTGTGATGAATTGAGTCAGTTAAAGTCCAGTCGAGAAGCAAATTTCATCAAGGAAGGAATCGAAGCACTTAAATCACACCATCAAACTAGAAACCTTTACAGTCTACCTTTTACAGTGTTTGATACTCTGAGCGGGACCAGGGGCGGATTATCACTCTAACGCTCTTCAACCAGGGACGTGATTACCAGATAGTGTCTCTGACTTTGCATCTGAAGTAGTTTTGAGAGCAGCTGGGATTACACCGTGTTTTTCTGCAGCCATTACTGAACCTAAACATAACGCACAGAATTTTCTCAGTGTCTTTTGAGTAACTTTATGGCAGGTGATGAAGGACAAACATGGCCACTACATTACTAATGTCATTTTAAATGGGTTTGAAAGGAAAGCTTCTTGTTAAATAACCATTTTTGTGGTGAGCATATTTGGCGCTTTTGTAAAGCTGATGCTGCACTATCTATGTAGTTTTTAATATATCCCATAAAATAATGACTTCACTTTCAGATCCATCTCCCTCTGATCTGCACACTAGGTCGTCTCATTCGTTCTGTCTTTCCTTCATTGTTTAATGGTGGATTGTTCTTAAGGTGCTCACCAGTGACTTGTGGTTAATGTAAGAGGGCTTTTGTGATTTCTTGCTCATTCTTAACATCTTGTGTCTCGAGGCCTTGAGCTCTTCTGTCACTTCTTAGACCAGAGGCTGCGGGTGGTTTGCTGTTGAATCAATCTCCTTTAATCACACAACTCTGATTTCAAAGTTCTCTCCATCCAAAGGCATGGAGGATCAATCTACAATAGCACTATCGGATTGATTAGATTGATTGATTGATTGATTGATTGATTTTTACATTGCTGGAATGATTTCGAATCGTTTTTGCTTGTGCTCACTCACTTGCAGTTGCATCTGCTGAAGGGGTCTGCAGTTTGCCTTGCTGGTTGCATTCCTAACAATTTGGAAAATGCAATTACGTTCTTCCTCTCGTTGATTCTCTTGTATGTCTTGTGCGCCCTGTCTGTGTTTTTCTGACCTGGATTTTGACGTCTGTCCCCGTTTCAGGACCTGACCATGAAGCTCAGTTTGATCCAGAGTGTCGGGCTCATAGCCAAAGCCATCAGCGAGTGTGTGAAGAAACAAGGCTACGTCTTCTCTCGCAAACAGGAGCTCATTAATGTCATGCTGGTCAGTAGTGATTCATTCACACCATGTTCAAACAAGGCATTTGTATGTATTTCTGAACGTTTTTTTGATCTCTGGTGTTATGTGTGCTCTGGTCAGGATTTTATCAAAGCAGAGCCAGCTGATTCATTGAGGACTCCAGTACGCCACCTTGTGATGACCACCTGTGCCAACCTAATGTATCCTTCAGCTGAAAAAAAAAACCAAACATCTGGACCAAAGTGGATTTCCAGACATTTTTTTGAATATGTAGAAATACTTGCATCATATTTTCTTTCTTAAAACTTAAATCAAGATGACAGAAGTCAGAAATTCAGAAAACAGTTCCCAGAATTCTGTGGTATCCTTGGATTGTCTTCCACTGGAGTGTTTTATCTTTGACCTTGAGCGCTTCAGGCCTCTGGAGCCTGCACTGAGTGAGAATGAGAGCTTTGACCTGCTGAAGGTGTGTGTGAACAGTGTGTTCTGTCTGCCACCTGAGACACACACCCCAGAGAAAACTAAAGAAGAGGAGATACTGGACCCCAAGCAGAGGAAGGTGAAGTAAAGCACTCGAGATACCAGACCTCGTCCTTCGGTAGCTCATTTTAATCCACTATTCACATTCCTTCATGTGTAGGTCGACACACAAACCTTTGAAACACACATACTTCATAAATCACCCGGTGCAGCATATTTCAAATGCAGTCAAACTAATGTTTCCTGTACAGGCATTGTACAAAGACACGTTGACTGCACTGCAGGAGCTGCTGAAAAGTGTACTGGCCAAGGATCCCACACCTGACGGCCTGCAGAGCGTCTTCAAGGTGAAGCGTGGTGTTTCAGACTGACCTGTTCTTCTCATCACAACATAACACTCAGTACCAGTGCTATCTGAATCGTTGCATTAGTCTGTTGTTTTCTAATTGTACATGTTAAGAAATTAATTAAAAAGAATATTGGCGTCAGTGAGCTTCCTTACATCAAGATGTACGTCTCCTGGCTGGATTGTACTGAAGCACTGTGTTGTCTGACATGATGTGTGTTATTGTACCGTACAGCACATTGAATCGTGGCTGAGCTCCAGACATGACCATGAGAGAGAGAGAGCTGTCACAGCTACTGCTCACTTACTGGCTTACTACCTGGATAACCTGACTGTCAAGGTACACACACACACACACACACACACACACACACACACACACACAAAAAAAGCAGCACGGATGGTAGTTCTGATAATGGTCCTGATAACTGTGGAGGTGTAATTCTTGTAACTCATTTAAACTTAATCAGTGATCCAAAGTAGTGTTCATATTCATTCATATAAGCCATTGAAGGTCACTGAAGGATCACTTCACTGTTGATGTATTTTCAATGTTAAGACTTCCATTTTGTGCCTCTCTTTCATTTCTGTGCGTCTTCGTCTAGAACATGGTGTCTTTTCACAATCTCGGAGCTCTGCTGGGTCGACTGTCTCCACGATGTTCTGACCCTCACCCTGCTGTACGCATGGCTGCTGTCGACTGTATATACACGCTGCTTTATATGCAGCTACGATATGAAGGTGCAGAGCCCTGACCTTTTGCCTTTGCCGTTTGATTTGATTTGATTTGCACAATTGTTATTACACTCAACCCACATAGTCGAGCTTTAACCTAAGCTTCATGTTGACATACAAGGACTAGTTTTCTTAAAGCTTGCTGTTTTGACTTCATTTTATTTTTGTGTGTAGGTTTCTCCTTAGATTATAAGGATGAAGCTGTGGACAGTCTGTTGCCCCTTAAAGACCAATTAGAAAACCCGGACCACTCAGTTCTATATAGGACCTGCTCCGACCTCACCAAGGTAGACTTTGTACCACTGTACCACTGTGTGCCACAGCTGTCTGAAAGACTGCCTTCAAATTGAACTTGATATTGCATCTATTGAATCCTTTTCTGTCCTTGCCATTGTTTGTTTGAAGTTAGCAGGCAAAGTGTTAAACCTGTGAAGTAAAACCGTGCAACTGCATCTTTTCCTGTGTGTGTCAGGTGATGAGTAAGCGTCTGCCTCAGCAGCAGCTGACAACCTTAGTGTTCATGTTGTTTGAAGGGCTGGTCGACAGTCAGACAAACTGCTGCAGAGCTTCATCTGTCATCCTAAATACTTTGCTCAAGAACAGAGGAGGAGGACTACAAGAGCTGGTAACTCACACACACACACACACACACACACTCTCACACACACCTGCTGTACTGGGTTACCAAACTGGCCTGTATGTGTCTTCGTCTGTGTTGTGTGGTGTGTGTGTGTGTGTGTGTGTGTGTGTGTGTGTGTGTGTGTGTGTGTGTGTGTGTGTGTGTGTGTGTGTGTGTTAGGTCCCAGAGATGCTGGAGGTGCTACATGTGCGTCTGCAGAGCATCACAGAGGAGCAGGTAAAAACCAGTATTATAATATTCACCTTCGTTATTCAAATGCTCTCTTCCTTTTTTGTTCTTCTCATTATGTTTTGAATAGCCAAGACTGAGAAGACTTGATTCACTTTTTGTGGTGTATTTTGCAGTAATGATCAGCTTACTATGCAGTTATATCTTGTATCATTTGTTTTTCACAAGTGCCTAATGGTTATCTGTACACCTATGATCTGTACCTCCTTGACTCAAAGACCTTGTCATTATACCTGTGTTTAGGTGAGAGTGGCAGCAGGACAGACGGTACTAATCCTGGCTTCTCAGCATCTACAGACTGTTGTCAGTACACTAGTTAACCAACCACTTCCTTATGATGGGTATGTATCCAAAGCTTAGGATGACATAAACTACCCTGACATGGCCACAAAATGTTTCAAGTATCTTAATGCTTTAGATTGCCAGTTGCTATTTATTGTATTTGTCGGACAGAGATTTCCTCCCATCTGTTTTTTCATTGGACACTTTACATGAAGTTTCTCTGTCTCTCTCTGTCCAGCTGGACCAGTGAGATGTGGATGGCCTTGGGAGCAGACCCCATCGTGGCCAAGCAGATCATTGAAATGGTGATGGAGAAGCTACTCATCATGGCGCCCTACGTAGACCAAAAAGAGTCAATGATCAGAGGAGGGACAACAAAGGTGGCCACCAATCAGCCGCTGGCTGTAAGTCGCTCACAGACATGTCTCTGAATACACCTTGCTGCTTGCTCAAGTAGCACACACAAATAGGAAGTTAACCATCTTTGAGGTCATGCACAGCAGTCTTCAGCTGGCTTGTGCAGCAGCTCCATACCCGACAGAAGCTTCAGAAGAGCATGTGTGTGTTAACATGCACATGTGTGTTCTTTGTTTGCAGATGACGTGTGGTCTCAAAGAGCTGTTGTTAAATGGCCAGAGTCAGGAGCCGGCAGTCAGTCTGTTCCCTCAGCTCTTCTCCTGTCTCACTGTCAGACTGGGAGCGAGTATTGGAGTCTCAGCACCGAAGGACAACAACACCAAACAGGCTGCCTCTGTCCATGTAGCAGGGTGGGCATCTTTTTCTCTATATTGCGGGTAAAATGGAGATGAGGCACCTGCACAGATCAGGTGTATCTGTGTGGTCTAACAGTTCGGTGTGATTGTTTTTTGTGTTTCAGGGTCGCAGCTGAAGCCCTGCGAATCTTGTTAGCTCGGGCCCAGTTAGATGAGGTGATGAACAGAATGGATGAAGATAAGGCCTGGGACGCAATAAAGGAACCAAATACACACATTACTGGAGTTACACTCCTGGCAAGGTACAAACACTAACTTTCTGCCAAACGGCTCATCATTACTGATTTGAAATAAGCAACTTCTGTGTTTAGGATTAAAACATATTTCTTTCCATTCAGTTTATTGAGCCTCTGTAAATTTCAGGGTGTTTGTCTTGTCTACAGGGCAATGTCAAAGCATGCTGGTCCCAGGTTGCCCTCCATTGTGGAGTGTCTGTGTCCCTCCTTGAACAACATCTACGAATGCCAGAGAATCACCGTCACTGCTTTCTTCTCTGAGGTGATACACCGTCAAATGTTATCACGTTATCATGCCGTCAAAATTACTAAGCCCTGTTTAAGTCACATCATGTATGAAATCAGCCAAAGCAGCCCCAAATGTCAGTGGATCAGCTGACCTGCACAACATGAATAACGTGACGTGTTTTGTTTCTCTCTCATGCACTGGGTCCAGCTCTTGAACCATCACGTGGTGACGGAGTTGATGCTGATAGATGTGTTGATGAACAACATGATGGAGAGGATATCAGATCCCTGTTGCACTGTGCGCATGTTGGCTGTGCGGGGGCTGGGAAATATAGCGGTGGGATCACCTGAAAAGGTACAACGCTCACACACATGAGAGCGCAAGATTACTGACGTTTTCATGAGATTCTTTGGACACGCCTTCGTCTTCCTCTTCCTCCTCTCACATCCCTCTTCCACCAGGTGAATAAATATGCCAAGGAGCTGCTGGCAGCCATGAGTTCAGGCATGGAGGAGAAAGATGATCCTGGTAAGGTGACAGTAAAGTCTCTGATGAGGGAAACAGAAAGTAACAGTAACCTGTTGTCTGGCTCTCCTCTGGATTTATTGCAGTAATTCCTAAAATTTACAGTCTGTTGGTGCAGTTTTACCACATCCATCATGTTTATCATACGATCAGCTCGAGCACTCACCCTGGATCGGTTATCAGTAGAAAAGCTCGTTTTCATTACTGACCTGTGATTTTCCTGCAGGTAAGCTGATCACGCTTGAAGCCATGTCGGGTCTTTCTAAAGTCCTCCTCTATCTGGACAAGAAGAATGTCCACTTACTGGTGGTCTATATCTTCATGAAGATCAAACCGTTCTTGGAAAGTGTAAGTTTCCTTTTCGATCTTTCAGGATATTTTGTGATGATGCACACTGCATTTTAAGTTTCCAGATGTGTGTATGTTACATTCACAGCACTGAAGTTATTTAATGATTATTTCAGTGTGATCCTGAATGCAACCTTCAGTATTTAGTGTCTTTTAATTAAGATGAGGTCTGTTGGTGCTCTGTAGTGTTTGTTTCCCACACATACAGACACACATAACGCTGACAGTATCTTCTGGCTCTGTGCTCATCCAGGAGAATGATGAGATCCGCTGTGCTTCCATCCATCTAATGGGGAACCTCTCCAAGTTTGGCTCAGGAGAACCAGTGTTCAAAGACCAGATCCACAATGTTCTGGTCAGCCTGCTGTTACACCTGGTGGACCCAAACCCACACGTGGTCAAGGTGCAGTAGGAAGCACACACACACACACACACAAACTTTGAGAACAGTTGTTTCTCTTTCTTGCTGCAGGGCAAACTGCTGTGTACAAATGTGCATTTAGTTTTTCTGTTGCATCTGTCCAGGCATGTAAGTATGCAATGCGAGTGTGTGCTCCTGTCGTGGGATCAGAGCAGATCACAACCATGTTTCAGAACCACCTCCTCGATGACAAGAGCTTGCACTACGGAGAGTTCATCAATGACCTCACCAAGTACCTGGTGAGACTCACACAGTCAAACATGTTTTCTTAAATAGAGCAGTGCCATGTAAAGTCAGAATAAATGATATTGTTGAACTAGTTACTCTTGTTTGATGTTCTGTGCGTTTTTTCTGTTTCATAGATTCAGGACTTTCCAGGCATGCTGAACTTTTATCACATCTCAGTCATCCAGTTCTTCAAGAGCAACTGGCCTGAGGTCAGAGCAGGAGCCGCCATGTTTATAGGTATGATTATAGCACTGTGTCATCTCGCAGTTTTTTTTATCCACATAACATTTGAGGTTATTACTCATTGTACTCACAATATTGATAAACAGCAGCTACGTCTCCACTATTTGGCCACAACCACCCCTATGTTCCTTTGTGATGTGATCATAATGTGTGTGTGTGTGTGTGTGTGTGTGTGTGTGTGTGTGTGTGTGTGTTTTATCAGGGTTTCTGCTGGGAAATCTTCCAGAGGAGCATTTCTCCCACCTCAACATGGGGACCATCACTAAAGGTGATGCACCACACAGCCTTGTTTTCCCTCTAAATGGAAACTCATTCTCTTTTTCTCCTGCTGTTGACTGTGTTTTCAGTGTACATGTGCTAACGTGTGTGTGTGTCTGTGTGTGTGTGTATGTGTTCATCCTCAGGTTTAGTGATGCTGCTCCAAGATCCAGATCCTGTGGTGAGAGTGAAGGCTGCTGAGGCCATGGGACGTTTCCACTGACACACAAACACGACAGCCTACATTCAAATCTCAGCGTTTCCTTTAGTCACGAGTGGTACGTCGCCACTTCATAATATCAATATTTATGATTCACCGTTTACAAAAACATTTAGAGCCCACCATTTAAATGTGCAGTCGTCATAACAATGATAAGATAAAGCAGTTAAAACCAAAACAGGGACCAAAGAGGAACAAATGTGGAGCCAGAGGCCAAACTGTCAGATTAACCAATGTTCAGTAATGACACACATTCATGCCCACAAATGCACATATGTTTAGACATCAGCAGCTTCGTTTAGCATTGTTTGACACGCGGCTGTGGTACTTGAAAGGAAGTGTTAAATCTCGAGTATGTTTTAGTGACCAAAGACTGTGTCGCTCTACACAGATAGTCGTCTGTAGCGTTTAGCGTTCTGTCAGCGTGACAGTAGCAGAGATATACTGTGTTCTGTCAGTGAAAGACACCAATGCAAAGGTTAACAGTGCATTTAAACTTGAGTAAAAAGGTTGTTTTTTGTAGAATAAATATAGTTTCTTCAAATATAATTATCAAATGATAATAATAATGCATATATAGATGATTTTGCGTGACTGGCTGGTAGCTAAATGTGTGTGTGTTTGTGTGTGTGTGTGTGTGTGTGTGGGAGTGGGTGTGGTCATACCAGCATATCGTGACAGTGTTGTTAGGTTTAGCTTCAGACCATCTCTTTCGTTCCAGTGTCGCGGGCTTGGTTTTAGTGTCCTGAAGACCCTTCCTCTGATCAACATGGTTTCCTTCTTTTCACTCTGAGCTTGCTCTCCATGAAGATCCAGTGAAACATTTTAGGTCTGTTAAATATGCGGTACTATGGGTTTGTTTTTGAAAAAATTCATGGTCTATAATAGAAAAAGCTGCTAAAAGAACTCCAGCAGCAGTTTGTTTTAAGGATCGTAGTGATGTGTGAGGGATGTAGCTGACAGAAGACAGGGTGGTGACAGTCTCATTGCTGTGTCCAGTCGTCCATATCGCCTAGCTGACTTTGTCAAATCATCCAGCAATAACCAGTCACTAACTCTTCTTTACTTTTATATGTCTCTGAGTGCTTGCTGATAGTCCAGCTTATGGAGCTGTATGTACAGAAGCAGCCGTTCACAACATGTGAGCAGAGTAAAGACGATTCATCAATCTCCTGCAGGTTCTTGAACCTCATGCACTCGTTGATGCCAAGCTCACCTCCATCATTAAGCCATACTGGTTTACAAATCACTGCCACCGCTGAAGCTAAAAGGCCACTCTGGACGCTTTGTGTTCTAACGATCATTTCTTTGGTCCACCTCAGACGGCTGCTTTGACTGTCTGTTTCATCTGCATGTAGTTTATCATTCAATTCCACATCATGGGCCACGAGAGCGTTCAGCCATGCTCTGTGAGGACTTTAATTACTGCAGTAACGTTGTAGCAGCCATCATCAACACACCAGCCAAATAACAGAATCTTTTTAATGTGGTCATCATTGTCTTCTCATTCACAGTTTGCATCACAGTGTAATCCATGATTCTGAGAGAGGCGAGCACGAGTTATTGTTAGCCGGGTCCAGCCAATCAGACCATCACCTACCAGTGTTGTCAGGCAGAACAGACCAGTGTAGCCGTGCTGGACACAGTTTAGTGCCAAATACTAATTGATAACATATATTAAGATAGCACTATAGATCCGTTCATGAACTGTTCCTTCCTTCACTTTGAATGCACTTAATATTGTGTCGTTATTCCATTAAATGATGGAGTTTGTACAGTTTTAGGGTACAGTTGTGGGTTTGCAGGCCTCTTACTATCATGTAAATATGTGAGTGGGTGTTGTATTATGTAAGGATGTCTCTTCATGTAACTAACTTTTAGGTCTATAAATGAATTCACTCGAATGCCAACAAGCAGGGATGCAAAATAATCCGTTATGTGTCTTTATTTGAATTCCTTTGGCGACAAAACACATTTGATAGAGAGTGAGGTGAAAGCAATACGTGTTTGTTCTGGAATAAATGATTATGTGTGTGTCCACCTTTATATTTCTGTTACACTTTCAAGCTGCATCATGTCGTCCCTGATTTTTACCAAAAAAAGCAGACTAGGTGCAGAACCCATTTGGCACATTTACTCAGTTTTTATTTCCTTCACCAGACTTCAGTCACATGACAAGTTCTGAAAAAAGCTGTCATAAGTGTATCAGTCAAATATAAGGCTGCTCCTGGATCTGCATTCCTTGTATTAGAAGTTGCCAACAGGGACTTGTGGCGCCTCTGACACTATGGCCATGCCATTTAGCGTGAATGGTCAATGATAATTAAAGTTTTCAAAGCTGTTATGAACTCTACTCCACTGATATGATTTTTCATATCATCTACCTTTGTTTTTTTTAACATGTATGTTGTGAATGTGTCTCATAGCCGTGGCTCCATGTGTGAATGTGTTCGTGTGCATGTCACTTTTCATGTGTTGCTGGACCAGAGGAGAGTGTGGATGGTGGAAATCAATGTATTTAAAATGAAGAAATAAACAGATCCATCAAATGAAACAGGTGATTTTAATTCTTTGGTTTGCAAAAAATGAACGTGTGACGTGAGTGTACTTTTCTGTGTGTCCATAGGGGTGCAGTAAAGAGCAAATTATTGCAATCATGCAATAAAGATGGTAGAAAATAAAATGACCAATCAAGAAGTGTTTCATGTCACAGTGCTGCTGTGTTAGGTACAGTTTGTCCTAATGAAACAACAGAATATAACAGACTTAATATGACGACTTAAACACAAAGATGTAATGATGAGTCACTGCTCTTTATTGTATGCCTTGAGTTGTCTTCATCATCTTCTCTACCTAAAGTAAATAATCCACTGTGGAGAAGTTTTACCTTCATGTTTTGAAAATATGTGATCGTGTGTGTGTCATGTTGTTCATATAACATCATTTTCTGCTCTGTGTGTGTGTGGACTTGCTTATCTGAAACTGGGACAAGGCATAGAACAAAGTGGGAGTTTGCAACTGTTCCCTCTTGATGTGCTGTAACAGCAGCAGAGAACATATGAACTACTCAAGCTCTTGTATGAGAGACAGTAAACAGGACTGTTATGTGTTTCAGACAGTAGGATAACAACATACTAACCTACATCATTCTAAGGCCTGTTTGTGTGTGTGTGTTTGTGTGTGTGTGTGTGAGTGAGGGAGATGACCTTGGTTTGTCTGTCTGCAGATGTGCACATACAGCACAGTGTGATTCTGATGCAGATGTTTAACACAAATCTAAAAAAAAATGTGTGATTCTGTACTTTTTGTTTCTGTGTGTTTGTGTAGCGATTAGCCTGAGACAATAGCTAACCTCCCATCTGTAAACCTGGAAGGAGAGGTGAGTGTGTGTTCAGTGTGGACGGTGCACTGTGTGTGTGTGTGTGTGTGTGTGTGTGTGTGTGTGTGTGTGTGTGCGTGTGAAGGCAGCTGACTTTTATTCATAAGTCACTGTAGTATTTTATTCATTCCCAGCCAGAGTGATTGATAAATCACAAACAATGTTGTCATCAAAAATCATATACACACACATTTATATTGCTTCATATCCATTTTACAAATTTACATTTGATACCCGATCATCATCTATTTTCTGGAGACAAGTTGTATTTCCAAACTAAAAGGCTCGATTTGATTACATTTTCTCTCCAGCTGGGTGCATTCAGGTTTATGTTCCCCGCATTAGCATTTGATTGAATTCACTAGGAGACATTAAGTCATGTGTTGAAATCTGGTCTTATCAGAGTTGAAGTCCACTGGAAGATCTAAGGCAAGTGGCCTCACTTTCTGCAGTGTATCAAAGCTTAGCATCATTTCCCAGATGGACAGGTATCACGTTGTCCTGTACAACAGCTTCTTCCGTCAGTAACTCTGAACACAGATGTCTGACGTTAATCTTGTTTAGAACAGAAAAGTAATTGAAATTTCACCTCTAAGACAGTGTTAGACCTAGTTTTAAATGGCTTCCCTGTCAGGAAACTGGCTCATTATTCCAAGTACTAATCCTGGGAACGCCTGATCTATGTTTGCATTAGACACTAATGATAAAGTCCTGGCTTTCATGCAGTCCCTGGTGAATTGCACCAAATGCTCATATGGAAGGACACCCACAGGCAGACGTCCAGGATTTGTCTCTCTCTTACACCCCTGAATGCAGCCAGCAGCTACATGAAATGCATGGGATCAGCCCACCAACTGTGCAAGCATAATAACATCATAATCTCAAACGAATGCATTTCTTGGTGACATCAGAGGAAGTTGAAGATTTATTTTGAATTATTTTGAATCTGAAATTTGCTAGAAACTTATTATTTATTACAGGGACTTAACCTTTAAGAGTGCATACATACATATATAATCACCTTTCAAAAAGAATAAAAACACTCTTCTATTCATATCTGCAGTACTTGTAATCCTGATTTGAATGCATCAGCCACAGAGGCCCATTATGCAATGATAGGAGACTCCCAAGCATCTCATGTACACAACACCTTCTGCTTTTCACACTGCACATTTCTAGCCCAGGGTTTCCTTCAGCAGGCAGGGTTTGGAGTGAAAAGTTACTGTTGTTTCAGGCCCTTTTCCTCCAATCCTCTCTTACTGACTCCATACAGGTACTGTAATTTCAACCTCTGCTAGATTTTTAATGATGTATCAAACAGCTGTATCCTTTACTTGCAGATGCTGTGATATGAAAATACTTTTTTACAGTGCACGAAAAGTTGATGTGAACTGAGGTTCTGGGCTGCTGTTAGCTGAGTGCAATAAGGTTCCAATCAAAGATAAAGACTTGAATCACACTTTTGGTCCAGTTTGGCTCATTAAGGTCTAATATAAAGCCTTCAAAACATTCTGAGCCATCAGCAAATTGGGACATTTGAATGCTACTTCGAGCTTAAGACACTGGTTCCTCACTGGAATGAGGGTGAATTTTATATTTAAAGGAGCAGGTTTTTCAGATGGATTTCTTCCTATTTCTTTTCTGTTCAACATCTACTGAAGTTTGATCAATTCAGAAAACATGAATTCACTAAATGTTGCCTCAGAACAAATGTCTGTTGAGCTGTTAACACCAGTAAAAGCTAACTTTACCTTGTGTTTGACCCCTGTTGGTCTTACAGGACAACTCTGGTGATATTCTATATTTTTCTTACTGTCAATAAATCACAAGAACACCAATGAGCTGACTCGTCAAACAAGTGTTATCTGTGCAGCCTCCATTACCCTACGTGCTATAGGCCTCCATTGCTGCCCACAAACTACTAAAACACAGTGATGCACACTGTTGCACCGGCTGACATGTTCCTTCATCACCATGAACACACATACTTTGACTCAATTCCACACACACCTTACCGCTGCCAGAAATACTCACTAGAGCACCAAATCTGTGTTAATCCACATCTGAAAATAGTCCCCTACAAATTCTCCTGTTTGAGTAACATTTGCTAAAACCTGCAGCTCTTACTAAATTACTGAATGCTTGGAAAAATGAAGCTATATATTTGTGAGCATCCTTTAATGATCTGTGTATTGAGAAATGGACTAACACACTGTTGGTTTTGATTTCTCCGTAGGATTTCCTGACAGTAACAGCAATATGGAGGCCTTATCCATTTTATCCATTACGTTTTGTGCTTCAAAATAATTGACATATTGTGAGAAGCGGTTTGGAAAGTGGATCTTTCTCCTCTTTGCCTCTATGTATTGATGCTAAACTCATTCTCGGGCCCAGTCAAGTCAGCCCTTGGTTACAGTAAGTGCAGTGTGAAAAGGGTCACTATGTTGGGGGGGCAGGGGTTTTGGCGGTGTTAACTCAGATTTGGGCGAAAGCAAGCCACGCCTTTAGGAGGAGTACTCATACTCCTCTGCACTGCGTCGTCCAAAGTCCATCCAGCCGAGGTAATCTCTGTCCTTTATCCTGTGGCCGGGGGCTAGACCGCTGGCTCTGCTGGTGAGGGAGGATCTGGTCTGGTAGGGAGAGCCTGGAGGAGACGGAGACAGGGAGAGAATGACACGCATTGCACTTCATGACGCAGATGACGTGATGAAGACAGGAAGATGTTATTCTGCTCAGTCAAAACATGACTGCAGGGCACATTTTTCCACCTGTGCTGGCTGTGTGATGGAAAATGTATGACTCTGAATGAGGTTGTTGGAGTGAGTCCTGCTGACTTGTTTTCTTTCTGTTCCTGTCTTTGTGTGTTCTATGAGACCAGTGAGCTCAGCAGGTCTCCCAGTCACACACTGTTGACTCGAGAGAGGAACAGAGATACAAAGTGACAGAGCGAGAGAGCAGAGAGTGAGGTCAGGAGGGAAGGAGACGAGTGAAGGAGGCGGAAATAGAGGGAGCAGGCTGCTGGAGGGACAGAGGGAAGGAACAAGGAGGAGGTATGGAAAGATGGAGGGAGGACAGAGAAAGCTAGAGGGAGGCGGGAAATGCCAGATGGTGGGACTAAGACCCAGCATGAGTGACGGCAGATTACAGAAGGATGGATGTTAGGAAGAGAGAAAATAACACAGCCAGGAGCGAAATAAGACGAGAGGAACGTTCTGTGTGTAATGAGATGAGATGACCACAGGCGAAGACGTTCACTCCGCTTCCTGTCCGTCTCTCCGCTCTATGCCCACCTTTCCTGGAGATCAGTCTGGCCAGTAGCTGGCTCAGGGTGTTTCGAGCGTCTACGTCCGCCTGGGGTTGGTTGTAGTTGGCTAGCTGCCCTGAGGGGGGCGCTGGGGCTGAGCGGGCCTGACGTGTGTGGTGTGGAGGCAGGCTGTCTGAGGCCAGAGCCTCACCCTCAGCTCTCTGTGACTGGAGGACAAGAGAAAAGAGAGACGAGTGATGAGTGATGAGGTATAGATCAAAACCTGAAATTTCAACACTTTACTGTCTCTTTAAATGGATTTAAACTAAAAATTCACTCAGTCAACTTTCTTTTTGCAATGATTTAAGTGTGCTTATGTTTTAAAATCTCTAGCCATTAAGAATAAGGAGAGAAAATCATTTTCTTTTCCAAGGCCATGCAGAGATTTCAGGAAACTTCGAGTGTGTGTGTGCGTGTGTGTGTGTCTTACCATAGCATGTGAAGGCAGACTCACGGAACCACTGGACAAAGCAGCCAGGAGCACGCACACACAGATACCTACATTCATGACTGGCGAGAGAGAAAAGGAACAAATATAACAAAGTTAAAAGAAATCCAGCACACCTAACATGATCGTTTTCCTGTCAGGTTCTGTACTGTCTCTCCATCGCCACCCACTGTCTTTTATTGTCTCCCATCGGCTCGGTAAATATGTACTTCTGCGAGGGAACAAATTACAAGCAATGAAGGTTTTGCAGAAAGCAGCAATAAATCATTTCAGAGTCAGTGAAGCAGGGGGACGAGGTTAACCTTTGATGGTTCAGCTGGACCCTTAGGCAAAACATATTGTCTGTCTCACACACGCCCCCGCTTCAGAGTGTGTCGTGTAGTTGTACTAAATGTACACTGTAAGCACTTTGGAAATCAATTTCTTTATCCCCCTGCTCACATAAAACACAAATATATGAAAACATTACATTAAGAGGAGGTGAAGTCTAAATCCTGTTTCACAGCCCTCATTTTCTCATATTAATGAATCATATTCATTATGATTAAATACATTTTATTTTTGTAGCACCTTTCATACAAGAAGTGCTGCTAAAAGTGCTTTACAGCCCAGAACTGACATACACACATAAAAAAGACATAGAATGAACATAAAAACAGGGATAAAATATTCATGGAAATAAGATGATAAAACCTCAAACACTGACATGAAAGCTCCACATCAGTGTGATAAAAATATGTATCGTGCAAAAGGAAAAAAAAAAAAAAAAACACAAAAAATTTGGTTGCAAACATTTGTCAGACTGGTTTTCTAATTTTCTATCTCTGTATTAATCTTGGAGCTGGCAAAGCAGCGTATTGTTATCATTATTAGCTGTGACGAATGCTTCGTGCCAGAACATTCTTCCAGAGCAAATATCCAATTAGATAAAACCAACAGCCCCGGTCGCTCTGAGGCTTCGGAGCTCCAATCACTCCGGAGCGGCTCTCTCTGCCTGTCTGTGTTTAGAGGAATGGTCCTTTTGCTGCACTTATGCAGAGGAAAGCACACACACAGGAGGGTGTAACAGTCGTCTGTACCGGGATGGCATCTGGCTTTACATGAACTATTTCTACAACTGACCTCCTCTCCACACACAGACAATCAAAACTCATAACAAGAGTGTGTGTTTATCCCTCAGCAGCCTGGATTACACTGGTTCAGTGAGTCCACAGCTTCCTCGAGTTACTCTTCACTGGACACGATGATTACATACATTATCAGCTCTCTTCATCAACATCCACCTACAGTACAGCCTCTCCACACGAAACCATGCAACTCTCAGTTTGAACCCAGATCATATCTGTACAACGCGATCACTGACACTCACAGCAACATCCATTTGAATAATTTTCTTTAAATTGACACTGTGGTGGTGTAAATAGTCATTCTCTTGATGCTAATGTAATTCCTGTTAGCAGCTGGTCATTGTCTCCATTTCATTATCCAGTGGGCTGGTAATGATGTGGTACAGTAATGTGCGTGAAAGCCCTCTCCCCTCCTCAGGAAAAAATAAATGAAAAAAAAAAAAAAAAAGAATAAAAGGAGATTTTTTTTTAATTATTTCAAACACCTCATACTCACTTTTTCCCTTCTTCTATTCATAAGCACAATCCAGCATATGATGTGTGCTGCAGTGATGACTATCTAACATATACACACAAAGTTTTGTCTCCACACTCAGATGCAATGATCTGATTATTTGTACACTCAAACAGTAAAATACACAAGGCTTCAAACAGCTTGATTGTCCTTAGTGAATGTTTGAAATGTACTGTCCTTAACATACTTCATCGTTGTGTCTCATATATCTATGTGTGTGTTCACTTAGAGCTACAACTCAGCGAACTAAAGGAGCTGGCAAAAAAAATAAGACATATATTGTGAAAGGCAAAAACATTTAAGTGGAGTTTGAATCAAACTAAATGTGAAAACCATGTTTCCAACATGACAGCCCTTTCTCAACTTTTCAGATTAAACGTACAATTTTTGTGTATGTTTTAAATAAAATAATGCTCCTTTAAAGAACCACCTTCACACAAAAAAGTATTTTTAATAAATGTCAGAACAGAAAACTGAAAACTGTTGAGGACACAGATTTCAGAATCAGTTTCATCTTCTTACCTGCAGTGCTTGGCGTGGACCAGGCGAGGAGGAGGCTGAAGATGTTGAGCTTTGCTCCTGCGGTGTTCAGGCTGTGAGGGAGTGTGAGGGAGGCAGAGAGGAGACCATGCTTTTATACTGACACACAGGAAGTGGGAGGGGCCTGGGCTGATGGGAGGAGCCTGCTGCTGGCGCAGAAACTGAGAGCACTGACGCAACTGAGGACGCAAACTGCAAACGCATGCACACACACGCAGACACACACGCAGACACACACGAAGCCATATGAAAAAAAAGGGTTGGGGATGAAGGTGACAGCTTTAATTGTGTGGCCTCCTCCTCGCTCACCTGTGTGAGAAACAAAGCGAGGAGCACACACACACACACACGCGCACACACACACACACACACACACCAGGTGAATCAGTGGTTTCAAGTGGAGAGAAGCTGGAAGGCTCTTTAAAATGAAGCACAATGCATTGCTGCATGTCTGAGCATTTAAGTGGCACACACACACACACACACACACACACACACACAAAAACAGATATATGGACAGATAGAAACACCCTGAAGAGGAGGAGGGACAGAAGAAAGTAGAATGTATATTAAAAAAAATGTCCCACTCTGCAGCTCAAGGCCGGATGTATTTCAGCTACCACCATGACTGAGTCTGTCTTCTAACAGAAGCAGCAGTTTCATCAGGGGGAGGTGATCAAAGCCAGGGGGATTGTTTAGGTCTGACAGAGCATCACGGTGTCATGAAGGAAACACATCTGTCTCTGCTGCTTTGTTTTCTTCATGCCACCAGCGATCACAGAAAGACTTCTGGCAAAATTAACCTGAAGTGGGTCGGAAAGTAATTTTAAAGCTTTTAGTAAAACTCTACGGTGTCTGACGCACGTTAGAAGAAAAACACAAAGAGTTCAGAGAGAAAATGCTCTTGCTTTGATCTGTCCACAGATTTGTTTGTCATTACAAATACAGTGCAATCAGTTAAATCTATGACACTGTGATTCTGATTGTTCTGGATATTAAATGTCAGAAACATTCATGTTTTTCATGCATTCGTCACTGATAATGTAATGTCTGTTGCTCTGTAACTTTGTATATGAAATATAGATGTACTGAATATAAAGGGTAGTTTTCATAAGTCTGAAATGGACTTTGAAATGTACCGAAAGCTTCAACATCAAAGTTAATTAAAAGACATTTTTGAACCGGCATTCAGTTTCTCCACGGCTGATAAAAATAAATAATAATAATAATTTAATAAAATCTCAGAAAGTACAAGTGGTGCCAGAAAAAAATGTGCTTTGCAGAAAAAGGCTGAATGGCATTCATACATTAAATGGTATGTGCTGCACGCTGGAGTAATAACATGAGGCGGTAATCCAAATGGACTTTAAAAGGTTCATTAAAGCTGTAACAACTGGCTTTTAACTCATTGTTCAAGCTAATGCATCAGTTAATCAGTGATTGACTTCTTTATTCACGTCATTAAACCTAACATCTGTGGTGTCTCTCCTGCACCGTTCGAACCGTAAAGCTGTTTGAGAGGAAAAAAAAGATGTTTTGTATCTTCATCAGTTAGAAAGGGCTCGAGGTATGCAGCTAGTCATGTCGAGTGGAGACACACAGCTGTGCTGCCTTCACCTGCCAGGATTCAATTACCCCTGTTGGCACATTTAAGTCCTGATTTGCCTGCAGACCTTGTCCGAATCGTTTCAAATTCCTCAGTCGCTCTGCTCCTGGTGAGGTCACAGGGAGGCTTTAAAGCAGTTTTGAAAAATATTTTCACTCTTCAGCTCTGTGAAGGTCAGGACCTGAAACTTTAAGCTCCCAGCGGTCCTTTGCTAACTTTGCCTGGACTTAAATGAATAAACTTGAATTATATGGGTCTATTTTTGTCATTATTATTGGTGTCCTTAACATACAATACTTACTGTAGACCAAGTTTTCAGAGTGTGAAGCTGAAACTGCGTCACCAGCCGAATGATAAAGAATACTGGAGTCACAAAACTTAGAGGAATAATGCATTTCACAGCTGTGAACTGGTATTTTCAGGATTGCACTGACTGACCTGAGAGGGATATTTCACTGTGCATGTCTTCAGCCACATGCTGCAAAACATCTACTTACTTCTGAAGGGGTGCATGTTAACTGTTTAACATTTGGCTCTGCTGCAGACAGGCTGCGCTGAAGACCGGCAGCGTTCTGTGAATGTGTGACAGTGACTGTGTTGGTGGGCTATCTGGAGCCCTACTCCAGTATGTAAATGAGGCTAAGATTAGCTTGTTTCCTAACACTGTCATTAGCAGCTGCTCAACTTTTGATGGGGCATTCACCGAAACACTGTCACTGACACCTGTCTAACTTCTAACAGACACATGCGCAGACGTGGCATTTTGAAATCGTTCACCATTTTCAAACCTCCTGATTGAACAGTGCGGTGCTCCACGGCGTTAAGCTGTCTTTACTTCACGAGTAAGACCAGCCGGAGGACGCCTGCTCCTCCCTGCTGCACACAAGTCAGAAAATTAAGTCAAATGCTCCACTCCATGTCTTCACCTTTTGTGGGAAACATTTACCGTTGGCCTGTTCCACCATGTTTCAAAATCTAATCCCTGCCGTCTGAGATATCATGTGTGCTTTATGGCAAACAGACAACTGAACAAATGACACTGCCTCCCACAGGATTTCATCACAGATGTGCAGCTGTAAGCCTCCTCAGACAGCTCCTGTCGGCTGTTTGAGGGGGGAAAGATGGCAAGATCTGAAATAAATGCCAGGTGTGATGAAGCTACAATTCTCTGTTTAATCAGAATCTCACTTTTCTGTGAACTGGCTTCTCACACCTACTCATGTCCGCATTAACCCACTAGGGGGCCACAGGGTCAAATACCACATCCATCCCTCCCCAACCTCCACCTGCAATTAGCATCGTTATTTCTACATATTGCTTGGACAGTTCCATGCATCTGTCCAGAGCTGCTTTCATTTGCCCCCATGCAGGTCCAATTCACTGATGGATCCACCTGCTAAGCCACATCTGATACAAAGCTAATATCTCACACCGATCATGCTGAAAATCCACACAAAGCACACACATCTTTGAGCGTCCTTTCCACAGCAGACATTTTGACAGGTCCCAGTAGGAAATTCAGAGGTGTAAGGATAAAATGAATGAGTCTGGATTGCATTTAGCTGCTTCAGTTTTAGGGTCCAGACTCACTGGGACACTTGAATGGAACAGAGCCATCCTTAATGTCATCAGTGATACCTGTGCTTTTATACCTGACAAGTCAAAAGGTAAAACCTCAAGCTCGTGCAGACAGCCGTTGTGCACGCGCTGTGCTGGTCATCATAACAAACGCACCCTCTGAAATTGGGCGGTGGATTTAAACACCTGGAGCTCAGGTGGTTCACCTGACAGCCTTCACGTGAGGGATGGAAGCCTTTGGTCGGATTATAATTCAACACATCTGCAGTTTGTCTGGTACTCGATGCTTAATTCCTTCTTCACCATGCGATTACAGATATCCTAAATTTTACAAGATGAAGTTTAATTAAAGATCTCAAACATGAAAGCTTTCACTAGTCAGAAATACACGGCAGATATCTTAAATTCTGACGGATATATCCTCCACTGTGACGCCGAGGAGAGCTGCTGCTTCACTCCAACAAGCTAAGTGCCCACTCTGATCTTAAAACGCGTGTTGTTGGTGACTATTTTGGTTCTTTAAAGTTGTTGTACGTTCACGTGACGCTCCCCACGCGCTGCTGGCAGCTCGTGGGCCCTGCTGCTAGCATGGCGCTGCTCTCTAGCTGCTGCTAGCTAACACAGCGCCCTGTCATGTAGTGTTTTGGTGTGGTTTGGACTCGTGTACTTCGGTTGTTGTTCTGCATGTTTTGGTGCATTGTGGTAAAACATGGACATTCATGTTGGACTGATAGAAATGGTTTAGCAGCATGTTTCCCCTGAGCTTGTGGTCGTTGCCTTTTGATAGATGGTCATATGGCTGTTTAAAGTTGGCTTTAGTGTTGTAAACATGACTTCCGTCTCGCTCCGAGTTTATTCACATGATAACTGTGTATTATTGTTTAGGGAGCTCAATAAGGCTTTTGCCATACAAAAGATACATGCTGACATCCAGTTTCTCTGCAGCCCAGATGCAGCTGCTGAGTTATGAACCTGGTTTATGCCACTGCTCCACTCACCTGCACTCATTGGCAGTCTGTGCTGAAATCCATGTGTAAAATCTGTGATTTTAAAATGTGTAAGTGGCTCTGCTGCACACCTCGCATATTTTGCCTCCTGCTGCATATCAGGCTCTGTGCAAAACTGTATGTAATGTGGTTTTGACTCTGTATGCTTGTGGGGAATGTGGAGGTCAGAGTCTGGCTGCCAGTGCTCAGCTCTGCTCATATTCTGCATTTAGAGAGACTGAATGATGACTGAATAATGGAAAGTGTCTCTCACAGATCAAGATGCTTCATCATGATGTTTTCATGGTGCAAAAATACCTTGAATATGAAAATGTATTACCAAAGGTAATGGTCTATAAAATGTCAGGAAATGGTGAAAAATGTCAATCAGCATTTCCCAAAACCCAAGGTGACGTCCTCAAATGCCTTGTTTTGTCCACAGTCCAAAGCTATTCAGTTTAATGTCACAGAGGAGTGAAGAAACCAGGAAATATTCACATTTAAGAAGCAATCGATGATCAAAATAGTTGTTGTTGACAAATGAATCATTGCAGCTCCACATTTTGCTCTCCATTTTTAAGAGGCAGTCTTGGTTTACGTGCTCTATTCACTCTCATATTCATGGCAAGTGGACGATGAAACGCTTGTATTGACAGAAGCCGTCCACTGGAATGAGTGATCAGTCTGTCGAACGAGATGCTGCACACGGGCCTGTGGTTCATAATGACGTCGCTGTTCTCATGAAAGAAAACATGCATGTAGACGCAGTTTTTGTAAGGAAATGCCTTCATGTTTATTCTGTCGCTGTCCCTGCAGTGAGTCATGGTGCTTGAGTTAATTGTGGCGTTGTGTGGGACAGAAGCCTCTTCACTAGATGGACCCTTTTTCTGCTCTAATCAAATGGCTTGTTCTGTATTTTCAGACACGAAGGGAAGGCTGGGGGCAGAGATGAAGATAGATGGGGGGGGGGGGGGGGGGACAGGGTGATAAAAACAATAATCAAATAATCTCAAAAAGTGCTGGAACAATGAAGAATGTGGGCAGACTGCCCGAAGCCGTCTGTGAGGACTTTAAGTTATAGGAGACAAACTATGGGACGCAGTCCAAAAGTCTAAAAAAGATGAGCGCTTCGACTACGAGGCAACACTTTAAAGCACGACACAAGCTTATTTAACTTGTAATGTGATAATACTGATTATCATGATTTTCTGATTTTGCCTTTAGTCTTCTGGATTGCTTTGATTGCAGACATCACCTCTGAAGTCTCTCAGCTTAATGAGAATGTGATGGACAAAAGCCTCTGGAGAGACCTGTTGTTTGGGTTAGGCGGCCTCACAGAAAACGTCGCTGTATTTTCTGAATAGACACATCAAAGACTTTGGTCCAAGCCCCGTCATTAAAAGACATTATTCAGTGTTTAATTTAAGTGCTTCCCTGCTTTGACAAGGACATGCTTCGCACCAATTAGGAGGACTTTCCGTCTCCAAATTTTCTGCACCACCCTTCATGCACACACTTGCCTCGTGTCATAATAGAAGATCAGAACAAAAGCTCTCTGTATTTTCTTCATTATGATAATAAATAAGATTTAAAGGCTTCAGATATTGGGTTAAAAGACGGATTATTCCGTCTAACACAAAATAGGTTCGAACCGTTCTAATATCTGTTTTTGCATATTATGTCTGTGAGAGTGCAAACCAGTACAAGAGACGTAGCTGTGCAAGTATATTTGTTTCAATATGAACATGTCTTTTAAAAGATCTACATAAGTACACATTACAAAATATAGAAATTAAATAATGTCTTACAGTGTAAAATTTCATTTAAAGACCATCAAATTGGGAAAAAAAAAATACAATATTCTCCTTTAGTATTTTATTGTGAAAGGCTTCAGACCCTTCCCCAAAATTAACTGTACTTTTTATCAGTGACCACCAGTGAACATATTGGAGGGCAGTGATAGGAAGTAAAGGTAAATTAGCCCATATTATACTTAAACATCCACAGATTTTGCTTATTTCTATTTCCTAATATAAATATAAATCTTATTATTGATGTTTTGTTTTTTATATTATAATATAAACACATTTGTGTCTATGTGTTCTTATTTTATTGCCATATATTCTGTATTATTGTGTAGGCAGTAAGGGGAGGGGGGAGAAAATGGAGAATGTTTATTGTTAAATTCTTGTAAATAAAGCTCCATCAACATCTTTCTCTCCCGCTGTGGTTGGTCCTAGATTGAGCGCAGAGAACGTGCTGTCTCTTTAAGCGAGAGCAGATGAATGATTCTTAATGTCTGTGGAATCTGATAACATCGTTTTTAGACAGATTAGGTGATTTTCATAGTGCTGCCGTTGTCCGGCTGACATTCGGACAGGGTTTTGTGGATTGCTCAGGACTGGAGTGTAATCCCTCTGGACATTTGTGCTCCGTCACTGTACGTCCACTAAAAGTGCTGTTTGTTTCCACTGACAGGCTCAACCAAACGATTCTTCTCTGTCCAAAAGAGACACTTTCCTCCGTGTCCCTCAGGTGTCTTTCTGCGAGGCAGTGCAGAGTCTGAAGTGTGCAGAGCCATTATCTGCTGTGAAGGTGAATGGGAGGTCGAATCTACAGACATTAGAGCACATATGACATTTTCCACATCAGTTTCCCTTGATCTTCTTAAACTCACAATGAGCACGCTGAGTTATTGCACAGGTGGTGTTGTGTTATATTGCTCATTGAACTGCTTTCTCGGAGGAAATAATGTTCCTGAACTTTGATCCTCTCTCTGACTTTCTACGGTTTGCAATTACACTTTACAACTAACCAATAAATCTAATTTGTCACGTAAAGGATGATCAAAATCTGGAAAAAGACTTTACATTCTTGACTATTTTGGGAATTTAACGTAATAGCTGTGAGATATTTGAATGAAAATCAAATGTGTGAGTTCAGGCCTGGCGTGCAGAGCTGTGAGGTCTGATCGAGTGTCTCAGGGGAAATAACGGAACGCTACGTTCAACTGCTTTTTCTAATAGATCCTTTCATCAATACTAATGCTTCTCTCTGGGCCATAAAAACACGGTGCGTTGTGTATAACCTGCGTAATATCAGCTACGTTTCTTTATCTGTGCGTGTGTGTGTGTGTGTGTGTGTGAGAGAGAGCGAGGCAGACATTTCTGTGGCTCTTGGTTAAACATGGGAGGAGTGTGTTGTTATTAGAAGAAATATTCCTCCTGAAATGTTATTAAATGCTCCTGGATGTCTGTGGAAATATCCTTAACTGTTCAGACTTATTACCAGACAGGAGCTGTAAAATGCTGTCCTGGGGTGGACTGATGTAATCTTGCATAACATGCCACAAAACAGAAAAAAAGAACAAGACAACTAGCTACTCCAAAGCATCACTGAGTGCAATCTGATGCCATCAAATACAGAGTTTGTGTTGTGTTCCTGAACACGCTGTAACTGGATGATGGTTGGTGGACTCTCCCTGCGCTGGGAGCTCAAGCACTGTGTCACTGTGCTGAGGTGGAAGCTAAACTGGCTGAAATACAAGAAAGAAACCAATACAAGAATAACTACTCATGTAGGATATTGATTTTCTTCTACTTCTCAGAAATAACCATGACGTTATGTACTGAGTGAGATCACTCCTGATACCTCAGTCCAAAAAATGTCTGTCAGTTTTCGCTGGAATAAGGACACGGTCCAACTTAGCTCATTTTCCCACTTCAAACCTTACAAAACAGGCTGAAGGAATGTTAAGAGTTGTGAAATCTGACCAGAATATCCTTTAAATTCAACCATTGCTCAAAGTGGCTGGACAGTGTTTGATTCTTGATCATCTGAGTCCAGCCTGAATGTATGAAGGTGGTTTTCTGGACTACCTTTATCTGTGACAGATTTTGAGAGGCCCCATCCTCTTTACATCATCACCACCGTATATGTGACGGAGATACTAGAGATGGAGTCCGACAGAGGAGACCCGGGTCTCTCCTCTCCTCTGTTTTCTCTTTTTCGTTGAAATTTACTTTAGACACTTATATTGCCAGCCCGAGGCAGTCTGTCACTGGCAGGAAATGGAGGAGTTTTGCTGGTAGATTGAAGAAAAGTGTGATGAGAGGCTACACAAACACACACGCACACACACACACACACACTCACACACACACACACACACACACACACACACACACACACACACACGGATCCAACAACATACACATCTACTTAAAAAAACAAGACAGACCAGTAGAAAGGAGGAGGTAACTGGCATTAAGTGAAGCCAGGTTACACTGCATGTATGTAGGAAACACTGGAAACTGGAAGACACTCAATCATGACAGTTTACCTGTACGGTCTTCTGAAACTTCATCAAATCCATCAATTTTCATTTCCTTCCTGTTGTCAAAAAGGCAGGAAAATAACTTTGAAGAGATTAGAGAGGTGCTGTTAAGGTGTTGCTCCCCATCATTTCCATGGTTAAACATCCATTTGTTTGTCCTTCTACAACACAAGATTGCACAACGAAATGCAAGTTGTAGCTCCTTTATGCTACACAAGAAAAAACTATTTGTTATGTTGGAGTGCGGGGGACGAGTTGAGCCTTGCAGTCTGAGGGAAGAAGCCGACCTGTGGTCTGGAGGTACGGCAGCAGATTCTTCTGTATGGCTGTGCAGACGGCAGCAGGGTGAGCGGCCTTATTAAAAAGCAGCTCACAGGATGGTCAGATCAATGTGCACACATATAAAAGAAGGTCACAGTCTAGGTCGCAGACGTGGATGTGTTTTTTCCATCGGTGTGCAGAGCAAAATGACACTGATCTTATCTTGTAACGTGAAAATGATAGTGTTAGATTTTCGTGAATTTACAAAAGAACGAGCTACGCTAATCTAATCTGAGTGCAAAGATTAATGTCCTGGAAATCCACCTGACCATGTTTTCAAAGGTGGATGGCTTTTCTGTAAAATGTCTGTGTGTGCTATTGTTTGAGCTTGATTTTATCGCTTTCATGTTTGTTAAATTAAAAGTAAGATGTTGGTTTTTGTTCTGATTGACTTTCTCAATTTTACTCGTTTGGACGTTTAGCAGATGTACAAAACCGAACACGGTGTCTAATGAAAATATGAATACGGCATTAAGAAAGTCCATTATGTAAAATAATAATATTATATGTGGGGAGAAAAAAAACAGGGTGTTTATCCTGGAAATTCAAATTTAAGTTTCACCGATACAGACTATATGAAATATGTCATCGTTCACTTTTGGCCACCTGCTGCCATGTTTTCATGATGCTTTAATTTTGTTTGTCCTCTACACTTCGTTTGTGCAGAGTGTGTGTGTGTGTGTGTGTGTGTGTGTGTGTACAAATAATTCAGTCTTTGGCATTTCGGGAGTGAGCGTGGACATCCTCCAGTGATGCTTCAGTGACAGTGTACTGTAGACCTTCACAGAGAGCAGACATGTGGGAGAGAGAGGCCAATTCTAATTACAATAATAAATAACTGAATCAAATTTTAAAACGTGGCGTTTTTGGTTGTAATGTCTGTCTGTACTGTTAACAAACAGTAAAAATGTCTCTTGGTATGATAAAATGACTTCAGGGAGGTTGCTGGTAGCCACACTACAGAGTAGATTGGCCTCTGTAGACTGACCCGTACGTGATCCATCATCACATGGATAATGAAATAACAGCGACAACAGATCACAGACACACACACACACACACATGGATGCTCTCTGTGCTCGCTGTGCTATACTCATGCTCGCTATCCGTCCTATACCTGAAATCAATACGAGCCCCAACACCCACCAAAAGGTGCAGGGGTGATGGACTCAGGAGAACCTGCTCCCTCCTGTCATTAACCAGCAGGGACTTGATATATTGTTCACCTCCCACAAGGTGTGTGAGGTGTATCTATGTGAGTCTGTCTGCATCTGGACCTGCATCTGTGTGTGTGTGTGTGTGTGTGTGTATGTTCCTCCAGGCAGCATAGCACCAATAAAGAGGTGACAGAGACACACATTCAAAAGATGGACTGAAAAGTGAGAATGAAGTCAGGACACCTTAGAGAGCAGCCAAGGGGAGCGAGAGAGGGAGGGAGGAGGAGATGCATGTGATATTACAGTGCTTGGAGAGAAACAGTGTGACATTATTGCTGCACTTGGTTAAATATGTGAGGGATGCCCTCTTTTGTTTTCTTTTTTTAAAGCGCCTCCAATGTCAGGATCTGAGACCTTGTTCTGCTGATGAACATGTTCCTGTACGAACACATATTGAAAGAAACACTCACAACTGATCACCTGAATAGTAAATATCGAGTCAGCAGGCAGGGAATAGCTGCTCGGTGTTGTGCAGATTGTTCATATGGACCAGCAAGTAGATTGAGACTGAGAGATTGTCGTCATACTGAATGACTGGAGCAGTTTCATACAGCATGTAGCATCAGAGCAGTTAGAGGTGATACATGTGTGGCTGCATGATGAAGCTGAACTGAAGTTAACACTCATTCATACTAAGAAATCAGTACATCGTTATACGACTGCATAAGAAGAGTGGCGCTGGAGGTCGCATCAGATCTGTGTGGAGCGGTGAGATGTTTTAAC
The DNA here is from genome assembly GCF_051107435.1 of Chaetodon auriga. Lineage (NCBI taxonomy): Eukaryota > Metazoa > Chordata > Actinopteri > Chaetodontiformes > Chaetodontidae > Chaetodon > Chaetodon auriga. The sequence goes on from NC_135081.1 coordinate 9,898,747, forward strand.
CAGATTGTCACTTTGCTTCATTGCAAATGTTAACACGAGCTGGAGCTCGTTCTCCTGGTGTTTCTGTTGCTTTGGAAGTGAGTGCCTTTTCATAAAAGTTGCTGATTGATGGTATTTTTGTTCATGTTAATGCCCATGCTGGTTTGCTCATATTGTTAAAGTACATCAAATGTTCCAGTGGTGGGCCTGGCTGTCCTCTGCCATTGTCTGCTGGCTGCAGTGGTCTGTGTCACTGTGGGGTAAGCCGGGTCTGTGAGTGTGACTGGCCGGATAGTTAGCTAGCTGCCCCCGCAGGCACTTATGAAACACTGCCGGTGTTGAAATGATGTGAACAAAAAGTAATGGCCGGTGGGAATTAATGGCTTGTTTGCAAGCTGAGAGAAATAACATCCATTTCTGAATGGATGCCAGTTAGCTTATTTTCCATTTGAGTAGCAAACTTATACACACACAGTAAAAAGACAGTCAGACTGTAAATTTAAAGAGAAAATTCAGTCTCAGTGCATCAACTCTGCGTCACAGAAGTGGAATTAAATTATTGTATTTATATAATTGAATTATGATTATTATGGATAAGAACTAGTGGTACATCAGCAGCATGAATATAGTCCCATGGTCCTCTCTTCATTCTCTTTATATAGTGTGTGTCATGCTTATGTCTCCAGCCAGTGATTGAAAAGCTCTGGTGGGTTCATGTTAGCCTCAGTGATCAATATGATGTGACAGAGTATCGGTGTTACACAGGAGAGCCGTAGCGATGACTGATAACATGCTTGATACTTTTACAGTAGCTTTTTTTTTTCTTTTTACACACGCACACACACACGCACACACACACATGCACACACACACGCACACACACACACACACACACACACACACATGCACCTTTACACAGGGGTGTTTGTGTTGCCAGTAATATGAGGAAAGCCGGAGAACCTTGATAGATGTTCAGTATATACATTCACAGAGCCTGCAGTGCAAGGATGTCTGCTTTACACACACCAGCCTGCTGTATTTACTGTCCTCTCTCATGCACTCTGTCTTATATGTCTTTATGTAACACTGACACATGTTGACAGATAGCAGTTGCTTTACTTTCAGAGTAGTGTACACACACTCACTCAATGACCTTTTTATCACCACGAGGGTTAGATATGCTCATGCACGTAAGTACTATGGACACGGTGCACTTTGTCCTGCATTCATTTTATACACAGACGCACACAAATCATTGGTGTTGTCATCAGTGTGGGTTTGGTGATCAGTCATCATAATGCAGGCGACCGTTGCATGTGAATCACTGGATCAACAACCTATTGTTACTCTGTTCTCTATGTAATTTGATAGAGAGCAGCTGGATGAGCAACACGAATATTCCTCAACGGCCTGCCCTCTCATGATGAATTTGTTTCTTAATGGGTTCATGGGACCCTCCAGTATTGCTCTCAGCATCAGTGTTATTTATCACAGCATTGTATTTAGTCAACTGTTTGGGTACAAGTGGATTTCAAATTTACTTATCTTCTATTTTATTAGAATTTCGTTGCGACATGCAGGTTTATTGGAATAGCTCAACATTTTGGGTAATACTCTTTAAATTGAATGAGAACATTGATGTCAGTTACATATCTAAACATGAAGCCACAGTCTGGAGACCATTAGCTTAGCATTGCACAGAGACTTGAAGCAGGTGGAAACCTGCCAGGCTCCATCCAAAGGTACTAAGAAGTCCACGTACATGCACCTCTAAGGCTCACTGATTAACGCCTGGTATCTTACTTGTTGAATCAGTAACTTGCTGTAGCGTTAGAGTATTACCATCACTCTACAGACAACCCTGAATCTAAAAAAGTTGGTATGCTGTGTAAAATATAAACAAAAAATTCAAGGATGGTCCCTTTCAGCTGTTTTTATCAGCACAAGAGAGAATTTAAGTCTTTAAAGGTTAAGATTAGGATTTCAAAAGTGGAAATGTTTAGTCATCATATAATGGACCCTTTTCATGCTAGATTGAGTTGAAGTGGGCACTGGACAAACACAGCAATCCAGATACGTCATTCGGCGCACATCGACAGGCTTGCGAGCTTTATTCACGTATTATAAAATCTAAATACTGCAGGCAACATTCAGCCTGAAATGAGTAAAAGCAAATCTAAATTACAACAGGTTTTTGATGTCTGCTGCGTCAGGAATGAGTCTCAAAAGGATGAATAACCTAATCATGATTGTTCTTTTTTGTGGACCAATGAGGTCATAGCTTCACACATGTGATCAGATAAAGACATTGAAACAATTTGCTAATTAGGTGGAACAAAATGAAACAGAAGACGAGAGGACAGAAATATTAACCGTTCTGGACTCAAATTGACAGCATCTGGCTTTCAGTCACCGGAACAAAACAGATTTACATATTTCGGTCACGACTGAGAGAGTTTGATCTCCAGGCATGCGTGGGCATTACATTTCCAGCTGCTACGTTTCCTAAACTTCATGTGACCCTCGTTCTCATTGTTAACCAAAGGCTAACTTAATCACACCTCTAATATAACCTATGATACACCGACATGGTCTTTTTATTTTTCAAGATCTTTGTGTTTTTCGCACACATCTGTGAAGGGGGATAGCTGGTCCTGATCCAGACGACTTGAAGCAGACAGCATCAGGCTCTGATTGGTGAGACGGGTGATTGGGGAGGCTCGAAGAAAGAAAGGCACAGAGAGGAGAGAGGGTTAATTGGATCTGAGACACTCTGCAGAGTCACTTGTCTTTCATTAAGAACAAAGAAACACCCATCTAACATACACACGGACAGCGATAGACATTTAAAAGACACTCACACACACACACACACACACACACACACTGGTATAAGCACTGTGCTGCCACATTGACCTTGTCTGCCTTTCAGATCAGCTAACGATCTCTCTGAACGTTCATACAGTTCGTCAGTTACTCTTGTGGAACGGAAAGCCCGAAAAATGGCGTTTCCAACATTTTGGGTCAGATCGTTGATTTATTCGTATAATCCGTGACCAATTAGCTGGTGTCTGTTTTGGAGGAGACAAACAGAGCAGGGAGGGAGGGACGGAGAGCCTGACCGACAAACAGGAAGGGGGGGGGGGGCATGCAGAACAGCCGAGCTTATTGAATTAACACTAAGAGTGATAACATTTGTTAAAAAAACAATAATTATATTAGTGGAGTTTATTAGTCGCCTGCAGGGCTCGTGTTGGGCAGTAAGGGAAGGGTAGGAACACAGTGCCTTTCAGAAACTATATGAAAATAAATTACAGTGGTGTCCAGGGGAGACTGTCGACAATGCAGTGAATCAAACAGCACAAGATGTCCCAAACGTCTAATGTGCTTTTCTAGAAGGCAAGAAAAGTCATGTTTTCAGTGTGTAAAGATGAAAAGATGAGATGAAACTGTATTCATCCCACGCCAGGGAAATTTTGATGTTATAGACGGCAAGAATTAAAAAGGAGACGTAGAAAAAGGACAAAGACAATAAAAAAAGATACAGAATAAAATCAGCTACGTATGTGTACATTACATACAAAAGAGTGTAACAGTAATACTGCCTTGAGAAGGATGGCTCAGTTTCACAATGGAATGGATGGATTTGGATAAATAATGGAGTCGTGCTGATGTGATGTCAATCAAATGATGCTGGAGTTAAAGAGTCTGACAGCCAGTGGGGTGAAGGACCTGTGGCAGCTTTCCTTCTTACACACTGGATGCAGCAGTCTGTTGCTGAAGGAGCTGCTTAAGCCCCCCACCATCTCATGCAGGGGGTGAGGGGGCATGTTTTTGACTATCCAGTTTTGTAATCTCAAGTGAATGAGCCTCATTTTCTTATGAGGCTCATGACAAAATGATTTATGGAGAGAACGACAGAGAACAGGGACAGTACCGTGCAAGAAAAATTCAGTTCTCCTCTGTTCTGTAGGGATTATAGTGCGCTGTACCTCACGGAGAGGGGAAAGACGACTTCAGCAGAATACGCTGTGCACACCGGTGGTTCACAGAAATGTTTGGGTTTTACCTGTTTGCACAGGTAAGATAATGTGATGGTCTGTTAAACTAAAACAGGAAAAATGTTAAAACTGTTTTCATGTTAAAAAAGATTTTCGGTTTACAGTCTGTGCACCGCAGCGTGTACTCTAGACTCCATGGACACATGCAGTCCAGTAAAAGATGGACGGATGAAATGACCTGACCTGACCTGATGTTATTATTTCCGATAATCATCTTAACTTTAATGTGAACACTGAGGCTGTTGTGAAGCGGGGGCAACAGAGAATTCACCTTCTCCTCAAGCTAAATTCCTCTTCTGTCATCATGCTCTGTCGTTTTTAGCTGTCTTTTATTGAGAGCTTCTTTTATCCGTTTCACAGCCTCACAGCCTGAACATCGCTGTGATCACCAGCGTGAAACAAAGACATCTCACTTCCTATTGCAACCAATGAATCCTCCAGAAAGCAGCTAGTATTTTGGCTTGTATGGACACGTAAGCATCTCTGTCACTATCAGCATCATCCTGCTGCAATTCAACCACACTTTTTCTTTCTTTTTACCATAACGGTGAATGATTTATAGGATCTTTTATTGTGTTTATGAAGTTGTTCGTATTGGATTGGAGGGTGTTAGTAACACTGACTCTATAAGCCTGTATCATACGTGTCTGTGTGTACAGATTTGCTTCAGTTATGACTGAGAGGGAGTATAATTTAAGACACAAACTGCAGTAATCAAGCATTAAGGCTGCTGTGTTAAGTGTTGATGAGGCCAGACTACAGTAACGAACTTCCTGTCAGTTTTAGAACAGCAGCATGCGGATGTCGCTGTCACCTCATGTAGGATCTGTCCTCACATCTCTCCCTCTGCAGCAGGAAGCCCACATGCAGGAAAACAGGCGTGAGATCAGTTTTAAAAATGCACAGAGGCTTTATTTTAACTGAATCCACCGTCACCCAGAAGTGAGTAAATTGGTGGATACACAGAGGCCATCAAAACAACATTAGTTGTCCTTGTTTTGCACAGCTGAAGTGGTTTTCAGTTTTGTGGTTTGTGTCCTTTTTCATAAGGAAATCACTTCTCCTCTAGTAATTGTTGCTCTACCATTCTGCTCTTACCACCTGCCATCTTCTGTGACATGTTCTGATGACCGCATTAGCAGCTAACAGGCTGTTATCCAGCTTTGTTTTCTTGGTGCAGAAATCATTAAGAGTCTTTTACCCGCAAAGTAGTGATTAGTCACGATACTGTTGGTGCCTGACAGGACGAAACACTTCCAGTTTGAGTGTGACTCACAGCTCAAACAAATCCAAAGTCTTGGTCTTGCCAGTCCTCCAGAGTATATACGATGCTCGCTGGTGAAATGTTTGTGTATTCTGAACTTTTAAACAAGTTTTTGATTTATTTTCTTCCACTCAGCTGTTGTGAAATTGAAACTGAGAATTCATTACCCTTGAGTAAAGATTTGAGCCAGCGTTCCTTATTAAGCTGAGGATTTACCCTCCTGATCCATCTGTGTGGAACTAATCTTTAGTCATCGACATCCGTCCGCCCATTTCTGCATGTTTCTATCTCTTATTCGAATCATCATCCAGCTCGGCGGATCGGTCCATCCATCTCATGGCTGCTAGTTTGGTCCTCGGACTGCCGTGAGATGATCACATCTGAGAAGCAAAGCGCTTTCCTGTCAGCTTTGTCGGATTCTGTGCAGATTAAAAGCAGCCAAAACGTGGGATTCACTTCCCCTCAGTGGACACATCTATTGAAATCATCTGACTTAAACCAAGAGCAGCCTCGCTCATAACATGATACTGTAAACAAGTCATTATGAGTTTACCCTAACAGAGAACGTTTTTCATGTGGGGGGAAAAACCTCACTGACGGACATAATGAGCTGATGGTCAGAATGGATTTATTGCACACGTCTAATAGATCTGAGCCACAATTGAAACTATGATGTTTGACATCGTTAGTGATTATATTTAGTTCATTTTTACTGACTATCATCAGCTCAGACTTTAATTCCAGCCCAGCACACTTACGGTGCAAGCACCTTTGACCTGAGAGTGCAGAAGTAATGAGGACCGCTGCCACAGTGCATTCATCACCAGGACACCATAACAAATGACTTCATGATATTTTAATTCCTGGTCTCTGCAGGCGCGTTTTGACCCACCGGCTGATTAGCGGTGCAGTTTCTCTCTGTGAACACTGTGAGGATTAGCCATTTAATCTTATTAAATCAGGAGCTAGCATAATCCATGTCACTGAAAATAGGCTTAATTGTGCTGGATCTATTCTTTCAAATGTATGCCATGAGACCAGAAAGGACGGCTTTACATAATGTGGCAGAAAATCAATGTGAATGCGGATCACTATAGCAACAAATCTGCCAAAAATGAAAATTTGACTGCTGGGAAAACTATTGGAGAAGCCTTTCATTGATTCACATGGTACGAGGGGCAGACTGTGATCGGCGGCAGGGGGGAGGCCGTCGTCTGTTCTTGGTCCAGTGACCCGGATGACCTCATCGTCTGTGATGTCGTCCATTATATCCTTCAGTTGTGAGTAGAGGGCTTCAGTACTGTGTATTTAGTGGGACAGAAGAGCAGGTTTACTTGAATGTCATTTCCTAGAAGTATCAGAGTTTCATTTGACTGAGCAACCATCTCCACGTCACAGCCAATATGTTTCAGGGTCTTTCATCACATATGCTGCTTTTTCTCAAACTGCAAATCTGGGATGTTTTCACCACCTGCGTCAGTATCCAGCCCACAGTCTAACATCTGATCAAACCAGCCAGAGTCTAATTTGATATCAACAGCAGCTGTGGATCATTTTGACTCAAAATGCTGAAGAACTCTGAATTTTTCGAGGGCAGCAAAAGCTCAGACTGGGAGTCATCAAATAATAATCAGTATCTCCTTTGTTGGTCAGTAAATAGAGCCAGGAGCCTTCTATCAACCAGTCTGCAGCAGAGAGCACACACACAAGTACACAGTAACGAATTAATCACTATTATTCACAAAACACATAACCAAATTGTATGTTTGCTCTTTATATGTACATACATATCTATAATGAGCTCCATATATTGCTCTGTTGACATGAACACACCCACACATCAGCGGTAATACACACACTCTTGACTAACACACACTACCTGCTTTTTCCTATGATTACTATAATGGTTTCCTGTAAGAATGCTGAGCAGCATGATTGGTAAGGGTCATTAGTGGCACAGGTGGGATCATAAATCACATTTAACACTGTTGAACTTTTCATTAATGATAACCACACACAAAAAAAATCAATTGCAGACTGCATGTGTCCAATCAGAGAACATGCTGGAAATCTAACACAGACAGCACATGAAAACGGACTGAACAGGAGGATGGGTTTATTTTCTCATCCTTTTCATCGCAGAGTTCTACAAGATAAAAGGGAAAAACTGCAGAACGGCATTAAAAAAAAAAAAACCTTGAGGGCCTTAAACTCGACTTGTGCGTGTGTGTGCATAAATCTATCCAGTGTTACAGGGAGGAGGAACAAAATATTCATCCACCTAAAATATGCTCCAAAAACCAAACCTCACCAGTTGTTTCCATCTTATGTGACCCTGCTCTGTTTTGACTCCATCAGGTGTAAAAGATGTCTGAATAATATCCACATGGAGGCACTTTGGGAAGTCAGCACGACTCAGCTGAATGATTGATTGAAAAATGAATAAATACACAACTGCTCGAAGACTCTAACGTGCTGCACGTCTAGCAGATGGCTCCACAGTAGGACACAGCATGAGAACAGGCACAAATGTATTCAAGAACAATGTATTAATGTTTTTTTCATTGCTGTGTAAAGGTTGAATTACAATGCTGATAATGTCATACACAGAGACTCAGGTCCAGGTAATATTCACCACGACAGCGTTTAGGCTTACATGTCCGTCAGGGTTTCATATTTGAAAGATTTTAGTCCTTTATTTTTGTCATTAAGAGACTGCACTTTTCAACAGGAAATGAATTACCAACTATTTTAATAGCTGATTGATTGTAATTATCAAAGAAAAATTCCAAACATTGGCTGTTTGTAGTGTCTGGAACGTGTGGGTTTACTATTTTTCTTGACTTCTTGATCTTTCTAAATTAAATGCCTTTTATATTTGACATTTTATAGGCTTATTGATTGGTCCATTAATATAAAAAACGAACAAACAATAGATGAATTAATAATGAAATCATGATTAGTTGCAGAGTGCTGCACTACTGCATTCCCAAAAATGGATAGATGTATATTAGAAATATATAGAATAATAGATATGTTTGCTGGGTACAAAACATCTCCCCTCCACACAAGCAAACTTCAAATCTGCAGTTTCTGTCCTCTCTTGACTCCTGTTTGTTGCACAGAAGTGCAGTTAGATGGTTTGTTATCGACTCCAAATGGATGCAAAATAGTTTTCTAGTCAAATAAGCAACCTAAGCCCGAACATGGGACAGTTAGAACCACAGGGGTCAACTGGATGTCAGTTCAATGGAGGTGTTTTATTAATGGTGAGCCCTCCACCACATCTGTTTCTTGTGGAAAGTTTTTGAAGGTTTTTAAAAACAAATGTGAATATGAATTCACCACCATCCCTGATGTCTCCCTGTTCAATGGGATGCCTTCAGATATATGAAGAAGATTTGACTCTTGAATCAGATACTAGAGTGCTCTGTCTTTTTTAAAGATTTTTGAATTATCATATGATTTAGACGACCTCTAAAAAATTAAACTCCTCTATATTCAGACGTTGTATCAGCACCGTTAAAGAGGAAACCACTTTGGATTTAATAGCAGGGGCCGTGAGAGTGCTGATCCCCCGAGCTTTACACGGAGGACCCTGTTTGATTAATCCTCTTCACTGAAAATCATGAAGCTTCGGCTTGTGTGTGAAGTGGAAGTATGTGAGTTTTAGCTCTCCAGTGCACAGTATGTTCAAACTCTTTGGTCAAAACTTGGGTGTAAAACTGCAAAATGGCTATGTAGGCAGACGTAAGCATCGCCACTGCAGTGTTTAATGTTCTGAAATCACAACCCTACGAAGCAAAGGGGACGGAGGAGAGAGTGATGTAGGCTGTGTGTGTGACCCATCCTGCTTTTACAAAGACAGATGCAGAGAAAGAGAGTGCACTCATGACGTGAGCAGAGCTGGTTAGCAAAGCAGCGTGCCTTTGCATACTAACAGCTGTCATGAACTCAAAGTCAAGTGGCCGCACGAAACAATGAAACCAGCAGCAGAACGCCTGTTTGTATGTGTGTGAGTCATTTTCTTTCATGTGTTTCCATGAAGGTATCTGCCTTGGTGTGGTGTGAATTTAAGTGTGTGTTGCAGTGCCGTTGTGTGTTGTGTTGTGTCTATGTAAGGCTTATGAACTTGCGTAGCCGATGATGTCAAGCTTTTCATATGAGACGTGTCCGAATATTGCAGCAAAGCGGTATTTCTTTCAATAGGAGGCTTTAAATTGATAGTGGGATATTGGCGCGACGTCGCTCAATTGTTGAACGGGCGCATTTCTTATTAGAATGCCACTCCAGGTTAGAGTCAAGCATCCTGAAAATGGTAATCATGGTGCCCAAACTCATTATGCAAATAGTCCAATAACCGCTCCAGCTCTCAACAATTACAATCACTGCATATGCCTTCGAGCTATTGTCTGGAACACACACAAGCATACACGTGCACGCACAAAGTTTGCACAGATAATCTTGTGAGGACTTTGCATTAACTTCCATTCATTGTGGACAGTCGAACCCAAACCCTGAACCCTAACCTGAACCAGGACCTCATAAATGATGTTTTGCTTCACGAGGACCAGGCTTTGGTCCCCATAACAAAACCACACACACAGATTCAGACAAACATCTCGAGCTTGTCTTAAAATGGAGGATAATAGCAGTGTCCAACATAACCTGTGGCCCAGTGGCCCCAGGTCAGTTAACATTAATGCAGTGCAAGTTGATTGGCCAATGAGTGACCTCAACTGATCAACTGGTGCAGATTTGTCAACCTTTAGACCAAAAATGTGACAACTGTCGAGGGAGTCGTCTTATAAGGCGTGAGGCCTAAACTTCTGTTTAAAGTTTAGTTTCTGGTATATAAAAATCTGAAAATACTGAAACGATCATAACATTCCACTCACCCTTTCTGCCTGTGGCCGTTGTTGCTGTTTGGGGCTCACCTGTTTTTTTTATTATCCACCATGAGAGTTGTTTTCAGCAAGAAAACATGGCGTTACTCATGTCAGGTCAACACAATAGACGGGCTGCTCATAAACATGTGTATCATATGTTCCTGTAGACAGAGGATTCAGTGAAATAAACTCCTACTATCTGCTCAGCAGCAAACAGCTGATAGACAAAGTTAGCAACCCGAGCTTAGTGGAGGATCTAGCTGTTACACAGCCAGTTGCTCACCAAATAGGAATCGGTGGCGACCAAAACGGAGCTAAAAGAGAAATTGAATATGGGATTTCCATTCTTCAAGTGGTCAGATACACGACTCCAAATGAATGCTGATGAGTCTCTCTGTCTGCTGCTGCTATAAATACGCATTGCAGTCAGTGCAGAGTTGATGTCAGCAGCCATCAGAGCGAGATGGTCTCATTGTTTACTCAAGAGGTTTGGTGCAGACAAATCCTGAAATCTTAACTCCAAAAATGTGACATGAAATGTGGCCCACCATAGACGGCAGAGATAAGTTACGACTGTATCACGGACTGTTAGCACACATAGAGCACTCTCTCCTCCTCTGTCTTCTCCCGTCCATCGTTCTTTCCTTCACTTGCCTCTGTTGTTGACCGTCGCACACAGCCGTAAAGTCATTAGGCTATAACCGCAGCAGATAGGAGCCATAAAAAACAAACACACGGCACACACATTCAGCATAAAATGTGATCCTGATGTGTATTAAGTACACAGATCAGCAGGATCCATCGGATATCCAAATGACCAAAGAGGAGGACAGATAAGAAAGGCAGCAAGCTTCAGTTAGTATCATATGAAGTCTAGATGGTAGACCTGGAAATCTGTGTGTTTAATGTACAATAAAGCACCACATTATCGTTATTAATTGATCAAGTTAGGATTTATTGGATGCAATCGTGGTGGCACAGTGTTATCACCAGAAAAATTCACTAACTTACTGCCGCCATCATTAACAGCGAGAGTGTAATTATATTGACTTATTTGACAGGACAAACATTTGTTTTCTGTGTTCGTTAAAGACAGACAGCGGTGTTGTGATGCTGATGAATACAGTACATGAAATATCATTTTTATTGAGAATTTGTAAACATTCTTTTCTCATTTCATTGTGAGTAAATTATCTCAAAGTTTGGGCCTTGTAACCAGAGATTACTGCTAATTTTACACCTTTTACCTTGAGAATTCAACCCTTTTTTTTTTAAGCTGTTATTATTCATTGAGTAAAGACTAAATCGTAGCTCGGGATGAGCTTCCCTCTGTGTCTGGTGGTTTGTTCTGATTGATCAGTCGGGACCCTCGAGGCTTTAAAAGCTGGTCCATCAGCACATTCACTCCCCTTCTCCAGCTGCCATCCTGCATCTTCTTTTCATTTTGCACCAGCACAAATCCACACAATGTTTACACCCTTAACACTACTAATTTCCACACTCTGTTGTTTATTTAGGTTAGTTTTAATTCAAATCACTGATATTTAGGTTCATCTGTTGCAAAGATTCTCAAACACTCAGCCAGTTTCTGACACAGTGGTGATAATGATGAACGCAGTCTGAAGCTTTTGTGGTTGTTAAGGCCATTTACATTTGTGTCTGATGGTGCGAGTGGTCTCAGAAGCTAGATGGATGACACCAGTTAACATTACTGTGAAACATTATGCACTGTGGGATAATCACAGCCTCTTGAAGCTCAGAAACTAGTGGCATTGGTCATTTAGAAGATGGGAGGTTTGTCTGTTTCAGATGAAGACAAAGACCTTTAAGATATTCAGCTTTATTGCAACCAGCAGCTACTCTGAGGGTTAATTTGGCAAAGACTTTGTTACACGTCCACTCCCCTCTTTCTCTATTTAATGATCCAAGGAAGGGTTGAATGAAGGGAAACTGGACTTGGTTGTAGAAAACTGAAAGCGTTTCACCTCCCATCCAAGAGGCTAGGGAACATTTCAGGAAGCACAGAGGCTCAAAGAAAGCTGTCGGGGCTTCTTTCATATTGTCTAAAATACTGTTTTCCTCAGTGCTGTCGACTGTGCAGCATCTACAGTTGGTAGTATTTCGTCTCTTGCTGTTGTATTTGTCTTGCGTACCTGCCCTCATGATGACATCAATGCAACCTGGCAGCCATGTCGTCACAATGGCACAAGGATTATGCCAACACTGGCGAGGTTATTGTGGGACGTAGGGATGGGAGACATGGAGACTAATTTGCAGAGAGCAGGTTATTACTTAATACAGAAAACATATCTCAAGACCCTTAAACTCTTGACTTGTTCCCTGATGTTAACTTAGCTTTAGCCACATAAGCAAATGCAAAAACTGGACTTGAATGGACACAACTACAACTTTTGTAGCTATAGTTAACAAATCTGTCATGGAAAGGTAGACCTGTGTCGCTGCATGCTTCATCACTCGCAGACACTTGTTTATTTTATGTTTCTGTTCATTTTTTTTTGGCACATATGGCTTTTTGTTTGAGAATTAATTGATGGAACAATATCAAATATCAAAACTTCATGAAACGTCACTTGATACAGATATCAAATCTGTATATTGCTCTGTATGCAGTAAGAAAAGCTGAAAAATATTTCTGACAAACACAATCCCCATCACACACGCAGACATACACATAAATAAATAAAAGCGACATCTCCGTCTTCATGTCATGTCATCTTGTTCTACATCCTTCTGATGACGCAAGTGATACAAGCAGAGGCAGCTAAATATAACCTCGTACTGGAAATGTCATCACTGTCACATTCCTAAATAAAAACCGCACCACATCTTCACATGTAAGCTGGTTACATCGTGGTGCCCCAAAGTAAACTAAACTACGTCATCATCATCATCATCATCATCATCATCATCATCATTACCGTTATCATCTGTCTCTCAGTCTCCACCTTCTCCTCTTTATCTCTGCTGTGTACTCTTTAAAAATGCAACATTGAGAAATTGAAATTATGCATAAAGACGTGTATGCAGTTAACAACAGTTTATTTCACATTCAGTTGTGAGTCATCCTCTTTTTAGTGTTTGCCAAAGGAGGAAATCAAAGTTAAAAGCCGAAAAGATCCTATTGATTTTCTATGGAGAGCAGATCTGACCACGCAGTGCATGATAGAGGCAGCACAGCGAGCTGACGGACCATCTGAATTTGCATAATCATGACTCGTCCTCAACTTTATACAACTGAGTCCGTGACGCACCAGGCCTGCGAGAATCAGATCAAACCATCAAACTAGACAGTGGTCATAAAATCTGAATCAGGATCCTGATACTACATTGCTAATTTCTTGCCTAGAATGTTTTTAGAAACATATTTTAGTGCACTGTGTAGCTGTAATGTGAGAAAGTTTGTCACCATGCCACCATGTTGGAAAACGGACAGGCCAAGTCCAATCCAACGAGCACTACGTCATCCGCCAGCAGGAGCTTTCAGTGCATCTTCACCAAATTCTGCATGTCTGTACCTTTATTCCATCTGTGGGACCTAGTTAACATGTCGTGTTACATGTTGCCATATGTGCACCATGAGTGAAATACGAAGCCACGCCATGCCTGAGCATTTCCACCTTGGAACTGCAGTGGACCAATGACCGTCTCACACATACAACAGTTTGTCAGATAATGCTGATGAGGTTTGTGTGTTTGATTGGCAGAGTCAAAGCTGCGAGCGAGTGGCGGAGGGGTGGGTGGAGATAAGTGTGGACTGCTTAGATCAGTGCATACAACATGATGGCAAAGGTGGAGAGTTAGACCTAAGCCACGAAAAGGCATGAAGAGATTTATCTTCATGGAAAAAACTCCTAAGTAAGTAATTTGGATGTACAGAGATGAGTTTTGAGGGTTTTGTCAATGCCTGGAGAGAAACTTTAAAGATGCCTTGGTCAAGTGTGTCATTATGTTTTTTTTTTTTTGACCATACGCTCATCATGTTGTATGACATGGGTCAATTGGACTTGGATCTGCTCATATTCAAGTTAATTTACTTGAAGTTAAAAGAGGCTGAAAGTAATTCTGCTTCTTTCCAGTTTCCAATCTAACTCAGTCCTTTGACTCTATATTGGAAGAGAAGCACTGCAACTATGCTTTTAGTTTATGTCATCAGGTGCTGTGTAGTCATTTACTTGTCATTCAGATTAGATCTATTTTTTTTTTTTTTTTTTTTTTTCAGAAACTGTAACAAGGAAAACATTTTTTTTTTTTTTCCCTGAGAATGCTGACGGCATCTGATCTCAGCTAATGTTTGTTTTCCAGGCAGACTGAGAGAAATGCATTCATTTGACTTGATTCAATTTGCCGTCTTGCAAATTCTAATAATCTAATGTAAATATTGTTAAAAATGTCACAATGAAACTGCAATGAGTGCAGCAGGGGAGGAGGGAGGAGACCTGCCTCACACGTTTCACATCCAGAGGCCACAGCAGCGGAAGACGTTAACTCTCATTAAGTTGTTCCTTCAGGACCTGCTGCTAATGGATAAATTGAAGATGGTTATCTTCTGCTCATATTGTCTCAAACAATCACAATATTACAGTGATTACATAAAAGTGTGATAAACGCTCTCTAAAGACAGCAGTATTTTAGATAATGGCTTGTGTTTTGCTTTGCACACACTTTTATATTGAAGTCAGTATTTTCTTGTAAAACATGAGTAAACTGCATCTGTTACACAGTTCTGTGTCATGGTTTGAACCGTCTAGAGGGGAATATGTGCAGGATATTAGTGTGACTTTTTGCGAATCCAGTGGTCTAATAGACAATAATTACCGGACTGATTGAAAAGCTACATCAGATTAAAGGGGAATGCTAAGTGCATGCTGCACAGCAAAGAGGTGCTGCTGACTTTGGACTGAAAATTGAAATAAAGGAGATGGAAGTTGCACATCAGCAGCCATGATGCAGTAATTTTCAATAAGATATAGAGAAGAGTGTTGACAGAATGGAGCTGTTATAGGTTGTGTTGTGTGTACACTGCATAAATCGGTGAGAGGGACTAAAATCTCAGTGTTTTCTCTGTTAAATGCAATAAAGTGAAATTATGTAACTTTTGAAAGAAGCATCCGTTCTTCATCTCGCAGATGAAAAGTCAGTTCATTAGCAGAAAACACACCTTTGCTCAGTTTAATACACTCTGGTCTGGCATGACCAGCAGCATATGATGGCTAATGTTAGCTAATGTTATCAGATGCCAGATACATTTTGATTACCTGACATTACCGAGTCATTTCACTGAGTTTATGACTCTACTTGTGCTAATGTTACAGTGTTTAAGCATTTACCATTCTTATGTATTATGTAATTGTCACTTTGTGGCCACAGTGGCTGCTCTTTAGCTAAAATTGATTCAGGCGCTTTAGGACTATAAATGTGTAATGGCCGCGTGTTGCATTAAAGGCCCAGTGTGCAGGATTTAGGGGGCAGCTACGGCAGAAATGGAATATAACATTCCTATTTATGTTTTATGTGTAGAATCACCCAGAAATAAGAATAGTATTTTATTTTCCTTAGAATGAACCCTTTATATCTACAGAGGGAGCGGGTCCCCATATGGGGTCCGTCATGTTGCACCACCATGTTTCCAGAGAAGCCCAGAATAGACAAACCAAACACGGGCTGCAGAGAAGAAGGCCTTTTACGTTTTTCACGCTTTTAGCAGCGCTATACGTTCTGTGGTGAGTGGTGTTCAGTTGGTTTAATGCTAGATGCTACTGAATCCTCCACACTGGTCCTTTAATCTGTTCAGAGGGTGCTGTAAATATTAGCTCCTGTAAACTCTGAGTTACATTTCAACAGCAAAAAATACAAATGGATTATACAATAATAAATCCAGTTGTAATGACAGTATCTTAGCTTCATGCTAAAAAAAATTAAAAATAGCAATCCTGATGGTAACAATAGGTAGCAGAAATAAAGCTGACTGGTAGCAGCACCAGCTGATGGGACCAGAGGACGGTGACGAAGCAGCAGGAGCGTCACACTCAGCTAATAACTTTGAAACAGGCTTTAGGTGATTTTAAGGTAAAAGAGACTTTTACAGTAAATGTTTAATTTGTGTCCCAGAAATACTATTTTTCTGTTAAAGCCACATGTAGGACTGTGTGTTTGCATGTGTTGGAGCTATTCTGAACACTTAAAACATACGTAAACAAGTAAACAGAAATCAGAATACATTCTTAATATTTGAGCAGGAAAGATGCACTGTTGGCCCTGTGCTGCTCTCTGAGCAGATGTTTGACATTTTGAGCTGTAGTCCTAATTTTTGTGTGGTAGTTTGATAATCCATAGTTCTTTGTGCACTTAAATATTTCTTGCAGTGTTTGAAATCTTGCTACAAAACTCACACAGTGCAACTGCAACCACCTTTAGGGGTCACATTTTTGAATAATCCGTGGTGTGTTTCATGCTGTTGTGACCAAACTAAATAATTGGTTATGCACTGCAGGATATTCATTATAAATGCTGCCACAGAGGAAATAAACAGCTCATGAAAATTGGACTTTTTAGGCTGGAAGATTGCAAGAAAACTTACTAGAATGAGAAATATAAAAGATTCATGTCCATACTATGTATAATATATAGTATAAATATGAATGAGATATAAGCTCTGACTTAGAGGCTGTTACATTAATTAACATGAGATCTCATGGCTGTTTCCTCTGTATATGCATGGTTAACAGAAGTGATTAGGACAAGAATTACTGTTATTGACGCTGCCTGAACCTTCTAAGACTTTCTAGTATTTGCTTTGTCATCACAGAGTCAGATGCTGCATTTAGTGAGTCAAGCTGAAAGTTCCCAAAGTCACTGATAAATATTTAGTCAGGCTTCGCAGAGATTACCGTGTTTCTGTATTTTCTTTAGAAGTAGCAGGGAGGGGAAAAAAGTTAATGACAAAAGCATTCAGTTTCTGAGTCTGCGTTTGTGTGCCATCTTCAAAATGCTGGAATTGTGAGGCCTATAATGGAATTTCACCGACCAAACCTATAGAAACTCTGGAAAAAGGACACACATCATATGAGCAGTAAAAATGTGTCATCAAGATTGGTAAAAAGTAAAATGTAAACACGTGAATGAAGTCAACAGTTGCTGAAAGCTGATCATTTTCCTTTTTTTAAAAAGAAATAAAACTTTACAGTACATCATAGTTAACCTTAAAACATTATATATGTCTATATAGACGTACACACTCACGTTGTATACTCACACAATGTGAGTGTATAAATATATATAATCGTTCATTCTTGCTAACACAGGTACATATGAATAATCTATGCACTTGCACTGAGTCATCAGTATCATTCAAAGAAACACTGTGTATCTCAAACATTCGCTCACACATTTATTACTTCCGTTTGCTCAGAGAACATGTGTTTTATTTGTTTACACTGGACTAGAAAACCTCTAATGGCTGCACTTTAATCCCTGCTGCTGCTAGATGTCTGCATGCATGTGTGTGTGTGTGTGTGTGTGTGTGTGTGGGTCTCAGAGAAAGAGAGTGACCACGAGTATTGATCAAGTGAATATCTGAAGGCAGAACTTGCTTCAGAGTTCTGAGCCACCATCCGAGTCTTCAGACAGTTAGTATGCTAACATTTCCCAGTCAGCTACAGTACAGACGATGAGGCTGATAGCAATGTCTTTAGTTTATCAGACATTTGGTCATAAACCAAAGTACTGGACAAATAAAATTAATGATTGGCCTGCAGGTAGTAGTAGATGAAAAGTCAGGAGTTAACCAAAGCGAATTGATCAGTCAATTGCTTTTTATATCGCTTTTCTACCTTAATGGAAAAAGTGCCTTACAATTGGCCTCTCATTCACCCATTCACACTCTCTCTCTCTGTCTCTGACACACACACACACACAGACACACACACAGACACACACACACACACACACACACACACACACACACACACACACACTGATGGTGATGGAAGTGCCAGTCTGTCCATCGGGAGCAGCTTCAGAGGTCAGTGGACAACCTGCTGTACCTCCTGAGCCACAGCCACCACAGTTAATAATTACGTGTGCAGCATTTGCATTCAGGAAATGTCTCCTACTTCATGTCCTCATCGTGTCTGATCTCCAGAGGCCACGGTTTGGTTTTTTGGCAGCAATGGGGTCTATTACACAAACCGAAAACCCCTCCTTTTTGTCCCCATCTGAAGGATCACAGCTGAAGGACGTTGACTGTGCAGCCCATCATGCTTCCCCTCTTGAAGACATTATTCCACATACCACCACTGAAGTGGACCTAGTTTCTGAGCTGTAATCCAGGCTTTGACGCATGAGCAGCAGCTCAAGTAGACGAGGCTAGTGGAGACTGAGACTGGCTTTACCTCACACATATCTGTGAGTCTCCTTTAAGGACACCTCATTGAGCATATTCTGCATATGTTTTCTCTATAATGTCCACTCAGTGCAGCTTTATTCTTAAAGTCTGCTGCGTTCTTGTTACTCCATCCGATCACCTTCCCCCACAACATGTAGCAGACTGACCAATGTGAATCTGCACAGGAAATAGCATCACTAGCCAAGCTGGCCAGGACATGCCAGGGGGAAAATTAGTTTCCTCCTCTGTCATCTCATTCGTCCTGCTTGTCTTTACTTCTCTGTCCTGACTGACTCAACTGTGCAGAATGTTCTCATTTCCCCTGTGGGACCACACACACCTGCTCGTCCTCCACTAAGCATCAAAAACCATTGCACAACCACCCAGTGCTGCCTGTATCTGTCTGTCCCCTCTCTTCGTATACAGTTAGAGAGCAGTCTCGCTTTTTCCTCCCTATCATCTCTCACCACGTCTCTCCACTTTTCCATCTTCTAGTTGGGGAATTCATTTATGAAGAAAGAAGACATAATCGCTGTTCTTTGATGCATCATTTATTTCCTTTATCCTTTATCATTTACATTAGTTTAGAATTGAACAGATAGAGAGCGGCGGTGCACTTTTGTGTGTCTGATTGTCTTCAGTGAGACACCGTATAGGAAAGACAGGATGGAGAAGCCCAGGAGAAAGATCTGCTGAGGTTCATTCTGAGGCCAGGAGGAGCACATATGGGTTTGCTAGACCAACACTGGATGCATCTCATAATCTTTCAGTGCCGGTTTGCTTTCTCCTCTTTTCCAGGCTTTGAGTTGGCCGTGGTTTGTGTTTACACCAGCTGTCAGCTCCGTTCTCTGAGACACACTGCCTCCCTGTGGAATAAAGCTGGAACTGGAACGGCTGGAGCAAAAAAAAAGTTCCTCATTGCACTCCTCTGAGCCATTCAAAGGAACCAATACGCAACTACATCAGTATATTTACAACTGGAAAAAGGATTTCTGTATTCTGCACCCTCGGCATAGAATAGGCTGCAGACTGACCATCAGTGGTGAGATAAAGGCATGACGGACATCTGATGTCACATGCAGACAGAAAATACATATCATCCTAAATTAACAGATTGGAAAGTGAAAAAACTCCCGCTGTGTTCTGCAGTTGTGCCAACACCAGCTGATGGCTCGGGCGGAAAAACCCACACATCCTCTGCACATAGTGTAGGTGAGGGCGCACAAAACCACGAAAGGGCTCCGTGGTGTGATGTAAATCTAGTTCAAGGTGCTTGTTTGCCCATCAGAGGCCTGACTCAGTAGGTTTTTATGAGCAGTCTTGGGCCCACCTCCATGCACACAGGTGTGCCTCCACCTTGCTCTCCAGCCATAAATTAACAGCGTGTGTTTCACAGAGTATGTAACACTCCTTGTTTTGGGTGTGTTTAATGTGTTTGCAGGATCTCAGTGTTATTTGTTGATGAGTCTACAAAGCTGTGAGTGTGGCTGTCTGTGGAGAGCGGGCCAGTGTGACCGTTATCATGTTGGCTTCTCTCTGATAGATGTTCCTGTTCATTTGTTCCCAAAGGAGATTGAGCTAGCACATTCAAAGGAGTGTAGGGTTTTGGGGAGAGGGGAAGGAGCGGCTCCTTTTACGGCTCCGCACACTTGAATACAAGCTGTAACAGGCAATCCAGTGCTGTGAATGGAGTCGTCGAGTGGTGTAAGAACAGGAGAGGGGCCTGGACTAGCTGCAGAGATCTGGTGGCAGACGCAGGGAGTCAGTAATTCAGTATTACTAAATGCCTCGCTGTGGGACTGCATTGGGATTTTGCATATATTTGCCATATTGTGGTATATAAAGGAAAATAATTCTTGTTGATGTGACACTGATATTCAGCATATCACCCAGCCTTGTTAGTAGGAGTAATTTATCGTGGTTGACTATGGTCACCATCATTGAACCAGGACATAAGTAAAATTAACAAAACTTCAACTGGGCTGCAGAAAATGACATTATTCTATGATGAATAAGGCAAATGAGTCACTCTTTCTATATGCATCTTTATTGACAGTACAGTCCGTTCTGTAGAATAGAACACTTCAGACCCTGAACACAAAAGTTTCTTTCCTTATTTACTAAAAATAAACAACTTCATTTCATGTATTTTTGTTCTACTGTTACAGTTTATCTTTTAGAGGAAAGACTTTTAAGAAAAAAGTTAGCAGAACTATATGTGTTGCATACATTTACAATGTAATAATCGTACCCCTTCTGAGGTTAACACAAACTGATACAGATAAATCAACATACTGTACACAAATATATGGCCCGACAGCAGGATTACTGTTTATAATAACCTACATTCAGATGATTCAGTTGACACACAAAAAACAAGACACACACTAACTCCTTCAGTCTTAGCACTTGGTATCGTTCTGAAACACTGTAAATTTTTTTTCTCTCTCAAATCTACCAGCGTTATGAAGTAATGCTTTTAAATGGAAATGTATCTGTGAAGCCAGAGAAATGTTTATCAGTTAAACATAGTAACATAACACACTTCAAAATGTTCAAATATAAATACAATCTGCAGAAGTCCTCCACTTAAACATGTACAACGTACATTCAGCTCTACGCGTGCTTCTAATCATCCAAGTATTCAATAAATATATTAATGGTTATTCATCTCCCACTCCATAACATTGCTAGTTTAACCCCTTAATCATTAAGGATTTCATCAGATCACTGCCAGCATCAGAGCCAGCCATTTCCATTCATTCACTGTCAGTCAGACGAGCAGTCAGCGGCCCAGTGCCAGTGTCCTACTTCAGACGAGGACTAAAATGCTGTATGAGGCAGAGGCGTTTCTGTTAAGTCATGTCTGATATACAGAAAGAGTGCGAGAGGTCTGATGGACACTGGACTCTTGCTCCTAAAACCAACATTTGGCTAATTCCAGTCACTCCTGTTACAGTTACATTCAGAAGCGTACACGTTTTATAATGCCTAATATTGCTATTTTTCCACCCACACTCTTGATTTTGAAAAAAACAAAAAACAACTATATATGGTGTCAGTATGTACATTATGCATGTTTCAGGTTTACGTTGGCAACATGGGGAAAAAAAAAGTCAAATTGTGAAAACTGTTTTGCAAACAGATGTGCTTCAATTGTGTGTTGTTGGGGTCCCACCCACTCTTTATGAAGGTGCAACTTTGGCTTGGAGTGAAGCTCGGGGTGCAGACTTCACTTTCTGGTGTTCCAGCTGCCGTCTGCATTAGGATGACACTTTTTCCTGCAGGTCTCGCTCTTGCTTTCTGCAGTCACAGTGTTTTAACAGGTGTCTGTACACCTGGATTACTCTTTGTGTGCTACATGACCCTGTGGATTATAAATGAAGGGAATGCTTCACCCAAACTCAAAAACAGAGCCAGAAATAGACAAAAATGAGCGTGTGAGGGGGCTGTCCGCAGGTTCAGCTGCAAATACATGATTTACTCTCTGCTGCATTCAAATTATAAAGTAATCAAGATACAGTATGTCAGATGTTTTCAGGCACATAAGAACAGTAAGTCACAGCAGGATGACACATTGAAGCCACTATCTGGATTATTTTTGAAACTACAGATTACATTTGTACAGAGAGGGGGGGAAAGAGTTGCTGGTAGAAAAGAATCTCCAGTGCCAACATCATAATTTCCATTTTACTCCAGTGCAATACAATGTAGACACAAACTGAAGGCTTAAAAATACCACAGTGGCCTGAACAGATGATTAAAAATACAATATGGTTAAAAAAAAAAGAAAGAAAGAAAGAAATATTTAAAATCTTTTAGCCTCTGGTAGGACTAGCTACCATCTTTAATGTGGCTGTAGTTTTAAAGTGGGAGAGTTTATTTTTTTCCTCCGTCTCTCTTCCTGGTTGGCACTCACATGATGCTCTCTGTCCGTCAGCTGGTACCATGGACTGAACACTTTGATCGTCTATTATGGGGAAAATGCTTTCAGGAGATTTTTGTGTTGATGGCAGTGCTTCAAACAACTCATGACACAGCACTTTCCTAAAGTAACATCTGCTGTAGTGAGTGTGGAATTGTGTAGTCCTGGAACATACAACCCTCATTTCTTCATGGATAATGAAAGGTAAAAAACAATCCTTCATTCAGGCCAATACCGTACATTTAAATTCTTTTTTATCAGCAGTGCACTCATTCAGCTGGAGAAGGAAAATGAGAATAAAAGAGGGCTGTGGGAAAGCTCTGCTGCACTTTCACCAGATGGGGCCTTTTAATTGATACTATGACACAGTATATTGCATATACATCTTATACAATATACAGGTACAACGGACAGTGAGGAAGGCAACGTACTCCATCATGGTTAGTCTGGTCTGACAGTATGAGTATAACACAGTGTAACAGTGTCAGCCACTATTGGTTTTATTCACCACCATTTCATTCAGTTACATTGATCAGACTGATCATTTCAATAAATCCTCTGGAGCCTGTACTGCTTAGGAAAGACGACCTATTGTTTATGTTCAGTTGAGTCTGTAGGACTGTATTGTTCATCAGTGTAGCTGTGTGGTCTGGGGTCCTCCACTGCAGAAGGATGGTATTTCTCTATAGTTATGATGGGTATTTGGTTTTGGAGATAAACTTGTATGTGTGGGTTCATACGTATGTGTAATCATATCGTGTGTGTGTTGTTATGTCCCCGTTTCATCATCGCTGTGATGGTCATTGCTTGTTGAATCCTGCAGTCTGTCTTCTGGCCTGGTGTGTCTCTGTATTATCGTCTGTGGTGTTTCCAGTGCATGTAGTGTCTGTGGTATGTGTTTGGCCTTTGTGACCAGTGTGTGATTTGCTTGCGTTTTGCCTATTTCCTGTGTGTGTACTGCATGCTGGGGATGTGGGGTTTGCATCGTGTGTGGTATGAGTATCTCTGTGCTTGGGGGCCCTCCTGGGTCTTTCATGGCCATACTGGCTCCTACCATGGCAGGATAGCTACGATTCCTCCTCAGCCCTGCATTCAAACCTGGAAGCCCCCCACCAAGGGCGCTGTTGCCCAGTCCAACAGATCCAAAGGGGGCTAATAGAGTACTCCCAGATGAAACAGAAGCAGCATGAGGGGGGAGGGTGCGGAAACATTTCAGTTTGTCCACAAGTCGCAGCTTAAGCACGTCATCATCCGTTTGCCCCCCTCGCTCCCTCTCTGCCTCCCCCAGCACTTCCCTCAGAATGGTACGAGCTGGCTTAGAGGCGAGGAAGGTGTCATAAAATGGCGGGTCTTCATTGCACGGGCTGAACTGAAATACCGGGCAGGTGCTGGTAGAGGAGGCGGATTTGGAATGAGGGGAGTTGGGCGGGGTGGAGGGCTGGAGGAGGAGGGTGTCTGGGCGTTTCACCAATCGTCTGGGTTCGCTGTCCCCTGGTGCGTTGCTGCTCTGCTGTACTTGCGCTCCTCCACCGGGTGTAGAGGCGCCACTGGCATCCAACCCTCGGTCCCAGCTGTAGGGGTCATACACCGAGGCAGAAATCCCATGCTCCAACAGGAGGCGCACCAGGCCTAGGGAAGTGCTGGTCGTCTTGGTGGAGTCCCTAAGGTTGGTGGAGGATTCGGCTAGTGAGAGGGAGAGGGAGAGGCGGCGTGGGGTGCAGCAGGGGGTGTAGGAAGGTGTAGGCGGGGCAGAGAAGGGTATGGGAGAGGAAATGGGGGTAGGGGAGCCAATGCAAGCACTGCTCTGGCAAGAGGCTAGAGCTGGGCTGGAGGTGGAGGAGTTAAGGGAGAGAATGGGTGGAGAGAGGGATGAAGGAGGAGGAACAGGGGAATTTTTGGGTGCAAGGAGCATGACAGACAGTATGGGTGCAGGGACAGACATGAGTGAACAACAGTAATCAAGTTTTAATACTTAGCTTTAAGTGACAATTAAAATTATACAGACAAGACCCAAAAAATATTACCATGCAGGAATTAAAACCTTTTCCCATTTGGGCGACTGAGATTGTGGCGATATGGAGAGTTATTTCTGACCAGCAGTTTTCTGGGACAAGTAACTCCATATATTTCAAATGATAACCACAGTCAGGAGCATCAAGGCTTACAAACACAGTTTACACACATTAGACTATTAACCACACAATAAGTTAATTATTAGAGCCCTGATTATAAGTAGGTACACAGTGAAAAGTCCACTTACTGGTCTTCATTCAGCAAATGTCACATGACCTTTATCTGGTTCTTGGGTCACGTGGGCAAAGTGGTCAAATACAAGGTGGATGTCATCACGCCTCCCCTGATTTACAGCAAACCTTTGGCACTGGATGTGAATGATGTCCTCGGTTTTGGATCCGCTGTTCAGACAGCTGCCGTTATGTGCGTCAGTGGTTGGTTAAGCCTCAGGATTTGTAATCTGCGGGGACCCAGGACTAGTCTTTTGGATGTACCAGCAGAGGGTTGACTGGCTTGTTGTAGATGCCGAATCTCTAGCATCCAATGCCAAAGGCTTGCCTTGTATTGAGACTGGGGTTACAGTCTCCCCCCTGTATACGACCACTTCTTATCAACTGACTGAAGTTCTGGGTTAAGGTCATGTAATGACACCTGTGTCAGTTCCTTTCGCTGAATGAAGATGCTGGATGTGATTAAAAACTCTGAAACCTTGGAAGTGGACCTATTATTTCCACCATATACTGCTCTCAAATGGCCAGAACGAATGTCCACTCCAAAATCCTGATAAGTTAGACTTGACCAGTGACTGGAGTCACACCAGTGTGCCAGAAGCTGGATTGTTAGTTAGGAACATGTCGACGGGGAACATTAGAGGCAAACTGCTGATGTTATTCTGCTTTGCACACACCCACAGTCTTTAGGAATGCACTTCCATGCATTGCCTCACCCCAGTGGGTGCACTCAATGGGTCTGCTCTACTCCGGCCATGACAACCATATGATACAACTCCACTTCATCTTCCTCATCACTTGACCTGCCAAGGCCAATCAGACAGCAGGGACTTAGAGAGTATGAAGGCAGCCAGGTGCTGTGGCATCAAAGTAGCCATGATTCAAAATCTATGGGAGGGGAACAAGAGGGGAATTTGCTCCTTGGCTGAGAAGCAGCTGTTTGATTTATAGCACACAGTGGAGTTTTGTTCAAGTAATACTATCAAGCAACTGTGACATTAAGCAGTTCTTTTGTGTACGGCTGCAGTAGCTCATTCTCTTCTTAACATGCCCTTTGGCAAACGTTTAATGCAAAAAGAAAGAAAATGGCCCCATCTTGTGTTCATAATGAAACACTACACTCAACTGTACACACTAAGGATTACACAATATTGGCACAGATGTACAATTTAAAACTGAACACAGTACAGCAGTAATAAAGAGAAGTCAGGTGTTTAGTATGTTTACCTTTGGGACACAGAGGTCAGCTGATCAGAGGGGTGGAGAATCCTGCAGGTAGTGAAGGTGTATGTAGAGCTAGTATGGGACATACACTTCCCTGGGAAATTAACTACAGGAGGGAAGAAGAGAAGAAGGGAAGGATGTAAGTACTGAGACAAAAGGTACCAAGTAACACTGTACACAATAAAGTGGAGAAGAACATAGGCCATGATCTTAGAATAAGCCCAAAGCAAAAGTCCCAGCATATTAGCTCCCCAAATTCTGAGGTAGTGAAGTGATGAAGGTGTGCTGATTCCATGAAACAGAAATGATCTGGTAAATCCAGGCGAAAGATCACTTAATCAGATTCTCTCTAGTCATGAGATTGACTAAATAACCACAGAGTAAACCTGACATGTTCATTTTGATTCACCTCCATCATTTGTTAGTGTACGTATGTACTGTAAGTTCAGGTCAGCGTTTAAGGATCGGTTCACAAGTTTTCAAGTCTGTCTTCAAACAATAGTCAGTACTCTTCTGTTTGAAATACACTGAAGTGGTAAATGCAGGATTTTCATTTTTTGTTAAAAAGGAATGTCTGAATAGAAACTTTTCGTAGGAAAAGGTGAGTAATCTCTGCACTAATGAAGAGCACTCTGTGTGTCACTAAAGCATTACCTAAGAGTGCCTGCAGCCCCCTGAGAGTGGCATATTTGGTTTAGGCAAGACAAGTGAGATTGGTTATGGGCTTAACAATATGAGAGTAAGCCAATCAGAGGCTGAGTAGGGTGGGTCTTGCCAAGAAAAGCAATGGGATCCATAATAACGTGTATGAAGCTACAGGTCAACTCCATTATTAACCAGCCGTGGGTGTCATGTGTTCATGTGACTTGGACAGCTGCACTAATGACACCTGATAGACACATATGTGCCCACATACAGGACCCAAGCCATGATATTCTACACGCATGTGTTTCTGTTGTACACTGGTGTATTAGCGCTTTGACTGCTGGTGCAAGAAGTTGGTGCCAAAATATTTTCTGAATGAAATTTCTGTGAATTACACCAAAACAAGAAAAATGTCTGTGCTGCAGGCCACCAGTGACAGATTGAGATTATGGGAGTCCAGAGGACAGGCATCACACAGATTAAAAAAGAAGTATGATTGGTTAAAATAAAGCAAAGTGTGGCAGTGAAAGAAAGTATGAAACGAGAAGGAAGATGTAAACTCAAGTAAGGAACAAAAACAAAAAAAAACATATACTCTGTTCTGATGGGGTTCGATGGCTGCACACACAAGGACTGCCGGTGGGACGGGTGGGTGTGCGGGTGTGTGCACGTGAGCGTGATCGTGCAGGAAGGGACGTCACAGTGGGGTTGTGAGATGTCCTGTGAAAGCCTTCCCTAACCCCTCACCCTCCCACCCCTCCTCTTCACCCCCCTCCCCTTTATCCCTATGCTCCAGGGTTACAAGGGATGGTGGATGCAGTGCAGTGACCTCAGCTAAGTGCTCCCTCACCAGGCATACGGTCCATTGTGGCGGGCTGTAAGGCCTGGAGCTCCTTGAGGTCCACATGCCCGTTCATCTCAGAGGAAGAGGGGAGAGGAGAAGAAGAGGGGGAGGGTCTGGAGAAGGAAAGGGGCATGTTTGCAACATGTCCATCTATTACTGGAATCACTTCTCTAGCCTTGCACGTTTCTCCCTGCAGTGTTTCCGACTGGCCGTCGACATCATCATCTCTGTTTTTGTTGCAGCAGACAGAGGGAGAAGAGGTAGAGCGAGGCAGATCCATGGGAGCAGTGCTCTCTCCCGACAAGCCAGTGAATGAGTCGCACGAAAGTTCGTCCTCCTCCGGTTGGTCCAGCTGCCAGCCGTCTTCCTGTTCCTGCTCGTGCGCTAAAGTGCGGAAGCCCTTCGTGACCACACCGGGCCGATGATCCAGCAGAGCACCCATGTGGGGCTGAGCCAACTGCTGCCATGCATGGAGAGTAGCAGAGCCTGGAGGAAAAGTCAGAGGAAGACTCGTGTTATCTACAGCTGCTCTTTGTCACAAAATGCAGCTCACTAAATTTTTACCTTATCTTTACTTTGGAGTCTGGTGATCCTGAATGCAACACTGCTGTCCAGGCCAAATCACACCAGCCTCACAGGATGATGTCTCTGCTAACTTCACATTGTGTCACAGTATCATATGCTGCATCCAAAAATGCAGCGCTGCTCTGATGTAAGTGCACTGACATGATTCTGAATCCGTTCTGTAAATGTCATTTCTATGTTTAAATGTTTATATATAGATCACAATATACTTCAGCTGTTTACTGACAGATGCTGTGTGTGAACGGATACAAACACAGGCAAGCAGATAGTAGGGACACACACACACACACACACACGAGGGGGACACAATTCTACATAAAATCGACCACACAATCCGTGTCTCATATACTGTACATGTACTCACACAGACAGGACAGACAGGCATATTCTGAGATTAACACTTCTTCGTGCAGCACATACAGACTGTCACACATACTGCAGTGACTGCGACTGACACGCAGCAGCAGGCAGTGTCTTTCTGTGTAAGTGTCCTTGCAGCTAGCAAACTCTCTCATTTCAAGTCCAATGAGTGGTTGTTTTCTCATGACACGAGGGGCCTCTGAGAGGTCAGTACACTAACTCAAGACGAACACAAAAGAATGAGAGAAGAGGGAAGGTGAGAAAACTAGTTAGAGTTTATTCAAGAAATCATCAACTAAGAGTTGAACAGAAAAAGAAGTAAAGTGCAAAGACAAGACAAAACCAGTAAAGAAAAGAAAAGGTGAACAGAGGAGTGAAAGGGATGGACAGTACATATGAACACATGAACTGACAGCAGCTGCAATTATTAAAGATAATTATGAAGGCAGAACACTGTCATGCAAGTAATTTGTTACCAACAAATAAATAACATAACCATCATTAGACTTGAAATTAAACGTTGCTACATGTTTACTGTCAGTGAAATGGCAACGTGTCCTTTCACTTAAGAAGCAAAACGACATGTCAGCATTTCACATGTTTTTGCCTTTTACTTTCAGCACATGATCCGGTGTCTCTATGGTACCTTTCACAGTGCGACCATGCAGCTGAGTTTGAACACTAGGTGGTGCCACAGAACAGGAAATACCTCTGACACCAAACAACATCCCTTTGAGGAGGACAAACATTGTGGAGTGGTAAATGCTTTAAAGGCTGCAAATTGTACATATGCTGCTGTTGCTTGATTGGCCATTGATGTTCACATACTGGGACAAAACTATCTGCACTGCTCTCATCTGCTCTGTGTCTACAGCAGGATCATTGTGTAGATAAATATCTGACAGCAAATGTACGAGCAATTCAACTCTACAAACTCAACAATCCATACAGTGTGGAAATAAATAATTATAGCACATTCATACTGACTCACTCACTGCAAAAAAACAAACAAAACTGTAAAGTGCTCACCATTTGTGATGTATTGGGATAAATGTAACACTGGTAACATGCAATGTTCTCATATAAAATCTCTCCTGAACTAAAGCTGCATTTTATGCTATATATATATATATATATATATATTTGCCTTCCTAGTATACACTTTTTATACCTTTGGAATCTCTCCAATGTAAGACAAATGCACAAATCTATATCTAAAATAATAAGGGGTGCTAAAGGTTTTTTTTCCCGAAGTATACGCTTCAAACAGCAGCACGCAGCAGGCTGGATGGTGCTCTACACTTCAAACCAGCAGCGTGCTCGTGTGTGTCTGAAGTAAAAGGAGTGCTGCAGGTTTAAACTGCCCTCCTGTTCCTCCAGCACCTCCAGCAGGCCTGTGACTAAAGCCAGCGGAGCTCTGAGATGAGGCTGTGAGCTTGGCCGGCTGCTCAGCTCCAACAAACTGGAGCTCCTCTGCAGGTTCTTAGGACCCTGTGAGGCACTCAGGCAGATTTTGGATGGACTGTGGTTCTGAAAAATCAGATACTGCTTCTGCTGCTGCTTTTGAAGGGCTTGCCTTTGGTTCTGTGATCGGGTCTGACTCATCTCAGTATAACCTCGAGGAGTATGTAGAAATGTACGGTTTGAATTTCTCTTGCTTTGATTCTGTTGATGTTTGGGAACACTTTGGCGTTCATTGTGCACGGCATTCTGAGGATTCGAAGACCTGTGTCTCTGAGAGGAATAGTCACCTTCTAGCGGCTTTACAATCTGCAGCTTCTCCGGCAGGTAGGATTTTGTTGTGAACGAGTATCCCGACCAGACGCTTCCGAGAGAGGGATGCGAGCACAGCGACAACAGGCTCTCCGTCGGTGTCCCCAGGCCTCCGCTGCTCCCGCCGCCTCCTTTTTCTTCCTCTTTGGCCAAGTAAGCCAGCTTCCTCTCCCTCTCCTCCTCGAAGAAGCGTTTTTCTGAGAGGTAGTTGTCACGGCGGAGGGACAGACGCCGCAGGGCTGCCTCCAGATCCTTGCTGCCTGGGGTCCCTGGGGTGCCAGGGGGCCGCTTGTTGGAGTCCTCTGACCTGGGGAGGGGGGACATAGTTGACATTGACATTAAAAGCTGAATATCTCTTTCTCAGTTTTGTTATTTTGGAAAGCCCAGTTGATCCCTGAGTCAGTCTGTCCGTACCCATCGCCTGGACTCTCCAGGATACTGCTGGTCCTGTTGTCCAGGATCATCCCACTTCCCATGTCGCTACCATAGTTGGAGTGCGGTGTGCCCACCCTGCTGGAGCGCTGTGAGGTGAAGCATGATGTCTGATTGGAGCCTGGGATGTTGAGGGGGGAGGGGCCTAGCGATGAACGCTGCTGACGCATCAGGTTTAGGTTTTTCACCGTCTGGAACACTCGCTTTGGCTGCAGTCTGGGGGAACATGATCACATAAACGTAGAGCTGAGGGTTTTAATGCATTAGTTGCGAACATTTTGCTATGAAGTCAGACCAAATCATCCACAACTCTTTATCTACGCTTTCTTTTGAAGCTGAGCCTCTTGGTACCTCTGCTCCTCTACGTCCGGATCATCCATCTGAAGTTCCTTCCTCATGGTGCCCTCTATTTCTGCTGCCAGAGAGTCCTGAAGGGAAAAAAAGGGATTTTGTAGCTGCTGGGATCATGGATGTGCTGTGATGGTGACAGACACGTTCACGACTCTGAGCTCACCATCGGGAACAGACCCAGAGAATGGAAACGCCTCGGGGTGCTTAGTGGTAGAGTTTTATTCCTCAGGTTCTTCAGCTCCTCCTGAGCCTCGTGAAGCATCTCCATGCACTCTGCATACTTATCTTGTAACTCTCGCAGCTGGGGGAGGGGAAGAGAAAGCGCAGGAGAGATGAGTTGTGAAGAAATTGAGAAATAAATAAACAAACTGGGACATCTTACACATGTAGTTCTGTCTTCATGAATCTCAAGCACTTTGTGATGTAGTTTTTAACTCTGGTGGTTTATATTGATATTGTAGGTAATATCAGGAGTGTCAAATCATTTAAAATACCCTGTATACTACTCCACAGCAGTTACACATAATACTAATAAACAGGATTTGGTCCAAGGCAGGCTCTTCTAGCAACATATTTGTTGGTGGGAGCCACGGTCAGCGGGTTGTGGATTGCCTAACCTCAGCAGTGAGCTGCCGCTGGGCGTCCTTGGCTGCACCCAAGTGCTGAGTCAGCTCCTCATTTTCCACGGCATACTACAAACACAGCAGACAAAAACAGAAATGAAAAACACTTTGCTGCATTGCATGAGTAAGACAAACACACAGGAGATATCATAACACTGACACCGGGTGGTTCATACCAGCTTGGCCTTCTTCTGGAGGTCTACTATCTGAGAGAGGAGGTGCGTGATCTCCTCCTGCTGCCTGGAGGCGTCATCACTCTTCCTTGCCAGCTCTTCTGCCAGAGAGGAAATCTGCAGGTTGGAATTACCTGGAAGCAGCAACGGGAGTCAAAAGTGTGTGCCAAAAAACCCAGCCTCACCTCCTCTCCAGTTAGAAAGAGGTGAACAGATCTCACACGGAGCATCATATGATTCCAGTCAGTCCAGTACTCACGTAGTTCTTTGACACAGTCATTGACAAGTTGCTGCTCTTTTTCCTCATAGGAGATAGTTTCTGTCTCCAAATGACTGGCCTGAAAAAACAGACTTTACTGATCACACTGTAGGCAGTCAGAAGGTCACACTCAGACCTTTCTAATGAAAACCAACAGTACTGTAAACAGTATCTACATGCAATGTAAAACGTTAATGTACTTTGATAAATAATGCATGCAAGATTCACTTAAATCAGTAAAATATACACTGCGGTGAATTAACTATTTATAAAAATACTGTGTTTGTGTTTGTTCGCTCATGTGCGAGCGCGCACGTGTACCTCAGATCGCAATGATTTGTTTTCTTCCTCCAGATCTTTGAGTTTCTTCTGCAAGGAGTCCAGGGGGAAAAAGGTGGGCGTTGACACATTGGTTTCACGGGGACGCACACTGCAAACACACATGAAAGAGAAATGTGGACCAGCGGGTCAATCAGTTATCCATCCACCTCTCCATCCAAGTCCACTACTGTCACATTTAAATTCTTCACACACAGAAACAGATTTATCACAAGGGCAATCAAAAATAATCTTCTAATAAAAGAAAAAAAGCTCAGGAGATTTTATCGTCAGCTGTCTAAAATGACTCCAACATGCTCTCATCTCATGGTTTCTGAAAGCTGAAGACTGTCTTAAATGATGAGTGCTAGTTTGCATTAGACTTAAATTTCAGTGCAGAACTCCACTGCATAGTATTTTACGTAGAAGGAGAGAAGAGGTGAGTGAGAGGAGACTTACGGTGTGGACGTGGTGGACTCCCCCTCACTCTCATCAGCAGCGTTGGTATAGAACTGTAACAGCTCATCTTTCATGGACAAGTCATGACGCAACTGAGACACCTGTGTGTGGAAAAGACAGGGAGACATGGAGAGAGAGGACAGTTAGAGGAGAGACTATAACAATGATTTTGCACACTCTCAGACATGCCCCACCACCAGTATGGTCCTTCAAAATATGACACAGACATATATATACTTTATCTCTAAAGACACTCTCATAGTTGATCACCAAAGACAGAAGCCTTGTACCTCCTCTCGTATGTGTTCCACTTGCTCCTCCAGCAGTTCGTTCCTCTCACTGAGAGCTTTGTTTTTCTTCAGCAGCGACTGTCCGATGCGAGCTGCCAGCTCCAAGTCACGCTCTTTCTGCACCGACACAAAGCGCCGTTTAGTGTTTAATCAGCAAACCAGGCGAAAACGTTACAGACATTAAAGGAATAATGCGTTTTTTTGCTTTCTTGATGCAAGTTCAGAAGAGATGAGAAGACTGACAGAGCCAAGCTAACAGTTGTCTATATGCTAAGCTAACTGCCTGCTAGCTCCCACTTCATAATCAGGGATGAATATGAGAGCAGTATTGATCTTTTCATCTAACTCTCTCCAAGAAAGCGAATTAATCTGATTCCCAAGCTGTCGAGCACTTCCTTTTAAAAAGGATGGCAGTGTAAATTTGTCCTCTAAGAATAATGTGTGCGAAGGACATGCAGCAATTTAAAACTTGAGGGTTGACTTAAATGCCTCAACCGTAAGGAAAAAGGTGGAATGAGAAAACAACAGAGGGTGACTGAAAGACAACTTAATGTCCAAGGACAACTTTAAATACCTCAGCCTCTTACTGCCCACAGAGACTCCCACCACTGAACTATAATTAAAAGCTTTTTATGAACCTGTGACTGTTTTCAGTATTTGGGCTGCAATCAATAACAATACTAATACTAGTCTCGAAGTGCTACATGCTAACGTGCGAGATCCGGAGGTTCAGCTTAGTGTTACAAAGCTCTCAATAGTGAATATTAATGCTTTGTAGGAGGAGGTGAACTTTCCACAGTAATGGAGGTCAGTGATGTCTCACAGGGTGAACACCGTTGTCCGGTCTGTCTGCTGATGGTATGACATCTCTGAATGCCATGTTTCGTCAGTAGCTGGATGGCTGGTTGTTGAATTTCATGGCTCATTTAACAGTCCCACTTTTTATTTATGCAGAGGAAGCCGCCTGAGCTCTTCACTGTGGCGACGTCCTGCCTGGCGTAGATTTGAATATCAGCTGCAGAACCTAGTTTTATGATGCGGTGCCATCGAACCTGCTTTGTCGTGAACTTCACATAGCAACCTGTGTTTAGACTATCCCATGACAACATTTGACCAAAGCGACTCACTGTCTGCGTACACTGCCGTCCTTCACGTTTGTTCTGCTTTAACTGATTTTACTCGACATGATCTCACCTCCTCCAGTAGTCGAGTGACAGCATCAATGTCACTGTAGGTCTTCGTCATCTGGCCCACTCTGTCAGCACACAGTACTGCACAGACACAAGAGAAGAAGTCTCAACAGAAGAACACAAATTAAGATTACTGAACAGTCAATGCCCTCAATAATACATCACTCTGCAACTTCAGCTCTCCTTTACTGCTTTATTTAATCAGCCATGAGGTGGCTGAGAATATGTTGCATGAGCTTACAGTGTATTTTATCTATAATGTCTGTAGACTGCCAAATCCATTGGAAACAGCTCGGTTGTAAAAGACCCACCTCAACATTAGGTAAGATTCTCAGATTTCACACTGAAGTAAAAATGACTGACACTCAAACGGTGCCTCCCTGTTCCTCCTGCCATCTCCTTTCTTTTCCACTCTTTTCTTGTTCTTCGTTCAGGAACCCGATTATATTCCTAAGAAGCACACACCCACGTACTGCACCTTATACAAAGCCACCTATTCATTAACCTGCATGCCTTTTAATTCAGAAAAGATAAGTCAGTGAATGTGAGGCCACGCTGCAGCGCTGCTATTTCAGCTACACGAGCTCAAGGTCATTATCAGCTCCTGAAAGAAGTGCGCACCTCAGAGGTCAAAATTCAAACAGGGTCTCGCTGACAGAACACATCACACAGCATTTTGACAAAAACAACAGTACTATGATGTCTGCTCCTCCTGAGTCACTGCGTTCCAACACTGACTTTTATCGGTTTGTTTGCATTGTTTTCTGAAGTTACATTTCCACATCGGTGTCTATCAAATGCCTTGGTGTGGATTATCTCCACAGTATGAGGATGTTTATTTTCGGACAGTCTTGTTAGTCACTTTTAACGCTGTCAGTTGGAGAGAGGTGTGTGACGTTACACTGTGTGGAGGTGTCACGCCAGCAGGCGCAGGGAGATAATATGATGCACGCTGTTACGACACAGAACAGTTGAACTATTTGAGCTTCCACAGAGATCATTTCACTGTAGCAGGACAAATGTTGTTATCAGGCATGTGCACAACAGCGCTCACTCAGAGGCCTCTCAGGATGCAAAACAGGGCTGGCCAATGCAAAATACATACTTTCATGTCCTCGTGCATCACGTGCTGCTGGAACACGCAGACACAGGCCCTCAGCTGGCTGTGCTTTAGTTACGGATATTTCCCATCATTACCATCAATTATTAAACAAGTTGCTCTTTTCGGTTTCAAGGTTGAATGAGCATACATGACACTGAGCCGCTTCACAGTGGTGTTTTGTTTGATTAAATACGTGCAGCTCAACGTGTTTGTCATTCATTTTTACCCAGTGGTTCCAAGGTGGCCCATGATTTGAACCATTTCTCTCTACTTGAGCAAGAGTACACTGACTGTGTGCAGCCTGCGTCCGTAGGCTAACTTTTTACTTTTAGCAATACAATATTTACCATGTTCACCATGTTAGTTTGGCATGTTAGTATACCATCCATCAATGATGGATGGAATAGTAATGGATGGAGGGGGTCACGGAGGACTGGACACATAGAGGCTAACACAACCACATTCACTCCTATAGGCAATTTAGTTTCACCAGATAAGCTAACCTGCATGTCTTTGGACTGTGCGGGGAAGCCACAGCACCTGGAGAACATTCAAACTCCACACAGAAAGGACCCATGCTGGGCTCCAGCCCAGAAACTTGTTGCTGTGAGGCGACAGAGCTGAACACTGCACCACCTGCCGCCCAGTGTTAGTATACCAACACCTGCTAAACAGCACAAACACTTGTGAAATCTTACAATTTTAAAGTTTTTACTAAATTTCATGGCAATCTATCAATTAGTTATCGGGACAATTCACTCGAGGCCACAAATTTCAACCTACTGGTGGCGCCAGAGGAAAATCTGGGGGGTCACTGAAGTCAGGAGGAGTCATGTTCTGAGGACCATGGGTGTCTGCGCAATATGTAATGACAGTCCTTCCAGTAGTTGTTGACATATTCTGTCTGGACCAAAGTGGCAGACTGAGAGATTGCCAACCACAAAGCTAGACCGCTAACATGACTGAAAACAAATGATAGGAACAAATGGGCATGACAATAACCAGGAAACACACAAACACACACAAAATGCATTACTTGTACCTGTTTGTTATCTGGCTGACAGTGAGATTGTATATGCACAAGGTGCAGCCTGTTTACCTGTCATACTATCTGTGTGTTTGTGTGCTTTCTTACTGAAGCGCATGCTGGATTTTCTTCATGGAAACACTCCACCCAAGTGACATGACAACATGGCTATGATTCGAAGCAAACTGCTCCTTGTCACTTGTTCCAAAAATGAAATGTCAGCAATTCTGTGCAATTAGTCATTGACTAAAACACATTAGGACTTCCTGCTCTTCCAATGAGGTTAGGCTCTTACTGATTTACTTTGATAATCCACTCATAAATGGGTGGTGATGGTGCAGGCACAGATTAGAGAAGGCAGCGGTAACCTGGACTGTGTAGAAGCAGGTGTAACTTAATATTGGAAGGTGATCGGGATGTTTTCTTGGTGTTTTATAGGGAGAGCAGGTAACCTAAGACAGACATGCCTGCTCTCTCTCTCTCCCTCTACCTCCTTCACAACAGGTGTAATGCTTAAAAACCACATGGCCTCTACCTTAGCGGATACGTTTGGTGCCTCAGAGTTTTGAGTTGAAATGTCATTAAAGCTCAGTAAGGATGTATTAGCAGGCTCCAGGCTTTCTGTCTGCTGTGCAGCAGAGGGGCTGATGGAACCAGAAGTCTGGAGGTCTGGTTCAACAGTCCCCCTGTTGCTACTGGGCAACAGAGAACACACAGGTTCAACAACAACAAACAAAAGCCAAGACAACGAGCAGAGAGGAGTCCTCGCTATTCAAATCAACACCTCAGCCTCTGCTGAGCCATTCAAATGTGATATAATATAATATATGTAATAATGTTATCATTGTAGACCATTTCCTTATTGGACCTGGATTGATATCAATCTAAATTACCTCAATAAAAAACATGTTTACACCACAGTGCTTCGTGCACTCACACAAGTCACCAATCATGGTCAGAATTTCTCTTCTATTTATGCATATTTTGTAATAAGACCCCACTTTTGCAGTTTAATTTTATCTGATCTGATCAGAGGACTCTTCTATTGTACCTGTATGATGCAGTACCTTCAGTTTATACACACATCTCTTTAAGTGCATGCCCTTCTGTGTCATCATCAGCCCTGTCTTACACAAAAGCTAAAAACCTAAATATCAAGAAAGAATCTTTGTGCATTTTGAAGCAAATATAGATGGTACTTAGCACAACACTGACATGACAGCTGGGATAAAGAGCTGAGCCCGTAACATGTCAAATCAGCAGGCAGATTAGCCATGCTGTACTGAGAGCACATACACTAACATTAGGGACTACGCCTGCAGGACACGCCACAGTCCACAGGGGACAAAACACCTTTTAAAATGTTCCACAAAAATCCAACGATCCCCTTCAGAATCCAAAGAAATGCTTAGCTTCAGAACAGCTGAGCACGCTAATGCACAGATTAGCCAGAATCAAGAAGAAGAGCACAGCAGAGATGACACCCTCAGTGATGAAGAAGACCATAGACTACCTTCACACAGAACTTGTTGCTCTTCATCCATCTCTTCTTCCTCCTCCTGCTGCTCTGTGCTTCCATGACTGGGAAGACTGACATACAACTCTTCCTCATCTTCTTCCTCCAGCCCTGTACTTGCATGACTGGGAAGACTGACATACAACTCTTCCTCATCTTCTTCCTCCAGCCCTGTACTTGCATGACTGGGTAGACTGACATATTCCTCGTCCTCATCTGTCTGGTTGAAGTACTCCAGGTCGTCCTCGGTGCCAGCAGCTGGGAGCAGTGCCATCTTCCTCTCTGGCACCATAGGCTAACTGCTAAACCGCAAAGTGTGCAGGTGTGATGCCATGGCTCCTGCCTGGGCTGTGTGCACTTGTGGGTGTGGGTGGGCGTGTCTTAAACTATGCATCAATATCTAATTTGTGTGTGTCTAGACGTGAAAGTACATATCTAACAAAGTGTTCCAAAGTGGACGGGAAGAATGCAAAGCATGTCTCTCAAAACCCTCCATGTCACATGACCGTTGTCATCTTTGTGTGTGTATCCGTCAAGGACCAAATAATGTCTGCCGAGTGACTTTCTAAAAGTATCATTTGTCTCCTGTGGTAGCTCCGTGAGACATCCAGATAACCTGACTCCTCCTCGTGTTGCCTGTGACTGGTCGGTGAATGGCCTACTCTACTTCACCACAGACAGGGGGGTAGACACACACACACACACACACACACACACACACACACACATATAAAGGAGGCTTTCCAACGCCCATTTGAGGTCATAAAACTAGGTTAAAATACATTTAACACAACAGCTAAGAGCATTTAAAATAAGCTGTAATGTTTTCTGCTACTGCCATCCTCAACCTGTCAACCTTTTCCATTTAAAGGGCCGGGATCGTTCAGGCTGGCCCCAACAAGAGCAGATCAGAGCTGAGAGAGACACCTGTCCCTCAGGTAGGCTTCAAATCCAATTTCCTTTATACAACCCCCCCCCCCCCCCCTCAAATGGTTAACTTGGTACAGTCCTGTTCGGCCTCCATGGTGACAACAGGACAGAGTGAACAATAACAGACCTGCACCTGTTTCCAGGGTGGGGCCAGTCAGAGTGGAAGCTTTCAACAGAGAGTAACTGTTTTTGCACCCATTTAACCTCTGGCCCATATCACTGTGTGAGATTCACGGGATAGCGAGCTTAATTTGGCGGCAAATAGTCCCATGAAGGAAAAGATATTCAAAGGAAGCTCTAATATTCATCACACTGTGAAGTCATGATGATGGACCAACATCTGTAGAATGGAAAGCCTGTGCTGTTACACAGAGAGTACGCTCTCATATGTTACAGCCATATACAGTAAAGTTACTGTGCACCCTGTGTTCTCTATGGACTGCACAGACACGATGAGAGCTATGATACAATGCTGATTCCATCTTTTACATTCACTTCATTCCTACAGTGGTGACACACAGGAAGTGGACGTTAGAGGAAAGACAGGGCCCAGACCTGCTGGGTAAGAGTGCACCGTGTCAAGCAAGGGGTGTGAAGTCCACTGATTTCTAATCAAGTGAAGGGAAAATAGATTTCTAAGAGACTACAATAGATATTTAAGCTCAAAGATACTTTAAATACAGAAAAAGCATTTGAAACCACTGCTTTGAAAACTGGCACAAAAAGACTGTTCCTGCCAACTTGCAAGAAAAGACAGAAGTGAGCCGAGCTGACCAGCACGTTCAAAAGGAGTTTCTGGAAAATGGACACAAAAGGACGCGTCCTTTGCCAAGCTTCAACTATTAGTGGAGCCTTTGTGAGAGTCTCAGAAATAGCGACAAGTGTTTCCACCCTGTGGCACATTCTGTTTGTTATTCCACTTCAGTTGACCATTCAATATGAAAGGCTTCCTTGTAGATTACAACCTTTATCACATCATTTAAATGGTTCTGTTGAGTGGTGAAGCATCAACAGGTCTACTGATAGTGCTCAGTCAAAACAAACAGCCATCATGGCTGCTGGCAATGTATATTTTCATAATCTCTCCTGTGACTAGATGAACGGTTATTACTGCTCATTAAAAGATTATTTGGTACAGTATTTAGTGGTGACGTGTCACATTGATCGAGACAGAGAATACCTGTATACACTGTAATGTATGTCCATGTCACATGTCCATCTGAGCAGGGTACGACCCATTACGACCGATCCTTCATAGATGAATACAGGCCGCACCAAAGTGACCCAATTTTCTGCTCATTAGTCACTGCTCAAGTGTTATAATTACTGTAATTGGTCTTGAAAACTGATGCCAGCTCAGTCCCGTTCTGCATGCTTGAGTAACTCCACTCAGCGGTCCTATGGATGCAATGCTGCAGGCAACAAAGGACTCACGGGCAAACACCATTAAGTGCGTCTTTCTCACTCTCCCATTGCTTTTCTGGTCACATTCACTCTTTACACCCCACTTGTTTTTCCATTTTCCCTTTCATACACCCTCCATCTTTTCATCGGATTTGTTTGCTCAGTCTCTGGGAGCATGCTTTGTACAGGAGAGTAGAAGAAAATGACGAATTTAAATGAGGAATTTACACAAACAACATCTTCGGCAGTGACATGTCTAACCCTGTTGAAGAAATCCACCTGGTTAAACCATGATTGTCTGCTCTGGCTCAAGGCTCCACATCTCTCTGCCTGTGTCCTTTAGGCCCCTTTGATTTCCTGCTCTTTTTTTGGCTCAGAAACTGTAGCAACATTACCAACACAGCGACAATGGCCAGAGAATACTATCTGTACTATCTCTACGAGCTGACTGAGTTGCACACTAAAATCTCTAAAATAGTAGATATAGCGTCTCTAAAACACAGCAGGTCACTTCTTAGTAAAGTTAACAAAAGTTCTGATCAAATAACTGAAAACGCACATGATAAAGTGGAGACAAATGCAGTTTGAAAGCTATTACTGATATAGACATGGATACAAACACATCACTTGTTTGAAGTGATTTTTAGTGGTTTCTAAAACCCCATTAAAATTTAATGCTGACACAAAAATCCACATGTAGTCTTTTTTGTTTCCTTGAATCATCCCTCCAACCTCTCACATCCCCACATAGCTTGCCCTCTTTCCAGCCCCAGCCCTCTGTCCTGCTTGCCCTCCACCCAAACAGCCCCCTTTGTTTTGAATTCTTCTAAAAAGTGCCAAAGAATATTTGGCAGACTGCTATTGACAAGCGGTGGCTTAGAGCAGCATGCAAATCATTGGGCTAAATATAAGCCAACCTATTTCCACATCCCTCCCTTGCATATCTCAGAATAACACCAAACCAGCTGCTTTCTATTTCTGCCTCTACACTCCACCAGAAAATTCATCAGAGCAACTGCACCTCCCCTCTCATTTGGCTATTTGATCATTTCAGCATCAAGCAAAGCTGTAAGATCTGCTGTCGGTGTTTAGCAGGAAGTCAAACCTGGGCTTGCTGCCGTGGCTAAATATCATTGCAGATGTTTAAGCTGCACGGCTCACATTGGGGAGGTGCTGAGCTGTCTCAAATTGTTATGTAAGAATGTCTACAGAGCATCCCTGACACACATGTTCAGCACAGTGCACATAACGTCTACAGTGATCTCCCTCAACGCATCAGAGCTTCACGTTGAATCTTCGACCAAAATGTGCTACTATCAAAACAAAAAAAGCTGCACACGATGGTAGAAAGATGTACAGAGAGAGGAGGAGGAGGAGGAGGAGGAGGAGGAGGAAGAGTACCAACAGGCTGCTAATAAACCATCCACTGCTATAACCTGCTGTTAGTCACACATGTCACACGACCAGGCACCATCAGTCCTCCACATGTCTTGCCTGTGTGTGTGTGTGTGTGTACATCTCCACACACACACACACACAAGCTGTTGTAAGACACTGGGGTACATTACATAAATGCACATCACTGCACCAAATTCTAGGATCAATGAGGAATTATGCAACTTTTCAGCCATCTTTCATTCATTACACTTATTTGTTCCTTATAGCTTACTATGTTTTCACAGCTGTTTTGTTTTTTTTTTTTGGTTTAGCCAGTCCCAAGTCCTAATAAAATGGAAAATCACTTAGCTTCCTTTCACTCACTCACTCACTCACTGTGTCACTCAGATGATTTACCAGCTGCTC
The DNA here is from genome assembly GCF_051107435.1 of Chaetodon auriga. Lineage (NCBI taxonomy): Eukaryota > Metazoa > Chordata > Actinopteri > Chaetodontiformes > Chaetodontidae > Chaetodon > Chaetodon auriga. Next base: position 9,940,820 of record NC_135081.1, read on the forward strand.
ATATCTTCATTACATATCTCTTCTCACAATGAGCAGTTTTTGCCACCTGTGACTTCTTTGATTCTCTCCAGGTCAGCTGGCATCTCCCAGTTTTTCAGCACACTTACACCCACAGCCAGTCATACAGGCTCCTCCTAGGCCCTATTTTAGAAGCCACACTGACTCAGCTGCCACCGAGCACCTGCTCCAACACCTACAGTACCCAGCAGCCACTGCCTGCTGCAGCTTTAACCCTGCTGTTTGTCCAGACTGTAACACCTACCCTGATAGTTTCACATGTAATGAACACCAGTCCACTTCATCACAACCTCTGGGCTGTCTTTGATGGACACTAGCAAAAATAAGTCAGTTTAAGATGACTCCAATAGGGGTTTAGTTAAAGGCATTTTTATCATTTATGAGCTTAAGTACCTTATAATCCATTTGTTCTATTATGCTGAGGGGACAAGGGTCTAGCTTTTCACCAATCTTGTTTAATATCAACCAATCCAGCTTAATTCTGCCACTATCTCTCCTCCCTTTACCCTCAGTGTGAGGACACATCATAAACCCTGACCAGTGGTTACCAAGATTACCAAACAATGTTACAACACATATCCATGCCATTATCGAGGCTTATCCAATATTTATGACCTTTGTAACAGAATGACTGGAAAACAATACATCTTGGTAGGTGAGGGGGGAATTTTGGAATCTTTTTCTTTATATGACACATCATTTGAGGATCTGATGCACGGTGCAGCCAACAGCTTACTTGTTGTGTAGTTTCTAGTCTTTTTTTCAGCCGTCAGTCCATTTTTACAGTTTGAACGACTTCACCAAAGTCATCCCTGCTGAATGTATTTCTATGTCTCCCACAGTTCAGTTCAACAGAATGTACTATAGCTACCTCTTATCTCTACATAGCCAGTAATGTTAGTGCCTTTAGTATAGAGTAGTAGTAGCAGCAGGCTGTTGTCTTACCATCAGTACACTCTTCATAGTACCAGTCCAGTTCGTAGTAGTCTGCCTTGACAAACCTCTGGCCTCTGGTATGGCCTCGTCTCTTCATCCTCACTGCTCTGACACACCGCTGTATTGTTTCCAATTTCTCAGCATACTGAGCTGTAACATCTCTGGCAAATCCAATGTCCCAGCATGCTTAGAGACAAACTAGTTACTGATAGTGTCCGTTAGTCAGTCAGTTAGAGTCCGGTTCTGCTACCCCAGCATGGTATCAGCTGGCACATGGTCATTATTGGTGAAAGTCTGCCCATTCCCATCATCTGTCCTTTCTGCCCCACACTCATTAGCAGCAAACCGTCAGCGTGGTATGCTCCATATTTGTGCTGGTGCCATTTCTGCCCGTCATCCTGCCGAACCGTGACTTGCGTCATGAGTTGTCAGCAGAAAAAAACATTGTCACTTTATTGTCCTTTTCTCCATCGTTAATTCCTCACTGTTTCAGCATGTGTGCCAGTAGGTCTCATCCGTGAATCTGTCTCTCTGTCCTTTGGTCTCTGTCTCTCTGTCCTTTTCTGTCCATCAGTTTCCCTCAGTCACTCCACAGCTTCAGTAAATGTGCTAGATTCTCTCCTCTCGTGCCTCCGTCCATTTATAGCTTCCAGTCAATTTATCTTCCTGTGCTCCTACCAGTATGTCCTCTGGCTGAGTCCTTCTGAGGTCATACTATAACCACTAGCTTCTCTTGTCTCGCTTTCCGAGCTCAGTGACAGCTCTAGCTCTGCACATGGACCACCGCATCTCTAACAATGACTCAATAAACACAGAGATCCAGAGAGTGAGAGAGAGCCAGCAGCAGCAGCAGTCACGAGTTTTGCAGCAGAAATGATGCTAATGATGACACAGTGGGGAGGGCGGGGTTAGAGGATGCCTACAGCCAATCAGAGAGCCTAATATCACTAGCTTACTCCCACCCCCCCATCCGTATGTAAGCGTCTCTCCCTCCTCTCCTCTACTTTGTCCTTCTGTGTGGTTTCTATAGTAACAGGCTCAGACTCCAAGGCCCAAGGCTGAGCAGCATGTAAAAGCAGTGCAGCGTTGGCAGGGGTGACGTGGCCTCCCAAAAATGAATGAGCACAATGGGTATTCAAGGATTGGTCATTTCAGCCGGGGAGTGATGAACAAGCACATGCACGGTGCGTGGGAGACAGAACCATGTTGTGTCATCAGGGCAAAAGGAAAACGCTAAATAAGGTCCAATTCAATGACAATATGAGCAAAATTCAACCTCAGTTAGCTTGAAAGTGCTAACAGAGACCGCTTTGATAGCTGCTTCCATGTAGCGCAATACATGCACTAACACAAGGCTAACAGCTATCAGGCTAATGACTCACAAACTGATGCTTACTGAGACCAAGCTGGCTTTAATACTATGCAGGCTAATCAAGTGACTTGCACACAGTTTACTGCTCACAAGCTCAAAGAGTCATATAACTGCTCCACATTTTACATGTGTCATGCAGTGGGGTTACATCAGCCCCTGGTAACACACTCAGTTACATCTCATCATTTGTTAAGACTGAATAAATAGATTTTCACTACTGGATGACAATGGCATGCATATATTGAAATGTATTGAAAAATATCATCAAATCTTTGGGCACGTTTGCAGTTGCTACACCAAAAAAAAAAGATTACATAATAATATCAAAAGAAGAAAAAAAATACTAACCATATAAATACAGACATCAAAAAAAGAAAAGGATGTCTATATATGTCTCTTCTAAATGACTCATAATCCACATCCACCACTCATTAATTGTTATTTTTCATACGCTTGTCAATACTCATACACCTGCTATATTATAGCGAGCATTGCGAAGGGAAGATCGATCAATCAGACAGTCTAATTAGTCAAACATGTGGCTGTGACGTCATCACAACATGAAGCTGCTCTCCATTGGTCAGTTGCCTCCATGCCATCATGTCCTCAAACATGTGTCCTTCTCATGCAGCAGCTTACATACTTCAATAAACCAACGACCGCTTGGGAGGTGTAACACGAGTAGCTGCAGAAATAAATGCAGAAATAACATCCGCTGCTGTATACGGCTGTTTTATGATGGTTTGTATGTGCAGCTCTAGTGAAACACAGCTTTATGTGCAGGACCTCTGCCCACTCATGGCCCTCAGGGTGTCAATATCCGGCCATCTGTTTGAGGCAGTAATAAACAGCAACATGCCTCCAGCTGAGTGGGAGATAACTGGGAAAAAAATGTGTGGAGAATACAGTTGATAATAAAGCTAAAAAGCTTTATTATGTTGAATATTGAGCAGAACACCCCTTGCGGAGTATCTTGTACTGTTTCTTATGTAATACGACCTTGTCATTGCCTCTCAGTCTGGCTGCCTATGATGAACGTCAAGACCAAAGCGACCGTGTTGGCATCGGGCATGAGGGTGAAGTTCCAGGTCTTGGTTAAGCCTATTCATACGATGCCTGATCTATTTTTAGAAACAGATTTTTACCCTGAGTCACAGTTCAAGCAGACTCGAATTAGAGCTGAATTATTGATGGTAAAAAAAACACTTTACGTTCCCTTGGTTTGCCATGTGCAGAGTGTGGACGTGTGCTACGTGAGCCTGTGTGTGTTTATTAATTGTGCACAAGTGGGTGTGTGTGTGTGTGAGTGTGTGTGGGTGTGTGTGTGGCTGACACAGACGCCAACCACAGGGCAGCTCTAAGTATGATAAGAGCAGACACGTGCATACATGCACAACAGAGGGCTGAGTGCAAGAGAAAGCACAACATCGACCAGCAGAGAGTGAAAGAGAGACGCATCAGGTATGTTTGCTGTGGCAACCATGACCAGCTGTCGTGCTCGCACTCTGATGGGCAGATGGCCATCTCTCTCTCTCTCTCTCTCTCTCTCTCTCTCTCGTTCTTCCTGTCTCTCACCCTCCCAACGCTTGTGCTCTCTCTACCTACTTCCTACTAGTTCAAGGTCAGTATGAGTCTTAAATCCCTCACCTCTCGAACTTAAATCTTCCTTGTCACTCCCTAAACAGCTTCCTAAAGGTTAAATCCAGAGAGTTTGGTGGTCATAATATTTAAGAAGCGGCAGTAATACCAAGCACAGCCAGTCTTGATTTGTCTGATGAGGATCACTTAAATCCTCAGACTCTTGCTTTCACAGAACCGCCTTTCTGTATTATTAAAGAGTAAAACTCTCGTCCCGTCATCGTCGTATCCAGAAGAAAACTGGCCACTGTGTGTCAACACTGAATCAGCTAAATCAACAGCCTGTGATGAACTTACAGAAGTATTTGAGGGTCTCCTCTATCTGCTCATTGGTCAGGTCGAGGGCAGAGTCGGGGTCCACCAGTGGCGTGTGCAGCCAATCATCTTGCTCGTAGCCGAAGATGGTGTCGGCCCTCAGCTTGTAGACTGGCAGCTGTTCCTCCAATAAGCTGATAATCTCAAGCTCCGGCAAATCCGTATTGTTACACACATCTGCACAGAGAGAAAGACAGACGCTGTAAAGTATTCGTTCTTTTCTGAGGTAATAAGTACCTTTATAGTCATGACATAAAGTAGAAACACTCCATGTTTGCAGTAGAGAGAGATAATATGTCTTCAACAGGGATAAAGTTTTATTGCGGCAATGAGCCAAACATGTGATCTCTGGGTGGTATGTAACAGTTTAGATTAAACATCGTCTCCTCATTCATAATCCATCCAAACGACATTTCATCAGGCCATCAACAACTGAAAGCATTGGATGCCCTCTAGTGGTAAATTGAGGAAGTAACCCACCACTCCTCGCATCAACTGTGAAGCACTCAAAAATGGAGGCCAACTGAAGGTCAGGTTCATATGTGGCAATTTGCATCTCCAGTTAAATTCATCAGACGCTGACTTGAGTTAGCTGTACAGTTCATCCCCTTTGGCTGTTAGATTGCAACACATGTAAATAAAATCCCATCAGCCTCCTCCGCAATGCCGATTACCCCAGAAGATAGTAATAATATCTAATTTGTGTATATATTAGGAGGGTTTATCTAACTGCTGGAGATTCAATAATTATCTCAAAGGCACTTCAGAACAGCAAATGTACACATGGAGACGATTCTATTGTCTAAGAAAAGATGTATAGATTAAAACAAGGATAGACACCTGAAGAATGAACAAGTAAAGGCAGTTTTTTAAACTCACATACGTACAACTAGAGAGAAAATGTTCTATTCACACAAATCAAACAGCTTTATTCATGATGGCAAAAAACCTTTGACATGGCAGCTGAACCGGTCTAGAAACCCTCTGCACCTCCTTCACAAAGTCAACAGCAGCCTCCACCTGAAAACCACTGAGTCAACCAAAGAGCCACACGTGTGCGCTGCTAGAAAACTCAATGATCTTACCTAAGCACTCAGCTATGTGCCTCCCCGTTTACACATCAGTTTCGTGTGCTATTAAAAGGGGTCATCCACTTAGGACTCCATTAGAGTGCCCAGTCTCTCTGTTCACACGGCATTGAGCTTTTACTCACTTTTTCTACAGCAATGTGGAATTGAGAAGCTCTTGGACAGAAAGAAGTAACGCAGACAAGAAAATTAACATACAGTAAAAATAAAGTCCTTTGTTTCTCAGCCTCCCTCTATTTCTGGCTCTGTCTCTCCCTCTGCTGTCTGTCTGTCTGTCCGTCTACATGCACGTCTCTAACAATGCTGTCTCTCACAGTTTGCTAATCCAGACTGAAAGACTGACTGTGCTGAAAAGGGGAAACACACACACACACACACACACACACACACACACACACACACACACACACAGAGTCGTGCTCCCATCGCTTTTGGGGACATTACATAGACTCACATTAATTTCCTGGAGGCTTACCCTAACCTTAACCTAGACCTAATCCAAGTCTTCACTCTAAAATGTAATGATTTTTATTATGGGGACATTCATTTTGTCCTCATAAGGAAAATGAGTCCCCACAATGTGACTGTGTAAACATAATTGTGTCCCCACGATGTGAGCAATATATGTAGAAACACACAGACACACAGCAGCTGGGGAATCATTCAGTAAGCTCAGCCAATGAGGTTTCAGCACAGAAGTGAGTACTGACCCGCAATTCTTTCCAATGCCATTAGAAAACGGACATTTTACCGTTAATCTGAGTTTTTAGAATAGAGTGAAGATTCTCAGAAACAGACTTCTTATTGTCTTTGGCTCATCATACATTTGGTTTGAATCTTTCACATTATCACACTTTTGAGTAGGCGAAATATAGTCGGTAGTACGACAGCTCCAAAAATAGTCTGACCTGTCTTTGTGTTCCACAGTCATTGTATTTTTTTCTTTTTCACTCAGATTTCCATTAGTGTGCCTGTGAAGCCAGGAGCCACATAAAGTCTGTACTAACTCTCTGATCAGATTCACAAGATTTCTCTTCTGTACTGATATGAAATGGCCAATGCACCCCAGCTCCTAAAACCAGCACTGATAGGATGCGGATGAGGATAATTATAGCACAAACCCGTCCGTGCTGTGTGTGCTGACAAAAGGTCAATGGAGACAGTAGAGAGTGTGTGTGTCCATGTGAATGTCAGATTTGGTCAAACAAAACAGGACTTTTTTTTCTTTTTGTCAAATCAGTAGAGAAACTTTGCATGAGCGTAATCAGAGGTCTCTAACAGAAACTGATGCTAAATAAGTTGCAAAGTGGAAAAAAGTTTGCCATGACTACTCAAAACACAAAGTCAACAGGCTGTATGTGCTCAGCGTCGATGACCTCTGTTCTCCATTGCTGTTGCTCAGAATTTCCTTAGAGACAATGAACTGCATCACATGATATCGTCTGCAGACTACCAGCAATGAGCAAAACCAGAACTGTATCTAGTGTGAGTGACAACACTTATTTTTCACCCTTAATACTGAATAACAAATGAAAAGACCACCATATAGAAACCATTCAAAGTTCCAACTTTACTCCATTAGACTTGAGATCAATGAGCACAGCTGGTAGCACATGACCAAGAGAAGTTCAAGTCCTACAGTCATATGTAAATATAGACTGCTGGCACACAGAACACAACCTGCAGGGTCACACCAACATTAGCTGAAGCTAGTAGCCACCAGAACACGAAAGTTCAAGTTCAAATGCAAGAATAGGCCACTGTCACACTGTCACACCGAGCAATGAACACACCAACATGTGCAGAGGGCACAGAGTCAGAGAGGCAGAGGGTGTCAGAAACAGATCATCCTGTCGCTGTAGAAACACACTGATAACAAAGGACAATTACACAGATCCAAAAACAGTCTGAATTTTTGTCAAACTGTGACAAATCCATAAAATAAACAAGGATAAAGCAGTGTTAAAACAGAACCTGTTTACTGCCACAGGCACCAACACAAATACTAGAACTAACTGACTGAGACCCAAAATTAGGTCATCAGAGAAGGGGGGTACACAAGCACATGGGCTGCGTTCAACCCCCCACACATGGTAGCTGGTGTGGAGATTTTAAAAATGTTGCCAAACAGAATAGGACAAATCCAAGTGCAAAGCCTCTCATGTCAAACATGGCTGCCTCCTGCAGGCTATGACAGTACAGTACTGCCACTTGTGGCCAAGAGACAGTTAAAAAGCCAAGCTTATAATGAACATATTGTACAAACCTTCAACCCTGAAAAACAATTCATTAAACTGTTGGAATGGAAACAAGGCAGGGTTTAAAGTTTGTGTTTTTCAAGCTTCGGTCTGAGAAAGATAAAGAGTTAACTTGGAAAAGCGAACCCCTGAAGCTCCCTCCGCTGTACACGAGAGAGGAAACAGCTGACTGATTCACAGATAGACCGAACGAAAGACAAACAAAGGGAAGATATAGAGACAGAGGCAGGGAGAGAAACGCTGTCCAGATGTTAGCCGGGCAGTCAGAAACTTGACTAGAGCCCAGTGGAAACTGGCAGAAAACCGTGCCGTGCACAGTGTACTCACTCATGGTGCCTGAAGCCCGACAACCACCAACTCTCCTGCCCTCCAATCACATTTTCCACTGGACCAGGAGAAGGCAAGGTCGCAAGAAATAACACAGAGAGGAGAGAGAGAACGAGCGCTGGGAGGGTGAGACACAGGAAGAAAGAGAGAGAGAGAGAGAGAGAGAGAGAGAGAGAGAGAGAGAGAGAGAGAGAGGGCTAAAAGTTTTAGAGGACGGCACCGGGTGGAAGAGACAGCAGAGAAAGAGAGGAGAAGAGGGAGGAGTGAAGAGAAGAGACCCGAGCCAAACTGGTTCGTCATGCCTGACATGCCAATGACAGCACATGTACCGCCCCCTCCCCCCCCCCCCACCCCCTCCTCACTGTGACAGCGAACAGACCCAGCTGGACTCTTCCTACGAGCTCCACTACCTAAAAACGCTTTCTGTCGTGCTCCAGCAGAAACACGCTGCAGGTAACAGCAGTCCTGAAGCTGTTTTACCCCTGAAGACACGTCCTCTGCATGAAACTCTCACATGAGGCCTGAGGAAAGACACTGTGTGATTAAGCAGAGTATACACATGTATAAAACATGCAGAACTATCAGAGGAACAAGTCAGGAAGCAGACGCAGGCCCGCTGCAGCAGTCAGTGTGGCCTGTACAACACGAGCAAAGCTGCAGCAGAGGAGCAGCCAAAAACTCACTCAGGGTGCTTTTCATGTAATCCCACAGATCCCAGCGGGTTTGGCACCGAATGGCACCTGATAGGAGGGAATCTGTTCCTAAGCTTGTGTGTAAAGGTCTTACACTAATCACTTTATAATTACTAGTTGCTACATTTCCCGTTAATTTGACTGGTTAGGGTGTTTAAGGAGCAGCTTAGATGTAAACAACACTATGATGTACAGGATCAATGTTTATATCAGTTTTTATTTACTGACTTTGGCAAATTCTAATCTACTGACACGTCGGAGAAGTTTTCCCCATCGGAGCCATTCAATCAAATATGTCAATGCTGCACAACCCTGTCCAGAATTAGACTGGGCTTCAGTGGAAAGCCGCTGCTGGTCACAGAGAGTACGCACATGAAATACAAGAGAGTACATCAAATATCAAATATCACTGGCAACCGACAAGATCCATGTGCTGAACCAAGGTGTTCAAATGTCACCGACTGTAAATCTGCAGTCTGCAGTAGTATGTGTACGTCGTACTTCACTGATGTGTTACAATTAGCACTAATCCTCGGGGTCAGAGTGGAAGTACAGGTTGACTGCAGATGTAAATATCAACCGCAGTAAATCCTAACTAACTATAAAGTTTAAGAGACTTCAACTTTAAACAGGAAAAAAGTAACAGATTGGAGAAATATTATGATTATTTCCTAATATTCGCTGGACACTCTGCCCGACGTATGAACTGCACCGCTTACATAAGAACAACTGTCTACTCTGGTATCAGAATAACATTAAAAAACTTTGAGTCAGCAGGCTGAACATGATGTGACGAATGACAGGGATTATTTTGGTACAACTCTCCATAGTTTTCTTTCTTTTCTTTTTTTTTAAACATCCTACTCATTCTGCCTTTAAATGTACTCTATATTTAGAATATTTTCCCTCTTTGACCTTGCTGTCACACTGTCCTTTCCAATGCGAAACTGAAGATGTTATATCACTCATCTGTGCTCTTTTCAAAGCCACCAGACACCTTGAACAAAAACAGCAATTTTACCCGGCAGAGTACGGGTGTTGCTGGTGTACCGCTGCCTCAATCGGTTAGTTTGTTTGTGTTATTGTGCCACTTCAGTGTTTTAAAGGGTTAGTTCGGATTCACTGAAGTCGACCAATAACACAAACAAACTATCAGACTGAGGTAGCGGTACACCAGCAACACCTGTATTTTGCCAGGTAAAATTACTGTTTTTGTCAAAGAAGTTTGGTGGCTTTGGGGAGAGTGACATAACAGCGTGAGTTTCCCTTCGGAAAGGGCTGGCTGACAGCAACGTGGAGCACTGAAAGTATTCTACATATAGCGTTCACTGCTTAGCTTCCTCCATCTGTGTGCTGCTGCTGCTTCTTCACACTGGGGTGGGGGTGCCGACCACCATATACTGTAGGTAACACAGTCACTATGTTAATGTTTTTAGCTCACGTCTGACAGAGCCCAAGTCGACAACGCTTGAAGGACGGGTTGCTCGGGGTCAACAGTTTCTCGGCTCTGTCTCTGCGTGTGTGTATGTGTGTGAGATCATGCAAACAGTGAACAAGAACCAAGAACATTACAGCACAATGGATGTCCTCGCATGCCGTGATTGGATCAGAGTCGGGAGAGCAGACTCAGCAATTTGGATTCTACTCTGTTTGTCCACTTACATAACTTCACTCAAGTTCTCTGTCCTCCGTCTCCTGCCCGTTTGTTCCTGATCTCACCCTTCTCACCAAGCATCCCATAATTTCACAGTTACTCAACTCTTTACATCACTGCTGGCTGGTAACCACGGAGAATTAACCTCACGCCCAGGAACTGCCCCATGGCGCTGAGCTGCTCTATTCAGCCCTTTGTGTTCGTTCATCCTCTACGCTCACTGAAATCATACACACACACACACACACACACACACACACACACACACACCCTCACAAACTCCCTCTTGGCAAGGAAGTATTCAACTAGAGACTTAGGCAGGGGGATGTGCCAGACACAGGGATGAGGGACAGGAGGAAGAACTTCAAAAGTAACAGATTACACATGTAACTTTGAATAGAAAGTTTGTTACAGTAATCCTATCACACCAGCAGATGGCAGCACTGACCAGACCTCCTCAACTGTCCTGCCCTTGAATGACTTCTGTTGAAGACACATGACTACAGTAGATATTACCACAACATGTCTCTGCATGGCTGCTGTAGCTGACTACATTATACTGCACTCTGCAGTGTTCCTTGCACTTTGTCCACCTCCTGCTTATCTAAGAACGGTTGAGGTGAATGCATTAAGAAGTCGTCATTAATGTACTGATCAAGTGACCATAAAAAAAGTTAGCGCCTCCTCCCCACGCAGGAGCCTCACAAATCTACAAGAACGCTCAACATTCAGCCGCCGATTCTCCTGGAAAAGCTCTGGCATCACGGTGCAAAAGTCAACAAGCCATCCCATAACACTGCAGCTGTGGGATGTCAGTCAGACTTTTCCAAAACAATATGTAGTAAGCAACCACCACAGCTGAGAGGTGAAACCAGTGTATTCAGATGAAGTTCTGCCTCAAGAAATCAGTAACCCATGTCAGCTGCAGTCGAAAGATTACCATCTGTGTCAGCCTTCACTGCGCCTGGCCACACCATGGGGGTTTCTCTCTCCACTTGGTCAACTGACAACTCTGAAATGCCTCCACTTGTGAATAGTTATCTGAGTGTATGCGCTGGCCCTGTAATAGACTGATGCCATTTCTAGGGTGTAACCGGCCTCTTTCCCACTGTATGTATACTGGGGTAGGCTCCAGGCCTGCAAGAGCCTGTGAAAGGATAGATGAATGGAAGAACAGTAGAGCCAAGTTTCTGCAGTGTTCACGGTGAAAGAGTTCATCAGGGGCTCCAGATATCTGTCTTCATGGCAGTCACAGGGTAGACGATGAAGGGACTTTGGTGATAATACAAGGAACTGAGATAATGGTTGTGGGTGAGAGGGTGTGTACGCTATAGGAAAATACAGGAAGGGCCTGTTCCTGTTGTTGTTTGAGCGTATAAGAACTGCCATCGTCTGCTGAACTGACTCTATAGTCTGGTGCTGTGCTAGTGCTTGTTCACCCTTATGGCCTTGTGTGGCTTTCAGCCAGCTCCTTTTCTCCTCTGCTGGGCCCATTCCCAACTGTTCCTCAGGGGCCTAAGCCCCTTATTAAACAGTGGCTTAGCACTGTTGTACTCAACAGTGAAGTTTCATCACAAGAGACACAAGATGGTGCGTTGGACTCATCACTTTCTGTACTGGCAATGCGCTGTAGCGCTGCAGTCTCAGCTCTGTCCAGTCATAAAGCCATGATTCTCAAAGGTTTGTCTGCCGTCCGTTTTGGTTTCCAGGTTGGAACAGTCTTAACTGCTGCATGATGAGCACTGCGTGAAAAACCTGGAATCAATGTCCATTAATATTTTATGTGTTATCACTTCAGTTGTTAAAAGCGTCTGCCAGATACTCGGTCCAGACGGGCGCATTCAGACTGTAAAGAGAAAGAGAGATGCAGCACAGCACAGCTACAGTCTGACCACGGGAGACAAGACATTAGTGTCTCTCTGCTCCCTTGGAGAGACGCATGAGCAGTGAGAAAAAAGAGAAGGGGAGATGAGTGAAAGAGTTGACAGAGACAGTCCGCTGGGAGCTCTTTACACAGGCTGGCTTCTATACAGGCCTGAGGTCCCCTGGAGCTGCTTCACTGACAGGATGTGACATTAGAAAGGGGTCAAACAGAGGGACTGTTTCTCACAGCTCTACATGCCTCACACACCATCTTCCTCAGCCTACACTGTTCTGTCAGCTTATTCCACAAAGCTTTAGAGATTAGGAAGCTGTTATTACTGTAAACCTTTAATTAGGTTCACTCTGATGTCTTTGATACATACCCCAACTCTTTTACTGACTCAGATGGACATTTCAGAGGAGAGCTTTTGCGACAGGTGAATTACATATTTATGCATCGAGTGCTGCTTCAACGCTGCCAAATGGATTCCGGTAAGTTTTGTCTACCTATGGTTATAATGTATGCATGCAGCATTACCAGTAATGGTCTCTGCATCTCTGTAGGTGGCTGTGAACTCCTGGAGTGCAGCTGACAGACTTGCTTCACTGACATACTCCTCCTCTCCCTCCTCTTCGCCGACCAATCGGAGCCCTGGGTCGTGGAGCCGAGTTGCCTGTTCGGGAGACTGTGCGGGGGGCGGGGCGGAGGAGCAGGTGTGGGGAGGCGAAGTCTTCGGGTCCAGCTTGGCGCCGAGTGGTTACCGATTTAAAACATAACCAGCCATGGACGAAAGCTGCACTGGAGGGGACAGAGCAGGTCAGGATGCTTGTGCACAGGACAGGTGGGAGTCGAACCAGAACCAGAAGAGCAGACCTGAGGTTATTCAACGCATGCCTGAAAGAGAAAGGGAAGACTGCATTTTTAATTTGCATTTACAAAATTATGCACTGTATGAAACCCAATGAAAATAACAGTAATAACGCAGTTTATCATACAGCGATCTAGACAACACTCTTCTCTGTCACATTAGGCCGAGCAGCAGTATTTATAGACACGGTGTCACGCTCATCTGCATGTCGGCTGACTGGTTCATAAACAGAACGCATGCTGAAGTGTAGATAATTATAGACATGCCTGCACTGTGGTATCAGTTTAGTGGGTGCATAATCGAATCCAATCGAGTCCAAAACAACATCCCTGAAATAAATCAGATCTTTAAGAGCGTACCGTGCTCTGTGTTTACAAAGACGGCAAGTCTACTGGGGGTAATAATGGTCGTTATTTGTGGCACTCGATCGGCCTGTTTTTGTCAGCTGTGGCTGCAATTAATGTTTATTTTCATTATTGATTAACTTGCCAATAATTTGTTCGATTAATAGTTTCAACCTTAGTCTGTAAAATGTCAAAAAACAGTGAAAAATGCCCATCGCAACTTCCTCGAGTCCAAGGTGAAAATGCTAAAATGTTTTGTTTAAACAGTCTGAAACCCAAAGACGTTCAGTTAATGATGATACGGTATGTGACAAAGATGAGCAGCAAAGCTCATGTGAGAGCCTGGAACTTCCACAGAGAATGTTTGGGACTCAAACTGATGCTGTAGACCTGAAGAGGCGTACGATTCAAGGGCAGTAAAAGATCACAGAGAGACAATAGAAACTACATTCAGGGAGGAGCTGGACTATGTTAACTACACTCTCTAAATACTGTAAGTGAGACTCAATGAAAAGAACAACCACCAGCAAACATATGTCAAAGATACAAAGAAATAAAAACCTGGCTGACAAGCTAAGAGGCGGACAACAGCACAACACAATGACACCCTCAGCGGGCTGCCAGCCCAGCACTGAACAGGAACTTTCTATTAATAGTCAATTCTTCAAAACACACACAACCCTCAAGACAAGCTGCTCGAAATGTACACCTCAACTCCCTTTGTGTGATGATGAAACGCACAGCTGTGGTTTCGGTGCACCCCGCCCTCCTCTGAGCTCTGCGTTCATCTCCACTCCTCACTATCCTTCTTCTTCCACCACAGCCTCCTCTAAAGACGAGATACTGAGTCAGATCCCGGTGCCTTGTGGGTAGAGCTATTTAGGTCACACAGTTTCCATAATTTAGGACGTCCAAATGCCCAAACATTGTTGCTAATGACAACAAACCAGCATATGACAGGCTGCGGTGACGTTTCTTCTTTGGGTCGGGATCAAATGAGGTTTTCAGGGATTTGAAAATCTAACCTGCCTCCAATCAAATCAGGATCACAGAAGGTGACTAAACACAAAATCAAGAAAAGTCTTTAAAACAGAACCCTCCATAGCCAGTGGCCTGAATGAATGACGTCACTGTAACTGCAGTAATGCTGACCAAACAGTTTCCATGTTAACGTTGAACAGTACCAGGATCAACAGAGCAGGGATCTGATGTGTTATGGCCATAACAGCCTCACCGTGTGCCGTCCTCCAGCAGGGCTCACAGTGACAGGGCTGGGTTGAATTTGGAGGAAGTGGAAGATTTCTATGGGCTGATGGAGCCGGCGATCAACACAATGGTAACTGCAATTTCCCTCCAGGGGACGAGGTGTGGTTTTCCACTTTCTTTAAGTTCATTTTCTCGACAGTCCATTTTCAGGTTTCTGCAGTGTTTGTTCAACACGTGTTGCCCTAGCCCAAAAAGGCACATGTTATGTTTGATGCAACTTATTTCTTAACAAGGAAAGGGCACGGCGAAGCCCAAGCTACATTCAGCAGGTGATGTCATCAGTAGGAAGAGCCAACCAGAGGGCCTGTCTTCAGGCCGCTGGCAGCCTCTCTCTGCTGATACCAAGTCTAATTCTGATTGAAAATTCAAGTGAATGCCCTGTGGAGAGTCCTCAGGGCACAGTCGGCTTCTATCCGTTTGATTTCATTTTATTTTTGGTGCTCTGTTGTTACTGTTGTGATCAAATCACAAGGAAGGAAATCACTAATTACAGTCTGACTTGCTCTTAATGACCCCCAAAATGACTGTATGTCCATTAGTGCACAGGCAGAGTGTTGATTGGCAGTCCAGTGTCATGGAGAAGACTGTCAAACAATGCTGTGTCCCTCCCACTGATGATTTCTCAATGCATCGTGTTAATCAGTAACCCCTGACTGTGCTTCACACTGCAACGATAAAGACATTACAACACAGACCACAAGTATTCATTCTCAGCTCCCACAAGAAACCAGAGTTGCATCAGACAAACTTCTATCAGTCACAACACTAAAATCTCTTTCCATCCACAGCAGACATCCACCCTAAAACACAGCTCAGTGGCCTCAGTGTTTAGTTGCTGCGAGTGAGATGAGGTTCCGCTGTTAATGCAAAATTCTATATGTTTGTATCTTCACGTAACAAATGATGCACACAAGCAACGATTTCCTGCAATGTCAAGCCACTAAGCCATCATACGTGTTAACCTGCCTGCAACAGTATGCTTGATGCTCTGAGGCAGATGTGACAGCAGCACCTGTGTGTGTGTGTGTGTGTGTTCTCCACTCACATGCAAATCCTCTGGATACTGTATGCAAAAACAGATTTACAGTCTATCCTCAGTGACAAATACAGATTTAGTAAGAAAAGCAGCACATTTAATGTAATAATAGAATTTAATGAAAGAATAAAGACACATTAACTTGTAGATTTTTGTGCTTTTTTGTCCTCATAGAACAGTTACAGCACTGTTTCCACATTTATTCCCTTTTCCAGGATTATGATTAATCCTCCGTTGATTAATCCTCGCTTACTGTTTTGCCAAATATAATTCTTCCAAAAAAAAACAAACAAACAAACAAAAAAACTAGCCTAGCTGCAAACTCAGTGACTAAATGTTTGATATTACGCAATTCCCACAGTGTACCATCTGTTGTTCAACCGCCAGCCACAGTTTGTAGTTTGTCCTGATGTTGCAGTCAGCGCACGGCAGCACAATCATGGGTAAGCATCTTACTCGTCAGCCTGTGAGCTAGCTGTTTGCAGCCAGTTTGCCTGACTGTTTGCAAACATTAGCCTGGCTTCTGTTGGGCTCTGTGCCAGTAAATACATCCCCTCACAAAGCATGCCTCTGCAGCACCTTTCAGCAGCTGAGTGCAGAGGTTTGTCCTTGCTAGAGGGGGTTTCCTTACTTTCAACAGCTGATCATTTGGAGCACTTTGACATGGAGTAGTGCTGGTTCCCAGCTGTGTAATGTGTGTGTCCTGGCTGATGGAATTCAGAAGGACATGCTGATGGATAAGTGTTTCAGTGATCCTCTCTCTGTTCTGTGAGTGACTGGGTATAAGATATAGCTGCAGTACAGGAAACACTGCCTACACCATAAACAACTTCCTGTCATTGTTCTGTGCTTAGGGGGGTGGCAGGGGTCAGGAATCTCCAATCAGCTTCAAGACATATTATAGAAGCTCTTTGTGTCGTCTTTGAGAAAACAGTTCAGAGGCTTCGTGAAGAACTGCCTCCATAGGTTCACCATGGTGAGAAGACAAATGTGCAGAAATCTGCTGCCATACAGTCAACACTTATTAGGAGCTGACAGAAATCAGGTGAGCAGAGTAAACACCGCAGTGTCAACACTATCCTGCGTACAGGATTACACAGCAGCCACGTAGAACACAGAGCGCCAGCTTCAGTTTGATTAGACGTCAATAAGCTTTTAGTCTCAACCCAACTGATCTCACTCTGACCTCACAGTTTCAGCCCGGGCTCAGATTTTAGCTTGACTGGGTCGAGTTTCATTTTACCTCCCATCATTTTCTCCCTCATCAGACAATTTGGACCTCCTCGAGTCCCGCCTGCAAGTCCTGTGAGCTTGCTCTTGGTCCCAGATGGGAACAAAGCAAAATACTGAGTGCAGATCAAAGTGACGTCCAGTTACAGGAAAACACTTGCATAAACTTGCAGGAAACGGTATCTGCTGAGTAAAACTGTTTTTGTGGATTTACGAACAATATTTATAAAAGGAGAAAACTTCATAGACATTCCAACATCCAGCAAGATGTTTGAGCGAGGCTGTAAATGAAGGTCAGACCAGGCTGAGGCCCGTCCTGTCAGCCACTTTATGATCAATGCATCCAATCAATACTCCAATATCCGCTACTTGACCAGGAATACAACCAGTGACAGTCAGGATATTTACTCAGGAGTGCTGAATTGATTACCCTTAAATAAAAAAAAACTGATGAAAGAACACATAATAAAAACCTTTATAAATGAAACAAAAGACACTACAGATAACACAAAACCACTAAATAGCTGCTTATTAGCATGCATATTAGTAGCACACTGGCTCTTTATTCGTCATCATAAAGCACTTATTAATGCCTTATTCTGGGGGTTCGGGTTATCCAGGGCTAGACCGCAATTCATGTACAACAACTTCCTTCAATAAGCAGTAATTAGAAGGTTATTGAGGTAAAACTTCAAGTTTATGACCTAGTAGTTGTAGAATATCCGGGATAAAGCACAAAGCTCTGTAATGACTAAAAAGACCAACATGCTACTGATATTCATGCTAATAAGCAACGAGCCAATGTGTGAAACCACCAACACTCGATGCTGTTTTCCGAGATTAACTCACTCGCTCATTAACATTCAGTCTACATTGACTCCAGCCGTGCAGTCACTTCTTTCTGAACTGATGTTCTACGCTTAAAATAGTCCTCTGTGCATGGACCTCCAGAGGGCCCCTCAACAAACACACACACATACATACACACACGCATACACTCTTTAAAACTACAGAATAACTTGAAGAAGATGGTAGCAGTCAGGGAAATGAGTAAAGGCTTTTTAGGAGTTTTTGCCTAAATTTACGCACATTTATCCAATTTTATACCACTGAAAGGTCGCCATGCTATTGTGTTGTTGTTGGTTGACACTCATGAGTCAAGAAATGCTGCTGTTCTTGGCTGTAAACACTGTTTGAAACAAGTAAGTTTGAGCTTTGCGAGACAAACAAAAGAAAAGCAGTATTTTGCTTCATGAAATGTTGCCCCTGCCCAGCTAGCTTAGCTTAGCTCCAACTGAAAAAAGTGTATTAGTGCTTATATTGTAAAGACCTGTCAGTGTTGCATGTTTCGAGTCTTTAGTCAGTGGAAAGGCTGATGAAAGCTGCAAAAGATTTTGTGCACTTTGGTCGCATTTAATCAAGCATCTGTACATCTGTTCACAACAGTTCTCTTTTATTACGTCTGTTTCATTGTGTGAGGACGCAATGACAAAAAAGACACCTGCCACAGGTGTTTTCCCTTTCACTAATTAGATGTCGTCTCTCAGGGCGTGTGGGCGTGTACACTGAGCTTGATTGACAGCCCTCTCTCACACGCTACAGCTCCTGTGCCCGATTACTACAGCAGTTACGAAGCACACCTGCTCAGTACCACTGAGCTTACTGCATCACTAAAGCATGTTTGAATACTTGTAGTCTCAGCGATGTGATTGGCTGACCCCTTGATACCATTAGTGTACTCACACAGTCTCAGCTCAACTGTCTTCACAGGAAGGAAAGACAAAGAGGAAGGCAAAGAGAGAAGGTGAGATGAGAAGGAAGCTGAATTAAAGACCGACAAGTCACATGATCAGTCAAAGGAAGTTGAGACATCCTTTCTGAAATCTTTTAAACCCCTTCATGTAATGAACAATGTGAAGAGTGTTGAGCTAGTGAAAAAACAGAGAATGGACTTTGTTCTTCATGAGTAAAGTGGAGTGAAGAGGGGCTGGGAAGGGAAGGTGGAGGAAACGAAAGAGGAGAGAGAGAGGCAGAGGGGTGGAGGAAGGGAGGGAGAAGTGTAAAAGAAACAGGTGAGTGGTGCAGAAACAAGGCCTGTCATTCACAGTTAATGTCCTATGAGGCAACAGGAGGGCAGAGAGCAAACAAAGCAGAGTGCAGACAGTCAGAGAGCCGTACATGGTGTTCGGCTGCTGGGCCTGAAAACAGTCTTCCTCAAGCCCTCGGCCTTCAGCTCTGTTGACTCTACCGTGCAGCCCGGCAGCCAGAAACAGCTCCAGAGTGTAAAAGTCCTGATTGTTTTGTTTTCTACTCATCTGTTCCATAAATGTGCTTTCTGGCTAAAGCAAACTTCTGCCAATCACACCCTGAAACTGAAGTTCAATATAAGACGCTGTGAGTCACTGCAGTACTGCATGTAAACTGTCTGATGTAGTTTGATCCTTGTACGTTAAAGATATGAAAGTCTGTCATGGGGCTGAGTCTGACACACGTCAGCGTGCTTCAGTAGGACCTCCAGTCCATACACTTCACACAGATCAGTTCACTGAACTGTGACGCTGACAATAAAAATAACTCGTCTCATTTGCAGTTTAACAAGCCTTTTTTTTTTCCAGCCATGCATCAAAATTACCAACAGATTTACCAGTATGGGCTCATGCAGAGCGCTGTGGTGAGCTGTAACACACCAAACTGCACCCACATTTTTGTAGGCTGCAGCATATTAGTTCATTTTCAGCCATAAATCCATAAAGTCACTCGACGGTGATAGCGTGCAGTAAATGAGCTTTGAAGAGCAACCTTTGGCTTTTTTTTCTGTCCTTTCAGAGAAATTTCTACCAACACATACGGTCATCGGTGTCCTGCCGCTCCCTGTCGTCGCCTGATCATTTTTCTTTTTGCAGAACTGCTCAGTCTTTCAGAGGGAGACTCGCTCATTGAAAGGGGTGCAAGGGTTACAAAAAACTCATATCACACCATGATAAGCGATTTGCCACATGCCCACAAGCCTCTGGATGTGTGAGTGTGTGAGCGTGTGGGGGGTTGGCACAGAGAGGTCAGATCAGAACAAACACCCCCCCGCAGCCCATCTGTCGGCCCTTCTATCTGTCCGACATGTGAGCTGCATGTTCAGGTCCAGCCTCTGGTTGTGTGAACGTCCTCAGGAGTGAAGGCCGCCGTGTGTCAGAGCGGTGGGATGGTGCGCAGGCCTTCCACAGATCATGTGCTGGGAGTTGGCAAAACCAGCTGGAACCTTATTTAGCTTTTCAGGACTGGCTGAATACCCCTCCTCCTCCTCGGCAGAGTCTTGTGTGACTTGCGCGGATGTTTAACGTAGTAACTTTACACAAAGGTGGTGATTAGCTAAACTACCTGGTGGTGAAATGGTGAAAAATGTCCATTAGTGTTGTCCAAAGCCAAAGATGACATCCTCAAATGTCTTATTTTGTCCACAAGAAATCAGAAAATACTCACTTTTAAAGGTGGAACCAGTGAATTTGGGCTTTTTTTTTTCCTGAAAACAGCACTCAAACTTCTTGATCACAATAGTTGCAGATTAATTTCATAGCTAAGAACCAATAGATTAATGCTGTAGCTCTTTGACGTTAATGTGAGGTGTCCTCTCATGCAGCAGTTGTCAGCCTGCTTATGGACACTGAGGGGACTTCAGTCACTTTTAATGAGTGGGGGCAGCTTTCCTGCGAAGGGATTAGGACTACCCAAATCTGAAATCAATCTTATTAAAAGGAGCCCACAGGCTGCAGTGACACACCGTCCAGGCTGAGCACCGTCACCTCTGAGTCAGACAAACTGCTGCGAACTACTCATTAGATCAGACCAAGGGACGCTTCTCCTGCAAAACCACATGGGCCATCTACAGCTGAGCAGGCACGTCATCCTACTCAACAGGTGGATGCAACAGGGGAAAGGACACGAGTGTCCCTGATGGAGGTCAGAAACAGCCCTGGCTAAGCGGTGGAAACAGGTCCTATCATGAGGAGCCGGTGCAAGTCAGCGACCAGCTCCCAAACCGTGCCGCACCTGCTCCAGTGTCACCGGATCATCAAACTCACCATCTGAAACTTTCACAAACACACAAAAAAAACTTCTTACCGCTTCAGCAGACAGCGCAGATTTCTCTGAAGAGGCGAAATAATCCCGTTTTCTCCTTTTGGCGACCACAGCTGAAGACCATGGCGCGGCTCACTCACTGCTCATGATGCGGTTTGTCGAAGTTTGGTTCCCCGTCGATGCCGGGTCCTCCTTACCTTAACCTGAAGCCAAACTTAATCCTAAGCCCAACCAGTCTGTTTGTGAGATGCTTAACCGGACCCCAGCTTCACCCTTACCCTTAACCAGTTATCTCTGCTCCGCCTAACCATAACCTGACCTGAGCCCGATCCCCAACCACGGAGGGCACCGCGACGGGAAACACTATATGAAGGAGAAACAGACTTCGACACGACACCGGTGTCTGAATATCAAACCACAATCAGGCGAAAAACAAGCCGAGTTAAAGGAGGAGTGAGCCAGAGTCAGCCCGGTGCCTGTTCGCCAAACTTTAGCTGCCCGTTTGGTTTCCTGAGCAGAGGCGACTGAACCGCTTGATGGAAACAAAGCTGCTGAGCCGAGCAGAGGCAAGGTAGAAAAAATATGGAGCCACATCCGGTTGAAGTGATTTCAAAATAAACTGCTTTAATATTACATGTCGGACTTCACTATTTGAAGGGGCTGCTTTGGTATGTGTAGAGGTCTGTTTGCCCACAATATGTATTAAACTGCATAAACAAATGCATTACTGTCCATTGGGTAAATACGCTACAGAAGATGGTTTGTAGTGTGTAGAAAGGGTGATATGGAAAACTTAGACAGAAGTGACAAAACCTGAGTTAAATCTAACCAGAGTCTCTGAGAATGTTTGCCTACACAAGGCATTTTTGAAAAAAACAACAATTAATAATGTTTGAATATGTTATAATATGATGCTGGCAAGAAAGCTTTTTAATCATTGCAGATACAATATGTTTCATTCAATGCTTTGCACGGTGGACCACTAAATTACAGCAGCCTCAGTGGTTGACAGTATTAGACCAGTTATCTCTCTGTAGTTAAATGGAAGATACCACTTCATTATGTTTTTAAAATTCTGCTCAATAAAAAAAACTACATTCATGATAGTTTGAGTAATCTGGCTGTGGCAGCGTCACCACGCAGATAGGGATATCCTTGAGGCAGTAAAATGGTCACTGGCCATTTAAACAGTCGACTTTTGAACTTCGAGTTCATGACATTTATGGATGTATTTATACAATTCTGCCACAAGCAAATGATGGAGAGAATGTTTTTAATTGAACGTATATCTTGCTCTTATTTTGTAGAATAAAATACGCTTACAGGAAATTGTCCTCCTAGAAATTTTCTCTAACTTTCCAAGGTAGGAAGTTTGAAGTTCTGTGCACGGAGGATTCCCACTGTCCAAACTTTCTCCATCGATATGCAGTAACCTAACGTGTACTGTGTTGATTTATTCTTTATCCGTCTTCAACTTGCTTGTTTTTGCTTTAGGCCTGCTTAATTAATTCAGCATTTTCTGTTAGGGTTGTCCGAGGCTTCCATGACTGTGTGAATGGTTTATTTTATAATTGGCAAAAACATTTTGTATAGGCCTATGTTGATTAACGTTTTCACCAAGTGCTCGAGGTAAACATGCATATTCTTACACGTTAACATGTTACATATTGCTTGGTCGAAAAAAAGCCGGCGGATCCTGAAAAGTATCGACCTTTTAGGGTGGCTGTTGCTCGATTATAATAGAAAATTCCGACTTCACCACTTTTGGGTCGTTGAACCCGCACATGACTACTAAATTTCCGACAGTTGCACACTGCAGAAAAACCATTCAGGAGTGTCACGGGTGCCTTCTGTCCTGCTGCCGGCTTCATTCAATGCATGACGTAATTGTCTTTCTGATGGTCTGATGGTGTGTGTGTGTGTGTGTGTGTGTGTGTGTGTGTGAGAGAGAGAGAGAGAGAGAGAGAGTGAGTGAAAGGGCGGGGGACTTTTATGGTGAGAGCAATATACCATACATTTCATGCAGTTGCATTTTGCCTCTAAAGACACTGATTTTTGGAAGGGAATTTTTACATTGGCAAGTACACAAAAAAAGAAGTTACCGGTTATCAATATGAGGGAAATATGTAGAAAAATATATATATACATGAAGGCAAAAAAGAAATTGTACGAGCCTCTAAAATGCTCATAAAATCAGATAAACCAAGCTGTGAATTGGAAAATTGGTATATTTTGCAAATTGTTGTTGTCGAGTTGTGAATTACATTAGTACTGTAAACTTTACTAAAATGTAATGTTGATGGCGATTGTTGTATTCCAGACGCTCCAGCGTGCGCCGTCTGTTGTGTGCACTCTTGTATCCTAGCAACACTGGAATATGCCATTTGTAGGTGGTCTAGTCAAAAGCAATAAAAACTATACGTTCGACCCGACATTTTTCTCGTTTGGAGCTATGTGAAAATAGTTTACAAATAAAAAAAAAACTTCTTTCCACAAATGTAATGACTTTTGTGAATAGATTTAGTTTCATTAATATCTGTAGAAATCCAGACTTCCCTCGTCCAACTAGAATCACGCGGCCCGTCACACTTCCGCCATCAGACAGCTGGACGGTAGTTCGATAGTAAGGGTGAGGAATAGCTAATATATTGTTGCCTAACTTTTTTGTGTTTGTCCGTGTGTGTAGCTTCGTGAAGTTATCATGCAATTACGTTACTTTTTGGGTGTTGCAGTTAATTTCTATCTTTCTCTAGGCGAACAAACTGCCTATGCTTCTGAAAGACTTAAACATTACATAGGTTACAAGCCAATCGTTAGCCTTAACGAAGTTAACGTTAGATATGTTATTTACAGTTAGCTACAAGCTAACTAACGCTATCGAGGGTATTTCAAACATGCGCATTTAATGTAACTATACAAGCTACATGTCAGAGTCCTATCGAGTTCGCTGAGAGTTGATACTCTTTCAGGGTAGGTTTAACCCTGCATACGGTTTAATTAGCCGTAATTGTAATAATCTAATTAAATTTCCAGGTAGCCATTTCATACTGTATCAAAAATACAAGCCTATGTTCAATGTAAACTCCTCATATAAATTAATAGGACGAGTGTACAACAGATAAACAACAAATCTCAGTACTAATTTTAATGTATTTGAGCCGTGATAAAAATAAATTCATGACACGATTTTTAAATACAGTCCTCTGTTATTATTATAATTATTATTTCTTTCAGATAGATGTTGGCCAATGTCAAAGCATATATACAGCAACTTGGATATGTTTTAGTTTATGGTAATTTAAAAATTGCATGGCCTATAATTCTTAACAACATATCTCATATATCATGTACTCTGCCAGTGGATAACATTACAGCAAATGGACAACATTTCTGATGAAGCTGAGGTCATACAACACTGCACATTTGGTTTTATGTCTGATATTTCTGTGCTTGTTTTCGGCATTAAAGGCAAGAGTGGGCTCTTCCTCACTCTCTTCTGAAAATGTTTCATGATTGTGACTTTTGGCCCGTTGTTTCCTTTCCTCAGTGGATGGAGAACTTCATCCTGTACGAGGAGCTCGGGGCAGGCAGTAGTTCTGTGGTCTACAAAGGAAGAAAGAAGGGCAATCTCAACTATGTAGCCATCATCTGCGCAGACAAAGCCAAGAGACCTGACATCACTAACCATGTATGACAGTGCGTTAAGCTGTATTAAATGCAAAGATCTGTTACACTTTCTTTTTTTAATGCATTAATAATTAAGTTGTTTTGAGGAGCAATACCTACTATACACATTTAATGATGTCTTCTTTCTGTCCCCTGTCAGGTACGTCTCAGCCATGATCTGGATCATCCAAACATAGTATGCTTCTATGAGTGGTATGAGACCAGTAACCACCTCTGGTTGGTGGTGGAGCTCTGTACAGGTCAGTAATTATTTCTGGCATTCCTGATGAGCAGCCACTCACCATTAGACATAATAACTTGCTGCTGGTTTCTGGCCATCGGAGCATGTGGCGTGGGAAATGTGTCTTACAGCACTTTCAAACTGATGCAGTTTCACAAATACCCTTACTTTCTGTTTTTTAAAACAATCCAACACATGTCAGGCACTATCTAAGTTGATATCTCTCTCATGCTTGGTCTTTTTTTCTCTCTCTGTCCATCTATCAGGTGGTTCCCTGCAGTCTGTAGTTAGCCAAGATGGATGTCTCCCAGAAGATGTGGTGAGGAGGTTTGGATGGGACTTGGTCAAAGGACTGAAACACATCCATGAATCAGGAATCATTTTCTCTGACTTGAGGCCTGCTAAGGTTTGCATTTGCGTTCATGTGTAGTATGTGGGACTAATAGTATAAGAGTACAGTACAGTAAGCCTTTTGTTGTTTCCCATAGATCCTACTGAATGGCAGTGGCATTCTGAAGTTCAGTAACTTCTGTATGTCCAAGGCAGAGGGAGAGACACTGGAGGATTTCTTTACCTTGCTCTCTACATCTGAGGAGGCAGGGGAAGAAAATAACAAGGAGAACTTTGACAACATGAGGAAAAGGCGACAAGGTGATTTTTTTTTTTAGTTATGTTGGTTCTATATACATTGCATTGTTGATTGATGGCCAGGCTAACAGTAGATTAACCAAGAGAAGTCCAAAGATGTACAGTTTTTGATGGATCCATCTGATTTGGGACACAGCTTATATAAACCAGAGGGAAACTCACTGGCAGTTGGAGAGGAGCACATGAACTGACAGGCAGGGCTTTTAGCTGACATGGTGATCATATCAGAAACATGTTATGCATTGTGGGGAAAGTGGGCTGTATATTAACTAAATGATCTAAAGAAGTTCACTTTTGAACAACAGTAATTTAAAACATTATTTTCACATCAGCAACACATGTACTGTTCTTCACAATCGATCAAATCAGTCAAAAAAATGTACTCTTGTCTAAACATCAAAACGTCTTTTGTCCATGATGAGAATGCTTGTCTTCTTTTACTGGTTTTGTCTTTTCTAATAACTCTATGGATATGTCCAAACACTTTCAGGTTCTCCAGCTTACAGCGCTCCAGAGGTTTTGCAGGGATCTGAAACCAATATGAGCTCTGATCTCTGGGCTCTGGGTTGTACACTCTACTGCATGTACACTGGTACGCACACACTCACACATGTATACTCATCACAAGCAGACATTGAATATGATTGGTTGATATTTTTTTTTTTTTTTTGCCTGTTTTGTTCTCCGTTGTACTCTGTTGAGGACCTGTAATTCATGATAATTTTGATGCTGGTAATGATAATGAACAGGACTGTTTTATGGAAGCACAGAACCTGTGAAGCACCGACCTCAACATACAGTTACTGCTTTACACTGTACAGTTTTGTAAACCTAAACCCAAACTGTTCTTTCATTTTCCAGGTAAACCTCCATTCCATTCTGATAGTCACACTGAACTGACAGACATGATTTTACATCAGGAAACACCACCTCCCAGACAGACAGGTGATACACACTCTGTCGCATACACACATACACACACACACACACACACACACACACACAGACAGGCATGACACAAACACAGAGATGTGATGTTCGACATAAATATTTTTGTTTAACAGTAGAAATGTTTGCAGCTGTATGATGCCTCATTGAGGGCAACCTTCTGTTACATGTTGCTGTTAAAGAGTAGTTTTTTGTTTATTAATAAGTTATCTTTGGTGTTGTTTGTTACAGTGTTTTCATCCAGTCCTCCCAGTGAGGACTTCCAGAACCTTCTGAAAGGATTGCTCAACAAAAACCCGGAGGAGAGGTCAGGTTCATAAGACACACAAGTGCGGCACACACTCTCTTTTACTAATTACTAATAATCTTTATTGCATGTTGACCTTAGTTTGTTGATATTTCTGTGTCCTAATGTTTAGTTTTCTTTTTTTTTAATTTAGGATGGACTGGCCAGAGTTGCTGGACCACCCTTTCTGGACACAAGCACTAAAGGAGGAAGAGGATGCAGAAGGAGATGAGGAGGATGAAGAAGGGCATCAGGAGGAGATAAATGGCTATGAGGGGGTTGGCTCTGCTACCTTGAGGTGTGTTGATATCTTATTATTTCTGCACAGCTCCTACAGCATTCTAGATACATTATGTTGCAACCATTTTACCGCATGCAGCTTTGCTTTGTGAAAGAGTGGTACACGTTAATGGTAGATGTAGATGGCAAAGTGTCATTCAAGCCCAGTCTAGCCTCTTAATCCACTGCCAGATGCCAAAAAGTTTCAATATGATGAGAAACATTTCAACGGCACAACAAGCTGCCTGCAGTATCTCCATAAAGTTTAATCAAAAGAGTCGATATGCTGCATTTTTGGATGTTTTTTTCCCTCGTTTGAATAGTTTATGTTGGAGTGTGTATTTTTTCCTCCACAGACACAAAACGATCTCTGGCCCTGTCTCTCCAAGGCAGGACGACAAGCTTCCTGACAGCCACTCGGCCGTCACCACGCCAGCCCATGGAGTTCCTAAGAAACTAACCTCATCACAGACAACTGCAGAGACTCATAGACCACCAGACACAAGGACTGATTGTCAACAAGCTGTCAGACACACAACCTGTGGAGCCTTACAGAACAGCCAGGGCTTGGATCGGGAAAGGAGAAGGAGGGGTGGAGGCAAAGACAGAAGATGATCCCAAGCTAACTGGGGCCCAGCAGTTTCACACACAGCAGCACAATAAGTCGTTCACACTAGGTAACACATTCCCTGATGTCTGACGTCATTAAAGTCACACTGAGGCCATTTTTCTGCTCAGGTATTGAGTTCAGTTGATCTACTGCCTGTCCACCTGTTTTGCCAGTGTTACACGTGTTTAACCTAAACTGTAACCAGTAAGTTCATTGATAGCCTTAATTTCTCCTTTCTGAAGAAGAATGTGAATCTCAAAAGTGTTAAATAAAGTTTTTTAAGTTGTACTCCATCCAAACTCATATCTTGGACACACACACACATCCACAAATACTCTACGGGAACGTATACAGTACAGTATAGTAGATGAAGTGTCATTTTAGAATAAGTGGTCTCAGTGGGTCTGCCAGTTCAGCTACGGAAGGTCAGCCGCATGCACATGCAGTATATCCACCTGCGAGCCATAAGCAACTAGCAGTTTATTTTAATATTCTCCTCCTGCTGTTTTTCTAGCTCCTGTGCCAACTCAAGGAGAGGCTGCAGTATCTCAGACAGTGTGAACCAGACCTCTGCACCTCAGGTTACTGCCACCAAACACTTTGAAAACATGTAAACAGCAGAGAGGAGTGGTTCATGTTAATATAATAACACGAGTAAACGGTCAACTGGCAACTTAGTTACCATGCCTACACCCAACAACACTACTGCTATTTTGATTCCTTCTAAGCACTTTAATGTATTGACTTCTAGGTCTAACATTAAAGACGTGTTATTCTCTGCTTCCATCTGCTGCTGCACCTGGTAAACATTGAACTAGTAAATAAGTAAGGCTAAATATCTTTTCTGCTCTTCTCTCACTCCTCTCCCAGGCCAGTACTGGTACTGACATCATATCCTGTGTGAAAGTTCTTCTTTATACTGACTCTGATCTGACTGTCACCCCAATCATGGACAATCCCAAGGTACAGACATGCAGTATTATAGGACACAGGCTTTTTCAGATTTCAAGGTATTTTCACTCACTTAAAAAACAGCTATTGGACTTTCATCGGTAGTAAGTGTCCTTTTGAAGAGCCTTTCCAACTTATTATTTATTACTCAATGAAATTGTATAAGCTAAACAAAGTTAAACAGCAATGTTGCTGAAAATGAGGTTTCACAGTTTACTTTTTTTTTTTACCATAATGAAAATACTTGTATACTGAATTCAATGACACATGGTTAGTAGGAAGTGAGGAAAATAGCTGCGAGGGAATTATGATATGAAGATCAGATAGCTTGTACTGAGGCTCACTGGGTGGTTTTCACTTTCTATTTACTGGATTCTGAAGAGTCCTCCTGTGTGATTTGATTCCAAAGCCCTTTGTGTACCAGCATATTCAGGCGAGGTACATTTGTTTTTCGCGCCAGTATCAAGTGATCTCCTATCAGTGTCCTGCAGAAAGTGGAAATGATCAATGAAGTGTACGGCCGTTGGCTGTAATCTGCCCTGAGGCTGACTTTTTCTCCTTTCCTCCAGCTGAGAAACTGCAGTCCCTGAGTGATGAAGAGTGGTCTTCCTCTTACAGCTCTGCTCATCTCTTGGAATACAGTACCCCTCAGCTCCTCTGTCCTCCTCCTCCACTGCTGCTCCTCCTCACTCCACAGCCGTTCCAGCCGTGGTTGGACATAAAGTTTTTGCTAACAGGCTGATTAACTCAACCCTGGTAGGAAAACACGTATTTACTTATGATCCCTGTGGAAATATTGTTGCTTTACTGTTGGCTAGGTTCAACAAAATCATTTTGCAGTTTTAGGCAGTATTTTAGACCTCAGTACCCCAAGTCCTTGCTCTCAGCTGAGTGGAATTTAGATTGTAAAACATCCTAATTTTTCCATTTGTATATCTGTGAACACATACAAGTTATCACCAAGTGTCTGTGCTCTATCAGCAAAGAGTTCCACCAGGAAGAGTAACATGTGTGATGTTACCCATTATTCAAGTGAGGGTCATTAGTGCAGTGACAAGAACAGAGTCCCATAGAATTATTCAGGGCAAAAAACAGGATTTGTCTGTCGTCTGACTTTGAACATGAAATACCTAAGAACATACGTTTTTTAAAACACACGCACACACACACACACACACACACACACACACACACACACACACACACAAAATATGGACTTGATATGAATAAGAAATGAATTTAATTCACTTTCAAGGCACACCGATACTGATATAACACAGTGCTCTTTCAGTAATTTGAAAGAGTGTTCAATTGTTGTGTTTACAAACAGGAAATTTGAACACCCTTATTAAAAGTTGTGATGAATCTAAAATCCATATTTTGCTCTGATAGATTTTCTTACAGTCTAGCTTCTTAATCTTTTTTGTTTTTTGTCTTTCTCTCTCTCTGTCGTTCTAACCTCCTCCCTCCATTCAGCTTCCCATATTGACTTAGCGAATACAACAAGCTCCTAGCTGGAGTGTGTAAGTACATGATGCATGTATTCCCTCTGTAACCCAGGGAACAAGACCGTACGACTTTGAATTTGCTAAAATGTTGGAAAAGGAGTTACTAGTGATACAAAGTAAAGAAGCAAACTAAGTTAATCAGTGGTGGAGCCAAACTTAAAGCTATTGAGACTCAGATACCCAAAATGCAACTGTGTTGCTGGCTGAAAAAGCGTGTTGGATGTTTGTTACTTTGGCTGCACTGAAGTAACAAACATGAGGGCCAGACGGACATGTAAGGATTTGTCCTCACTCTCGAGTGTTTACATAGTTCTTGTGCTCGTTTTTTTTTTTTTTTTTTGGAGTTTACAAGTTTGAGACATGACCTGGAAACTGATAACATCCATTCCCTGACTATGCTTTTATCTGGACTAGTTTTAGAATTTTAGTACTTTTAGTACTAGTTTTGTAAAATCAAGCCCTTTTACATTTTTTTTTATTAAATGAAAATACAAATGTTTTCCAGGCGGAGCAAGGTTCTCAGAGTGATGGACCGCACTCTGCACTGCACTGAACTCAAGCAGGACTGTCCTGTTTCTGAGGTCTGTAGCACACATGCACATACACACTCACACGTTCACATGGTGGGGTTTCCATTACTTGAGAGGACTTACCCTAACCCTAACCAGAACCTCTAGTTTCCTAAGCCTAAGCCTTACCCTAAACCTAACCTAAACCTGATTCAAGTCTTCACCCTAAAACTTAATGATTTACTGTATGGGGGCTTTCGTTATGTCAGTGTGACTATGTAAACAGATTTATTTCCTCACAACATGAATAATACATGACCACACATGCACACAAAGTGTCACTGGAGAAGAGGCCAAATAAATCACTTCAATCTGTTGTCATTTTCACTCCAAAACACAGTAATTGGTCAACGTCATATTAAAGTGTCCAGTAACAAACAGTTAAGCAGGGACCTAAAAGCCATGGTACCAATTTGCACCAGGAGGTGGCAGTACATACCAACAGGAGACCACAATATGCTCAATACAGGAAGTGTGACTACACATAGATGCTTCAGAACATACATGAAACAGTGAGTGCAGTACTGTGTACTGTATGTATAGTTGTTTCTTTACTTAGAGTAGTTGTGCTTAATGTTGCCGTGCTTATCTGTGATTTTTGTCAGCTTATAGTTGTGTAATGTTTGTTTGAATGTTATTCCTATTTTTGTTTTGTTTAGGGGTGTAATCAAACGTCCTTGCTCATCATGAAAGGGAAAAATGCCCTAAAACAAGATGTGGATGGGAATACATGTTCTGTCCTCTTTAACTTTATGGTAGTAGTATGTACCAGCAGGTGGCATTACAAACCTACAGACATGAAGTCTGTCATTAGCTCTCTCTCTCTCTCTCTCTCTCTCTCTCTCTCTCTCTCTCTCTCTCTCTCTCTCTCTGGCTTTTAACAAGTTTGTTCGTGCTTACACAGTGCATCGCTCCTAAATGACTTGTTCCATTTTACAGTTTGGGGGAAAATGGGCTCTAATAGCTTCCGTTTATAATAATAAATCATATAAACAACGGTTTTACATAATCATAAACTGATGGATAGTGCTTTGATTTTACAGATTGTGTGCTTTTCCTTTCATATGAAGCCTTTACTTGTTAACTGTATGAAGTGACAGTGACACCACAGTGGACTTTTTTGTTGTAGTTGCAGTAATGATGCAAGTGAAACTTCTGTGTAAATATACAAATAATTGATTTTTTGGTACACTAACCTAAAACTAATGCAATCCAATAGTCAGTCAGCCAGTTTTATTTGTATAGCCTGGCATCACAAATCCAAAATTTGCCTCAAGGGCCTTTACAGTCAGCACCCTCTATCCTTAGACCCTCAAGTCAGATGAGGAAAAACTCCCCAAAAAAACCGCAGGAACCCCAACAGAGTGGGGAGTCCTCTGCTGCTCCTCAGCAGAGAGATTCCTCCTTCAGGACAGACAGACAGACAGACAGACAGACAGACAGACAGACAGATGTTGTGAACAGCACTGACAAGAGAGAGGTGTGATTCAACTTTCTGACCACTTTGGTGGCTGTAGTTTGTGTTGCTTTTGCATTGTATTGCAGCAATAGAGAGAGGTGATTCTGTTATTTAGAATACCGTCATTGATATAAATGGGGTAGACAAAATAATTGAAACACTTGTCAGTATAACACAGGACAATTCAACAACCACAAACTGCTGCCTGCAAATTGAGCAAACATTTAAATTAACAGCTCTCTAAAACGGCTTCAACCAAAACGTCACATTATAAGCTTCACGAAGGGAGGAGTTAATGCAGGAACGCTGTATTAGACTGCGTTAACTATGCGTACCTAATAAACTGGCAACTGTGTATATGTAGCTGCAGCACTGTAATAGCCGTGATCATATTAAAGACAGTGCTGTGAGGTAATAAGACACACTTGTCGACGCACACACACACATTGTCTTAGACAGAGACACACAGGCAATTCAGGCACTTCACTGAGACCCCTCACAAAACACACACGCGCACACACACATTCAAAGAGTGGTGCTGAACTAATTCAACGTAAAAGCAGTTTTGTATGGAGGTGAGATCTGGAGCCTCTCTCCAGCGTTTGATCCTTTCATCCTGAACAGAACTAAACACCTTTTTCCTGTCTCTCCTTTTCTCCTTTTTTCTCTTCGTCTGCTCGATCTCGTCTATTTATTCTGAATGAAATCCATTCCGGCTAGAGTAGCTCTGATCCAACATCCGCTCCCTTTCCTGGTTTGTCTTTTTCTTTTCTCATTCTCCACTTGTTCTGACACTTTACTGCTGCCGAGTCGTCACGGCGATTTACAAAATGGCCGACTATGGCATAGCAGTGTTTTTTCGGTGCGCTTGTTGTTAAAGACAAATGGCGGAACATTTTTTCCGCTGCCCTCTTTGCCTCCCTGCAGCTACCGTAGGATGACAAATTGTTAAGAAAAGGACAAAGCTGTACGTTTGTGCCTGTGTGTCTTTGTGTGTCTGTCTGTTTGTGTCTATGACCAAGTGTGTGTCCATCTATGGACTCAGCAGGGGTTCTCTGTGTGTGTTTGAGTGTGTGTGTGTGTGTGTGTGTGTGTGTGTGTGTGTGTGTGTTTGTAAGCGTGCGTGGGCTTCTTTGAGATACGTTTGTGTGTGCACTCAGCAGGGGTCCTGTGTATGTAGTTTTTTGGTATGTCTGTGTTCTGTTTCCCTATTTGTGTGTGTGTGTGTGTGTGTACTTGCAGATGCTCTATGTTTGTGTGTGTTTTTGTGTTACAGTGATGTTAATAGATGACCAATAAAATAGCACATACTTGCATTTTTCTGTGTGTGTGTGTGTGTGTGTGTGTTCTCTCAGCAGGGGTTCTCCTGCTGCAGTCCTGCTGATTGGAGTGTCAGGGCTGGGCTTAGTTGCCATGGTAACTGCTATATGCTTAGATCCCCCCCCCCCCCCCCCCCCCCAACACACAAACACACACTTCTGTCTGTCTCTGTCTCTCTTTCTGTCTTCTGTCTGTCCACCTGCTTCCTCCTGTCCCCCAGTCTTTGTCCCTCACTCTCTCTGCTCTGTCTGAGTTAATTGAGAATAAAATTTTCTGGTTTAATGTTACTAACGCAAGCTTTCTGCTTTCTGAATGCGACGCTTTCAGAACCAACTAGATATGATTTTCCCCTTCACTTATCATCTCTTCTAAAGTTTTCTGTGGCTTTTACAGCAGTTTAGCCGGTAAAGCTTCCTCTGTGCAGAGTGTTTCATGGGGATATGGAGTCTAAACACACTCTAGAAGCTCACAGCAATCTTTAGGAAGACACATTCAGAGGCCATTTGCTCCAGTAAGACACTACTGGAAGCATTGGTGAATAGCTCTTGCAAGGAGTAAATATCTGATTTTTAATGAATTTTGATAAATGCCATTCAAAACCTACAATACAGCATAGATTCATTCATGGTCAAATAGAAAATATGGCAGTAATGTTTCCTGGAGGGAGATATCTAATGCAGATATTCTGAGAACCTGCTCTAATCCAGGTCCAGCATCTCATAGATTAGATGTTTGATTCATTAACCAAACTGTTTAAATACAACACAAACATTCGCTTTGTTTATCCGAGCCATGCATTTGTTGTCTCGTTTTAACCTTTTAACATACAGTAGGTCACATCTGTCATCACACTTTTTGAGCACATTTACATTTTGTAACCGTCAATCTCAGGACATTTGAGTGAAAAGTTAGCATGTAAATTTGGAAAGTTCAGTGAATTTAGTTGGAAAGCTGGGTGCTTGAAGATAAGAGGGTTACCTCTGACTGCAGTGCTGCACTACTGCTTTATACGCCAGTCTCTTCTCTCACCTCAGCAGAGACAAGCCTCGTATTAGCTGTAAAGTCATGTGCAGTTCGTCTTCATAAGACAGATTATCCACCAGCCTGTTCTCTCTATTCTTTCTTTTATGTAGACTTACATTAACTATTCATGTTATATATATGTTTCATATTTGTGTGCATATGTGCAAAACTTCTGTGGGTCTGTCTTTTTATTCACTGCGGCATTATATGAGTGTTGTTTATGGATGTTAATTAAGTGCACTTTTTCTTATGTGCATTCATGTGCATTATTTGATCTGAGGGAATGTTAACGGCAAGATAATGATAGTGTGTCCTGTGCGTGTGTGTGCGTGTGTGTTTATGTTTGCTTTTCCACTCTGCCTCGTTGCACACTGGTGCATTTCAGCACCCTCTGCCTGAGAGCAGCTGCGTGACCAGTTTCAAACACACCCCAAAATCTCTGCTCCCCACTCAAACATTTGTGTTATTAGTAGATTCAGCTCAGGAAGGGAGTGAGAGAGAGCAGCGCAGAGCACTAGTGTGGGAAAGAGGCAGAAAACCAAGAGCATTTCATTCACACTGTGTTAATAGCGACACTACACGGAATGAATTGATAGTTTATGTATAAATAACTTTAGATGAGGTCAGCTAAAGCATATTGGCTTCTGTCCCAGTCTCAAAGTGTGCTCGTAATAATGTTCACAACTACTCAGGATTCCAGTGGCAGACTGATACTGTACCATGCTCATCGATGGCTCAGCATGAGGATACACCATGGTGCTTGGGCAAAAATAAAAGGAGAGAATAACTCTTCTGGGAAAGGGGAAGATATGTTGAGAGAGAACATGACAAACAGACTGTTACCATTTCTCACCCTACAACGAGAAAGAGAGGCAGAAGGTGAGAGACAAGCAAGCGAGTGTGAGAGAAAGATGTGTGTGTATGTGTGTGTGTGTGTGTGGGGGGGGGGGGGGGGGGGTGAGTACGTGATACACACATAGAGGGCATTTCAAAGTAGAGCAGAAAGAGAAAAGACAGAAGTGGTGGGGAAAACAATAGAGGAAGGAGCCGGTAAACAGATAGAGGTGGAGGAAGAAAAAGTGGAGAAGAGAGAGGGAGAGATAGAGGAGTGAGGCAGAACTTGCATCAGATCACAGAGGGGGAAGTTGGCAGTAATGCTAATGCCAGGAAGCAGCCAGCCAGCAAGGCTGTCTCTGCATATACTTAAGTGTGTGTGTGTTGTGTGTTCATGTATAACTCACGTTGTGGGGACAAAAATCTGTTTACACAGTCACATGTGGGGACTCACCTTACTTGTGGGGACAAAATACAGATCCCCACAAGTTAAATCATTACATTTTAGGGTGAAAACGGAGGATAGGGTTACGGGTTAGGTTAGGTTAGGTTTAGGTATAAGGTTAGGAATAGGCAAATAGTGGTAATGGTAAGGGTAAGTCTCCAGAAATGAATGTAAGTCTATGTAATGTCCCCACAAGTGATGAAAACCCCCTTCTGTGTGTGTGTTTGTGTGCACGTGTTTGTGTGTGTGAGCGTGTTGTGCATTTCTTACAAGTACATATGATTGCATGTATTTATGTACTTAGTTATGCATGTGCATATACTCAGTGCTCTGAATGCAGTGCGTGTGTTTGTGCATACATGGATGTGTGTGTTTCCCGTACCATGTATTTTGATGTGTGTGTGAACTTTAGTGATTTTTAGCAAATTGTTGTGGCTCGTCATTCTCTTTCCTGCTTTGTCTTTTTCCCTCTTTCCCATCCTCTTTCTGCCCTGTTTCTCTTCTCTTTACCTCTTTATTTTCTTCCTTTCCACTGTTGTTTCATGCTCCTTTTCTCTCTTTGTCCGCTCCTCCTCTTTCTTTTACCCTTACCTCTCTTTAGTTTCTCTTATTTTTTGTTCATACATAAAATTGATTCTTCCCAATCCATTTATTTAAAATAATATATTGTCTGTGCATAGAATGTTTTCTTGAATGAATCTTCTACAACTGAATAATGATAATAATGATTGTCAGCAGTGACTGGTGTGGCATCGCATGAGCTCATGGTCTACTTCATTTATTTATTCCCTTTATCGTACTGTGGTGTGTGAGTGGATATGGTCCTTCAATTTCAGGACAATGCAGCAGAACAGTGATCCTAAAATACGGGAAGGGCCACCAGTGAGTGTTTGGGGGGCCAGTGGATTGTTCTTGACTGGCCAGGTCAGCCACCTGATTTCAGTCAAAGTGAGGTACATTCCACTTGCTAAAGACCAAACTGAAGGCAAAAAGGGCCTGAACCAAGAAAAAAGTGCAGATGGCTGCAGCACAAGTCTGACAGATAATCATGAAAAATCTGCTGATGTCTGTGGATCATATATTCCAGGTGCTCATTAATTACAAAGGATTTATATAACCTTTATTTAATAAAGGGGTCTCATTGAAATAGCTCCTTTGCAAGAGAGACCTGAGCATAGCACATAGAAAGAAGTATAAACATAGCCAGACAACAAAGTGCACAGAAAGTAGCCGAAGAAGATTTGAGGCTAAAAGTTTAACATTGTCCGGTGGGATGAGATGTTCAGGTTTTCAAATCCTCTGCAGTTCATTCCATCTATGAAGTGCAGTGTAGCGGACGGCAGTATTCCCAGGTTCACTATTTATTTTGAGGGCTAGCTCGAGTTAAACAGGCCTGAGATCTGGTCTGCTCTATACCGAGGCAGCTTTTTCATGAGAACTTTAATGAATGAAAATTATAGAATGTCGTTGCGTCCTTGGTGTTGAGGACCAGCCCTCTTTTTGATACACTACACAGTAACGAGTACAATATGTGTGTACTGTGATGAAACACAAAGCACAGTGATGAACTGCGTTAAGCTTTTTTCAGAGAGAGCAGCATAAGAATAAAAGATGTCTCCAGCACAGACATGATGGCTGACTGTACAATGATTTTCCTGTCCTCAAGACAGAAGCGTGTTTATTCTGATGTAAGAAACCGGTTTTATATTTAGTTTCTTTGCCAGTTGCTCCTTGTGCTGTTTAAAAGTGAGACTGCTGTCTGGCTGAATTCCCAGGTTCTCAGACGCAAACTCGAATGATGGGTTCTTGAAAATAAAACGCATTTTGTCTTGTCATCATTCGGTATGATCTTGAGATTATGCAGAGATGTTTGAAGAAAGTTAAAGGCAGATTCTAATCATATATTTTCAAGCACATATGAATGATGAATTTAAAGTAGTTTATCTCAATTTTTCTGTTATATTCTGAGACTTCACATGAAGGAATACTACCTTTGTGAAATGATAGCAGACACTTGAAACACTTAAATGTTTTTGACACAGATTTCTCTGTCATAAATTTCCATTTCTAGGCCATGTTTTAATTTGTCATTTATTCATTTGATTTTGCAGCAGAAATAGAAGTGCTGATGAAACTACATGTCTGTCTCTCCTCTCTTTCCAGGCTGTGTCCACACTATCAGACCTGTTGAGAGACAACCTCAGAAACAGTCAAATAAAGCAGTTCCTGCTGCCGCCACTCGGGGAGTTCCTGTACCTCATCGCCTCTCAGGTAGACTCTGCATGACTGCAGCCATTGTGAAGAGGCAGATATGAGGGGGGAGAGATACTGTAGTTGATTGATCTGCAGGGAACACACACGGTGTAAGAGAGAAATGAGTGCATTTTATTAGACAGGTCAAAATGGACCGGGCAGAATTTAGATTTTTCTCTTATTTGACTTATGACTGTAGTTGGGAAGTCAAGCAAAAAAATTCAGGGAAATGCAGAAATGTCAAGAGAAAAAAGAAAATCACTAGTGCTGTTGCTGTGACCTATGAGTGTGCAATCATGTGCACACTCTGGTTTCAATCAAACATTTAGATGTAATCAGCATCCTGTAGTGCAACAGGGTCATTAATTAAACCTCAGTCAAGTGCAGAGGCTCACTAAGACATACTAGACCTGCTAATGAAACAGACTAATCAGAAAACTATTTAAATCCATCAATTGATTCATGTTTTTGCATCCTGCGAGAAAAACAATGAATACAGTGATCCACTTGTTGCTCACCCTGCTGATAAATCACAGCCTCACACATAGTATGTTGGCAAACTGTGAAGTTGCTCACCTGTACTTTGCTCTGAAAATTATGTGCTAATATAAAACAATGAACACACTTCAGACAAACAAGCCCATAACATCATGTGTATGTAGTAATATGACCTTACACTTGTAGGCCGTCAGCATGCCTCTAACAGATGACTTTTTCAATGTGGATAGTGAAAATCAGCTTTGAGAGAAAAGTCTCTCTTCAGTAATTAATGTGGAATGACTGTTTTCTTTTGAATTAATGAGTCCAAGTGAATCAAGCACAACACTGACGTCAGATGCAAGTAAGATCAAATAACTTTTTCTTCTTACTTCAGTAAGAAATGCCAATCTTGAGCGAAATGAATGAAACTGAGTACTATGTCGTTAGGTAATGGAGTATAAATTTGCATGCAGACTGAATTGAATTGAAGGCGAATTGACCTCCAGCCCTGACAATTACAAGAGAAAGAGTTGAGGAGGATTCATTTGACATCATTAGAAGAGGTGATCCCAATTTATGTCTGCTTAACCTCAATCTAGCCAGGCAAGTTGATTAAGGCCAAGATTTTTGTTTATACGACTGATGGATGACCTTCGAAAATCAATCACCCTGCCTGATTACACTTGTTACCCTCCTGAAGCCATGGAAAATCTCATCAGTGTCTTGTAGAAGCTCTTAATAAACTGACTTTTCAAATCCTGTCAGAGCTGGTGTTTTTCCATTGTTGCCCCTGTGTTCATAACATGTAATAACGAGATGATGAACTGATCCCTGTACCTTCCTCACAGATCAAGCCATTTAGCAAGCCATCCATAAAAGTTTTAGGGTGTCGAGGTTTGCTTGGTTTGAGTAACTCCACAATTTACAGGGTTCAGTGCAGCAGGGAGAAGTATGGAATTGGATTTCAGCCATTTCCAGGTCATGTTTCCAGGTGGATAAATCTGAAGAAAAGAATTGAGTATGGACAAATACTTGTGTCTGCAGACTAATGACCCGAGTCTGTTTTCTAAACCTTAAAATTCAGAATTTCTAAAGATAAATTGATCATACAAACAGAGTATTTTTCATGCTATTTGGAGCAGGGAGCCACTACACCCAAAATTTTTGTGAGGGAGCATGGGCCAGATGTGTGATGTCATCGAAAAAAAGGCAAGAAGTGTAGCGTGTGACTGAACACACACTCCTGCCCAGCTCTGCCCCATGTGGCTTATAACTGTACCAAATCCATACATTCACATATATATAACATGTAGTACATATACTCTCTCACAGTCTCTAAGTTCATTATCTTTTTCATGATTCTGAACAGGATTATAATTTATATTTTGAATATAACTAAATGTGGTTTGTAGAGCAGCAACAGTAATGTTTACAACAGCAACATCGCAATATAAACTCAATAATATCTCACTGGAAACAGATGTAAAATATCAATAAAGTGAATCAAATTTCTGACATCAGAGTACTGAGTGAAGTTTAGAAAGAATGAAGAGCACAGACATCAGTCAGCATCAGGTCTTCCTCCTGTCCTCCGTCCTCCTCCCTGT
This sequence comes from Chaetodon auriga, assembly GCF_051107435.1. Classification (NCBI taxonomy): domain Eukaryota; kingdom Metazoa; phylum Chordata; class Actinopteri; order Chaetodontiformes; family Chaetodontidae; genus Chaetodon; species Chaetodon auriga. Next base: position 9,980,924 of record NC_135081.1, read on the forward strand.
GCTGATGTGAATCACTGCCTGCAGGTGCAGCTGGCAGAGGGCCTGGTTTGTCTCTACCAGCAGCTCAGTTTACAAGAATGTACCAAATTTTAAGATACATATCTAACTACACCAAACAGTTAGACTATATACAGATGTCTTTTGTGTCAGATTGTTTGTAACAATTTGCCATCAGCTGAGCTGGCATGCAGTGTATGTGTGAAACATAACAGCAGTGGATGGGAGACTGCGCACAGAGCAGATTGAGATATTACTCTTCCACATCTTTTACACGTTTATGCTTGTTGAACCGGTGTATAGATAAAGTATTGGCTTTTTACTCATGAAGGTTTTATTGTACTTACAATGGTTGGAGGAGTTCAGCCCTGACACAGAGAGCAGAGGAGATGCTGCATCATGATAATAAACGGTAAAAAAGGACAAAAGAAACAAGAACATTGGAGCCTCTCAATGCTCCAGGCTTTATTAATTTAGCGCTGGGGTTTTGTTTAGCACTGGTTTTCAGTACCCTGCCTCTGCCTCATACACACTCTGTCACTCCGTCCAGCCCTCGTTTCCAGCATTGTGTCTGAGCCAGTCATGTCTGCTATAAAAACATTCCAAAAAGAAGTAGAAAACCTGTAATACACACTTCCAACTGTAGTCTTCTTTGTGAAAATACATTTCATTTTGTTTTATCATTATCCACCTTTTTTATCTCTGGTCCTCTGTAAGCATGGTGTTAGCAGTTTCAGTAGGCTTAGTAAACTCATACTTTAGTAGCCCGGGCGTATTGTTAGTTAGTCACTGTGAGTACTGTTTGTTGTTTTTGTAGAGTGTTGAACTAAAAGGTGTGAATGAACAAGATGTTTAGAACTGTCACTTTGCACTGACGAAGGCTTGCAGAATGGAGAAAAAAAATTGAACATTTATTCAGAGACACAATCTCACTCTGATACAGTGCGGGGGGGGGGGGGGGGGGGGGGGTTACAGGGGGTATTTGGCGGTCACACAGTAATATTTTGTTGAACCGTGGTTAATGTTTACATAATTAACATCTGCTGTTAAAAGTATGGAACTCTGAAATGGAGAAAATGCAGGGAACCTTGAATTTAGTGAATGAAGCATTACAGGAGGTGTAATCAGGTAAATGTGAACATAATTGAAGAGTGATGGAGGATTTACCTTGTTAGCGTTGGTAGCTGATGTGAGCCATTAAATATATTTGAACCTCATGAGGAAAAACAAAACAGCATTATTTTGCTTAAAGGCAATCCAGAAGTTCTGGCCTCTCCTTCCTCTTCCTGCTACAGAGAACAAGAAGGCTAAACAGCTGTAATGATTGGCTCTGAGGTCTGTCCAAGAAGTCGAATATAATTATGACATGTACAGGAAGCTGTAGCTGAAGCACAGAAGAGCTCCCTTTACTGGTTTTGTACGTCCCTGTGCTGGCTGTATTTTTAGAATGGAGAGTAAAAAGATGCTTTTACTTGTTTAGAAATGTTTTCATGGACTTGCCCTCGCTGTGTTGTTGATATGCTGCCAAAATATGTTACCGGTAGAGCTGGAAGAACCAACAGACAGACATGTAGCGCCGTGAATGGCTGCTTTTACCAGTTGCTTTTTGTGATGGCAGTGGTTTGCTGTAGTCCCTTCCAGATTTGAGTTTTTAAGTTATTTTTTAACTTATGATCGGCACACATTTTACCGTTAGCTATGGCTCTACTGTCAAGATTAGAGCGTGCTAAGAGAAGGTTTCTTATGTAAAGCGAAGCAGTGATTTGTTAGAGGTTAGTAATACCTTCTTCTTGTAAGATTACCTGCTTGTTGGCTTTGGACTGAGGACTGGATTTTAAAAATCTCCAGTTGTTTGCGTTTTCCGGTCGATGGCAATGATTAGCACAGTTTTCAGGGCTTTGTGGGCTCCTCTCAGATTAGCCCGTATTTAAGTTTTGACTTGAGAATTTGATATTTCTCCTGCAGTGCTAGTCAAAGGTTTGATAGCTCTAAAAACCCTGTAGTTACTTGACTTATATTGAGTCTTTTAAGAGTCCCCTGGCTGTCTGGTCGGTTTTCAGTGTCAATGATTGTGTCAGCTGCATTACTGCCTCTAATCTCAAGGTTACATATAATTTACAACCTTGACAACAAACACCACAGACAGCCTGAACTTTTATTGGACTTCGGACTGATAGTTTCAAGGTTGAAGACTATTCCCATATGATGACCACAGTTGGGTAGGGCGAAAACGTTTGCTGAAATAGTGCATGACCACAAATGACAACAAAATGTTGCTGAAAACATTGAGAGTCATACCAATAAAATTCTTTGTGGCATCATTTGCACCACATGATGTCGAAGCGCTCCACTGAATACAATAATACACAATAATATTGTTTGAGCAGCAGTAGCGGCTGCTAATATTGTCACAGTTTTGATGAAAATCCTAAACACGGGCTGTGAACTCCTCCTGACAGGTGGAATCACTTTGACTCTTTAATGGCAGGGGAAACAGTTTTATTTGAGTATTGTGGAATGGCCCTTTAAGTGTCCCCTGGTAAAATCACCTGCTTTGCTCCTCTCTTCGTCTTCTGCAGCTCCAGTCAATGACAACGATTAGCTATAGCCTCCAGTGCTGTCTTTATCCTCAAGGTTAGATATAGCCTAGAGCTTAGCACAGTAGCAATGGAACAGGCCATTGTTTCATGACAGGATAAAAATATTAGTTGAAATAATCTGAATTTTGTGGAACGCCAAGACTGCTGTGACATTACATCTAGTGCGTTTTGTCAGGAAAAGAAGTTTGTATGTTCATCACGGTCAGATGAATAATTTATCAATCAATCAGCAAAAAACTTTTCTGGTTCCAGCTTGTCACATGTGTGGATTTTCACCTTTTCTCAGCTTCATGTGATTGTAAATCCAATACTGTTTGTACTGTAGTTTCTGGCTTTTATAGATTCAATTGTTAATGGATTATTTTTCAAATAATTGAGAGATGAATTGATACTGAAAATACTTGTTGTTTGCAGTCTTGTGAATTTTTCAATTAAAACTATTCAGGAATGTGGTGAAAGTTAAATTCCTCTGTTTTTTTCTAAATCCTATCATGTAAACAATTAGAGTGAGATGACTGAGTACCCAAACAAGGAAAACTTCAAGAAAACATTATATATAATGCTCACACACACTGTGTGTCTAAGTAAAATCAATATTTTGAAGAAAAAAAAATGTGTTGAATTTAAATAGTTCTGAAGGCATGTTCACACACACACACACACACACACACACACACACACACACACACACACACACACACACAGTAACCAAGTAATCAAGATGTCATGGCTCCTCTTGCTCCCTTCTCCCCTCCCCAACTTGGCCCTTTCTTGCCCTTTTCCTCACTCCTCTCAACTTGCATCTCCTCCACGTTATCTCTCTGCCTTTCTCTCACTCCCACTCTCCTCCTCCACTGCCCCCACCCCCCCATACGCACCCCCCCCCTCCTCCCTCCTCTCACCCTCTCTCCCTGTCTTTTCTATGTCTCTCTATCAGGAGGAGAAGAGAGGCTCCCCAGAGGGACTGTGGTTCGTTCCCGCTGCCGCCTACACTGGCTTAATGAGGAGCCTGCGGGAAGGGGTGAGTATCTCTGTGTATGTCTGCGTGTGTCTGTTTTTGTGTCTGTGCCTGTGTAGCTGTGACTAAGTCTCTCTCACTGTGTGTGCCTGCGAGTGTGTGTGTGTGTGTGTGTGTGAGTGTGTGGCAGGGGATCCCTGTGAACAGTAATGATGAGGCAGCTGTGGGGGCCTAAAGCGTTGTTTGCCAGCTGCAAGTCAAGGGCATGCAGAGCAGTCACACACACAAGCGTGCACGCACACTCTTACCTGCATCAAACACAACCCTTTACTGCTCAGCAGCCTGACCTCAGCAGCAATTAGGACCCTCCAGACACACACATACAGTAGATGGAGCAGAAACACAAGCAGAAATATAGATGGCTCTTTCCTTTTTCCAGGCTTTCTTTTTCTTTTCTCCTCTCCTCTTGTTCTGTTAAATGATGCTTCCCCACAAACAAATGATAAATTAATGACTTTGTTTGGTATAATTGTGAAACAAAACGACACGGTTCCATTGAGAAAACTGTCAAAAAATGTGAAGAATTATACACGTAATGCATCAATGTTAGCATCAAGCTCACGATTAGGCGCTGTGCTTCTTAACTTCAGCAATAAGTGCTCAGTGTTTCCTCCTTAATGTATTGCAGACATGGTAAGGTTTAACCTGTTTAACAGATGATACAGAGCAGAGCACTTCCAGATCACATCATAAGGTATTACAGTGGTGTTCTTAAATGGTGGGCCATTGCTGCAGAATAAGGAAGATTTTGGTGGGTGGGGAGACTGATGAATACAGTGTACAGGCAGGGGAAGAGAAGGAGATGGATGGATGTTGTTTTGTCTCTCTGAGGCAGAAGGGGTCTTACTGTGGTGGCCCAATATAGCAGAATGAATATAGATGAAACTCTGGTTTGCACAGTTGTCAGCTAGTACCTACTGTTGCTTCATTACCACTGGGAGCGTAGCGGAGGGGTAGATGAACAGAGGAGGGGTGTGTGTGACAGGAGCAGTGAGAGAGGTTGAGGGGAGGAGAGAGGAGGTTGACTTATTTATCATTATTGAGCTGTGAGAGTAGCTGACGGAAACACACACACGTACACACACACTCTCATGCACACACACAGCCTTAGGGACCAGACACTCATCCCCAGACCCAACCTGCCTCTCTCTCCCCTTCCTCTCTCCACCCTCTGTCTGTTTCTGCCTCTCCCTGACTGGCTGTTTTTCCCATGGATGCACACGTATATTTGCTATGATATTACAGAGATGTCTAAGTAGCGTCTCTTTGTCTCATGGGCATCACATTTCCTGGAGTTAATAAGGTAGTCACACTTCTTGTACTTCGTCGTACTCCATGTCTAGGTCAGTTTCAGGGTGTGGCCACACCAGCATTGATCACAAACAGTTGAATTCAGTGCATTAAAATGGATGCCGCTATCGCTGGATTTTCTTTTTTGGACAGTTATGAGACAGGAATCGATGATGCGATTTGTCTTTTGAATAAACAGTGTTGCTGTAACTTATCATCTGATTTGGCAACCTGCGACTGAGCAGGATATGAGGCTGGCTAGTGCAAGCATTTTCCATGCTAGCTAGCATGTTAGTGTTTAGCTCACCAGCTACAGTTGCTCAAGCATTTGTCCTGCAACTAGTCACTTGTTTCACCGGCACCACCCATTTCACGTGGATGTGGGAATGGATTTCTCTGTGCCACTGAGGGCTCTCTCTCATTAGACAGCAGCTACGATGAGCCTCTCAAGGAGCAACTAATGCATTCTGCTCCCTCTTGCTTTCCCCTGCCCCCTGATAATTAGCTATGTGAGCAAAAGAGGGGAAAATTAAACTTGACAATGGAATTTGTGTCGAATTGCAGTGCCCCTAAAGCAACAACAATGCAGAAATGCAAAGTATATGCTTGAGGTAATTTAGAAACAGTGTCGCCATTGCATGGTTTATCCACCACTGGGAGAGCACTGTTTATTTTCAGTTGTAATACAGTACAATTTTTATATCTGTGCCTTATTTTTCCTTTTTTTTTTCATGTGCTAGCTTGTGCTTGCTCCAGATCTTCAGCTCTCGGGAGAGTGTGTTGCTGAGACAGAGACAGGTCTCGAGTGAAGTTAATTTTCTCCACAATTGTCTGACTGAAAAAAGCCATTTTAGTGTCCGAATGTTCGGAGGATATGTGAAAAATGGGTCCAATATTTACTTAAGTGACTATGGGGCAAAAGAATCAGTCATATTCTGTGTTCACATTCACTTCTCCCATTGGAGTGACCTGCCGCTAATCTCTAAAGGGACAGGCCAGTGGTGACACCCATGTGACATGGATACAGGAAATTACTCTTAAGTGAACCATCTCATTTCTGAACCGTCTCTTTAGCTACGGCCACAAGGGTCGCCGTAAATATAGATCGTAATAAGCTGCTTGTATTGTCAACCCACACAGCCTTTTTTGGGGAAGGACAGTCTGAAAATATCATTATTTGGAGTATCCTAAAAAATCCCGTGTCTGTCAGGTTTTACTTAGTTTTGAAAATGAGCAAACTCGCATAGAAAAATTCTGTAGAACCCTGAGAACCTGCGAGAAAGCACGTTCTCATCATTGACAGCCTACTTTAATGATTTTAGCTTTGGTCATAAAAGTTTCTTCTTAAGTGGTATATTGTAGGTATTTAACCAGAACATCCTTATATTAACTCTTTATTGTTTTAGTCTGTGTGTGTATGAGTCTATGTTGTATAAACAATATTCTATTGTTTAATGGCCAGTTAACAATGACCAGACCAGTGGAATAGAATATTTTCACTGATCTAGAAAATTGAACCACATTTATTTTCATAAATGCAATTCATGGAGGCTCAAAATATAATGTTTTTAATTTATATAATTTTAAATTATACATGCATGCATTATACATGGGCCTGGACAGGAGCTGTACTTGTTACAATTCTTAGTTTGTCATTTTTGGAGGTTCATTTCTGAGCTATTGACTCAAATGTATTTCATATTTAATCCTGATCCAAGTCCTTTAATACTGGGTATCTGCCAACACTGAGTCAAAACACTCAGTCCGCTTGTGATGTGTGGTGTTACAGAGAGATGCTTACTGAGGCAGGGTGAAGAGTAAAGACTGCAGAGACCACGTCAACCAAACAACAGACAAGTTTAATGTGGGGCTCGTCATCAAGTTACTCACCGACTTTACGTGACTTAGTGAGACCTGATATGACCCATTAGTCATTTTAACTGGTGAAAGCAATGGTTTGGGTGGCTAAGAACTAGAAACCATTGCTTTTCAGTGATAAGGGAGGAAGAAGAGAGAACACCGGCTGTATCTCTCTCAGTGTTTCAGTGTGTGGAAACCTGTGAGCTTTATGCTAGGTGTTTGATTATTTCTTAAACCATGTAAATCTCTGGAAGCTCAAACATTTTAGGATAGTACAACTGCTATGACTTGAACTTAAAAAATGTTGAGAAAATATTTGAGGTAGCTAACAGCCCTCCAGAGAAGTCACATGTTGGACGGGGCCAATGACTGTAAGATTGAGAAACCCAGATTGTGTGTAGGTTTCTTTTTACCTTCAGTTGAAAACTAAATATTTGTTCAGTGCTACACAGTGTAGGGGATGTAAAGTTTGCCTTGCTGTATTCCAACGCAGGTCTGAAGATTCCAAGAGCAAAGTAAATGACACATGAGCATAAATAACAAACTTGATCTTTGAACTGCTCTTGGCTGATCACCTCAATAACCCATATTGTCTGATTAATAAGTGACCAGCTGTGTCCTCATTGTTACAATGTCTTATTATCATTGGTGTATTGCTTCAGTGATGTCTCCAATATCTAGTCATGCATTTCTCATGTAGTTTTGTCTGGAGAAGGAGATTGTCTACCAGTGTGCTAAATGTAAATCGAGTGCCACACACTGTTTATTGCATGACAGCGTTGAGATACAGCGCCAAGACCCTGTCTAATGCGCTCCAGGCAGTGTGGTTTTGATGCGTTTCCTGACCCCCTGGATCACCCCAGCCCCCTCCGCTGCTGTTGAGAGTTTTCCTGATTTACAAGTAAAGCACTGGAGAGAGGGATAGAGATCGTTGTACCAGAAGAAGGGGTCGACTGGGAGGCCGCAGAGCCAAAGCGAGCATGGTGGTTGTAGCAGAGGAGAGGGGGATAGTGGGGGATGGCGGGGAGTGACAGTGAGGAAGAGAGAGAAGGATCAGTGTACTGGGAGAGGGAGAAGAGATGGCAGGGAGTCAGAGAGAGAAAGAGAGTTGTACTTGGAGAGGGGGAGTGGATGGCATGGAGTGAAAGGCAGGTTTCCAGGCCAGACTTGGGCTGCAGGAAATTATTTATGAGCCTGAACAAGATGATGCTTCTGCTGCCTATGATGAAAAATCTGTGTGTGTGAGTGTGTGTGTATGTGTGTGTGCGTGTGTGTGTGTGTGCGTGCATGCAGCAGAAATGATGTGTGAACAGTATTACAGTGATAGAAGCCAGGGGGCAGAAACCAGAAATCCCCCTTACACACACACACACACACACACACACACAAACACACACACACACACACACACACACACACACACACACACACACACGCACAGCAGTGGTGAGCCTATTAATGATTTATCACTATCTTCCACAAAGGAGAGGAGAACAGAGGGGGACTCTCTGAGACAGTCATGGGTCCTACCCTTGTGTCTCTAACATAAGATGACCACTCCACGTGCACGCACACACACACACACACACACATGCACACACAGACACAAACGCACACGCATGGTGTGCAAGCCATTGTATGATATCATAATATACAGTTATTGTGTTGTACTGATTAAAAGATTCTTTTTAAATGAGAGTGCCACTGTCCTCTCCACACAGAAAAAGTCTCCTGTCCAATAACACTGTACACCTGTCTGTCCGTCCACCTGCCTGTTTCTCCCCTTTCTCCTTTTGCAGTAGTCTGTCCTTTTCCCTACGTCACATTGTCTTTCGTCTCTGTTTAGGCAGTACGCCTGTCTCTCTGCCTGCCTGTATGTCTGTTTCTTAATCGGTTTGTCCGCTTGTCTCCTTGTTTGCCCAGTTTACATGTGCTTGTTTGTCTCTCTGCCGGTCTGTCTTCTGTCCTGTTTGTGTATTTGCACCTCTACTTGTTGCTGCTTTCTGCTGTCTTGACCAAATGTCTCTTCCTCTTGCTTCACGCCTCACTGTCTGTCTGTTAGCCTGCTAATCAGACAGTCTGTCTCTCTCTCCCTTTGAGTGTGGCTATTAGTGATGTTAGATGTGCTGTGTGAGGCTGATAGATGGCGTCCGTGTCTCTGGCATAGGGGCTCATTCAAAACCAGGTGCATTGGCTTCTAAAGGATCTTAATTACAGAGGGAAACCACATCAGACATGTGAACACACGCACTTGTGCACATGCAGGCATGCACACAAATCCTGCGTCAAGTCATGTGATGTTTTTCTGATGTGTATCTCTTTCTACTTGAGACTCAGAGGCCAGGTGCAAACATGTTTGGATATAAAACTAATCTGCTGATTGACACTTTAAGATAGGATTTTATTGTTCCATATCGGCCTAGCCTTTTAACTCTTTTCATCTATAAACAGAGGTTTTTCCAACTTTTTTTAGCCAGGGGTTCAAAGTGTATAAATCTTATCTGTCAGCCAGGCCTGAGCTACAGAATAAGGGAGATTTTTAATTTAACCCAGTTGCCAGGAAGCCGTTTGGTCCTGTTGAAACCCGAGAAAGAAGATGGAAATCCTGTTTAAACTGGATACACCAATAGGATGAAATAAATGGAACTTCATGTAGTTTTTTCCAGCCAGTGCCAAATTCAAATCCAGGAAACCTGAAATTGAAGAATGCATGTTTTGCCAGAGTATTATGTCTGTCTGTAATGGTCTTAAATTAGGATGAATACCTACTCAGAAATCACAGCTTGATGTTTGAAGTGAGGAAGTATGAGAGTGGGTATGTCATTTAATTAGATCTGCCCATGACACCTCTGGAAGACTCAATTTCATGCTCTAAATCTACCAAATGTTAGTCCCTCACTGATTTTAAAAAAATCTGTACTAGTCATTGAGGAGGTGATACAGAGAAGCAGTTGAGTCGGAGAGATATTTCTAATCTTGATAACTAAGATATGAATCGTCCAAAAATGTTCTGCAACTCAATACCAAGATGTCCTAATATTTTTCACATTTACTATACACTGCAATGCTTATTGAGCAATTTTAATTCAATTACTTAATTATTCAAGTCCTTTATTTATATTACAAATCTGTTTTTTGTAGGAGCAAGAAGAAATTAAGTATATTATCATTTGAGTTCACAGAATTTGAACTCCTAGAAATTAAATTAAACCATATTTCTTTGATTAGTTTGAAGCTTTTTTCCTTTTTTCCACAGTCACTGTTAATATATTGTTAGAACTTTATTCAGCATTATTCATTTCTTAGTAATTCTTACAGTTGTTCAAACCCCCTGAATCTGATTTACTTCACCCTAACAGATGTCCCACACACTGGGGGAAACACTGGACAAGGTGCTACCAAACATGCTACTATATCAACAAGCTAGCAGAGCACCATGAGAGCATCAGACGTGTGAAGTGAAGGCATGAAGAGACTTGGTGCAGTGCAGTCGCTCCAGTTAAAAGTCGTTCAGGCAGGTCTGAACTTGATTTGGAATACAAATCTCTTATATAGTTATTGATAAAGTAAGGTCTATCATACCCTCTGACCTTTCCTTTAGCGCAAACATGAAGTTGACGTTCTGTGTTTTGAGTGAAATGTGTTGACAAACATTGGATGGATTTCTATATTTAGTATCGCAAGAGGATGAATCTTAATAATTTTCCTCTCACGATACCAGCAAACCAGAATTTCACTTTGTCCAATGCTTTGTCTATACTGATCAAATACCTGCAGATTAATTCCATCAAGCTCACCTGTTCTTTGTATTCAGTGTGAATATTAGCATGCCGACATCCATATTTAGCCAAATACATTCTTACAGAGCACCTGACGTAGCTCTCAGTCTTGCTCTAAAACATTTGCTCAACAATTCACTAAACATGTTTATGTACAGTGGCGAGAGAGAGGACGAGACAAACAACTGTTATACACTAACACTGTGTTATTATAGTGATATAATTTCAGCTGTGTTATGTACGATTACAGAACTCTCATCATTTACACTGAAACTCGGCAAAGTCTCGTGCATAAAGAAAGAAATCGAGATGACCTTGGTAGCCAAGTTTTTGGGAAAGCCATTGCAAAGATTTTATTTTAATTTCTTTAAAGTTGACTTTCCGGAGATGTGAGGTTTAAGTAGGACACTGAGTATAATATAATGATTGCGCTTCTTGGATGAACTTGTTTCTCATACTGGGAGAAATTATAATGAGAATAACTTCCTCTTTCCTCTGTCTCCTGCATTTCTCTGTCTGCATCATAATGATGGAGTTTCTTGCATGAGCTCACCACATATAAGGATATCTCTCTCACTCCATCTCTCTCTCTTTCTTTCACTCTCCCCCTCCCCTTTCTTTTCTCTGTGTAGTTCCTGGCAGGGCTACAGTCTATTAAACACACAGACAGTGGGTGCTCCCCCGTGGGCTCATTAGTGAGCTGGCCCGCACAGCCTGGGGAATGCTGGAACAGACCATTCTACTGGTTCCCGGAGGGGTGCCAGAGGATTCATTATGTTGTCGTGCTACGTAGTCCCTTGGTGATGAATACACAATGTGATGTCCTATATTGGTTTATTAGATGGTTATTTAAGCTATCGGTTATGATTAGAGTTCCCATGTGGTTGAGTAAAATGTGTCTTTAGTTTCTCTAAAATGTTAAATAGGTGTGGATCACAGCCTGACCATCAATGCAGTGTTAAATGTCAGAGGTACATCCATGCCTCCATGAGCGAATCAAGACTTTTCTCAACTCTAAAAGGTTCACTTTGTTTTGGACATACAGTTTCAGCAGGGGAGTAGAGACATTTTTTTGCTGTTCTTGCAAAGTACATATGTTAAGGCGGATGGGATCGAAGTAAATCTTTTCATGAAATTGAAAATGTGGAGTAAATGATAAAAACCGACACTCTGCTCTTTCTGATGAACAGCAGCTATAATCACTTTGAATTCTTGTCTTGTCCTGTAATAGATTCACACGGGGACAAGTTTTCATGGCAGTAGTGTCTCTCAACGTGTTTAAAAAGTTTTCACACCGTTCCTGCAGCCTAATCTACAGCATCTACATCTGCTCTCCCTCCATATGCTGATAAGATTGTTGTAGCGTTTGAGGAGGGGGATAACATGAAACATTTGCAGTTCATTTTGCCAAAATTTTGCCAAAATTCTGACTGTTTGAAGCATCCTGAGCACACAGATGGACAGCAGAAAAGTAGATTATTTCAACATTTGGGTCTATTGAAGATTATATGATTTAAAGCTGCAGGTTGCAGCCACAGCTGCAGTTGTGTGAAGAAACATACTAAAAACAGCCAGTTTTCAAGCTTATATGGAGCGTTTGATATTAGACGGTTTCAACGGAGTATCGCTGTAATTGTTGGATGTTTAATGTTCTTAAGTCTCTCATTTGTTAAATGTTGTGCATTACATATATATATACAAATATACAGTCAGTGTTATGTGAGAAATATGTATCAGCTAAGTAGTGTAGTAATGTCATTAGCTGCCACCTGCACCACTTTTCAGAATTACTATGATAAATTGTCATGGCGAAATTAATGTTTCAGCTGTTATAAGGAACTTTTACCACAAAACACAGCTAACTGTTTTTTTTATGAATGAATAGGCTCTATTGTATTTCATATCTAGGGAGAGTAGAGTCTAAGTGATGTAACACAGTGAAACACAATAATAACCTGACAGAGGCAATCACTTCTGTTCTACTTCCTGTCTTTCTCCACAATGACTTTCCTGGAAAAACTCATTTCCTCAGCCACAGAGATTTCATTAGCCTGGCCCCATTGTATGAACACAAACAACTGTTCTCTTGTGAGGCAAAGGTGTGTGGGCACAGAAAGTATACACATAATTATTCACGCACAAACACTTGCACACCAACTCATGCACACTCACACACAAGTGCAACCCCATTGAGGTGACGGTGCTGAAAGCTGATCTAATTGTGAGTCTGTGATTGATTTAAATCTTTGTTCTTTTCTGCCTTTTTGGTGTATGACATTTTTCACCAGTCGAGTTTGAGTTTGGAACTAGACAATGAACCAGAAATCGTTCACAATGGCATTATATTTTTACAAAAAAAAAAAAAAAAAAAGTCCTGTACACAAAGCACTATGAAATACTCTGCTATTCGGACGCATGCAAATACGAAGGCTTATCTTTATATTAGTAGAAATTGAACATATTCCCCCCATAGTTGTTCTACTCCTACGTATTTGTACTGTTTGCCCTGTTGGTGAACAACAGGCTTTTCAGCACATGCTGTAGTACAACATTATGTTCTTTTGGTCTGTATATTGTCTGATATATTATGACTATACAAAGGAGGGTCATTGGGGTCAGTGTCATAGTGTTGCTTTTGAATACTTTGGATTCTTGCTGCAAGATTTTTGACCAACTCATGGTCTTAAATCCTCTTGCAGCATCGTTCTTAAATGGACTCTATTACTTAGGTACATCTAGTTGTCAGTACCAGCTTAAATTTATCATTTTAGTTAGTTATGTAAAAATCAACTGGTTGGCCATTGTTCCAAAGTGAATATAAATAATTCAAAAATGTGTGTGTGTGTGTGTGTGTGTGTGTGTGTGTGTGTCTGTGTGTGTCTCACAGGATGATAACATAGTTCATCACATGGCTGCAAAAGCCATGGAGAACATCACCGCCTCCTGTCTCCAGTCCCACCCACCACCTGGTTACCACAGGGATGGGCTCGGCCCTGTGGTACCTGTTCACTCACTCCACCGTGGAGGCTGCCAGAGTCACTGCCATCTCTGTAAGTTCACATGCATGAAACACACATTCACACACACAGTCGTATCTGTGACTGTGTACAGATGTGTACTTATGCACATGCTAACATCTCTGTGGAACCAACAAACACAAATAAACATTCATTTCCTAAATGCCCCATTGTCAGACTGTCAGTCATGTTAATTTATTTGTTGGCGCTATGGCCGAAATTGCATAACATGGAGTGGCAAATACCTTAGAAATGCATTTTGTACCATTGGACTCCTCCACCTTTTTTAAGGCAGTAACAACTTAACATCAAGGACTTTGTGTGCAACATGATATTACAAGGAAATGGGAACCTAATCCATGAATGATATTCATTACCTCGGTGCATTTATGTTTATTTGTTTTTCTCTGCGTCCCTAGTCCCTTTCCAGGCTAACCCGGGTCATCCCCGCAGTCTTCTTGGCTGTGATTGACACCTGTGGCCCTGCGGCAGTCTTAGAGGGCATGGATAGAGCAAGTGCAAGGGTCCAGCAGCACCTACTCACAGCTATGGCCACTGCCCTACTCACCTCACACGTCCAAACACACCGCATCACACAGAACAGGTAAGTGTTTTATGCACTCTTGCATAAGAATGTAACAACATATTGGAGAATGTCAAACAAAAATACAGAGAGAAATCCGGACACAAACATCCATATCCTTTTCTTGTTATATCTTATCAATTCAGAGCAATTCTACAGGACATTTAGGTGGTAACATCACTCCCGGCTGGGGTTTGAATTTTAGAGTTTATGAGTCACAAACAGAGGTTTTAACTCAGGTGCTGAAGGTTGAAAACACAATAACAACACGAGGAGCAAATGAAACTAGCTTCAAATTCTCTACATCTTTATTTCTCTCCCTACTTCTCTCTCTCTCTCTGTCAATCTGTCTCTGTCTTTCTTCCATACAGTTCATGAACTAATGCTGAACTGTGCAAAAACTAATTTGTCAGGAATTGCTTATTTAATTTTTCATAAGACAGCCCATCTAGTGTGTATGCAAAGTGCTAATCTCGGTAAGGCAGAGGGGCTAAAATTGATTTGAAGGTTTTTAAGTTGGAGTCTGGCATTGGTAATTGACTCTGAACTGAATGTATTTGCATTGAGCATTTCCAATTTAACACCAGAATACAAACTTAGTACTTCAACTCTGCTCTAATTATACACTGATATGCATTCACCCTCCTTCTCTCTCCTCTCTCTCTCTCCCTTGGCACAAAGACAGACAGTCCAAGAGTTTGTTTACACAGAACTCTGTCTGTTAGAGTGTGTGTTTGTTTAATGTGTGTGAGACTGCGTGTTGGTGTGTGTGTATGCGTGCGCATGTTTGTGTTAGCGTATGTGCATCCGTGCAGACACACACACATGCACATACGCTAATTTGTAGAGTGTGTCAGTATCTGGGCTAATTGGCTGAATGAACGCGCTGCAGCCTTCTACTTCAGCAAAGCATTATGGGTAGTGGGGAGGGACTTATCAGCTAGGCACACACTACTGGGCTTTGAAATTAATTAACTTGGTGTCCCCCCCCATAAACACACATGCATGCACATTCTCTCTCACACACACACACACACACACACACACACACAGTCAGAAGTGTATGGTGTTGGTGATAATGATAATGGTAATGAATGTTGGCCAGTCACAATTTTTTTCCAACCCGTTACCGTCGCTGTGTTTATGCTGAGTGAATGGATGTCTAAAGTAGCTGTAGGCATACACATTTGTGTGTGTGTGTGTGTATGTGCACATGCCTGTTGTGTGATAATGTGGAGTCTCAGAATCAGAAAAGGAGGAAAACATGAAATTGAATCATTTCTTATTCGAATACCTAATATTGCAGTGATATATGTTGAGAAGATAAACTCAGCATTATGAACAGTGTGCAAACATTTTTTCTCTTCAACCTCTGAATCAGCCTACCTAGTTGGATTGTTACCACATAAACATTTAGGTGATACTTTGCAGCGTTAAAACACTTATATTTGAATTGCTAAGTATTGCATCTTGGACTGTGCGCCAGCAGAAACATTCACAACCGGCGGGGAAGACTTTCACTTTATTCGTTTGTGTGTTTGTGTTTTGTAGGATCTGCTGGTGAAGGTGCTGCGCTGCCATCCACAGTAACAAGAGCCACGGCATTATTACTGCTGCTGCTGCTAATGCAGGACAACACACACTGGTGTGCACATGCACTCACACACATAGACAAGGGTTCTAATTAAAACATCCTCCTAGCCAGATTACTATGCCTACATTTGTTTTATCTCACTAAATGAACAACAACTAGAAAGTAGCTCACATTTTTTGGCTTACTGCTACCAAGTATGGTATGAAAAGTGACCCATACAATATGTCCAGTGGATAAACAGCTTTTAGCATACCCCCCGCAGTCTCCTACTGACTGACTGTACTGAGGTCTGGCCTAGTGAAGCTTACTCATAGCTCCACTCAGTCTGTCAGACCACGGGCTAATTAGTTTCTCTGGAATGTAGTTGCCCGTGTTCACACATGGACTGAACTGTCAGAGAACAAACAAATAGCATTTGTGAATTCCATTTCAGGGTGGGACTCCCCTTTAATTATTTAGCAGTAGCCTTCAGAGTGGGCTCTCTTAGCCAGCTACACTATAGCTAAAACTAAACTTCCTCCTATAGTATAATGTGTAGCAGGGCAAATCCAAAATTGTGCTCCTTGTTTTTGTGATATTCATTTGAAAGAAACTGACACTTGTATAAACTTCCATGTCAGTTACTTTACATGGTTAATTTGTGTGTATTATGTGACGTCTAGTTCCAGCTGAGCAGTCCTGTTGGTCCAATAGTCAGTCCAGGTGGCTAGCGTGTTATTGGTTGCTGGGGAGGGAGGATGGCTTTTCATTTTGACTATGTCGTGTGCAGTTGTCCACTCTGAGACTACTTCCACAGTAATTCAGTGAATCTGAAATACTGTTTGTTAGTGAAGGTGACTTGTATCCACACTCATCCACATTGTTTCAGGCTGTTTGAGAGTTCAGTTTCCCTCTTCACTGTACTGCCATACAGCAGCTGATCACGTCTGAGCATGTTAACGTCATTGTTTTCCTTTCATTTTCATCTGAAAAACAACAGTTTAATATGGACAAAGACAAAAAAGAGGCCTTCCTTTTTTTTTTTTTACATTTAACCAACTTATTGTGGACATATTGTACGAGTTAAAGATTTATTAGATCATTAAACCAACAAATCGGAGCATGCATGATTTTTTGGAGTGATTTATCTTGAAGCAGAGGTTTCACGCTCTGATACAAGCACTCAGATTGCTTCTCAAACTCTGTGTAACCTTTGCTTTAACTAGCACAGCAGCTGTGGGAATGATAGCATAAATGTATGTACCCTGGCCATTCAGTTTGTGCTGCTGTATTACTGAAACTTCAAATGGTTCATTAGCTGGTTGTCCTGTGTTTCACCCTACACTAACTTGCAATGCAGCTGTGAATGTGCGTAGCCCACATGATCAAATGCATATGCATGTATATATTCAGTCAGTTCCCCTGGTAATTTCTGACCAGTTGGCATTTCAGTTTGAAAAAGATGGCCTAGATTACTGACATATGGATCCTCATATCTGTCTCTCTCCTTATGTCTCTTCTCTCACTCTCTCTCTGTTTCTCTCTCTCAGTCTGATTTTCTCACCATTGCTCTCTGACATGTAGCACATGTGAACTGCCAGATAATCTTTTCCATAATAGAGTATAGGTATGTTTAGTTAGGCTCGTCACCACAACCAATTATTTACATTTCTTTCTAATTATTTTTACTCACCAGAATGACGTGTCAGTGTGAATACACCACTTAATTACCTTTGACAGACATAACCACAAACCCTCTCCTTGGCGTCTGCTGAGGAGCTCAGTCATTAAATGTTTTAATTGTTTTATACAGTTTGAATTATAATCTGCTGTTCCAACACAATCATACATAACAGCCCTAAATGGATTTTGTGTATGTAATACTTACTTAAACACATGCACTTTGTGTATATAATGGAAATGAGGCAGCATGATTACCTCATTTAGGATCTTTGTGATTGGACCATTCTGTCTGACATTACAGTCCTACGTCAGAGCATCATGTGCTTGATCTCTCGTTATAATGGCTCTGCTTTCTAATGTTTCGGTATGAGAATAACTAAACTAAACAGAACGATGGTGTTTTTATTTCTCACTCTCTTCAGCTCTTTTTCTTTGCCTGTCTGTCTCTCTCTCTCCCTCTGCCTCACACGCTTTCTATCTCTCTCCTCTCACTTGCTCTCCCCCTGTTCACTGTGTTAGAGCTGTCAGAGCTGACCTGCCTGTCTCTCTCCCATCGAGCACTCTGCATGATTCAACCACACACACAGACACACGTCTTTCCCTCAGTCCTGCTCTCACCCAGGCACGTTGTGTTTAATTAGCTCCTCAGTGGCGTGAAAATGTGTGTGTGTGTGTGTGTGTTTTTGTCTGTATGAGATAAACTTGCGCAGGCCTCACTGAGGAAGTGTCAAGATTGCCATTGGGAGTGGAGTGTGATGGCTTTCAACAGAGGCAGTCACACACACACACAGAGCAGGCCACGTGTAGGTCAGTTGTGTGTGAGTACTTTGTGAGTCTCCCACAGTGACTGACAGAGAGGTGGCAAGTTTGTCTCTCTTTATTTAGCAATTGGGGAAAAATGGCTGCAAGACTAGCAGGTGAACACACAGGCAGAAGTCTAGCAGGGAGACAAATGGGCAGACAGACTGCAAGCAGGCATAGAGCTGCCAGAGATACAGACAGGCAAATAACTACCCAGACAGATGATATGCTCAAAAAAAAAAAAAGTAAAATTATATTCAAAGTTAGTGAGGTCATGAGATATTGTTGACTTTAGTGTTGTTGAAGAAAGAGTTATGCTTGAACCAACTGTGAACTAAAGGCTCATCCCACACCAAAACTCAAACACATTCTGTTCATGAACCCACTGTCACTCTGACCCTGACTGACGAGGCACAGGCTGCCACAACAACAGCTTAATCTTACGTTATAATGTCTAATAGTGTTAAACATTCTGTAGGTTCTCCGCTTTGGCCAGACTGAAATATGTCAGTGATGGACAATGATGAATTACCATAACATTAGGTGCAAACATTCATGGTACCCAGAGGATGAATCCAAAGACTTTGGCGATCCCTTGACTTTTCCTTTAGTGCCACATGCTAGTTGAAATTTGTAAGTTTGAGTAAAATGTCTTCACAACTGTTGGAAGGACTACGATGACATGTGTTACACACATTCAAGTCCCCCTCAGGATAAGATGTAATAACTTCAGTGATCAATGTCAGTCAACATTTCCACTGTCTGTAACCAAATGCCTGCAAAACTCATCACATTCCATCACTCTCAATTTGTGTGTGCTTATTAGAAAATGTTAGCATGCTAACATTCTAAACTAGGATTCTGATTCTGTACCAGTTCAATGTAGCTATTAGTTTTGTATTTTTAAATCACAGATTTGTTTTCATGTCACTCGTACAGGAGTTAAACCACTGCAGTAGGAATACTTGGACTACCCTTGACTCTTTGCCTTACTGCCCTCAGTTTGGCTCCTGATGCACACGTCCTCTGCCAAGTGTGCAGTTTAAATCAGTCCCACTGTTCAGTTTGTTGCATACCACCTCCTCTGTTGTAACACTTAGAGAAGTCCTGATTGTTGTGAGAATGTGAGATGAAAATAAACTTGCACTGTGTGCCTGGTTTTTCACACACTGAATTT
Organism: Chaetodon auriga; assembly: GCF_051107435.1. NCBI lineage: Eukaryota > Metazoa > Chordata > Actinopteri > Chaetodontiformes > Chaetodontidae > Chaetodon > Chaetodon auriga. The sequence continues at coordinate 10,000,302 of NC_135081.1, forward strand.
GAGGATGTGGCGTATGAAGCTGAATGTATTTGTTTTACTCAATGGTCCTTCAAAGGAGTAACCTGAAATTATTCATGTAGCAGACTTTTCATGGAGCTGGAACTTCTTCTTGCATTTGTTTCCATTGTGATTTATCATTGTTCATTCTATCATTGACTTCATTATCTATAACATGCTATTTAGGTATTGTTGAGAGTGATTGTCAGTGGCACCAACAAGGCTTTGCTTTGCCCAAAACCCAAAACAATAATAGAAAAATCAAGCAATTGCTATTAGAACTCCCCACTGGACCCCTAATATGCTAACAGTAGCTGTGTTGGATTTCATATAACTCTGGCTGCTAATTTCCTATGCAGCATTATGAGGAAAAATACTGAATTAGTAATCCCCCGCTGCCCCTGCACCACTGCCACTCTAAAGCTTACTGTAGAATCAATATTTGTTAACTAATGTGACCTATCTGAATCTCTCTGCATGCATCTGCATTCATGCTGTTTGTGGGTCTTTGTGCTTGTGCACGCGCGTGGGTGTGTTTGTGTGGCAGTAATGAATATCAGTTAGCAGTGGTAACTTTTCCGCTCTGCTCTGAATTTGTGAATAGAATATTATTGATTACTGTTCAATACAAGCACTCTGACATGAATAAAAATGTTCTCAGGGCCTGTCTGTATCTTTCTCTGCCTCTTCTTGTTATGCATCTCGTTAAAATATTCCAGCTCTTTCACGTGAATGTTATTGTTAATGTATCTGCATCATTTACATGTTAGTCGTTGATACTTCTGAGTAACTCACAATGAATGGTAGAACACTTGAAAGTACGTGGCAGGAAAAAAAAATCCTGCAACCTTCATTTATCAGTAATGCTACATACATTTTGTAACGTACAATGTTTGTCTGTGTCTGTCTAGACTTGTGTTATACGTGGAGAGAGACCTGCGCAAAGCCACTCCCCTCAGAGAGGGCCCCAGCCAATCAGGATACCTTTGTCAATGTCTAGATTTACTGATTGTGTATCTGAGTAGCACTGCACCGCTGATACTGGGTATACACACACAGACATACACACACACACACACACACACACACACACACACACACACGCACACACACACACACACACACACACACACACACATACACCCCTCTGCATGTGCTTGCTCTGTGTGTATTTCGCTGACATTTTGATATGAATTTGCAAATCAATTTAGCAATGCAATATTCTCCCCTCCTCACTCTGTCCATCCACAACTACGTTTGAGAATTTCTATTTGCTTATTTTTGATCCTGTAAAAACATTCATGGAATTTCACGTTAGTAGGAAAACGCAAATGTTTTTGCCAGCAGTGATAAAATGCTCCTCTCTGTGTTCTGAGTATAAATTAAGTTTTTCTGAAAATGTGCTTTTATATTGCAGTAAGTAGCCCTCTACTCTCATCCCTTCTCATCTCTTGTGTCCCCTTGTCTTGTCTTCTTCTCTAGTGGATGTCTTATGTGCATTAAGAGGTGTGATCGGAAGGAGACGCCCATCTACAGCTCAGAGCAGACAGCTTAAACACACTTTGCATACAGTGTCTGTAGTGCTGGAACTTCTTTCATCACAGGTAGCTTGGACTCACACGAGTTCTCTTCATTGTTTGATTTTAATGTCCTCACACTGTTGCCAGTGGGCTTATCCACATTCTAATAAATTACTAGTACCCGTCCTTATTGTTCAGAACAGTATTGGCCAGGTGCTGTGACGCTGTACATCATTTGGGTTTGTGTAAGCCAAAAAGAAAAATAATGTTTTGTGTACCCCTGCTCTTCACCCTCCTTCTTCTCACAGGTCTTTAGATCTGAAATAGCAACTGAGGAGTTTCTAGCTCGAATTGGATTGCTGCTGCAAAGTATTTGGTATACAGTAATAATAAATTACCAATGGTCATGTTTAGATAAGGGCTCTTTATCTGTCTCTTCAGCAGAGTAATTGTTTTATAAACTGAATGCAAAAAAAAAAAAAAAAAAAAAAAGAGCGCTGCTAATTCATTTGACAAGCTAAAATATTCCGATAATATAAAAAGCAGGAGTGATATGCATTGCAGGCCTTTAATACTTAGGCAGGAACAAATCTAGGAACCAAAACACACAGCAGTAAATGCAAAAATGAAAAATGAAAACAACTGTCACTAATTCCAGTGCATTAAAACTGTGCATTAAATCTAAGTATTGCTCTAGCATGTAGTTGATGTGTCATTTGTACCCTCTCTCTCTCTCTCTCTCTCTCTCTCTCTCTCTCTCTCTCTCTCTCTCTCTCTCTCTCTCTCTCGCTCACATAACTATTATCACCTCTATAGAGTCCAATAAAACAAATCTGGCCAGCGCATTGGATGAGTTACTTTCTCAATTACTGCAAGTTTTACATGTTTTCACACACAAATCATTAGTAATTTTGCTAGATGCTGCGACATAAGTCTTAATTCTGTTTTGTTATCTCTTTTTCCATGGAGCTAAAGTTTTACAATCAGCATGTTTAACTGTTTAAGTAAAGACTAAATACTATATATATACATATTTGTTAGCATATAACGTTTAGTTTTGAAGGCTGCACTCTGACTCACAAGACACCTACATACATGTAGCCTTCAAGAGGCAGATATGACATTGAATTCAAAACACTTGTGCACAAGGTGAGGTGCAGCATGCAGGGTCAGCCGCAGTGTACTGCATTTGGGAAAGCTGAGGGGGTTCAGTGCCTTGCTCACAGGCAATAACAGCAACCAAATTCCAGTAGCGAGCTCACAAATAGAATACACCCAGCTGTCTGTGCAGGCAGTTCAGTTACTGGTCAGCCTGTGCAGCAGGTCACCCTCCACTTTTACTGAGGAGATGGTTCAGTGGAGCTGAATGATGTTCGATACCCCGTTCTGTGCAGCAGTAAGTCAGTGAGGAGTTGATCAGGACATTTCTGTCCATCGTGAAAGTCCTGAGTCAGCGCCACGCTGCCACCAGTCCACATCATAGTGTTGTAAGTATGCATGCAAGCAAATATGTTACTGACTTCCTGTCTGACCCGCTGTCTGTTTACCTGACTGAATGTTTGTCTGTCTGTCCACCTTACTGACTTTCTGTTGAGAGTTTAGTTATAGAAAATATAGGACAGGTGTCTTGTGATATTCAACAACTGTCAGTACATTACCTCTGACGGGACCATGGAGACAACCTGTCATCGTCCTGGTATTCTGCTTCACGTCAGACTGTCAGCTTTCTAACATACATTTTTTTTTTTACTGTTGACTCTTTTAGAAAAACATAAGTGATACATATGTTGCTTTGGTGTGATAGTAAGTTTGCAGAATGAGGACTATAAAAATTATCTGTATTTTGATGTCTCCATGAAAATCTTCAGTTTTTCATCTCATGGTTTTATATTCAGTGTTTGTCTTCCAGTCTACTAAACCTGTCTGTAAGTGTTCAGAGGACAGAGGGCCGACTTGTGCACTATTAGGCAAGACACTAATCAACTATTGAACCAATGAAGTCTCATCAGCTCTGTGTGTGTGTGTCTGTGTGTGTTTCTGCATACGTGTGTGGGGACGGGACGATGAGATTGTGTTTAATGACTATTGACGTATGGAAGTGGAGAGCAGCAGGAAGCAGACAGGATGGAGGTAGAGAAAAGAAATGTGATGAGGAATAGAGGAAAGGAGCCAAGAGAAGGCTTGCTGCTACTGATTGTCAATAACACAGGAAGACACTTTAATTACCAGCAGCCAGCTCAGATTAACTTTTATTGTCCGCTGGACAAGGACACACAGCCATGTTTGAGTTAGTTTACTTCTCTGAATCCTTGTCACAAAGTAAAGTTTGCATTAAGTTTTGTATCCACAACTCTCTCTTTTTTTTTTCTTTTTACACAAGCCGCTTTCACACTGTGGCAAATGTTGCATTTGTTCTTTGGTCATCTTAAAAAGTTAAACATACTTACAGCTATGTCAGCGATGCACCTGTTTAAACCAAGTAGTGAAGGGGAGGAAATCACTAAGTGTCCCACTTTATTTAATATGTCACTGAACTGTGAACAACAAACACTTTATGAATGTGCATTCAGCCACAAACGTTGGTTCATTACTTTTTGGGTCTTTTTGGGTAATGCTAATGTATTTAGAAATTCTGGAAAAAAAGGACAAATGTTAAACTTTTACTCAGGAAAAAAATGTAAAAAACAATAACACAACACATAGGAACACATCAGTCTTCCTTCAAACATTAGCAAATACCTTTGATACAACACAGAGCACATCACCAGACACTGAGCAAACTCGTTTTACTATTAAACTATTAAACAATACTTATACTTAACAACTCTCACTTAAAGTTGACCATCACCACTTGAATTTTTCACTTTGGCAAATCGAGCAAAACACCATCCTCTTTCCAACTGGGTCTGCTGTAATGACAAACATTCAGTCCTCTAGTCAGACCAAGATGTATTGGTTATGTCTCTGTCTAGGAGCTGCATGCTAACAATAGACTATTTATTGTTGAATTAATGATATACAGTAGCTTCAGCACGGCAGGTATATTGGGGGGGGGGGGTTTGTGCACTGCCTAATCAACAATGTACACATGAGGTTTTTCAGTTTGTTTGCCAGAAGAAGCAGAGGTAGAATTTCAGGCACTATGATTTGCAAATAGTAAAAAGCTCAAATAAAAAGTGTATAAAACGTAATACAACTTTACAGCTGTGCTCATAAATGTACATACCCTGGTAGTTTTTGGACGATATGCCTGATCATGCAAAAAACTTTTCTTTTATTGAGGGATAGTGGTCAGATGATGGAGGGAGAGATACATACCCTTGAATGTTTGGCCCTATAATAAACACACAAGCTGACACACACAGGTTTAAATGGCTATTAAGGGTAAGTTTCCACACTTGTGACTTGTTTGATTGTAATTAGTGTCTGTCTATAAATAGGTAATGAGTTTCTTAGCCCCTGAGAGACCCCTGCACATTTCATTCAGGGCTGCACTGACTTTGTTTGATACTGAGCCATGAGGAAAGCAAAAGAAGTGTCCTGTGAGAAAAGGTAGTTTAATAATCAGGAAAGGGATATAAAAGATGTCCCAAGATTTGAAAATGCCTATCAGTCCTGTTCAAACTCTAAATAAGTGGAAAATTATGGGCTCTGTTGATACCAAGACACGGTCAGGTAGACCAACAACGATTTCAGTCACAACTGCTAAGAAAATTGGTCTGGATGCAAAGAAGAACCCACAAGCAGCTTCAGCTGAAATACAGGCTGCTCTGCAAAAAAAAAAAAAAAAAAATGGGTGGCTGTTTCAAGATAATAAGGAAGTACTTGAACAAAAATGGGCTGCATGGTCGAGTTGCCAGGAAAAAGCCGTTCCTGCGCCAACGCCACAAATCAGCGCGCTTATATGTCAAACAGCACCTAGACAAGTCTCGAAACTTGTGGAACAAAGTCATTTGGAGTGACAAGATCAAAATTGAACTTTATGGTCACAACCAGAAACGCTATGTTTGGAGAGGAGTCAACTAGGCCTATGATGAAAAAAACACCATCCCCACTGTGAAGCGTGGAGGTGGATCTCTGATGTATTTGGAGTGTGCTAGCTACAGTGGCACAGGGAGTTTAGTCAGAATTGAGGACAAATGCATCATGTTATCAGAAAACACTGGAGAACAATTTGCATTCATCAGCCCGGAAGCTGCCCATGAGACTCACTTGGACTTTCCAACATGACAGTAATCCAAAACACAAAGCCAAGTCGACCCTTCAGGGGCTACAGCGGAAAAAAAATGAAGGTTATGGAGTGGCCATCACAGTCTACTGACCTCAATATCACCGAGCTACTTTGGGGAGATCACAAACATGCAGCTCATTCAAGACAACCCATGAATTTATGGTATCTGGAGACTTTTTGCTGTGAAGAAAGGGCAGCTTTACCACCGGAGAAAATAACCAGCACAAAAGACTTTATTGCTATATTTTATACTGATTGTGCTATTCTGTGGTGCCCTATAGTTTACTTTTAATCCTGTTAAAACAAATGTATTTTGGCAGATCATTCATGTTTTTTAAAAGAATGCAACACATCTGACAAATTCTGCCAGGAGTAGATCAATTTATGAGCACGACTGTTTACGTATTACTATTTTTATACTGGTTGCAAAACAAAGTGGGGGAAATTCATCTTTAGTCACAGCGGTGGTGATTGGAAAAACTGTTTTTTTTGTGTGCAGCTAGTGCAATAGGCAAAGGGGTAAATAAGTAAGAAAGAAAGAAGCAGAAAACACGGACAAGAAAGGATTTCAGGCAGTGAGGGGACATGTCACCCGCAGTTCACAGTTCAGAGAAACTGCACCAAGCCTTTCTCCCCACACACACACTATCCAGTCTTTTGATGGTTGTGATATTAATACACACACCATTAAGTGGTGGACAACATCCTTTGTAGTTCCCTTTCTCCGGCTTTCAATGTAATGACCTCACACACACTCACTCAGCATTAGTGTTGTTTCTATGGTAATATTAGTAATCATGCAAATTCATGCAATACAGATTCATGCCTAAATAAGGGCTTTGACAGTTGTGGAAGTACGTTTGTGTGTGTGTGTGTGTGTGTGTGTGTGTGTGTGTGTGTGTGTGTGTGTACACCTATGTATTACGCACATTGTGGGGACATAAATCTGTTTACGGTCACACTGTGGACTCGCCGTACTTGTGGGGACAAAATGCAGGACTTCATGATGTAAATCATTAAATTTTAAGGTGAAGACTGGAGTTAAGCTTAGATTTAGGTTAAGGTTAGGGTTAGGCAAGTAGTGGTTATGGTTATCTTTAGGGTAAGTCTCCAGGAAATGGATACATAATGTCCCCAAAAGTGATGAAAACCTTATGTGTGCGTGTGTGTGTGTGTGTGTGTGTGTGTGTGTGTGTGTGTGTGAGAGAGAGAGAGAGAGAGAGATCAAAGAGATCATTCAACAGTGCATTTCCATAGCAATTTGATCCTCTGTGACAGTGGTTTGTGGCTGATGCCCACTGAATTAATAAATTACAGTGTCGTCTATTCATCTTAATGTAAAAGTATATCCTATTGCAGGTTTGCTGTATATTAAGTAGATTTTCAGAGGAAAGTCTGACATTGCTTTTATTGATATATTTTTCCCTCAAAGCAGAGAACAAACTGAACCACTGATAGTATTCATATTGTTTATGTTCAGCAGTGAGATTGAATATGAACTTTTACATCTAACAATCTTTGGCTGTAGTTTGCTGCTGCATTTTTTTTTTTTTTTACATTAAGTTGCATCCAGTGTCTGCTGCCACAGAATTTCAGCCTGTTTTCACCAGAGTTGTTTCATATCCACAGCACTGAGACATTATTAGCAGATGAACTGTGTATAACACCAGATTGTAATCAATTCTGCCAGATTCTAGCTTTGCTGGAGAACCAGTTCAGTGTGATATGTGTCAAGTTTCTTTTGTCTATTTATGTCTCTGAAGGTTGTGGATGCCATCCTGCCTCCTCTGACAACACTGGCTTTCAGCAGAAATGGTAAGAAAGATGGCTGGCCATTTTTGAGAGAGTGAGGAGAGATCGAGACAGAATGGAAATAGAACCAATGTCAGAGTGAGGGAGGAGGAGGAAGAAAAAAGAAAACAGAAATGGCAGATGGGAAAGAGTACAAGACTCCAGACGAGGACCTTTGTTGCCCATCACACCCCCTTTCTTTCCTCTTGTTTCCTGTCTGTTTCAACCAAAGACAAAAATGCCAAAGGAAAAAAAAAACAATCTTGAAAAGGAAGACAGATACTGCACATACATCCAGTGACAGACAGACGATAGATGCGTGTTAGGAAGATAGATAACAGATGATGAAGATGAAGAAAGGTGTGCAGAGAAAAGAGGTGGCAGAGAAGAAGGGAGATTATGAGCAAGAGGAGCAAACCTTTTTTATTTTTTCAGGCCATAAAAATGTCTGCATCAATTAATTGCAGTATTTGAAAGCATCATTGTAGTTCTCCACTGCAGCGTCTGGACTGTTGACCCTCAGTGAGTCATTGTGTTTTGGTCTCTGTGGGTCCAGTGTGTGTTTTATGGAGCCATATTCTCAGAGTAAAATGATGTTTTGTGTGGGCCACTAATATTGGGGATCCTTGTGACTGGTTATCATGTCACACTGTGTTGCTCTAAGAGAGCTTAGAGCCTTGAGTCCTCTGTATGTAGTATGTAGATATTTTAGTATCTATGTATTTGAAGTGCATACTGTATGAGTTTGCCTTAAGAGGCTCACCCTCTATCTGATGACCCTTGATTTGGTTAAGGAAGAACTCCCCAAAAATCCTTTAATGGGGGAAAAAAAAAGAAACACCAGGAAGAGCAGCGGAGGACGGATCCCAATAGGTGTTGTGTGCAGAGTAGATAAAGAAAATAAAAACCCGCAGTATATACAAATGATGATGGCAAAGTCACTGTGAAACATTATAGAAAATTTAAAAAACATAGTTGAAGAATATGGATCCAGTAGGATGTTGAGCAAGTGCAGGTGTTGAGGCTTAAAAACTACTGCTGACTACACACACACACACACACACACACACACACACACACACACACACACACACACACACACACAGACTATTCTGAACCCTCCTTGAATACTAGATTAATGCTCTCCCTCTTTCTCTGTGTGTGTGTGTTCCAGTGGAGTGGTCTGTGTTTGTTTTGAGGGTGCTGTTTGAACTCAGTCAGAGTATCTTGCTGGTCCAGGAAGGTGATGGTACTGAGGAAGATGAGGGGACAGAGGAAAAGAAAAGGGGAGGAGAGAGGAAGCAGAAGTGACAGATGATGGAAAGTGCTGTAGTCAAGTCTTACCTCTCATGAGTACATCTCTGCTTCCAAGGTTGGTGTGACTCTTTCTGAGTATCAGCCTGATAGTGTCCCTGGTTTCCTCCTGTGTTTTTCTGTAGGAACAGAAAAGAGGTAAATGAGCTCCAATGAGGAGCATTTTTAACATCAGCACAACATAACTAAATTAATAATGAGACTATCCTCTAAATGTATTGATACCTCTAGTAATTTTAAAGTGGAATATACGGTACAGTATTTTGTGTCTTGGCGTCCTCCTTCTGTGGGCCCTTGTCACATCTTAGCACTCGTCAGATACAGCTAACTGACAAGAACCTGTCTTTATGAGTGTTGGCATCAAATAATAAATCTATGGAGGGCAGAGATAGACAAATGAAGTTGGCATCATGACGGAGTCACAAAAATCCAAAATCCACGTTGACATTTGTGGTGTGTTTTTCTCGTTTTCCTTCACATCCTCTGTGTGGATCTATACTGTCTCCTCTTATAACGCTATTATTTTTATCTCCCTTTTTAAAACGTTCCTCTCTCTCATGGTTGCCTCATGCGGTACCTCTTGTTCACCTTTATTTCCACCCCCACTGCTCCTCCTCACACTCACATCTCTCTTCTTCCTCCCCCCTTTGCCTCTCCAATTCTCTCCTCTGCTCCTCTTCCCCTTCTCTCTCCTGCTCTGAAAACTCGACTTCTCCCATCCCCCTCTTCTCCACCCCTCTCTCCAGATCTGTTCCAGTTTACACTCTGGTACTAATGATCACAACAGTGCATTAATTATTAACACTACGAAAGCCAAATGTTGTACTCATGCATGTTTATGTCTAGGTATGAGTCTCTTCTTCGAGCAGCAGAGCCTGTCCCACTCTGCGCGCTCAAACTCATGCTATCGATGGCTGAACACAGCACACAGATCTGCAGGTGGTGCACACACAATCAGTCATACACTTCAATCACACACACACACACAACAAAACACTGGTAAGACATCTCAATACCCAATGTGACTGTACCTTATGAAACAATCCGCACAAGAAAGTGCACTGAAGAGTACAGACAGCCGTGCATTACACATCCACTGAAGCAGTCCTATGTACAGCAGCACAAACTTACAAGTAAACCTGCTCTTATAGAAGCTCCTATAGTCGTTGCACCAGACGTGGATCCACCTCTGAACATCCATCGTTCCTCCTTACAGTAACCAAAATGTTATTTGGAGGTTATTTTTGTAACTGTCGATACGTTTGACTTAATTATTCTTGTTCTCCACCCGAGCCAAAGCTTTGGTAGCATCGAAGTGTTTTAGAGTCCTAGCAGGCGCACACACAAATACACACAGGCACATTTTAGGTGGTCTGTGTGCAGTGTTTTAATGCCAAGGCCAGTCGTTCCCAGTTCAGCACTGTGAATCACCACTAACTGTTTTTTTATTCACAACCTTGCACACACATACAAACACATGGATAAATACATGTGTGCCCGCACACACACACACACACACACACACACATACTATTAACAGTGATTTTTACCCACTAGTCGAATTATCTTTTATTCATTGCTGTAGCTGATGCACATTCAGAGCTAATAGCAGAATCAGCACCGCTGCACCACTGCTGGTAATCTACATTCAACAAGACCTTTCGCACCCCTCCTAAAGCCAGTGTTTTCTACACCAGTAATCAGTTTAGTGGCAGGCATAAGGTGCTGGATCAGCTAAGACGTGTAAAGACTTGACATATTGTGCTGATATCTCTTCTTTGTTCAAAAGTATACTGTGCACTCTTCAAATATGTATGACACTAAGACAAAATTATTGCTGGCAGTAAAGCAAAATTCGATACTGCTCTGTCATGATGCTGAAGAATTCACCACTCAGGTATTCAAAAACACGTTTTGAGGAAGTAGTGATCGGGCACCAAAATGAAAAGGGGTAATGATGCGTTCCTGGTTCGGTTGCACCGAGAATCTGCTGATCCCTAGGCTATCCACGAGATGACTCACCTGTGTGTGCGCGCGCTCGTGCGTACATGCATGCGTGCGCACTCACTTGTACTTGCGCTGATGTGTGTGTGTTTGATAGATGCGTTCTGACAGCAGCTGTCAGTAAGTCTTGATTCTCTGGTCATCTGTCTTCTCTTTTCTGGTGTTGACAGAGACCGAAAGTGAGGGTGAAAAAAGGGGGCAGAGAGAGAGAATGGACAAGTCAAGAAGTGGATGGAGGGGTGGGAGGAAGGACTGAAGAAGGAAGTAGGACAGAGATAGGCAGGGGGATAGAGTTAGTTGGACGGGGGGATAGGGTAACGTTGGGAAGGAGAGACAATGTTGACACCTTAAAGAACTACCTTAAGACAACTAGCTTTTGGTTTACTTAGTCTAACAAATCCAGTTGTTATTAATATTTGTGGATCACTAAGTGTTCATGGACATGCAAGTGTTCCCGGGCGAATGTTGAAGCTCATCCGTAGTTCTTTGCTCCACCTTGAAACACTCATTAGAAGTGTTTCATTTACAACAACCATGATTGTTAACCTTCTGTTTTGTCCCTCCCTCATTTCTTCCTCGGCTTCCATCCACTTAAATTATCTACTTCAGCAATAATAACTCAACAAACCTCTTATCGCTAATATCCCGCTCTCCTTCCATCTCCATCCATCCGTCCCACCCTCCCAGAGTTCAAAGTTCATCCTCACAGCTGAAAACCCCCCTACTTCTCTTATCAGTAATATTACCCCCTCTCGTCTCCATCCTCCTCTTCCTCCACCTCTCCTCATCCCCCTCTTTCCTTGACACAAGTAGAGTGACGTGAACTTTTCAAATTGGTGTCAGCACTCTTCTCTCTAAATGTTTTTCTCTCACTCTTTTTCCTCTGACATTATTAACAGTATTTCACATTTTTTTTCTCTGTCTCCTTCGTTCTCTTTCTCTCACCATCTCTAATTTATTAACAGTAGTCCACATTTCCCTCTTTCTCTGTGCCCTCTCTCCACAACTCTCCCTCCATCACTACGGTTATACAATCAGAAATTAAATTGCCTGGGTCTTGGTTAGATAAGTGTGGCTATGAAGCCAGCCGAGCGGTAATTAGATGGTAAATTGGGGACATTAACGTTGGGAAGGCAGCCTGCTGTTTCTCTCTGCATTATCACAGCCCAGACACACCTTCAAACAACTACATTTACTATGACCTTTAGCCAAAGAACCGTGTGCTGTGTGGTTACACGTGTGTGTGCCCAAGTATGTTGCAGTGTCCTTATAGGTCTGCCTGTTTGCCAGATGTGTGTGGATTTGGCCTTGCCCTTTCACACATGCTGTTCTTATCAGCCAAGTATCAGGTAGTATTTTTTTTTCTTAGTGTAACTGTGTTGGCTGTTGTATTGTGATTGTAGAAGAATCTCTATCTTAAACAGCTCATAATTCTTGCCTTTTTTTTCTTTTCTTTTATCATTAGTTAATAGCTTGACACAACCTTGCAAAGCCATTACATCATCAAATTGCAGTAGTCATCTGGACACGTAAGTCTCTCAGCCGGAGAAAAGTGGAATCATTAGTTGTTAACAACACCGAGGTGGTCACTGCACACTGAAAGTCTGTAATTGCGTGTAACAGCCTGTTTTACTGCACTGCGCTCTGGTTTGAATAAATGCATGAAAAATATTTTAAAATATTCTGTAGTTGATACAAAAGCTCATTAAGGTGTGTCATTTATGAATAATTGGACCATCCTCTAGGGAAGAACTTTCCAGCGCCTTGTGATATATTAGTAGATATTTGACTAAAACTTGCAAATGCGAAGACGTAACCTCCCGACTTTATCTTTGGTGTTCATTATCTTTTCACTTGAAATAACAAGGTCCACTATGCTCTTTCAAAATCATCCCAGAATAGGCTTTGGAGCTGACAGCAGAATTACATGACTAGTAGAGCAGGGGTTAATCATCTTATTGGTAGTTCATAATGTGGTAGTTTTTATATCCTCTGTTTTAAAGCTCATACTGATGATGTATGACTAATGCAGGAAGGGTTGTCTCATCTGTGTTTGTTCTATTATAGGTGGTCTGTTGTGCTCTGGCTTGGTTGGTGCCTGGTGTTGTGCACTGTGTCTGTTGATGTATGGCTGGTAGTTTAAAGGTGGCCCAGTTTATCATGTCGTGCTGGTTTGGCCTGTCCTCTCATCTCTCAGCCTGTCACCTACCTAATGGGAGGCCATCCATCATCTACAACCACAAACAGAGACAGACACACACGAACACACATTTATTCCCCCAGAAAAAAACCTGACTAAGGGTACAAAGCTAAATATAAAGTACTTCATTCTCTCTAGAATCTCTAGATTCATTCATCATGACAAGTAAAAAACATCTGTTACACAGAAGTCAATGTCCACAACTTCATGTTTCTACAAGCAACCTGCTCCTCCAGACAGCAAGTGCTCTTAGTACAGACGATGGAGATGGTTACAAACACCTTTTCAGTGCATTTGAATGCTGTTAGATCAATAGATCAGAGGTGTCATATGGCTGGCCTCAGGAATATGGCATCAGTGTGAGGTCAGACAAGAGTAGACTCATTCAAGGTAACATATATGGCAAAGTTTGCAAAGTGAAAATTGGTTAAATACAACACTTCTGATATGAAGCGGGTGGGCTGGAGGAAAACATCATGGACATGACCTCCTGGAACTACTGCTTGGTCCAATTATTTGCAGTTTCTTTTGCAGATGCTGATGGTTTTGCTCAGAAGTTGGTGTAGTGATGTGGGGAATATTTTCCCAGCACACATTAAGATAGAATGGAAATGGTATTGATTTTTGTTTAAAAAGTAGATTGCAGGACTGCAGCAAAAGTAATCAGATAATCAGATACACCAAGGAAAAAAGCAAAGTTTTTACTGCATAAATGTTTTTTTCTGATGCAGTGAAAACTGAACGTAAAAGTTTATGAGGACTTGTTCACACTGATGGCGATTTGCTACTCTTTTTTGCTGACCAGACGCATTTCTGCTGCAGCATCTAAATTTTCTGAAATGAAGACATCCTCCCAGTTGATGCAAAGATGATCACATTAACTAAAGTTGAGTCCCTGTTCAGAGGTGGAATCCTGTGTTTGCTGCTGAAAATCTGCTTTTCAGCAGCAAACACAGAAAATGATAGATGCTGTCAAATCGGCTTGTTTAAAAAAAAAACAACAACCGTAAATGGTGTGAAGCCTGCCAGACAAGCTATAAATCATAGTTAAGATGAAGGCATATTTTTAAATCAGTGGATGGGCTTTGTCTTCAGCATGTTAACACCGGTCTGACAAAGCTGACTTTGTTCCCATTACAGTTCCCATTGCACATAAACGCAGAAGCACATACACAAGGTGTGTGTGCATACATGTTGCCCCTCCAACCACACGGTAATTGGTTGCAAATCAAAGAACCTTAATCAGTAAGTAGACAGAATGTCATTGCCTACATAGACATCCATCTCTTTCTCCCTCTCTCTTCTACCCTGCCTCCCTGCATTTCCTCTGATTTTTCAGTGTGGATTCACCCGCATCACTTTTTCATTTTCTCTCCTTCCATCCATTTCTTCCTCCACTCCTCTGACCTGCCTCTTTCCAAATCTTCTCCCCTTTCCTCTCATCTTCCCTTCCTTTCTCCGATTCACCAAATGTAATCTCCTCTCACCTCTCCTTCTCCTTAACTCTCATCTCCTCTTCCCGTGTCCTTCCCTCTCCTCTCTCACTTCATCTGCTCTCATCACGTCTCCTCTTTTCGTCTCTCTTCTTTCCCCAATTCCACTGGTACCAGACAGGAGTCGTTGTAGCGGAACTCAAACCTTAATGAAGATGAAACAGCTCAGTGTGTGTGTGTGTGTGTGTGTGCGTGTGGCCGTGTGTGTGTACGCGTGTGTGAACAGTGTAGTGAATTGCCTATAAATTCAATTAATTCCTCACCCTCGACTTTCTACCTCTGCTCCAATATGTATTTTTCTCTTTCCCTTTCAGACTGATCAAACACAGTGGGACCCTACCAGCAGTCTTTCAACTCATTATGGTAAGAAATCACTTAATCCATTTTTATTCAGCCAATCAGCAAATCACCAGGTCATTCAGAAAGTCAGTAAATCAGTCACTCGGTTATATAGTCTTGCAGTCAGCTAATCAAACCCAGTTGTCACAGCCTGTTTTATTTTATGGCAGTTGTGCTGTAGTTTATTACAGCTCAGTTGTACTCTGTCTCCTTCCTCCTCTTTCCTCTCTCTCGCTCCATCTAACCCTTGTAGATGTATTTATGTAAATTAGGCTGAGTGGTGTTGACCTATTAGACGGCTGGTGTAATTGACTGGCAGGTCAGCCATAGAGAGGAGGAAGGGTTAATAGAGTGAGAATATGGACTCCACTATTAAGATCCCACACAAACACACAACACTTGTCTGTTATCAGCGAAGCATAACAATGTTTCCAGTAAACAATTTATTTCACCTGACCCTTTTTGCATCCGCGCAATCTAATGAACACACAAACACATGCAGTACAATCTGTTTCAGCAAACCAAAGCACTTGAGCTGCAGCAAACACTTAATGCTTTCTGCACACACACACTCACACACTCACACACACACACACACACACACACACAGACACACACACACACACACACACACACACACACACGCTCACTCACACATACTCACTAAATAATCAGTGTTCTGCATGGCTGCCTGTCCAGCCCCGACTAGCTGATGCAGAATGTTAAACACTGTTATCCAACAGCCTGATTAACTCCTCTCCTGATTGTTTACTCCTGTCTGAACCAGTCATGTCAGGATCCATTAGTGCCGTCTGTATTGCTCACATTTGGATTGATTTATGCTGCCTGAAACACTGTGGTCTGGATTGATTACGCCTGTCATTTGTGATCACGCTTGTCATGGAGAAACTCAACTAATTGTATTTGTCTTGATGATGAAGTGGTTCTGCTTCAGACATGAAAGGACTTCAGGAAGCTGGCGAGACCACGGTTCTTTAAGGGTTGGTTGCTGTGCTTGAGGAGGCAGAAGACTGATCAGAAGGAGTTGCAGTCAAGTGCTTTCAGAAATCCTGCCTCATACAAAGCACACTCTGTGGATACACCACTAATAAAAGTTGAATACTCTGTGAGTTAAGGTGCAGGACAGTGAGTGACTAAGATAGAATAAATTTAGTTTGCCATTCATCATTGCTTTTTGTCAGGTGTGCTGTATGCTGTCAGTGATGTACATGATAGTCCTTCCACAGCTTATTAGTCCATAAAGATCAAAATGAATTAGCTTTGTCATTTATTGTTACTGATGGGCAGGTTGTCCTAGGTGCAAATTGATGTCATTGTCCTTAGCCCCAGGCTACTGCACATGATGAGCATCAGCCAGGCTTATCAGGTCTGTGCACAGATCACACTGATGGCGCACAAACCCCGCAGGCAGAGCTGGTGTATCTCAGAGAGGATCAAATAGTGAAATGAGGGCAGGAAAGAGAAGGGAAAGTAAATTAGTGTTGGAGGAAGTAGAGAAGGTTTTGGATGGAGGAGAAAGAGAAGAGTAAGGGGAGGAAAAGCGAGGGAGGAGAAGGGAGAGGTGGAAGAAGAGAGTGGAGACCAGAGCCTTGCCCCTTGTTTCTCTTCAGAACCAATCCATTATCACAGGACACAACTCCAGCATCCTCCAATAGACAGAATTAATGTGATCCTTTGCTCAACATTGTGCCCCAACAACCACAGTAGGTAGGACCCATGATTCATCTTACACCACATTCACCTGGTATTAAAATGGGATCTGTATCCAGATATGGATAATACATGACCCGATCTTGCCTTTGTGCTTAGACCTGGTGTTTTTAATGCGTTGTCGTTATCCTCACTGAGATCAGATTGGATTTTGTGAGTTGTGTAGTTAGGGGGAACTTTCTATACTTTGTGAAGCACTGCCTATGACAAATTCTTAATCATTTGTCCCCTCTTGTAATTTCAGCAAATATGATGCATTATGTTATTCCCACCTTGCATTGACTTGTGACTCATTCACAAGTGCACAGCTTTAAGTACAGGTGTGAATGCACCCAAGATGCATTGAGGACGCATTGAGATCTGATCTCATTCGCATGCCAACGGCATCACATCATTGTGTGAAACATTAAGCAGAAGTGGAGTCAGGACATCTTTGCAAGCAGAAATGATGAATGTGTTGGGGGGGTTTTTTGCATATAGAGAGAGAAAGTGAGATCCGATCACAAGTGGTTACTGGAGACGCACGTGGAGACACATTCTAATGCCAGGTGTGACAAACTGACAATCTTAGAGCTGTCCACCTGTGATCAAATCACTCAAGACATGTGTTAATGCCACAGGCAAACAGGGCCGATGCGAGCCAGACTCCTCCAGATGTGGTCAGGCAGACCCGATCACAACGCATTCACAGCTTGTTTTTTCTTATCTGCATAATGTGTCCAGATATACAGTAGATCACATTTTAATGGTGTAAATGTGGTCTGAGAGAGAACATCTAATTCTTTGTGAAGAAACATTTGGCAATATTGCTTCGTAGAAATTCCGCGAACACCCATTGGATATGTTACAAAGTATAAAACTGAATTGTAATAACAACAAAGACCATTTTAAAATAGCCTATTTTCTGTACCAAAACTGAAAGTCCATAAAACATGGGAAAGGCGGCCTCTCACTGTTAAACAGCAGCTTCACTAATATTCAGCAGTAACAGGAAGACATGCCAGAGGACAGCATCCAGCAAACTCAAGACCCATTGAACTGATAAAACAGCAATTTTTAAGGACATAATATCTATTTTTTCTATGACAAAATGATGATAAATATATCAAACCAGTGAATATACGAGACTGCTTCTGGATGCTGGCTGGCTTCTGCATTGTGGCCCACACTAGTTATTACTGACCTTGAGCCATAAGGGGCGTCCTGCCAGCAGTTTCACAGATGTGTCCTTAATGGCAGGCTTTGGGAAAAACTAATGTCGGGGTTGCAGGAGTTGGCCCCTGGGACAAATTCACCACAAGGATGACTTTGCCACACCATGTCCAGCTCTGAAACATCCAGTGTGTAGGATTTAGTGGCATCTAGTGAAAACTCTCAAGGCGCTCTCTGAAGCAAGCATTTGGTTTGTCCTCTCTGGATTACTGTAGGAACATGACAGTGCAACATGGAAGAGGACCTGCTCCCTCTGTAGATACGAAGAGTTCATTCTAAGGTAATGAAAAGACAAAGGTTCTGAGTTTCAGGTCATCATACATGAAGGAAAACATAGTTTTGAATATTAAATTCCATTATTGCCAGTAAATCCCCCCAAATCCTACACATCAGACCTTTAATACATTCATGGTACGAGCCTCTGGAGGCAACACTGGGCTGAAGGCCTAACAGCCCAACTGTGTCATTGAGGCTCTTATATGAAATGCAGCATTTAGGCAACTTACTCTGTATTAGTAACAGTTCTGTGAATGGAAACGAAGTGAAGCTTTCAATCTTGAGACTTTTTTTTTTGGTCAGTTTTTGGTTTGTGTGCCAGTATGTATGTTTTCAATATATTCAGTATTCTGAGAGATGATAAAGAAGATGTATGTTCTCAAAACAGATTCAAAGGTTGAGTGTGGTCAATAATCGTGTGTTTGTTATCCTGTTTCTTCCTCTTACTTTCTATGGGCTAACAGCAGCAACGTTACCAACGGGGTGGTCCAGAATGCAGTCGACTTGCTGTGCAATCTTAAAGGAGTCACAGTCTTGGACCTGGAACTGCTCACCATCAAGGTACAGCATGTCTGCATAGAGTCTGTATGGCGATGGGGAAGATTTAAATTTTCTCTGCTCTGACAAAAAACTTCTATTTGTGTCTGCTTTTCTTGTTTTGTACTGAATCTTAATACTGTTATTACTGAGTGAGTCCTAGAGACCCATCTGTCATTGACCCATGGTGCCGGTGTCATGTATCTACTCTGCTAGCATTAGTTATTGTCATGCTACTTGTTGACATCTTGTTTTTCCCAGCCTGCTGTTCTGCTGTGGCATAATGCTTATTCAGGTCAACAACCTTCTCTCTCTCTCTCTGTGTGTGTGTGAAAGAGAGAGAGAGTGTGTGTCTGTGTGTGCGTGCATGAAGCAATGTTTTTGTCCTTCAGCTACGGTGAAACTCAGTCATATTAGAATTTCCTGTCAGTTGCAAGAGATTCCAGTGGTTCCAGAGTGGGGAGTGTGTCCTACTGGAGTGAGGACATTTTTTAAAAGTTAGGTCATTTTAGGCACATTTTAGCACCCAAGAGCAAGGAGCTTTTTCTAGCTAGTTTGGGATTAGGACTTTAATTAGAAGGAAATAATAGTAAGGCGCAAAGCTTAGTATGCATGTAGGGATGCAGCCTAAATCTGGCAATGGAGAGTGAATGAAATAAATTAAAGACATTTGCAAGAAAACATTTACAAACACTGCTGCCTCTGTATGTGTGTGTGTGTGTGTGTGTGTGTGTGTGTGTGTGTGTGTATGCAAATGTTTCAGGACCCACAGTTCAACACTGTAATTGCAACTCTCAGTGGCAAAGAAAATTCAACACAATAATACTTGCTTTCTCAAATTTCTATTTAGTGCTGTGTTCATTTCTCTCTTTCTGTCTCTCTCTTTCACTCGTCAGTTTTTGTCTCACTCTGTCTATCCACCCCCTGCCTCCCCAAAACCACCAACACTATCACCCCTTCCTCTCCCTCCATTTCCATTGGGTCAGCAGTGCGGCAGTTCAGTAGTCAGCATCATTATCATCCAATCAGCTCTCCTCTCAACAAGAAACTGTCAACCCAGCACTAATACTGGCCAGGCAATTAACGCTATCTCCCTCTCCTCTCCTCTCCTCTCCTCTCCTTTTTCTTACTTTGTTGCCCTTTGCTATATAAAACTGTTCTCCTCCTCTTGTCCCTCCTTTTCCTCTTCTCCTACCATCCACTTTGCAGTCAGCACGGCTTCATCATCATCTCCTCTCCTTGCTCCTTTCTTCCTTGTTCCCCTTTTACCTTCTCCCCTACCCTTTATTTTGGGCTCTTCTTCTATCTCCCCCTCTCCTCTTTCTCCCCTCTTGTAGTTGTGGTTCACTCCAGATCAGTGTGGCGATGGCAAGAAAGAAGGGAGAGGAAGAGGAGGAGAGAAGAGGAGAAGGGAGGAAGCGTGTATAATTGGCTTTTTAAGGTGTGACAGAGAGAGGAGGGGAAGGGTGGTGTGTGAGCATGTATGCGTGTGTGTGTGTTTGTCTGTGTGAGTGTGTGTGTGTGTGTGTGTGTGTGTGTGTGTGTGTGTGTGTGTGTGTTGGAAGGCAATGAAATAGACAGTGAAGAAGAGCAAAATAGGGAGGTGGTTTCTTGTGCTTGTGTGAGTGTATTTGTGCTTATGCCTGTGTGTATGTGTGAGACAGAGCGGAGATATGTGTGTGCGTGAGTGTGTGTAAGGGAGAGAGAGAAAGGAGATGAGGTTTATAATTGGGCAGATTTGCCTCCGACTGAGATAATACCCCCTGGGGAATGAAGACAGAGGGAGCAAAGAGAGAGAAAGGCAGAGATAGGAAGGGAGAACAGAACAGCAGAAAGAAAAAGAAGATGGCAAAAAAAAAGCATGAGAGAGAAGAGAGAGGGAAAAGATGATAGAGCCAGGAAAGCAAAATGGGAGGTAAAAAAGGGTAGCAGAGAGGTGACAGAGAGGCAGAATGGCATACACATAGAGAGAGAACGTGGTGCATTTGGGTGAGGAGATGGAGGGGGGTGAGATCATAGAGGAGCAAATATGAGGCTGAAGTGAGAGACAATTTGATAGAGGGACAGATAGAGAGAGGCGGGAGGGGATGAATGGCTTGATGGGGGAGTAAGAGACACTTCCTAAACAAAGTTCTTATTATTTTATACGGTTGTGGATGGCTCAGTTTTAATTTGTGAACATGTAGCATACTAATGTAGCAAGCCGAGGATGAAATCTGATTATATAAGGATGTGAAGCCTAGAGCTTCTCTACTGAGAGTGAAGTTGAGACTCATTTTGGAGGCACATTGACAAGAAGGCTGTGTGATTTGATAAGGAAATGGATACATCTAGAGCACGGAGAGCGGTGAAAATTCACCCCAACAATTCAGAAGTGTTCACATCCCGAGCAACCCCCGAGGCTGGTCTTAGGCTGAGGTGCTGACAAAGTGTCAGTTGATTAAAGCATGCTTGTCCTTTAATTAATTAAAGAAGTCTTCAGGGGCTCCGTGTGTCTCCAGAATCCTTGAAGGTCTTTGAGGTTCCTCTCCAGGTTTGATCTGTCACCAATCCTTGTTATTTCTCTTGACCTTTTGTGAGAAGCTCAGAGGAATATTTTAGGTAATTGCCTCTGTACCGGTGTTATCTAGTTTCTATGGAACTTGCATCTATAAATTGCCGTGCAATTAGATTCAGGTTTGGGCTGATTTCCCCAAACGGTGTCTAAAGAATTCTCTAATGGTTCTTCCACACAGTGTCCATATGTGTTCAATCACTAAGAATGCCCTCTGGCATAATTTATACCACAAAGATCTGTCTTCCATATTAATATTTTCATTTTAGCAAACACCCGAGAGGTCATTCTATTGATTATTTTACATAATGGAAATCAATAAGACAGTTTTGCAGTGTGTCTTGAGTTTCTGCTGTGCAAAGATTGCAGTGACACTGTGCAGTTTGCATTGCAGTGAATGCCAGTGAAAAATCATTGATGTATAAAGATTTGTAGTAATAAGGTGTTTTATTTTACAATGAACACCATTTGCATTTAGGTATTAAACACACACACCATACTTCACTCCATCCTCGAAGAAGACTAACCCAGATGCCACATACAGTATTGGGGAAAGTTACATTATTGAGACCATGTACACCCTTTAAGTGAACCTTATTTAAATCAACTGAAACCTTATCCATTAGTTATATGTTGTCAGTTTTTCTGTCCCCAGGAAACTTTCCTACTTTGCTTATACAGCAGTGCTCTGAGCCATCCATCCTGTTGATCCCCATAGAACTCATTCTACAGTGGTTTTTAAATAGCTAATACTGCAAAGCATTGTAGACTGTCTATTTTTAACCAAAGTCCAAAATAGGACAGAGCACAGCGGTTTTCACTCATAAATGATTCCTCCAGTCTTAAAATGAGCAAGTAACATTTGTACATATAACATTATGCACAAACACACATCCACAAGGCTCCTACTGGGTGCTCTGCATGACACGATAAACATTCTACATGTACCTGCAAAAGACATCCACAGTAAACGCCTATGAGTGTGTGCATGTGCGCATCTGTGTGTCAAGCCTCTGTCTCCTGAACTCTCTCATATAGGTGCAAATGTGGGGAAAGATTCGGTCGAATTGAAAGGGCTAAGGTCACAAAGTGATTAATTCTTGATGCATTGTCCCAACCACAGTTTCTAGATGTACGTCTGACTGAATACCAGAGAAAAGCCAAAGTAAGATAAGACTAGATCATGATGTGTCTTTATGATGCTCTCATGAGATTCTTGTTGAGACAAATACAGTGACTGTTATCTATAATTAATCTCCAGTGGTAATAAATGTGGATCCCTGTTTTAACCATGAATTCATAATGACTGGAACAAGAGTTATGTCACGTGGCGGCTGTGGCTCAGGAGGTAGATCGTGGTTGCATCCCTGGCCCCTGCAGTCCACATATCCAAGTGTCCTTGGGCAAGATACTGAACCCCAAATTTGCTCCTGATACCGTGCCATCTGTGTGTGAGTGCGTGTGTGAGTGGTTGCTGCTCATGATGAGCAGGTGGCACTTTGTCGTCAGTGTATCAATGTGTGTGTGTGAATGCTGTTTTGTGTTGTAATAATGCTTTGAGTGGAAACTAAATAAATACGGCCCATTTGCCGTGTGTGCAGTGAACCTGTGCGCATATCCAGCCACACTTGCTATTTTTGTTCTCTAAATAAAAGGGTCATTATGTTAGCTGCTCACACTGCTCTTTAAATAATTTTTCATGGGCCTATGTGAACTCCCAGGACGTCTCTGTCCTGATGATTTGCACAGCTTAATTTGTGAAGCTGTATAGAATATGGAGTATTTAAAGTTTGCTTGGTGCTTGTTGTCCATGATTTAATCACAGGGTATCTGCAGAGGGTCAAACCTGCTTAAATGCCTTGTGCATTGGAAATGTCCAACATTTTAAACTGGAGACTGCAGTCAAATGTGTCCTGGACAACTTGCTATCTACCTATCGATCTACAGAGCAGGACTCTGCTTTGCTGGCACTGTTTCTTTGGTAGTATTGATGTGGACCTCAATGTCTCTTCTAGTTGAAGTAATTTGCTTATTCATATCGTTGAGCTTGAGTCTGTTAGTGTGCTTCGTTCACCATCCCTGGTGAAATTCAGTCAAATGAGGCACTGTACTAAGAACATGCATCGTCTTGGACTGTCAAATCTATGTGCAATGTCAGTGACTTCACTTTATCTGTTCCACCATAATCTCACATAGTACCAGTGTGTTTACAGTGACTCACCAAGTATGAGCAAATTCATCCCCTGAAAAACACATGCTTAGTGGTTTGTGTCTCCGCTCTGTGATCAGGCGTGTTTTGTTTGGATGGAACAGCTGGTCTAATCCAAATGCACTGACGCCATGATAAAATCAAAACATTTTTAATGTCGACAGGTGGTTTGAATGGTTGAGAGTGCTGCCAGTGTGTGACTGAGAACGAAAAACACTGGATGCATTTTGAAATAATGTTGGCTACGCCTCAGATCCCCTTCCCAATTTCCAGCTTTACTCTGCTTGCTTAGCCCCGTTGTAACTCCCCCGTCCAACAGAACTTTTTAGCCTATTTCAAATAAGTGCAGAGTGGCACCTTTGCAGATTAACTGCAGATATTTTGAAGGATTCTACTGTGCTGTAACTTTTGTGAAATACACAACCTAATCATGGTAGAATATGTCATATTGCTAAGTGCTGTTTTGTCTATGCTAAAACTGTAGCAGATTATTACAGCATGAACTCAGTCAGGAAATTAAAGATTAATTATATTCTAATAAGATAAGATCAGACTTTTTTTTATCCCACGCTGGGGAAATTCACCTGTTAAAGTGGCAGAATAAAAAAGGAGAAGGAGAAAAAACAGAACAGGTCGAACAAAACGGGCAATAAAGAAGATACAAATGGTGGTGGTTAAAATGGCTAAAATATCAGGAAGGTTTGGGGTTTTTTTTCTTTGGTTTAGTAAAGCTGTGTATAGTGATGGCAGCAATTCTCAATAGATAATAACAGAATAATATTATTAACATATACATGAGCTACTATCTAGAGCAGTTTTCGTCTGATCAGGCCTGCATTGTCGAATCACATTAACAGCAGAAGAGGTCTTTGTTTTACTGAACAGTCCAAAGTAGAACAGTCTGTTTATTTAATTGTGAGGCAGCTTGACAAAGTAACACTACATCTCACTGACAGCGGGCTAGCTTAATAGCTTTCTAGTGTCTGCAGTGTTGCACTTTCACTCACAGAAATAAGCACGCACACACATCTACTTTCTAAATAAAGATCTGTTAGAATGGAAAATAACACCGGGTGTATTTTCCCCAGTGAAGACTGTGATTTATTCAATTCATTTGTTATTTGACTGTTAGTTTTTCTGCGCAGGAAAGAAAATGAGGTACCACTCTGGACTCACTGATAGGCACAGCGCACATTTATTGGACTGCATGTGTCATGTCAACCTCGTCAGGACAGAATCTATCCGGTCTTCACTTCCGGAGATGTGTGGTGAGAACACCTCAGGGACAGAGGCCTACGATAACTAACATCACAGACCGAGCTGCAAAACAGAGAGTATCTTCTGTGTCATGTTAAATTTAATGAGCAAAGGAACACGGTTTCGCACTTTAGTCAGAGCTATTTATTCATGGCCCAGCAAGGGTTAGCAGCTGTAGAGCATGTTCTGCACTGGACAGTTTTCTAGGCAGGGATAGAGAGAGATGGCAGGGAAGGCGAAGAGACTTGAAGAGAAGAACTGAATGTATTTTTAGATGAGCGTCTAAAAATTCTCTTTTGTTGGTGCCGTTTGTGTTCCACTTCTGTGGACTTGGATGCGTGGTGCTATCAGATTTCCACAGAAGAATTCGACATGCACAGCTTCCAGCTCTGTTTCAATAGTTAAATGTCAAATTCAGCTGTTTTTCTCCGTTGGGCAAATTGGCGACAATGAAATGCTAATCGACCTAAGAGGGAGAGGGTCCCTCATCGTGTGCAGGAGCTATCGATCCACTGCGGAGTCAAACTGGAGCCTGCAGCTACAGACATTTGCTCGAGTCAGGCTCAGGTACACTGTTAGTCTTTATACTTCTGATATACAGGTAGGAGAGAGAGGACGTGTGTTGGTTGTTTGGAATGTAGAGGTAGTTTGGTTTGATTGGGTGTAATGTATGATGTGAGTGCGTATTAATGAATTAATGAACTTGTGAGCACACTGATGTTTTTGTAAATTTGATGTGTCATAATGGCAATGGAGAGACTACAGGCAGCTCAAGATCTTTGTGAGGGTCTGTTCTGATGTTCTGTTCTGTCGTCTGTGTAAAAACGTTTTGGTTACAGCAAGTCACTGTATCCATAAATCCAGGAACTTTATTATTATCAATGATTTTTCTTCTTCTACACAGGCCTAATAGAGGTGGTGGTGAGCACCGTCTCAAAAGCTGCACCACACCACCTGGATGGGGAGGGCCTTGCTGGGAGGAAGGTCAGCCATCTTGCGTTACAAGCCCTCCTGGAACTGCTTTCCAACATCTTAAAACAAGCATCTGTCTGCTTCGTACTGTATATGAGCACTCAAACACAGCCAATGAGATCAAGGAACTCACTGCCCTCACTCTAATAATGGTCGCCGAGCTGCCTTTGAGCAAGGCACAGAACAGAACACCCCAGTGACAGAGATGATGGTTGGTCGCTTGCAGTCACTACGACAGTCACTGTTGTATTCAGGGCTGTAGGAAAAGAGGAAACAAAGTGAGGCTCTTTGAGTAACTCAGCAAACTAAATACAAGTCTGCTCACCTTTCTCTCACATACAAGCCCCTTGACGAGGCACACAAATGGCCTTTCATTGTTATGTTGATTAAACAGAAGGTAATGTGGCTGTGATCTCAGCTCTGAACTACCTCAAAATGTTATCTTTCCAGTAAATGTCAATTTTTTTCTTCTGTGCTTACAAGTTCTCAATCGATATCCTTACAAGTGTGTAACTTCAGTGTTATATACTTCTAAAAATCCCTGCATTGCTGCAGTCCTTGAAAAGGATCATCTTGTGTTTTTCTACATTTTTCAAATGTTTGTTAGCTGTGTGTCAGTTGTTCTGCTGTATCATGATACATTTGGACCTTATAGGCTGCTGTATTTCCCACATTGATTCACCACTATTTACCAGCTTCATCTCTGTTGAGCACAGAATCACAAAGTCAACTCCCTCAAAATGTTGCCCTTGTATCATGTCCCTAAAGGCATGTGTGTATATGTGTGTGTGTTTGTGAGTGTGTGTCCATTGATGTGTGCAGTGGAAGCTAGCAGTTTTAAGCAACTGCAATATTGAAGTTGTGGACTCAGGAGAAAGCGGATGAGGTCCTGAGTCCCTGGGACACACACTCACACACACACACGCACACACACCCACAGACATACACAGAGGGGCCTGTCTGGCTATGTCCCTGCGGCCTCATTATCACCACTGGCTTTGTCCTCAGCTTGCCTCCCCACACACACACACTCACACCCGCATACGCTCACATATAGACATACACACCAGCCCCCATCTC
The DNA here is from genome assembly GCF_051107435.1 of Chaetodon auriga. NCBI lineage: Eukaryota > Metazoa > Chordata > Actinopteri > Chaetodontiformes > Chaetodontidae > Chaetodon > Chaetodon auriga. The sequence goes on from NC_135081.1 coordinate 10,027,019, forward strand.
CCCATAGTGTGCACCCCAGCCCAACGCATACATATTAATGCCTGGACCGGGGAGGGGGCGAGGGGGTGCTAAAGGGGAGTCAGGGTAAAAGACTGGATGTAGCGGAAGAGAGAAGGACAGAAAAGAGGGAAGGATGGAGAGATAGAAGGAGAGACAGAGATGGGAAAGGGAGCGAGCAGAATGTGCAGCGGAAATCAATTCTACGAGAAATGCAAAGCTCATTAAAAAGAAAACTTCTGCCCAAACCAAATTCATTTGGGTAATAAGGTCTGATAAGGAGAGAGGACGTGACTAGACCCCTCTCCCCAAACTATTACTCCATTGGTCAAGAGAGAGAGAGTCAGAGATTATATGTACTACAGATGAAAAAGAGACGGGGAGAAAGAGAGAGAGAGAGAGAGAGAGAGAGAGAGAGAGAGAGAGAGAGAGAGAGAGAGAGAGAGAGCATAACAGAGGAATAGTGGCTTTGGGGAAGAGACAGAGAAAATATGTGGCAGTATTAATCACATTATTCCAGCTCTAATTAGCCTGAAGTTCCACTATAGGCATGAACTGAACTAAAATAAGACAACGTGACGAGCAGAGGTGCTAAGGGGGGGGGCAGGAAAAAGGAGGAGGTGAGAAGACTTAAGTCTTAATGAGATGCAAAAATAACTTGATGTTACAAATACAGATTTTTTTTTTCTTTTTTTTTTTGGTGTTGTCCTGAGCACATCTTGTGTTAAAGAAGGGTTAAAATAACACAGCATATGCAGAAAACTTATTTTCTCTCTTAGTCTATCAGTCTGTCAGAATCTGTCTTGGCAGGTCTCTGGATCCATCATTATTGACTGTCAAATCTCTATAAATGATTTAACTGTGTGTGTGTGTGTGTGTGTGTGTGTGTGTGTGTGTGTGTGTGTGTAGAGCCAGAGGCTATCTTGTCCAGCAGTAGCGATGGAGGCAGCAGAGAAACTGCTCCTAGAAAACCGACCCCTGAGCCATCTCAGCACACACCTCATTCACATGGTGAGGCCAACACTCACAGAGAGTGTGTGCGTGTGTGTGTGCGTGTGTGTGTGTGTGTGTGTGTGTGTGTGTGTGTGTGTGTGTGTGTGTATAAATTCCTTGCATGCATACATAAATATTTCCCATGTGTGCTTCTGCGTGCATGTTTGTGTACTGTATGTCTAAATGTATGCCTGATACAGTGAGACATACTGTGTGTGTATGCTTATTTATGCGAGGAAGTGTGTGTGTGTGTGTGTGTGTGTGTGTGTGTGTGTGTGTGTGTGTGTCAGAAAGAGAGAGAGACTGAGATACAGAAAGAGTGAATGTGCCTATTTGTCGGTGTATGTGTTTCTTTATGTTGTGCCAGTGAATAAGTGTGTGGCCATGATTTCTACCCTTGAGTCATATTTTGTAGTAGTTAGGAGGCTGAGTCATTGCAAGCTTGATTACATCCAGTGTATTTTACTTCCTGGCTTAAATAAATGTGCCCAAGATGTGCGCTGACATTTCAGAATTCATTTAAATCTTTCCTATCGTATCAATTAAAACTATCAAACGGTAACGTTAGTTAGGAAGTGGTTGAACGCTGATGTTAGCTGTTGTCTAACGGTAGCTAAAGGGTATTCAAAGATGTTGTTTTATCTTGAAATATGGCCCGGTGTTCCTCTGTGGATTGTCTCTTCAGTTGCTGATCAACTGGGAAGCCGTGAAGTGATAACGATTTGTCAGATTTCCTGCCTTTATGCGACTCGGCGGCGTCAGAGGAAAATGACCGCCGATTGAAGGTTAGAGGTTACATCGTTTTAGAATGATGTGATGCAAAATCAGTCCCTCCTCCGTCTGCACCCAAAATCACAGAATTATGATTGAACCACTATTAGAAGCAGTCAAACTGCCTGATGAATGATGGTCTTTGTCTCTTGCCTCCTGCAGCTTTGTTTACATTAAAAAACTAAAGACGATTCGTAAATCTTTCAATACAAAACAGTGACTCAGATGAATAACAGGAGGTGGAGAAGAGGTGAAATGAGATTTAGGGGCAAGGGGAAAGGAAAGGTGGACAGAATCTGTGCTAAAGAGAGGCTGCTGTGAGGCATCCTGGGAAGTTGAGGATGTAAAGGAAGGAGGCGGGGAGTGGGAGGTCTCGAGGGACACAATAGGCTTTTTTACTTATTGTTGACACTTTGAGTTTTGGATGGGGGTCTGTGTGTGTTTGAGGGTGCAGCTGACTCACCCCCAGCCTCTGCGTCGCCCCTTTGCCCCATGGGAGATTAGCGGGATAGAGAGAGCAGGAGCGTCGATATGATCCCTGAATCTAATATCATTAAAACTGTGCAACTTGCTTGTGTTCAAAGAATACGGTTCTCAAGTGCGGTGGGCTACTCACTGATGCAGGGGCAAGTATTATGATTTACTCTGTGCATTAAGGTAATTACTTTGGCAAGAGTCGCCAGCAGCAATCTCACTAAGATGCACACAGTTTGGAGTGAACATCCTGGATGCTTCTGTGGAGCATTTTTTGATATTTTCTTGATATGGCCTCCAATTTTCCAATTTCCCCTCAAGGATCAATAACATATTCTGATTCAGATTCAAATGAACTGATATATCCAAATACAGTAAATAATTGAAATATTCTGTTGATTAGTACACACAAAAGCTCCAAATACAGTTTTAATATGGTGCATGCTCCTTGTGCATGGAGTTATTTCATTCTAGCAGTTTTAATCCATGTATTCATTCATTTTCTCTCCTTGTAGCCGACAACTGAAAACCAAGAGGTCTGGGATGTGTCTATTCACTGTCTGTCCCTACTGGTCCAGCTAGACGGATTAGAGGGTTACGGCTGCCTGTCACCTTCCTGTTTGCGAGGCACACACATGCACACTGAGGCCCCTCAAATCCAACACACAACATTTAGGATCATCAAACGACAGGTGAGCGCGGCACATTTTGGCACGTAGACACTCACACAGACACAAACAGACACATTCAATCATGTCAGCTGTGCTCCATGTGTGTCTCTCCTCATATCACAGCACTGAAACATTTTTAAATCCCTCTGTTTTATTCAAGAATCTTGGCCCTGTGTTTGTTTGGATTTTGGAGGTTGAAATATTAACTGCCGCCACTGCAGAATGAAAATATTGGAATAACAGATACAGACCCGGTGTAGACACACACACTCAGAGAGACAGCCCTGGTGTGCTGCTGTTCTGAAAATAGAGTGTACTTTCACCAGAACTAGACTGACAGAGGGAGCAAACCAGAGAGGGAGAAAAAGTGTTGGTTTGTATCTGCCTGTCACTCTCTGTTTGAGTGTCTGTCCAATTTTGTCTGATAGTGAAAATGATTTGTAGTACAGGCCAAAGACGGCTGACTCGTAAGAGAGCACACTGCGGTAAAGTAGGTGGAGATTTAGTGGAGCTCTTTCCAGACGTACTAAATAACAATAGTTCCATATGACATGGAGGAAAGTGAAGCAGCTGCAGCTAACATTCACCAGGATTAGGTAGGTTTTCTTGGCCTAATAGAAACAACACACAACAATAAAACGACAGCACAGCAATTCACGAACAGAGCGTTTTAAATGGCAGCCCCGACTAATTCACTTTAATTAAGAAGCCAAGTTAAGTAAACCCATAGCACATTAGACAAAGCTGGTTTTGAAGCAGTCAAACAGCATCTTTGGTATACATTCTGCAGCCAAACTTTCCCAGGAAATGAATTCATATTGGATGATTCTGCGATACAAAATTTACAACTAGTGCCCACAGTCAGTGCCAGCACAGGAAGCAGTATGCTGATTATGCCGTATGCAGGAAAATAAGGGCGTGGAAGCAAAGCGTTTAACTTTGATACCACAGAGCAGGTCCTTTCTCAGACTGTGAAACCATGATGGCAGTGTTTCAAGGAGTTTTGGTTGCCCAAATGTCACCATACTTAAGTTGTCATGGTACAGATAATTAAGGTACAAGTTCCTTCAAAATGTCGGCTGTATAAGAAATGCAGTCACTGAATTTAATCCAGGGCTTTGCAGACTTGAACAACTCGGTAAAAGAGAGGCAGGGTTGGTGAAGGCCACTGAAAACACATTGTAAAGTCCAGTTTGAGAAATTGTCTGATTTTTCTGCAGACCCCCGTGAATTATGTAAAATGCATTCCTAATGTTTTGGCCGCAGGGTCATGAAATAGTTTCTGCACGTGCGACACAAGGTCAGCTGTCACCCTGAGATCATATGACTGAAGGCTGTGCGCGCACATGGGTGTGTGCGTTGTGTGTGCGTTGTGTGTGCGTTGTGTGGGTGCGTCTGTACAACAGTGCGTGTCTGTGTGTGTTTTTGATTCCTCTCACCAATTAGTTCCAGCTACCTGAACCACCCACACACAAACTCTGTCACACACGAGCTCACAGAGACACAGACGGACCTCCTTCTCTTTTCTGTCTGTCTCTGTAGTAGGAAATTTGTCCTCTTGTGCAAACTCCCTCATTACCCCCCGTGCCAAGAGCTCCAGTAACATGGAAGTGTGTATCCTCTATCCTGCTCACCACCCCGAGCAACACACACAAAAACTGTGCAGCGTTCCAGCCATTTCCTCGTAGCTAGTGGATGAGTCACTAAGCAGCTCGGTGCTCGGAGCAGAACTAATTTATTTGCTAAAAAAAAAATGCCCGTCTACCATTCAGCACATTTAGCCATTCGCCTCATTAGTTAATTTAAAAGACTGACATGTTAAAGTTCCCTCAGAGTACTGTTGCAATACAAAAATTTCCCCACATGATACTTTTTTTTCCACTGGAGTCCAAAAACTGTTTGAAAGTTTGAAACAAAAACAGAAATTGACATCTTAGAACTGTTTGCTAAGCCGAGTTTTCTTGAGTCTCGTTATCAATCAGCCAATCAGTCGGCGGAGAAGAATGTGCACCTTTGAAAGGACGCAACAGACATTCGTTATCCACCACACACACACACTTGTTCACAGAAACACAGTGACTCACATATTCTCTCCCAAACACACACCTACACAGCCAGACAAGTGCCTGCCCTTCAACAAAGGCTTTTTAATTATCTTTCATTGATTTCAGGGCTCTGTTAATCTCAATCAAAGATCCCGCTAATAGCTTGGGAACTGCAAAGGAGGAGAGAGGGAGAATGAATCAAGTCTGAATTAGTGAAATTTTCAACTTGTCTTTTTTTTTTTTCCAAGGCACACAACTTGGAAAGACTTAAAGGGGAATGCTAATTAAATGAAAAGGCATTCATAAGAAGTTGTCAGAGCAATAAGCATTTATTATTTCTTTTAAGGCAGTTTGATTTGTTTTTTTTGAAACGTAGTAGTCTCCCTCTGCCAGCATAGAATTTACTGTGTTCAGTGATTGGTCCCATAATATGTATGCACAATTCTTTCTTTCACACATAAAACCCCATAAAACTGTAACGCTAGCTTGTCCAGCAGAAATAATGCTTCTAATAATTTTTTATATAAATTGTGTTCACACATAACATGACAAACCTGGATCTGTGGGGCAAGGCGGGACGTTTAGACGATTGTTGTCCATGCTGTGCTGTGCTTCTCCTCCCTGTTAGTCTCACTCTTGTGTCTAGAAGCTTCCTCCTCTCTCATCTCTGGAGGCTGAAATATGTCTCCAAAATGTCAAAGCATATTATGTCCAATTATTGTAACCTTTCCCATAGCAACACAAAAATGTATTTATCCATCATCCATCCATCAATACCTCATCCGCAGTGCTCAATCAGACTGGAGCGAGCTGGACGAACGTGTCCGAAGGAGTCACCGCAGGGGTCACACACGGGCAACAAAAAACTCTGCGTCCATTCAAAGTGTCTGCAGAAGGTGTGACCTGAACTGAAGAAACACATTCAAGTTCAACAAGTTTCCCATCTCATCAAGACATTTCACCTTTGCTGACCAAGTGTATTCGTGACCAGTGACATCTGCACAAAATATTTAAAGACACACACACACACACACACACACACACACACACACACACACACAGTATATATAGTCTCAGTCATGCATGATCTGTGTTAGTCTCCGCTGTCTTTCTCTGCTGGCAGGTACATTGTCACTTGTTTGAAGTTAATATCTATTATGACAGCCCTGCGCCGTCTTTCTGAGAGACTGTCTCCCTCAATCTGTCTGTCTGTCCTCTGTCTGTCTGTCTATGTGCCTCTAATCTGATGTTGACTTCAGTATTATAGAGTCAATGTGTTGGTCAGGTAGAGACGGGGAGAGGGAAGGATGAAGGGGGAGAAGAGGGTGAAGACATGGTGGAGAACCTGGACTGAGGAGGGATTATAAGTAGGTGAGTGTGTGTGTGTGTGTGTGTGTGTGTGTGTGTGTGTGTGTGTGTGTGTGTGTGTTTGGTAGGTGGCTGGCAGGCACATATAAATGCCCCCTCACCCTGATGGGGAAGGTGAAGTGAGTGTGTGTGTGTGTGTGTGTGTGTGTGTGTGTGTGTGTGTGTGTGTGAGTGAAAAGTAAGCGAGTGAGGGGAGCGTCTTTGTCTCCTCCTAACCCCGTTGCCTAGCAACAACCATGCTGTGTCGCTGCAGAGACAGAGGTGATGATGTCACCAGAGATCAGAGAGAACACGTTCACCAAACACACGGACACACATCCACTCAGTCTCACATGCACGCACGCACACACACATGAATATTCACTACTGCACACACCTTGACTTGAACAACACTTTAAGAAATCAGCTCTGAACTCAGAACTTAACTTGGCTACGAGTTTAAACAGTGTAAATCACTCCTTTTTGATGTGAGAACAATCCTTAACACACACACACACACACACACACACACACACACACACACAGAGGAGTCTGTGGACCAGGTGTTCCTGGGTGGGTGTGAAGGATAGACATCATGGTGAGGGGAGACATGTCAGGACAGGAATGAAAGCAGAGGGATGACAAAGAGAAGAAACAAATGATGGAGTGAGGAAATTCAGGAGGAGAGCGAGGTTTTTCTTTAGTCTGATCCAGAGAGGTGTCCAATCACACCACCTCAACTCCAAGACAGTTAAGACGCTGTGTAAAACAGAAATAAAACAGAATATGAACATTTGCTGATCCTTTTTGACATATACTCAATCAAAAACGGTCCAAAGACAATATATTTCATGTTTGACCTCATCAGCTTCATTGATTTCTGTAAATATCTGCTTATTGTGAATTTGATGCAACACATTTCAAACAAGTTGGGACAGGAGCAGCAAAAGCCTGGGAAAGATGTGGAATGTTCCAAAAACACCTGTTTGGAACATTCCACAGGTAAACAGGTTCACTGGTAACAGGTGATAGTATCATGATTGGGTGTTAAAGGGGCATCCTGGAAAGGCTCAGTCGATCACAAGCGAGGATGGAGAGAGGTTCACCACTTTGTGAACACATGAATGGATGAAGGATATATCTACATGAGCTCAGGAACTCTTCAGAAAACAGTAAACGCAGTTTGTTTGTGTCCCAACAGTTTTGGAATCAGGGTTGTAGAATAAATTTATGCACACACATGCATTCAACTGTATTTTTGGCAAATTAGCTCTTTGATCAGTTTACTTTGAAATGTCATGGACAAATGAGTGTGATGTCACCCAGCGTGGTACCTCGTAAAATGCTTCTTTGATGGCAGCACAGACCAGCGGTTCTTCCAGTGTCGAGCTCCATGGGATGATTCTGAGCGACGCTGTGAAAAGATAACAGAGAATGTGAAAATTATATTTCAAATGTACAAATGTAAAATGGAAATCAGTGGTTTCTTGTCATTGATGAAACGATGGTCAAAGCTGCTTGTCTTCTTCCTCGGATGAATCAGTCCAATAATGTGAAAAAGATGAGGACAAAAACACAAACCCAACTCATCTTGCACGTTTTCAGAGCATCATGACAGGTGTGGCTTTGTTCAGATGACACAGATATATTATCATGTGGCTGCAGGGCTTGAGAACATGACATCATAATGAAGTCATGCTGCACTAATCTGCCACGCTGAGGTGTCGGGTTTTTGAGCCAGTCAGAAGTGTAATTTATTGACCTTTAGCAGGGTGACTCATGGTCGCCTGCAGGGGATTGGTCAGAAATGTTGACTTTTCTCTCTCTCTCCTTCTATCTTCAGGTGCAAATGACAAAGCAAGCTGATTGGCTTGAACATCCTGAAGGGGCGGGGCTAATTGGTCTACTGCAGGATATGACTGCATCCAACAGGTGTGGGTTCCTGCTGTTTAAATGTGTTTATCTGCCATATAAAATATGGATTTATGATATTTGGCCATTCCTCAAAGCATACCAGAAACAAATCATTGTGGATTTAAATGTCTCCTCCATCCTCTTCCTTCATCTTATTATTTTTCTGCATGTCTGAACATGTCTATGCATTACACATGTCAAAACTCATCTGTTTCTAGTTGCTAATTGAAAGGATACGAGCTTCTGACAGGACAGTGTCCACTTAACGGCCCACAGAGGGCTGAGAGATCAAATATGTACATATATTAAAAACAAAACTTCATCTTTCTTTGGGAGTCTCTTCAGATCTCGTATCAATGACAGGAAACGCGACCTGCACCACACTCACAACAAGTAACAGCTTCCCTCTAACGAGTTCGGCGACTGCCAGGTTTGTGTAACACAATGTGCTGCACATGAATTAGTCAAATTGCAAGACGTCAGTATATCTTTACAAATCTTTCTATATACATTTCTAATTGCGCTGTGCGCTCTGCACCGATTTATAACAACATAGTCCACTTTCACTGTGTTATTGACAAGCAAAGTGAGATCTAGTGCAAAGGAGGGGGCTGTAATAAAGCATCTCAGACGCGCGTCCATTAAGTTTCACTCTTAATGGACTCAATCAGCTCGAATCATCGCGTCGTCGTGCCGCTAATTTAGAAGCACATACTTAAAATTATCCCACAAACAGACGGCTAATTGTTACGCCCACCTATTTACCAACGATGCCAACAACTGTGAAATGCAGTGTGTGTGTGTGTTCTGTGTGTGTGTGTGTGTGTGTGTGTGCGCACCTGTATCTTTGCATCTGGCTGCCTTTTATGAGTATGTGGGCCGAATGTGTGTTCCCTCTTTGAGCCAAGGGTTTTGTCGCTGTAGAGGCCATGCTTCCTTTGATCTCTTGATGTATGAGACCAGCGACCTGTCACACACAAACACAGATACACACACTTCGTGCATGCACACACACACACCCATTTAGTGCATGCACATACACACACAAACGCGCAATGAATACACACAAATAGCTGCTTTCACCCCCTTCTATATACCAACCCTCTGTCTCTCAATCACACACACACACCCTGTCAGATCGATAATAAAGGTGTATTGTTGTCCTGCTGAAGAGGCCTCTCCTACCGCCCCCTTCTCCTCAGAAAGGGGTGACCCCTTTTCTTCCCTTTTTGTCACCCTCTATACCCATTTTCTCCTCCATTTTCTTTCCTTTTCCCTCATTTCTTTTTCACCTCTTTCTCCCTCTCTCGCTTTCCCTCTCCCACTTCTCCTCTCCTCTCCTCGCTCTCCTCTCCCTCTCTGCCAGATGAAAGCAGAGATCAGCTCTAGCCTTTGAAGTGGCTGAGACTGGCACACTCCCACTGGTTTAGCGGTAGGAGGAGGGGAGCAGAGGTTTTAGGAGAAAGGGCAGGAGATGAAAGGAGTTATGAGGAGAGAGAAGAGGAGAGGAAGGGAGGGGAGGAGGAGGGAGGGGGTTAATTGAGAGGATGAGAGGAGTTGGGGCTGATAGAGGAGACGGAAGAAGAGTGGGAAGTAGAGGGGAGGTCTGGGCTGAGATCCGAACCCAAATGATGTCATTCAGCCTTTACCATGGCAACCTGAGGAATGCCTTTTCAAACCGTGTGGAAGGAGGGGAGGAGCGTCACTCCCCCCCCCCCCCCCCCCCCCCCGAAGAAAAGCCTTGAGGCCCACAACCTGATCCTCACTTTATTGCTGCGTTCAGTCAAACATGAAGCCATCAGTAACCACACAGCTCCTCTGCAAACACGCAGCTCTCTGAAATTTCCACCATCATTAATACCCTCAAACTGTCATTTAGTAAGTCACCTGGTGCTGCTTCAAGGGTTACTTCTGTTTTTTTTTTTTTTTTGTATGAGGTGCTGACACATAGTCAGTGTATTAACAGCAGCACTCTGGTGGTCTATGGAGGATTCAACTCGTATTTTTAACATTGTTAAGGGCAGTCATTCCAAACTAGGGACACTTGTACCCCAGGGAGTACCCTCTGCAGTTACCAGGGTGACATTGACTAAATAGAAATTATGATGAGGTTGTGAAGTGGAAGGAGTGCAAATACAAACCTACTGCAAAAAAAGGCTTTGGTTTTGTTTCAGAAGGTGGAAAACATCAATTCTGCTCAGAAAAAAAAGTGTTGGTGTGAGCTGAATGTGAGCTAATGGTTGTTCTGTAATATGCCATTCACTATAATCTAAAACCAATTATTTCATTTTCCACCATCCTCCGTGCAGCTGCTGAGTGTCAATTTGGCGCCGCAAAAGTTAATTCTAAAACTTTTCGTGCCTCTAATTTATGCCATCCAAATTCACAAACTTTCAAGGATTTCTTAGGCCTCTGGGAGCTGTGTTAATTAGGTTAATTATGGAGGTTTTAATCAACTATGGGGGTGGGCTTCTGCTGGCCTGGCTGTCAGGCTGCCCTCAAAGACACCTGGGAGGAAGAGCGGGGGGGAGGAGGGTGAGGGAGAGAGATAAGAGAGGGAGAGAGAGATTACAGAAAGCCTGCAGGGACTGAGCATGTTGGATGTGTTCACCAAGCCACAGTACTCTCAGTGTGTATGTTTGCATGTTATTTTGGTTATCAGGGGATGGAACTAGTAGAAGAGAATAGCATGTTTAGAGGACAGAAAGGCATCTCAACATGAGCACTGACCAGGGAGACACCAGGACAGGACCAGAGTGGAGCCTCGACTCAGCAGCAGTGTCTGCAGAGCCCGTTTCCACAGCACGGGTCCCTCAACACGTCACCTTTAGCAGTTTGCGCCCATCATCACCCCTCTGTACAATCTTATTACAACAGCTACAGCTCGGCTGTTATGACTAGAGGCATAAACACTTCAGAAGTGAGACATTACAACTATTACACACGAAGCCTCGACCTGAAAGTATTGATAGAGACTTTATAGAGTGCCAAAGAGTACAAACTGGAGTCACCAGTGCAGCTTCCATGCACATAGGGTCGCTGAGGCCTTTGAGCTGTGGCTTTTCTATCCGCTTCATGAAGGTCAGGCAGCACGTTGAGCACATTCTGCTACAAATAATGAGGATACAACTAAAATCAGACAGCTGCACATCTACCAGCAGTGAAAGGTCAAAGGCCTGACGTTCAGGATGATCAGGACTTCAGACGGCACTGCGACAGTCAGGACGCTCCATCATTTGCACTATTGGAAGGAAAATCCTTTGAATTCGTTCTGTCGCTGCGTGAATAACATACCTGTCATACAGTGAATAACTTGTCTTTCTGTTGTCCCAGGTGTCGCAGCGATGTGATTCCACTGGCTGCTGAAAGCCTCCAAGAGACCTGTGGATCCTAAGAGCTGTTAATCTCCAACCCAGAAGCAAACCAGAGCCAGTTCTGCATTTCAGGACTTCAAAGACACTGATGATTGGTACTGTGCTTTTCAGTCCTTCTCTCTGTCCTTGTGTAACCTTTTCCGAGTAATCAGCTACAGAGTTGTTCTTTCAAAATGTCAGTTATTTGATGTCTTCGTTGATCTGAGTTCATTATTAGAACCTGGACTGGATGTATATTATAATGCCATATGAAGGTTTACATTTTATTTTTTGTGTGTTGAGCAGCTGCTGAGACAGACTCCTAAAAGCTTTGAGACATGAGTGAATCTGTTGTCGGAGCGCTCAGTTAGCACAGCCCTCTACATGACTCTCATCAAATGTTCAAATGGGATCAATGACAGTAATGAATATTTCTGTATCGCTAAAATAATTTGACAGCTCAATCAAAACATCCATCCAGTGTCCGTCAGGCTGCGCAGGATTACAGCATGAAAGCTAATTCAGGCTGTCGCAGCGCTGGCCTCTGGGTTCGTGCAGACACTTGCAGTCAGCGTTAATGGAGGAACATTAGCTCATTAGTTCACGTGTCTGCCATCATATGTGTCTGCAATGTGACATAATCACAAATTTCTGCTTCGCCTGGTGCTGATTGCAGCTCTGAGCAACACATTGCTCAGCTGCTGCCAGCTTCACTCGTCTCCTAAATGCCACCACACGCTGAAATCTGTCTCTATCAGGAATCATGGTGCAGCAGGGACCAGCAGCAGGAGCATAATTTAAGACTGAGGTCACAAAGACACAGACAGGTCTGATGTGATGGCGGCACAGAGATCTCAGGTGCATCTAGTGTCTACCATTAGATTCCCAGTTGGTTTGTCTGTATATATTGGACTTTGTTGCATAGAATAATCTAATCTTCCACTGCAGGAGTGTCTGCATGAAAACAGGTGGGTGTTGGTAAGAAGCTGGAGGAGGTCAGGCGGAGTTGAGTTTGAGGCATGTTCTTGTTTGAAAAGTTGTGTTTGGTCCTGATAGAAATGTCCTCTAACCACCTCAGCTGCCCTTCATTCAACATCATCATGTCCTCTGGATAAAAAAAAAAAAAGGACGTCCACACATGGTCACCACTTTTAGGCTTTTAGTTCTTCACTGCAGGTCCTCATTTTAAATCTTACTAATCTCACTAAAGCTGCAGCAAAGGCAGCTGTCACTGATCACTTGTGGAATATCATCCACCAAGTTATACTGACTAACTGAACTGGCGTCCTGCCAGAGTGCATGGCCTCCACAGGTGGACGTGGACACTTGTTTTCACAGTTGGTGGACCATCAGTTTTTCTCACCTCGCTGTCATTTGATGTGCGAAACGGAGGGTCACACCTGTGTTGTTGAGTTATTTGATACTTTTGCGGTCTGAAATTTGTTCAGCACATTCGCTCTGATGTCCTAATTCTGCCTTCTTATAGCAGAGAAATGAAGTGTAGTTTTATTGAGAAACATGCCTTTATCCATTTTGTGTTATACATCAGGCTGACTGGTTACTGATCAAAGACTTTTTACTTGCAATATACAGCTAAATTCTTCAGACCTATGAGGAAACATACATGCAACCAGTTTGTAATCCTAGTTGTATTTCTTCAGGAAATCATTCCTGCCATCACACTGTACAACAGTATTCAAACTGTTAATCTCTACCAGCCTCACTAACTCCAATAGCTCAATGTTTACTTATTATTTGCACTACTGCAATATTACACATACTGTTTCTTGTTTACATTTATTTATCACTTGCAACTTGCACATATTTTTTCTGGCACTTTCTAGCTCTGGCCCTCTCTCCCTGTCTTTAAGAACTGCTGTTAATCTTTGTTTATATACTTTGTTATATTGTATTTTATTGTATTATTATATCATATGTATTATATATCAGTGGTCCCCAACCTTTTTTTCATTGACCAGTTTCAGTAAAGCAACAATTTGCCAGACCGGCAGAGAAACGAATAAAAACAAATTATTAAAAATACAACTCACCATTACCTTGAATGTAGTTGTGGTAATTAGTGGGAGCCCTGCGCTTGTTTCTCTTCAACGAGAAGGCTCCATTGCCTCATTTGCGAGCCTGTCGCCACATATTACGCAGAGCGGGCTTCGTGCGTGAGAATCACCTGAAGCGGTAAACCCGTATTTTAAGTAGGACTGCTGATGTTGTCTCTTAATGCAGCTTTCTTTTTCTTGGAAGTTGTAGGCTCTTCTTCTTCTTCAGTCTCATCATTTGGCCTTTTCCCCTTTCATAAGAGGCTCACCAAAGACGTTTGTTTTTTCTCACTTTTGCCAGCTTGTGGGCTTACTTTTTACTACCGTATAACGTAACGGAGACGGCGAGTGGTTTGATATGTGAATAGAGGCACAGGCGGATGCCCCGGGATGCCCCGGGTCGGATCCCGGCCCGGGTTGTTATTATTAATAATATGTATTTGTTAGTGTGTGCGTGTCCGGGTTGGATCCAGGGTCGGATACCGGATCTAGTCCCGGAAAAATTCGCGGGTCATTGCCGGGACCGACCCGGAAATTTCCCGGAATGATCCACAGTGAGCTTGTGGTGGACTACGATGCTTCAAATTTGGATGTTGCTGCAAAGAATCTACAGGCAGTAAAAGGCAGCACAGAAGATCTATACAATCAGCACAGCTTCAAGGTGGACCCCAAGATTCGTGTCACCAATTCAGTATCTGACCAAATGTGAAATATGGTCAGTCTGCCCTTCTGTTCCTGAAAAAGTGTTTCTGCAGAACTTGATGTTGCAGTGAAGCTGACATTTTTGTGAAATTTAGTCATAATTAGCGCATGAATTCTTGGGTTTGGTCAAATGTGTGTGTGTGTGTGTGTGTGTGTGTGTGTGTGTGTGTGGTCACAGTGAGTTCATCCTTGAGTCAAAGTGAATTTGAAGAAATTCTGTTGAGGGGTTCCTGAGATACCAAGTTGACGAGGATTGGATGGACATACGGACAACCTGAAAACATATCAAATGGCATTCAAAGAAGAACCAAAAGTGTTGTCTTGCTGTGTAACTGGTGTCCTCCTGGACTGAAGGTGTTGGTGAAATGAGACGTGGAGGCGTCCAGGTGAAATGACAGTCCATTTTATTGTTTCAGAACACAGCAGGCTACAGCAACCAGCTCCTCCCACTACCCCACCCCTTTGTAACAGCAGACCAATAAGAGCCCTCCTCCACCCGTCCTTCCACAGCCACACCCATCCAGCTAGGTCAGCTACACCCCCTTTGGAACAGCAGAGACACATCAGTGTCCACCTTTAAAGCAAGAAAATAGCTTGATATTTGGACCATGATTTCCAATTCCTGTGTTTTTATACAAAAGCTACACAATGTTACACTTGATCATCAGAATACAATTCAACTGATTAACTTTAGTGTTTGGACACCATTTAAAATGTGATCAGATTCTTTACTTTGATGGAGCATTACCACTAAAAAAAAACTCAACACTACCAGAGACTTAAAATACAAGGGACTGCAAAAACAAGAGATGAGTATCATAATCTGAATGAAAAAAGCAAGCTAGAATCAGTTTGTACCATTACAGACTTGAGGAAAACAGAATAAAAAAAGAAAATCAACCAAAAGAAGTAAAAATGAAAAACAAAATACATAAAAAGGGTTTTTCAAAAATCAACTGTTGGGATCAAAATCCATGTGTCATGTCAGGATTTAGAGTCAGCCCTCCGTCAGGCCCAGAGAGCAGAACAGAACCGCACTTAAATCTAGTTTGTCCCAATGGAGTTCCCATAGACCGGAAACTCTGCTTGCTGTTGAGTCGTCTTCAGGCACTTTCTGAAACCCCGCCTCCTCCATATGGGCGAATCACGATGCAGGTTCATCCAGATCACATGATACAGCTGCAGAGGGAAGAGAGAGAGAGAATGAAAAAGAGAAGAAAGGAGGAATGAGGTGAGGGGAAGGAGCCGGGGCACGGCGTTTGTTAAGACCACACACACAGATCAAACCCCATCAAACACACACCACATCACACAACTTTGCAATTAGGAGCAGTCTGAACATGCAGCAGCCACAGTGAGTAAACCCACTCCTCCCCCTCAGCCTCTTCATCCAGACAGAAAAACTCCCCACTGTGCTTCTACTTTTACAGCCCCCTCCCCCAACAAAAACATAGGCTCTCTTTCATTTTGGCTAACAAAAGGCCACCGAGTGTGTTGACAGTCTTACCTAGTAGAAAGTGTAGTGTAATGTTGGTCTTGTATTTACAGGTCGGTATCAAACCAGGCCAGTTGGTTGGAGTCGCCGGGGGGCAGGCCCTCTATCAGTTCCTGGGCGTGTCCCAGGTCAGGCAGCCCCTCTACAGGGGGGTAGTCCTGGCCAGGGTGGTGGCCGCCCAGATCGTGGTCCATCATGGGCTCCATACCCATCGAGTCCCCTCCGTAACCCCCCGAATGGAAGGAACGGTAGCTCGGGTCTGGGGGACGGAGGAGTGGACGGAGGAGAGGCAGGGGAAGCAGAGCAGTTGTTAGAAGCATGTTAACAAACCAAGCGGTCACACAGTAGTACGATCATTCAAACGTGACACTACACAGCAACACAGCACACTGTCCATCCTCCAGCTTCAAACTACAGCTGCAGCTCTGAACTCGTGACTCAGACCAGTCTGTTTAGTTTGGTTCCACCAACCGAGATCCATCTGCAGTGCAGCGAGCAACCTTAAGTCTGTTTTCATTTTACATTGCACAAGAGCCAATTAAAGCTGTTAGTGCTGGAGGAATGGAGAGCAGTGTAAATGAAAATTAACAGTCAACCCTTGCTCCTATTGATCTGTACACAGTCTAAGGTCCTGGTACACCTGTAACATTTAGATGGCCAGCTGTGACAATAGCTGAAAGCAGCAGTGTTGTGTGTCGTCACAGCCAGCTGTGTTCTCCTGACTGACAGCAGGGATAACATCAGTCTCCCTCCTCATTTGAAAGCACTACTGCCCCTCAACTACTGTCTCAAGTTGCATGTGTATCACAAACTTTTGACAGCCTATCCTGTCATTAGCAGTAACAACAATAGACAGGTGGAGCTCAGTCATTGGACTGTGACAAAATTTGGCCGTGTATCAACTAAAGGGAGGCAGAGGAGGTGCATAGAGACGACCATAACTGAATGCCAAGTAAGTTTAAAAAAAAAAAAAAGACTCAGCTAAAAATGTTTCTGTGGCAGCCTAACTGCATCCTTGCCCCCCTCCCGTGTTTCTCCTTCCAGCAGCCAGAGGTGAGGAGGTGACTTACCTTCCTGTCTGTAGCCCAGAGGCTCTCCCTGAGCTCCAATGTCCAATCCCAGGTCTCCAGTCTGCACAGCAACACACAGACAGACAGCTATGAGCAGGGTGGCAGCACTTTCACTACGTTCACAATTCATTACACAAGCATCTGTCTTTATACAAATATACTGATTAGCAATTTAACGTGAGTGCTTCATACCTCGTTCCAGGCCATTGGTTCCGTCCTGAACAGTGAGCTGGTGAGTTCTACCGAGAGGCGTTTCTTGTAGTCTTGGGGTTTGTCTTCTGACATACGGAACAAAACTGCTGCAGCGTAGGTGGCTGAGGGAAGATGGAGGGTTTGACAGGTTCATCAACAAAATTACTAACTGCAAATAAAAGCAATGCTCAGCTGTCACAGAGGCCAGGTATTGCCATGAGTATGGTTACAACATGCATGTTGCTTCACTTGTCTACATCAATTAAGATCATGAATCAGAAGCACTCAGACGGGCTATTCTGACCACCTAAGTATCCACATAGTAGTAAAATGAGTGTGACTTTGTGAACATACCAACTCCTTCGTTGCGGCTGTGCAATAGCTCTGTGAGTGGCGCGGTGGCTCCCTCGGCCTCGATGGCCTCAGCAGCCTCTTTATCCTGGGCCAGCTCACACAGGACGCCTGCTGCTACACGCTGGATGTTCTCAATGGGAGAGTACAGCAGCTGCACACACAAACGCAGACAGAAAACTTAGAAACATTTTCTCAACCTTCACACTCGCACATGGCCCGAAAGGATGCAACAAGCTCAGATTCATGGAGTGCAAGTGCACGTACAGACACACGCACACACACAGTACAATAAATGTAATTTCTGAACATGCTGGGAAAACCAAGGCAGTGCTTTCTTTCAAACTACTTTAATGTGACAAAATTGACAGACATTTTTAATATCCATGGTCCCCGTTCAACCCTTAATGACACCTGAGACAATTCAATCACAACACTCACGGTCTAGACTTCCTGGAATCTTTAGCACACTTTTTAAGATTTACTTCACTGACATGTTTTGGTGTGACGGCACCATGACGACACAAACACAAGAAGACTGAAGAATATTTTGTACCTGTACAAAGAGTGGAATGGTGTTGAGTCCTCTGATGACTATTCTGTTGTGGACGTCTCTGGCCAGGATGTGAAGTGCTCCTGTGCAGCCCTCCACAATCTCCTCCATACGAACTCCCTCCTAATGACAAGAGAAAACAGGATTAGTTACGTTTAAACTGTGCAGAGTGCTTTAGGACTCTCTTACAGATGAGCAGGTCATCGTAGGAACTGTCTCTGATCTCAGGTTCTCATCTTTATGAAGTGACCAGGAGAACTGCTGCACAACCGGTTAGTACCAAACCTGAGATCAGTTTTAGGTCAGGTTTAAATTGTGCTGGGGAACTGGTGCATATCCCATTAATCCTATCATGCTGGTGTAAAAGTGAGTGTGTGTGTGTGTGTGTGTGCACATGTGCACGCTCTCACCACAAACTGCTGCTGCGTGCCTCCCATGCTGGTGCGTCTCTGTGTGTCTTGGTGTGCTCTGACCAGCAGCTGAACCAGTCTGGGGATGGCCCCCTGCTCCCTCAGTGGAGCATGGTTTGCAGGGCACAGAGCCAGGTTACGGATCAGGCCGACTGTAGCCTGATGGACGAACAGATTTACATGTCAGCTATGTCAGTTTTCAACTTTAGGAAGCCATCAAGAAGAATTGCTGGTGTACCTTTAAAATGCATGGTTATATTGACTTTTTTTAAGTTGAATAGTCCTTCATTCTGATAGAACCTGAGTGGATTATGTTTATAATTTGAGACAAGCTTTGTTTCCATCCTGTGACAAGAACACAATTGGAAAAATGCTCATTTTCTGTGTCCATCAGTATAAATACACTTCAATATATTAGAGGCCTGGACTTGTCACTCAGGTACATTTTGCAGCATCTGCACTGGACTGGGCCCAAAACAAGTATAATATGCTCCGGGTTTAAGAAACTTCAGCAGTTAGGCATTCCAACACATGACAAATATTCAGTCCTGACAGACCCAAAGCTACCGATGGATGATTGGCCAACTACGCCTTCCCACTGAGGCAATACTGTGCATTTAAAACCAGGTTTGGCCCATTATTTTTGAGTCAAGGTGTAGTCAAGGATAAACTGATTTTCACCACTAACACGACAGTATGAAGAGCTGCTTATGTGGCTGTCTGCTGCTGGCAAGTTTGTGTGTGTGTGTGTGTGTGTGTGTGTGTGTGTGTGTGTGTGTGTGTGTGTGTGTATGCACCTTAATGAGTGGCCAGTGTGATGGCGGATGCAGTAATTTGACGACCACAGGCAAGCCATAGTGCAGTCTGACAGCATTCTGTGCCATCTCAGCGTCCTGGTGTCGAGATGTGAGGTGACGCAGGGCACAAATGGCCGGTTCTGTGATGTCTTCTCTGTCTCCAGCACGAAGCACTGTGCGAACCAATGCCTCAATACCTCCAACCTACAGAATGACGGATGATAAAAAAGATTAACGAATACATCAGAGATTCCGTTTTACCAGACGATACTGAAAAGTACAAGTGAGGCAGATAAACCTAAATATTTACATACGCAACGATTTAAGTGTACTTTCACTGTGTGCGTGCGCTCACCTGGCAGACCATCATCTTGTTCTTGTAGTTGTTGCAGGTCAGGTTAGACAGGATGCCAGCAGCGCAGGTCACCACATTGATGTCGTCACTGCCGAGCAGCTGGACCAGAGTTCCTAGCAGACCCTCCATTCCCTCCTGGAGAGAAACATAACAGTGAGGTCAGTGTGTAAAGGAAGGCTGGTACATGTTCTCAAGAGCAACGTGAATGTTTTGGTGAGAGGATTTTTTTTTTTTAATGTGCTTCTCTCTTATCTTTCCACTGAGAAAATGCTTTTTTTATTGCTTTGCTTTTTAGGCTCCTGAGTCTCATTCTCACATCTCTCACAGACAAATGAAAAGATTTCATTGTTGGTATAAGGGGCAGTCCTCATCACCTGTTTGGTGGCAGCATCTGATAAGTTCCTGAGAGTCCAGAGACAGTTCTGGACCAGTCTCTGGCTGGGGTCTGTCAGGTGGAGTCCCAGAGCCTGCATACCTCCTGAAGAGAGGGACAAAGAATTGTGTTATTTACATACGTATATAGCGTGTGAAACATCACAATACATTTCAAATCTATTCTTTGACCAATCTGTTAGCATTGCAATGGTTTCCATTATGAATGCATTCAAAATCTCAGCCATGAATACATGGTATAGATAGAATGACATTTAATGTTTAGGAGACCAAACATACCAGCTTCTACAATGGCGGGCTTGTTACTGGAGCAGACTGACAGAACTTTGAGAACACGGCTCGTGGTCCACAGCAGCTTCTCGTAGGTGTAAGTCCTCATGATGTTGACCAACGCCTGGGGGCCACCGCTGGCCAGGATTATCAACTACACAAGAACAGAACACCAAAGAAGGCTCAGGTTAGGTTAGCCTTACAGTAAGAAGCACACCAATTTACTGCACACTCTCACCAAGCCCTCACCTTGCTTTCTTGGTTGCCATAGGCCAGTATCTGGAGGCAGTCAGTGGTGATGGCCAGGAACTTGACATTGGTCTTATTGAGCAGAGCCACCATCTTCTGTAGTCCCCCAGCTAAACGGACAGCCATCTTGGCTCCTTCCTGGTGCAGGAGGAGGTTGTGGAGGGTGGTAATGGCATAGAACAGGACAGAGTCCACTGGTGAACTGCAGAGCAAACAAAGACTTATTAGATTTCTGTCCCACTGGGAAATAACCACAACTAGATCTGTATTAGATTAGGGTTCTCAATAGACCTTCCTCTCCATATCCCCTCTGACTGTGATGAGTTAACTGCCAGTTACAATTTTTTTCATGTTTTTCTGATCACAGTTGACAGGCCACTGTGCCAAAAAGCACTAAAACAAAATGATGCTCATATTGAAAAGCCTAAACGTTTTTGACCGTGGAAACATCTCAATCAATCAATCAATCAATCAATAAATAAATACAATTGTCAATTTGTCTCCTTTCACATACCCAAGCATTTTAACTAGAGCTGGGATTCCTCCAGATTTGAAAATGGCCAGCAGACCCTCTCTGTGATGGGACAGGTTGTGGAGTGTTCCTGCGGTGCAGCGAGCCGTCTCCACATCGTTTGTGTTCTGCATGGTCCTGACGATAGCGGATACCATCTGAGGGGAGCGCATGATGGCATGGCGAGAAGCCTCTTTCTTTGAAAGCTGGTGGACCATCACTGCTGCTTTGTTTACTACAACCTGGACAAGGTGGACACAGATGTCAAAGAATGACAAGAAAACAAAACACACAAAAAAAGAAAAAACAATTCAATCAAGTCAATACTGAGCTTAAGGTTTCATGGGCAACTACCTGGTCCTCATCGTTGAGTAGTTTGGTGAGTTCTGGTATGGCTCTGGTTGCCAGCTCAGCGTCATCTTGATAGTTGATCAGGTTGACCACAGCATGTTTGAGCATTTGCGAGGGCTCTGCCAGCCTCTGAACATTGGTGGGGTTTGCTGAATCATACTGTGTGGTGGGGATCTGCATGCCCTCCTCAAGAGTCTCTGGGAACATCGCTGCACGCACCCGCTGGGCGCGGGTCATGGCATACTGACCGTCTATGTCTAGCAGAGACAGAACAAGTCGTTTAGTTGTAAGCCGTTTTGTTATATTAGAATTCAAGCTGCTATGTGGGCCATACGTAAAAAGATCCACCTGAAAAGATCAACAAACTGACTTACCTTGTACTTGTTCTTGGGAGAAGTTCTGGTTGAAGCCCTGCTCCCACTCATACATGACCTGGTTGTCAACATCGTCTTCCTCGGGGTTACCTTTCCCACTGAGGGAGGGAGCAGTTGTGGTGGCCCCTGAATGGATGCCTGAATCCAGGTACGACTGTTGCTGCCAGTGACTGACTGCCGCCTTACGGTCTGGCTCCATGGCCATGTCTAACTCCATCAGATCAGCTGGAAAGACACAAAATTTCAGAAAATATGCATCAACCTACGGAAAAAAAAACATTGGTAATACACAAAAAATTCTTGTTTACGACAATATCAGAATGCAGAGAAACGGGTATTGTCAGCTTTGTGATTTTTAAGGAAGAGCGTGGAGTTCATTTTAGGTGAGCTGACAAGGCCTGAAAAGAATATAATACACCAGATATGATGACAATAACAACACCCACACACAATTATTGCCAAGAATGACAATCACAATTAATCCAGTTATAGGATCCAAATTTTAGCATCAAATTTAATTGCATTTGTCCCATTTTATGTCAAAACTGCTGAGGTTTGTGTCTTTATACAGTTTATTAATTGTTTCCATACAGTAAAATGTCTAATTTTGTATGAGTTGCAGGGGGTAACAACTTCCTCGGCAATGGTCTGTAGCTACTGAAATCAATGGATTTCTGACCTGCTTCTCGTGGTGTTTTTCCCCACATATTCATACTTCAATGATATGTGTGATTTAACAATAAAAGCATAAAGTTTGATTTCACATGTGCCCCAAGTTCCAAATTGAAATCAATAACTAATTCACGTTGCTCTGATGAGAACATAAATCCACAACAGGAGCACTGCTGCAAAGTTGGACACACTACGTACTACTCAGTGCGTGTGTGTGTGTGTGTGTGTGCATGTGTGAGGAGAGAGATGCAGACAAATTAAATGGAAGCTGCAGAGAGAAAGGAGGTGAAAGAGTTTGAGCGTGTGTCTATTAACTCACCCTGGGAAGCCATGTTCCTTTCTCAAACCACGGCTGACACAGCTTCCTGATCTGAAAGAGAAAACCAAAAAAAGAAGCAGTCAGTCAAAACTGCCTCAGTGGCATCTCACCTTCCATCTTCATCTATCCTCTACCCTGCTCACTGCCAGTCTCTGTCTCTGTCTTTCCAGTCCAAACATCAGCCATTTTACTTGAACACAAATAGACCATAGCAGTGGTAAAAGAAGGAAGAGACACCATTGGAAATGAATGGCAGCGTTGATTCAAAACAAACGGTCCAGACAAGTGACTTTCCACTGCCTTCTTTCCTTTTCTGCCTCCTCCCTTTCTTGGATTTCCTCCTTCTCTGTTACAGCCAGACACACAAACAGCAGCAGTTCACACACAAAGCCACCATTAAGTGTAGCAGCTCGCCACGATTTAGGTGAGGAAGGACAGGGGAAGTGGAGCACTGGGTGGAGCGAAAGGGGGGAGGGGGGCATACACATTCCTGTGCTGGCTTTGAAGCTAAAACTACACTCTGCAGGAAAGTAAACACTGGCAATGGCAGGGGAGAGGTAGAGTGGGTGAGAGAGGATTAATTCAAAAAAAACAAAAAAAAAACAAAAACAGAGGTATTCTCAATTCACTCTCAAAGATAAATGTTATGACAGTATGCACAGAAGCAGGAAATGGGAGAAATGCAGAAGAAAATCCTGGCTAAAATGAGACAGAAACGGGGGCTGTGTATCCATAAAAATCAGAAATCCTTTTGTCAAACCATTTCAGAAGTATATCTGTGGTTATTCCTTGATGGATTCAACAGGAAAACAGGGACCAAATCCTGTTCAGTCACGGCAAACCAGTTTGGACACGTTTCAGTACCGAACAGGCACACTGGAGGAAAACACGGGTAAGACAAACAAAGAGCCATGAACTGATTCATACCTCACTAGAGAAAGCGGGGCTGGCTAACAACAAGACTTTCCTACAGTGAGTTAAGCAAGTTAAAACCAAAGCCCTGCTGACACAGTATGTTGGTCCCACATAATCTACAGTAAATATGAAAATATAAAAGACTACAGCCTCTTTAAAGCCTGCCAAAAGCTTTCATGTCCTGACCATCGTTTGACATGGATACTGTTGTGCCCATGTTTGTTTAGCACCAGTCGGAATGTAATTGAGCACTATACACTGAATTAAGTACAACCAAGTGTACAGCCTGTGTGTATTTCTAGATTTATATTATAACATAACAGGAAGAAAAGGCTGCTTTAACATCCGTATGATGTTCTTGTTCCTGTCTGAGCAACCGCAGTACTAGAGGCCAAAAAGTCTCAAGACTGCAGGCTTTTGTTCACTCCAACCTTGTGTCAGCAAGATATGAACTAACATCACAAATGAAAAATGACTTTTTCTCAGAAGAAAAACTGCTTTTTGATGGATTTTTGTCCCCGTGCATGGAAAGTAACTGTGTTGGATTCAAATCCAAGTAGCCATTACTTGACCCAACAGTTGTGAGGCTAGTTACTGCTGTAAGGTCAAATGTAGTGACAGCAACAACTTTAATGTCAGAGTCTAAAAGAAATTAAAAGAAAAGGCCATAAGAAATATTATTTGCTATTTCAGGTTTTTGGTCATCCTTCACATGTTTTAGGTAATGAAATCTGAGTGGCATACCATAAAATGTGCTCTTTTCGTTTGAAGTGTGAGCTCATTTTTGTTTCACATACAGAGGAAATACTACCTCACACCAGCCATTTCTAAGACATCAACATTGGCTGCCAGGTGTCAACATGTTGTCTTACTGTTATGCAATCATCTTGATTGCTTCTGTACAGACTCATCTCTCTGATTAGTAAAAACAGTCCACTATACTTTCACATCTCAAACAATACTGAAAGCCATTTCCTTTTAACCTCTTTGGCCAAAGAATTTGTAAAAACTGATATTTAACATCACCATTGCAGTTGCTCACTTTTTTTCTGTGGGCCTTTTATTCTCCTCCCTGCAAAACACTCTACATTGTCAGGTGTCCAACATAATGATATCATTAAATCAGATAAAGCACAAAGAGAAGACTAAATGACCTAGAAGTGGACATACAGAAACCCACAGCAGCCAGGCATACAGTGGTAAAAAGCAGTCTGGCATGAGTGCTGGTGAATGTGTAGGAGTTTTGTGGAGTTAAATGGCTGCCAATATGCAAATACACTCAAGGATAGCTAAAAAACTGCTCTGGATTACTTCCCTCCTCTCACACCCACACCACCCCAGCTCAGCTGTGTCATTAAAACACAATTCTGAGTCAGGCTCCAAGACTGCTGTTTCTACCCACAAAGGCACCAACTCAAATTCACTGTTCACACACCATCCTGCCAAGCTTTGCAAGCCTGCCCTCACATAACCTAGCCCTGCCCTAATGGGAGCCATATGTCCCATACAGGGCTGCATACAAATCAAACATTCCATCAAAGAGCACAGTGGAACCATTTATCATTCACACTAGTGGAAAATGTGGGTCTTTACATCTGGCGTTGGAAACTGAGCCGATGATAGTTTTTTTTGATGGGCAAACAAGCAAAGTCTGGTCTCCAATTGAGAGACGCAAATGGCAGCCTTACCCTACAGTCTGACTCTGAATGTTAACACAAAAAAACTCATTCCAGTAAGAGTTCCTAAATATCGGGCTTGCAGCCTGGCCACAAAAAAACGAACGAGAGGTCTCTTTGAAGCCAGATGTGGAATACAATATGTAGAGTTGTGCCTGGTCCAGTTAAAAGCCATGTAACTAAAACCAGATGACTAATGAGTGACACACCAGTCACCAGAGTCAGATGGTTGTCTTGGCTGTGGTATGTGGGATAAATCTAGGTATCTGCACCACCTGGGAGCTGAGGAGAAGGAGGACGTCACATTCTTCAATAGATCCATCAAACAGGTATTTTATACTCTTGGCACACACAAATGTCAATGTAGATGGCGAGGTAATGTGCATGCGCACACAGGCACACAAAGCCCTATGAAGTGTAATCACAGCACTACTGTCCCAGGAAAGCACTCAAATGACAGGCTTACTGTTCCAGCACAGAATGGGATGGCCAGGAATAGTGCACTTCAGTCTCACTGCCCTGAATATAGTAAAGAAAAACACAATGTTCATATAGACACCCAGCCTTCATTAATGTGTCAATGACAAACATGAACCAACAGAGCATAAAGGTGATTTCTGTTGGGAGGAGGTTTGGTTTTAATGCTGCCTTGCAGGCCAGACAAGGCTGCAAATGTAGATCAGGCTGGCAGAGAATACAACTCCTGAGATACGCAGACAGAGCTGGACGAAGTACAGCTCGGACCTTGATAGTACACAAAGGAAGGAAATTGTAACAAACCAACAGCAATCTCATTCGTGATAATGCGTCATGAAACCATGACTGACAACCATGATGAGATAACGTCATTCCACCTCCAACAAATAAATTCAAAAGAGGTCATTACAGGTCCACAATGACACCCATGAGGTCTACTGTGCTCATGTTTAACCAATTATCTAAAAAAAAAATCGGCAGCAACTAAGCAAGCATGAAAGAAATCTGTAAGCTATGTGGGAAATCAAGCATTTCAAAAACACCTCCAAGCAAAAGAAATTATTAATTACAAATGTAGGAACACTAAAAAAATCCTTAGTCAAATCTCTGCACCGTGAGTATCAGCTCGTTCGCTTTTAATTTGTAGAAACTTTAAAGAACCCAATCATAGGAGGGTTGAAAAAAATCATATCCATATATTCATAACTGGAATTCAAAACAGCTAAGCACATCTAAACTCTCCAATCCCATTTCCTCGCCATGAATGGAAAGAAACAGCCATTCTGTCAGCAAATTTGAACCAAACTGCTACGAACTGCATTCAGGTGAGCCTCAAGGTTTACTTTCAGTAAAGAAAACTGTATCATATTGACTTGGAAAAAAAAGTATATGAAACACACATCCTCTAAATTGCGTTTCACTCTTTTGGCCTGCAGACATTTGTGGCCTAATTTTACAGCCTCTTCCTGGCATTCTGTGGCATTTCACTGACACAAAATTAATTTGTTAGAGGAAATATACAGTGCGTGGGTTAAAAAAAAAAATTATTTATAGAGAGCAGGGCTTCAAAAGAGCTAAATCCATCTTAACTCCTGCACAGCCCATTTCCTCTCAAGTGGAAAAAACAGCCAAGTTCAATACATCCATATGAGTAAATGACCCAAACAAGCTGCATTATCGGCACAAGCAGAGAGACAGGAGCTGCCACGGGCTTTAGTGCTAGCCACCTAATGTGCAGGGTCAGCAGCACTCACTGCTGGCTGCCAACAATACAATGAGCTCAATGCCTGCAGCCGCTGCAGCGTTTGGTCTGTGTCTCAACTGCAAAATGATGGATGCCCACGGAGACACGGGAGCTCCAGGAAACATCCCAGCAACTTCCACATGATAATGACTTTTCCCTTGTTCTGCTCGATATTTATTATTCTATTCAAAATGAAAAAAAAAAGACTGCATAGGTTGAATGTAGCACAAAAAATCTTTTAAAATGTAGGCTGTATTTATCGTTAATAGGTGTGAAATTGGACCTTTATTCATACAAGGCTTTCTTTGTCACTTCGCGGGTGATTTCATCAGAAATATATTTCAGGAAAAATCGAAATGAACATCACTATTGTCATGTAAGGTCATACATTTAAAAATCTGGCTCAGACCTTAAAGTTGAATACAAATGTCCATCTAAATGCGCACCCACACAGGATGTGGGTCATTAAAGCAGAAAACGCACAGTTTCAGGCGATGGTAATACCGCTGGAAAGGTTCGTGGCAACAATCGTCTTGCAAGTGGATAACCTCAAACCACTACCGGTCTCGGATGTAGGCTACACCCGCGCTTCCGTCTTCAAAATCTTAATGCACCGTTAGAAGAAAATGTTGCTGACGAAATGACAGGTTTTTCAAGGTTTTGTTCCGCTGTGCAGCCTGATGGGGGATTTCACAGGAGGCACCACAGAAAGACGAATACACTTAATATTTCCAACCCGTCTTAAAAAACAAATCACGATGCAGTGATTTCTGTGGCATGAAAACAGCAGAGACAGATGATATCACATCAGTAATTGCTCAAAAACTCGACCCTGTCCTCGCGTCTTTATCATCTAAAATAAACCAGGCAGTTTAGCTTCAGAGCATCCGTGAATTACAGGCACATCTGGAGCCGCCGGCTGACATGTCAACATCCTCCAGCCGCCGTTTAATCTCACCATCTCTCACCGACTCATTCTTTCTAATGAAACCAAAACATCAGCCATGACGTGGGAAACATATCTTAAAATCCCACCGCCCAGTCTTCCTGTGTCACCAAACCACATTGAATAACAGACGCCATCGCATCGTTTGCTTTGTGTATCGGCAGGAAGGCGAAAAGCAGTCAGGTGTCCAACTTTTTCCCCCGTGGACAACCCGCCTGTCCCTCCCTGCAGCAACCAAACAAACGCACGTATGGCTGTGCAATGGGAGCATGTGAAAAAAGTTTTTTTTTAAAAAAAAACATGTCAACAGAAACTTCACTATGCAAACAATAGTGCGCTGCACCCCCTCTTCCCCACAGCTGCTGGCTGCCCCCGACTTTCTTGCTCACACCGCTGACTCAAATTTCACACTGTGGCTCCTCCTCGTCTTCCTCCCAGAGCTCAGCGGCTGGGAGGAATTTGTCGGTCTTTGTTTAAAAGGACGAGAGGAAAACACACTCTCACGGGCCTTTAACCTAAAATAAACATGAATATAAACCATAAATGTGAGTTTAGAGCGTCGCTGCTCACACCGACATTAAACTTTCCATCTGTTTTCAGCTTTCTGAAGTTTCAGCTAAACTTTGGATGAAACGCTCGCGTCTACGTTACAGCACTTCACCACTTTCCGTGACTTGGCTAACGTTAATTAGCGTTTGCTAACTTAGTAAAGCTGTAAACATGGCCACGATACACCGAGCTCCACTCGCCTGTATCTCCCCCCATATTAACTGCACGTTAAGATAACCCATCTGCAAGAACAAGCGACCAAAAGGCGAAACTCAAGTCGGGCAAACATGAGTCAGAATAGTGGAATGTGGCCAGCTGCAAAGTGGGCTAATGGTAGTTAAGCTAACTAACCCGGGTTATCGTTAGCTGACGTTAATTATTCAAACAAGCGAGGGCACAACATCGGCGTTTACTCCCAATTCCTGTTTCGGGATTCCGTATAAACTGGAAGGCAAAAATCCATCTCTTACATCTGGCTATTTGTTAACTACTGTCTGTCTCACCCAACCCCAGCCCCGCGCTAAGATAAGAGTCAGAAAGTATCGTCTAGAAAACATGTATGTTCCCATAAGGCGGTGGCTGACATATCCCAAATATCTGCCGGGAAAGCAGCTGGCTCGCTAGCTGCGGCAGCAGCAGCAGCATCCCCGGCCGGCCCGCACACAACACCGTCTCCATTCCTACTGGCATTCAGGGAGAGCCCGACAAGAAAAGAGTGAGAAAATGAGTACAGCCGATAGTTTGAAAGCTGAAGCCTACCCTTGTCAATACAGAAAGTCCGTCCACTCGGATCCTGGAGAGTAAAGACCACTCAGTAATGGAAAAAGTCGAGGAAAATGAGAGGACGAGCGTCAGCGGGGAGCCCTCGTTCACTCCCTCTGCAGTCAATCAGCCGTAACTTCGCCGGAACAGTAGAGACTGAAAAATGTAAGATGGCGGCGCCTTTATATAGACCGGAGAACACCTCTAGTGGTCACATATCCTGCCGTGAGCTCGAGTAAAATAGAAACAAAAATCTGAAAAATCTTTGATTCATATCACTATTACGCGTCTTCACATATATTTACCTGTCACAATGCCTACACGCCTTGGTTGTGAGTTTTAGTTAGAATTACTAGAGTAAAGTTAGTCAAAATCAATGTCTACGGCATGAGTATGAATACACAATTGAATGAAGTTCCGGCACACTAGAAAAGGGAAATCCGATTCCTTTCCCCAAGTAAAGCCTCCAGGACTGTGAAAAAAGCGGATAATGTCTCTCACCTATGCAGAGTGACACAGGGAGCGTTTCAGCGCTAACAGCATCACTCCTATCACCAGCAGACCCCTGTCCCAATACAAAAACAACCTCACAGAAACATAAACACACAGTCATGGAAAGTCATCAACAAGACACAAAATCTGCTTTTCATTCATTTATTTGCTACTCTAAAAGCTAGGCGATGCCAAGGGTCAAATTATGATGAAAAACAGAAGAATAAACACTGCAACACACAAAAACTCAACAAGACAGATTTTTATTACATTGGCAGTCAATCAATAGACTGAATATGCTGTCATTGTAGCATACATGTATCAGTTCAGCCAGCAGTTCTTTGGCTATGAGCCTCCTAAAAAAAAAAAAAAAACAGAAAAAAAGCAACAACCTGTGATTAAGCCCACAGGCAAGAAAAAACAAAAAAAAAGCACAAGTCACTCAGCAGGTTGGGACACCTTGTATGTTCATAGTGACGAAGAAAGTGATGCATATGTGAGTCAGTGATTGTCATTGATTCCTGCAGAGATTACTGAGATAGACTAAGTTGTGTTTGTGAATTAAACCAAATCTCACATCCTAATGAAATATTGCAAGGAAGTGATTCATTTTTACTGTTTTCATAGTTTGGGTGGGAGGAAATCTGAGTGCAGGCAATTGTATTATAGACTTAATTGATCAAACAATGCATGCATCGCTAAAAGGATTATTTCTTCAAAATATTGTAACACTAGATTAATCATATTTTCTGACTCCATTAGAAAGCAGATTCAGTCATTAAAATTATTTGTGATCTATGGGCATAGCTGAAGTCCTTTAAGTGCATAGTGTGATCTCCCCTTTATTCTGAGATCACACGGTTTTGGCTATTAATTTTCAGATGACTTTCTATTTGGCTCAATAATAAGCAAGTTAGTGGATGGGTCACATAGGACATTTAAATATGCATTACAAGTCCTCTACGGTCCCTTAATCTCTGTGTTATAAAAGGTGGAGATCAGGTAATGTGCCACCTTCACATCGTCCCTTCATTCATTTTTCATACAGCCAACAATGTCATGAGCAAACAAAGGTAAAATCCTCTCTTGTCATCTGCCTACAGGCTATTTCATTCACCATTATTTACAGTATGTGGGTGGAACAGGTTACCGAAAGCCAAACTCTAACTCAAAACAGTCAATGCAGCCGTCTTTAGTTAGCATATACGGGAATTATGTTAACACAGCCAGTATACACAATATGCGAGTCCACCCTGTGTCATTAGATTGCAACATGGAAAATTACCGTGACTGAGCATGATTGATTTTATTTTGAATGGCTTTCAAACCACAGTGAGAATTACTGCTGTCAGTCACTGGAATATATCGCCATGATTTGTGAAATCAAAGGGCGCGGTTCTTGTGATCACGTGATTTCACAGGGGCATGCTGATATAAGCAAACAGGTACGAAATCATGGCACAGTGAGGGACTTCAAGGATGCACTGAAACAAGGATTCAACGGGGTGACATAACATTCCCGGTTGCAGATATTTTCATTATATTCCAGTACGCACATCAGTGCAAAGGCAGGGTTGTGGCTAGGAAACAAACTGGTGAGCAGAAGTTTGCATTTCAAATAAAACTGAAGTGTGAGTTGAATAAGACATGTACTCTCCTCCCAATACTAACTATTGTCCTTGAGCAAGGCACTTAGTTTCCAGCTTCTCCTGTATATTTTGTCATTGCCAAAAGATAAAGACTGTGGTTGTGGGTGCTGGTGTGACAAAAGAGAATCTAGGATGAAAAACATTAAAACATATTATCATGAAAAGTGTATCTCTGAACAGAGAGGATGGTGCACACAGTCTCTGACATAATCACGCTTGTATGAGATGGTAATCCTTAAAGCAGTTCACCTGTTCACGAGAACACCTTCTTGTAAAATACATGTACATGTGAGTTTCTTCAGAAAAGAAGACTTTCCTGCCTTTTGATTGGTAGAAAAGAGCTTTTCTAAACTAAACAGAGCATTTCCATGAACACAACACTAACAAACCGTTCTGAAAATGTAGCCATTTATATCTGTGCTTATACTAATTAATATCTCAAGTTCGTTGTCTCCCACCTTGAATTTACAGTGTATTTATATTGCACATTTTCACCCGAAGGAACTATGTTAACCCATCATAAATCAAAATGCAGATGTCTTTTACTCCACTGTTTACAGACCTTTCAAAATGTAAATGTCTCTGTCATAGATTTATTATTAATGAAAACTCTGTGTTATTTCTGTTACACAATGGCTGTACTTTTACCAAAAGCCCAATGAATAAATAATGAAAAAAGTCCTCTTTAAACAAAGACAGCAGAGGATTGACAGTGTTTCAAGAGATGGTGCAACACTGAAATGGGAGTTGGGTTTTAGTTACAATAAAGTTTTAATGAGAACCAGATTGTCACCATATCTCCTTCTGTGGCCACTGGGTCTGGATTAAGAGCACAGGGTTAAAAATCAGATTTACAGTCTGTGAAAATCCTACTGAAGCGTAATCTCTGAGGTCTGTGAAAGTCATTGTGCACCAAGCAAATCGTTTATGCAATCAGTGTATGTTTGCCAAAGTTTGTGTTTGATAATGCAACAAAACAGATCACGTGCACATTTTATTGGTGTTTACAATGAATCGATCATATGCACAGCTCCAGGCCCATACTTGTGAAATGTTAAATCGAGCCATGCCTTGTCAATCACTGCTCCTGTCAGCCTGAACTTGATAATATTTCTATGCTCAGCCCAATATCACAAACAGTTTTTAATAAGTTAGGGTTTCAGATGTGAATCTGTGTTTCTATGTAATGCGAACAAAGAAGTGGAGTCATAAATACAACTGTACATATGAAAAGGTCACTTTTTTTACCTGAACAGGAATGCAATGAGGTGATTGCATTGCTCCTTCAAAAGTTTTTCTGTTTGTGGAAGAGTAGGTTAGACATCAAGTGAAAGGAAAGAAGTGCAGAAACTACAACACTACTGTATATTCAAAAATGTTTTATTTATAACAAAATAATGAAGCAGGCTGAGGAAAAAGACTGGCCAGAGGCCTATTACTGTCTTCTCATTGCAACGCCTGACTTAGTGGAACATAATGCTGTGAATTTAATCATTTCTTCAGGGGTTAAACTGCACTCACCTGAGGAAAGATGTGTATACTCACTATTTTAATCTTTTCACTCAGGAGTCCATTTAAATATATTTACAAGTATGTGATGTTTAACCCAATGTGGGTCAGATTCAATCCTCTCTATCCTGGTTTATCACAAGAGAACTCTCAGCTCTAGGACACGTGAGGTTAAACATGCAATTTTGTTTGATCCTGGAGAGATCCTGCCAAAGATTAATCCATAATGCCTGTGAAATGGTCCTTCATCCAACAGGCTGTGCTGAAATAACACAGACTGTTCTGTTCCCAAACACGCTGTGGCTCTCCAATGACCCAGTGTTGCACCACTTCAGGGAGCCCACACAGCACTTGTTCTTCCAGCTGGAGAGGCTGTTTCATTTTCCACCATGGCAACGCGAGGGGTTCGCTGGACGAGTATTTACACCTGCAATTTATTGATAAATGCAGATTGGTATGGACATCAAGACAGCATATTTTAGAGGAAGCATCGTGTAGCCGTAATGACACATTTGTTTGTGTGTGAATAAATGTGAGACATATAAATCTTTTTTTAGTCAAAGCATATAATTGATGGTGTACATTTGTTTTAATTACAAATTGTCAGAAAAAAATGTCAAATGCTCATTTGCACTGCAGGAAATGTTGAGATTGATTTCTGCATGTATTGTCCATATTGATTGAGTATTGTTTATCTTTGCTGGAAATATTTGGCTGCTATCCAACATCATGCACCTCGCAGCCTGAGGTAAATCCACTGTAAGTAATCACCTAATAGCATAAATGTGTTCATAGAGTTCAAATGAAGCCTTCGTTATTCATCATTTCTCACTGGAGCTGCTATGACAATATTCTCATACTGAAACTCACAGTTTTAATGCTGCAAAAATTCCTGTATACCTTTGACTGAATAAACAGTCCAGCACAGTGTTTTCCATGTGTGTCTAACAGTTTTAAGACATAAATTTGCGAAAGCAGATTAAAAAAACATAATACAGACCAGCACACATGAGCAAACCACAGGAGACTGCAAACACTGTTACTTGCTTGCACCACACACACGCACGCACGCACGCACGCACGCACGCACGCACGCACGCACGCACGCACGCACGCACGCACGCACGCACACACACCTTGGCAGAACCAACAATTATCCTGACTTGTGCACTCATCCGGCTTAATGTACGATTCTCAATGAATGTGTATGTGCATTCAGCTCTCAATAAACAGAGGACGAGCCCGGGATAACAGAAGTAACACACAAACACATTAAAAACAGGTAGGTTTCGGCCTCCCTGGGGGATAATATTCACAAAGGCGGCACAGGTCACAGTCAAGCTCCGACTGTTTACATATGCACGTGTGGTACGATCCAGTGTCTGTGTGCCACGTCCTTTAATGTATGTGCGCACTCACGGGCGTCTATGTGGAAATGCGTTTCTTTTAAAACTTCCTGTATGGATGTGTGTATGTTGTGGAGCAAAGGATAGAGTGGTCTGTGTGCTCAAATGTGGATATTCTTGTATACACACATACATATACAGTATATATGTATAGTCTGTACCTTTATGTGATGTATTTTATAGCTTTCATAGAATTTGCAATGTTGATTTTTGCATAAGTGTATGTATTTGGTGTTGCGCAGCTACTGCTGAGGAACAGAGACTGCAGTAAGAATCCTAAATTCCCAAGGGAGCGAAACGCCACACACACTCACGCATACACTAGGCACAGGCCCGAGGGGTGTGGTTCCTTTCTCACTGTGAAAGAAAGGGGCAGGACACAGCTATAGATAGGGGCAGACAAAACAAACACCCCCACACACAGGGACACACACACACACACACACACACACAGAGCAACAGTGGCGCAGGTCAGGGAAGCGCCAAAAGACAGGTCCACATGGAAGGAGTGTTTGTTTTGGACTGACAGTCTCGTGCTGAGGGTTGTGACTTATGGCCTTCTTGAAGTGGCTCTCACGCAGCGGGGCAAACCAAACCTATCATTTCTTTTCGAGGAACTGTAGACGTCTCAATCTGTGACCAGTGTCAAATTTACACTGTATTTATTTCTCATGGTAATATACCAACTTTGGTTATGCACAGGATATTAGATTTCACTGATTTAGACATGGGAAATGAAAGAAATAGGTAGAAATAGACATAAATAGAAATGAAACAGACTGTGAACTGAATATTCCACAAAAATATATTTGAATTAGCTTTAAGTGAAATATCATGCTGCTCTAGCTCTGCCTGCTATTTTGTTTAGTTTGCTACACCGCACTGAGATTTTTTTTTTTTTTTTTTTTTTTTTTACTTTTTTACACACGACATGCAAACATTGCATCATCTAAACATCACCTTATTCCCCTCTGAATATACAGTGGTGAAACTGTTTTTGACGGCAAACACGATAAGGTCATTAACCAGAAAGTTTCTTCAATCAAAACTCCACGCTAACCTGTTAGGTGTCACTTTTCAAAGCTGTAATCCTGTGTGTGAAGAGAAGTAAGAGGAGGGTACAGAAATCACATCCTACAAGAAGGTGAGAGGACACTGCAGGGACCAGATATTTGACTCAGGCTACAGTGGGATTATGAGGATTGGGCAGTATAAGCCGATATAAGAAACAATGTGAAGGAGGCACTTGACAATACTGGCAGAGTGTGCTATATAGTGGTGCTATAATGCAATATAGGAAGCCATGCTGAGGAGAGATAGTCTTTTGTCATCAACAAACTGCTGAAAGGAAACTGAACAGAAAGGATGCTGCGGTGCTGAACTAATACAGGACCCTTATTTCCACAGCAGAGCCAAGTGGGATTCAGTGTTGACCACAGTCGACATCAAAAGCGCTCCTTGCTCATTTAAAACAACAGCCCAGATGACATTTCACCTGCCTTCCATGAATCCTGCATTATTACAACACTAGCCGAGGCTCAGTCCCCGCATCTATACTGCATTAGTGGTTGCCATGGTAAAAAGTCCTCCATCCCGTATCCATCCTGCGCAGACAGAGAGGCAACACTCATACCGATTTCTACTAGAGGAAATTGAGGGTCTGAGAGTAAGAAACAGCTGAAACCCAATGACAGCTATTCACAGTTACACAGTGCAGCTGTGTGATGTGCCGGCACTGAGGTGTACTTGTAAAATCACGCTGAGATTTCTTGCGCTGCATCCATCACACCCTCAGTGCAAAGCAACGACATGGCGACTAGCTCAGCAAGCCTATGGACAGAGGAGGCCACGGGTTGTGCTCACAGATATCTGAGCAGCTTCAGCACTAATTTGTTTTGAAGGTCATTTATATGGCATTTCTCTGTTTTAGTAAATACAAGACGGACAGAGGGAGGCCATACCCTGCACTGCAATCAACATGACACCACGGGTATATGGCTGGTGCTCTAAGCTATACCACACTGCTCCCTGATACTTCATTACATCTCATGATGTCATGTTGAAATTAAACTCCACATGGAGAGATACTGCAGCTGAAGGGTTTAAAGCTTCTAAAAGTCACTTATCAGCTGGATTATCGTCAACAGCTGCTCATTAGAGCCAGTCACATCTGGATTTATATGCCATTTGTGTCACATGCACAGCATGTCTTAATGACTGTCATTATTATTGTCATATCATTATGAACTAAGAAATAATTTTAACACGCCGCAAGAGAGTGAATGTTAGTTTGATGGGAAATAGCAGGGGAAGAGCAGTTTCAAATGGCGCTCCACACTGATTTTCAGTCATGACGTAGAAGATGTGGTTTACTTTTGGATAGATAAACTAGAAAACATAAATCATGCAAAGCTAAAATGATGCCAGGCAGCACTGCACATTATTACAGCTGCCCGATGTGTATGGAAGGACAAAAAATGATCAAATGTGACAAATAAACAATAATCATTAACTGTCTTGTTTTTCGTGTTAAAGAAAATTATCACTGATTAATATCTAATAGGTACAAAGTCAAAATCTGACCTCTTTAATCTGAAACTCAAGTGAAAACACGTCTTTAAAAAGTTGAATGTGTTCATGAATAGAATAAGAACATGAACTGAGAATAAAAAAAGGTCCATTACAAAATAAAATCACACACACTTAAGAATGAAAATAGTCAAAGCAAAAATGAGTGAAAATACTGCACACACAAATATAAATTGTAAAACTACACCGTGTGAGAGTCTGCATGTAAAACAAATGATACTGATATTGGCAGCTGGAGCCAGACATCCTCCTCTGAGCAGAGGAGAGCGCTTCCCCAGAGCATTGATTATATTCAAATTCATCTAATAAATCAGCACTGAGCATATATTTCCACTCATTCAATAATTACAATTTGGTTAGCCCCAAGAATTTCAAGCAATAACACTGACATAAACAGCTGTATCACATTTATCTGAAATCATCTTTCCGCAGCGTAGAACAACATCCTGCACGGCTGGCTCCAGCTCACCTTCAGTTTAATCAATTTAGGAAGCCAATTTTCTTCCAAACATTCCAATACGGAGAAGGACAAGGCTGTTATAGCCATCTTATTAAGAGTGAATGCTCTATCATTAGCAAATCAATTGCGGCGTCTATTCACATCGGGTAAGGGCTGGACCGAGCATAAATTGACGCCCTCCCCCTTCCGTACAAAGCCTGCTGCACCGACACCGAGCTATACGTGAAGTGAGAAAGCCTTTGCTTGAGCAAACTATTCGGAATTGTCCTTTAGACTTTTCCTCTTGCTCCAAAGCAGCTTATAGACAACAATGTCATGTTTGCCCATAGAAGACCTCTAGCATGACTGATCCTCCGTAGGTCTGACTGACTGAGTGTGTGTGTGTGTGTGTGTGTGTGTGTGTGTATGAGCTCATGATATGGAGAATGGACAGAAAAAAAAAGGACAACAGAGAAGGAGTATTGTGGATGTTAAACCTCAGTTTAAAAGGCTGCAGCACACACACACACACACACACACACACACACACACACACACACACACGCATGCACGCACACTCACACACACCATCATGACGACGCTTTTCTGTTTACATAGATGGCTGGACGTGAATAGCAGCCCATAGCGCAGGCCTCAATCAAAGCTAACAGGACTGGATGCAGCTGATGAATCAATGGCGAGGAGAAGACGCTCTTTTTAAACGTTAAAAGATCATTTGGCTTAACAGGCCGTCGTCTTAATGCTATCATAGACTTCATGCACCTTCACGCTAAGCTCTTAATCTACAACTCATTCAGTGCTATTGCAGGACAAACAAAAGCGGGTGCAGTTTATATTCCTGTTGATAACAGGAGGAAAAGAGAAGGCAAGAAAGCCACCAGACACCAGTGGAGAGGTGGATATTATTTATCTTCTGTCTTAATGTTTAAGCAGGGACCAGAAATCCAAATTGATTCCAAAATTCAATGAGCCTCAACCCAAAATTGAATTTTTACTGCTGAAAATCATCTCAGATTTAATTATGTTGTTAATGATAGAACAGACCAGCTATCTTTCCAGAACACCAACCACAAGATGTGTTTGGACAATGTAACGCACATTAATAGGTACTGAAGACTCCATCACACGTACTCACACACAACCTTGGGCAACTTGTGTCTATTGAAATCGTTTTCAAAAGAAAAAGCAGAAAGAGGAGAAATATGTGGAACACGCTGTTTGAATTGAGGTGACTTCAAGGCCTTGGAGGTAAATCACAGCATCATCTAATTCAGAGTACTTAAGAAACTATAGAAATCTTATCATTTTAGTGGGCAAGGTTAAGTGAAGACATACAGAGGTATGCATTACCTGTAGAGATAAGAAATATGCAGCATGATAATAAATCTGAAAGATATGAGTATTTATTATCAGCAGAGATAAGGAGCACGCAGCAGGATAATGAATCCGAAAAGCTGTGTGTATTTATAAAAACTGTGCAGCGTGATTAGAAACATGAAAGAAAAAATGTGATCGCTGTGAATAGTCTGATCAAAAGATGAAGAGTATACTGTATGTATTTTCCATTGTGAGTGCCGTCAATATATCTGCAGCACCACACTGACCCAGCACAAACACACAATAGATACAGACTTCAAGTCACATGACAACACAGAACCTGTGCTTTCAAGCTCGTACTGATACTGAATTACAAGTTGTCTGTTTTAGGTGGTTGTACAGTGGTTGATTTTCTAGGAAACTATGTGCAATTGTGTGAAGAGGAACAAATTGAACTTGAGGCAAGAACAAAAAGAGCAATGGTTCAATATTTTTCTATTAAACACATTACTGCATGTTTTCCTTGAAACTAATCATACACTCTGCAGCTGAGACGACGCTCCTTCGCTTTATAACATTTTAATAAAAGCCAGGACGACGCAGACTGAAAAACAGAATGAACCAACATTCGTGTGACTTTGCCCACAAACTGGATCCATCAAATGAGGTGTGTCTAAGATGTTAGGCCACCTGAAAGCCAGAGGGGGAGCTATGCTGTTCAAACACACGCGCGACTCTATTTATTAGGTACAATTTATTTACAGTTTTTATTCTCTCCAACAATTACAAAATTGTGCTAATTAATTACACCAATCTACCCAACATGTCAGTGTATTATTAGTATTATTATTACTACTGTAATAATAACACTAATACTACTACTAATGATAATAATAATAATAGTAATAATGATGACAACAATAATAAATCATTGAGAAGGTCGTATTTGCTTTCTCATATTTGAATCAGTCATTTACTTCCTGAAGTTAAAACAATATATTAATGTTGATCGTTGAACATTTTGGTTTACAGACTAAATAAAGCTGATAATAATACTCAGGATCCACCTTTTGTGTGTTTGCAACTTTTGATGTATTTACAACAGTTTCACTGAAATTTGGTAAAATATTGATCATGTCCTGTAAATGATCTGATTTTTGTTGGCGGCACATTTATTTGTTGTAATAGCGAAGACTTTTCCCATAACATTCAGTTTGACTTCACTTGGTATTAAACTATGCTGATATTAATAAACTGTTTTTATCACAGAGTTTATTTCTAAGAAATAAATATGTGTCTGTGAGGTTACTGAATGACTGCCTTGGATTTCTTATAAGATGACTAATATCTCTGTGTTTTTAAATATCTCCCTGTTACATCATAGAGAAAATGCTAAAATGACACATTTAGGAATACTGAACATTACTGGAAATTTGTTCTGTTTAATGGGATGTGAAAATCAAAAAAAAAAAAAAAAAATTGCAAAGACAGATTTGATTGTGACCTTTTTCATAATTTAACAATAACAATTTCATTTCTAAATAGATGCAGTGCTCTGCAGAAAGGTACAGTAGCTTGCTGTACTTTGCTCGCTGCATGGTATTTAGAAATCCTGAATTTAGTGTCTGAAATTGGTGATGCATCTCTTCTAAAAACTATGTTAAAATAACAGCAGGTTACAATAAAATCTATAGAATGCCATCTGAGCACATGCAGCAATATTGAAGAATCTTTAAATATATAAAATGTTTGCAAATATGTGAGATGTGCAAACTTTCATGCTTTTATCAAAAAGATTACACAGCAAATTTGGACCAACTCCACCCCACTATTGTGGAAAAGCCTAAGAAAACAAATCAGCATCGTACGAAAATTTGAAGCGACAGAGGCGACACAAGCTTGTAAACAACGGTTATGGTTGCCACTCTGGCTGTCTGTCTCACTGACCGCTCTGTTAATCCACTTAGGACACAATAGACAACAGACCCACGCTGCACGTTCCTACCAGTTTATCATTAAAAACATTTTATTTCACGTGTTTCCCTGCTCTTACAGAATCATGACTTTTGAGGGAAATTGTCTGAAACTGCACAATCCCGATGGGCAGACTTTAAAGAGAAAAGCATCCCTGGGTCATCGGGACTTGGCTGTGGTCTGTGTAATTTTTCACGGTGTCTTCTCCCTCGCTCTTTCTCCCTCCCCTGCATTACCTTAACAAAAGCCTCTCACACACACATACATCCACTCCACCAGTGTGAC
Source organism: Chaetodon auriga (assembly GCF_051107435.1). NCBI lineage: Eukaryota > Metazoa > Chordata > Actinopteri > Chaetodontiformes > Chaetodontidae > Chaetodon > Chaetodon auriga. The sequence goes on from NC_135081.1 coordinate 10,067,951, forward strand.
AGACAGGGAGACAAAATGGCTGAATAGTGATGGAGGAGCAGCGTGGTCCTTTATGTGTCGACTAATCAGCCAGCACTAACATGTGTCAACACTACACTCACACTTGCCTCAGAATGGGGACATTGTCCCACAGACAGAGGGGAAAAACTAACACTCTTTCGATATCCTGACAACAAGAGTGGAACAAATAAATAAAGCTTCACTCGCTGTTGGAATATCTGTGGAGAAATATCACAACAATTACTCTTAAAAGCAAATATGTTTTAGAGCAAAAAACCCATCAATTGATTGAAATTCTACTTCAGTTACTTTAAATCCTCCCGTATTTTCACCGGCGCTGCTGGTGGAGGTTTGCTAACGACGGCTCCACTGTGACAGCGGAGGGCTGGCCGACGGCTACCTTTTGAAGCCTGCTGCAGCGGCACTGATATCCTCCATCACACCTATACGTACGGTGTCATTGGCAGTCTACGAAACCTGCCTGTCTCAAGTTCTGCTGTATTCTCATTAATATCATTGACACCTGACCTCGTCCTCAAATGCATAAATAATATTCTGTGCAGCCAACTCAGACCACTGCGAATATGAATAAAAAACCTGTGTCTTATTGAGACAGATAGATAGATAGATAGATAGATAGATAGATAGATAGATAGATAGATAGACACGTTTTTCTAAAGTAGGCTGAATAAATGTTTTAATTATCTTAACAATAAAATCATTCTCTTCATTCTCAATCAAATTCCCTAATTATCACATCAAAAGCCTGATTCAGCGTTTCAGCTAAATGGAAAACAAGGGAAGAGTGCAGGAAGAGAAACACATAGCAGTGATAGAGATAATTGAAAATTGCACCGACGAGGAACACTGTGTTTCTCTTGAAGTGTTATTTCATTTTTTTTACCGTTAAAAATGAAAAATGCAAAGATAATTTGACATGTACCATTTCAGCCACACCGCCTTTCAGTGGGGCTTTTGTGAGCCTGTAAATTTTTGTTATTGCGCGAATCAAGCCTTTCCTCTCAGCCGCCGTGCGTGAACATGCTGCAAGAAGGACAGAGAGCGAGAGGGAGGAAAAGAGGTGGGGAGATAATGAACCTGTGTCTGCTACTGCTATAGGCAATCAGGAACTAACCTTGTGAATAATCAAGGCTTGGCAGACTCGGGGGGGGGGGGGGGGGGGGGGGTGAGAGAGGAAGAGAAAGAGAGAGAGAGAGAGTGAGAGAGAGAGGGAGAGAGCGACTATAGCACCAGCCTCTAATCCTATCAGTCCGGTCCATGGTGTGTGTGAGTGTGTGTGTGTGCGTGTGTGTGTGTGTGTGTGTGTGTGTGTGTGTGTGTGTGTGTGTGAGGTTTGCTTCTTTAGGACAGCTCCCACTGCGAGCAGTGAAAAGCAACCTGAAATCAAAGCCTAAATGCATCTGTGTTTGTGTTTATCACACAATGGCAAACCTTCTCTCACTCGGGCCTTCCATACATCTGAATCATTCTCTGCGGCTCTGTGTGTTTCTCTGCCTCGCCATGCATTTCCAGGGTTTTATTTTGTGCCCGTATGTGTTACATATCGATGCTTTCCCCTTGAAATGGCTTTCTTTTCAGGCAGTGCGTCACTGTCAACTGCACAAAAATGACTGTAGGCTTGTGCTGGGTAAAAATGCACATGTAACCCCTCACACTGCCGAGCTGGGTTTAGAGCAGGATGAGAGGGAAAGTGCTTATTGTGTTTACATCTAACAGTTGTGACATTGCTGTATGTTTGTTGAGGGGTCGAGCAGTTGAGGCTAGCTTTAAAATGAAAATAACAGAGCACAAGTGATGACACCAACAATTAGAAGTTGTCTTTTACGTGCTCATATGATCACAAATTATCAAGGCCAATCAAACTGATTAATATTGTACTGTAAGCTTCACTTAAATGTCAACGTCTTGCAGCAGGACCACGCTACTGTAATCTCCTCCTGTTGTTTTGTCGACATCAAGCATGTGTGTGTTCATGTCTGTGTGTGTGCTCCCTACATAACAACTGCCAGGCTGCTTGCAGTTCTCCTTT